>NC_139723.1:1135778-2533278 GCF_964211835.1 Anser anser | reverse complement strand
AAATCATTTTAATAATCAGGAAAGTTCTATGGTAAAATTTGTGTATTTACTCCGATTTAAAATACCAAATATATCATGCTACCATACGTCTTGACAGGTCATATTTCATTTCAGTTCCATCTTGCAGTATGAATGGACTAATTTGCTAATGTAAATTATATTAAAGAATGTTGCCTATGAAAAAGAAAATACTCTAAATGGCAATTTGCATGAAACAAAAGCTGCGGTATGTTTTAGTATGGTACAGACCAGAGCACCTCCTTTTACACCCTGAGCCCACTGGCAGAATATCTGTCTACAAAGTTATTAGTTTTTTAATCAGGGGATTCCACAATTTAAATAGGACTAAGCTCTTTCTGAAAATTCCTGTTTCGATATATACCTACATACACCACGGGAAAACTACTGCACTGCTGCCAAACTAAACAACATATTCAATTAGCTACATTTTATTTTTACAGGGTATTTTAACACAGAGTCCTATATACAGTTGAAATGCACCTTTTAAATATAGGTCTTGTGTTAGCATGCTTTTATCTGTTTAAATGCCATTAATCTTTATGAATACAATTACAAACATAATTTACTGATTTATCTCTATAATTACACTTATAATTAGAACACAATAGATGTGGAAGTATTTACATAAAGAACAGAGTTAGGAACAGTGAAAATGTAAGCAGTTTGGGGTTCTTTGTAGCTTCGTATTTAATTAAACTTGTGCCTTATCCTGATGCCATTTCTTTGTTTTTGTTTTTGTGTTTTTTTTTTTCCTTAAAGAACAGACAAACAAACCAAAAAGCAAAAACCAAACCAAACCAAAAAAAAACAACACAGGAGTGCCCAAACATTTCTGGTCTTCCTGTAATGCATTAAACTGTGTCTCAGCTCCTCTGTACACAGTGAAATACTTGCTGAATGCAAAGTGAGGGAGGGTGAATTTCTCCAGGTTCTGTATGTCTGATCTCTCAAAACCTTCAAAATCTATCCTTGATCTCAGCAAACACAGCAGAGCACAATGTTATTTATGCATTCATTTATCTTTTCATCAAGGGCGGCTTATGTGGTCTTTACTGACTTTGGTTTCTCATCATCATCGCAGATCAGCATCTGCATTGTGTGCACTTGTAACAGGGATAATGGATCTCACTTACAATACCTACAAACTCAGCTGAGAGCCATGCAAAGCAAATGGCCATAAATGCACCCATCCTGGCCCAAGTCCTGATGAATAAAAATGAAGATCTTGTCAAATAATAAAGTGACAGGTTAATTTACAGCATGGAATAGTGTGAACAGGGAAAGCACTGCTTTTCCAATCTGTATGAACGGTGCCACCTATCTGCAGATTAGCAGAAAGCTTCAGATACACTAATTCAGAAATCAGGATAAACACATGTGATGTTGCTTAGTTTTGTAAATATCAGAGGAATGGAATTGATGATAAAGGAAAATGTGAGATTAGACACACACAGTTGCTTTCGAACCAAAAAAAACAAGATTTTCAACAAAGGACTGCTGTATCAAACAGTAATAAAGAGCCTCAAGCAGTTGTCTGTGCTCATGCCAGTTTTCATGCTTTAATTCTGCTGCCCTGTGGTTCTTAGCTTTGACATTGAGATCTGCACGGCCACCAGAGATAATTATTTCAACCTTCAGGCCATCAGGCGCTCATTTTTGATCATGGATATGTAAGAGATTTTTTTTTGCTTCTCAGGCTTGCCAAGTGGATATCAATAGAGCAGTAAAATAAGCAAAAATGGTAAGCATTTTAAAAGAAATTAAGAAGCTGGGCTGTTTGCTAGCTTTTCTACTAGTTTTTCAGACCTTATTATTGTTTAACATTATTCAATAAACACAAAATCCTGACAAATATTTTTCCTCATTTTAATTTTCCATTACAACCTTGTTACAATTAGATATTAAAAAATTAGCTTTGACTTTATAATACTGCTGTCAGTAATGCTGTTCCAATACCTTCTAATCCCCTAACACAATTTGCACACCATGAATCCATATTTTACACACTTTTTACGGTAACTCAGAGAAATTACAGTAATTTTTCTCATCCACACCTAATATACGTAAGTTAAAACACATGATTTGCATTGTAAATATTCTACAAAGTCTTTTTTGAAGAATACTAATTTGAAGAGTCACATTATTAAAATGGAACCTGCATCGCAACCCATATAAATTATGAACTATAAATCAAATCTCACTGTCTGATTGGAATTTGGGAATTGGTATATGTCAGATGTTAAACATTGCCATGAAGCAGAAAGCTGGCATGATAGCTAAATAAGACACAAAATCAATGATATTTGCCACTAAAATTATCTTTGCCTAACTCATAATGTGTGACATTTATTTTAGATCAATGTATTTGCCAGTTACAGATTAAAAGATTTGCATATTTGTAAAACAAGAGCATCAGATACTAATATATTACCTCATTGTATGAACATTGCTTAATTTATCATTTATCATTTCAGTCTGTTATATACTGCTACACCCACAAAACACTGTGCTTAAATGATAAACAATAACAAAACAGCAGATAGGTCGATATTTTGCTGCACTAATCCTCTCATATGCAAGTCTTAAAAAAAAAAAAAAAAAAAGAACAAGCAAAAACAACCAACCTACAACAGTAAGTTAAGCCTTAATCAAACATTTCTCTGAAACAGAGATTTATATCTAGGCATATCTTTCCCAAATTTTACAGTACTTCAGAATAAGTCTGAAACTAAATATTTAACGCACACACATTCTAAATTACAATATTTTGTAGTGTGGTCAACCGACAAACTGAAGTGGTTGTGCGATGAGAAGCCACAGGAGATGTTCCTGCCAAAAAGCTAGTGAGTATTTTGCCCTAGCTGTATTACACTTTGTTTTGAAATTACATCTGCACAGATATACCACAGGTGTAAGGGACACAACAGAGAGTTGTACAGTTTTGCACATGAAATTTTGCATGCAAGTACTGGACTGTAGGAGCTTTCTTTTTATTTCTTTATTTTCAGAAAACAGACAAAATGTAACAACCCTACATATCCACTGTACCAACAAAGAGAGAGTGAAATGAAAGAGTATCCTTGAACATAATCCAAAGAGGCAAATAAAAAGGATCATCTCTGTTAATTGTAGTGATACTACAAAAAAGAGTTGGAAAGACAAAATACATTTAGAACATTTGTCCTTAATATTTTTTTTTTTAATTTAGTATTTCCAAGTAGAATTTCTCATAGCATTTTAAGAAGTGTATTTAAGAAGATGAGCCAGCTTTCTGGGATATTGTTTAATGGTTTCTGCAGCAGCTCTAGCATGCATTTGTTTTCCTTTATCAAACAGCAGTAGTCAAAGCTAACACCATTCCCAAGCAATACAAACTTTCACACCTTCAGTTTTGTGAACCAATAACTTAATAAAAATATGAACTTCCCACATCCGAGCACAAAACACTTTTCAACTCCGAAGGCCCATTTGTTGTGTTTTCTGGTCTCCTTGGACTTCACATTGCTTTAGAGATATTCAGAAAACTGAACTCAAAGATTTGGAAATGTGAGTGGCTTTCCTGAGAAAGGGAATGGTCTTTGAGACACTGATATATTTAAGAGCTTGGAGTATCTGTAAGCACTGAAGCACTTCTCTCCACGTTGGCAGCGGGCACCGCTTTGTACTACAACGCTCGCAAAGGCCTTGCATGGATGACTAGCACCAGGAGGAGAAACATGCAAGGCTGAGATCCCTTAGCACTCTCACAGCAACTGGAGAACACCAAGCCATAGTTAGTGCCCTATCAAGTAATAAATTAAAAGAAAAACATCTCAGGTCAATTTGTGTCTCTCTACTGACAGCTACACTGACAAGGCAGGCCTTTCAGTCCCTCAGGCAAGGCAAGTGATCATGGCTGCTGACAGGCAGTTGGACGCTCAGCTTTTCAGAGGACGAGGCGAACCATTTTGGGTATGGATGCAGCCTTGTCTGTCCCAACAGTTTCCTCCAGATCTGCTTCTCTGTGCTGCTCTCCTCCGTCTCAGCCTGCCCAGCCCCGCATTTTCTGCTAGCCCAGTACGGCACACCCAGCAGTTGCTGCTTCTCACTCCTTTCCAAGTGGGCACTATCCCGAAAAGCATGGGTAGGACAGCGCTGAAGACAGCTTCCACGTCCCCAGCGTTGGCTCCCGGTGGTGATGAGCAGTCAGCGTGGAAAATTCTTCACAGACCTCTGCAAGCAGAGCATTTCAGCGGAGCTGCGAGTATGATGGGAACAGAGAAACTTTTGAATGTTCTGCCCACCACAAGACAGCTGGCACGCAATTATCATTCCTCCTATTCTACAGATGGGAAAAATGAAGCTAAGAAAATTGCCTAAACTCTTACAAGAATTGTGTGACAGAGGTCTGAACACAATCCAGATCTCTCAACCTGACTCTTTAAGTAACTATTTGGAGAATATGAACAACAAGAGAAGCAGGGAGGTCTAATTGGATTTCACTGTCAATAACTCTGAGAGCTACCCACCCATAGGCAGACTGGGTAAGACGTTTACAGTACAAAGACAGTCCAACGGTACTGCAAAAGAATAAGGTTTGTATAATCTATTCTGTTTCTTCACTCCTCCCTCTTCCCCCCCCCCCCCCTTTTTTTTTTTCCTGTAGAAATTCTGAAGCTTGGTATGGAAAGAAAAGAAAGGGGTAACTCTGATCACACCGTGCCACTTGGGAAGGACAGGCAGAAAACTCACAAGAGTTAATGCAGTCACATTTGACTTTTAACTTTTTGATATTGAGATATTCCTGCAAGCAGCATAGGAATAATGAGATAAGAGAATGCAAGGGTGTGAGTGCTATGGAAATATACATGTTAGTATGCAGTATGAAAGAGCACCCTCTGTTGTTTTTGGTTAACAGAAGCAAGTCTCCCGATACCTCAAAATATTTCAGTTCCAGAAAAGACTGAGATAAATCATCACTACCAACATATAGATATCTGCAAACACTTCCGAGGGAGTATAGGCACTGTACAGTTTGTTTAGGAAGGATGGTTAGGCATGCTGAGAGATACTGGGTCACGGGAGGATGAACACCCCGTACCCTCGTTGCCTAATTTGGAAGCATTTTATGATGGAAGGATCACTTGCATACATATACCACCTAAAATTAACAAAAAATATTTTTATGAAGAAAAATTGATACCCTGGGCAATTTTTATTTACGATTTTTATACAGCTTTAAGAGTTTTAGTTAAGGGTACACATCATAATTTGATATAAGAGTCTCCAGTACTAACCAAATCAAAGCACAAAATGTCTGATGACAGATGAGACATTCCAATTAGTTAGAAAGATGTGAGATCTAGCTGCATGTCACTTCACACTAACAGGAGACCTTAAGTACATCAATGACAACAGCAGAAGTCTTAGGAATGAGCAACTTCTGCAACTGGAAACGTGTTTGCCTTACTTAGAGCTAAAATCTCCTATAAATTTCGAGTCTTCATTAATTTAATTTCTGTATCCAGAAATTACTGATTTTCTTAAGGGCCTAAAATTATAGAGATGGGTGATGATCCACATGATTCAACTCTAATGATGTGCCAATGATGACATAACAGAATGAAAATAAATTATGATGTTACAGTGAACAAACTTGGATGACTTAGGTGCCCTCAGCAGGTTCTGCTCAAAGTGAAGAACTGAGTATGAACAGATTGTAAAAATGTACTTTCACAATTCCATCCATAATCTAGCGCCTTTCAAAACTACACCACTAGTTAAGAAAACAAAGTGAGAACCTTAGAAATAGCTAATAAAATGTAGATAGACTATAAGAAATATTATATTGCAAAGGTATGAAAAATGGTCCGTAACAGAAAGTACAAATATTTTTTGAGAACAGTTCTCACTTAAGAAAAGTGTAATTGAGTGTTTCAGGGAAAATTAGTTTCAATTTGATTGGATATTGACCTGCTGAAAAATCCTGCACAATGAATTTCATACAGTTTCCATGAAAAATTGTGAAATTTTGTAAATACAGAAAACTACATTGCATATGTATTAGAACTATGCAGCTTAACAGTCAACACTTTCATGATTAAGCTTTGCTTTACATAATGTATGGGGAATGAGAGAAAGTAAAATTTCAAAGAAAAGGGGTTATTTCCTGCAGATTTCAAAGATGCTGAAGCAGAGAGCTTCCTCTAACACATCTCTTGTCTGTTGAATAAGATTTTTCATTGGAGGTAGTTTGAGTATGTCAATTACAGGACTATTTAACAATCCTACCTTGAAGGAAGCTGCGTGCCAGAAGACCTGAGAATATGCAATCTCTTTTTTTCTGCTTTCACAGATTTCTCAATATTGAGGAGCAATCTTGAAAGGAACTTCTAAGAGTCGCTATAATAATAATTGGGGTTTCTTTCCTTAGTTTCATCTTTCTATCCAAACATTTCTAGTAAATTCTGTCCCAAAACAGTATTAAAGGTATGTTTTGCAGAGTAAACAATAAAATAAATAAAAATAAAAATAAAAATCAGGAAATGGCAATATCAGACTTGTGCTAGCAACCTTAACATGGCCCCCACGGAGCAATATATTGTAACGATCAATTACAATAGTGTGTATTGCAAGTTCCTGCAATGCTTCCCAAACAGGAGGTGGAAACACAGTATGTCTTCTGTACTCCTAACTGTTAACAGAACAATTTTTAAGTGATTCTATGCATGGCAGAAAAGGGTCCATAAAAGTACAGCATCTGAAAATGAGAACTATTGTTTACTGCAGTGCTTCAACAGGAACTCACATTTCTACCTTTTAATCCATCGTGTCATAACTAATATCTAATGCTATTACAACTGCAAGAGACAGGAGAAAAACAGTTCTTTATGTGTTTCTAATACATTTTCTCTGTGCTTTTGACATCATTATGTGCTATGTACAACCAGTTTCTCTGATTCCTTTGTAACAACTCAGGTCCCAATGTTACAGGTATGTCAGGCAAATATGTCACACCATACACAAAACCACATACAGAGAAACCAAGTAGCACTCGAGTGTTTGCATGTTCAGGGTCTGATCAGATTCCCTCTGCAGCTTTGCTGAGATTTCGAAGAGATGGGAAAAAACATAATCATTAGAAAACGTGTCTACAGAGCCACTAAAATTGGCCAGCAGTGTGCTGTGCTTTCTGTAAGTATCTAAACATTTTTTATAAATTGACTATATTCCAAGCTAGCAGTCTGCCTTTAAATAAAACAAGAGCAAAAATCACATTAGCCACTTAAGTTTGCAGCTTCGTTAACTTCATATGTACCTTAGTTACCTGTCCCCTTCCCCAAATTACACCTAAGAAACACAGCACTGCACATGCGTGCAGTTAAATTAACTTCAGAATCAGCTATTGCATCTTCCAAAATGCCCTAAAGGAATATTGTTCTAGCTGGAAAAAAAGCCTGCATAGTGCATGTTCTCCATCTCTCTGCTGAAATCATCTTTTTTTTTTTTTTTTTTTTTTTTACCATCAGCAACATAAATTACTGAGTTATGAGAACTGAATTCCTTTAAAATACGTGTCTTTTTTTTTTTTTCCCCTGTCTGGCATTTCACAAGCTTGCTCCTCTCTTTTCCTTCTTGTAGCACAGTTAACATCACATAGTTTACCTGGGTAGAATTGCAAGAAATAATTCTGTATATAAAGGCTTCACAGGCTACGTTCCCACTGCTGGTTTAGGTCTGGGCTTGAAAATGGACATAACCCTGTTTTCTGCCTACGGCAGGCAATTCTTCCAGCTGTGGCACAGCCTCAGAGGCTGCTAGGCTGAGCAAGGACAATCCCCAACAGTGTCTCAGGCCATTCCCAACAGGTGCCACGGAGAGGGCAGCCTCCTTTTATTTGGGAGAACAGCAGCGAGGAGGATGTTCACCTGCATGCATCAGGGTCACGCCGATTCACTGGCTGCCCCATCCTGCTCCTGCTGCAGGGAGTGCTCTTGCCCAGCACAGGGAAAGCAGAGGCTGGCACGGATGGCACAAGCTTACCTAGAAATTTCACTTCTGAGACAGCAGGCAGAAAAGCAATCACAGCTGGCTAATGGGTTGACTGCCCGTGGACCCAGTGTTTTTTCTTGGGAATACACAAAACACTACCCTGAGCTGCTCCCCTTCACGTGAGAGGTTGTAGTTGTAATTTGGGATATCCTTAGGCTCTCGTTTGCAACAGTGAGTGCAAGCTCATGGCAGCAGTGACATCAGTGCAGCAACCATCAGGCCACGTGGAAAAGATGGCTAGTTCTCTCTCAGAAGTGGTAACAGACAAAAAGCTCAGAGAAGTGGAGGAATATTTAAATAGCGTGCTCCCAATCTGAGAGCTGCCAATATTTGCTACTTAAAATTTAAGCACTTTCCTTGCATCCCTTCAGGAAAGCTTCTGCATTTTCTGCCGTGTGAAACATCGTCCATGCATCTATGCCATCAATTAAGACTTTCAATACTTTCAATAATGCATTTATTGTACGATTCTATGCTACTGGCTTGCAATAAAAAAGTAAATTGAAAAGGAAAAATGAGATGGGGAGAAGATATTAAATGCAGCATATGTCGTTCTTATAGGTATGTAGAAGCTGAATACAATATTCATCTACACTATTTTAACCATATCAAGAAATATAAATATGTTAAGAAATAGCCAAACCATTAGTAACTATGTTTGAAATGTATCACTTTATGTGCTCTTCTTAGAAACAATGCAATTTCTGTTCCTCTGAATATGAACTTTTGCTTAAGGTGAACAGGAATTTTAAGGAATTTCCTACAGTTTTAATAATTACCTGTTTGGCAACCTTATGATATATTTCATAGCACTAAGAATAAGACCAAACCTTTATTATTTTAGTTTTATGTCACTAACTTCTTTTACTGCTAAAGCTAACTTTTTTTAAGAGAATGTTCCTCCAAAGCCTGATCTGGCTTCTGCAGCGATCTGTGTTTAGCACAGCGATGCCCAGTTCATGCCAGGATTAATTTGGTCAAGTCAACGAAGCTAACAAAGCACGAGCAATGGTTCCAGAGCAAAACTGTTGATGCTTCGGATCAGCATGCTGTGAGGATCACAATGCTGACTGTGGTGAGTGCACCTTCTGGCTCCGTTTCATACCCAAGGAATCCAGTTTGCACACTCGGACCACTCAGGGATGCTTCCAAAAGCACGGTGAGGACAACAGAGACACACCATTGAACCAAGCTGAAACACCAATGAGATATACCTATTGGCTCCTCTTCTCCAGACATAACTCAGGTCCCAAAAAACCTCATCCCAAAAACCAGATTTTCACAAAATGATGAGAACTATACAAAAAAAGAAAAATGATGATGATGACTGCTCCACCTCACTGTTCAGAGATGCCGGTTGCCCTGGTTTGCCCAGGGTTCTGCAGAAGACAAGAAAGGAGACAAACTGGAAAATGGAGATCAACCCAAAGCTGGGTGGTGACAAAGATCGGAAGAGGAAAACTGGAGGGCACAAGGTAGCCATAAGGGACTGGTGCAAGGATTAGCATAATGTAAAGATCTGCAGAATTAAAAAAGGGGAGAAATAAAGGGGGGAAATTTTTACAAAAAAAAAGAGAAACACTGAGGACAATGTTCTTGAAGGTTCAGGAATATGAAATTCTATTTCTAACCTTCACATACTGATTCATAACTGATTTTTTAAGTTTTTAAGAAAACGCTGAGGTTAGGATAGTCTGGATTTGACCCCCTTTAAAATTATGCATTAAAGCAAGTCTAAATGATTTTAAAAAGGGGTTGTGAACACACTACTCTTCTCAGAAACATACCCAATATACCGAATTCAGCATTCACAAACAGAGAACCCCTGAATTAGCAGTCACTTTGAAAAAAAAAAAAATAGCTTTACCTATGTGCCACAGGTCAAAGCCTCTAAAAACTGAGGTAATACTTTACTATACAATAAGAGAATAGTGTGAATAAGTGTACTAAAATGGTGCTTGTGATATATACTTTGGCACTGAGTACAGTCAGCAGGTCAACAGTAAAAGCCACAGTAATTATTTATGCACAATAGAATTCCAGCAGAATGCTGACAGGTCACTACATGTCTGTTTTCAACCTCACAGAAGACAATGGTCAGCTAAATGCAGTACCTCAAGGTTTTCAGTTAAAAAAATTAAGTAAACTTGTACTTTTTGTAGCAATCCTGTCCAGTTGCCATGCAATCAACAGACAGAATAAACCTAAACAATTTACTCCTTTCTGTTACTCCGTGAAATTGCAACCATATTGTCAATGTTTTGGCATTTAAGACAATCATTCCAACCTACAGAACTGACAAAATAAAATTTGAACTAAATTTTAGAGTAAAAAATTAAAATAACTTCTGTCATAATTTACTTTACAAAACAACACGTATTACAAAATTAAAGTATGCAGAGAAAGTTTTTTTCTAACAGTGTTTAAACATTCTCATACCTCATTTCAAACGAGTTTTTTTTTTTCTTTTTTCTTTCTGCTACTCTGAATTCATTTAGGCAGCAGAAAGAGAAAACCAAATTTTCACAACTATTTAATTCTCATTATATTTCACATTTTGAATTTCTAATTGATCATATATTATAAATGCCAAAGAACATTTTATGTTCAAGAAAACTTGCAATCTGAGAATAAAGGCACACAAAGGATGAGTGAGGTGAAAAGACACGAAGGAGATCCTTCGAATGTAGGAATACTTTATTTTGGAGCTCTTCAACTGCTGGCAAATAATCACTGTAAGTGAACCCTTTGTGAAGGATGTACTCTGCTTGCTGGGTGACTGGTAGTCTGGGATAAAGACTGAGCTTTGAGGAGACAAAAACGGGAAGAACTCATTTAGGAAAGGTCCTTTCTGACTTAGTTCAAGTATCTCAAGACCACCAAGGCATTGTATTACTCACAAATCTATTGCGAACCACTGTCACCTTGACCCTACAGCTTCAAGTTGGGGGAGAAATATGTGACATACTAGAATCACAAAGAAAATGTGAAGTAGATTTATGAAAATAATAAATGAGTAACAAAATTAAATGCAGGAAGAATAACACATCTGAATTCAGTATAGACAACATCTTACAATAGTATGTTATGCTGTTAAAAATAAACTTGTCAACAGTCATGTTTTAATATCACTAAAAACTGAAAGAGGATAATGTTTACATTAACAGACTCAAAGACAGAAGATACTAAACTGACCACAGATGTAAGTACTGAGGATGACAAAAAACATTACATAAGAACCTTCAAGGATTTCAGATTCAGACCTCTACACAGAAAAATGAGATTAGAATCAGAAAAAAAAAATGGGAAAATAGTTCAAAGATTATAAATGAAAGAAACAAATTTAAAAGGCAATAAGTGACCTTGAGATTGTATCACTTGCTAAATTGATATTAAGTTTGCAGAATAATAAACGCAGAAGTGGGGAAAAAAAAAAGCTTGGGTAATAGACTTCTTAAGTTCATTTCTGCAATATTCTCTATCATTTTTGATATCAAGATACTGAAATAAGAGGTAATTAAAACAAAACAAAAATAATTAAATATTGATTCATCATCACTAAATTGTTAAATTAGCTGAGAGGTAGCCACATAAGAATGTTTGAAACTTCTAAGAACATGGTAAAAAAGACAATTATTTGAATGACAAGGAAATATAAATAGGAATAGTCAGACTAAATTATAAAATGAAAAATATATGCTGCGTATCAGGAAAAACTTCCTGACAGTGAAACTGTGGAATAATTTCTCAACAAACTAGAAGAAACACTCAATAATATAATGAAGGGAACAATGCTGGACTAGCAGGGGGGCAGACCAAAAGATCTAAAAAGTATTTTTTCCATCTAATTCTAACAGACTATTAAAGGATACAATCAATAGTCAGGGAGGTAAGTTATTTTGATAAGCTCCATGGTTTTCATTCTTTCAGAGGAAATACCATGGCTGGAATTGGGAGAAGAAAAAAAGAGGAAACACCAAGCTGTGTGCTTTCTTACAGTTACTGTTTCCCATTGTGGACGTTACCATTATCTTTACATATGAAGAGAGATTGAAATAATCTAGAGAGGTCCCCCACACTACAACACTGAGATAAAGAAGAACTTAAAAGAAACGCTGCATGTTCTGGCAACAAATTAAATGGAGAAGAACAGAGTCATGTTTCCTGGGGGAAAGAGACTGAATATTATGAGGTTAGTCACACTATTAGTGGGGCCAATAATGTCACTTAGAAGAAAAATAACTGTGATATATTACTAATTTTTTCACATCATATCAGTTTGGCAGATAGACACACTGCTGTACTGAAGTTAAAGAGCAACACCACAATTCTATCAGGTGAAAGCAGTGAAGAAAAAATCTAGCCATTTGGGCAGCGTTTTTTAACAAATCAGCAAAACAGCTGAATGATAGCTGAAATCAGAACCTAAAAAGTGACTCTAGTCGTTTAAAAATGTGAGCAAACCAAGCACTTGATGCTTATTTTAAAGCACAATACAGCATCAGAATATATGTATATCTGAATGTTGCATTCACATTATATTCCACGTTTTCACCCACAGTCGGAGCACAAACAATTTAGGCTGAATGGCTCAGAGAACAGCAGGTTTTCTTTATTACGGATGCTCTTAGTGCAGTTAATATAATCAGCTGTTTCAGGAATAGTGTTAAGATGCATGAGCTATTGGAAAATAGTTTAGAAATAGACTGGTTAAAAATATTTGCTACCAGAAGACACAGGAAAATAAGCATGGTCAAATGGCTTATGCACAGAACTATCAAGAACAAACTCTTAAACTGCAAACCAGCTGTTCTACTGAATTAACATCCGTATTTCAGTCAACCCACAAGCCTGTTGTGTCTCAGTATCGGTAGCTGTGGAAGGAGAACAAATAGTATTTATCTTCTTTATGAAGCTTTGGCTGCAAACCCTTTGGGGCAGGAAATGGGTCTCTCATCCTTCTGTACTAAAGACTGAGCAAGTGACAGCACCAAAAAAAACACTACTACTTCAGTAAGCTGTAACAGGAAAAATATTTGGGCAATACATTAAAGTAAAAAACTCTCTAGATACATACCTAGCATCTATTTTACGTATCAAGCATCTAGCACTAGTACATTGTGTTGTACTCAATGCCAGTCTTTTCTATTAGTTTTGTTCCATGTTACCAGTCCAGAAATTAATGAGAACATATTCACTGAACTCTTCTAAATACTTTGTAATGGTAAAGTAAGTACTTTGTAGACTAACAAAGAAAAGTAATTTCAACACACTGATTATTAAGTGAGTAGACAATGAGGAAAGAAGTTTCTTGAAATGCGTTTGTGAGACGGGAAGGGCTGTAGAGTTTTCAGTGAATCTGCAGATGGTGGATGGGGAAAAAGAAAAGGTAAGGACAATTTCCTGTGTGAACTGTGGAGCTGTTTCACTACGGCATTTCAAAGTACTTCAGCCAGGATGAATTTTGCTATACATCTGCACATATTTCAGGTCCAGTATCCTTTGAACAGTGATATGTATCAGTGCTAGGCAGACAGTTTAAGCCTCCTCGCGCTCCCTGTGGTAGTACAAAAGGTAAGATCCCTCTCCTAGTTCCTTCATAATTCAAAATCAGTTTTGGTAAGGTGCAGAAGTGCTGGTTTGAGGACTGCAGTCCCTGTAGCATCCCAAAGAATCACTGTTGCAGCATGCAATCTTTCTACTTTGTGCACAGATTACCACGAATTCCACTGCAATGGGCAAGCGCCTCTGGGCAACACCTGTACTATTCAAACAATTACTTGCTAGCTGAACTTGGCATCAGAACTAGTTCTCTCCTATCACAGGCACAACATTTTACAAAGTCTGCAGCTTGCTTTCCTTCATGCTTCACAGACTTCACATTCTGGCATGTTTCTGAAGCAAGCCAAAGACAATGCATATTGGAGTGTGCCTTGATGTTTGGATGGAAAGGTTCACCTTCTAACTGATAGCAGATGGAGATACCATGCATAACCCGCTGCATCATTCATTTAAAGATTCTCTCTCGCTAGGCAACTTAGCAATTCAATAATCAAACTACATTCTTAGAGAGCCTGGGAGGGCATGGAGGGCTGGCTCCATCCTAGATAACAGTGTCAGACTCTACAAACAAGGTCAGCAATGAAAGTGGCTTTGGAAAGAATACCAGTAAGTTAATTAACTGATTCAGATAAAACTCTGAGCTCATCTTAGAGAAGAACTTAGGCTGCCAAGTGTCAAAAAGGGAAAATGCTTTCATATGTTTTCTGTGTTTAGCTACCATTCCCAAAAACCTGCAGGAACTCACAAGATCTATCACTGTTTTGACGGAACGCTTGGATGAAGAGCACAGAAGACATCAGCTATCGAGCCACACACAGAGCCTGACAAATGATGTCACATAGACGCACAACACTTACCCAGCAGCTGCAGGCACACACACACCACTGATACTGGGTTCAAGCCCTTGTCAATAACTGAAGGTAATAAAGCCCGTCTTTTGGCAGGCAAAAACTGATCAAAGCTCCTACGAGCACTCTCATCTAAAATGCTGCTAGAGATTATTTCTTGGCTCACAAGGAATTCAAGTGGAGGGGGAAAGGAGTGGACTAGGTAGTCTACACATAGACAGACAGACAAATACTCCTTTTGTTAGTAGTATGCTACCATTAGTACCCTCAGTTTTGTGAATTCCAGTGACATGGAAGTGCTGCAGGGCAGAAACATGTATGAGCAGGATCCTTCTGTGACTCTGCAGATACTTTATGTGGGATAGAGGTACATGTAAGTACCTATGCAAAATCCACAGAAACAGCTGGGGAAACAGCATGGTGGAGGCAAACATTGTAATCTCAACAGGACGGAATATTTCTTGAGCTCAGGTTTAGGACACAATGAAGATTTTTGTTTTTCCTTTGGGATAAGGAAAACTTTGTCCCGTGAATTATGACGGCAACTCGTCTAAAGAGTGCAGACAAAGCAACAAGGCCACTTCTCTTGTAAAAGGCTCTCATGAGAAGTGTCCTTCAAGAGGAACGTGGAAGAGAGGTGGATTAGGCGTAAAAAGTGGATTTACATAGTGTAACAATGGATAATGAACATTACACTATGTCAAATAAATGGGGCAAGGTGGCTTTGAAGGCTGTGCTTTTTCCCCATCAGATCTCTTGATGAAGTATATGACTGGTGTGCATTGCTGGGGAGGAAGAAAGCTGTTGACTTTTGCTGTACTTTGGGTTTTCCTAGGCAATTTACCTGGAGAGATAGAATAACATTCTCTACTTTAGTCAAGGGCAGTTGAGTCCTTACTTATCGAGCAAATATCTGTAGGTAACCTTTCATTTATATCAGAAAAGAGCCTTCATAATCCGTGGTCCTCAAAGTCTCGCTGTGGCATGCACTTCCCTAGGGATGTCATTATGTAGTGAGCACTATCACCCAGCAACCACTCATCAGAAAGTGGTAAAACTGGTAACCCGTGCCATTTCTACAACCATCTTCATTGCCAACTGTCCTTTATTTCCTAGAGTTTCTCCTTGACGTCACAAAAAAAAAAATAAAAAAAAATCCAGCAGCAAAAATGTCACTAACTCCCAGATTAAAAACGAGAATTTGGCAATTTGCTACATATATTGTCTTAGAAAAGCCAGGGAATAAAATGTGTGTTGAAAGCATGTCCAGCTGTGTAGGTTTTTTGCAGTTGAGATATTGTTGAGTGTTTCCTCCCCTTCCTTTCTCTGTTCCTCTGACCAACCTTCAGCCCAACGCCGAGTTAGAAAGCTGATCTTTGCACTTGTGAAAAATCATAGCTGTAACACATACTAAACTAACATGATGACAGAATATAAATTCTAATACACAGATATAAGTACATCTGTATTACACATAGAGAAAAACTACTTGGCTGGATAAATTTATAAATGTGCATTCTCTCTTTTATATTTCTGCAAAAAATATAAAGTCACAGTTACAAATTTCAGCTTTATTCTGGCCTACATCTTCACAAAAACAGACATATTTCAAACTGGACTAATAAAGTTTAAGGAAAATCCCTACAACTACACTATTATTGTAGTCCAAGATAAACCTTAATGTGCAGTTAAGAAGTGACATAAGATAAAAACTTTTACGGTTGCTGCTTGTCTAGTCAGAAATCCAACCATCTTTATCTCTTTAAAAAGATATGTTTTTCATGTAAAAAGACACATCTCTCTTTAATAAAGCAAAGATGTTATTAAAAGTAAGCCCATGTCAGCAAAGCTTATCGACTATGTGATGGAAACTTTAAATGCAGTAGTAACCATTTCAGAAAGAATACAAAAGCCACATCAAAATGATACAAGACTAAGACTCGCAAATGTAAGGAAATTATTTCCAACTGGCCGCAGAATGTGGAATTATCTTTTTCTACAACTCACTCCATTTTACCTAGGCAATGCAGCTCACATGGCAAAGTACAGTTCTAAAATAATTCATTGTTCAGAGACCCTTATCAGCTGCAAAGCCAAAGCTGGAGCAGGGGGCCATATCAGCTGCAGAGCCAACACATAACAGAGTGAAGAGTGGAAAGGACAGATTGCAGTGTCTCCCCATTCTACCACTGCTATTGCAAAATACCAACCTCTACATTTCCATGCTGTTTGTTAGGTGAATGCCAGTTTATTATTCAAATGGAACTATAGCACAGCAGTATGAAAAAGAGCGATACAGAAAACAAATTTAAGAGATTCTGCTACAGCTGTTTCATCCTTTTAGGAAGATTCATTTTTGCAGGGAACCATGCGCAGTAAGATTTTTAATATTACAGAAAGATAGGAGAGCAAGAATCATCTCAGTACCATTCCTTTAAATAAAAAAAATCTCAGAATGGCCCAGCATAAATCCTTAACTTTCATTTAGAGCCTGAACAAAACAAGCATGCACACCAAACAAGAAAGTGGACAGCCCCAAACCCCAATTCCCACCCCACTGTCAATCAAAACTCCGCATCTGTAATGTATGTTTTGATTTACTTTTTTTTAAATAAGGAATGAATGATGCAAATGGTAACATCCAGACTTGTCATCTGTATACCAAAGCTCTCATTCAGCTGAACATATGCTGAAATTTAAGCATATTGAAACAAAGCCCAAGTCCCAGCCAAACTGAATTCAAAGTGGCTGAGATATTAAGGCCACACTTCAGCAAGACACACAAGCATATGATAAAATTTAAGCATGACTGTCATTTTCAAGTAGTTCAGAAACATCTCTGAGACGGAAGAACAAGAATCCCGAGCAAGGACCACCCTGAGCATCCCAGCATGTTCTCAGTGCTCTGCTGCACTGAACCCGTTCCCAGCGGCCGACCACAACAGGGGAGGCTGCACAAAGAAAACACGGTGACAGCTACGGGGCAAGAAGCCCACGGTGTGCAGTAATAATTTCACTTGTTGGGTGAACTCTGGCAGTTCAGCAATGCAGGACTGGGCTCCACCAACAGAAAGAAGTAGAGATACACCACCGAAGCAGAACACTGAGCGTGGCAGCTTGCTTGCTCAGGAATGTATTGCCAACTCTCCCACAAACACAGCTCCCGTTGTTTAGGTAGGTACGAGATTTGGCTCAACTAAGAAATAAGATTTTGAAACGCAGTTTAACAACAACAACCTATTTACACACTGTCTGTACACAACAGAATTTCCTCTTTACTAAACACTACATAATTTTCTCATTAGCTTGGAGAAGCACACGCTACCAGGCTGAAAATACAAATTGCACCTGTTATTCTCCAATCTACCTACCTAATATGTGACAAACATATATTTTCAGGTACATACAAATGGCATTTCTGTAAGACAGATCCTTAGTATCCACTGCTCCTTTTCACAGTTTGCAAGACTTAGTTTTTTAGTCTCTGCCCCAGCTGTGACTGCCGCTGCCAGCCTCCGCACCTCTCTTCAGGATGAAAACTGACATGGACAGGGCTTTTCAAAGAGAAAGTGAAATTAAGATTTGTTTTTTTCTCTGTTGTAATACATTACACCTAAATAGCGTCTCTGATATCATGGAGCAATATTGCTGGTTCATCTGATGATATCGAAACAAACATAGAATCACAGAATACCCCGAGTTGGAAGGGACCCATAAGGATCATCGAGTCCAACTCCTGGCACCACACAGGTCTATCCCAAATTTTAGACCATGTGACTAAGAGCACAGTCCAATCGCTTCTTAAATTCAGACAGGCTTGGTGCAGTGACTAATTCACTGGGGAGCCTTTTCCAGTGTGCGACCACCCTCTCGGTGAAGAACCTCTTCCTGATGTCCAGCCTAAACCTCCCCTGCCTCAGGTTAACACCATTCCCGTGGGTCCTGTCACTGGTGATAACGGAGAATAGCTCATCTGCCTCTCCACTCCCCCTCGCGAGGAAGTTGTAGACTGCGATGAGGTCCCCCCTCAGCTTCCTCTTCTCCAGGCTTAACAGGCCCAGTGCCCTCAGCCGCTCCTCATACGTCTTCCCCTCTAGGCCCTTCACCACCTTCGTCGCCCTCCTCTGGACACTCTCCAACAGTTTCATGTCCTTTTTGTACTGTGGTGCCCAGAACTGCACACAGTGCTCGAGGTGAGGCCGCACCAGCGCAGAGTAGAGCGGGACAATCACCTCCCTCGACCGACTAGCGATGCCGTGCTTGATGCACCCCAGGGATGAAACAGGCAGAAACATATTCTGCTGGAGAAGTTTGTACACGAAGCAAAAAGAAAAAATTCAGTAAAATCCTCCAAGATTAAAATAATCTAGTTATTAAAATCTATAAGCTAAAAAATCCTATACATGGAATCTCAAAAGATAAAGGCGTTATTTTAACAAATTAATGTTAACCTGCATTAAAAAAAAAAAAAACAGTTTTGCTTTGTAAAAATGGTAATAGTACATTTTAGCCTCATATTTAGAAATGATGCATATAAGATTTCACAATAAAATTTAAAATATACATTTACCAATGTGGTATAAATCACAAAGGTAAATCCAAATAAACATTATAAAAATAAATTATTGAAGCATATTCTGAAATATATATGTGCTCTCTACCTTCAAGTTACTCTTTATTACTCACTCTCTGGTAACAGTACATTTCCCACAGGGATCGATTATGTAAATCTACACATATATAAAAAAGTATAAAGCACAGCTGAAATAAAAGACCAGAATTCAGGCTCAACTTTAATATATCTAAAAGTAAGTTATACAAACTACCATTTTCCCCCCAACTTCCTTCAGTCTCTAATTACATGACAACAACAAAACCTATGAATATAATTTGTGAAACTGTCTACACTTTAAGACTCTTAATAGAACTGTAAATTGAAAGAGCAAACAAAAATTCTCCTGCAATGACTCATATTTTACAGTAATATTTTAGAAAGAAATATTACATGGTAACAGACATAGGTTCTGATATTCTCTTTGGAGCCAAATTCATCACGCAGATCTGAATATTTATTATGCTGACAAACAGTTATGACAGCATCCTTGTTCCTATCACACACACAATTTCTGAAGACAGTGGTCTTAGCATTCAACTAAGACAGTAAAACTGATTTCACCATATCTCACAGTCTGCGTTCTCACCAAAAATCTCTGCAGTTTTATGACTGAGGAATTACACATCAACCAAGTATTCCTAAACTACGTTTTCACCTTTCATGTATCTAGCACTTGATAAATATGTTAATATTGATCAGCATCATGATCACACAAATTCACTAGGAACCATCAGAAGTGAATATACCTGCTATTTGATTGTTGTCTGCATGATGCAGTGTGTCAATTTTCAGCTCTTTAGCATCATTTGGGTTTTTCTTTTCAGTCTTAGTATTATTTTTATATGTAGGAAAGAAGCAACAAATCACTGTGTGATACAAAGTTGATACAAAAAAAAAAAGAGTTCTTTCACTTGAAAGATTTTTACCTTTTTTTTTGTACTGCATTCAGAAACAAGAAATTACTCAACAAGTTGCTATCAGTGTTTCTTTCACTGGAGATAAGGTGGCTTAAAATATTAAACCGATGAGAAGTTGAAACCATGAGCTTATACACAGAAGGCAGGAAGTAGGTTACTTTTCTTTTGGTCCTTAAATAAAAAGCAACCTGTGTTTATCTCAAGAGATGTGAGAGTTTCTTATCTGGAGTTTCTACGGTGCACCTTACATATTTTCACACACACAAGAATGCTTCCCAGCATCAATTCCGACCTCAAACGAAGTAACGTAAGTACATATACAAACTCGCATTTTTGACTTCTTGTCGGATTAAGGTATTGTAGATTTAAGGAAGACCTCTCATCGCTTTAATATGTATTACACACCATGAAGAAGTATGTTATTGAAACAAAGACAGGGATGGCGACGCACTAACCGTCTTCGTGCACAGGGAACCTGCTGCAATTTTCATTGTCACAAGAAAGCAGTATGAGTTACAAGTGAAAGGTCTGGGAAGTTATGATCTCATTTTCTGCCGCTGAGCCTTTGTTAGAAAGGAGCATGCCTTAGCCTCCCGAGTTACAGCTTTAGCTGCTGCATTAGCCTCTTCCCGTAAAGACTCCTTCCACACTCGTGTTCCTGAGTTTCGTTTACGTTAGGCTGCTCTTCCCTCTCTTTGATCTTCGCGGGTGCGCGGCTCGCTCTGAACCACCCTGGGTGGTCTGCTGTCAGCATCCAGCAATCAGTGTCTCTCTCCATTGGTTGCCTTCTGGGGGGATTCCTATCAGCTGTGCTCTTACACGCATCTGACAGCTTTATTAGCTCGCTCCGGTGGTGCTCCGGAGCGTCTCCGTGGCACGCACACCCCTTCGCAAACAGCCGCACCTCCGCAGTTGACTTAGAACAAATAACGCCGTGAACACCTTGGCTTTTATACTCAATAATAAGGTCGAAATGAAGAGAAATTTCACATCAGCTGCAAGCCAGGGGTAGGTTTTCATGTTTGGGCTCAAAAAATCAATCCCGAATTGATTTTTGTGTATATATCGTTATTGTCAGAGGATTAATTGATGAATTTTTCATTTGATGAGTCAGGTGGAATGGGCTCCAAGGTACACAGTGAGGAGAATTTTAATTTACTCTGCTTCTTGGTGCTAAGCAGCAAAACTATCAATTGTGATACTTCGTTGGAATTTTCCTCCTCAAAACAACATTTACACTATTTTTGAGTGTAAAGCTGAATTTCTGAGTATATGCACATTCCACACTAAAACGTGCTTAGCTTAATAATTTCTGAATGGATTTTTGAGTTTTTTGAAAGCACCCTTTGGTTCTGCATCTTTTTTTTTTTTCCCCCAATTTTCACACTTACTATTACCAAGATGCGTTTGGAATTCAGACATCTGGAAAAAAAAAACAAACACCAAGCCTGTATTACCAGATAAAACGCCAATTCAACACAGGGTATAACCCAAAAGTTTTCTCTTCACTTACACTGTACCAAATCGTGTTTACCAAGGTTTTAAAGTTAAACCGACCAACCAACAACAACAACAACAAAACATGTTTTAAGTTTAGCATTTTTTTGAAGCTCCACAATAGAAGTTACCTTTTCACCTATGATGCACCGAGGTTTCTTGTTATAGAAGCTCCTGCAGCTACCTGCTGACCACAGGGACCCAGAACTTCTGCGTACGGCTACAAAACATGCACTGCCAAGCTGGAAGCTGGTGCAAGAGTTTCATTGCACATTTGAACTCTCCCAGTCCTGGTTGGCTCCATTTGAAATACTGCTTCTGAAGCTGCCGAAGGGTTCACTTCTTGCTCCAATTTCAAGAAGAGTCTACAAGGCTTTACTGAATATTCTCTCACGTCCAGAACACAAGAGGTACATCTACATTTTCCCAGGTTGGGAAGAAGGCAAGAAGGGAGAACCAGTCTAACCTTGCAGCACACAAACAGCCTTCATACTTTGGCACAGAAAGTCCTGCAAAGTTTAGGCAGGTTTGCCTGAGCACAGCCACAGACCAGAAGATAATGGCATCTGATCATTGTGGATGTATACACAGAAACAAGGATGGTCTTGTTGCTGAGGCATGTAAAATATTTCACAAATTTCTGCCACAAATTTTCCTGGATTTTGTCCTTCTGGCACTCATGTATAGAATGATGCACGTTACCATACTGACAGAAAATGGCACTTCTTAATTGCTATTTAATACAGGCATTTCAGCAGCACTTAGGGACCCGCATCAGAATCAATACTACTCTGTATTCAGTGCTGTAGAAACACACCAAAGTCTTCTCCCCTAGAAAATCAACACCTGAATTTGTGCTGTGAGACCCACAAAGAGAGTATTACTAAGCAAGACAAGATCAGAATAATCAAGGCAAATAAACAATCACCAGAAAGAGCCATAAGTAGAAGATCATGCTCCAAGCACACAACCAGAGTTTAAAGATCAAGCTAAAACTGGTCGGCAAGTCAGTATGGAGGGAAAGTCATTGACAGGGGACAAAAGACAAACTTCTGTTACTAAAAAGAATCAATACTTTTCCCATAGTATTTCACCTCTGTAGCACATTTAAATAACCAGCCACCTCCCTTCAACAAAAATGCCCCACTGGCTTATCTCAGTCCTGCTGTTATTTGTCAGACATCTTGAGTATGTTACCAATTTCCATCTTGAATCTCTTTTTCTGAGTGCTCTTTTTGATCATTTTACTATCTGGCTTCTATGCCAGCACTGAAACTGTTCTCATTCAAGTTACTCCACATATTGTCATGCCAACTCCCAAGCTTTGTCTATACTTCTGCCGTGCATGACAGTTAAATGAGATGAGACACTACTCTCATAGCTCTTTTCTAGCAATTTGCTTAAAGTCTACTTTTTGGGTTACAAATCCTCTTTTCTACTATGTCTCACCATTCCATTAGGTCTATCTTCATCATCCTCTCCCACTGCCTGTAGCCGTGTTTATTCTCACTTTATTAGTGTACCTAGTACTGATGACACCCCACTCTGTTTTCCTTGGCCTCACCTTCACACAACAGAGGTATTCGCAAGTTAATAAACTGTGCATCTGCCTACGGTCCAGGTTAGAGCACCTGAAGCAAATAAGCAAAGTTCTTCCCAAAATCAGAAGCAATTTCCAGAGAGAAGCTTAAAGCCAGACTTCTAAAGTTAAACAGTAAAAGCAAAAGAAAACCTTCTTCTATGTCCTGATTCACATTCCAATAATTTCTTGTCCAGATGTTAGCTATAAAGCAAAACTTAATCATAGCTTATGAAATAATGTCTACCTCGGTTTTGGATTTGTCCACAGCCTGGTTTTGGCACATCACGGCCAGTGTATTTACATTAGTTTATGCACACTTCAAGCTCCAGTGCACAAATGAAGACAAAGTTTCGGTCTGCTGTATCATCAAACTGCAGTATCAGCCTCAGAATATGAGAATCTGTTCACTCCTTTTACTCCTCCCCTGAAAGAGTTTGTCTTTTTGCTTTGCCTACCTGCAACTTCCTATTTTTGGCTGTCCCATCAATCCAAAATACAATTTTTTTCTAGCCCTCTGTTGCCACAGAAATCAGGCTCAAACTTACGATTCTGGTGATTAACCATTTCCCTTCTTCTGACTTCTTTCTCCTGTGCTGCCCTGCAATACTGTCCTTCATCTGGCACTGGCAGACACATCTTTTTGCCTTTTACCTCCTGATTATGATAAATTTCAGACATATGTCCACATATAAATATGAAAATCATTTTAAGTAAACATATTATGCAAGCAAATACTGCACGTATTAAGTTACCACATCCGCACAGGCAGCCAACACACATTCTTCTTATCCTTTACATCGTTTTCTCCTATAACCCCATACTCCCACTATATCGTCCTTCGATTTAACATGGCCTGATGTATATAGGCTTAAGTGTGTGCCTACAAAGACATGAAATAATTACTATTAGAAACAGGTATGTATAAGTTACTCATGTGTCTAGGGGTCTTAGGCAGTAAATTCTTTGGCAAACTGAATTCCCATTTTCTGCACAGAGATAAACAAAGTGTGTAGCTTTTTGTAAGTATCAGTTATTTCAACATGCCCATAATAATCACACTGTGCGTACTGAAAAAGAAAAGGAAATGCACAAAGAAAAAACAATGTGCAAGATTAATTCTAAATATACTTAGTGTACGCAAGTTTTTCCTCAGTGAAGCGTGTGCTGATGGAGATTGAAAACATCTCATCTTAACAAGCACAGTCTGGAAAAGAGCTGTGCAAGACTTATTACTTTTTTTTTTAGACCTCAAATGACCACACATAGGTGTAGTTAAGACAATTCAGTCTCCACAATCATTCAGTCTTTTGCTTCTGTAATAAAAGTGCAGCAGCAGCGGTACCCAGGGAGCCCAGCACACTTCCCCTTACAGTCAGTGAAGAGAGAAGTGCATCTTGAGAAGGTGATCCAGAGCACCGATGTCGGGTAGATGTTCCGACTTGCTTTCTGAAAGAGCCTCTCCCTTACCGCAGGGAGAGGAAGATTAGTCTCCAAGACCAACCTAAAAGGTCTGCAGAGCCCCAGCCTGATCTGACTGGTGGTCACTGTGGTCCCTGACTTATGCTTGGTCGGATTTTCCTGTCCCGTCTTTGTGCTGGCTTTAGCACTCAGCAAGTTCTGTACACAAGCTGAATGCATACACGGTACGGGTCCCTCAGAGAGGAGGAGTGCATGGCCAGAGGTGGGAAAAGACAGCTGAAGTCTCTATATCTGCAATCACAAGCCACTAATTTAGCGTGAGCAGAAATGTGCTCCCATGGCCTGGGGTAAACTGTCCAAAGTAATGAAGGTTAGATGATCTGAACACACACGGCAGTGTCCACTGGCAGTGCAGGTTTCTGTGATCATCCTTTCATTGTGCACATTAAATATTAAGTGGTACATCTGCATTGATAACATTAGGAATACTACAAACAAAATCAATGGTGATTCAGTTCCTAAAACTAGTAGCTATAAAACATTCATAAAAATCACTTCATAAATATTTCAAGTATTCAAAAAGCAGTTTTACCCCATGTACGCATCTCCTGAATTTCATTTTCCACACCAGACATTTTGTAATTATTTTTGACTGTAAATGAACAGTGAGAAGTATCCAAAACTAGGACAAATATCACCACATTTCTTATCACAAAAGAGAATGGAAGCAACTGAAAACATGCTTTGTCAAAAATGAAATTGAACTTCTATACTTAATACAAATATTAGCAGCAAAGTTGCAACCTGGTAAAACTGAGGTTTTAAATGAAAGTACTACCTGTCTACTTATAATCCAAAAGAGGGTGAGCTTAAGCTGCTTGTTATATAAAATTGAAAGGAACAGCATGGGATTTCACACAGAATTTTCTGGAGACTCGTGGTGTAACTTTCAAATCAACTACAAGACTTTAACTGTAGAACTTAACTGATATTAGTGGCCTGATAAAATTTCAAGAGGCTGCTTGGGGTTCAGGTTTTCAGAGCTGTAATTCTATTTTGAGGCCAGACGTTCTTCCCACAGCACCTCTGCTGCACCAGACACGTACCTGGAGATGAGTTTGTCCTCATGCACCATTTTCAGCCTGAGAGACCCATCTGAGCTTTAGCCCAGGCTGCTCATTCTGCTCCATACCTGCAACTCACTGTCAGTGTGCACTGGGCTAAGGAAATGGAAACCTTCAGGGTGGGAGTAGAGGGGAGAAGAAGCAAAAGAGGTGCTTCATAAAGGGAAGGGAAGTAAAGTCAGAGTAAGGAGAATTGCCAGCTGGGAGAAAAGCACGACTTAGCAGCTTTACTTTAAATGTCAAATGCCATTCACCATCCTTAACGCATTCTCGGAGAAGGCCCAGCTGCAGTCCTTAGACACACAGGTGTCCTCTGGCTGTGGCTCCTCACTGACTGCAAAGGCAAAACCTGTGACTTCTCCTTTAGTGACAATGAATATGAAAATGCTGAATTAAACATACTATTCTATGGACTGGCAGGGCACGATTCAAGCTTCCGCTCCTTATCCTTCATACTCTAAAAAGTGCATTTCATAAAAAATGCCCACACTGACAATTACACTTCATACATAGATATAAGGGAAAGCAGTTATTATAATTCACGTCAACGTCTTGATAGAAACAAGAAATAACCATAAGAAATAATAACTACAGGAAGATAACAGTTTTGACACAAATAATCCCTAAACCTGGTTAGTGGGATTGGGAGCCTCAGCAACAACATTCTCACACGCTAATTTTTTTTTAAAGCATATAAACTGACACTAAATACTAGCTCTTGAAAGAATAAAAACATTTTTATTTCCTTCACAATGCTGCCACTTTCAATGACGTTACGAGACAATCATCCTTTATAACTATGTTCTTAGAAAATTCCTTCCACAGGCCCCCATCAGGAGTCAGAACTGCATACACAATCCAGTGTCTCAGATCAAGCCACAGATCCATCTCTCAGGCCAGGTGAGGGTGAAAACATCAAGTTGAGAGACAATAAAAGACAGAAACCAGATAAGGAGAAAAACTAAAGCCAACAGACAGTAAAAGACTGCAAAATCAGCACTGAGATAAAACAAGCTTCACAGAGGTTTGAAGAATATATGAATTAAATAATAAAAGTGGGAACTGTTTTTTCTTTCTTTTTGAAAATGTCATCTTTTCAAAGTTTGTTACCTCAAACCACTCAAATTTCTTAAATCAATATCACAACTCTTATTTTTTGTAAAATTATACAATTCCTAGTAAAAAGTGTAACTTGGAAATAGGGTTATTCGCAAGAGTAGAAATAAAAAACATGTTTCTCTTTTGTATTTGTTATTCAATACTTGTCTTAAGCTATCTATTTCTAATTACAACATCATTTTACTATCGGTAAACAGTCTTGCAGCCACTGGATTTTACTTAAACTCAGAGCCCTTCAGAAGAATGTGATTTCTAATCATTGATATGACCCATTAACCATTAAATCTTCTAATTTAATTAACAGGAAAATCCCCTGATGTTTCCAAATAATCAAACAGGCACTCTGCAATCTCACAAAATAACCCGCACTGACTTTAACAATCATGTTTCAACCTGCAAAAATGAGGGATTCTTTTCCAGAAGCATCAATAACTCCTCTCACTCTTCCATTCCACAATCTGTTGTGAGGCAGACATCCAAAGTCATCTCAAAACACTGTATGAGTGTTGATTTAAAGGTTAGCTAGTCATCTTTTTTTTCTTTTTTTCTCCCCAAGTCTTCTGGTGGAGTTGCTCAATTAACTTCCAAATATCATCTGATAGGCAGACTTGGAGACAACTTAGCGTGCAAAACAAGTAAACACTTCCAAGGCAGCATCAGTTTTGACTCCTTGGATTCTGAGCCCAAACCTCTGGCAGAATGCAACTGCATCCTGGATTATTCAGGGAAAAATGCCTCAAACAGCAGCCCTGCATCGACAGCTGCAGACAGTCCAAATTGCCCTTCCTACCCGGACTGACCTGGCCGGACAACGCAGCTCTGCGTTAGCCCAAGCACAGAGTCCCTGAATTTCCATGCCACCAGCCCTAACCATGGTCAGAGGAGCACTCATCGGTACCTGTCAGTCTATGCACCACCTCGTCTGGTCCTCAAGTTCTTTGGCACGCCAGGATCCTCTCTCTCAGTCTAAACTTGCTGTACCATTTGCATCCAGCCATACACACCGGTCATGCTACAGACCTGTGCCTATGTTCCAGGTGTGTTCCTGTTGCACAGTACTTTTCCTGAAGGACCTTCCCACATTCCTACTAAATACAAAAAGAAGATAATGACCAGGTTCAGGATTTACTATTAAAACATTCAGTGATTTATACCACACTCTTTTTACCTTTGGATTCCTTTTTTTTTTTTTCCTGGTTCCTCACAACAGACTTTCCAAACATAACCTAACTGATCTCTTTATTTATTCATTTATTGCCCTATCAAATTAGGTGAGAAAAGGCACAATTTTTCCAATTTGCTATAGTTACATGTTCTTATTCACAGGGTTTTCTTAAAATACAGTAGGGACCTGGCTTTTAACTACATTCAAGATGTGAATTTACTCCTTCATTGACTTACAGGAAAGCTGGTATCTCTGATCTTTTTCTTGTCCTTGGAATGGCTAATGAACAAAATACTTTGCAGACCACTGATGATGTTGCCATTATAGATTTGTTTCTCCTTTCATAGCTATTTAATTACACTTTGCTTTAATGGAGGGTTTTTCATTTATTAGAACACTTGTTCTCCTTCCTCTTTCCCTAGTTTTATGGATAAAGTTGCTTTGACATGATGTGTGACTATAACACCATTGTCGTAATACCTCATGTATGTATTAGATCATACAGGATCATTCAGTATTTAATCTGAAGCCCCAGCAATTATGAACACACTGTGAACACATAAAGCTCCTAATCCCCCCATATTTTTCCTAGTCTTTGTTTACATGGACTTTAAACAAAATAGAACTTCTTTATTCACAGTGGGCAGAATTTTTGATGAAAATGGCTGCTGCAGCACTTCTTTGTGCTTTTTGAACATTTGGCTTGAGGTTTGGGGATTTCTGCAGATCAGCAAAACGAAACTCCAGCTTTGGGCAGATACCTTCTATGATTCTGGACTTCTGCATCTAAGAGGTGAACCATTTTTGCACAGTTAATTGGCTGTAAAATCAGCAATTGGTGTTTGGGAAGAGAAGAGAGCTGCAATTTTTGCAGTAATTTTTAAGCCACAGAGGCATACTGCACCAAGTGAGTGAAATGCAAAGTACAGCAAGTGCTGATCCAGCTTGTCATCTATAAAGAATACAAAAATTGAATGTCAAAGTCCTGTACTAAACAGAATTTAAAGTAATACAGTACATTTTATTTCAATAATCCCTTTACTTTGGTTGTAGACTTCGAGACTGATAGCTACAGTCCAAAGTATTACCAGCTATTGACTCTAAAACACGTTCTTAGGTCTTACAAACACATACTCCTCCTAACAGTTTAAAAAAAACCACTCTTTTATAATTGTTAAAAATAATCTCAGCTCAAAAAAGCTAAGAACTTGATGGGAAGCAACTGAAAAATACATAGTGTGGATAAAAAAAAAAAGACAACTGCAACCTATATTTTTAATGTTCTAGGTTAAAGCCTAACAAAATAAAAATGCAAAAATTAACTGTTTCTGAATTTTGTTGAATATTTAAGGCTTGAAACGCATATTTGCAAAAGCGAAACATCTACTTGAACACAAAATACAAAATGTTAAAAAGGGAAAATTATGGATATTAAATTTGAGTCTTTCCTCTGAGTTGCAACCAAATGCATACTGCACCTTTTTGTAAACAGTCTTCTGACTGTTTGACTTGCCATCATTTCTGACAAATTTTGCTCAACTTTTCCAGCTGTTCCAGCTCTGCTAAAAGTAATACCAAGTAAGCCAACTCTATTACATTTCACATATTGAACCCATACATCTCTCCACAAATTTTAACAGTAGGTGCAATGAAGATGATAACATGCCTGTCAGCTGACCATTATAGAATGGAATGCAATAAACAGTGATCCATTGTCTTCAAAAAAATGACTTTGAATGGTGACAAAAGGCAAAACAGGGTAGCCCAGTGGTAGTACCACTAGCTTGCACGACTAGTAGCTAGTAAAGAGAACTACTTATACCTTGGTTGTACCCAAATCAAGAACTGCTGATTCAGCCAAGATATGACCTCTCATTACCATTTGCTTTTGCTCAAGGTAAGTTAGAACTTTGTAAGTACCTGTTACTTTGGAGCAACCTTTTTATTGATTAAATATGATTAACTATCTATATGTATATCACCACCATATATATATATGATCTGCTCAATTTTTAAGCGGATGATATAATCTTAAAAGCTCTCCTAATAAAAGTTCTATTCATGCAAACGTAACCTGCTTTTTGGTGACATAACACTGACTCCCCACATTTTCTATTTTTTTATTTATTTAAATCTCTGATTCTCAAAATAGTAGCTGACAGTCAGGAGACCAATGTCAAAGGCTATTCCTTACATACCCAAGAACAATACCACACACAAAAACAGAGAAATAAAAGAATGGCTATATGTCCTTTCTTCTTTTCACAACAAGACCTCTATGGAGATCTCAGAGGGATTAACACCTACCCTGTGAAGGCCAGCCTGCCATTCTTTTGTCAAGAAAAGCCAAAATACTAAACTGAAATAAAATTTATCTTGCATAGAATGCTGTAATAAACCATTCTACCACCATTCTAGAAACCACGTTCTATTAAATATATTAAACTCTCAAGCGAAAAACAAAGGCAGTCTTTCCAGCGTACTCTGAAAAGATGCCAGACATTTACAGTGCAAGCTAAAATTAACTTTATGGCAGTCGCTTACTCCACTAAAACAATCAACTCATAAAATTCCTTTTGTGCCACTGCTGAGCTAAAAGTCAGTTCTTTCACTTGTTACCAAGATGACTTTTCCGCAACGTATTTGTTTAGCTTAAACATACATATACACACAAGCAGTGGCACTGCAGAGGCGTGGTAACACTTGACAGTTACATATAAATTTCCACCTCCCCACCAAACCTGAGATTTTACGAAAGAAGACATAACAGTTCATAGTGAAAGCACAAGTATTATGATTAATTTTCTGCAATGAGTTAGAGATATGCAATGGAAGTTACAACAGCTGAAAATATTAACACCAGTATGCAAAATTAGAAAAGTGTCAGGCCAGATATGCCATTACCTGCGTTAATGATGAAGCACGACTGTCATCCCCACAGTCAAGTCAGCCACTTTGAGAACTCAGTGATTAAGAGCATAGTAAGAGCATCATTCCTGACACACTACCAGTTTTTAGAGGAGTTTTCAAGGTTCCCAGTCAAGCCTTTTTCCCAGCATTGAATGCTCTGTTCTAGCTATGGGTTTGAAGGGGAAAACAGAAGCAAAGGCAGGGCCCATAAGATATGTCTAGCTACTTCTACAAATTCTCCGTATAAATAGTGAATGCTTTAAGATGCAAATGAAAATAACTGCTCACAACAAAGTTGTGAAGTGCTATTATAAGAATTAGATCAATAACTAAAATTATTATTTTCCCCCTTACCTGATAAATAAGGTTTGTAACTCTTCAGAGAGCAATAAAACTACCAAAAAAAAAAAACTACTGCAAGAACTTGAGCAATGCATACATATCCTCTTACACAACGTTTACACTGCTTGTACTTTTTTTCTGGTTACTTTCTGCTGTTACATTTGAACACAGAAAATTATTAGTACATATTTTAATGGTAAGTTGATGTTGCTGTTTCGTTTCTTGAAGTTCTGAAAACCAACTTCAGTAACAAAAATACTACCCATACTCAAGCTTAACAGGGCTTACAGAAACAAACAAACAAGCAAACAAACAAGCAAAGAGACTAGTGGTACAGAAAGTTTTGGGAACCCTAACAGGACAAAAGCTGCCTTTGTAGCTGGGCCACAGCAGCCCTACAAGTCTTCAAGGTGACACAGGGAGGAAAGGGGGAAGTCCCACATCAGCAGCAGGTGCAGAATGTTTAATCTAGTGTTGAAAGGCCACCATTTCCAACACATGGCAATTGGGCTAACAGGATTGACATTAGGGGACTCGCTCAGCAAGTACACCAACCCCTGAATGGTGGGGGCTTTTCTCACCAGCTGCCCGAACGTCAATCAGCTAAAGGGGAATGTTACAGGGGTCACAGTTTGGCGCTGGTTCTCTATGCCTGACATTTCTATCGGTTAGTCAGGAAGACAATGAGAGAGCTACAAAGCCCAAGAATTACCATAGTCCCATTCAGCCGCGCAACAAAATTGAGGGGATTGGGAAAGGCCTCCAAACACAAAATGATCAACAGGAGAACAACCCGACCTACCCTCCTCAAGAAAAAGATCAGGAGAACGCTACAGAAGTGAAGAATCCCGGGCTATGAGCCAGCAGAGGGAAGTTTCATCTCACACAAAGGCATCACTTGCTAAAGTTCAGCGAGGCTAGTTTCTAAGCAAAGCCCAGTGTCTGTATTTATACTTCCGGGCAATGCCTTTTTAATGTGAACAGCCCAGATTTAAAAAAAAAAATAAATCTGAAAGATGATTGCACGTCACAGGAACGGTTGTAGAATATCCTAAGTTAACAGACTGTAATTTGATTGTACAGAATAATTAACGTGATTAGATGATAATACCTGTTAAACCATAAATCCAAAGCAGGATGAGGCAGAGGCTTATCAGGCATGTAAAGTGCAATATCCAGACAATAAGCATCTGACACCACTGCAGCTAAGGCACTGTTCCATAGCGCAGGTTGACATTCTTCACCCTTGCGCAGTAGGCAAATTAAAAACAATGAAATTTTTGGAAAGATTAAAACATGCCAGATAGCAGACAAGGACCTGAGTTTACGTAACGTAAACAGAGAAAAATGATTTGAAATCTGCTTTTGACTTCTGCAGTGTTAAATAGATGGCTTAACTTACTCTGCCTCTGCACTTTACCTTCAAGAAAGGATTAGTAACTTTTATTAAAAGACACATTTATGCAAAAGACCGAGGGTCATGCATGGTACAAATGGCAGCTTGAACTCCATTGCTAATACACGCATACAGTTTAAGAATAAATCTGCACGAAAAGCTGGAATACAAGCTGACTTCAAATGTTTAATTACATACAGACAGAGATGATCAGAATCTAAAAATAATGAGATACTTGCGAAGAGACAAGAGAAACTGAACACTGACTGGCAACAGTTTGTCAGGAATTGGTTACACTGGAAGTGTATATTCAGAAGAATATTGTGATATGAAAGCATCACTACATTGCTTCACTTAGGGGAAAGGAGGACCATAAAGGTCGATGGCACTTGGGAAAATAGCTAACCTATTTATTATCGTGTCCTAATATGTAAACAAGATAAAATCTAACAGAGTAGCACTTCCACCCAAAAGAAAAAAAGTCCAGCATTCCACAGTTCCTTGAAAAATTATACATTATGTATTTGTGAATGATGCCTTATTTCGATAGCAATGCTCTTCTGTTATGTTTAATACCGGCCTTAATTTGTAATGGTTTTACCCTGCAGCCTCTCCTCTGCATTAAGAAGACACCGAAGCTCATTGTACCCAAATCTGTTCTAAACTCAGAAGTTGAATTAAGCAAAAGCATATATAAACCAAATGCATAAGACACATTCTATATTAGAGTGTGAACATTTTGTGGGAACACTTCTCACAGAAACTAAAATTGGATTTCTTCAGCTGATCATCTTCCGTATTCTTAACCTTTTAGCCTAAAATTCAAAACAAACACCATACAATGCAAATAGGTGAAAGTAAAATCATTTTCCTCCCTAAATAGTACACTGACACAAACTTGCAAAAATATCAAATTCTGACTGGAAGAAGAACATGTGAGAAAAAAATATAGCAGTTCAGTTGCTGTGGATTTGTTCTTCTTTGTGAGATTTTACTCATATAGCTCTTCTGCCTGTGTAGTGGCAAATAAAGCTTTAAGGATTCAAGTGTATGACACGAGTGATGTGCTGTAAAAGCAGTTATCTTTACAGAGCTTGAAAAATGCAGCCTTTTGTTTGGTGGCATGGTTGGACAGTTTTTAGAGGAGGAATGCTGTCCAGTCTTTCCAGAAGTGGTATGGAAAGCAGAGGTTTTCAAACCCCCTGTAAGTCTGGGTAATGGACTTTTCAGGTCAAAGAAATTTCCTCATAGGTTGTACCAAAAAAAAAAAAAAAATGCGGGTCAGGGGGAAAAAAGGAAAGAAAGAAAGAAAAAAAGAAATCGAGGAGAAATAATTTGGATTAGCGTCTGCCATATATACCCTACACTAACTTTTATACACAAGTGAAGCTGTTGTTTTTCTTCCATCTGTTTGGGGTGACACGGGAGGAACCATTATTCATACAGCTTACAGGAAGAAGAATTGAAATAAAATCCTGAAGTGATGCAAATTAAAATATAGCATATATTGCATAAATATGCTGTACCACATGTTTACAAGAATATGTACAGGTACTACTTCTGGATTCCTACGGTCTACAACCATTCCTGATTTTAAAGACACGGTTAAGGAAAAAGAGGGAAAGATCCAATTCCATGAGAATGAATCTTGCATCATACAGAAAACATTACAATCAGTAAGGTTTTTTTTTCTTTATTTTTTTTTACTGCTGATACGTGTAAATCTTTCAAAAATGAAGCAAAAAAATAGGTCTCAAGTCTATTCAACTTGTTAGGTTTTTGTTCTTCCCATAAAATACGGTCCTACTAACCACGATAAACAATACTGTTTTATAAAGATACTCCTTTCTGAAACACTGCTTCCATACTATGTACAAGAAAAAGTGTCTTTCAACAATGTTGCTGTAAATGACAAACTCTGAGACTAAAAAAATATCTTTGAATTCAATAAATATTACTCAGCACTGTTATATTAGTAATTACTAAGAAGCACTATTCACAAAGTAGTACTAAGAAACATGAAGCAATAACTTAAAGTAATATAGGTCAAACAGCAGTGAAAAAGCAAGCTTTATAAATGAATACCATCTTCATTGCACAAACTGAATAGTCTGCAGCTAGATATTAAAGAAAGCATGACTAAGACTCTTCTTTTGCACAAGGTATTTTTTTTATTTTTTTTTCCGCCAACCTTCAGTTTGCTCCTATATATAATAACATTGCCGTAGTCTATTCATTTCCCTGTAAAAGCAGATTTCTCAAGTATAAGATATTAGGTCTCTGAAAAAGGCAAATCTTCTTTAGTTAAGAACCAGGCAATGGGGAAAAAAAAATATTTAAGAGATCACTCATAAGGGATGAAATCAAAGCATGAAAACTGAATGGCTACAAACTAAAGCAAACCTATCCCCAGTAACTTGTTATATATAAGCACAGTAAAAAAAAAAAAACAGAAAGCTTTGGTCTTTCACAACTTTTGAATGGTATTACTGGTCATTACAAATCTTCAGACCATTTCAGAGCTACTCTGTTTCACTGAAATCACACACAGCCATCTGCAAGCAAATGGCTCCACTTTCAGGTCTGACCTATTTTGGTGTCCCTTGGGTGTTCAGAGTTACCTAGACAAAAAGAAGTCACATTTAGAAAAATGGAAAGCAGTTGTCCAGTTTTATCTTAAGCAGCTTAAAGAAGCATAATATTATATCTAAATGTTCCTTTCTCTTCATAAGATTAATACTGCAAAGTACACGATGAACTCATCCTATGAGTTCACTGGAAAAAATGTATTTTTTTCAAGTTCTGGACAATGAAGTATATTTTTCATACAGCAGTCAGAAGACTCCAGAAACTTTGGTTTCTGTTTTGTTAAGAGCAGTACAAGTAAAGAACTATAGCCCTCTTCAAATATCATTAGTACTCCGTGTTCTTCTCCACAAGACAGAGCAAACTGCGTAACACTACAGATGGGTGAGCTGCAGTATCTCGAGGGGAAAATGCAAAAAAAAAAGCCAACAAAAAGTATGTTTTCCTATCAACACCCACACTTTTAATTTAACTAAACTGGTATGTTAGGAAAGAATATCAACACTGAGACACTGGCCAGGGTGTCAGGAGAAAGGAGTGTCATTTTCAGATTTGCCCACAGATTTTTTTGCATAGCTGGTGTAAGAGTCTTAATTTCACTGCACCTGTCACTGCACCTCAGTTACCACCACAAGTAAAATGCGTTTAATTCCTTTTTTCTGCCCTTTGAGAGTCTTGTCAGAAGCAGGGCTATATGCACCCACTGCACTGAGCATAATGAATTCTCCTGCCTTGCCTGTAATCTATCCTGAAAATTTAACATAAAAGAAAGGACAAGTAAAATAATCATCAATTTACTTCAAAATGACTAGACTCAGTTTCAGATTCATATTTGTTAGATCAAAATGTCCAAGCACCATGAGTTTGTAGACCCGGTCAGAAAGACAGATTCTGGCCACAGAGCATTTCCTTTCCATCTCAATGAGTTTAAAGATTTTTGTTTTCAGCCAAAAATTCAAAATCCAAACACTCCTGCCAAAAGTCAAAGTAGTCTGATCCAGTGCTGTGCGGTAACCCAGATTACCAGAATATTAACTCTGTCCTAGCCAAAAATGCTACAATCAGAAACAGTGAGAATTAGGAAGAGCATGTTACCTCTTTGTGATGGCATTTTCTGACAATAGCAGGCTTTGTTTTTAGAAGACTATATGAGCTCTTCTACTGCAAATAAGCACTACAAGACATACAGCTTGGAGACAATCCATAAAAGATTTTCTATCACAAAAACTTGGATTTTCCTAACACAATCCATAAAAGACTCCTAAGCATGACTCCTTGCTGGTTCAGCGGTGGTCCGAAGGGCTTGTTCATGTTACCCAGAAATAGCTCTCCACTCATTTTTTCTCTCTCCAGAGCCCTATTTTTCTTCCTGCTCCTTCAAGCAAGCAACATTGATAACACGTTTCCCTTTTCTCTCTGTACTTTTCTGGGCAGCAACATCCAAGCCCCCTGAAGAGGTAGCACAGCTCTGAATGCCAACTCTTCTCAGTCAGTCACGAACCACCTTGACTGACCACCACCAAATCTTTTTTTCCCCTCTTTGCCCTGATACACAGAGCATTGTTTTCTCCCATCAATTTTATCTCTGTATTTGGACAGGTTGCATTAAGTTCTCCAAAAAGAAGGACTTAATGACCTAGTAACCCTAGACTCAGATGCTTTATGACTTTTCACCACCATGTCCCCTTTCTTCTGGCTTAACTATAGTGATCGTGCAACAAAGTTGGCTCCTAACTCTCCTCCACATATAAGGGATAGCAGTCTTGCCCAGCCAGCTATTTAATGAGTAGAAGATTATCTGGTTTCCAGCTTTTATAACTTGTCCTTCATTTGAGCAATCTAACTGATTTTCACATCCTCTGGAGAAGCAATTTCACTCAGAATCTGATGTTTTGTTTCCCTTCCTATCCCACTACAGCTACCAGATATTACACATGGCTTTCTGCCTTCCTACTAATCCTTACTAAGAATCTCCTCGCCATCCTTCTTTGTGAGTACCCATTCAGCATATTGCATATGATAGCTGGTGGAGTTTGTAAATCCCATAATTATACTTGAGAGGTCAAGAGGCATGTACTACCTTGCCCTTAGCATACCATAATCATTTAATGTAACAGCTTTAGGCTTAATTGCCCCTCAAATAAGAGAAGCCCTCTTTAGGGAACTGTGGTTAGATAGGTCAACCCTGAATTATTTTTGGATATGGTTCTGGAAGAGTCTAGGAGTAGTGAGTCAGAACCGAGCCTGAACATTTTGTCGTACGTGATCCCAGATAAGATTAACCAAGAACTGGACAGCAATTAGATGGCTTGCAGCATCACGTAATTTTTGTTAGCCAAATGTAAGTACGAGGTACATATGAGCTACAGGACATCTGAAAGGGGGCAGACCACCACCAGGTGTGCCACACTCACAAGTACAGGTGAACTGCTGCACCACTTCAGCAGTAACTTCACTATAGCCAGCTAACTCTGTTCTTGGGAATGAAGCAACGGCAAGAAAGAACCTTTGATATCTGAATGATCCAACAACATCACAGTAATTATTGGATGATTGTTAATTCACCATGTTTGAAAATTACTGACACCAGTGCATATGTCCCAGCTGCAGAATGAAATTGTATGGCAAGAGCCACTCTTACCTCACGCTCAGTAACATCACGTTTTAATGCTTAGTCTTTAACCTCTGAGCAGTGAGTGTTCCAGCAGTTCTCTGTCTACAAAATACCAAAATACACGCATGCTTGTATTTTGAAAAATACTAAAGAAAAAAATATTGGAAAAGAAAACAAAACAAATTTCCAGATCAGATTTTAACTGATTCCAGAACCTGACCAACAGGAAAAAATATGAATTTTCTTTCTTACAATTCAGTCCCACCATGTTACTCAGAAATCGACAGAACATTCTAAACAAAAAACAAGTGATACGAACACAGACTTCAGTCTAATTCGTCAGCTCAACACTAACCACTAGCCAAACACCGCATTTTTATGTTCAAAGGTAAAAGAATTTTTTGCTGCTGGTCTCTGATTTTATCGTTAAGGAGGACTCATACTGCTGTGAGGGGTGGCTGGAAACCTGTTAATTGGCAAATCCTTAAGGCTGATAAGCTTTCAATTACTTTCCTCCGACTTTCTTAGTACTTTACCAAACTTCAGCTCTACTTTATAGCTGTTATTTGCCTCAGGCTGAAGTGTTTTGAAAATTTCACAGTATACAGTACATGTATATCCAAACAAAAGTCAAAATATAAGTATGTTGTTTTGCCATTTTTACAAAAATCTAGGTACAATTGTTTTCTGAATCTGGAGTTTGAAATTTGACTGGGATTTACTCCTCACACTCCCATAAAATTACACTAAAAACTTGCTAACTTAATTTTTTTTGAAAATTTACAATTTACACATTATCAATAGAGAGTTCTTAGGTTTAACCCACTATTATACAAAAGGACTTCACACAGGAAATATTTGCTATGCAGATGGAAGGTTGCACTCTCTAAATTTAAGTTTAGACACACGAATGAAAAATACGGAGAGTATTGCCCTGCAGAGTCAATGTATCCCTGGCCCCCAAAAATATATGGCAGAAGAAAGCTATTCAATACAAAATCAACAGGAGAGGAGTTGACTTTTAGGAAAAACGAGTAGGAGGGAAGATAGTCAATCATTTGGATGCAGATATTAAGACAGAAAGCAAAGGTTTGGAACCTGTCTGAAGGGACTGTGAGGCAGCAACAGGTCAGGAGATTTACTTCTAAACCCGTATTTAACCATTCAAAAATGTTAAGTCTGAAGGACTGTATCTCCATAAACTGTCCACAAACACATTTTCTGGTAAGAATGGTGACACCAACTACACCCTCAATCCTAAATGCTGATTTTATACATATACACACACCACACATTCCATATATAATTTTTAAACAAAAGCAGAACTGATACTACTACTCCAGACAAGTATTACCTTCTACTGCAAGCAATTAATATATATATATACACATATATATATGTACAGAAACAGGCTGGGAAAATGCTTACAAGGGGAAGTGTTTGAAAAACTATTGCTTTCACATACTCTGTTTTATGAGAAAAACAGTAAAATTACAAACGGAAACGCACATAAGTCAAAATGTCTATGTTGAAATCAATCATCCTCTTTGCATATTTGTGAAAAAAAATCCACAATTTTTTATTTTCCTAAGTAATGCATGTTGTTTCCAAAGTAGAGCATGATGTAATTGGCACAACAATATTTATCCCCAACATTTAAGATAAGGACTACAACTTTAATTGTTACCCATCGTCTCTCAAATTTCTGTTGGGTAACAATATGCAGAATTTAAAATCAATATATCACTATTTCAGTAGCTGCTCAAAACATAGATAGACACTGTACTAGTTACTCTACAAAGATAATGACCTTCCCAGCTCCAGGAAAACCTAGGCTATATCTTCCAAAGCAAATTTCTAACTCTCTTTTACTGTACACAAAGTTGGTCAAGAAGCTGAATGAATATCATATTTACTTAATAATTTATGTAAAGGCATAAACACAAAATAGTACGGTAGGAAAAACTTAACGAGATGCAAAATGTGATTAACTCTGATTCTTCCTAATTCTTCCTGCTTCACTTTGCTTCCTGAATATTCATTAAACTAATTATATTTGGTGTTACTTTTTCAGTTCACTTTTAAAATGAAATACATTTAAAATACACTTCATATGGAGTTATTTGTAAATAGCACCATGCCACAACTTGTACAAAATGCATAGAAGTTCGCATTAGAACCTCATCTGACTTCATGCACATAACAGATCCATAGGGGTATACCCAACCTCGACCATGAAGGACCACAATTATTAAAATACATAATCAGAGGCAAAACATATATATATATATATATACACACATTCAAAAACGTAAATTAAAAAATAAAACGCGCAAAATCAACCCACACATCTAAACATCATTTCAGCATTTCAAAATCTTCACAGCCAACCTACTGGACCCTCCTTTCAATCCTGTCCTGGTACCTTGGAGTCTTCTCTTCCCAGCGCAAAAATTAAGAATGGTAAGAAAAAATTCCCATTATATCTGCTACTGCACTGAATTTAAATGCTACTTCCCTGAAATTTGCACTTGTCTTGCTCCAGGGGGAGAAAGAGGAAAAGAAAGGTGAGGAATTTTCAGTGGTTTAAATAGAGAGAAAGAAACCCATCCCAGTAGGATTGTCTAGGAGGAGGTCTTGAATGCTATAAATGCCTGAGGCTAGGGGAAACCTGGGGCACAGCACGGCCTTGTAAAAATTTTACTTGCCTTGACAAGTATAAGTTTACGAGGCAGGGCTAAATCGCTTGCTCACACTGAGCTCAGACCTACTTTAGGTAGGTCTACTTTGGACCACAGGACAAGGATGACTGCACAATGCTTGTGTAAGGGCAGCCAGCTTTCCTGCAGCTTCTAGAGAGGACCATCCACTGGGCAAGAGCCCTCTGCTCAGCTCGTGTCCTTGTGAACATCCTCACTAGGGCAGCGAGGGGCTGGGAAAGGCAGGGGGACAGTTGCCCCACAGCCTCCGAGGTGCCCCTGCAGAAGGCACACGCTGGTGCTGCACCTGCTCGCACGCTGCTTTGCTCCACAGGGATGACACTCCGGACACCCTTCACGAGCTGAAGTTCATTTAAAATGGGATTAAGAACAGGTCTGTGACACAAACAGCATTTACAACTGCGTGTCAAGACAGACTTCATAAAAACAAAACACAAAAGGAAGTATGTTTCAACGTCACTGTTAGCATAAACATCTTGTGATCGTAGCTCAGAGCAGTAAAAAAAAAAAAGCCAAGACTCTTGTAAAATCCATAATTACTGTCTTCTCTTTAAATTTCCATTTTTATGTGGACACCCTGCTTTAAAAAACTGAGAGTTACGAGTAGTATCTCAACAAATACAGATGCTGAATGTCAGCACAGTAAATACCGCACTTTTTTGACACTGATGCAGTGCTGTTATACAGAAGCAGCAGACAGATTTCATTTAACTGAGCACATGCTGCAGCAGTGATATTTCTCCAGGTTCTATACAGTTTTTATAAGACTATGTCAACTGTCACTCTTATGATTGCTTTGTTTATGGAGAATTATTACCTATTCCTAATTAGTTCCTTGCTTAAAAGTCTTTCCATAAGGATGTCCAGGGGAAAAAAACATACAACAGCTATAACAAGTTAAATCACAATGCAAGTCAACCTGTGTGACATTTGAAATACTATTATTCTTGAGGAATAGTCAGTATAACTCTCTTTTAATATATCATAAATTACTGGGTTCAAAGAAAACAGTAACCTGAAACAGTACTTTTCCAGTGCTGCAAAACATAATCAGCATTTCCAAAAGAGAAAACCCATGTGCCACTCCCAAACCTGAAAGACAAATGAAATTAACTACAATTTTCTTTGACTGTCACACATCTCATATTAACATTTATAAAGTTGAAAAGTTACAACTAAACTAGATAATTAAGGCACATTTCTCTACAGGCACATGCTGGTGCACATACGCATATACACATGCAAAAAACAAAAAAACAAAACAAAACAAAAAAACGTAAAAATGTAAAGTAGAGGGAAAAAAGGCCAAAAAAGTATTTGCCTAGCTGTAAATTTAAAATGATCACACCATAAAACTACTATTACAAGGTAGTACAAACAATGTAAAAAATTACTGTTGGGTAGATTCTTCTCTTAAAGAGGAACAAGAGGAACAACAGGAATAGAAAGAGACATGTACAATATCTTCAAAATACTAAATGCACAGAACTGGTCACAAGTCAAGGTGAGAAATATGTAGGTTGACTGCCTTTGGAGCTTAAAGATTACTTTATATTGGAGCACTTATGAAATTCTACGTTACTTCCCTAAGCAAATTTGATACAACGAAAGCTAGGAGTGGTACCTTCATTTCCAGCCGATAAACATAAAGACATTTCTTTTGCTCTGAAAAGGGGGTATTTTAATGGTTCAGACAGACTTCCACACACAGTTCTTACTTAGACCTCCCTCCACTCTCATACCTGCATTAAGCTCCTTCTAGAAAAATAAATTAAATGTACAGAAAGCCTCACAGGGTATCACAGTTAGAGAAGGTGAACATATGGTTTAAATGTAAAAAAAAAAATACAAAAAAAAAACCAACAAAATTGTTTAAAGATAACTGAATGCTGTTATTTTAAGGAAGGATCTGTTTCAAAGTAAGATCTAACACAGTGAATACAAATGCAATCAACAAAAAATGAAGAATGTTAATATCAACAAAACCACCAAATTAATGATATTCTTATAACATAATTACTGTTTATATAATCATAGCCAGGAAATGTTTAATTCAACAAGAGGTATTAATTACTAAATATTTAAATCAGTTTCGAGTAATAACCGCTTTTGATATTTGTTTGACAATAACAACATTAAAATGGAACTGCAGAATTACTTATTTTTATCATCAGCTGGTACCAGCTGAATATCAGTACTAAGACAGTCCTAAATTCAATACAAATATCATTGTTCAAGAGAAAGGGCTGTCAGATCTTGAAAATCCTGTATCTGATATCAACCATGCGTGATGTGGAAGGTGCATATTCCACATGAGTAGCTTCTGTATTTCATGGAAGAGCCTCCTGTTATCAACATTCAGGAACTGATTCCGGAAGACTCAATCATATTACTCCCAACGCTGGAGAAAGAGTTGGGATTCAAAACACAGGCTCAGTTACAGAGGGTCAACACAAACTCAATCACCTGTGCACTGAAGCACCATGAAGATTTTCTGCCTATATTTTTCAAACTTTATTTTTTAATAAAAAGAATATTTGCTTATTATTGAGGTAATATGCTCTTTTTAAAGGGCAAGGAGCAACTCTTAAGACACAAATACTAAAACAAATGGTAATACTTAATTGCATAGCATTTTTAAGGATTCTTGCTCATCAGAAGCAAGCAACATTGTAAGACCACACTACTAAGCACCAATAATGCACTTTATATTATTATACTGCGGTGTAAGTATGTGAGTACATACGATTATAAGCACTCTTTAAAATGCACTATAACCACTATTGAGTACAACTCAAACTGACATTTACAACTATAAGAGCAATTACAATTAATTACTATTCCCCCTTAAAAAAAAAAATAAAAATGAAGATTAAGTTGTTTTCCCTCATGTACCAGCAATTATTTACACCCAAGCTTCATTATCTGTTCTACTCACCAAAGCAATCTGAAGTCTCACTGCCTTTGGCATAATAGAGATTGAGGCTTCATGTAGCACACAATATAACAGGTTAAGCTATCTGAGCCAATTTCTCCCTTTCCTAAGAGGATTATAACTGCAATATGGTATAACAAATGGTTGTGAATAAGCAAGATGGTACACCTGGACCTCCCCAAAAATAATCACCAAGCTGAATAGCCTCAAAACAAGTTTACTCTTTAAATATTGCTGAGATGAACGGAAACTAAATTCAAAATCCCAGAATTAAAAAATAAAAAATAAAAGGAAGAAGTAAAATCACCAATGCTTTGACATGTTTAAGAAGTCCTAATATTTTCTAATTTAAAAAAAAGTTAATTAACATATAAGGTTTTCACTGTTCTCTTTTTTTCCCTCTCTGGGGAAGTCACTGAAAATGGAGTAATTCCATTAAACTACTGTCAGTACTTCCAAATGACATATTTCACCCTATTATGTGTACTTGTACTGTTTATTTCTGTGAAGAAGCATACTTTTTTTTTTTTTTTAAGCATATTCTATGCAATTCAACTTTTTTTCTAAAAGGAACACAAAGTGAATTGCCTGGGATGGGTGATAATAAAAATAAAAATAAATAATAAAAAAAAAAAAACACCATTTATTAATTTTGTATAAGTTATCTACTACCCTAGAGATTCCATGGAGGGGAAGAACATGTCTGAATTTTACCATACAGTGCCACAGGCACAAAGTGAGAAAAACTAAACAAGCACATCCTGAAGGGAGAGAAAATGCCTGCAGCAGAAAATGACCTACTACATACCTCACTCACAGATTTTTTGATGTTATAATTTGTTAATTTCAGGAAAAAAAGGCAATTACCCACAGTTTCAGTTTGTTCTAGCACAACTTTTAACTTTTTAAAGTTTTTGATCAAAATGACATATATCATTCAAAAGATCTGTGTATTTTCAAAAGATTACAATCTTGAGTAAATTTGCATGACAAAGTCTTTACCATATCTATTTCCTTATTACCTGAAGCAGCAATGTGCATTATTAGAACAGTACTAAAGTATTTAAAGATGAAGCATATCAAATTTTTATTTGAATTCCTTTGCATTAAAGTTAATATTTTCAAGCTCAATGCACAGTAAGCAAAATATAATTTTATTCAAATATGCTTTTCATGGTATGAATAAGGAAGTATTCATCTCCCCACTGAACTGGTAAGTCTTTTAAGTAATGATTCATTTGAAAAATCAACAGGGTATTGGCAATTTAGTGTAATATTAAATACATGCATATACCATACCCATAATGGCATACACAAAATACTGTTTTATGATATATATTATAAATAGTACATTTACGCATTGTAATATATTAAGATTAGCGAGGTGATATCTTAACCATCCATACATCTAATAAATAAGACAAAGGACACGTTTTTATTTTAATAGGTAATTTTAAATGTTAGTGACTTATTTAAAGGATATATAAAATGTGCATGTGTATTTCTCAGCAGTAAAATCCATACAAATATCTCTATGTAAGAAGAGGTATTATGAAAGAACATTTCCATGTCATTATTTTCATGTATTATAAGCTAAGAAAGATAAATTTGACAAAGGACACATCAACATTGTGCTTTATCCAGAACGAATATGCTCAGAATATACAGAAGAAAGGTAACGGCTACTGACTTTTTTTTTTTAATAAATCAAAATAATACTAAGAACTTAAGATTAATATGCCAACCAATGACCAGTATATTCCATCCTACATGAATGCAATATATGAGTGCATATATTCCATCCTATATGAGTAATGAACAGTATATTCCATCCTATATGAGTGCAATTTTAATAAAGTTGTCTGTTAAAATTACATTCCATGGCGACTAAAAAAAAGTTTGTTTGCATATTTATACTCTAGCAACGACAGTGAAGTCACAAACTCAAGTTCTCTGAACTAAACCAAGAGCAGACTAACACTTTATTTAGTTCTAGGCAGTATTTTTACAAAGTGGCTTATATAAAGTAAAATTCAACCCACGAATAACTACTGTATTTCCAAGTAGAACCATACTGATATGCATTTACCTATTTCTCTTACAAAGGTTATGCACGTTCTCAATTAAAATAAACAGTCTATTGAAGATCCACACTATAACAGAAAGAGCCTCATCACAATTTCTGGGCAATTAAAAGGTCACGATTCCACAGCCAACTTCTCACAGACACATCCTCCAAACTTCTCCACACAAGAATAGCAATATGTTGCTGTGTATCCAATTGCTGAATGGAGCCCATTCAATACTTTTTTGTTAAAAGTTTTGTTAAAACTTTGCATGCATAATAAACTCTACCAAATAAACTTGCCTATTCACCTGGTACAGATCTCATTTCTATATAAGCCACCAGAAAATTTAATGCTCTACTTCTGAAAAATGTTGATCCCATATTCAATAAAGTCTTGTTCAGCTACCATAGAGAAAGCTGTCAGTGATTCTACTTTCCTTTAAGAAAAGCAAATAGCGTAAATGAATTAATAATTAACTAAGGGTAAGACTCTCTTATTCTAAGCCCATTCATACACAATTTATCAGTAATTTATTTGTACGGTACACATATACTATTCAGTATATTGAAGCACCATCAGGTCTTACATTTCAAAATAGCCGCTTTAACACAAATAATGATACAAAAAAGTCAAAAACAATAAATTTCCCATAAAAGCAAAAAACCTGTGAAACATCATTATGGTAAAGTGAGACAGATTTTGTTTCATAGTGAAACAGTTCATTTTTATAGAAATCAATGACCCTCAGCACTGTATTTATCTAGACCTTCCAATTTTTAAGATAACTTATAATTAACATATATGTTTTGAGTTTATTTAGTATGGTTGAAAGTTGCAGATATTTTCTCTTAAATAAAATGACTGCAGCGTGTATGTAGGAAAAGAGAAAACTAGCAAATATATTTGTATGCAGAATTTTATCTCTGCTCTTGCAATGATTAGACTACACAGACAATAACACTACAAAATTAATGTATTAGCCAAAGCAGATGACATTATTTTTGAAGCAGTCTGATTTTCTAATATGGTGCACATTTAAACAAAAGCTCACAGTTTAAAAAAACAAAAGGGAGAGAAAATACAATACAAGTGCAAACCTGACCTATCTCTAATCTTTTCTTTTCAAACCTAGGCTACTCAAGAATCTTCAACTAATTATTCCATTTTATTGATGGCATTTTTCCCAAGGGAAGTTATTTAAAAAGTTTAACCCCTGAGCAAGTCATGGTTTCTCCTGCCTTTGAAAGTGTCAAGTGCATTGATTATAACTGCAGGAAGTGTTACCTTCTACCCAGAGAATCTCACCCTGCACAATCTTAAACACTGTCTCTCTCCCAAAACGGCTTTGATTCAGCAATTCAGACCGCTTCAGCTGATATTAAAGGCAGAAGCACCACAGAAAAGGGATCAGCAGTTAAAGCGAAATACAAAGAGGAAAAAAAACAGATCTTGGATATAGTACCACAAAGCTTGAGAGAAAAGCAGATTTGAAAAAGACATCAGAGTGACTAAAAAAAGAACAACATGACAGAAATTAAACAAGATTTTTATGTTCGCCTTCTATGCATTTAAACTCATCTCAACCTCTATTGAAATTCCGATCATACCCAAACCCCAAGGCTTTTGACATACTTTCAAAAATCCACACCCCCTCTTACTCTTTTCCAAGTCTCCAGAGCAGAGTCACTGTTAGGTATCCAACAAGTTGAAGAGAGGGGGAAGGAAAAAAAAAAAAAAAAGAATCCTAATATGATAAAAAGACCATTTATACTCATATTAAACTTTGCTTTTTAAATGATCTATTTTAAATATTCAGTGTGTGTTCTTAACCCCATATCTAGCCAGTGAAGAGAAGACTTAAATGGTTTGGGAAAAAAATAAATAAACCAACTTTTCAAGTCACATTTACCCAAATAGCCTCTATAGTAATTTTCTTAGGTCAGCGACAAAGTAAAAGCAGACTAACAGAAGGTGCCACAGGGTTCTACAACAAGCCAGCTAGCAGAATGAAAGATGACAAAACAATCTTTAAGTAGCTTTATTTTATCAAAATTACAGAGCACATGGAACTGTAAGAATGTAATATAAACAATTATTACAACAATGGTAATGCATCTTCATACATACATCTTCGAAAGGATGCACTAAATCCCAAAGGGTAATTGGATTTTCAGGACTGTGCCAGTGTTTTGTTTTTTTTCTTTTTTTTTTTTTTTTTTTTTTTTCCAGTTCAGTCATGACAGGGCCAGAAGGTAATGATACATCTGCCATGATGCAACAAGCAGACCTGTCTTCTGTCAAGAGTTGAAATCATAAAGGAATAAGCTGTCGTTAGCAACCTCTCTCCAAACAGTAGAGCTGTCATCTCATTGTTTTCCTTTGCTGGCATGGGGGCTGGTGTGGGCTTATATACCCTGTCAGTTCAATATTAGTCTAAGCTTTTAACCTTTTCTTGAATTTCAGACTTCATAAAACTGCTATACATGTTATTAGGTAATATCACCTATTTTCTGATCAATTAATAATTACTACCAAATAACTATGCATCTTGTCCTTCTGTCTGCTTGGTGATCAGTATTCCAAAACAGTATTTAAGGAATTACCAATTCCTCAAAAAATGTTTAAAAAGGAGTTAAATACATTGATTTTTTTTCATCTTTTTTCTAGAGTATGTTGTATTTTATGCCATGTATACAGGATAATTTATTTAGTACTATATTGTAAATGGTGTTTATAAATCATGAAATATCTCAAAAATAATACATCTCATTACTTGTAACACAAGTTTTCTTAATATTATCCCCACAAAAGGAGAAGATGTAAAAAATAAGTTTTCCCTATTAAGAAGTACTTTACAGACAATGTCATTTCAGTCTTCTACCGAAACAAACATAAACAAATACATATACCAGATTCAGATAACTACTGTTTAAAAGAAAACAATATAGAATGTTCCTGTCCATTTTAGTGAAATTTTACTTCCAGAAAAATGCAAGAATGCCCAAATAAGATCATGATTTCTATGACACTGTAACTACCTATTAATATATGCAATAAAGGGAACATACATATTACTATTCTATGTAAAAACTGCACAGTGAAATGTCAACAGTGTTTTATTTCCAGAAAGTGTCACTTGCCTATCTTATTGAAATGTGCTAAGTACCTATAAACTGTAAGACAAAATTTTAAAACGTAGGTTCTAAAATATGAACGCAACAATAAAGAGGACTTTAACTATGTATTATTCTATGCTTAAACACAAGATATGGAAGTTTTTAAGCAAGAATTCCTGAGAGTGTAGTTTAAACACTGCAAATTTTTTTTCGACAAAAATGTTTATGTATCTGCTTTGAAACCCCACTCATTTTTACAACATGGTAAGGCTAGAATGTATTGCCATACCAGTTACTAAACAATACGGTTAATAAAATCACTTGAAAGTTACACTGAGTAACTTTACTACTGCTTTGCTACACCTGATAATTTTGTTGCTCCTTTCAATGCACTTACCAAACTAATGACATCTTATTGCACAATGAAGAAAGTAACCACCCTCAGCAATTCTCAGTAAATATTACCACCCTGTTAGTTTTATACAAATGAATGATATTAATCTGTGTGAATAGATCCAACGTTCTGACAAAAATATTCTTAGGAACAGAAATTGTTTAGACAATGCTGTAGGAAGAATAGGATAAACACAAGGGAAAATATAAGATGAAAATCATGTTTTATCAGACACTAAAGAAAGATTTCTGCAGATGATGCCCATCTCAAGCCAGCCCTGTTTTCATCTGTTCATGGAAACTCTGATGGCTGGGTGCTGCTGCATCTCTTTTGAAAAAATCATCCAGGTTCTTTGAAGAAGCTTTTGTTCTAGTGCTATTACCCTTATGCCAAGCATTAATTTTCCTTTAAATAATAATAACAATATCTAAGCAATCTCAAAGGGATTGCTGAATTCGAAGCCAGGCAGCAATTCTTGCTTGTTTCAAAAAAATATATAATAAAAATCCAATAGCTTACAGTTGCTGTGGTTGAATTTCATTAGCATCTTTGGGTCCACAGCTCTAAGGTAACAAAAATACTGAATTTCCAAAGACAGAAAGCATCCATCATTTTTTTTTTTCTACTTGGCAGTAAAGACTGCAGGAAGTCGATGACCTCTTTGTTCCCTAGAGGAAGTGTATTCCACATAAGAGGACTCCAAAACTCTTCTCAGTGTCCAAATGCAGGTAAGCTGAGGTCCTGTTTCCTCCAGGAGCAAACTGCCTCCCTAAGCAGATGAGCTGCAGCTTCTCCCAGCAGTCTTCAAAGCACAGAGGCAGCTTCTCTACCCACTACAGAAGGAACAGTATTGCATGAAGCAGTAGCAGCTGACACTGGCATCCCTCCTTGCTTGCTCCATGCATCACTTCACAAAATATCACTGATATCACCTGTACACCTACCATCCAATTGTTCTGATCACCATCCATGTTGTTCGCACTCAACAACAAACTGGACAACCTAACCTCCTCCTCCTGTAGCACCTGGTGACTGAGGACCTCACAGGGTATGGGAGCCTCCGAACAACCTAAACAAACCCGCAAACTTAAATTCTTAATATTTGACACCCCAAGTAAATACCCTCTTCACGGAATTAAATAATTTAGCTCTGTTTCTCATTATCTCCCCTTGGCACTGCTGTAGTCACTGTATATATATCAAAATAAGAAGTGACTGAGAAAAGACTGGCTCTATGAGACAGTGAATTACAGATTTACTAAAAATGTAGAAGAGATATTAAAATTATTCCTCTAACTTACAAAATATTTATTTATAAAAAGTTGAATAGCTTCAGTATGGTAATATAATTAAAGCGGAATAGTCCCTGATTCCCAGAGGAAAGACTTGAACTTCTCTTGCACGTCAGATGACTGCTTCTATCAAAAATTTGTACTTCCCATTGCAGAAAGTTTCAGTAGAGAGGTTCTATTTTAACAAAACAACAAAATTATACAATTTTTGTTTAGCACTATATTTACAGGAAATTATCATCTTACAATATGTATGTTAGAATTGTTATTAATCATTTCTTACTGTTTTACTGCTTTATATTATCACATTTGTCTTTTCTGTACTTGTTTTTTTCTAAAATATATCTGAACCTACCCTGTTTTAATGCATTTACACGTCTCTCACATTCTATACACTTTTCTCCCTCCTCCTTTTTCTACAATCTGTTCTGTATCCTGTTGCTTGTTTTTTTTCTTTTGTATTTTCTAGAAAACCTTTTACGCTACCAAAGTTGAATTTCTAATCTAACACATTAATCTTACCTCCTTTACATAAAACCTTGTAAACTACTCCCAACACCTATTGCACACAGAACTGAATCTACAAAATACAGTTTGATATGAAAGATGGAAGAAGTACTACCTACGGGAATCACCCAGATAAAAAAAAAAAAAGGTTTCTAGCTACTGGAAATCCCACCACGATATTTCTCCCATTTCTCCTTGGATCTTTTCTTTCCAATGTGTATCTGCCCCAAGCCACTAGAAACCTGATAAACTTTAAGCCTTTCCATTGCTCCCTGATTCACACACACTTTGAGAAGCTTTTTTCTTCTTTTTCTTCTTGAAAGTGCTGTGCCAGAAATAAATACTTTCTTCTAATTTTTTTCTTCATCTACTTCCTGGTTAGGAGTGCTACATCCATTGCCTACTGACACCTTCAGCTTTTGTATGTCTGTTTTCATTTTTTCCAAGAAATTAACTGAAATTGCTTGTGGTAGTTTCACCGCTGTACACAGAGAAAAGCAGCAGAGAAAAATATATAGTTTTGGCCTATATAAATTCACCTTTGTTTTGTTTCTGTTTTGTTTTAAGGAAAGTAGAGGTGTTGCAAATGTCTGTAAATTGAATATATTTCTGGACTAGTATCTGCACAAAAGTTTAAAGTATTGCTTTTGCAAATTATTTTTTCAATTATTTTTTACAAACAAAAACCTAGTTGACAGCAAATGTTTTAAGCTACATGAACATTTTTCACATTCACAACAGATCAGGGGAATTTTCAAATCCCAGATACTATCATCCACTTCAAATTCACACAGTTTATTATTAAAATAAAATAAAATAAAAAATAAAATAAAAATAAAATAAAATAAAATAAAATAAAATAAAATAAAATAAAATAAAATAAAATAAAATAAAATAAAATAAAATCAAATCCATGTTTTCCTGTCATCAGCACTGTAATCTAATGCTTTGACAAGGTTTACTTGTTTCATTCAAAGATGAGACCTCTTCTTAGAAGAAACACTGAAAGATCAAGGAAAATAATTCCTTCCTCCAAAGCGGCAACACTGCATGAGGAGTTATCACAACTTTCATTCAAGCTATTTACTATCTAGGCCAGTTATTTCATTTCATAAGAGACAGAAGTGCCTAAATCAGCTAGAGTACTGAACTCCAGAAAACCCAGAAATAGATGTAATTTTTATTTTAACTAAAATTGGAGACCTTATACTCATTCTATCATAATCGTCTGCACTTAGAAATGTAATCTATATGATCTGTACATGAAGTAGACATGATATCGGCCCTGTCTTCTCTCTCTCTCTCCTTTTTTTTTTTTTTTCTTTTTTACTTTAGTCAAAACATAAAGGTTCCAAGTATCTTCATTGGGGCTTGATTTCCATAAAATATTGCCTTGTATATACCAGATACATGTCTAATTCTCACTGCAGTGATTACATTATACCAATAATATCAACATATTTAAAACAATATAATTGGATATAAATAACTTGATATGATTTAAGGTTCATTTTACATGAAAAAAATCATTGCAGATAGTAAGTGTTTTACACATTTAGCATACTTGCCAGAATTTTAAAAGGGACAAAAATGCAGATTTTAGAGTATCTGGAATTATTCAACTAAAGACTACAAATAAATAAATAAATACTTAAGAAAGAAGAAAGTCTAAAGGTAAGAGCATAAAGTCTGATATCCTGATGGGATCAAATGACTACACTGTTTAAGATATTTCGTCATCAAACTGTTTGGTTATTTTCATATGTATTTGAAACAAGCACTCAAAATGCAGAAATACAAAATCTGTTTTTAAGGTTATACATTTGAGGGAACAGAGCTCTGCTCTGTGTTCCACTGGCACAGCCATTGGATAAAAAACAAAACAAAACGGGAAAAAGAGCCTGTAATTCTCCTCTCCTAGAAATACTCTCTTCAAAATTTGTAATTTAGGGATACTATCCCAGTCTTAAGTGCTCAACATCTTGTATTAGCCAAGACAGCACCATATTTAGGAAAGAACAAAAATGAAGGGCTGTAAGCACCATGAGGAAAATTTAAGGAACTATATCTCTCCAATTTTCTTGGGAAAAGTTCTGGAACTCTCACTCCAGAAATTTAACCTCCTACACTTGACTCACCATATACACCTGTATCATACTCTAGAACCATGAAGTATTTTTGGATCTATCTCTGAGTCTTACCGAATACTTTAAAGTCAACTGCAAAAAATTCAACTTTACTTAGTAAAATGTGCAATAGTCACAGTGACAACACTGCTACTAAGAATAGCTTAGTAAATATAATTGAAATAGTGAATTTTAAATAGGCTTTTCAAATGTCTACTGCAGGAAATTTCATTTAGGTAGCATGATGCAAGAGATGTATTATACCTACAATGTTCCATGTTAAAAATATTACACAAATTGTGCAGTGTCTCTCACATACATGCAAACACAACAGAATAGTGTCCATAAAATGTAAATGTTTTTAACTGTCAGATATTGATAGGTGAATCAGAATGAATCAGTATTCAGTGCAAAACTGAAAAAGCCTGTGCCTCTAATAAATTCAGTACAAGCCTAGCAAAAAAGCCTGCTGTTATCATGAAAGCTCATGTTATCGTAAGATTACAACAGACGTTGAGTGAGAATACGTACAAATTTAATGAAATGTAAAAGAAAACACTTCAAATCATAACAAATTTCTGTAGTGCCTTCTATTGCATCTCATCGCCTGTTAAGGGCTCTTGTCATGTTAGCTGCCATATTAAACTACATGGCAGTGCCACCACAATATGACATACAACAAATTTTTTGTTTTACTGTAGGAGAGAAACTTGCTTCTATTAGACAAAAGTTCTGAAAAAAAAAACAAACCAACAAGCAAGTATTTGCATCACAAATAAAACGATCACACAGGGAAATGGAAAATACTGATTAATAGATTAATAAATTAAAACATCCTAGATTCATAGCTTTTCATATATAAGTACACATACATATACAGACACAACTGTACATACATACACTTTCACTTACCTCAATAGCTCTTTTTATGTATGGTATCTGTGTGCCACTGTCTAGATCTTCGTTAATTATAAGTCTCCTAGCCCACTGACCTGCTCTGACAACACCATTACCATGGATTAGGACCAACAGTTTGTCAGGATTTGTTAAGGCATCTTCACTCATAAAAATAAAGCTCTTTGGTTCACTCTCGGTTGCATCAACCTGCAATTACAGCAATACACACTTTTATAAACCAATAAAAAATTTTAAAAGAACATCTGTAGTTACAAAGTTAGCTCCCAGGACTGGTATCAAAATTTTCACCCTTTAACAAATACTTGTGTGTATATATATATCTGTTATATATATATACATATATATATACATACATACGTGTTTTGTGTGTATATATATATATATATATATATATGTTTTAAGGACTAATGTGTGCCCAGCACTAAAGAAAAATAAAGCAGAAGCTAATATTTATGCTATTTAACTTTGACCCATAAAAACATACCATGCTTTAGAACAGTTATCCAAGAGAGATTTAAACTTACTGTATCCAAACAAAAGGAGGAGGGAAGGGGAAGGTGGGTGTTAAAAAGTATGCTAAAGCTTATTTACAGAAATTTACTGGCGAAAGAGAGAATCCATAAAAGAAGACCTCTGGAAAAAAACAAACAAACAAACAAACAAAAAAAACAAGTAATTTGTCATCTCTGTTATGCCTGAAGCAACAATGAAAGTCTGATCTAATATGAAAAACATCCTAGAGTTCCATCTCAGCTACCTCAACTTAAATACCCAATGAGCGATGTATGAACCAGCATGGTAAATTTCCCTATTATAAATTTAATAGGATAGGCCAAATAAAATATAGAAATCCAATTTGGATTTAAATATTGGCTTCATTAAGAGTCCTGCACCAGGGTCAGTGCATAGTTACTCTACGCTAAGAACAGATCAACAAGCAGATTTGATATTGAGTAAACCACAATCTAATTCCAAGTTTTGTCCTTTCTCTAGAGAATAAAGGTACACTTTTTGCTCTATAAAAAAAAAGAGGTTCTATAAAGCAGGCCCATACTTGGATTAGCAAGCCTGGCTCAAGGCAAAAGAGAGATGATGATGGCTATCCATTCTTCCTTTTCTCCCACATGAATGCAAGGAAAAGGACAGAGCACGGAAATCTCTTTACTCTCCTGTACTCCTCACCTCATGGCCCACACAGGTTAACTATATGGCTGCTAGGAATAGCCTTGGATTGCCTTACACCCTGCAACAGTGATGAAATCAAGCTCAAGAAGATGTGAGCCTTACGCTGAGAAAAGAGAACTGGCTACTTGGAATGCTTCAGTTTTTCTCTCATTCCTGGGTATGTTTTCTGATTCACTTTCCCTCTGGAAAAAGTAATTCCATGTGAATCTCCAGATTCTTCTTAAGGCCTTTCCAGGCTCTTTTAGGCCTTGCTTTTTTTTTTTTTTTTTAATGAAGCCAATGACTTTACTTGAACAAAATGAGTTCCTAACTGGAAGAACATTCAGCATCTGCCACAGGGCTGAAGACCCTATGCCCTGCTCCAAAATGATATAACATCTCAGGTATCCCAACTTTCACCGTCTACAACAGGAAATGTACTTGTCTTCTCATCACATTGCCACTTCTGAAGTATCAGTACTGATTTATTAAAACTTAATGTAGAAGATGCAAATAGTTAGAAAATGCTAAATTTCAAACAGTAATGAGGTAATGATATGAGGTAATTGTCTTCTGGCACATAAACTGAATACTTACAACATTATAATTAGGACAAAACATTGCGAATTTGTACTTCAGACTAACATATAACTAAACTGTATGTTTTAGTATTTATAAACCAATTTTTTGTTCACTACTGAGGAAATACCAGCACCTGTAATATGTAGTAGAAGACACAATATAACTAGTTCACATTTTCGCAGTTATGCTGATCTAAAAAAAAAAAAAAATATCTACCAAGCTACTGAAAACTAACCCTTCATTCCTTTCCTCAACTTCATTACACTTGGAAACTTTCTTTTCTTCAAGCTAATTTTTCTTCAAACAGAAGCAATTCATTAAATCACCCTTTCACTAAAGAATGCACATGAAGGTCACTCTTGTACACAACACTACTTTATTGTCGAATCAACGTAGAGTTATCACTTAGTGTTAGACACACTGAGTCCATGTAAAATAATTTATTTTTATTAGCCACTTGCACTTCTGGAGTTACTCATGATCCTTTGTTTAAAGACAAATTGAATAAATTCAGTAAAATGCGGAGCTTCAATTTGTTTAATTTAACAACTTAATTCAACTTTATGATTCACTTCCAATAACAACCTTCCAATAATTCGTAGCTAAGAATGTCAAACCAATCTATATTCTGCTGATAATTTACTGCTTAAAATTACTGTTAAAGTTTAATTTTTCTTTTCTCAGATTTATTTTTCCAATGCAAAACTATATGTTAAGTTTTATGAATGTCTACAGTTGTGAGGAATTCTCTGATGAGTTATGCACTCTACACACATAATGAAGTTCTTACAGTTTTCAAACAGTGAAGTAATTTTTCCATGAGTTCCAACTCTGACGAGCTATCACATGATGTAGTAGTACCAGTGTATAAAATATTTCAACTGCAGACCAGTTGGTATTTTGCAGAGTTGTTATCAATACTTAGGGTAACAACAAAATACACTGGAAATCCAATTTTATTCCAACCTCCATGCTAAGACATCGTCAATTTTCAGATCTCAGCCATCAGCAGTCTAAGATGCATGAGACCCATCTATGCACTAGGGGTCTTTAATTCTGCCCACTTGAAGTTTAAAGTTTGAGATTGCTTCAGTTCAAAATTTTAAAGGGAAAAAAAAAACACTAATATCTTTTTTACACATATTAAGAAACACCATAAAAAACATATACTGAGAGCCTACAAGGAGGTGAAACAGGCGTACCTTGAGACTGGAGGAAAGAACAGGGCAAATAAACAGAACAGAAACTGAAAAGAGTCAAAAAGACTGGAGGAATTATGATTAGCAGGTGTAGGAAGAAAACTGGTCATTTGTGTTGCAAGACAAAGAAGTTTTATGTTAAATTGTTCTACATAAAGATCACTAACTTACTTATGTTATAGTCTTCACAAAATTGAATATCCTTATTTTTCCAAAAAAAAAAAAATTAAGTGAAAACTACTGATCAATACTACAAGCTGATAATTATCAATTCGTGATTACTACAACTAAATTAACACACCTGAAACTGGTGAAATTTAAAAAAAACAAAACAAGTATTGACTGGATTTGGGTAACAAAATAACCAAAAGGGATAATCCGTGGAGATAAAAGACCACTGTTTTCTCACAGAAAAATAGTTCTTGGCTTTCTAGTAGATCAAGAGAACTACTGAATGAAGTTTTATCTATTGAAGTGAAAGAGCAAAGCACTGGTAAGTTAGAAGATTCTGCAAAGTGAGACCTTTCAATAGCATCGTCAATAAAACATGTTGGTAATTATTTAAACTTCCATCTCAAGCCTTCCCAGAAGCTGTTAAAGATGCATTTAATTCAGAAGCACCCTCTATTTGTCCTCAACAGCTAAAGAACAGCAAAGATCAATCACTGATTATGCCATTAAAACCAGAGAAATACAAAAGCTTCATCTGGATAAAAAAACTGCACTCTTCTTTGTACTAATAATATAACCTTCAATGGAGCACAAAATGAGAAATTTAAAAGAAATAATTGCACTGCTTCTCCCTGAATATGAGTTTCTTCATTTAAATTTTCAAGTCCAGCTGTAGATTTTGAACATTAAAAGAACTACAATATTTTACACTAACAATAACATCTAAGCCTCTCTGGAGGAAAAAAGGTTTGGATTTATATCTGGCATAGATGCTAAAGTAATAAAGTAACAAGCAAACTTCCCAGATTCCCAAACTGTTTTTATTTCTATATCTGAATGGACATTTACAAATAATGGAGTCCAAAAACTGAAGCTGTCACCTGAGAAAGCAAAATAAAGACAGCAGAGTTGGACTTTGTCCATGATGTGGAAATTAAGGAAGATGAGAGAACATGAAATGCTGTTGTAGAGAACCTCTGGAGCACAGCATTTCAGTGCACTACTAAAATCATATTGGAAAAAAATGCACAGTCCTGAAAGACATTTCTTGTATTCAAACATCATTACACCATCAACTTCGTAATGAACTGACAGAAAAACAAAGGCCAGTACACCGACTTTCTGATCACCTTGTGACAAAGTTCGGGAAGAATGATTCCAAATTTACCTCTGAAATATTTATGTAAGGTGTTTACAACAGAGTGGCCACAATGATCAGGATAAGGGTCCCAGGATCCTTTTTCTGCCAGATCACTTAGGCGAATAAGTATGAGACAAGAGTATTTAAAGAATGATTCTTCCCTCTTTTTGGCAACCAGTGACTTTGGAGCTTCCTGATCCAGAGTTTGTTACTGGACAAGCAAGTGTGTCAGTTCAATGTACCTCTCATACCTTAATGCTGTCAAATGTTTTTTTTGAATGCATTTGTACCTTTCTCCTTAATAGTATGCTGTGGCAATGAGTTCTACAATATAATTGGGACCTTTATGAAAAAAGGTACTTCCTCTCTTTCAGCAGAGATCTCCTGCCTGATAATTTAAACTTGATGCCCCTTACCTTCTCTATTATGAAAAAAAGTGAAAAACCATTCCCTATTCATCTTCTCTACAGCTTTCATGATTTTATAGATTTGTCATATTCCTTCCTCAGTCATCTATTTTCCAAGCTGAAGAATCTTTCTGTCTAACCTTTCTTTGTCTGAAAAGCATTTCATTCCTGTGATCATCCTCGCAACCCTCCTCTGTATTTTTTTTTTTATTAATTCTATATATCCTTTTTGATACGGTGTCCAGACTCCACACAGTGTTCAAGATGGGGGCCCACATAATGAGTGGAATGATGATGTTTTTCTGTTTTGTTCTTAACACTTCATAATTCTTAACATCCTATTTGCTTTGAGGGTTTTTGACTGCCATTGAGCACTAACTGATGTTCTCAGAGAGCTATTCACAATCACTCCAAGATCTTTCCTGAGTAGTAATAGCTCATTTAGAGGCCACCATTGTGTTTACAGAGTGAGTTCTTTTCCCCGTAATTTCACATTTACCAGAATTGAATCTCATGTCATTTTATCATCCAATCATTCAGCATCATGAAATAATGCTCAAACTCATCACAATCAGCTTTAGATATCAGTATTCTTTATTATTTTTTGAAAAAATCAGAAAAGTTATTTACATTCTATCAATTCCTCGTTCCTTTTATTTACAAATATGTATCAGTGCAGCCCTTCACAACACTGCATCAGCCAAAACTTCTTTCATCTGCAAAGTATGAACACCTTTTTTTTTTTTCTTTTTTTCTTTCTTTACCTTTTAGCCTATTATTAACTCATAAGCAGACTCTCTCCTCTCACGCCAATGCAGTGTCTTCTTTAGAACCACTCTGCAAGCTTGTTGGCAGATTACTGGAAATCCAGGTACTCTTTTATTGACGAGATCTTGTGATTTTCAGGCCGTCAGTGCATTCTAGTAGATCTTTTAAAATGAAGGCTGTACTGACTTTTGTCCCAGTATATTATTTCTTCCTGATACACAGCTCTAGGAATCTCTCCTGGAACACTTCAAAAATCATCATATACTTACTTTTTTTTCTGTGCCTCTTTTGAAAGTAGCTGATCTGAGCAGTAGTTATACACTAGTTTGTTGTTCTGCACCTTCATATTTGACTTCTTAAAGAACCTTGGGCTTAAAAACCATCTCATCCCAGAAGCTGTCTATTGTACGATAAATCAATTCATTCTAAGATCTCTTCTACTGACATGCCAATTTGAGACAGCTCCTCAGAACGATATCCTGTTTCAAATAAATAAATAAATAAATGAGTCCAGTGTGGTGTGGAAACCTCTGGATATATACTACTGGAAACAACCACTTTAATTGTTCTCATTTGAGCTGAGCATTCGTTTTGCTTGCAGTTCATCTATCGGTCTCATCAACTGTTTTATTAATAACTTTTACAACTTTAACAAGCTCTTCTAATTTAATTTTGGGTGATCTTACTGTGATTTTGTATCTAACATATCTAACCAGCAGTTAGACCCCTTTTTTCCTCACCTGCATGGGGCTTACAATTGCTACAAACCATCTTACTATTTCTATTAGCCTCCCTTACTAATTTAAAATACATTTCCTTGTGCTGTTCCTTGGAGCTTGTTGGGTGACTTAACCACAACCTTTAGACAGCTCTCATTTTTCACCTTCTGCCTCATTTCTGTAGTTTTCTTCATCACCTAGTTTTGATTCTGGTATGGGCTTTCTACAAATAAAAGCCGTTACTGAAGAATGGGATTCACACCTTGTGCCAAATTTTCCACACTGCTCAGAATTAAATGGTTGCATTGTGAGTTCTTCCTTCACTCCAAAATGCAGTGTACTCATGACACTTTGCAAAAACTGGAATATGTTGGAGAATGGTTTAAGTGTGCTACTGACTGACAAACTCCATCAGTAGATCAATGATTACTACACAATTTGTAATTAAGAGTAAATACAGATCATTTCAACAAGTAGAGCGATACAAGGAGCTATTCTTCTCCCAAGCTATCCGCACAAATCTCAGAGTAGGGCAGAAGAGAACCCACAGATGTGACGGAGGTGATGGCAGTACGGTGCTACGTTTTTGAAGTTTAATGTTGCAATACCTATATGCACATTCTTATTACAAAGAAAGTTACATAGCCTCAAAATTCGGGCACATAAAAGTTTAAAAATGCCAGCTTCCTGGTTTCAGAGTGTGACATTGCTCGAGGAAGTCTTTTGACACATTACCAGTCTGGAATACAGAAGCATTCCTGGACCAAAACTTCCCCAGTGGAGAAAACTAGTTGTGCAGAGAAGTTAGAGATCCCACACCAAGCACTGCATCAGGCAGGCTGTCACAATGAGCCCAATCCTCTGCTGTTCACGCAGAGAAATCTGAAGCAAAGGAACCTTTCTCAGGTGGTCTCAGGGCAGGGGTGCAGCAATACTGGGCTTACCAGCTGCTGATCCCCCGCACAGTCCTGTGCAGCTCCCAGACACTTCTGCCCTGACGATGAAGACGTTGGCAAAGCCTAGCCAGGAAATTCAGCAGCTAGGACAGGTTATCAAAACATTCCCTGAACAATGCTTGGGGAATGGAAAAGGGAATTGCAAAATGTTATAGAACTATGAAAGTAAAAGGAAATTTTGCTTCCATACCTGAAATGGCTTTTTCTCTGCTGAATATGAAGGGCTGGCTGAGAACAACTGTAGTGGAAAAGCTTCCCAAATACCACATGAATCGTTTAGAATAGCGATGGAAAACCTACACAGCACAGTCACACTACTGTCTCCCCACAGAATATAAAAATACCCAAACAACATCATGTTCTCGCATACACTTATAGACAGCAACACTCTCATGTGCTGTCTGGAGACTGCTTCATCACTTCTAAGGGCTGATCAAGTGTTTTCACCAAACAACATCACCACTTTATAGCACATACATGTTATAAGCTCCTGAAATTGTGTGTTTCAAAAAAATTATAAAGTAGACATGGATCAGTTTACTGAGACTTTGTTTTGAGTTTATTACTCTGTATGTACAGACACCTGTCTTTAGCTCTGGGAACCCATCTGTAGAGGTCTCAAAACATTCACAAATGTTTTTCAAAAATTTTGTGGTGCCTCTACCAAAATTAGCACATTCTGGAGTCTGTCAAGGCAAGGAAGGCTCAGCTAGAGAAATCAAGCACATGAGAAGTCAGGCAGATCCATCTCTCCAAATGCACACACATGCTGCACATGAAGTCAGTTTCCTGAGACAACACCATGCAGAGGCCGGGCACATCTTGTCTTTATCTGAACTCTGGATTGAAGTCTCTGCTTTTCACAGATCCAAGCAAACAACATCTTCGAAAAATATTTATACTTACCGGGAGAGTTACTTTTTTCAAATGGCATTCCTTTTCCAGTAGTCCATAAACATATTTAGTAATAATCTGTAAGAAAAAAAACAGACCACAAGAAAAAAGAAAAGCAAACAGAAGTTAAACCACCTACAGTAATGACATATCCAGGCAGACAACTTAAAGGCTAGCTGGTGAAACTTCTAAGCACTTGCATATGTTTTGCGACGTATCTGAATTCTTCACTGTACAACTAAGTGCAGAACTTAGGGATTTATACAAAATGGCCCTCTCTGGCTCTCAGCAAAGGCTGCTTGCCAGTACAAAGAAATTGTAACTGTACCTGTGAATCCATCACCTGCTGCTGTGTGAGTAATTATGTGCCTCAAAACTAAGGATTATGACCAATTAATATATACTCAGGGGTATAAGAAAGGCTCTCTTTTGCAAAGAAATACTTTAAAAGCATTTTTTTCCATAAGCAGGACTCCTGAAACCCTCTCCCCTGCAGGTTCACTTCTTGAGCTACATGGAGAGCAGATCTTTAGTCACCTTCAGCACAAGTTGCTTTGCCATTTCTATTCACTGAACTGGGGAGGGATGGGTCAAAAGTGTTCTAAACAGAAAAAAAGCCCAACTGATTCCCCAGTGTGGGGGAGTTTAAGTCTCTTGTCTCCATGCAGAAAAAAAATTGAAATTTTAGACCTGAAACAAAAGGAATTATTTCAAAAGCAACCAAAAAAAAATCAACTTACTCGCAACCAAAGAGTTGCTGTCTCAAACGTAACCAAGTTGTTCACACTTCAAAGGTTTGCCTAATACCTAGGGAAATTTTTTCTTCCTTATATATTGTAAGAAAATGGAGATGCAGATGGAGGAACTTTCTAACTATTATTAATCTGGGAATTAAGCTGCAAAACAAACTAAAGTGCTTTGTCCATATGGGGTTGTAAAAATGGTTCGGAAGTAACTGCCTGGATTTCACTGGCTACAGAAGTTTGAAAAAAAAAAAAAGTCAAATTAAAGAGGAAAAAAAATGCTCATTAAGAGCCTCAAATGGTGCTTGCCTTCCCTTTAAAGCTTGGGGAACTACATTTAAATTCCAGACAGGACAAGATTTAAGTCACGAAATATTAATCTAAGAATATCTGGGTACAAACCCAGCTGGTATTCTTTAGTCCAACCGCTCAAGGCCACAATTACTGCCATCTGAACCCACAGCATAATAAGCTGCAACAGAAACGCTGCTGTAACAAAGCTCTCAAGTGATGGCATCTTAACAACACACTATGAACTGAGCAAGTAGGAGCCAGGGTATCATAAACTTCAATTTTAATTTTCCTAATGCAGAATTACCAAATAAAGTTTCAATGAAGTCCAAAAGTTTTCATTATGTACATGTGAGCAAACACAATATGCAAACGTTTGGAACATATTTGAACGAATTAGAGGTACTGATGGAAGCTAATTAAAAAAGTCATACCCATCCCCCGCCATCTCTACCCCCCACTACACAAAAAATAAATAAATCTTTATTAAGATTCTGTGAATTCTTTGCTCAAATATGTTCATTGATAGAATTATGTTCAAAAAACTTTATGGTTTTAAAGAAAATCAGTCTAACTAAACATTACTATCTACAGGGAACCTGCATTTGGAGAAGGAATTTAGCTGTGAGCGATGAGTTGATTTAAGACATGTTTATCCCCAAAGCAGTATGTTAGGAACATGCATACAGTGTAATTTTACCTTCAGGGCCAAACTTTTTATGGTTCACCGAAATCAACTTCAGTGTAATGCCAACAAGTAAAGCAGTTAAGTTCCTGCAGTCTCAGATGCTGATGTTGTACAGACATTAAAAAGAGTGTAATGATAATATGGCCTGAAACGTCGAAATTTTATTTTTCACTCTAAACCCAGGCATCTACTAACCATCAAAAATACTAGAAAACTTGGAAGAGAAAAAAATTGCTACGAAGAAAATATATTTAGACACCGCTTGCAAAAACCTCCTCTTTTTTTTTCAGCTATGTGTTACATATCTATTTCTTCTATTCTCTCTTATCTATTTAGACTGTGATGTCTTCAGGGCAGAAGGAAACCTTTACTGATTTTTTCAAGAGCAAGACTCAATGGGGCTCTGATCCTAACTGGCTCTTTATGCACTACTCTAGTATAACAAATAGTGATAACAGCCTTAAAAAGGGAACGGTGAAATCAGGAGAGCACTCTCCTGTATGGCAAAGACCTAACGTAATGAATGCTTTTAATGAAAGAAAACATGAAGAAAGATACAGTAGGATGGGGTTTCTAACGCAAAAAGTGAGATTCAGGCAACTCAGCAGCTGGATGGTCTCCAAGGCTGAGACAAACTTGAAGAAAAACTGCTGTGAACTGCCCCAGTGCATCTAAGACCACAAGAGGGTTTTTTTGGCAGCAGGAGATGAACAGGTTCAGGGATATCTCAGCAAAGGCTGGTACACTGTCAGCTTGAAAGGACAGAAGGTGACACAAAATTTCCTGAAGTAGCACCAAATCCCTGAATTTCGCACATCTGAAAACATCATCGTCTTTTGATTTTATGGTTGATCTGTAATTTTGAAAAAAAAAAAAACTTTGTTTCTTTTTCTGTATCAAGGAGTGAAGTGTGCTATGTTATTTATTTAGTAAAAATTAAGTCTTACTACAACAAATCGAGACCATTTAAATAGCCACTACTTCTTAATATTATCAGTTTATGTATACTGGTAGAATCTTTAAGATCTGAAAATTGTTGCAGAATCTTGGTTTCTTGAATGAGAAAGTGAATACGGCTAGACTCTATGAATTCTTCTGGACTAACTATCTGTCACACAGTTGCTTGGGACTGAAGGTATTGTCACTTATCCAGTACAAGCCATTCTCATGGCAAACTGTAACACTTGCTAGAGAGCCCTAAGCATTTTACTCAGATCAACCTGAATATTTTTGCTTTTTATAAAGCTTTTCCAGCTCATGAGGTGTGCCAACAGTGCAAGCAGTATTCTGCACTGCAGGTGACAAGGCTGCTGGTCAGCAGGCAGCACCAGGTGTCTGAGATGGAACAAGAAAAAGAAGCAAGAATGAGGCCTGCCCCACAATGTGTGAAATCAATGGCATCAAGAAGAAAGGAGGAAAAATGGTTGTTCTTGTTCTTCATATTTCTTGTATGAACACTGGGAGCCTAGTCTTCTCATTGCCTACAGTGAGAACTGGGAAAAAAAAAAAAACACACAAAAAACAAGGCAAATCCATGCCTCTCATCCCCTGTTCTGATAGCATGGGAGAAATCCTTCCCCACCACAAAAAAAAAAGGTTAGCCTAGCACTCTCACTCCCCAAAAATGTATTAAAATTGTGAACCAAGAGAAACTTTCCTTCCAGCACAAAGTGATCCTCGGGAAGGAAGCTAAATGGCTTGTACTTCAATTTTGCTTCAGCGAGCTAAGGAGCCAACACCCCACTTTCTGCAAGCCCAAGGATTTTCAGCCATCAGCAGTGTCACAGCTTTTCTTACTTTTGCTGGACCAGAAGAGTTCCTAGAACAAAGCTGGGCTGCTGAGAGCAGGGACCACAGACAACTGAGTGCAACACATCCCGATCAGTAAGAACAGCAGCTTACCCTCTCAGGTGCACTAAAAATACAAGTACCTAAGTTCTCCTATCATTTCCTTGCAACAGTTCTCCTTCGTCTACTGTGGACTGCATTGAGAGCAGTAATATGTGTTGGTCAGGACAGGAATCAAAGTTTAATGCTCACTGTTGCCTTTCTGAAGAGTTTAAAAGAATGTTTTAAGTAGCATCCTTTAAGTAGGATCTAAACAGTGTAAATATCTCCAGAAGTACCTTTTCAAAGTACTAGTGGCCACAAATATGACATCTGTGAAGTTCAAAAGTCTTACGCATAATTAGAGGATAGGCCTATGTCATGATCAGTACAACTTACTGTATTTCTAAGAGGATTCAACCAATGGTATCAAAAGACATCAATGATGCAAAATTAAATACCTACAGCTAGGAATTGACAGAAATAAGAAATACAGATAGGAGATAACCCAACAAAGATAAATTTAATCCAGTTCTCTTACGTGGATACACAACAGAACTCATTTTAATTACAGAGCAATTAAATTGATGACCTGGACAGATAGCAAAGAAGATAGAGACAAAGAGAGAACACCACGGAAAGAGAAGAAGAAACACCTTATCTCATTTTTAGGCAGAGTATTGCTCTTGCATTGCTAAATAGCTTTAACAATGGCAGCAAAAACAACAATGTTCCATGCAGTCTACAGAGCAAAACCAAAACCACAGATGGAAACATAGTTCTGGTATGTGTAATTGTAGTAGACATTGATTGGGAAGGCCCTGGCTTCATATGGCTTCTGTTCTTCTAAGATTGTATTGTTCATGTAGAGGACTGTTTTCAATTGCCAAGAAGTACTGAAAAAGTCTGTTAGCAGCATAATTTGTAAAATCTTTGCAACCATGCCGAAGCCAAGTGAGCAAAAGATCAATATCTGCATACAACAGTGTGAAACTAGAAATTAAAGACTAAGAGCCATTGAGACTAACTAGTTACAAAGATACTGAAGTACTGTAGCCTGAACATGATTATAAGTGTAGACGAATAAAAAAGAGACTCTTCAGTGCAAAGTCAGATGTGACATGTATTGAACATCTTTAAATAGCAGAGGTCTGGAAAAGTGGGCAACCAAAAGCCTGCCTACAGAGCAAGATGGGAACTCAGCTTAAAATAAAAAACCATGAATTTGAGTTAAGAAATGGAAAGAAGCATTCTAGCTAATATCAAAAATTTTAAGAACCGGCTTGACATACACAAGGAAAAGCAGAACTGGAGCTGACCCAGTGGTGAACTTTCCCATAACAGAGATAGCCAGGTACACAGATCAGGTCACAACTCAATGACTTGTTTTGTAACACCTGCATTCTAATCCAGAGGAGCTGTTTGAGCACATACCACATCAAAAACCATGCTGGGATGCAATGAAGTGCACTGAGCCTTGCCAGTCATGCCCCCTCCCTGCTGTGCTTCATAACTCAGGTTCTCTGAATTCTCTTTTTCCCTGAGTGGTTGCCCTTTCCAACCAGCCACAGGTCACTGTCCACCACTATATTATGCGTGCGAACAGGATAGTAAACCCACTGGAGAGGAGAAAAAGGAACAAGAATAAAATAAACTACTTTCCCAGAATGAATTCTCTGCTAAAAACGTGTTAAAGACATGTCATATAGGTCTGTGGGATGTGTGGCCTTCTGCTTCTAAATCAGCACCTACCGGTACGAACTGGAAACCATTACCACACTCAGGGATTCACAACAGATGTGAGGAGCCCTTTGGGTAGCGCAAACCACAAAGACTCTTCGAAGACAACCAGACACCACATGTCCCTCTCTGCTCCCATATGTGCACTCCTCATGACCAAAACACCAGCAACCGTGCCCAACGGTTGGTGTGTGGTTAGCACATGACGAGGAACAAAGCACGCGTGGCACGGCTAAGGATAACACGCATTACAGCCAGCCACACGACAGAGGGCAGATCACAAAACTTTGCAGAAAGGATAGGGGAGTCCAAGCTGTTAAAACAAGTTGCCCACACCTCTGCCTGCTCCTACACACTTCTAAGCAGATTTCAAGGAAAAAAAAAAAAAAAAAAAAAGGCAAACCCATCAAATTATTGATTAAATATATTACTCTTGTAGACGAGATCAAGCTGGATGGGTCTCAAATTCCCACGTCATGTTCCTTGTTCACAACAGCTCCAAAAAGAAATAGAACCCCAACTCCACAACTGCCGCTCAACACCACTTTTCATCGCCCCAAGGGCTAAATGAGACGTAACCACTCTCTTACAGTTATTCTACTTCACATCCAGACTGAGATACACTGGCAATGACATTCTTGCTCAGTGGACAGAAGGCTTCTGCCTCCAAATATGCCCATTTGTGAAACAACACTCCTTAAACACCTCATCAGATCACTTGTTCTCATTCATTTTTCAAGAAAGTTCTCAAGATATACAAAAATGTAGAGTAAGACAATTTTACCTGAAGGTTTTTATTACCGTCCAAATTTGTCAGAATCATGTAGATGCTAAATTTGAAATTAAGTAGATTGTAGCTGATAAAACACAGATGGTGTGGCATTTTCCTTCTTGCCTGACCTCCTCCTTTTTCACAAGCCCTATTGTAAGGGAGACTAAACACATTCCTGCTGTACTTATTATTCTATTAACCTTGTGAGTTAACTATACTTTAACCTCAGTTTAATCTCTTAAATAAATGTGTGGTGAAGAAAAGCATAGAAAAAAGGGGAAAAAAATACAATTGAAATATTACTGAAAAGGATTTGCCCAAAAGCACTGAAACGTGCCCACCTCTACTTCTGCAATAACTTGTTTGGATACAATTTGCTATGCTTTAAGTTGAAATAAAGAAAAAATGCAAGTGTTCTTTTCCTTCAGAGAATGCTGAGAATTCAACCTTTAGGTTCAATCATTTGTCAATTCCCACCCTGTGACAGGATTGCACTTAAAACGTTCAACATTACCAGTTTGCCTGACAATTCTACATATAGACCAAAATCAACGTCATTTGCCTTTCTGTTCTTTTTTTCCTAAAGTAATATGTTTGACTTGACATTGCACACTACAGCAAAAGAATTGCTGTCAGCTTCCAAGCCCTCTTAAATGTTTCCAACCACCAATTCAGCACTGACTTACAGCCTTCTTGAATCTAACTTAGAAAAAAAAAAAAAAGATCTTTCACAGATATAGAAAGAATACTATTTTTAAATAATTTTAATTCAACCTCTGAGATTAGGCCCCCTAGTATTACTAGTAATTTTCTAAAAGCTCCAAGGCTGTTTATGCAATTGGGGGTTTTATCACTTATCTTAAAAATAAACAAGTATAAACCACGAGAAGCGATACCATGACCAAGTGATCCATTACCAGTACACGTAATGTTTTTTCTTAGTTTGTACGATTTGTCTCCTAAATCATAACAAGCACTTTAAAGGCAAAAAGAGAACATGAGCAAGAGAAGGAAACAATCCTTATAACATACAGTAGTCAACCTACAACTTTTTTCCTTTCTGCAGGGTAAGAGTGGCAATGCTCAGTGAAAAAATGCAAAATGAATTCCAACTGACTGCCCTCCGGCAAATCTCAAATGGTGGGACTGACCCGAGGCTTGCTTCTGTGGCTGCCATTGCCTTGGTTGAATGAGCTTTATTTTGACCCTTGAGTGACGAACCTGCCAATAAGTAACAATGAGAGATGCAAAGGAACTTTTTGACATACTGCTCTTGGATACAGACTTACCTAAGAACTGGGACAAACAAAACAAACAAAAAAAACCCACCCAAACATCACTATGCCAGAACAAAAAATCCTAAAAGCTGAATCAACTTTCTAAAGGCTCTGCTCACTGCAAGCTAAAAAAAAATAAAAAAATAAAATAAAAATCAATGGCATTTACAAATCCACAAAAGACCTCACTTGGATTATAGTGTGGGAGAACAATTCATTAAGATGGAATTGACATTACGTCTAAGGGATTTCTTGTGTTTTCCACTGAAAGCAATTCAATTCAACCTTAGTACATGGGTGTGATATTCTGGATTTTAAGTTGACTGATCACAAATAGGATCTCAAGATCTTTTGAAAGAATTAAATGAAAAACAACAGGGATTTGTCATGAATGCAGCATATACTGTTGATGTGATTTGACCTAACGTTTTGTTACATGGTCTTTGCTGACACCTGTTGGTTTATTTTTTGTTTGTTTGTTTTTTACTTTTTCTTTAAAAAAGAAAAAAAGAAAAACAACTCTAGTTTCAGTATTCACTTAACAATTATTTGGCTTCATAAACTGCTTAATTACATAGCCCATCTTATGAAAATTCTCATTTTTTTTTTTTTTACAATACACATACGTATTCATCTATATGTGTCAGTATAAAGCAGAGGCTTCATTCAAGCACCTTGCAGTGGAAGCAGTTAAACATCAGCAGAAAGCATCATATCTATACCCAAACTGAGGTAAAACACAAAGGGATGAAAAGGTTGCAAAACGAAGAAGGAAACTTTAAACAAACACAGGATTAATAGTAGAACTAATGCAAATGAGGTTTATAAACACATTTTAATATTCCAATTGAAGAACTAAAATTTTGGATTATTACATCTAATTTTCACAGTAGGGATGAGTTATGACAAGGGATCAGGAAGAGAGAGCAGTAGTAGTTTTGATTATTCCAACTACTAATGAAAAAAATTGTAGATTAGGTGGAGAGGTGGTTCTATGCAGTTTTGAAATGTTAAAAATCCATGCCAAACCCAACTTATGTATCAGATTAACATAGTTAAAGCATACCAGCTTTTGTAGTCACAGACAAAAAAGTCAGTGATGTGTCAAGCATCTCATTTCACCACTTTTGATTCCTCAGCAGAAATGACCAGATAAATATTCACAGATGGACTGAAGGCTTAATTTTATGTAAATCCAGAGCAGTGCTCAAATTAACACCTTCTTTCCATAGCAAGATGTCTTAACCATTTTGCCACTGTGCTCCAAAACAGTAGTGGGTCAAAATAAATTGGATTTACATAAATTTGGGTGAAAAGGGACATGGATCTGACCGTTAGCAGCACTTCTGTTTTTCTTTTCTTAGCACAAATTGTGGTTGATACCCTTAGGAACATAAACAACAAAAATGTTTATAGTTTCACTATTAAATACTTGCACCTCTTTCTACTAGGTCAAGTAAACCAAATAGATTGCAAAGGGGTCACTAACTCATTGCATTCTCATGAATGAAACCCGTGACTCCCACTTGCTTTGAATAACTGACAAAAGCCAGTATCTAACTTCTAAGAGAAATGGCTATCTTTCTTTCTGCATTTCTAGTATACAGTTAGGATACCTAGTACTCTGAAAGAAACTTCCCCTTAAGGAGAGAAAAACCTGCCCTGAAGGCACTGTCTCTTCTGGGATATCAAGCTGAAGGTTAAGAAAACACCGTGGACATTGATGAACCTTTTTCTATTCTTTTTCCTCACTATTCCTCAAGAAAAGGTTTTCGTTTTCAATTCCATATGACTGAGCCTGTCTAACATAGCCTTGTGTTCTGCTGGCAAGGAAACTCGAAGAGGGAAGAAACTACAAAAAACTCCAGGTACTGCAAGTGCCACCAGAACTTTCAACCAAGATATAAGGAAGATTGCTTCATATGTGACAAGTAAAAACCTTGTGCTTTCACTCTTACATAAAAAAAAAAGAAACCACTTAATGTAATAATGAAATAAATTATCACTCAAAATGTCTCTATTAAATCAAACTTGGAGAGGATAATTTAAGTGCTTTTTCTACTTTATTTTTAAAACAATCCTATAAAGATGAAACATTGTTGGTAAAGAAGGTTTGTAAAATAAACTTCATAGCCCACACTACTACTTATTAAAGCAGGAAGTATTGAGGGTATTGGTAATTGCTCATATTAACCTTGGTGATGTCCAAAAAGCAGAGTTGATCCTTTCTCCCTATTGAATTATGACTGAAGAACTCGTGTAGTCAGTTATGCAGAATGTCCATTTTCAGTCCATTTTCAAAGACAGCACATGAGTATACTACTTCTCATTAAACTACATGGGCACAAATACTGGGACAAGAGGAAAAACAGCTAATATTGGAGCTCTGTACAGCACAATTTACTCTATTTTAATGAATTTTACCTGTTTTAATGAATTATACTTCATTTGGGAAAAAATCATATCTTTCTCAGTCCAACGACCAAAAGACAGTCCAATTACACATAAAAGTGTATGGAATAGAAGAGTTACATTGGAAGTGACCTTCAAAGACCATCAAGTCCAACCGCCCGAACACTTCAGGGCTAACTGAATGTTAAAGCACATTACTGAGGGTACAGTACACATTCCTCTTGAACACTGACAAGCACGGGGCACCAATCACCTCCCTAGGAAGCCTGTTCCAGTGTTTGTCCACCCTCATGGTAAAGAAATGTTTCCTGATGTCCAGTCTGAGCCTCCCCTGGTGCCATTCCCATACGTCCTGCCACTGGTTACAAGGGACCAGCACCTCCTTCTGCACTTCCCTTCCTTGGGGAGGGAGGAGAGCAACGAGGTTGCCTCTCCACAATTTTGTGTTAAAACCAGCAACACTTTGCATGTCCACTGCATCAGTTATTTCTATGAAGCTGTGAAACAAACAGAGTAAGAAAACACGGTGTAAAAGATTGTTCTAATATCCATTTATAAATATTGTGATCAGGATCGGTCCACGTTCATACTGGTGTTTGTCAAGTTCCCAATAAAAGTTTGCGTGATGAGACCTTTTGCTCTTTTGGAGGAGAGGGATGCAGGAAAGAACACACATGCTTGAATAGGTAAGTGGTTCATCCCACTAATATTCAATTCAACAGTTGAGTAACAAACTTCACAGAATCACAGAACGGCTCAGGTTGGAAGGGACCTTAAACGTCATCCAGTTCCAAACCCCCTGCCATGGGCAGGGACACCACCCACTACATCAGGTTGCTCAGGGCCTTGTCCAACCTGACTTTGAACACCTCCAGGGACAGGGCATCCACAGCTTCTCTGGGCAGCCTTCTCCAGTGCCTCACCACTCCCTGAAGGAAGAATTTCCTCCTAACACCTAATCTAAATCTCCCCTCTTCAAGTTTAAAACCTTTCCCCATCGTCTTATCATTATCTGCCCAAGCAAAAAGTTGCTCTCCATCTTTATTATAAGCCCACTTTAAGTACCGAAAGGCTGCAGTGAGATCACCCTGGAGCCTTCTCTTCTTCAGGCTGAACATCCCCAACTCTCTCAGTACTTCTTCATAGGAGAGGTGCTCCAGACCTCTGATCATCTTCGTGGCCCTCCTCTGGATCTATTCTAACAGCCCCACATCCTTCTTGTGCTGGGTGCCCCAGACCTGGACGCAGCACTCCAGGCGAGGCCTTACAAGGGCAGAGCAGAGGGGGACAATCACCTCCCTCAATGTGCTGGCCACAAAACTTACCAGGTAGGAAGCTGAGGTGTTACAGTTAACAATGGGTAGCCCAACACCACCACGTTGCTTTCACTCTCCCTCCTCAAAATGACAGCGGAAGAAAATATGAAAAAAATGCCCATGGTTTGAGAAAAGGACAGGGAGATTGCTCACCGACTACCACCACAGACAAAACTGACTCAGCATAAGGGGGTCTAATAGAACAAGAAGACTGATAGGAGATTTAGATTAGATATAATATAGGGATATATATTATGTATATGGAGATTTAGATTATATATAAGGAAAAAAAAATCTTTACTGTGATGGTGGTGGGGCACAGGAACAGGTTGCCCACAGAAGCTGTAGCTGCCCCATCCTGCTCCAGGCCACAGCCACCTGCTCCACCGGGGGCTCCTCCACGGGCTGCAGCGTGGAGATCTGCTCCGTGTGGGACCCATGGGTGCAGGGGGACAGCCTGCTGCACCAGGGGCCTCTCCACAGGCCGCAGGGGAACTGCTGCTGCCTGCCTGGAGCACCTCCTGCCTCCTGCTGCACTGATCTGGGGGGCTGCAGGGCTGCATCTCGCTCATTTCTCACCCCTCTCTCCCAGCTGCTGTAGCATAGCAGGATTTTTTTTCCCTTCCTTAACTCTGCTCTCCCAGAGCCCAACCAGCGTCACTCACGGCCCAGCTCTGGCCATCAGTGGGTCCCTTTTGGAGCAGCTGGAGCTGGCTCTGGTCTGACAAGGGGCAGCTGCTGGGCTCTGCTCACAGAGGCCGCCCCTCATTACCAAAACCTTGCCACATATACCTAATACAGAAACAAAGACAATTCCTATTGAACAATGACACCAGAAATATTGTATGAAAAGCAAATCTTTCCTAACATCCACTTCTCGTAATTTTTTTGTAATATTACAGAGAAAGAAGTAGACAATTTTCTTACATAGACATAAAGAAAATGGACATCATTTATAGTAAACAGCACGCTTGTGTTTACTTTCTTATACCACAGTCACCAGCCTGAACAGTTCTGCGTTCAGCGAAAGAGTATTAGAAAATAAACGCGTGAAAGTCATTTTAAACTTATTGTATATGAGATAGAATAGAGTGAACACAAGCAAAAGTCAAGAGAGTGAAATGAAAAGGTGAGAGGGAAGGAAGCTTAGGATTCAGAGAGATTTTTGCCTAAAAGCAACTTATTTAATGGCAAGTGAATTTGGTACAATTATCTCTGTCCTGAGAACAGAGCAGAGAATCTGCACTGACAATGTACTCCACCAAACACAAAAACATATTAATTACTTTACACAACCTGAAGACCTGTGATCACATACTGTCTGAGCATCTTCATCGCCACTGCTACTGCCAGTCAATAACCTGGACAAACACCCATCTTTCTGTTCCCAGGAAAAAATGGGACACACAGACTGATGATGGGTGCTCCTGCTGTTCTGCTCACAGCCTAATCCAGACAGAGGATGCACGAGCAGCTCACCAGCACGCAGCCTGTGCTTAGTGTTGGAGACCTGCAAGTCACTGCAGGGTCTGGCAGGAAGCAAGGTGACAAGTGACAGGTCACTGCACTGCCATCTGCAACTTGCCTATAACCTTGTGCTCCACACTTTTCTTTTTCTGCCTCTCTCTTCTACAAACTAGAAGAGTTGTAAGTTGTAAGCCTGGGACTATCATTTTGCCGGTGCTCACAAAGTGACCCGAGTCTGGTTGAGCTCCTGGGCACTACCTACTACATAAACCACAGCCAATCCTACTGCACTTGTTATGCAAGCTGGGAAGTTGCTCTTGCAGAGTGCAGCTGTACTCAGGGGGATCGGAGCCTGCAGAGGGCAAACAGCTACTGCAGAGGCAGTGGGAGCTGCTGGCAGCTGCAGCAGCAATTCACGAGCAGCAGCAAGGCACCCGCAGACAACAACCTACAGCTTGCCATGAGAATCCCATTTTTGTCCCCTAATTGATGGCAGAGACCAAGCCTTTTTTTGGGTTAATGAAATGGAAGCTTTGTTGCTGTTGTTCCTGTTCCTTTTTTTTTTTTTTTTTTTTTTTTTTTAAATAGCAAAATGCTTCCACTGATACTGGAAACAATTACTGCTGCTCTTTTTGATAGTCAGCCAAATACTGTGTTTATGGCCAGGCTGATGGGAAATGAATATTGTGGCTTCTCCTCCTATTCGTGATGTTGGCTGATGTGCCTTATTTTGCCAACAAAATATTCCTAAAATTATGAGTTGTAATGAAGGATAAAGAATGCATGCATTCCTGATTGTGAGAAATCTGCCCCAGATTACATTAGCACAATATTAGTTAGAACCCATTCTGTTACTGGATATAGCCTGTTCAAAAACTTCTTCATGAAAAGCTACTAAAAATGTGCATCAACCTTCACTTCCCACTTGTATTTACCTTATAATTTACCTCATTTCTGTTCACATTACTCGTATTATCTCTGGGGTTACAGGCTATTCGTATGTCAAAAATTAATAGTAGGTCATTTAATACTGCAGCAAAGTGAATTCTGATTTCTGATCTATTTGACAATATCCTTGGTTTCTGGTAATAGAGGATACAAGATTACAGCAAGCAATTCACCAAAGATCTGATCTTTCTAAACGACAGTAGAAGAATAGATATTTTTAAATTTTTGGATAGACCTGGAACTGAGAACTATTTTTTGTTACAGAGTGATCAACAAACATTACCTTTCAGATTTACCTTGGAATTATCCAATCATACCATATCTATATAAAGAAAAGCTTGTTCCAGAAGGAAATATGAATCATGTATTTTATTACTTTCCAGTTCAAGCTTACTGATGTAGAACTGATCAAGCTTGTGAATCCTTACACTTGCAACTCAATACCTTGATCATTTCCACAAGCCGATTTCAATGCATCTGCTCTGAAACTTATCTGAATTTTATCTACCTAAACCCATAAAAAATTGGAAATATTTTTGCATATTATGCATCACCATGAATTATGCTGACATCAGCAAGTACTGATTAGACTTCTCACTCCATCATCAATCCTTACATGGTGCCTAGCAGCTTCCAATGGTCTCTGACATCACAAAAATAATTAAGTGAGAAGAGGTTTTTATCCTGAAACAGAATAAACTAGAGCTCTGCTCCTGGCTGAGCTATGGGTACAACCTCATGCTACCAAACAAGCTGTTTTCTTCGCTATTAGAATCCTAACATCAGCACTTGACAGAACCACGGTGTCTATAATGGCAACCGCTTTTTTTTTTCTTTGAGTTATGTCATATTCTGATGGTGACAGTCTGACATGCACTACCCTTACGGAACAACATGTTCAACAGTTGTGTTAAGTTTTGTGGTGCTCCTTTCAAAGTTGCCATTGGTTTTGACACTGCACTCAACAAAATCTCAGTGAATCATTACATCTGACTGCCTTACAAAATATGGACATGAGTACATTTTCTCCCTTCAAGTCTGCTTCACAGCTGTGTAAGCCTAGCAGTTTTTCTCACACCTTACAGAAGCAAACTTCATCCTTCCACAGAATCCTAGAGTGGCTGAGGTTAGCAGGGCCCTCTAGAGGTCTTCTGGTCCAATGCCCCCACCAGTCAAGCAGGGCCACCTTCAGCCAGATACCCAGTCGCACGTCCAGGAGGCTTTTGAAGATCTCCAGGAAGACTCCACCAACTCTCTGGGAAGCCTGTGCCAGTGTCCATCACCCGCCCAGCACAGAAGTGCTGCCTGGTGTTCAGGGGGGAACCTCCCGTGTTCCAGTCTGTGCCCGCTGCCCATGTCCTGTTGCACTGAAAAGAGCCTGACTTCATCCTCTTTGTATCCTCCCTTTAGGTATTTATAGATATTGATGAGATCCTCCCAAGCTTTCATGTCTGTAAGGCTGAACTGTTCCAGTTTGGAGCTTTCCATCAGGAACTCCAGCACCAGAATATGAAGAGTTTAGGGTGTTCCTGCTTAAAATCAGTCCGCATTCTTTTTAATTGGTCAACCTGAATTAAGTTTCAAATTACTCTTGTTTTGTCCTGGGGAGTTTTGTCCTGGGTCAGCTCCTAGGGAGCTGACCACAGAATCCCCACATGTGGAACCAAAACTATTCTGTCATTCTAAGACAACAATCAGTACCAGCAGTACATTTGCCCAAAGTATCAGTACCACCTTCACAACTGAATGGTTTCCCCACAAGTTATAGACACTGAGCTCTCTGTTTGCTGGTGTAACTCCTTTTGGAACATTATCTGTAAGAATGTAAACTACTGGTTTTCAGAAAAAAAAAAAAAAAAGACATAAAAGTCTTAAACCTAATTGTTCTCAATTCTAGAATGCATAATTTTGAACTGATTGGAGACAGAGTATACCTCCACTCCAAAGATGAACCTAGTAGGTTTCCTCATCCCTCAGAAAGATCTCTCTCTTAAGACTCATAAAGATGTTAACAGTAAAAAGACATTGTCCCATTCCATATTAATGGGTTAAACCACAAGATAAATTCTTTGCAGGCTTTTGCCCCCATGGATATCTGGAATGGAAACATGGAAAAGGACTCCTGTGTTCTGTTATGTTGTTGCCACTTACTTAAATTATATTCTGGCCATACACTTTTTACGAATGCTTTGATGGCTGTTGCTTTCACAGGAATATCAGCATATGTATACATGCATACACATGTATATGGTATGTACAGACATTAAAGGAGTTCAGAGTGCATCTCTCAAGCATTGGGTATGAGGGGTATACTGTTTTCCAGTGAAGAAGTTTGACTCCTGTGAAAACCATGCCCTTTCAGGAAAAAAAAAAAACAACAAAAAAAACCACCAAATGCCTCCCTCTGTGAATCCATGAAAGATCTATGAAGTTTTAAGCTGAAAAAAACAACCCCAAAACATCCCAACACAAAAAACTTGTGCAGCTATCAGCATTCTGTCCTGACATCTTTGACACTTCATTCTGCTTCAACAAAAAACAATTCCTACCCTAGCGTTTCATCATTTCTATTTATGCTGACAGCTATTTTAGCACTATTCCCCACCTCCATTGCTGCCTGCACTTTCATATACATTTTTAACTAGCACACAGAACAACATTTGTTTTAAAACTTGGAGTTATAAACCTCTCTCACTCAGCAGTAACAGGAATGTTCGCTTAAGAGATTTGATGTGCATTTCCACAATATCAAGTAAGGCAGGATAAAAAGTTGTTTTGCAGCAAAAAATGGTAAAAAATGAAAACATTTTTTAGAAAAGTTGGCATAAACTGTAAAGAAAAAAAAAACAATCTTGATACATTTACCATCACAGAGGAAGCTGAGTAACTACCAAAGCCCTAATAAAAATATTTAGCAGTATTCTATATAAGAAGTATATTAGCAGTATTCAGCAGTTAGAATACCTAGCACTTTCCAAGTACTTTATTTTAAAAATTTCTTGATTACCTGTCTTATTTTTTCTTTTGCTTGAACTTTCTGCCTTCATACTATCTTCATAATCTTCGATTAATTTCCTTCTTTCAGTTATATCATTACCTTCAGACGGCACAACCAATTAATATAACACTTCCTTCATGCCTACTGTAACGATGTTGTACGAAAATAAAATTTTTATCCTCCATTTTCCATTTTAAGTTTGTTTTTACAAAAATATTTTCCTAATCAACTTCATAGAATCAAAGGTACATACCATATCCAAAATGGTGTCTCAAAGAACTGCAGTTTACAGTAGACAGCCCCCCATTCATTGCATTTAATATTTTCCCCTCTTACTTCAGCACTAAGGTCTGCAGCACCAAAATTCTTACCAGCATGTGATGACACTACATGCATAAAGAAGGAACATGAATCATGTCTAAACATAAGTTCAGGTTATATACCTTAACAAAAACACTTACAAATGTATGTTATACATTTAGACTTGTATGAAGAATCTCACATGCATTAAGAATGGGATGGATACATGACAGGCTTTATTTTAAAAAAAAAAAACAACTACCAACCACTTAGAGGCATATATACTGGGAACAGAAGCTGAATTCCTGAATCTAGAAATTAAAAACAATGTGTAAAAATTTATTTCAGAATTTTAACCACCCTGAGTTCTAAACTATTACTCTTTTTATAAAGATTGCTTGGTTTTTACATATTTTCTCCATCCTGTCTTACAGGATGTCAGACCTACAGTGAAAGAATGTAAATTTACCAAAATATCTATATAATTTACACTGCTGGAAAGGAGGCAAAAACAAATGCATCTCTCCACAATAAATTCAATCAGAAGAGAAAAATTTATCTTTTTTTCTCCTCAAAGATCTTTCATATTTATTACTAACATACCACTCAACCACCAGATCAGGAAAAAAAGGAAGTAAGGGAGAAACATCTTTAAAAAGATGTACTAAAAATTGAGCTTCTGTCCAAGTTCAGCAGTAGATCTCTTCCTCCTGATATCTTTTCTCCAACAGAGAACTGCTACTCCAATATGTCACAGCAGCACTTCTAGTTATTGTGCTAAGCTAAACATAGAATGGAAGCATCACATTAAAATATAGAATAGAGTCATAGAGTCACCTAGGTTGGAAAACACCTCCAAGATCATCAAGTCCAATCATCAAAAATATGGAAGCAAAGGAAATTTGTTGCAGTAAAATTAAAAAAAAAAAAAAAAGGAACGAAAGAAATTTCACATACTACATTTATTTGAATAAACTCATTGCATGTCTGAAAAGACAATGCTCAGAACAGAAAAGCAAAAGAAAACAAAACAAGCAAACCTCACAATGGGGTTTGTAAGAGGCAAACTGAAGGATCTGGCAGATACAGGGGAAGGTTTAAAAGGTGCAACCCCTCAAAAAGCTCAAGAGGCAAATCTGTTACCCCTGAATGCAACAAATATTGACACTATTTGTGCAGGAACATGAGACTTTCTCAAGTTGTTACAGACAGGACTGTGAATGAGTTAAGATGTAACTAGATATTAAATCTCTCAACATCCTAAGTAACCAACCTATTGTACTGATCTTTCCTAATAGTACTAACTGCATCTAACAGCTTCAGGCACTTTAACTGAGTATTTCTGCTGCAGAGATCAACAGAAGATAATAGATACCAAAATTCAGTTGTGATTGAGTTAATGAATTGAGCAGCTGGAGCATCTTAAAGTAATTTTAGGTTGTTTGCATATACAGAAATACAACGCTCTATTGATTTATAATTGAATTTTTTTCCTTTCAAATTATTCCTATTAAGGACTGACACAGCTGATACAGCTTTATTAAAAAATACCACTATTCTGCTGAATTTTAATCAAAATATTGTCAGAAAACTTAAAGATATAGGTCTATTGTTGAAGACAGAGGAAGTGTTAAATTCTTTCTTGGAGAGGATGAAAATCTGTGAAAGAAAACTAACTCTTACAGAGTTCTTTAACTAAAAAACATATTTTAAAAGAGTTTCTTGATGAAGGCAGTAATCTCCATATCTCTGGTTTTCAAGAATCTCCTTGTGAAACAGTATGAAAATACTTTGTCTTCAGTAGAAACTTTTAGTACTACTGGTGGGAAACAAGAACTGAACATGCACAAGACAAAAATGAATCAACCGATTTCATCCAAGTATACTGATCTGTACTCTGCCTCGGACCACTTAAACATGTTTTTCTAGTCTCCCCCAAGTTGCCAAAAAATGATTTTTTCAACATTCCTTTGACAAAAAAATAAGCCAATACTGCTTTCTTGCTATGAACTCTCTGCTGACTCTGGAGTTCACTGCTCTGTTCCTGTTTTGAAGCAGGAGTGATTAATGAGACAAATGATGATTCAATTTAATTTTGCTGTGCAAAAGATGTTTTCAAGAAAACAGAAAGAACAGAATGGATGGATTTAGAAAAAAAGAAAAAAGGTGGATTATTTGTATTTTCAATTTCAGCTACAGGAAAATGGTTGGTACAAAAGTTTGTTAAGGACTGGCAGTCTAAACTTTTGCATATAAGACCAGGATGGCAAGAATGGTTCTAATTGAACTAAAGCTGCTGAAGGTTTTATTTTTAAAAAGCTCATGATTAACTCATTGAAACACTCCCCCTACTCCAATTTTTGTCTTCTTTTTAACAATTAGTACCATTCTTTGAATTGCAGCAACTTGCAAGTGCTTTATAAACAACCATCTGCCTTATTGTATCTTCTCTGCTTTTCACTGTTTATCAATTTAAAAATGTAAAACACATTTATCAACACATTTATCAACAATGTAACAAATTCCCATCTGGGTTTATGAGATGCTCATCATTTCTTTCAAAAATCATGCTAACAATAATTATGAAACTATCTCTGAACCTTTCGAGTACTGTCATGTTACTGTGATGAACCAACCTACTGCCAATTGCTGCCTACAAACTAGAAGAGTTCACTGAAGCACATCTGACATAATCATTCCAGTAAAAAGTCTTCACAAACAGCAGATATTGAAAGCAGATTTAGCATATGCAAATGAATATATTGCATGCAACAAAGATTCAAAGATTCATATTTAAATTTAAATTTCCTTAGGTACCATCAAGCAGTCTTCAATGCTTGCTAAACTGTCTGTCCATCTACTTCACTCACCAAAAAGCAATGCTGAAGATAAACAGATTGTAAAAAACTGAAATCTTTCTAAAATTATAAAGACACTACATACAAAAGATTTTTTTGTGTGTGTACTGCCTGTACTAGCATTTTCTTTCTGTTTTCAAAGGCACTGGTTTGGAAATGAGTGAGAGGACTGGAACTTTACTGAAATGTATAATTACTTATGGCTCAGGAACTACCATTAGGGAGAAATTCAATATCCTGTCCCATTTTTAGGTGCTTTTAGTGTTATTCAGCTTGCTTAAATTGTTCTGTATCACGTTTCTGTTTCACACTTGTCTGTCACAAATTTAAAGTTAGCAAGGTAGTAATGAAGAAGCCTGAAACCAATAAGGCATGGATTCCTAAAGAACTGCATTTATAATTGACCCCGATGTCCAAAATGTAAAAGGTGTCATCTAAACTCTTTCTCTACCTGGTTCATTCAAAAGGTATCGATTCTATGTGGATTCCTCTGTGCCTACTAAGAAATGACATCACACCATACCTTACTTTAAAGAATTTGCCCAGTCTCTCTCTTCTGCTCTGGTATTTTTGCCCAAATTGAACAATTCTAAATATTTTTGTGACATTTACTCCACCGTAAAATTTTGCTAAAGTAAAAACCTTCTGCAATATTCATTAGCAGACAGGACATGACATGCACAGAAACAACACTGTCAAATTGCTTGCAAAGGAAACCATCCAAAATGTGATTTTACCGTTTTCATAAGTAAGGATAAGGAAAAATAATTAATTTCAATTAAATGCTTTCACTCTGCTTTTGAAACAGGATCTGAAGTTAGCAAGAGTCTGTGTTAGCTCCTCAGTGAGGGTTTTTCCTTTCCCCGTAAAAGTTTACCTTTACTTGATTGTAATGCATACAACGGAAAAAACTGAGTTCACACACGCTCAACAGACACCTGTTAAGTATTTAGCATCAAATCTTTTTGAAGACAGCAACCTCTTCAACAGCTCTAATCAAGCAAGCACCCCAAGAAAGCAAATGCACATGAAACAGCTTACATATTACATCACTATTAATTTATTTTATCCTCTCAGAAAGACAAATTCCTCCTAGCACTGACTAAACTAACAGGAAATACGTAATACTAAGTTAAAGTACACAAACATAATTTTGCTTAATCCATGGTATGCAGCACATAACATTAAAGTCTCACTAGTCAGAGAAAATCTGGGATGTTTAGTGATAAACTATCTGTGTAAAGAAACTGAAACTAGAGTGTAAGGATTTCTACTAATCATCTGCAAATTTTATTTGGAACTTGATCCTGCAGCCCTTATTCACAAGATCAGACCTATTGAGTTTATTCACATGAGCTTCGGCTGCAAGATTGGACCTTAAGTACTATCAGGTGCACGTGCAGCCTATCATCAGATTTTGGGTTATTCATGTAAGAAGCTACCCTTTCAAATGCAGACTACTTAATGCTTCCTTCTTCATTAACTTACATGTCCTCTTCTGCTGCTCTATGCTTTCATTTGTGCTATGTAAATAGCTTCTTTCTCTCAGTCATCCAAACAAATAATGCTCTTTGCAACCAAGGAGGAAATTAGTAGCAGGTGAAAGCTTGGTTTTTAAATTATGTTGAGACCAAGCTGTTCTTTAACTTAACAGAGATCTGTATTAAAAAAAATAAATAAATCACATTTTACTTCTTAGCGATCATAATTATGGGTTGTCACCGTCAAAATTTTACTTACTTATTTTTTCCCCACACAAATATTAACCTTGATGGTTAACCTACTTTATGATTAGCTGGACCTAGAATTATGCATGTACTTTAAAGCAGCCTATCTGGTGGGACAGCATTTCCACGACAAATGTAAAATTAACTGTAAGTTATCATACATGAAACACATAAGGAATTTCTGACTTAGGTGTTCTATTCATTTGCTTTCCATACCAGCTCTATGTAAACATAAGGTATTTTCCTGTGCTGTGGTGTGATAAATGTAAAAAAATAACCGCAATTCATCTGCTATCTGCTTATATGCCTCGGCAGGTCAGCCAGCCAGCAATTATGGCATATACTAGTCCTTGAATAGGACCACAGCAGAGGCATCATAGCGTAGTCTATATCATAATCTACATAATTACAAATTCTTTTTGATTTACTGAAAGACATGGGTACAAGATGTCAGTACAGACAAAAGTCTCTTCATTGGTGATGATACTCACAAAAACATCTGCATATGTTACATAGTCTTTAAGCCATCTCCAAACCACAATCACCTAGCAGACACACAGACAAATAAACAGTCTCTTGGTGCTTGGGATACTCTGGCAACTGCAAGGCCGAAAGGAGAACGTCCACATAATATTTCTGAAGTGAAATCTCGTTATCAACACAATCTGTATGATTGGCAGAATGCTAAGTGATGCCCCAGCAATAGACTTTAGTAGTATTTCTTTTATAATTCCAGCTAATTTTGATGTCTTGCTCAAGCAGGGTCTGACAATTGGTGACTTCAGTAGCCCTAATATCAATTGCAAGTACAGTACAAACAATAAATAGATCTAGTTAACATGCAAGGAGACTTGCTTCATGCAGGTCTAATCTGGAGTCTCATCCAGAATCCAAATCTCCAGGACTGAGCAAATTAAAAAATATATATATTTCAACCTTGAACTGGAGCAGTATGTCTGAACAACTGAACTGTTGTCACAAAACTGTTCTCAATCCTACTTCAAACTTGCCACATGGATTAATCGGCAGTTAGAAGCAGCTGCAGCACCATGTTCTGTGCACTTCTGTTGCCATTTTAATTTTTAAAAAGCAAATGGAGAGGCCTCTCCACAAAATTCAATGCTGCAATAGCAGTGACTGAACCAGAATCAGAAAATTATGAACAGCTCACTAAATTGTCTTTTAGAAGCACGTATCAAGAGGCTGCAGAACAAATTGTGTGCCTGAAATAACAGATCAATGAATGAAGAATAAAGAGACGTAAGAAGTGGAGATGTTGACGAACCATTGTAATTTGTGAAGAATCAATTTCCATACAGCCAGAGTAATGGCAGTACATCACAGACAGCGTATTCATGACTTTTAACAGCAAGAAATCATAGATTACCAAATGGAAATTTATTAATGCTCCAAGAAAGAGAGAATGATGCTGCAACATGAGGCCAGGAACTATATCCACTCCTTAAATGAGTAGAACGCAATAAAAGCAGCCCACAATGTGTATGTACAATAAAAAAACTGCCTTGAGCAGAGTACGTAAATCCCCTTAAAAATCAGAAAGTCAGCATACAATGACTGAACTAAGTATAGAAACAGTGGCCACATTGTTTATTAATATAAATAACATGAAAAATAAATACGAAATTTATGCCCAATGAATTTATGAAATATGAGTGTATTTTCAACACATGAAAAATGAATATATAAAATGCTTTGTCTGAAGTCTACCTACTTTATCATCTCACTGTATGTTCAGCTACATAAATGTTGAGCCAGAAATACATACGAGAGAACTCCTAAAGCCAGAGGATGATGTTTCAAAGCAAAGCCCTAAGGTCACATTTTACTGTATCACCTTATGAATTATATGAACTGCTGCTTCTTAAGGTACCAGTTTGCTAAACACATCTTGCCTAGACCACAAAACTGCTAATCAGAGGGTAAATTTCTTGTTCAGTACTATTCAACATCTACATACCCACCAACCTATGGCACAGGAGAAAGTTTTAGCTGTGAGAATGAATGACAGACTGCTGCCCAGCCATGGGTCCTGTCCGTCAGCATCCCGTGTTCTCAGATAACTACAGAAACACTCAGTGTGCCAAAAGCAGAAGTGTTTGTACATTTGCAGCTTGTTGGAAGAACTGTGTAGTATCAAGCACACAGCAGAGACAACAGACCGAAATACAGTTGAGCTTTTATTCCCCTAAAACCACAAACCAAATAAACAACTTGGAACAATTCACCCTCTGTCAGAATACTGACCTCAAATCTTTCTTATCTTTTACCTACCAATATAAACAATGTGTATTTTCACAGACCATTCAGACCTGAACACACAGAATGACTGTAACTAATGTAAATGAAAATGAACGAGACAGATCACAGGTGTTATGGCACCCACTCTGTGAACGTACCCCACCTCCTGGCTGACCAAAAATCACTAAAAGCCATTTACGTTATCGTGGGTTGAAACTGTGGCACTCACTATTCAGAAGCAGGAATCTGATGATGTTTCCAAATGCCTAAGAAAAGGTGTGGCAGCACATTAGACCACATATTAATATATCTTTATAGATGCATCTTGTTCGATTCATTTATTTGCAAAATAGCAATACTTGAACAATACGGGCACACACAGATGTCTGCACGTGGAATAGGAGCCAATCTGTCTCCTGTTGGAAGAAGTGTATATCAAGTAACTCAGACAACACAACAGATTTGGCAGTAGCACATTCCCTAGTTTAGGAAACCATAACGTTGAGGTGAAAGGATGTGAGAAGCCACAGACGTAGCCCTCATCATCTCCTCCCATGTCACAGGTCTCCAAGGAATGAGGCAGAGGAGAAGAAAGTAAAAAGTAAGGTTCTGCTATACCCATAAACAAGGCTCTGGCAGGACATGGCAATGATTAACAGCTGGACAGCTCCAGCATATGCAGCACAGAGCCCAGGAAATGGAAGGGTGGAGTTAGCCAGAGAGCACCAGATCGCCACTTGGAAGAGGCCCGGCAGGGTCAGCAATGGCTTTTCATCCCAAACGGAAAGGCTGCCTCCATCACAGGAGCCGCAGCAAGCAAGTGGGAGACAGACACCAATCCAAGTTACCTATCTGTTCACAAACACAGCAGTCTGGACTGCAGTAGCTTTTCACACTACCTGAACAATAAAATAAAATCTGCACCACCGAAAACTCACTATGATTTACCTAAGAACGTGGCTTATTTGATAAATTATTCTCAAAAATTATTCCTTTGTAACAGAACAGAGAAGAGTACGTGCATTTAAATGGGGGTTTATATGTGTAAAAACAGGCACTTCAAAGCTTTGTGGCATTACCCTGTACACGTGCGAATCACCCGTCTTTTCTTCCTCTTCGGATGTACTCTCCACTGAACTTACTTCCACTTCACTCAGCCTGGCAGTGTCCAAACTGACATTGACAGGAATTTTTGGACCATACTTCACCCCGCTACAATGGTTAAGGAGAGAATGGCATGCTATTTATTCATTTTACTTAATCAGAGACTTCTGCCATACACTACCTTTTTCAGCCAGCATGCTCAGTGCCTCCATAAGTTCTGGGAGACTGTCCTGGTACAACTAGAAGAGGCCATTTAATTATTTCTTCAGTTTTAATGAATACTCTCTTGGCATCATGAGAAACTACATAAATTTAAGTATATCCTTACTCATCCATCCAAGAAACTTAATCAAGGTGTTCTATACTATTTACTTTGCAACAGTGCAGAATTGGCTGTCATTTCAGGTATTTACATTCTTTTTTTTACTCCTTAGTATACAAGAAAGTTTAAAAACCAAAACATCTAACACATGTCCAAATGTAACAGAAAGAGTAAGCAGGGAATAAATGAGTTTAATCCTTACTAAAATAATAACACTGATGAAAGCAGACAAGCCATGAGGCAAAGGCAGTTCTTGAATGACAAGCCATAATGTTTTGAAACAGAAACCACAGGGCAACGTTATCTAGTATTTTAGAAAAAAAAAAACTATTTTGTGCACAGAACCGTGGATCCCCTTTCATGGGCCTCCAAAAGCCACAGTGATGTGAGCAGCATTGCCGCCTTAGGAGGTCAGCATGCTGAGACTGTTTTTCCTGTTGGGCACAGAGGTTATGGCAGTGCAACGCAGTCCTAAGCACACACTATTTTGCATTGACTGAGATCAGATGCCTTCAATCTCAAATCAGTGCTCCAACTCCTAAAATATTACAAAAATAATGACAATGAAATTATAGTCATTTTCAGACAGAAAAGGAACTGTATATATATACTTGGTCGCTTCTGCACCTACTATATCCACAGCACCTCTACAGAAAGCCCAGTAAAATACCAGTAGCATCCAAAGATTTAGTTAATCAACAAATATCCAGCTAATTAATCAAGCTTGATATCTCTTCTTAATAGAGAGGCTTCAGGTATCTCCTAGAAATGTGAGAAGACCAGCCAACATACTCATCTTTAGCTAGTAAGTAAAATGCCCCTGCTTTGCACCCATTTCTTTGAGGGTGAGCTTCCTCACATCCAGGAGAAGAAAGTTAAAGAAATAACTGCACTATATAATAACTTTTTGTTATATTTGATTAATCACATTTATGTTCTATTTTAAACTGCAGCCTCACTAAATATTTCTTAAAATATTTATAAATAAATGTATCATTCCATAAATAAATATAATAAAAAAACAGCACAACAATACAAATATGCATGCATGCATCCGCGCAATTTACATACCTCTCCAAGAGCTTCATAGCGCTTTTGGTTCCATCTATGCAAATCTTCACGATAATTAAAAACAAATGGCTCCCCAGTTTTTGCATGTCTTAATTGTCCTTCTGTAAAAGAAACAAAATCACTACATTTTAGAGTATTTCCTCATGAAAAATAAGATACACTGTATTACTGAAAATTGTGAAAAAAGTCTAACATATAAAAATTGGGCTATTATGAACTCCTCCTTTTTCGGTTACACTACTTTTGAATGAAAACAACTGCAGCACAACAACAAAATGCAATCTCCTAGAATGGTATGTACTGCTAGACTGAGCTAAACACAAGTGATGACAGTAAAATTACATGCGGGTATCAAACACCAAACTGCTTTGCAAAAAACATTTGTCTCAACTGCTACGGATTAACAGTGAAATGTAAACATTTACAGATCAAATACTTCTCTGCTATGTCAATGAGGTGATCAGATTGTACCTACAAATCCCCTACTTCAAAACCAACTGCGTTTCCAAAGAAATCTGAGTACAAATTGGAATGGGGGCTGGAAGGAAAGGAAGCGTTTATTTTCAAGATTAGAATATTCTGTAAAACATTCCTGGTTAATTTTAAAAAACAAAACAAACAAACAAAAAAAGACATAGCCACCAAACATGTCTATGTTTCAGGTAAATATCTCAACTCCTAACATCCTAACACAGTGCAATCAAGTAAGAGCTCTTAGTCTGGACACACCAAAATTATAAGAGCAGAATAAAGCAAAATGCATAATCAAAGCAAAACCACTACTGACTGTGAGGTTCCAGTGTAACTTTCCTTGCTTATAGCAAAAGGTTAGTAGCAAATCCAACCACAGATGAAGACTTGGGCTGGGTTAAAATATCAAGAATAAAATGGCAACTAAACAGGAAGCAAACTGCAGAAAAAAAAGTTATCTGACCAGTAATATTTCAGCTTATTAGAAAAAACACTAGTTATTATCTCAGAGAATCATAAAATTGCAGTAAATCAGACAAATCATTTTCAGCTAGAAAGCTGAAAGGCCTTCATGATGAAAGTAAGATTTAAAAACAAAATGTTTCCTTTTGAATTGTAAAAAGTTGCTAAATCAGTTCACACTTTTTCAGAACCTCTAAATTTTGATTCTTGATATTTTAAATGAGACATTTAACAGCTGATATCTCTACTCCTTCTGTGTATAAATCCGCTTATTTGGTATTTTTTTTCCAGACCAATCTTACCTGATGTCCAATGCATTTTCCATGCTCCCTGACTTCACACCCTTTTCTCAAGTACAAATATCCTTTTTATATTTTCATTAAGTCTTCACTCAGCTGCTCATTTTCATCTGCTTACTTTTCAAGTACACTGTTCAGCATACATTAAGGTCATTAAGGTGTAGTCTCCTTAATAAGTTGGATCAAATACCTGTTTTTTTTTTTTCTCTTTCTGGTGCTCTTATGTCTTCTCATAATTCTTTGAATCTTATAAAAATCCTCCTTATTTTTCGATCATAAAAAGAAGTGCGATTATGACTTAAGAGTATAGGAGCAAACATGTGAATTAAATGTACAAAGCAAAATAAAGACCTCTGGCAGCATACTGACCAGCAATGTATGTAATAGGTTTGCTACATTCTCTGGAAATCACTCAGCCTGTGAAGTTAGTGATGGAATATTCAGTAACATCATTCTAACACATCATTCCCCAAAATTTCTGCTCTTTTTACCAACCACATATGAACCATTAACTCTGAAGTCAGTAAGGAAGACAGTAGACACTGTGCAGATCTAAAAATAAGGAGCTGAAAAGTGACAGAGCTGAACCCCTCCCATCAAAGAAAGAGCATCACTTTCATGACACTTTTAGTCTCTAAGTACCTTCCTGTGAAAGCCATCAGGGTATTAAAAAGCTAAGTGTTGCATAAATGACTATCATTTAAAGGAAAGCTCTTTTTTTTTTCTTTCTTTAAAAGTGGAAGATGTAAGAAAGGCAGATTTAGAAACTAAAGTTCCTCTGTTCACAGAACAGGCACTGCAAAGAAGTAGAATTGTAAACGTCCCCATTTGTCCTACAGGTTTCAAACAATCTTGAAAGAGCCCTTTCCTGGAGTCTGGTATTACTTTAGCTCAGAGGCTTATTTCTCAGCTGGATTTTTGAATGTATGCACTGGAAATTATAAATACTGCTATTCATTAAACATACAGATTCAGCTAGCTGGCCTGACTTGTAGTCATTACACATTTAGCTGTAATGCAGAACCTTGACCTACACCTGAAGAGCCAGTCTATCACACTGCTCATCCTTTCATCAAAATAAATACTACAGAGGTGTCTTCCAACTGGTATTAATGAAAGAGCTGGCAAAAATTATTATCTAAATAAATTACTATGCCTTTTGTATCAATAAAAATCCATCAGTAAATAAAATGTTTCTTGAATGAGTGACCACTCTCTAATTTTACTTTTTAATGCCAATGCTACAGAAATTACTTTCAGAATTTTTCTATCAGCACTTCCACAACAGAAAACTGGAAGCCATGAAATGCACACAGTACAACCCCAAACCTAGTGTTGTATTAAACAAGGGATTTTTTTGACAGTTTTACGAAATCAAAAAATTATTACTTAGCTAGATTTACAAGGCTGTTACACTAGGGCTTAAATATTTATTCTTAAAAGAAAAGTATGAAATTCTAATATGGATTTAGAAGGTATAATTAAACTTCTGATAACCCTTCAACATAGTTCTATGTATATCATTTACAAAGCACATACAACTTACTTTCATTAAATATGTACTCAAATCCTTCCAGAGTATCAGGAAATTCAAGTGGTGGTTCATCTTTTTTCATCAGTTCATCCAGGTCTATTCTAGACAATAAATCTAAAAAGGGAAAAAAAATTACATAATGCATGCTATGTCTTCTTTATTTCACCATAATCACTGACAAAATGTGTTTGTTCAGATTTTTAGATCTTAAAGGCAGAAGGACAACCTACATAATACTAAACATAGGACTTCATTACTGCAAATCTTGCTCTAGATTCAATAGCTGTGCCTTATCTTCAGCATATTTATTTATTTGCCTATTTATCTCTAACCTTGATCAAAAAATGTCCAGAAACAGACGCTGTCAAAGACATAGTGATTTGTTTCAATGATTCATTACCACTAATGTCAGAAATTTGTCTCTGGTTTCTCGCACGCATCATGTTTTTAACATGAATTTATCTAGCTTCAATATCAAGTCATTGATACACTCTTGTTTGCCTGCCTGAGGAGCTCATATTATCAAATGCATGTTGTCTCACAGCCATTTACCAGCTGTGATCACAACACTCCTTAACCCTCCCTTTGATGCCCAAACAGACTTGAGCTATCTGAACTCTTCCCTTAACCACCATCCTTTAATAATTCTCAAGGCAGAGAAAACTACTATCCATTTCATAGCAAGCCATGATATGCACATACGTTCAGACTACCTGTTTTCTAAGATGGTATATCCTGGTACAGCCGGTATTCATTAATGAAAGCACACTAAAATAAGTGCAGTCTGCATATTTCAATCCTAAATTTAAGGAATTACATTTAACCAGAGGCAAGCACATAGGAACTTATTTTGCTTACTTCTAATTACTAAACAATTACTGAATACAAAAATAATACTGTACAATCATCTCTCTTCTCATTGCTCATCACCCGCATAACCTAATGCTATCCTTTTAACATACTTTCTGGTTATCAAAATATGATGATTAACAACATATCACAAAATGATTGAGCAGGATACCACTGAGATATATTTCCTACTTCCTCACGAATGAATTTAAAGACCACATAAATACTTAGTTTAGAAGTTCTACATTGACATTGTACAATTGTTTTATAAATAAAGTGTAATTTCAAATCATGTATTACCAATGAAATCCCTTAAGAATTCTTAGTACATTAGTTTATTACCTTTACCATCCAAATTTGTATCTCAAAGGAAATGCAACAGTTTGAAAAGTCTTTTTTTTTTTTTTTACACTTGCTTAGTTTGACATTAACTACACTTTCATCCTTTAATTATTTAAAATAATTATTTAAATAGGCTTTGGATCATCAGTGGACTTGATGATCCTTGTGGGTCCCTTCCAGCTCAGGATATTCTATATTTTTTTGATTAGTCTTGTGGACAATGACAATGTCATCTAAGCCTTGTATTAGTACATTTATCCTCTGAAATTTCTACAGTGTTTAAAATGCACTGAAAATCAGCTTCAACACTGTTGTATTATGAAATAACAAACAGGCAACTGTCTTCAGGTGATCTGCCCGTGGCTATCTCCAGCTTGCCCTTCCCTAAATGACCTAAGGCAGTCTTGCACGGACACTGAAACTCCATATCTCTCCAACTGATGTTGTGGTACCTGAGCACCTCTGTGATTATCTAAATAGCTAATTGACAACTGGATGTTACTAGGAGATTTCTAAATGTGGTTCTTTTGACCATAGCTCTCTTTTTTGTCAACTCTGCTTAATGATCCATGACAAGCCATATACATAAACAATTCATGCTTGGTCTTGTGTATTGTCCTTTGAAAATTCTGGGCAAGTTGCTTTGGTTCTCAACCAAATAACAGAATGACAGAGAAGAAAAGAACTTTGTCAAAGAAGTTTTTGGCAGCAGGACACATAAAGTATGCCATTTCTCCCTCTGTATTTTCATAATATAAAGGTAGTAAAAACAGTCGTTAACACTTTATCTCTCCTCAGTGAAGAGACTGCTGTCACAACTCCTCTAGAATTTAACTGCACCAAAATTTTAACATCTTCTTACTGTGGCCTATTTGGAAATGTGTTTACACAGAAGTGTCAGTTACTATATAATAAAAATACCCATCTCGTGAGCAGCAAGGGCAATACTATATGGAGTACATGAAGCTTTATCTTCAGAATTTAAAGAGTCTCATGATTTATATCTTCAGAGTCACTCAGTAAGACTGCAATCAGCACGAGCTCCAACCACCTCACCAGCCACTTTCTTGCTGTGCAATTTTTCACGTAAAAACTAGCTAAAGTGTTCTCAGAAAAATTTGAAGTTCTTTTCAGACCTGATCCACCATTCTTGCAAAAGATCTTTGACATTACAGATTGATTCAAGAGAGCTCAAATTTGATTCAAGAGAGACCAAATTTGAGTGATTTGCAGGGGTCTTTTGTGAGCTTAACAGGAGTTCACCAGATCACATGAAGAAAATCACAGTCTCCCACAAAGTTTTAATTATGTGGAATACTTCTTGGGTACTAGCCCTTGATAACAATCAAATTAATGCCAACTATACAATGGAAGGTTTACTTTTCCCAACATGAAGTATGATTTCCTCAACATAAATTAATTTGACAGAATTAGTACAAGATTTAAAAAAAAAAACAAACACACCACCACATAGGTTTTCACCAAACCTTTCCAAAATACACAATTTTAACGGGAGGAGCAGAATCTACCATCTCTGTATGATAAAAGATACATTTCTAATAATAAATTTGTAGAAACACAATTTTTACATTGGAGTTGCAAGGTTCTTTCTATTCTTTTTTCTCTTCTGAAAGACAATTTAGAGAGTAAGTGTCTGATGCAAGCACTTTAAATCCAGTGTTTGGTTAGCTTACTTGCAACTCTAATCAACTCCGTGTACTTCTAAATCTGAAAAACATTCTCTAAAAATTGTCATTTATGCATTTTTTTTCCCTAAAGATATTTACTCCACTAAGTCACTTAGGCACAATTATTTTTCTAAACATACAATTCAAAGAAAACTCTATGAAATCAATATGGAAATGAATGTCTTGAAAATGTTTTCACTGCTAACATTCTACAGCTAAAGAGATTTTTTAAAGCTATAATATGGATACAAAATTCTGAAACATAAATAGCATAAAAATTAAAGTATACCCCTCAGAAAATAAGAACACAAAAGCACCAGTCAACTTCTTCAAAGGATAATTATGAAAATTATAAAATTAATGGATTTCTTACTCTGTTACTCTTTACCACAGATCATTATTTTTTGAATCATCTTATGAAACTATCGATAATGGACACCACTAGACAAAAAGCACTACATAGACAGACTTATAGTCTTATCCAGTATTGCAGCTCCCAGAATCTAACCCATACTTAGATAAAAGTGTTTTCCTTTCCTTAATATTAATAACTGTTTCTGAAGAGTCTATATATGTAAAAAGAAGGCAGAAGAATTCATACCCTTTAATGCAGTAGTCTTCTCTTTTTCATCTGGGCCTCCTTGCTGGAGCTGAGCCATCCTTACCCAAACTGTCAGCAGAATTAAAATAGTAAAGTCAATGTGCATTTGTCATCAAAGGACAATCTGAAAATCAACAAGTTAGCAATTAACAAATTTACTGACTTCTGCTTCAAGAGATCTGATTTGCTACCACATATACATAAAGAGAACTGCACATAAAACAACAGAATTTGTTTTGAAAGCAAAACTTCCCTGAATATTATAAAATCGTACTCTATAATGTAGAACTAAAATTGACCTTCTCTTCTTCAAAACTTATACTGGACAAAGTCTTATCGTGCTATCTTGGATTAGGAAGTTTCACAACATAGTGCGACAAAAATTCCTCTATCATACTTGGTCAGAGATTCACAAGAATGAATATTAACTTCTTAATCCTGAAGGAACATTTATCTAATCAATACTCCTTTTTTGCGACTCTGACATAGGATCAGTAAACGTTAAGCATTTTGGAGAAGCCACACACTTTTTAAAGTCCACAGTAGAAAATACAAGCAAAACCACAAATAAGCAACAGAACATTCACAATCTCTACGGATTTTTCTTTTTCAATGAAGTAAATCGAATTGTTCACACTGTACTACACAGTCCTCAGTTTTAGTAAAACTACATGGAGTATGTATTTTTAAACCACTGTGATCTCTACAATACATTATCTGCATTGAAATTTATAGCGTAATTGTCCAGGTATAGAACGAACCTCAATATGTTCAAGGTGAGAATTTATATGCAAAATATGTGTGTAAATTTTTTCCTATTGCACAGAAGGCAACCCAGACATTCAAGTCTGCAGTCCCTTTCATCTTTAATCTGACACCAAGGGAGCAAACTACCATACCACAATCACTGCTTCTTCCTTTTCAATTAAAAGACTTCTATGCATTGAGTTCTTTTTCACTTTATCTTTTTAGTTCTTTGTTTCATCTGTCAGTCATCATCAATTTGTTTTACACTTTATCATGGATGAGTCTGCATGAACTGCATCTCGGTAGCAACTTGCAACTTTCAAACAAAGAGCAGCAGGATTTATCTGCTGTACTACTGGTTCCCTAAGAGTAGCAACTGTAAGAAAGAACCTCAAAATTGTTTGTTTTAAGTAATGGTAGTTCACTGTAAGTACAGCAAGAAAAACAAACAAACAAACAACAAAAAAAAAAACAGTATGACAAAGATGAGGGGATTATTGTCTATTTTCTTCAAGGAAAACCTATTACATGAAACATTTTCCTATAGATTAAGAAAAAAATAAAATGTAAGGGGCTGATAGTTATTAACTAAGGAGATATATATTTTTTATTTTTATTTATTTTTATCATTATTATTATTTGTGTTATTATTATTTGTTCAAGACAGTTAACTGTCTTCTACATTCTACGAGTTTGGGCTAGGGTTGACTTTGACACCTTCCTTTACAGAAGGTGGTTCAGACTAAGGTGCTGCAAAATGACAGCACACTGTCAAAAGTCTCTCCACAAAACACAACTCCACCATGCAACCTTTACTTAGACCATACACTTTTTAAAATAATGATGCAACTCAGCATGATTCAATTAAGATGGACTTCTTTTTCGCTAACGCTTTAATCACATTAGCCCCAATAACAGAATTAATCAATATAAATAAGAAAAAAAATCTTTTTACTGGCATAAAGCATACTCAATGTATATATTAAAACCACTCAAATGTTGATTCACACATGCATTTTATGAAAGATTTTTCTTGGATGCTTCCATATAGTTCACTGACAGAAGATCACCAACTAGAAAATCTTGCCCATCATCAGTTTGTATGTTTCCAGCATAAAAACATGTACATTCTACCTAATCACCTTAGGAAACAAACAAACCCACTCAAGTTAAAATTATTAAAAGTGATAGAGAGTGACAATCATAGTGATTTCCGATAGGCCAGATGAAAATTATTCTTGTCAGACAAATTAGGTAATCTTCCCTACAAAAAAAATTGAAAATTCATGATTGAGTATAGTTAAGTTAATGCAGCTACAAATGACATGTAGGTGCTCGAAGATTTCTAATTATCTAAGGTGAGAAATACAAAATTTATCTGAACAGATTTACCTTGATAAATTAATCCCCTTTTCCTAATCAGATAAATCAATGCAGTGACCAAGAATTTCTGGCATTTTTGCCCCTAGAATGTGTACCTGGGTTCCTTTAACTGACATAGACCTAGCCACTGAGGAAAGAATTGATAACTTAGAGGTTCACTCACAAAGCTAGACGCATCAAATATAAATAAATAATTGAATCTGAATTTAGCTCTGAGACAGAATTTCCAGTTCTTTTTGACAATGTAAAAAACTGTTACAGCAGCCACTGGAGGGAGGACTTGATATTAGAATGAGGATGAAACAAGCACACAGTATTTTAAGTATTGTTTGTGTGAACACAGCACTCTGCTAAAACCCTCACTGATATTTGCTAAATGAGAAATAGAAGAAATTAGATGAGAGGGTTGGAGTTCCTTTCTTTTACAAACAGATATTGAATGAACTGGAGTCTGATGGTCCAGAAACGAACACTGGGAATGTAAGTACACATAAATCTCCCCGAATACTTGCTTACAGGCAAAAGCAGGAATTGCAGTTTACTCTAGGATAGGAATCAGTTTTAAGCCCCAGTCATCTTGAACTCCATACATTCAGCACTTCACATAATTCACAAATGTCCTTCATCAGTTGCCCCATAATAAATACAGATCATTTTGAATGTTCTTCTACGCAATTACTTAAAGATTCTTCATAAAACATCTCTTCTTTGGTTGTTTGTTCCAGTAGCTATGCCAAGCACACATCCTAAAAAACAATTTACTATTTCACCCGAGGAATACTTAAATAAGTTTATTTCCAAGGGAACTTACATTAATTTGTATGTATCTTGGTTTCCCATGCAAACTTTAAATATTCTGTCACTAGACATACTATGTGTATTCTGTGTTGCTTCAACCTCAGTGCCCAATAATTTGTCATCAGAAATACTGCGGCTTCACAAGGCTGCATTTTCACCAGACCCTTTTGAATACAGTTGGACTGATGGATTCACAAACAAATGGTCAAAAATTTAAAAACAAAGAAAACACACATCTGCACACTTAAGATAGTGTGCATACATATTTTATGATCTTATTTGTAAAGTGGTACTGGAAGTTTGGACCGCAGAGCTGATCTGGACCTGGATAGTGCTTGATCGTGTTAGTCTTTAAATCAGACACCCTATTGTGTATTCTGACTCCGAAACAAGTGCACACATACACAGATTTTTACAGGCTTTAATTATTCCTCGTTATGCAAATCCAACTAGAAACGTGGCAAAAAAACATTAGTATATGATTTTGCTATACATTAGCAAGAACTGAAATTAAGTCAACGTTATCTGGTACAAAAATTCCAAACAAAGGCCATAAAAAGATGTAATGCTAACCCACCACAAGTGCAACATAGAAGAAAACACGTGGGTATTTTCAAGCAAACAACTCCATCACTTTTATCTGGACATAATCCAAACATGAGTCATCAGAATACTGTGGTTACAACGCTTTATTAAAATACAGTTGAATTACAGTCTAGTTCTTTGTAAACTGACGTACCAAGCACGCTAGGGACAAGCGTGCATGAGGCTCGTGCAATGTGTTTGATGACTCAGAGCTAGGCTTTCTTCAGATACATGGCTGGGAGACAGTTTTGGCTATCAGACCATTTTCTGCATTGGCTCAGATAAAGCACAAGAAACATAACTTTTTTTTGTTGTTCTTGTTTATTTGGCTGGTTGATTTTTTTGTTTTGTTTTGGTTTTGCCTAACTACATTTTATCTATTCTTATTTTTAGGACACTACAGATAACAACAGTAGCAACTGCTTCAGGTAAGGCTATACTTCACTTTCATTATTAAAGACCTTATTTACTTACACTTAGGTTTGCCAACCTTCAGCTCTGAAAGACAATTATTTTCAATCTGTTTTGGGTAAGTTCAGCTAAAATGTCTATATCTAGTACACAAAGAAGGTTCACAGGTAGGATCTTCCATGCAGTTCTGCTGTTAATGAGCAGCTCTAACATCTCCACGTTGCAGAGATCAGAAACTTTGCCAGAGGATCAGCTTATCATGCAGCATGTGCCTCTTCCTGTTCCCCTTAGAGCTTGCCCAGATCTGCTTAAGTAAAAACTGCTTTTTGCATACATTTATTACAGACTTATTAAGACTTATCAGAATTTCCAGAAAATTTACCTATTTGCCTAGAGCATGCTCCATACAGCTGCAAAAAGACAGAGGGAAAACGCATGGGAGGTGTGCAACAAATGCTGGGAGAGCAGGATCTTTTACCCCTGGAGTACACAGAAATTGGCAAGGGTCCCAAAATCCCTGAATCTCAGTACATCTTTGCACTATACCAAATGGTAGTGGAACTTGCTGATAAAGTACAAGACCACAGACAGCAAGAACAGTTGATTTATTTGCACAGCAGCTACCTTCTGATGTTATTTACCCCTTAAGCTCAAAGAGCAGAGGACTCTGAGCTGTTTTCATTAGTGCCCCCACCTCATCAGCGACTCGGTTGTTTACACAGGGCAGAGTCAACACGATTCCACATACTGAAATTTTAATTGTTGTAGCTTAACAGACTTGAAATGCTGGAAATGACCTTCATAAATAAATGCCTGTAGACATGATCAAATAATAAACGTGCTATAAGAATACAAAAGCAGGCAGTACAACCTCAGCACAGTCTCTGAGAGGTTTACCCAATGGCCTTACCAACCAAATGAGAAGATTCAAAATGACCATCCAGGAACTCTTCTGCAGCAGCAGCATCTTTGAATGCTTAATGCAATATTCTCTCAAGAACGTGTAATATCAATACTTTAAGTGCATGGAGAACCCTACCTCCTGTGGTGAGGCAGATGGGTACTACCCAGTGAGTCAGGCAAGTAACTCTGGGGACAGAAAAAACAATCGTGCCATGAAGGCAGCAGAACGTTGCAGAAGAGAACCCTGCTCAGAGGATGAATTTGCAGGTGTTCTTACGAGATTTACTCGATTCCTATAAAACAAAATGTTCTCAGGTAACCTGGTTTGCACTTTTCCCACTTTCAGGGCATTCAACCTGAGCAATTTGCTTCAGTCCTCAGAACTCTGGACTGCTGGACTCCCATTTTAAGAACTCTGAAGAAAGTTCTGTAGGTGTTCCAAGCTCAGCACCCAAGATGAGTAGGGCATTAATTTCACTGCACCTTTCACCATCATCTTCCTCAAAAATGCCACTAAGAATCCTCCATACACAGCAGATGACAGGGAAAATTCAAGGAAACAAAGTTTATGAAAAACTAATATCTTTCAATTAAAACCTGAAAAAAAAAGCCTACATTGTATGTAATAATATTATATTCGGTAAAAGATTCATATTGTGTCGCTCCACTGTTGCACTGGGGTACTTATCAAGTGACTAGGACAAAAAGAAACATTGAAGAAACACTAATCTGGCAAACATTTGTGTGTGAAATGGTCTTTAATTACAGAATCTTATTTTCTCACAGTGTACATTGCAAGGATAAGTAATATTGGCACAATATTACTTCATAATTGCCCTGTGATAGTTTATTAAAAAAAACACGTTTGGATGAATTTTTAAGATGATTGCACTAGACTGTTGGTTTTAACAGGATTCTGGCTTGAAAGATGTGGTGGAGAACACTGACTTTCAATAGCCTCATCTCTGTACATACTAAGTAGTTACAGGACAAAGTCAGAATTTTTAATCTTTTTTCTAATGTCAGCTTCTCTCAAGCAATCCCATGGGTCAGCTGGGAGAGGAAAAGGCCTCCAAACACAGTAAAACTCAAAGACTCTCTTAATAGAGACACCAAAGTAATTTGCAGGACAGCCACAGATGAAGAGAGAGAGACTGGAAAATTAACGGAAAACGATTTCTGTTTTGGCTACCATGAAAAGCTGCCTAGACATACGCATATGTGTCTAGTACTTTAAAATCACTTTTTTTTTCCTCTCTCCCTTTGCTCTTAAGTAATATCTTGACTTTCAGAAGTGCTGCCTGCCATTAATTGAAGACTCCTGAAAAGATGACAGACTGAGAGGCTGAAAATGCAATGAATACAGAACTGACTGTAGCCCAGATCCTAGCACACAGCAAAGTATTTTTAATCCTACTGAAGACTCCATGCTGAGGAGGTGCACAAAAAGAGGCTAAGGAAAGGTGAGAGGTGCACCTTCCTTTCTGTGAAATACTTCTTTCCTCCAACTCCTACCAGAACATGTACATGAAAAGAATGAATATCACCACCCAGTCTGACTACTCTGCATATAACACAGGTGCTCTGATGACACAGAAATACCTAATAGAGGTGGAAGCTATTCAGTATCAAATCACACACAACTGAAATGAGCATGGGGGGCTACTGAAGTCATCAGTTTACCATCAAAATCAAATGTCAACACCCCAAATTCCCATAGTGTACATACCTTCTTTGCAGTAGCGTCTGCCTCAATGGATCTGCCCTACAGCTCTGCCCACAGCATCCCCCATTATGAGACACCTTTCTCTTCAATTTTATCATTTCTCTCAGCTTTATGATTACAGCATCTCAAATTTCTTTGGTCTGTCCCTCTACCTTAGAGGCAGCACATGTTATCTGGCCAACCAAACCGAGCAGTACTGCCTCATTTCAACTATCTGACAAGCAACTCAAATAGCCTTGTAAAACACATGCAGTCCACAAGTTTGGTTCTGCAAAGCAGCACCACATTATAGTGTATAAAAACAATGTGAGTAACATAAATTCATTACTCTTTTAGCTCGTAATTTAAGACCACCAACTTCAACTCAAAATTCTGACTGTATCACTCTGATTCTTGTTTTTACATCAATAAATTTTCTTTTCCTTTTTAGTCCAAAAAAATAAAAAGGACCAAGATATATATATATATATATATATAAAGGCAAGTAAACATTTCTTTTGTATGAATTTCAGAAACATTCACAAAAAGGTTCCACTAATTGCTCAATTCTGTAATTAGAATCAGACAACTCTAGAGAGCTCTGCTACTGCCTTATCCCCAACCCTGCTTTATCTGCCCAAAGTAAAGACTGCTGCCACGGCATCGTAGAGCAGTCTAGGCTGGAAAAGATCTCCGGAGGTCATCTGGTCCAGCATTTTGCTGCAAGCTCGGCCTACCCATTAGGTAACCCAGGGTGCGGCCATGACCGGCCTTCAGTATTTCCAGTCAGAGAGACTCCACCACTCCTCCTGGGAACGTATTTCAATGTTCAGTGTTTTTAGCACATTTTCTTTTCCTTATATCCAGATGAAATTTCCCATCTCGCCAAGCATCCTTATGAAAGAGTTTGCCTCTTCAGACTGCTGTCCAACAGGACCTCCAGCTCCTTTTTAGCAGAGCTACATCCCGGCCAGCCTGCACAGCTGTTAGCGGTTCATACCTCTGTCAGTGCACACCTTCATGGGTTCATCTCTTAACTGTTAGGCAATTCTTGACCTAACAGTAACCATCCCACACAGGAGCTAAAGAAACTTCACCAACTTCTCCAAACCAACCTTGTAAAATTATTTATGTATTTTGTGGAAAACACTACATCTCCAACCAGTCGAAGCCCTCCTTAGGAGGCCTACCTTAGCATTTGTGGCTGCAGAACAATATAGCAGAACTCAACCAAGTACTACCACACTCAAAGGTGTGCAGACAGAAGCAGCAGATGAGCAGGAAGAGCAACCGGGGATACGACTCATTTTGATGAAAATCATCACTAGAAATTCACAGTTCTTGCTTGGAAGGCCCAGAGCTTCAGGCCAGGATTGCATCCTGGTAACCACGGGCCTTGCCTTCCTACAGCTATCAAACCCTGAGACCAACCACTTGTGTTTAACTACAGCATGCCTTCAGAAAGGCATTCAGTCTCAATTTTAATTTATTAAGTGCTGAAGATTCCACAGCTTCCAGTGGTAGTTTCAAAGGTTAGTCACATCTTTCAGGTCTTGTTTCCAGTCCCAATTACTCTGGCTTCAGTCACTAGTCACTATGTTAAGTCACTAGTCTGTTAAGGTTTCCCTCTCTAATTTTCCCCTTACTCGACTAGATGCAAGTTTAGGAGTCTTCTATGAAATTTTTATTCTAACTCAAAGTAATCTTTTTCCAGTTCCAGTGTTTCCATATATTTCTTAAATCCCAGTTGACAACTTTATGCAAGCCAAACTCCATAGGACAAACACTGCTAGAGTGGTGGCTTCTTGTTTCTCCTGATTTCTTTGTTTCACAATCTGACTTGCCTTTTTTTTTTTCCTTCAGGCTGCAGACCTAACTTACCAAATAACTGGGATAATGCTAAATAAATTCTTTTCTATTTAACATTTAACCAATCTTGGGTTGGAAACATTTTACTAGTGATGATTTAATGTTATTTCCCAAGAATATTTAGTGAATTCCTAAATATTCCTACGCAGTATTTACTGAAGACCACAATTCCTGAAGACTGTTACTTTTTCAAGAAGGGATAAAGTACCTCATGAAGTAGCTATTTTATTTACACTATGCAGTCTTGAAGTAGATTTATTTTAAAGTAGTCAGTTTACATAACATTAAATCTATAATACTGGAACAGTAACTGCAATCAAGCAAACTCATAATCTGAATCAACAAAGAGTTCATTCTGTCATTTAATTATTTATTAATACAATTTTCCATTAGTATTCCATTATTTTACCTACATTGTGACAGCATGGTCTATTATTATCTGTATTAACCCACCCTCTTCTCTCAAGTACTGACATACCATCAGCACTTTTATCATCTTCTGGGATTTCTTTATCATGCCAAGTATTATTTAAAATGAATAACAATGGACAAAGGACTTCCTTTAACACCTCCTTCATCATTCTTCGGGTCAACTTAATAAATAATCACTCTCACAAATTACAATAACTAACCAAGAAAACGAAGTGTCACAGGAAGTAGAGGACTCTTCAGTGCTTAACTGACTGTGATTAGATGCATTTTCAGAAGGAATACTGCTGTTAAATACAACTTACTGATTTGAATACTGTGGTAGCTGAAAAATGTAACAGCTACAATAGAGCTTATTGATAAAGTACAGTAATTACAGGACAAGGGTGATCAATCCATTGCACTATTCTACCTTTATGTCACCTTAAAATCAGAATGAGAATACCTAAACATAAAAAAAATCATAAAAAATTAAATCGTGTACTAAAGCCTGTGTGTGTTAGTATACTTATTTTTATGTTCACCTCTACAGCAGCTGACCGCATTGCTTCCCAAGACTACATGGAAATTAATGCAAGAGACAGAAATACATTATATGGTGTGACATGGAAAAACACAAAACAGCACCAGCCTCATCCAGTGTAACAAGATAACAAGAGACTTCTGAAAAAACACATTAGAGACAATACAAACACTTTCTCACAACTCACGAATTTCAAGAAAATCTGCTGGATATTAGAATAGTATTACCTTTAAGAGTATTTTTATGTAAACAAGATTTCATTTAAAAATGAAGTAAAAACTATACAGACCATTGAGGTCAGGTTAGTGGTGTAAGCACAGGGCAATATAAATTTGTAAGGAATACTTACAGAACAACAAATAGGTTGCAAGAATGAAATAATAATGTAACCATCACACCTCCAATCTTTTATTTATTTTTAACCTATCCTTAAGCGAAAGCAGAAGAAACAATCCAGTTGCAGCCACGTGGACATACGAAATAATCTAGAGGCAAAAATCTTTTGTTCTAAATTCCTTGTGTTGGAGAAGGGGGGAAAAAGAAAGAGAAACAAAATCTTAGAGAAAACTAAATTTTCAAACTTTACATGCTTTGTAACAAAATTTTACTCCAAATATGAAAAAGAATCCAAAAAGAAAAAAGAAAACCGAGGGGAAATCAGATGAAAAGTAATTTCACAATAAAAATGAGTTAGTATGAGATCAGCAATGCTAGACAAAAGATACATTTTCTTTATCTAAATTAAGTTTACTTGGAACAAACCTGGAAGGTAACACAAAATATCTGATAAATATCAAAAAAAAAGTGAGGAAGGGACAGAGGACAGATCAGAACTTTAGAAGCACGTAAAAAACTTACAGAGCACAAACTCCTCTTCCAAATTGATTTGAAATTAGAACTCCAGTGCTGTAAAACCAATCTCAATACAGCAGCATCGTGGTTTTAACTAAGATCGAGTTAATCTTCCTTGTGACAGCTGGTACAGTGCAGTATTTTGTGTTTAGAATAAGAACAATGCTGATAATGTAACACACCGATCTATAGCTGTTGCAGGGCAGTGCTTGCACTAAGCCAAGGACTTCCCAGCTTCTCACACCACCCTGCCAGTGAGGGTCTGCGGGGGGACAGAGCCAGGACAGCTGTCCCCAGCTGCCAGAGAGATACCATGGGGCATCGTGTGGGACAATTATATGTGGGGGCTGGCCAGGGGGCTGTTGCTGCTCGGGGTCTGGCTGGACATCAGTCAGATGATGGTGAGGAGTTGCACTGTGAATCGCTTGCTTTGTACATTCTATTATTATTATTATCATTATTATTTCCCCTCCTTTTCTGTCCTATTAAACTGTCTTCATCTCAACCCACGATCTTTTACTTATTTTTCCCCTCACAATTCTCTCCCCCATCCCAGTGGGAGGCGGGGGGCGAGCCAACAGCTGCACGGTGCTGAGCTGCCTGCCGGGTTACACCACAACAAGGAGACAAATATTATTTTTATATTCCTGCTAAAATACATCTTAACTAACCAGATATTTAACTACCACAGGAATTCCTTATAAACTTCAAACTAAGTGGAAAGCAACTGCTTAAATAAGCGTACACCAAAAATGGCCCAACTTAAAAATATTTCTCAATCTTGCATGGGTCTTTTGAAGCAAATGTCTTCACTCCAACGGACAGAGCTTTTGGGTAGCTGTCTCTGAAGCTTCAAAAATATAGCTAGCATTGCTTCAGGCTTTTTTAAGTTGGGAAGGGGAAATTCCACAATTTAGAAGGATGCAAGAAAGAAATTCCAGCCTTTGCATCTGATGTTGCTCAAGTTTGAGATGAGACCTGAAGAAACAAGTAACTGAACGAGATCCTGGCAGCAACATCCTGGGCTGCTTCAGGGAAGACACTGCCAGCAGACAGGGGAGGTGGTCCTTCTCCTCTGCTCCGCTCTGGTGAGATGCACCTGGAGCGCTGCATCCAGCTCTGGGCTTCCCAGCACGAGACAGGCACGGACGTCCTGCAGGGGGTCTGGCGAAGGGTGACAGAGGTGAGGAGGAGCGTGGAGCATCTGACACCGGGGAAGAGGCAGAGCGAGCTGGGACTGTTCAGCCTGGAGAAGAGACGAGTTGGGGCATGGGGTGAGGAGGAAGCGGTCTGTCTCATCGGTGCCTGTTCAATGCCTGACCGGGAGAATTGAAGACCACTGAGGCAGACTGCTCCCAGTGGCGTCCCGTCAGAGGGCAACAGGCAGTGGGCACAAACTGGAGTCTAGGAAATTCCACCCAAACATAACAAAAACCCTTAGTCTAAGGGTGGTCTAACACTAGAACAGGCTGCCCGGAGAGGTTACTTGGAGATGATCAAAACCACTGAACACGGTGGCACTACTAAGGGCACGGGGGATGCGCGAGGCAAGCCCCAGAAGTCCCTGCCACTACCAGCCAGTCTGTCACCTTCAGGTGAGAAAAAAATAAAAGTGCACAATAAGTGAAAAAGTGCAAAAGTTTGTGCAAAAAGTATGAGTATGTGTTTACGTATACACCCTTATACATACGTTAGTTACCTCCCACAATAGCAATGAACAGCCTTTAACAAGGGATGAGAAAATCATTACAAGCAGCCTGTGCATGAGCAAGAATTAGAGCTTGTGGTCTCAGGGGTTTCACTTTTGTGTTCCTAAGCATTTATTTCTGATTCTAATTCTTCAATTTCTGTGAAACAGACAAAATTTATCATCAAGGAACTGTCAAAACCACCAGGGCCACAGCCATGACAAATCTGTGAAAGCTGACAATGCTGTATATTACTCATTCTGTTGGCAATCATTCTCCTAAGTGCATTAAAACACCTTCCAGCTGGTTAAAATCACCTTGTAGATGCACAGAGCCTTAAAAAATGTCCATATTGTCTTTCCATATCTGATAGCATATTATAAATATGTATGCCTCCACTACTAAAAGACACTGTCAATTCCACAGGTATCGGGAAATATTAAAATTAAGGTTGTTTACCCACACTCAGTTAAGCTCCCATGCACTAAACTCCAGTATTATACAAAAAACAACGTGGAGAAAGTCAAAATAGGAAAGACAACATCTCATTCTCTCCTACTTCTCGAAGTCAGCATCATCTACACCTAACCAGACATCCAGCATGGCCTTAACTAAATTCCTTTTAAAAATACGCGTGACGAATACCCCAGAGCTTTCCTGAAGTTACGTTCACGTTGCTGGTTAAGCTCATGCCCGAACCTCATCCTGAGCCTCGACAGACAAACACAGAACCTGCCAGACCTCCTGCCTTTTGCTCTGCTCCCCCTGCTGCGCCTGAAAGCTGACGACTAGGAGGCAAGGCGACCTCTGCCAGAGAAGTTTAAGATCCCCTCGCCTTACAAGATGGGTGGCAGCACGCACTTCCCAGCACCTACAGAGAAACCACATCCCCAGCGTTAGTGATTGCAAATAAACTACTGTGTTTGACACAGCGGCAGTATTTCGGCTTTAAACAGAAATCTATTCTGATGCCAAACTACCCTTTTCAGGTGAGGATTCTTCCAAACTTCCACGTCTTTTGTCACAGACCTTTACTTCTAGGCCTACAGGCAGTTTGGAAGTTTATGCCCTTCCTCTTTCTAGCAATCCCTCCCATACCTGGAGATAGCTGTTGTGTCTTCCTCAGTCTCCTCTAGTCTGAAAAATTATTGTTGCTTTCCCCTGGAAGAACCTCCTGTGGCCCAAAGTGTTTCTTAAAAGGGATGGCCCAAACTGAACAAGTCCAAGCAATGTGCACAATGAAATTACCAGGTAACACGTTTAAACATCCCTTCTGACTATATATCCCAGAAAAATGACTACCCTCCTTGCAACAGCACAACGTTACTGACTCATGTTCAGACTATGATTCATCTAAAAATCTGGGATTATTTTTTTCTGTAATTACTGCTATTTTATGTTTATATAGGGAACTATCAAGCCTAAGCACAGTCCTTTGCATTTGTCCTTTCAAACCGCATTATTTCTTTCACTTTGTTTCTCTATTTTTTCTAAGCCATTTGAAATTCTAAAGTTACTTTTCACAGAACTTGAATCCTCTCCCAGCCTGGTACTCTCTGTAAAATTAACAAAGTTACTCTCTATGCCATCACCACCCAAGTCATTAGCAAAGTGAAGGCATAATCACATTTGTTTTTTTCCACTGCACTTCTCCCTTTGTCTATGCCTGGAATGAAGGTGTTCATTTAGAAAGCAGCTATTCATTTTTTTGTTTGACCTTCCTCTCTTGAGCTGCAAGCATGACCTGAATGTTTCTCCTAACCTAAGTTCTTCCTCCCCCGTATTTAAGTGCCTCTCAATCACTACCTCCCATTTCTCGCACAATCTCCAAGTCCCACTTGGCCTCATTTCACCCTGCACGCTCCTAGCAGCGCTCCACTCCCTTCCTTCCTGAACTGTCCTTGCTTGCCCTTCCAGTGCAAGAGCACTGGAACGGGATGCAACGGATGGCCAACTCCACAACTCCTTCCAGACCGCCTCCTGCCCGCTCATCACTGGCTCCCTTCATGCTGTCATTACAGAATGGGCATGGGAGTGATTAAAGCCCCTAAGGACGCTCCACACACCCAGCTCCTCCAAAACGTTTTGTCCCGCTCGAATCGTTGGAGATTTGTACATACTGAAGTTGACACCTTCCCTACCTGACATCACAGCAGACCTTGCCACGTACCGTGTTTGACTTCCAAAACACAGAGGCGCCGTTCCATACAATCACGTGCACTGGAAGGGACCTTGGAGGTGTCCAAGCTCCTCCTGAAAGCAGGGATCATCATCTCCTTTGCACCGACCAGTCAAGTTCTGAACATTTTCAAGGATGGCAATTCCACTACCTCTCCGGGCCCCGTTACCACGTTTGACCACACTCATGGTAAATTTGCTTTTGCTATGTCTACCAGCACATCCCAGAAAGTAAAACATTAAAATATATTTATCTGCTATTCCACACTGCTACGAAAAGTGAAGTTTAGAACAGACTCGACAAAAATACTATGTTAACCGCACCATGCTCCTCTTCTGGAAAGCCAGATACTTTAATGCTGCCACATACATAAACCTTTCTTATATGCTCGTTAATAGTACTCTCTGAAGATCACAATTGTCAAGAATTTGTTAAACAAAACATTCCTTTGAATGTTTCTTATGGGCATCACTGAGCTGGCAAAATCTTAGCTTCTCACATGAACACACTGCTGTCTTTGAAAACTCCAGTTTCTCTCTGATAGAAAAGCACCAGCATTTTCTCTCTCACACCAGGAAAATGCAGGTATGGGTTGGTGTCATTAAGGAAATGGATTTCCCATCTCAACATAATTCCATCCCTCCCAGGCTCAGCTCCCTTCCCCAGACCAACTACCCCATACAGGCAATAGCTCAAACTTCTTGTTATTTTGGTGCGGTCTTCTCAAATTAGTTGCTCCTTAGGGATTTATTGTCATTTTTCTGACTACCAGAACAAAGTCTGAAAAGTCAAAAAAAATAATAATAATTTGCCCACAGAATGATGTTGGGAAAATAGCGAACGAGAACTTAAAGCGCTCCTTCAGGAACTTACATTCAACCTATCTGATATTTGCAAAGCTGGTGGGATGATTCACATGAATGTAATGCTAGAAACCAAGACATGTAACCTATTTAGTAAGAGCAAAAATGGAGATCATATGGCACTGCATGCCAAAAACGTCATTGTCTGCTTCTGAGTCACTGACAACTGAAAATCACGTCTTAAGAAATAAAGTACAAGTGAGGACGCTAGCCTGGGTTTGCTACAGATACAAAATGTCACTTAGCATGGCAGTTAGGCATCTACTGCATCTTGCTGGAAATAAAGTTTCATTATCACAGTGGACATAAGGCCAAAGGAGCTAACCTGGAGCTTTCGTGCTGCCATTATCAGAACATGCTTGAAATTTCTAGAAATTGAGGACAATTTCTTATGCTGAGAAATGTTAAATCCAACCCAAGGGAAAGCAGTATTGGTCTTCATCCAGACAGATAACAAGTACTCCACTGTGTCACAGAGAACAAATACAGAACAAAGACGGTTCCTGCCTCTAGGTCTTGGAATCAAAGGACATATTCCCAAACACAGCTTTGCAAAACGACTTAAGAGGTCCCAGCCCCTACCCGTGCTACCCCCTCAGCTGTGCTGACAGAACCGCTGATAGCAATGCATGGTGAGCCTGTGCATTGCCGTGTATCTTTTTAGCATTATATTTTACCTTACTGATTCCCAGATTTGGTTCATTACCTGGTACAACTGAGGCAACAGGACAGAACAAGGCAGGAGCACACAGCTGCTGCCTGAGAACTTTTTCCAGCCTGATTTGCCAACACAGACAGGAAAGGACCACCGGCAGGCAAAGCAAAAGAGGGGCTCCATCACTTTGACAAGCAACAACTCCTTGTACATTTCACATTCTGTTGTTCCAAAACACAAATATTTGAAGTAAAGTATCAAGAAGCCTACATTAACTTCTGACTCATTGACTACTATGTATCAAATGAGTTTGCAATACTTGCTGATTTTGATGATTCTGCTTACTCTGAAATCTTCTCATTGGCTTGGATGTGGACAGCTACATTAATGCAGTGTTACAGGTTGGAAGTTACCACTATATACATACACAATTCCCAGTAACTCACATTTTATTTCTTGAGATTTGATAGCATGCTTCAGTGGAGAGATGCTCTCTCACTCTGCAGACTAGTGTTCTTCAAGAGAGACAAGCATGCACATGAGCACACTACTTATCCTCATTTCACCGTATTTCCTTAAAGCCGTGATACAGCAGGGTTCATCAGTGCCACTTTCGCTACCAAGTCTTCCTCGTACATGCATCTCCTTTTAAAAGTATCTCAAATTTTGGTTTTGACCGTGGTGCCAGTTTCTACTGTAATCTGCTCCTCTTACTCAATATCGTGTTTCTTGGGATGGATTTGTAACACACACATTCTGCCAGATGAATTACATGCTCATTAGTTGGAAAAAAAAAAAAAAAAGAAAAAAAAAGCTAGATGCTTTCAAGGTTGTTTGCCTATACTTGTACTTAGGACAAGAAAGAAGAAAGCAAAGAAATGGGTTAGCATGTTCTTCAGTTAAACAAAGAGACTTAGATTTGCACAGAATATATGATAATGCATAAATATGACATTCACTCAAAGGTGGTTTTCAAGGCTTTATGAAGCCAGCCTTGCAGGACTTTAAAAGAAACTACAACCACTGCATTATCTCTTGGACTCAGTCTTTGACATAACAGTTAGCTTGGCGTACTGACGTGATCGATCAGAATCACCTTGTCCATCTTCTCAGACAAGTAGTTATTACTAAAAAAAAAAAGGGGGGGGGGACAGTTTTCCTTCGAGCACAGAGGTTACACAACAGCTGCTAAGTACAACACAGCTGCTAACTCCCAGCATGTAGCAGAGGCAAAACAACGAGGTCCACTATGCCTTCCCCCAACACACAATGCACTCCAGCTAAGGGACGACGAAGAACAGTAGAACCCGTGTTTTCCTACGTCCCACCAGCAGCCCTCACCGTGCGTGCTGCGTAAAGCTGACATGGTGAAGACAGCCGAGTAGGCCAGCAGACTACATATGTATGTACACAGCAGCTGAAATGTCTGGAGAATTCAAAACAAATATCTTAAAAGATTTAATAGCAAATGGAAAACGGCAACTTTATGAAGCTTATAATTCAGACAAATACAGACTAGCTGCCTTGGGAAATAGCTCACAATTTCCAAAGCTATCTTCCTATTAAATTTCATATTTCTTATCTACATCTCGGAGATGCCTAGGGATAGTTACAGTAATCAAGAACTTTTTCAAAGCAGTCCAAAACTTTTTTCAGTCTGTCCCTCTCTAAAAACTTTTTACCTCAAACATTGACCTGAAATTGGCAGTAAACAGGCAAACCTCCTTATGAACAACTGATAATGACAAAAAAAAAAAAATGCAAAAACCTGAACAGTGTAATGTGGCAAGTCTAACCTTAAACACACGAGCATCAAGAAACACAAACACTTTAACACTCAGTATCACTGGTGCTTCAGGTACTGACCTGCTTCCAGTCAGCACCAGAATTGCTCACTGCAGTCCAACAGACAGTGTGCACAGGCAACTTCGATTTGAAGCAGCGTGTCTCCCTCTAAGCATGTGATAAAGATTTTTTTTTTCCCTTTACCAGCCTGAGAAAACAAACCTATTTGCTTACAGTAAAGTTTTGTAAATTTACTCCTGTACTAAACATATTGATTCAGCTAATACCGCAGCTTTCAAAACAACACCTATTTCGTGTAAGTATTAAAGATCAGTACTTCCAGCACTCCGATGTCTACACAGCAGGCTGGACACAGACTGCTCCCCTCCAGTTTCTGCCAGGCACTGGGAAGCCACAAGGCTTAGAAACCAAAGTAGCTGTAATGGAGAAACACCTAAAATCAGCTGGACTAACTCTACGTGGTTCACCTTTTCTCTTCAGGATACCAGCTCAAGAGAGTACCAACTGGAGTCCTAGCGAGGTTCCATCAGCAGGAGGTTGGTATGGCTGAAACCCTCCCCAGGGCACAACGGGAATAAGAGCAGCTAGGTATAGGTAACGACGGCACCAGCCCTCGAGTGGGACGCCGTTCTCACCAGAAGTACTGTTAGCAATTAACTTGCGGGAGCGGACTGGTCGGGAAAATGGTAACCACAGTTTCATCCGCTGTCGGCTCCAGTACAAAGTAGCGCGCGCTGCAGGTTCACGATCATCTGAATCCCACCTGAGATAAGTCTTTACCCGCAGGGGAGGCAGTCTGTCCTTCCTCCTCATCCCAGTGTCTCCATTCCCACATCCTTCATCTCCTGAAGGCATTCACCAGTGCTTGCAAGCTGGCTGATGCGACTGGGAAGGGAGCATTGTACTTCTGCAGCTGTGCATTAGCTGGATCCATTTCTTGACCTGGCTCACGATCCCTCAGACCACCACGAGGGACCAGGCAGAAAGGAGTGCTGCCCCTTTCCGCAGCAGAGGGGACATGACCTGCCCTGAACGGGCTGCAAAACCACACCCCGGGCACTCTCTGGTGTGAGCATGGAGGGAGTGAAATGACTTGGAGGTCCCAGCCTAATTCCTAGGAGCAGTCAGCCATAAAACAAGAACCACGACGAAAACTGGCACTAATAATTATCTGATGGGGAGCTGAGCAGAAAGGTCAAGGATCGCACAAAATTGAATGCTCTGTCTTTTCACCGTCCGACACAATTCAGTCCCATTACAGGAAGAGTGGATGGGACACCGTGATTAGCTAGATATTAACTTATCAGAGTCCTCACTCCAGAGTCTTCCACTCAAAAATAAAATGAGCACATATATGTGGTGCACACCCTAACCGCAACGCTTAAAATACTGAACAACATCCATACAAAATAGCCATTAACTTGTACTTCAAGAGTTCCACTCAGTGCAAATCTGTGAAACTGACCTACAGACCAAGAAGACAGATGCACAATCACACTTGCAAAGAGAAAAGGCACACACACACAAAAAAAACCTCATAGGGCAGCATTAAATTTCATAAGCAGATGTTTTCATGCTCGCTGCTAACCAATTTGTTTCAGTAAGCAAGTGGAAAAAAATTAAAAAGAAGATATGCATTCATTCTTTGTATGTATGCTTTACTTCAAAGAATTCCAGGAATCTATTGTAAATGTGAAAAACTCCTCAGTCACCATAGCGCATTGTTCCCCAAAGGAACAGTGGGTCAAATTCAAAGTACCAGCAACAGAGTCGCATTCAGAACTTTTTCTATAGAGCCTGGAATGGACAAAACCTCCAAAGTCAGAGCTGAGTCTCCAGGGGGAAAAAAGTAAGGTTGTGAACTTGAAAGAAAAAAAACAAAACAAAACAACAGATAATTCCCCACTGAGTAACTACAAGAAGCTCTCCCAAACATGAGCTAACTATAAGTGACAACTCACTAAAAAGTCAACTAACAGATTAACATACAGTCATAACTGGCTACCACCATTGCAAAGGAACACAAAGAGAACAGACAAAATCCAGACACCATCGACAAAGCTCCAGTAACGACAGGTGTTTTGGTAAGGCAGCCTGAGCGTGAGCGTGCACCATGCCTCTAAAATGACGATGCCCCTGTCCGCCCCCAGCTGCTCAGCACCCCAGGCCTGATGGATGTCTTCACCTCACCCACCAGCATCAGCTAAACTCTTTTGGGCAAAAAGCCTCAGGTCAATGGAAATGCTGTAAATGTTACACCGGTGTTGGCCCACCACCTTTCCACGGGGGAAGGCTGTGGAGGGCACAGGATAAGATACAGCCGCGGGTGGCACACGGGGACACGCTGCCCCATCTGCAGCCACCCTGCTGAGGCCACCCGTCCCATCAGCAGGAAGCAATTAGTCTGGGGGGAAAGAAGGTGGAATGACTTAATGTAAAACACTCACAACTGCTGACTTCCAAATGCAGTGCGCCACGTACCGACGTGCTTGTTGTACTTTGTGTTGGTATCACTTGGTGATACCCTCTCATCTTCTATGTGCCTTCAGCCGCTACACTTTTAGTTCTCCCTACATAACAATGGTTCTACCTTTCCTTGCATGATTACGAAATACCTGATTTTAACATCCAGCTGCCATTCTCTAACCAAAGTGCCACACCACCAGGCAGCTTTACCACAGGTGGCACAACACGATGCCACCATCTTCCAGCCAAACTCCTTTAACGACACCAAGACAATGCCAGTGCTTACTAAACACGCCTTTTTGCTATTTGTGCTTCTCTGAGGACAGATAATGTCACCATTGTACCTTGCGCTGTGCCACCAAATCACTTTCCAGGTGCGACCAAGGACAGGCAGCCATCCTTGCAGCTGGTGTCGCTTTCCCAACACTTCTTTTGCCAGGAGCCATGCCCAAGGCCTCCTACCTGCTCACTGCAACTTGCTGCCACGGTGAAAAACACCAAGCAGAAATACCGCAATTTTACATTTTTTTTTGAAGATTTACTAAGCGGGCTAACGTGAGACTGCGCAGCTGGGCCCCAGCCACAGCAGAGATAAAGGAGAACCGTCCTGAAGGCAGGCAGCAGTTTGTCGGGACCAGAGGAAAGGAAAGCAGCCAACGGTTCTCCAAAGGGCACTGCGTTTGTTGAAAGGAAGGGCGGATGAGCAACAACTGGTCGTTCAGAAGAACAAATTCTGAGTTGCCTACCTGCCAAGCTAAAACCCAGCCGTCATTTACAAGTTACCTCCCTGCGCTTAGGCCTGGGCAACTCAGAAACGCCCCTGATTTCGTGAAGCTTTCTCAGCTGCTGTACCATGAGGAACTGCCATCCAAAGAGGAGCTCCGACCTGAGGAGAGCCAAACTCTGCCCGGCTCAGGGGGCACCGTGTTCACACCATGACTGCCAGGCAATGCGCGGCGAGCACCACGTCTGGGGGGGGGGTGCGACTAAGTGGGTAAAGTAATAAAATAAGTAAGGTGAAGGGAACGTGAGGAGCTGTGGCGATGGCGTGTGCTGGGGGAAATAAAGTAAATTAAACAGTGAAAGAAAATAAAGAGAATAAAAAATAATTAAGATGGAATTAGCAAATAAAATGAATGAAATGCGCAGATAATTAAAATAAAAAGAATAAGTAAATAAAGTGAATAAAATGATGAGTAAATAAAATAAGAGCAAGTGCAATGAATATTAAAATAAGCAAATAATAAAATGAGCAAATAATAAGATAAATAAAATGAGCAAATAATAAGATAAATAAAATGAGCAAATAAATGAGCAAATACATAAAATGAGCAAATAAAACGCAGCAGATAATAAAAACAAAAGGAGCGAGCAAAACGAATAAAGTAACAAAATAAAAATAGAAATGAGGAAATGGAAGGACCGAAGAGAAGCCCCGACCCCTCCGCGGGGGCCGTGCCACTCCTCCCGCACCGGGACCGGGGCAGCCCGGCCGTTATGGCGGGGCCGGCGGGCTGTGTGTGAGGGGCCGGACGGACGGACACACAGACAGACAGACAGACGGACAGACGTGATGGACGGACGGACACCCGCACCCCTCCGCCGCCCGCACGGCCCCCTCTCGGCGGCGCGGCCTCCCGGACCGTGGGGCGGCACCGGCGGCGGAGCCGGGCCGGGCCAGGCCGGGCCGAGCCGAGCCGAGCCGAGCCGAGCCGAGCCACCCAGCTCCCCCCGCCCCCGCCCCCGCGCGGTGCCGTCCCGCCGCACGTACCTGCCGCCCGGACACGGCGGGGCGGGGCCGGCACCTCCCCCCCCTCCCCTCCGCTCCGCTCCGCTTCCGGGGTCCGCCGCCGTGACGTCAGCGCCCGGGAGGGGGGCGCGGCGGGGAAGCCGGAAGCGGGGCGGCAGGGCGGGGAGGCGGCGGCGCGGGGGCGGGCCTGGCGCTGGCAGCGGGCGGTGACGCGGCAAGGCGCGCGGCGGGGCGTTCGGGTCAATAAAGTAGAAACAACAAAACGATCGGGGTCAACTGGAAATAAAAAAACACACCAAAACACTCGGAGTCAATAAGGCAACAAAACATTGAGGTCAATAAAATGACGTACACCAAAATATTTGTGCGGTGTGTCTTGAGGCGTCCTCCTCACAAATTCGTCAGGGTCTGCCCCGAAATGCTGCAGAACTCCGTGAGCAGCTCCGGCATGCTCACTGAGGTGCAGCCAGAGGACCCGTGTCTAGTTGCATTTCATCAGGGTGTTTTCCTTGCTCTGTTCAAAAAGCTATCCAGGTTTGGTCAAATTGCTGAAATTTATGCAAATGGTGTGTGGAGGCTGCTACCTCCGATGGTTATGTCCAGAGCAGAAGGCTGTGAGCTGTTCCTGTCCCAAGGATAACCAGGACGTAGGTGGTTCCACCCTTGTTAGCCCCCAGTACCCAGGCAAAGTACTGTGAGCTAGGACTGGGCCAGGTCTGTGTGGGAGAAGGTACAACATTTGTCATGCAGGTTGCTTCCAGCTCTGTTCTTATTCTGATGGAAAGCAGGAAGCCTCAATGACTCCAACACCCACAGAAGGAATAAGAGAAATCATTCTCCATGCAGAAGGCATTATAATGTAGATTCATAAAATAATAGAATATCACAAGTTGGAAGGGAACCACAAAGGTCATCAAGTTCAACTCCTGGCTCCACACACCACCACCCAAAAATCATACCCTATGTCTAAGAATATTGTACAAATGCATCTCAAACTCCATTAGGCTCAGTGCCCTGACCACAGCCCCGGGCATCCTGTCCCAGTGCCCGACCACCTCTGGGTGCAGAACCTTTCCCTAACCCCCAGCCTGACCCTCCCCTGTCCCAGCTCCATGCCGTCCCCTCGGGTCCTGTCGCTGTCCCCAGAGAGCAGAGCTCAGCGCCTGCCCCCCCGCTCCCCTCGTGAGGGAGCTGCAGGCCGCCATGAGGCCTCCCCTCGGCCTGCTCTGCTCTGGGCTGAACAAACCCAGGGACCTCAGCTGCTCCTCATACGTCTTGCCCTCTAGACCCTTCACCATCTTCATGGTCCTCTTTTGGACACTCTCTAATATTTTTATGTCCATCATATATTGTGGCACCCAAAGCTGCACACAGTACTTGAGATGAGGCCACACCAGTGCAGAGCAGAGCAGGACATCACTTCCATCAACCAGCCAGCAGTACTGTGCTTGACGTGCCCCAGGATGCGGTTGGCCCGTTTGGCTGCCAGGGCACACTGCTGACTCGACATTCAACTTGCCATCAACCAGAATCCCCAGATCCCTTTCCATGAAGCTGCTCTCCAGACACTTGTCCCCAGCCTGTACGTGTATTCAGGGTTGCCATGATTCAGGTGCTGAATACAGCACCTTGTTTAAATTTCATGTGGTTAGTGACTGCCCAGCCCTCTCATTTGTCAAGATCTCTCTGCAAGGCCTCTTCACACTTTGGGGAGTCAACAGCTCATGCTAATTTAGTATCATCCGAAAGCATATTTGGTATGCATTTGAGTCTTTCATCAAGTCCTTCATCATTTATAAAAACACTGAAGAGAACTGGCCCAGAAAATGGAGCCCTGTGGAACCCCACTAGTGACTGGCTGCTAGCCTGATGTAATTCCATTTACTATAATCGTGTGATCCTGACCCATCAGCCAATTGTTCACGCACCATATTATGTATTTGTCTAGCTATGTGCTGTTTGTCCAGAAGAATACTGTGAGAAACAGTATTGAAAGCTTTGCTAAAATCCAAAAAGATTGCATCTACTGTCAGAGGACATCTACTGTCTTCCCTTGGTCAACTAGATGGGTAACCTAGTCATAAAAGGAAATTGAGCTACTTAGGCAGAAGTTTTCCCTCATGAACTGGTGTTGGCTATGACCAATGACTGCATTGTCTTTCAGATTTTTCAGTAACTCCCAGAACAGACTTCTCCATAACTTTACCAATTGAGACTGACAGGTCTGTTATTCCCAGTGTCTTCTTTCTTGCCCTTCTTGAAAACTGGGGCAACACTTGCCAGCTTCCAGTCGTCTGGGACCTCTCCATATTCCCAAGACCATTGAAAGAAAATTAAGAGGGGCCTTGTGATGACATCAGCCAGCGCTTGCAGCAGCCTGGGATGAATCCCATCAAGCCCCTGATACAATTCCCTATGGGGAACATTACTGAAGGTGGGGATGATGATAAGTCAGAATAACCAGAATTGTAATGGCTGACAAGGAGACAAGAGAAGCCTAAGCTGAAAGGCAGTTATCAGGTAGGAGAAAAATGAGTAGGAGCACTCCTTAGGGACCGTGATAAGTTTTTGGACATAATATGTGCAATATACTCATTAATAAGATAGAAATCAGAATTTGTTATGCACCCATGAAATTTGCAGATGACACTAAGTTGAAAGGTATTATGAGTAATGATCTTCTTGACTACAATGAAAGAAATGGGAGGAAATTTAACAGTATAAAGTGCAAAATCAGTCACTGAAGGAACAGTACACTTTTGCTATAAACTCATTAGTTAGGGTAAATGAAGAAAAAAGGGGTCTCTTTATTAAGATTTCCTGAAGACCTCTTGAGACCTGATTTCTGTATCTTTGCCATTACGGCTAAGTCATCTAATAGCAGATGGTCACAGATCTGCAGCAGAGAGGCATTTCTCTTTTTTTTCTTTTTTTTCTTTTTTTTTTCTTTTTTTTTCTTTTTTTTTTTTTTCTGGTATAAGCTAGACATCCATCATACATGTTCACCTGGATTTGATCTGTAAAGGAGTCCTTACGTTTTCCACGCCTTTGTTTTTCCCCTCTGAAATATAAATAATAAAATAAAGGACACAGGCTTTATTCCTTAACCATGAAACAATTAGGAAATTTAATTTGAAAGAAAGCGAGGGAGTTTCAAAGAGGAAAAAATTGTCAACTGCTAGTCATATGAAATTAGCAATGACACTGTACTGAAAACAGCACAGAGGAAAAAAAAAAATCAAACTTGGAAACAAGACCTGGAGAAAAGCCACTAAACTAATAATGACTTGGAAGCAAGGGGCCTGGGATACCCTGGGACAGTGAGACAAGCAGGCCAGACGACTGGTGAAGGAGGCACCAACCTGGGTGAGTGTCTGTGCCAGTGTCTGTCTTCAGCAGAGATGGGAATAGCTGTTCTCACTGAGGGCTGCAGTCTGCATGACAGAGCATGAAATTTTCAGTGCTGTCAGTAGGAAAATACTTTTTTTTTTTTCTTTAATTTTGAGGCAAAAATGTAACTCAAAAGAATTGCACTGAACATGGGAGAAGTTATTTTAAGACTTCATCATCATATCTAAAGAGGAGCACACCAGGGGAACCAAATATTTGTAGTGTCTATGACAAGTGATCATGGTCTGAAGACAGTTCTTATTACAGTAACATAAATACTGCTTTAACAAGGCTTATTTCAAATGGCTGAAAAAAAAAAATGTCAAGTCTCATCAACTCAAAAAATTGAACGGAAAAGCTGAATGAAAATATTATGAATGAAACCACTTTGAACCCCCAAACATGAGTTTCTATTGTTCAGTACTGTAGCTTAGTAGAAGCAGGGAAGAAGCTCTTAAGATGATAAATATAAATGCATACTAAACAGACATAGAGGGAATTTCATAATAGATACCAAGGAAACTAGGAATTATTTGAAACTTAGATTAAACAAGTCAAAGCATAAAAGAGATAAAACAGCAAAATGCAGTATTTTTTCTTCTCATTCTCTGCAATACATTCTTTATGGTATGTTCTTTGTCATCCTAGATTTTTATGTTTCTATTGATTTTATTTATATTTTTTGCCTTCTTAAAAGCAGCCTGCAAACCTCCAACTGGCACAAAGACACTGAAACATAAAGCAAGATACGACAAGAAATTTGGAATGACAGAAGGCACCTTGTCTTTTTTTCTATTTTTTTTTATACCACCCGCTCACAATTAAAACTTTATCTCCTCCAGATGACACACAGAAGGTGGGCAGGATTTTAGAAGCAGCTGATAGATGATTGTAGCAAGTAGGATGTCTGACTTTAATAGCTATCCTGCAATGCAACTTTCATAAGCAGTTGTTAAATGCTCCTGTGGTTCAGTGCTGGTAGAATACCATAGCTTTTTCTTCAGACATACCTACATTTCTTCTTTCAGCATCTGATAATGTGAAGTCTTAACATCTTTAGTCCTCTGTGAGAAAATTGTAGGTTAAGAGCACTATAAACTGCACAAGCCTGGTTAGCAACAAGGGCACCCAAGTATGTTAAGACTGATCACTTTTATCTTACATGGGTCTGATTTACATTTATAATAAACGTAAAGTGGTTTGTTTCTACCACTTGAGCTTTGTACTGAATCCTGAAATTGAAAAATGCGATCCAGTTTAGGAATCATTTGCTGGGACACGAGGATGTAAAGGGTACTAAGGTAGAGGAGAATCACATTATACCTCTGCTCTGTCCTACTGACCACCTATTGTTGCTCACACTGTTAAAAACACAACATACTGTTTGAAGGAGAGGAATTTCTTTGCACAAGAGGAATCACTACTGAGCAACCTCCTTCCAGTTCTTGTCAGACTACAGATATGGAAAACACACAATTTTTTTTTGTAATAGGAAAAATGAGTATTTTTTAAACCAATGACAGCTGCCATTTCCAGAGATTAAAATAAATAAATAAATAAAGCCTGGCTTTGTAATCTAGCAGTTGTGTGTAAGAATAGGAAGCTCTAGGATGCATGGGTCTGGGAGAGTTATCCTGTGTCTTCTGGGACACAGTAATTCCTCCTGAAACTAAGCCCAAGAGAAAAGATGATGGAAGAAAAGAAAATCTCTCTCTAGAATTCCCTCTGTAGTTTCTGCTCATTCATTCTTGTGGCCTGACATCGATGGAATTTTTGTGTACTCTGCACAGCATATAAATAGAGAATGCATTTCATGAAAAATAAAAATATGTTAATTTTCCTGAGAAATATGATGTGTTATCTTTTGAGAAACACTTTTCACAAGAATTAAATTAGAAACTTTAAAAAAAAAATTACTGTGAAATAGTGAAAACTCGTGAAAAACCAACATTGTTCTTGAGTGCTGAAAAACATCTCTTCCTTTTGGCCTGAAAGTTCTCTTTCTTTAATTCAAAATTCTTATTCTGCTTGTTGTTTATACCCTGAATCTGTTTCTTATGTCTTATTCCTGGATAATTTATTTTGGTTCCTGCAATTGTGCCAGAAATATGATACACAAATACTCTCAAATTTGTCTTCAGCAGTTTTGCTGAAACTCAAACATACATAAATCTGTCATGACATTCACTCTTCATTATATGTTCTCGAGAATTTTTACAGTCTGTTATGTCTTTGTTTTTCACTTATTGCTTTTGCATTTGTTGTAAAGATTAAATATATATGATCTATATTTCAAGTTCCCACTCCTAGTTCTTTGGTCCTGTATATAGTTGTTCAAAAAATGCCAGACTGATATGAAAAGTTTTGGTGGAATGAAACAGAGATTGAAAGCAACTCTATTGACAGAACTTTATGGCTTGTGTTCTATTTGCTCTGTAGATATATGGGCTTATGATGTAAACTTTGCAAAGTTATTTCACTGCTGTTACATGTGCAAACAATTTAATTGTGCTTTGAATTTTGAAATATTAGACCTTAATACATGACCGCATGATTTATTTTTGCAAGAAGGTGCTTAGTATGCCTATATTTTTTTTCTGCTCCAAACTATCAATCCCTTAGCTCCACACATGATTTTTAAATAAATAATGCATGTTAGAGCAGATGACTGCTCCAGGGTATTATATAATTTTAAAAAAAAAATGTACAACTGTCATCTAAACAATTTGTGTACATATAAAGTGGAAAAGCAAATACATGTGCCTTTTCTGTTATGTAGTTTAAGTGCACCTTTCAGCACTCAAGTTGGAAAAATGAGATCCCTAAAAATGCACAGCATGATACCAGATTTTTTCTGTTGTTCCCACTTCAAAGAAGGAATACTGTGGATATCAGGGAGAGATCTGACAAAGCTGAACTAAGAAATCATGTTAACAATAGACCATTTTAGTAGAAATATCTAGATTGGATTAGTTTCTATAGGGCATATTGCCATGATAAACACTTTTTAAAGACTGAACTCATGAATATGGAAAGAAACCAAACCAGCAACAAAGGTAATAGAATTAAAAAAAACAGTGTAAACAGAATAAGCAGACAATCCCTTCTCCTTCCTCTCCTGCTCTTCAAGCAAAAACAAAACAAGCAAACAAACAAAAAACTCTTACAAAACAATGCGTCTCACCTTCATGCTTGTAAGATTGGAGATCAGCCCAAATATCAAGGAATGTTAGTGGTAAAATGCAGAAGCTTTAACCAGTGTTTCACTGCTGTATTTTGGTATCTCACCTGTACACACTGTACAGATTTGTATGCATTTTGTACAGTGCTGAGTAAGGCATGGTCATAGTCTCATCTGGAAACATCAGGAGATGTCATAAAACTGACATCTTGGCCAAAACTGGAGAAGGGATGGGATGGGATGGGATGGGATGGGATGGGATGGGATGGGATGGGATGGGATGGGATGGGATGGGACGGGACGGGATGGGATGGGATGGGATGGGTTGGGATGGGAAGGCAAGGCAAGGCAAGGCAAGGCAAAGGGTCATTGGCTACTTTTGGTGCAGAAATTCAAGAACTGTACCAGGGATACACTGTACTTTTCAAAACATGAAAAATTAAAACATTCTCTGATTCATGGCTTTAGAAGTACTGTGATCTGATAGCAAATGCTGGTACAAGTACAATCTTGCTCAATACTGTTGACCAGGTCCCTGGATAGGTGTTGGAAATAAACAGTCTACCTTGTTCTGGTTAATTGTCTGTCTGGAGAGAAGAGGGGGGCAGATGAATCATGCAATACATTTATGTTGCATTAATCCTGCTACCTCCATCAATCTGTCCATTAAAAAAGTAGATGGACATCTATGAAATCTGGGGGCCTTGACCGCAACAGGGGAGCTAGAAACTGGAAATTTCTTGCTGTTTGAATGGACCTGATCTGTTTGCCTCTGAAGAAACACTTCATAGCACACACTGAGACATCAATTTCCTGAAGTTAATACATACCTGCACGTAGGGTTTCTGCCAAGATTATTTCATTCCCAAAGCCACATCTGGCTTACTGTAGAAAGCAATCTCTTTGCTTGTCCATACACCACCTGCTGTTTCAACCTCTTACCTCTCAAATCTTCATTCCATTCTCTAGAGGGAAAGAATAATCTTAATCTACATAATAAAACCCATTTAAGTCATGTTTATTATATAGAATCGAAGATATCAACAAAGTGTACAGAACATAAGTAAACAATTCCATATTGGTATTATTTCGGAAATATACAGAGAGGTGACACTCCAAGTGAAGACGATTACTACATTTCTTGTATGATAATATTGCAGGTGGTCAGTTTGAATTTTACATTTATTAAATTGTTTGTTCCCTAAGACAATCAGGGAATCAGGTTTGAGAAGGCATAAGCTACATTGCTTTGTAAGTAGGTGTTTGACAGTTGGGAAAACAGGTGAGTTATGGATTTCCAAACATAAATTTAAAGTTCAGAGAACTTCAAGGACACAAAACCTAGGTCAGAACACATTAGTTTTAGTTAAAACAAACAAACAAATGAAAATCAAAAAATAAAGTATACAAATAGCTCCCATTATCCCAGGTAATGCAGGTAGCTTAGAACAATCGAAAAGCATAGATATTATGAAATGCATGTGGACCATGAAGAGCAGGAGGAGTGTTCAGACAGCCCCAAACCTCAAATAATTACCCAGATAGGACTTACTCTGCTTTAAGTCTCTGTGACAGTTAATTTAGAAAATGAATTATTTGTCCAGGTGCAACAGTGTGAACTGTAGCTATGCTCTAAATTATATCAAACGTTAAGCAGTAAGTTTTTCAAGGATGCTTGAAGGTCATTGAGGTGGAGAACAAAACAGAGCCAAAATAACACATGAAGTGTTATTTCCTCATGGAGGCCAAGTATCACGTAAATAGAACTTTTTACATAGGAAAAAGAGATTATGGGACAAAAGGCAAAGTACTTGGATATTATGCGATTAAAAACTCCCCACAGTTGCTTGTGTAACCATATGTCTGTCCTCTAGTGAATTCATCAAGGGACAAAGTATGTATGTCATTAACAGTTATCTTAAAGAACACGCTTCGGTGCATTGATAACCATACATCAGGTGTTTTCTATGAGTGAAAGCTTGCTCTACAACAGTCATTTTAATTAATGTATTTATTTATTGGGAAAGTTTTAAAGAGGTCTCTTTTCTCAGGTGATAGGATGTGAGGAAGAGGTATCAAGTTGTGGCAGGTTGTGCTTGGGTTGGGTATTAGGAAGAATTTCTTCATGTGGTCAAGCACTGGAATGGGTTGCCCAGGGAAGTGGTGGAGTCTCCATTCCTGCAGGTATTTAAGAGAGGTGTGGATGTGGCACTAAGGGATGTGGTTTGATGGTGGAGCTTGGTAGGCCAGGTAGATGGTCGGGCTTGATGATCTTGAAGGCCTTTTCCAACCTAGATCATTTTATGAGTCTCAGAGGTGGTTGCAATCTATCAGCAGCTGAAGTTTCCATCGATCTAAAGGGCCCAAACTGGTAGTCATCAAATTTGCTCTAGCCGTGATTTAAATGTGTCCTTCTCAGCTAGGGATAGTTATCTATATACAATCTTAATTCAGAAGACCACTTTATGTCATTAATACTTGGCAATTGCAAGTTCTTCTTGAGACTGTTGGTACAGAAAAACTGTTTGAGGAAAAACAGAAAAGGATTTGGATTTATTTTACTTGTTTGCGTGTTTCCATGCTTTTTTGATTTTGTTTTGTTTTGTTTTTGTTTTGTCGGCTTTGTGGAGTTGTTTCACTTGATGTAAACTGTGCTGAGATGCTTTTGCTACAGAGAAAGGTAGTGATGAAGCATCTGGTTCATATGAAGCATTTTAGTGGTGGGTATTACAAGGCAAACTTGACACCCAAACTGCTCAAGACCTTATATGCATTTCCCATACTACCTGCCTTATAACACCAGTCAGTTTAGTCTACTGCCCAAGTCTTGTGGTCCATTGATAGCGGGAAAACCAAGCTCACACTTGCCCAATTCCTGGGCCTTACATTTAACTGTTTTAGAGCTGCTGCTTCCAGTCATGCCACTGCTTCCCACACAGATGGTTACTGCAGGGAAGCAGCTTCTCATCGGCCAAGACCCACTTGAGATCTATATCCTTGCTTAGAAGTCTTCCCACTGCCATCAAGTTACTCTCTTGTTTCAAGCATAAGGCTATAAGTCTAATTGCTCAGTCTTTCAACTGGTGCCTTGTAAGTTTGAATTCTGTCTTTCACTACGAATGATTGCATGTATTTTTAAGGAGTTCCATAAAATAGTTTTATGTCAGCATATAATTGGTATCTTTCTGTAGATAAGATTCAGTACTATTTTGCTAAGACCTCCCATCTGAGAGGAAGGTGGAATATTTCTGTGTAAGGAGACTAATTAGAAGAAGCCAGGCCTCATGCCTATCTTGCACTGCTGTGAGGATGTGGAGATGAATTAGAGAACATCCATTCACCATCATGCATATTTCTAGAACAAACAGCTTTGTTGCCTGTGGTCTTTACAAAAGCCCTCTGCCAAAATAAAGTGTGATCAGTGGGAGACTGTTTGTCAGGACAGCAGTCACTAAAAGGCAGGGGTATATCTCAGTGTCTGTCATTTTCCAAAATTCTCGCTCTCTCGTCTGTCTTCCTGGAGTTTCTTTACAGTTAATGCTATCTCAGTTTCGTCCTGCTTCTAATTTCATTGACTGCCTTTCAAAAGTACCAAGATGCTAAGACTTGGAGCACCCTGAACTTGATATTGAACAAACATAATTACAGGCATTCCTTGCCACAAAGTCTCTAATTTTAGCCACAGTTTAGTAAAGAGAGCTTAGCATACTAAAATATTAAATGAGAATTAGGTGTCAGCTCTAATGTCAATCCTTAGTACTTAGGTTGTGCTATCTGATCCAATTCACTTGTGTAAGTATAATAATTTCCTTTTAAGCTATGTGCTGAGCCAACAAGGCCAGCTTTTGCCCATCCAGAAAGGTCTGCTGTACATAATAGATTTTTATCCTGATTTTTGACTCTCTTTCAGGAGCATTTAATGTGGTCAGACTGCACTAGTCATGCAACACAGGGACAATATTGCAGCCAGCAAATCTGTCCGTCATTGCCTTAATTTATTAAGGCTAAATGTAAATGTGAGACATTCTTGGGTCAACAAGTACTGAGAAAGAGACAGCACTTAAAATACAAAAGCAGAACATTGTGGCATTGTGAACCTATTGCTCTCCAGAATTAAAGCAATCTTAAGTTAATTACTGAATCAGAAGAACTTTGTCTAAGAATATAGAACTATTATTTATTTTAAAAGTGCCAAAGAATGTAGAAATCTGTTATACAAGCACTCCTGATTTTATACACCTTACAATGTAAAAATAATCAGCTCTTCCAAGTGTCTTTCATTTTTCTTCAATTAAGGGTTTAAGTTTAAAGTAAGCAGTCTTGATAAAATAATGGTATGTTTAGCAATCTTAGTAGTACGACTCTTATTATTACTGTAATTTCTTTGAACAAATGTGAATGTTACAAAAGTACGTGTTCAGCGTAAGTGATGGTGCCATGATGATATTTCTTTCATACCCTGAAGGTCAGTTAATAGGATCACTACACTGCAAACAAACCAAGCCCTGCTATTTCTCACTGAGGGACAGGTTCAACTTCAAACATGTTATCCTTCATTCAGACTCTAAAAGACATATATACATACATACAGGTTTGGATAAGGAAAACATCCAAATAAAGTATTGTGCAAAGGTACAGCTTTTAGTCAGGCTAGTTATTCTAGCTTCTCAGTTTCACACTGGTAAAGATTATAAATATACTGCTAAGAAAGAAAAAATTGTCTTTCTTAACCCACTGGGTTACTGCTGAATTAATTTGGCTGGGAGAAAAGGGAGGAAGGGGCATAAAGATGATTTTTTTTAACATGACTGTTTATAGATTATTCCAGAACCAGGCGTGTTGTGAATTTAAAGCATCATAACCAGTTTGGAATCACCCCACATATGGGCACACCCATTTCAGAGCAAGTGAGGGTTAGCTTATTTCACTTGCAAAGTTTATCGTATTCATAATAAGGGTTTCCCAGAAGCAGAGCTTTTTCACAAACTGTATTTCAGTCAGTTCCACCACATAGACAGAAATTTGCTTTACATGACTACACAAAAATTTAATTATGTACAATAGATTTTGCTAAAACAGGAAAGTATATTCTAACTCCAACTTCCACAAGCACAGACACAGTATTAGTATGGCTTGGAGCATGTATGCCTTGTGTCAGAATACTGCACCTGCCATAATAGGCAATCCCTGTATCCATTTTTTAAGCCTTAAAACCATAACTAATCTTCAAAGGTGAAATACAAAGAAAAGAAAAACTGTTTTTACACTTCATCACTTCTTTATGTTCCGAAATGACAATATCACTGGTAGAGGAAAAAGTCTGTTTTATTTTTTAAATAATATTTTTAGCGTTTGTGAAGTACCAGTGCCACATATCCCTTTTGTCGATGCAGTGTTGTAACAAGATCTTTGGAGATTTGTAGGAAGCAGCAGTCCCCATTTTCATTTTAAATGGTCAAATATTTTATATACATGATAAAAAAAAAGAGCAATTAAGAGGAGGAAAAACTGCATTTCAGATTAGACCCTATGGCAGCATTACTTTTAGGATTACCCATGCTGCTGCTGAAATCTTAGGTAAAAAATATGCCTCCCTTCCTATTCAAGTGGTCTGAGTTATGTCCATAATAGCATCTGTGAGAAGATGCACTGGGAATAGGCAAAGCTGCAGCTCAGATTACAGCCTTACCAAGATCTTGCCAGAATCCATCATCAGGCAGAGGAGATAGTTACCTTGGACTTCCAATGCAAGAAACAAATAGAATAATGATGGATTATTTTTAGAGAACTGTGGAAATACTAACCACAACCTCTGTATAAAAATTATTGTCAAAATAGGCTCTTGCCTAACTCAATAGCTATTTTTAATCTATGAGCAAGATCTCTAACTGGAAGCAACAAAAACAACAAAAAACAGTATTTGGGAAATCTGTATATTAGACAAGGAGGGCTTACTTTGAAAATGAAATTTTACTATATTTATCAGAAATAAATACGGGCTTCTATATTCTTTCTATTCTCAGTTCACTGTTAAGATAGTCCTTTGATCACTGCCTAAGAATATATATATATTTAAAAAAGAAAAGATCCGTTTCAAAACCTTGAATGCTGCCAGCAGGTTTCACTATGATCGGTCTTTGAAGCCATAACCCGCTGGACACCAAGTCCGGACTTTGTGAGGGCAATAATGTGGTGCATTTTTGCTTGGGAATAATGGCCAGCTGTACCCATCCCAGAGCGACTCGCCAAGGACTGCAGACCTGTGGCCCAAACCCATCCTTTGCCACCCCTTTTGTGTGGTTTAGTGCCAGCACTAAGCAGAACACGAGCACCAAGAGAAAGAAGAGGTCCTTGAGCTCTGCTCCGACACCAGCCAGGTACCGAATGGTAGATGCCAACACATCACTGGTGTTTGCTTAGAATGTGTCCAAAGTTGCCTTATTTTTAGATGCCATTGTGAGTTTTATAATTTTAAAGCAGCTCTTGGTTTGTCATTCAGGTTTAAGCCTCCACAGTATCAAGAAACACTTTCCTTGTTTTGTGACATTGACATTTCCATATATTGTTGCTTGTCTTATGCATGTGTTAACAACTGCTGCTTGGATGGGGTGACTAGACAATAACAGGGGAACATTCTTTAGTTTAAAACTCCTACTCAAGATATATATTCCTGAGATTTCTACTCCTGTCAGTTATAACTAAGCCATTAAGTTAATCATGTTGAATTCAGAAAAAGGTGCTACCCGAAACCTGTCAAGGTAATTATTCTTCTTTATCCTCTGAGGTAGGAGTGCTTTGTGTCAAATAAACATTTTTTAAGTGTTCCACCATAACTTTCTCCTCGTCTTCCAGATCTGCACCTTCTTTCATCTCCCACCTGAAAGAGAAATAACTTTTAATTAACTTTATTATGTGTTTTAAACCAGTTTTCAGAAAAGAAAGCTCCTACCAAATTTGTTACCAATTCATTGCTGTTGTGTTCCCCCCTCACCACCCTCACTGCATCAGCCAACACCACTGAAACATACAAAACAGTAAATTGCTGTTGTTGTGGCTGTCTGCTTCATTCCCTGTTTAAGGTATGTGTATAACATCTGGCTATACGGGCCCTTAGCACAGTTACATGTGCAAGCATCCCAGATGAATGCTATAAAACCAGGTGACTGGTTTCCTCTTTCTCCTTTTGCTAATGCACTGACGAGTCTCTTTAAACCTTGGCAAAAGAAGTGCAACCTTTAATTTGAATTTATGGCCCTCAGAGTCATTCTGAAACACCACTTTACCAGTTGAATAGACTTATTTTAATTAATATGATTTGTTGCGTATTTTTAGGTGGAGGAGTTTTTTGCTTAGAAGGAAGACAACTGAAAATGCTAAATGGAATGCATTCAAAACAGTTATTGCTGGAGGAATAATGCACAGAAATGTAGCAGTCTTTGCTAATGGAAGCTTAACAATAAATCAGCAGATTCCTTTTAAAGATAGTGACTTCATAGTTGTCAGCACATTTCATTGAATCTTAAACGTTAGTGTTGGTAAAAATCTTCAATGTCATCCAGTTTGGACATTCTTTAGTGTTCACTTTATGAAAAGTTATTACTAATACATTACATTACCATTTTATCAAAAAGTAGTCTATTTTTAAAGCATTTAAGCAGGTCCAATGAGGATAAGAATGTCTTCTATGCATTTGCTTAACAGTATCCATGAATTAAAGATCTATGAAATGAGCTTGGCACACACCTGGTCTCTCATGGAATTTTGAAATTGTTCCACTCCTACACTTAAAGTCTGGGGAGAGTGTTGGTTTGTAAAAGACTACTGGACAGCAAGCAAGGGGGCCACAGCATTTCTTTGCTGTTCTGAATCGGATGAATATTCAGGTGTCTGTGTTCAAACACAGAAAGAGTCAACATGTACTCTTTTAAAATTGGTCCAAAATGGAACATGTTTTTACTAGCATATCTAAAATGTGTGACAACTGTTTTGGCAATAGCAATTGGTACAAATCCAGTTAGCCAGTTCAAGCAATGTGAATGCGAATGACATTACCATCATGAATTACTTTCAAAATACAAGCTTCATCAATTGAACAGCCAACCTGTACGTCTCTGTTATTTCAAGTTATTAGTAACATAGCCCTTAGAGAAAATTTCCAAATACATAGCTGTCGTACATTTTATTTTTCTCTGGCCATATCTTGGAAGATAACATTAAATCAGGATTCCAAAAGGGTACTGAAATTATTTGAGCCAATCCATCATATCACCATTTTGCTTATACATAGCTACAGTCCATATAACCATAATAATATCAGTCAGAGTGTCCAGATGTGTAGTAAAACAAACTTTCATTATATTCTTCATATTTAAAAGAAAATGTGTTTAGAATAAGATGCCAACACCTTTGTAAACATTAGGGTAGAAATGGAAGTTTTCAGGCAATTACCACTAGTGTACTCAGAATTAAACATTTGAAATATTTTTGCAAATACACTGAAACACCAAATACTTCAGATGACATATTGTATGCACCTGAAGAGAATTGTTAAAACCTTTCCTCTGCATGCTGTTCCTCTCCATATTCCATAAAGCTGAACAAGGGAAGGAAAGCTAACAGAATATTTTTCAGACAGATGCAGCAAAACACTTCAGCACAGATAAATAACAGGAATCACTGAAGCTGGTCCCCTAGACCTTAGATCATGAGGTGAAAAAGGATACCTAGCCTTGGGAGGGCTTCTGTTTCCCCTCATAAATGAGGCAAGAGAGGAAGTCTTAGCTCGTGCATCCTTAAGCTAACAGAGGGCAAGGGGAGAATTCAGCACCCTAGGAAGGTTCAGCTATTCCAGCTCAGCTTTTCTTCGCAAGGTATCAATGTGCTATCCTTGCTCATAATTAGCATCAATACATCCATTTAGATAAACAGGCATACAGGAATATGTTCCGTGATGTGTTTGTCTCTCCACTATACTGAGTTATAAAAGCCAAAGAATCATTAAATTTGTTTGCAAAGATGCAGAGGAAAATATTTTTTCAGGGATCTTTTAAAAACCATGTATGACATTTTAGCAGGGCTAGATTTAAGACATCATGATACAATTACATATTGTAAAATATATTTGCATATATTTTGTAAATTGTACTTATAATCCCATGGAGTCACTTTTAAAAAAAATGTAGTGACTACATACTATGCTTAGGTGCCTGTTACAGACCAAAGGGAAATATATGCAGTTGATAGCAAAGAAGAAACATTCTAAATCAGAAATAAAACATACACCGTCATATCTTTACAGGGATAGCCAGAAGTGGCACAGATTTTACCTGCTGAAGATTGCCACTTTTGAAGAAGTTTCATTAAGAAGTTTCCTTTTCATTGATAAGTCTCCTTTTCATTGAGAAGTTTACTTTAATGCATACTCTTTGATTAGTTACTAAGTGTTTATTACAGCTCATTATTTATAGCAAATGTGTAAAGATTTGAGCGAAAATTATGCAGAAAATAACAGGGAAGAGTAAATATTAACAAAGTTGGTATGAAATGTAAGAATGCTATGAAATTCAGATGTATTTTGAACTTGAAAAATCACCTTACTGGTACTATTTGAGATACTAACCATGCCCTTTTTAAAGCTTATACAAAACAATGTATAAAAAGTGAACAGTTTGCAAAAAGGGTCACCCTAATATAAACATTCTATAGTGGTATCTTGTGTATTCATAATAGTGCTTATGTAGTATTTTGACATCTCTTGCATTTCTTAATAATTGCAGCTCTTAATAAGGACTTGATAAACCTTACAACATACTGCACTTACTGGAAGGAAAAAAAAAAAAGAAAGCACAGCCACTGGAACTAAAATATATGCTTGCCATACTGGAACCATTGTTATCTCCTATGGTAAAGCCGGTATCTCAGGTCATCTTGTAGGGAAGCTGGTGAATGATGAAACATTAACTGTACAGCTGTACATTAGATAGCTGAAAATATGCATTTCCTACCGAATAATAATAGCCATATATAATAACTGCTATGTATCAAAAAATAGCAATACATTTGATGTTGAGCTAAGAAGAGGAAATAATTCACATCCAATCTAAAGTAGACACAGACAGTGCCATTCAGACAGCATAATGTGGGTAAATATTCAGGCCTAGAGTACCACAAGCTCTTAAGTTTCTCTATATTTTGTTGAATTACCACTGGAAATCTTTACAGTTACACTATTTTCAAGAATAATTTTGATAAAAACAGTCAGTAAAAGCAGAAAAGGTCTCTTTTTGCCAAGTATTGTGCAAGAAAATAAGTCAAGGGTGGGAAAAGAATAAAAAGATATGCTTAAACTTAAATTCCATTCCTTCTTATGTTTATGTGATTTAAGAGTTGTTTCATGTAATGTTCATGAAAATATTTTCCACATATTCATCTTCATTTTCTTCAGTAAGCTGTTCTGCTGTAATTTTCAAACTTCCGTCTGAATGAATTTATTTATAAATAACACTATAAACTGAACGAGGCAAAAGAAAGCCATAATTTGTGCATAAACAACTAATCAATACAATTTTGTGAAACTGAAATGAAATTCATCCCATTGTTTCATAGGTGCAGATTTTCTGCAGGGGACTTCTCCCTCATATGGGCTGCCAGCTGTGGCACATTCTGTCATCGTGCAATGCGCTTGCAGCTGTGCAGCCCTCCCAGCTCTGTTAGCCCCGGTGTCCCTCTTTGTTTAAAGAACATTTTTCATGAGCAAGTACTTCCCTTTTAAACTTGAGTGGAAGTGAAATGATTAATTGTACTTTCTCCAAAAGAAGTCCTCATATTTGTCCCTATGTTTGCTCCTTGTAGAATATAATTATGAAAAATTTTATTAGCTGCTTGATGAAGACAAGACGACCTTTTTTTTTTTTTTTGCTGGCCATCGACAGAGAAAGAGGCAAGCAACAAAGCAAGCATGAAGCAGAGGTGGGTGTTTTGGTGTTTCATTTTTGCCTTTTGCAACCTCCACACTAGTTGTAAAACACCAGCACACATCTTGTTCTCAGACCTATGCTGGAGCTTCATGATTTTTGGTGAGATTTCAGTCACCTTTGGATGAAACAACCATTATCTCTGTGCTAGGTTACACCCATACGTTTGCACCTGAGATGGAAAATGTGTGGAGTCTGGTAGTTTTGGATAGTTCTTGATATTTTGAATGACAAATTTATGCATTTAAATTTAAATTTATATGCAATTTTTTGTTTTAACTAAAAAAAATAAAGGAAAAAAAAAACACCCATTTACCTTTAAATACATTGGAATAATGTCAATAAAGTCAGCCCCATTCCCTATGATGAGCTGCAAAGGGTAGAGAAATGCCACTCTTGAAGAAAGAAATATTATCTCTTGCTTATGGAGCATTTTAATGAATTATATTTTTGCTTGCCTTAGTTTGTGAAAGACAGTTGTGGAGTACGGTCCTGCAGGCAGTGAAACAATTGTTTTATCAATGTCTGTCATGTTTATATTGCATTGTGAGATGAGGAATCTCAGCAGCTGGTATCTTGCTTGCCACTTTTAAGTATTAGACAAATATACATCTCTGTAGCTTTCACTTCCTATTTCAGCTGAAAATACACCTTTTATAGCATGAAAAATCATAGCCCATGAAATGCATTTTATGTCTATATTAGAAAGATGTCTAAATCCACTGTTTGTCCTTAATCTCAAGTCCTGAGAAATCTTCCAGCTTCTATGTCAGACAACGTTTTATTTTTCTATCGGTACTTTAATCAGATTGCATTTGGTGAAAATATTTTTAAGACTGTAATAACATTTAAACTCCTTAAATTTTAACAGTTCAAAGGGCGTCTGCTTTGCTTCAGTCATTTGTGTAGTAATTGAATACTTCTACTACACATGTACTTCCCTGAAGGACAATAAAAATACAGGGAGGAGGACAGCCATCATCATACACAGCTACTATACTACTGAACAAGACCCAGAGCAACAATGCTGTGAATGTTAAGATTTTAGTAGTGATATTCACACTGAAATCACACCAACTGGGACAAGGTCTCTGTGTCTATCTAATGCAAACAAGTTCCTGTCTTTCTTAATCTGAAATAAACAATATACAACTGTAGAGGAAACTTACACTGCTTTCATAAAAATGTATGTGAAAATAATTGTCCTTCACCATATTCATAATTAAATCAAACTTGAAAATTTCAGTACAAACCATTCTATGATTCTCTGATTCTCTATTTCTATGAAATAGAAACTTCACAAGTGTTGGAATGAAATAATGAAAGATCATTTTTCAAGGCAAGAACACAGCTGCGAAGAATGTTGTCTAGGACAGGGGAAGGCACACAGCAAAAATTTTGTGAGAAGCTTTCCTGCTGGAATTGGAAAGAAGAGGCAGTGTTTAGCCAACCTTCCTGTTAATGTTGGTTGCTGTCTCTTATCTTTGAAAAATGGTGAATCAAGCCTCACAGACACCAAGCCATGAGTTGCAGAGAGAGGGAACATATTGCAACAGGATGCAGCTTTCTCTTATGTCTTTTTTTAATTTAACCTTTTTCTTTCAAATTCATAGCACAGTAGAAAGCATAGTATGTATAACACCTAAAATAAGAAACGGAGAAGAGAAATCATACATTTCTAATAGTGTTCTTCGACACTGCTTCAGTCCACAAATACTCCACTTGGACTAAGGCACCTGAATTCCCATAACACTTGTTTTGTCCTGGACCTTGGCCAGCTGGCTTTCCATAACTTCGCTCTTAGTCATGGAATATGTGTCTTCTGAAAGAGGGACTTGCTACTGCATTTAAGTGCATTTGGGAGTGAATTAGATTCTGTAATAGCATGAAGAAGAAAAGACTTATAGAAATATACATAGGTCAGCAGGATTGTTGAACTATAATGCTTTTGAGTGATGAAGTGAATGTGAGTACATTCCCTGTGTTGGCAGGGTTAAGGAGGGTGCTTGCCACTCTCATTTGTTGTTTAATAATAAATTATACTTGTCCTAATTTGTGAAAAAATTGGCTGAAAGCTTTTTAAAGACAGGGCAGATTTTAGATGACCTGTTCATTGTCAAATATTTTAATTAAGAGCTATATAAATTTAAATCCAACATGGGCACATTTGGTTTCAACATTTTATAAGTCCACGATGTAGGTTTTTATTCAAAATTATATCTGAATTTGGAATGTATTTTTGATTTTCCTAAATTTTCAAATATTTTTAACCTAAACTGATATTTTCATCTTTCCCGGTAACCAAATTTTTCGCTGTTGCTTTTTACTAAGTTAAAAACAAAATGAAACAAACTTCTTGGAGTCCTAAGCAAAGTTTATTCACAAAGGATAAATTCCTATAATGACATTCACAGAAATAATGGTGGTATGATCACATATGCTTATCGCCTACAGGTTGTATCGTCTCCCCATTCTTTTATTTCTACTTTAGACCATCCCAAGAAACTCTAGTGCATGTATTGAGTTGCTTATATGAGTCTCTGAATTAAATAAGAACATTTGTATCCTTGATTGTGCAAATCCACACAAAATATCAAATACATGTGCACGTACATATACTCACGTGAGAATGATGCGTAAGCATAGCAGACTAATGATGCAGACATTCAAGATTTCCATTTTATGGAAGAATGGGATCAATAACACTATGGATAAGCTAAGTGCTAGAATGTAAATATTTAAAGGATTTTGCATTCTGTACAATCTTTGTAACTTGATAATTATTTTTCAAGGAAATAAAGAAGTGCAAATTCACCAAAGGAAGTATGTTATGATCACAGTGCTGGCAACATTTCCATTAAGTAAATATAAGGTTTACCTGCGTATAATTACATGGTAGAGCTTGGGAACCAAAGCGCACGTAGAGCTTAGTGACCTGGTTTAGTGGTGGACTTGGCAGTGCTAGGTTAAAGGCTGGACTAGATGATGTTAGAGGTCTTTTTCAACCTATATGATTCTATGGTTCTGTGATCTACTAAAAATATTCTGCTCTTCAAATCATGCACTGTTTGTTCCCTCTCTTCACCCCTCCTCCTTTTATTTCAATTTACAGAGGCTTTCCATAATGAATACTGAAAACCCAATGTAAATACTTTAGAGGATTAAGCTTTCAAGTGTGGTTACTGTGGCATATGTATGTTCCATAAATACAAATACATAATATATCTGATGAGAAATTATATTTGATAATTTGACAGGTTTGTGGCATAGGAATAAAAAAAATAAAAATCATATTTTGACAACAAAAAACTTCCTCCCGTTGTTAAGAAGGCTACTTCTTATGCTACTATGATAGCATAAAAAGATTAATATTTTGAAAACATGGATTATTGTGGGGGTAATATAATCCCCTACTTTTCTTAAGATATTGAATTAAGTAATATTAATTTCCTCCCTTTTAAAAGAATTCTACTCAGTTCACGACTTGCAGAAAAAATGTGCAATCTAAGCAGAACACTTAGGGGAGCCAGAAAGCTGACTTGTACTGGTACCAAAAGGTTTTATTCAAATTTAAGCAAATGTTATGTCCTTTCACAATTGTAGCAAAGAAAAATCACTCCTGCCCAGTCCCTGGCCAGAACCCCCCAGTCTCCCATGAGGACCAGGCCTGCCCCATCCCAGTACCTGGCGCTCATCTAGAGCAGGGTCACCTGGAGCAGGTTGCTCAGGGCCTTGTCCCACAGGGGTTGGAGCATCTCCAAGGACAGAGACTCCACAACTTCTCTGGGCAATGTGGTCTAGACTTTGACCACCTTTTGAGTGAACAAAAGTGTTTTTCTTATGTTTGCACAGAATTTCCTGTAAGTGCCTGTTGCCTTCGGTCCTCTGAATGGGCACCACTGAGAAGAGACCCTCACCTCAGCTCCCCCCATCAGGGGAGATCTATCCACTCACACACATGAGCGAGACCCCCCTGAGCCTTCTCTTCTCCAGGCTGAGTAGTCCTACCTCTCTCAACTTCTCTTCGTTTCATCGTATTTCCCCATACCGTGTGGAACAACCCCAGATGGCACACAAACACCACATCTCCTTCACACCTATAGGAATCCTAGCAGGCAGCCTTACCAAAGGAAACATTAGCCCCGTCATTAGTGCTGTCCCATATGGCACAGTTGTCCCCCCTCAAGCATGCTGCAGCTGCATCTAGCGCTGACTAGTATGCGTTCATGTAACTAAAGATGGTATCATATGATATTTCTACATGGCATGAGAAAGCGTTGTAGATAAATGCCAGAGACAGGACTGAATGAGCTGGAAAGCGCATAGTTATGTTCGCGTGGTACTGGCCCAAGCTCAGAAGGCCATACCTGCAGCTAAGGGGGCAGACTTTGAATCGTTCAGAGGGCCTTAATTTTCACATTTTTACATATTCTAAATCTTCAGCTTGCAGTTTGAGTTATGTTTGGATATAGTACATTTATATGCTATCTTAAAAGTAAAGAGTGCCGTCTGGAAAATGCTGACAAAAATCCAATAAAGAATATCACAAGATGGTACACAAGCAAAGGCATGTTGCAGGAATATAATCCCAATACCCATATACAAGTAAAATAGTTATCTTTCACTAGTAGTAAAAAGACACCTATACATGTTTCAATATACACTAGAATGCACTATTTTTAGTCCTGGTAGGTGATTTTCTGGAAGGACTATCTGTTTTTGTGTAGTTCTCTCCATCTTTTTAGGCTAGACCCCTTGGAAACATGTAGTCAGTGAGGAGAGTGTCTCCGGCGTGGTGGCACAGCAGATGGGGTTCCTTGGGTGTCCCGTCCTTCTGCCCAGCTCACAGCTTAGGTATGGGACAATTCCCTCAACCAGACAACAGCACTGTTCTGCACGGATCTTGGTCAAATGCTCTTACTAGTGAAGGAAAGCTCCCTTCTGCTCCCAAGGACTTGGATCAGCCCATAACAATAGCATCACTTCTCAGAAGTGACTTGTACCCTGAGGAAAGGAAGCAAGTTTCCTTCGCATTATTTTATCCATGCAAACCTGTCCTTGCATAGAAAAATCGAAGTGATTATAGCTTTTGTAATAGCCTTTTGTAATAGCTGAAATACTGAAGTAAACATGCCCAAATCAGATATCTCTAGTGTACATGAGTACTTCATTTCCCTGTCTGAAACTGGCAGGGCAAATATGGTCCTCCAATAAAGAACAGCATGTGACTAGTGCCTGTGTTTCTTTTCCTATAGAAAATAGATGTCTAATATAATAAAATCTACAATTTCTTTTCCAGGTCTGTAGTACTTTTTTTGAAAGGCAACCGTATGGAAACTGTGCACTAAAGGACATAATCATTAAAGGCTAATACTGAGTCAGAACGAACTCTTTAATATTAGAGATTGAGACATGCCAAAAATAAAACAAAATAGGAGATGGAAAGGCCAGAATAAATTGGCTGGTTTCCATTGTTAGATACAGAAAAAAAATATGAATTCAACAAGCCCGGAAGCCTAGCAGCTGCTTCTTATTTTATTTTCAAAACTTAGTAACTGGTTTTACAACCTTTTCTCATGCTCCCTGAGGACTACCAGGGCTAGACTGAAAAAGCAACAACCAATACATGCAGAGATACCATCTCAAAGAAGAATAACATAGTCCACAGATATAAATCTACATAACATAACAAATCAATTACAGACTAGAAAACAGGTGAATAAACAAATACAGACAAGGAGATAAAGTTAGATAAACAGGATCTCTGTCCACAGTATGCTTCATTCTTAGCAGTTTGGCTCCTCTTTCATTGGAGTATTGCAGCCCTTTACAGAAAGGTTCATACTAAATAAAGAGAGAACGAAATAAAGCCAGACAGAATTTTTTTTCATGTTTGGAACTGAAAATCTTTCTATTTTCCTCAGTTCACTCCATGTATCATACAAGATAATATTGCTTTTACCAGTGTAACTAATATTTACATCCAGAAATGGGAAAATCTTATCTGGAAAACACTGCCACAAATGCTAAGAGAAAGGTGAGGGAAAAGAGGACTGAAAATTATGGAAACCTTGCAGACCAACATCTTGAAACCCAAGCAAGGGAGAAAACTAGAAGAAATTCCCTAATAGTATTTCTGAAAAAGGCAAACTGTGTTCTCTCTTTGTTCTCTGCTTAGCTCAGGTCCACTACTTAAGCTGCTGTTAACTGGGAAAAGATAAACAAACAAAAACAAATACCACGTGGTTTTGCTCCATTACAGACTGGTGACTCTGCAGAACAGCATGCCAACCTCTCAAACATGAAACTGACCTTAAGGAAAGTATCTATAGAAAGTTACTTCATAAAGCTATGTATTAAATATATTTTAAACTCTCATGTAGATTAATTGATTTACCCAATATGCATGCACCTGGAAATATTTTAATTGTAAATAGCATTTACTATATTTCAATACACATCTTTAGAATACTAGCTAAATAGGGGGTTGATTAAACAGTAATGCTACATGCTGAAATGTCTTAATAGACCTCATATTTATGGTAGCTTTCTTCTACTCCTCCATTCTTTGGAAAGTCAAATGCTACAGTGCAAATATTGTTTTAAAGATTATGAGGCTCTAGTTTTCAAATTCATCCAGTACAATAATTTAAATTATAATGTTGGTTTTATTAATGCAAGCAGTGATTGAAGGATTTTGCTGTACTTAGCAGAAATAGTAAAGGAGTTGGTCTATTACATTATTTTTCATTACTCTGTTAGAGTTGGAGTACCCAAAACCTTGTGATACAAAGACAAAAAACAAGAAACAAAAAAACACAACTACACATGAATATAGTATGATGAAACTTAGCTGATCTGAACACAATGTATCTAATATTGATTTCATACTCGATTTTGTACTTGCTCTAATGAACATTTAATTAATTTCCTATCAGGCTAGTGAGAAGAATATTTGGCAAGTGACTCGCCAAACTTTCTCCTGGCTGTCATTGTTTTCTAAGGTACATAAGCTAAGGGAGATATTGTTTAACAGATAAAGCAGAAAGGCAGTTTTACATCTGATTGACTAACTAAAAAGAAGGGGAAGTCACAAAACAAGGAGGAGATGGATGAAGAAAAGGATATGCAGGAAAGCAATACCACCAGGCAAAGTCTTGCTTTAGACATGCAGATTTCAATTGAATTGAACAGCTATGTTTACAATTTTTGCCGACCTAGAAAACAGAGATTTGGTAGATATTTTTTACATGTGGGCCATCATTTAAAGGGAAAACACATTTAACATCTAGAAATCAAGAAAATATCTCTCCTGCATTCCGAGAGTGTAGTGGTTTGGCCATTGCAACTCGTGGCAAAGGCAAACAGAGCTCACACCCCCACCCTGCTCCCTTGGTCAGGGATGTGGGGAGAACAAGGCAGAGATGTGCAGCACTCTGTCGGGCTGCAACACTGTGATTCTATGAGGATTTTATTAATTCCTTAGCACAAGAGAAAGGAACTGCCACCATGGGACAGTCTGTATCTTTCTGATTCAAATCACATGCAGGAGACATGAGAGAATGACAGAGGAGGGGTCTCCCATGTGCTGGTGAAATCCCTAACTGCCAGGCTCCTGGCTTTGTGTGTGTGCAGGATGAACTCCAAAAGGTTTGTATTTCGTCTTGATGCGGGATGGGAACAGGTTTGAAATCTCTGACATAAATACCATTTCCTCTCCTTTATTGACTAAGTATACTGAAATCAAGCCAATAAAATCTATATATGATCCAAATAATGCGCTTCCATATAGGAAGGTCTGGAAGATCTCCAAAAGACAGATACAGGTGGAGCCTACAGTATCTGGCAAAATGCCTATAAATTAATGCCATTTTCAGCATTTGAAGCAGGATTTTGTAGCCTATTAACTTCTCTGCAGCTGCTTACACATTTCACAGAACATGATGCTAAGCAATAGCGTTTGATCTACCCTGATTAGGATGGATTTGAGGAAGTGAAGAGTTAAAAAAATATAATAATTTATTACCATATTTGAGCTCCTGGTAATGCAGTTTTTATTTCTAAAAATCAGAAATCAGCACTAAGTTCAGTGCTTTCAGAAAAAGAACAATTCCTGCATAAAGAGCTGCCAAAGAAATAAAGAAATGATGGATATTACAATAAATGAGACCATGAAGCCAAAGTCAGTGCAATGTTTCTCTCCTTTTTGAAATTCTAATTTTCTCCATATTTCTGCTCAAGGCAAACAGCATTCTCACTACATATTTGTGGAGCATCATGTGAACTTTATTCTAGGATAAAATATTGAAAGAATAAGTTGTTGAAAATACATTGAAATAGTTTTAATTATTCAGTATTTTTAATAAGAATGATAGATCTGGAAATTACAAGGAGCCTTATGATCATAAAACGTAGTGTCTGCTGCAGCTGGCACTTGGAATTTCTATTTCATCCCAAGCAGCAATTTCTATGTTTCTGAAGAATCTGGAGCAGCCATAGACGTGGCTGAAACCATGCTTTGAAGGTAGAAGTGGGCACCATGTAAACGTATGCTTTATCTGTCTACTTACAACATTAAAATCATGACTAAGACATTTTAAATCATGACTAAGTCACTTCAGAGGCAGAGATGAAGTGCTCGTAGCCTACGTTAAATTTTTATGAGCATAAGAACCTTTTGATGGGTCAATCACAAAACTACATTGTTGGCTCATTGTTATCTTACACTCATTCTCATCTCAGTTGAATAAATGCCAATACACTCTTTTACCTTATTGCTAACCTTTTAACATCCCTATACCACTTCTCAGCTGCAGGTAAACTAGAGCATGTTTAAAACCCAACTGCAGTACTGCAAAACACAGACAAATATACTCTTTTGTCAAAAAGACTGACCTCTCCCTTAAAAAAAAAAAAAAAAGATGAATACAAAGAACAAATGGTTTTTGGATAGAATTCATTCTCCACCTTGAATTTTATTTTCTCCATAAGGCTGCACACCCTAAAATCCACATAGAAAATTTATTAGAAGACCAGGAGAGACAGGCATCATGGAAGGATCAACTTTTGTGAAGGAGGAGTTTTTATTAACTCCTGGCTAATGCTGCAACACAGAAACCCACACGCAGATCCACATACAGCCCAATTTGCTGGATGTGGGCGACTATTTCAAGTGAGTATCGTTACACGTTTACCCTTCTTTTAGTTTTTTCTGAGCTAAATTCTAAATCTTTGTGCTAAGCAGGCATGGCTACCTCACGATCTACAAGACAAAGGAGACCAAATCAGGGAATAATCAGGGAGTGAGAATTGTTGATGCACGTTACATTATATTCAAGTATTTTCTCCCTGCAGTACTCGCTCAGTAAGTAAATACAAAGATCTGTATCCCAGGAGGGCCACAGGGAAATGCAGCCCTCCTGGAGCATTCTAGCAGAACAGATTTGACTGATTTGCAAACAGGTATTGCAGTCCTGAGAAAAAATACGTAAAATTCCTGTTCTCTGCTTTCTTTATATTAGCTTAGAGTGCTTCTCTGCACTCTAATATTAGCTTATCTATTCTGTACTAAAGATTCAACTTACTGTGAGCTCAGTGTTCTTAATTAAAAACATATTCATACACATATCAAATAAAAAAAAAAAAGGAAAAAAAAAACACAAACAAACAAAAAGAATGTAACAACAGCATATTAGACATGCTGGAGCTAATGTTTCTGAACAATGAATTGGAAGACTCAGCACCTGACAGTTAGTGGTCTTCATGTAGGTTGTGTGATAAAGCACAAAATGAATTAAAAATTTCCCCCATCTTTTCCATCTTTTTTTTTTTTCTTTTTTCCTTCTAACTGTTAGTTCTATAACCTCCTAATTTTCCTAAATTTGCTGAGCCTCTCTCTTTCTTTATGTTGTGGTAGTGAAGCAGATTGCTGATAGCACAATACCTAGTGTAACATGTCTTCTGCAGTAATTTTGCAGGTAATTTCCTCAAACACAAAAGAGACAACACATATAGGACAAAGCTAGTCTGTAATTTATTTCTGGATAACAAATTATCAACTTAGTCACTTCTTTAACAAAATGAAAATAATTTTCATCTCTTAGATTGATTTTTAACTGTGCTATTACAATATTATCCAATACTACTAGTATCATGCATATTTAATTTTATTTCAGAGATAAAACATTTTGTGGTAGGAAGAGGAGGATAAACTGACACAAAATGAAACAATTCTTCATGTTAAAAATAACCAGCATGAAAACACAGTTGCGAGGAAGGTAAATTATAAAGTATGCATTTATCCAATCATTTTAAATACCATAATTACACTGACTGCTCATCAAAAGACTTTTAAGACTCATTAAAATTATAAAACATTTCTAATTAAATCCATATTTAAATGAAGTTTCTATAACGAATCTACGTGGTACTTTAAATCAAACAAAAAGTTCTGGTGAAAAAATCCAATTAATTGAAGTTTTTGTAAGAATTCAAACTTAATGATGGGGCCCCAGCAGTTGCCTTTCAGTTAAAACTGAAGTTTGCTGTGCTGTGTCCATCTCTAGCCCAAACTTGTCCAAAACCAATCAAACCTCATGTAATTTCACATGCCAAATATTATTATAGTACACATTTCTTTTTCTTTTTTTTTCCTTTTTTTTTTTTTTTTTTTCTGGAAAGTGTAACTTTCCAATTTAACAACTAATGCAAGTGGCTCTTTTGGTTAACATTACCTTATACATTAGTAAAGTGACTCTATTAGAAGGCGAAGGGCAACTGCGTTCTTATTAGTCAAAAACAGTCTGAAGCACAAGCATCTGCTCACATGTACGCCTCTATGATTTCAGCTGCCAACGATGGAGCCTGTTGGCCAGCCAAGGACAGGGCACTGGGATGGACCATCAGTACTCGGGCAGAGGCTTCCCCAGGTCCCCTTCTTTCAGGTCACATCTTTGAGGATTTACATCAGATTCCCACTTTTGATTGTGAACGGCTTTACTGCTTCTTAGTTTTATCAACAGCATTATTTTAACAGCATTTTATCAACAGCATTGCTCTTCCTCAACCTTACTGATAGTATCACCCCTTTTGATCCTGTCAGTGGCATCTCTCCAGTGTGAGACTAATTGTCTGCTAAAGCACTTTATTGTCCTATGTTGAGGACCAGACAGGTGGATTTTTGCAAGACCTCAGCCTTCAGCCAGGACCAGTAGGTTAAAACTGTTCCAGTCCACATGCAATCCTTCCCTCCCAGGGAATGAACTATTCACCGCTATTCACTGTCCACTGATCCCAACGAATGCAGGGAAAAAAAGAAAGATGGCATTGAAACCTAAGATGAGACTTTTTCAAAGTTATTTTGATGTTCAATACTGACTAGTTTTAAAGGTTGTTAAACATGCAAATAGTATTGGTGACTTCAAAAACTCAAGTTTAAATATTCTGCTTGTACACTTTGATTACATACTAGTAGTTGGTTGAACATATCTCTACGGTCTATTGGTCTAGATATTCAGGTATGTTTTGTTGATACTGATATTTACTAAGGAAAATAATTAGAGTTAAAATTATAGTTTTAAATCCACAAAGGCTATGTTTTTATAAGTGTCTATGTTCAAAGAAAAATGGCAGGTCAATAACTACAAAAGAAAAAAGTTATTTTTCAACATAAACAAGAGTAACTAAATAAGACAATAGGAAATAAAAATGGCCATATGTAAAAAGAAATATATACAGAGAGAGAGAGAGAGAGAGAGAGGGAGGGAGAGAGCCACAGAGTATTCATGTGAATGGAAAGTTGATGGAAGGGCCAGCTTCACCTTCTGGAGCAGTTTTTTTTTTGTTTTGTATTGTTTTGTTTTGTTTTGTTTTGATGTTCAAGGCAGCTAAAAAAAAGGGGCCTCTGAGGAAATGAAACACAGCCAAACATTAGAATAGGAGAGTACATCTTACCAAAAAGAAGTGAGAAAATGATCTGATGGCTGGATGAAGCTGTCAGTCCTTAAAACCATTGGTCTACCCAGTCAGTACAATAAAGGAGCATTTCTGCCTCACAAATACACAGCCTGCCAGCACTCTGACAAATAAAATGCCCAAGTGTAACCAAAAGTATGGATATTACCTGTAAATGTTTAAGTACAAAGAATATCTCCTCATTACAAATATTACCTATAACACCCTATAATTCATCCTGTTCCAAACTTAGATATTCTGAGGGAGCATATTTTATGCTTTTGTGTCTATTAGTTTTCCTTTTTATCCTTATTAAGACGCTGAACTGAATGTCAATTAGCCATTCTTAACAACTCTAAAGCCTTAACATGACTTACTAAACAAGCACACCTGATATACTAATTGGGCTATTATTTCCATCTGACTTTCAAAAACTGTTAAGTGTGAATTACTATTCAACTAATAATTCAGGATTATGAAAAAAGGTAATATTAAAATATATTAAAATATCCTTTATATGACCGTACTTGACCTATTTTCTGTATAAAATCAAGTCCTCTGAGAATGAATGTTTCTAAGTTTTTTAATCTGATTATATTCATCAAATGCAAAGTGACAAAGATGAAAACTATGGCTCAAATGGATATAATAGTATTAATTTCTCAGTATATAAGAAGATTGAAAATGTTTTATATTTCAGATTGTATATTTCAGAATAAATCTGTATCACTGTCCTGCGGAGACGAAAATTCTCCACCTTAATCTTAATCTTAAATCACAGGACATCTAAATTTTACAAGTAGTCTCCTGCATAACTAAATTGTAGATTATGATAAATTAGCCACCCTTATGGATTTATATTTACTTATAATGTCTTATAATGTCTTTTTGCATACAAACCTGCATACCTTAGGTAGAGCTGGTTACATTAAGTATCCTTGGGAAGGAACAATGATTTGCTTATCTATTGTTAATACACAAGTGAAAAATAAAAAGAGTATTATCTTACTGCCTGGAATTCCCTGAATGTAAAATTGTCTACTATAAAATAATGTAAGAAACATGGAATTGTGACCAAGGTGTGAAGGGGCCTGTAGTCCACCCCCCCAACTCAGAACGGGCAGAACGAGGTCAGGTTGGTCAGGACAGCATCCAGTCAAGTCTTGAACACTTGCTCGGTCGGGGAATCTGCAATATCTTTGGGCAACATGCTCCACTGTTTGACCACCCTCAATAATATGTACACCTATCCCCACCTATTTACAAACTTTGTTGAACTACGTAGAATGATTAGTTATCAAACTTTCTTAAATTGCAGATCCAGTTCTAGCAAACGAGTCAATAGGCAGCTATGGGATATTCTTCTGAGTTGAAGAGAGGTCATTTCTCTATATATTTCACAGAGATTCAAGATGTGGCCTTCCCTAAGGGTGTGGAAATCCATTGTGGAAGCTGTGAGGAGTACAAATGCTCCCTGCTACAATTTGATGAAACAGAGGAAACCTCAGGTGTAAATAAGGACAAGCTTCCGTGCTGCTTCTCCCTGTAGAAACATCACCTGCAGAAGAAGCAAGGATGTCCTTTTGTAAGAAGAACTTCTTCGAGAGATTGAAGTTCAAAAATAGTAGCCCAGTGGGCGAGCTCAAGAGGCATAGGAAGAAAACATAGATTAGATAGCAAAAGAAGAGTAACACACTAACACAAAAGAAAGAAAAAGATTTGTAGGTGGATAAGGGAAATGCTGCACTGATCTATGAATACATGAAGAAAAAAAAAAAAAAAACTACGTATTTTAGTAGCTCAAATGAAGGGGATCCAATGGAGGTACTGAAAGCTTTTTCCTTCTAAGAACATGAACAACAGTTCTTCAGCTTTCTGTATAGAAATTTCTACTGGCACAAAAATGCATTTGCCTGAATATTGTACATTTATTCTCAAGATATCCACACGAGGAAATTTATCTCTATTTAAAAGATGGGCAAACCAACATGATTCCTGTGAGCCAAAGTTCACAGACTTCTAAAATGTACACATTGGTTTTCATTAAAGCTAAGGAAAGAAATAATAATTAAGCTCCATTTTTCTTTTGGTTTTCATTTTCTTACTTATCCTGTTAGCTACAATTTGTTTCCTTAGAAATAAAGAATAAAGAGACAGCACAATCACAGTATCAGGGAGTGGTTTGGGTTGGAAAGGACCTACCATGAGCAGGGACACCTCCCACGAGCCCAGGCTGCCCCCAGCCCCATCCAGCCTGGTCTTGGGCACTGCCAGGGATGGGGCAGCCACAGCTCCTCTGGGCAGTCAGAAAGATTGGTCTGGGCAGTTTTACTCTGCTACAGTAACAGTGACTAAAATGCTATTTCCTCTACCTTCTCTGTTCTTCATGGAGCCAGATGAAGCTTCTGAGCTTCTCCAGCATTTGGCAGTACTTCAGCTGTGGGAATGATGGTATGAAGAGATTCATTTTCATAACCTTCCTGCTTGATTTCAAAAATAGTGTTTGTTTGTTTGTTTTTTAATAAGGAATCTCGGCATGTGAATATTGTGAGAGGTTAAAAGTTCTCTCCAGCCTTTCTCACTCTGGAGTGCCCATATTCTAGCAGAAAGAGCTCTGTCCACCCAAAGTGGAAAGAAGGACACAGTCTAATAGATCTCCTTAAACAGTCATGTTCAATGCATTCTGTCATTTAAGACAAAACAAGCAAATATAAACAGTAACTGCTATCTTGAATTATTTTGCATGATTTCATTATTTCACTGTTTGCAAACTACACGATTGTTGTTTTCATAAAGGATATCTACTTTGTCATTTTTTCCCTTTCTGTCTGTCCACGCTTGAAATTGCCACCCTTGATGGTCTTCATTTTCCTTCTCCTTTTCTTTTTTACGGGTCTTTTTTTCTGAATGCTCAAGAGGCAAACAGGCAACAAGTCAGATGTGTCTCTACACGCACCTTCATATGTGTGTCTTTATGAAGCAGAATGATACAGTTTTGTACAAAAAGAACTACAGATTTAAAGAAAGGAAAATGAGCTGCAGTTTTAACAATCAACACTTGTAATAGACTACATAAATTCTACTGTACACAGAAATAACAAGACCTTCTTGAACCCTCCCAGTGATTAATTAGAAAGTCTGTCTTACAGATTTTTCTCTCAGGTGTAGTAACCTTGTAGACCTTACCATTAAGAACTAATAAATAAATGCTTGGTTAAGCACAAAATGGTTGATAGGCAGTGAAAAGGAGTGATGATCCTGTTGTTTATGCAAGACAGTTATCCTGTCATGTTACCTTAGAGGAAAAAAAATAATACCAAATAAAAAAATAAAAATTTCAAATACCTAGTATAATGAATTATTAAGAAAAATTCATTATTATTTTTCCAATATTAATGCAACATGTAGGAAGTATACAGCTCAAGTTGCAATCATACACTCTATTCATACTACTACATTAGCTGCACAAATCTAAAACAAAATCAGAGTAAATCTGAAAAAAAAATACATTAAATAATATAAAAGAAAATGTATTTTATGATGTGGTATGTCTGTATATCGAAAGATAATGTTATAGTTTTAAACTTTAAACATCGTATTTTCAGTGTGCTTCTGAGCACAGTGTGATACAATTAATGGAGAACAGGAGATATCCATATAGAGAAAATGTGACACCATAAAAGATGCAGTAAAAAAATTAGCTCTTCTCACAGATTACCAGGCATATTAGATGCTACATATTTACTTCTGTATTGTACATGTTACAATAATAAGCCAGCATCACACTTTAATTTTTTTAATGTCTCCTCATGCAATGTACAAACAGAAACTTCCAGATTACTGAAAAGACGTAATAATTCTAGTTCTGCCCCCTTTGTTTTGAGTTTTCTTAAATAAGTAATAGTTTAAGATGTTTAAAAGAGAAATAAATACAAATAATAGATATTTAGATAGGGAAATACACATTTGCTGATTAAATTCTGAGATCACTTAAACCATATTACAAGATATGAGTCTTAGGCTTACTCCAAGTTAATAAAAAAATACTGTCTTATTAGATGAAATAGAACATTTTTTTTTTTATGTGTGACACAGGAAAACCTTAATTCTGCCACTTATATATGCAATCCACACTTATATAAGCACGTATTATCTTCCGTGTGTTGAGCACAGCTTTAACCTTGAATTTTCAGTGCCTATGTCTGCATACAGGGACACCTGCTTTGATGGACATCAGCAAGTGAGTGACATAGAGCAGGACAATATTTGTGGTAACAGCTCCTCCTCGTTTTCTGGCTTCTGAAGCGTTTTAGAGGTATTGTCCTTTTGCCCCTCATGCACAAAATGCAGGTTCTTTGCTTCTCCAGGTTAACAGTGAGGGGGATGTGGGAGGCAAATGAAGGAGTTGCTGTGGGAAATTTTGGTCCAGCACATGCCAGGCAGGAGAGATGTCTACTTTGCAGGTTTTCTGAGGATAAAAGGAAATTTGCCCCTCTGGTTGTTTCTCCCCACTTTCTGCCCTCCAGGGTAATGGACAATATGAGAAGAAAATGCAATCCCCCACAACATCTGAAGTGGTTCTTAGCTGGTCAGGTCAGGATGCTTCCATTCAGAGGATTCAAGGATCACTACATAAGAGGATATCTGACTTTAAGTACAGACAGCAGAATCTCTTAGGAAACAAAAATCACATTAAAAAAAAAAAAAAAGGCAAAATGTATGCAAAACCCTTAGAATCAGGTCTCAATATTTCTTTATTATTTTTTTTATAGAAATAAAATATAAATAGAGTTGATAATATAAATAGGGCAGGCTTTTCGTATCCTGCAAAATAAAATATCTGTCTGTATTTTGAAACAGCATGAGATGTCAGAAGCTAAGCACATCAGTGGGCCTTGGAAAAAAGTAAATTTAAATAAGATATGAACTGTTTTATGCACTGGTAGGAAGCACATAAATTAATTTGACCTGTCAGCTGAAAGTTGAAGGGGGTGTGCCTAAGCTTAAATAAATCCTCATGCGGCTTTTACTAATTAACTCCTGTAAAAATCTACCCTCCTGAAAGCACCCTTAATATTTCACTTAACCCATTAAAAGTTCGCCATTCTTCTCCAAGCTCTTTTCCATACCTGGAATTGCATGACAGAAATTATATACTTAAATCTCTGATGTTGCTGCATTTTAATCCTCCTTGTGTTTCTTAATTTTGAAATCCGTGTTTTGACAGCTCAACCCCCTTGATTAATGTCTCAAAGGAAGCCCTATATGGTTTTCCTGTAAGTGATCTAATTTTGTGCGGGAATGCCTGGGCTGGTACGTTGAACCAATTCACCACCCAGGTGGCTACATTTGGACTAAATGAGCTGTGAAGATCTTCATCTAGGCCCATCGCAGTCTTTCTTCATGTAGTCCCACAGTATGCAGCCACTCCTCCAAACATGATTTGCCACAAACCATCAACAGAAAATAAATTATTGCCATTCTCACTTGTCAATGGGCTTGTCTTCAGCTGGCCTAATGATTGGAAGCGTAAAGGGAACATTTCCAGCCTTTGTGGAGCATGATTATGACTGAGCACACTACTTCCCTATGCATCCTGGCCAGTAAAAACAAGCAGGGAAAGCAAATTATTTCGATGTTTTGCATCAATGATTAGACCATTAGCCATGAATGCTAGAGAGGCCTGTATTTGACAGTCAAGACTTGTTCAGTTCTAACATTTATTTGTTCATTTTAATGCCAGGAGTAAGGTTGCAGCATTCACGTGTCATAATGTTAAAGTACAAAAATATGAGTGAGAAAAACAACCCTGGCTAGATCACAAATCTTTAATCTGAAGAGATAAACTACATGGAATAGTAAAAAGAGTTTATTTAAATTTGTTTTCACAGCTGTAATGTTCTCAGACACACAAGTATCAAAGGAAGGGACATGACTGCAAAAATGTCGAAGTGGCAGCTTGCTTAGAATTTTTCCTCTGAATACAATAAGAAGTTGTAGCTGACCTCCTCGAATGAACAGTGTAACAACACATGAGCTTTTAAAAGTCCCTTCATTTTTCTTAGGCCATAGAAATGGAATGAAATGGTTCAAACAGAAGATATTAATTTGGCTTGTGAAATTCAGACACTGTAGGTCAGAAGACTACTGTTTTAAACATACGGGCAAAAGCACAGCTTTTTTTTTTTTTCACAGAGAAAAGGATGTTCTCTGTGACGGATACCTCTAGATCACAGTAGAAAGACCCCCAGATTATCTGTTCTAATCTGCAGTACATAAATAACAAGACATTATTTTACATTTGCAAAATGTTATTTTACATAGCAAGATGTTATTTTACATTTGAAACAGTTTCTGTAAAAGACTGACCACTATAGTACTAAGAAAAGAGGGAGAAATGTCTCCTGTTCATCTTAGTAGAAAAGGCACTTAATTTCATTCAATAAAAGTGCATTAGACAAAATGAGAGATGTTCTTCAAACAGTTAGATGTGTATTTGCAACAAGTCACCTAAACTGTAATAGGTGGATATTGAACTCTTCAGTTCAAATATCAAGTTGTGCTAATTGAGCATGTGGAATTCTAAGGGGGAAATGGTTACACAAATGACATGCTTACCCAGTTGCTACCTGAGATATTTCACAGATTTTTTTTTCCTTCTAAAAATCGCAATTCGGGTGACAGTTATATCTTTGCAATACAATTACAATATATTTACCATTTTAACTAAAACAGCGGTGTCAGCCTACAACCCATCAGCAGACCCTTATGTATCATACCTCCATCAAACTGCCATCCTCACACTGCTGTAGCACTTTCCCACCTTGTATGCTATGGAAATAGAGTAATGAATGGATGCTAGGTGTGTGAAAGGACCTGATGTCTGATAAGATATTTGTACCTGGCCCTACAGACACTTACATGTTAAATGTATAATAGATTAGGGACATGAGTCAGGTCCATAACAAACCTCATAAGCTGCCTGAGCAGAAAAAGTGAGCTCCAGAAAAAATTATCACTCCTTGGAGTGAGCTGAACATGTGCAGGCTAAAGATCCAGCAACAAGAATACAAGTACAAAGAAACAAAAATCAATTATTTATTTAAATTTCAATATACTCAGCTGCTGCTTGGGACCATAACCACTTTAAATACAATAAATAAATAAATAAATAAATAAATAAAAACCTGTAACACAGGAGGTAATTTGCATATATGTAGGATATATGTACAGATACATAGTCTGTTGCAGAATTGTAGGAAAAAAATAAAGAACTAGAGGTCAGGGATGCCAAGAATTCCAACTTAAGCCATTCTATGATTCTGTGATTCTCCAGCCCAAGTAACTTGGTCTGCACACTGCACAAACTTTGTCTATGAGGCAAGACTAGAACAATTCAGTAAGTCATTCTACTGCTAGGATCCTTTTGCTCTCTGTATCAGCCTGCCCATGCACACATTTCAACTCTGGTATTGCAGAAGTTGTTCACACAGCAACTCTATTCACTGTACAGCCATGATCCAGCAACAGCATGGTCCTTGCTGTTCACAGAATGAAGGTGTCGTTATATGCAAGAAAATGTACTGGATCACATAACTGAGGCTCTCCCCTGTTGTAGGCAGAAATTGCTGGTGTACATTGGTAACACCTTTGGAATAATCTATATGGACGTATACATCTGAAGATAATAAATGTTTGTTAAGGGGTGTATCAGGGATATACCATATATCTAATTATATATTTGGGTGAGCATTTAACTTAGATGGTAATCAGATAAAGCTGAAGTAGACACTTATAGCTTAATATAGCAGAATTTTGTAAAAATTATCCAATATCAATAGTTATTCTATTTCTTGACATAACAAAACACAGTGTTATATATTACTTTTCCCATTATAATTTCTCAATACCTTGCTATTGTCATCAGAAGCATAATAGAAAAAAAGACTACTGCGCATATATTATTTTCTTTTGATTAAACAGGTGCACTGGAATTTCAGTCATTTAAGATCATAATTAAATATCCCATTTTTCATTGCCTTTTTTTTTGTAAACACATTTTGGTAATTAGATTCTAAAAGGAGGTTTTTTTTTCATTCTTTTTTTAAAGTTACATTTCTAGAGAAGTAGAACAGACACATTTATTCACTCTGCAAAGGTGGAAGACCTTATACGCGTGATCTGATTATACTGTTCATTAAAAGTCTGAATCTTCCACATCATCCTTAGTTTTACTTTATATCTTCATGATAGCTTTGATTTGCTTAAAGTCAGTCATGATTTTTAGGCATCTAGATCAAGTAAGAATTAAAGCTATTAAATCTTGAGATGAAATGGCAATATATTAATACCTACATTATAAAAAATGCTTATTTATGACAAGCTGAGTAAAAAACTGGTGAAGCATGGCTAAATACTAATCAGGTAAGATGTTGCTAAAGTAGAATAGAATATATATAAACCAATAAAATCTGAAAAAAAAAAACAAAAACAAACAAAAAACACAACCCAACAAAAACTCAACAGCCTGTACATTCAGAAAGTACTATTGAATTTAGAAATTTTTAGTGATCTTCTATAAGATGCTCAACACCACTTTCTCAAGATCAAGCCACATTTTTTAACACCAAAAAACCATGATCAATCTCCATCAAGACATACTTTTGGCCTTTGAGTTGTAGAGGGAGGCCATCAGCTTAGCTTCTCTAATGGCAAATGTTACTATTTCTGTGTGTTTTACTACACTTGTTGCAATTTTCATTCACCTGTCTGTGGATATAAGCAAGTACTAATTTTTTCTAAATCATGCTATTTACGGCAAGAAAGAAAAGGGGTGATTAAACTGATGATTATGAAGAAAATAAATGATGGAAACTTGCATCAAAATATCAGTATAATCTGTAGAAGTAGCATGTTAATTATAATAAGGATAAATATTTAAGAAAAATTTTGTTTCTGTTCCTGGACTTCAGCAACACATAACTGGCAAATATCATAGCCAGTGTACATAAGAAATATCTTACAATGAATATACAGCAGTAAAATTCATCAGAGAGGATACATTGGTGCTGGCATGGTGGTCTAGAGAAATTTGCTTACGTAGAAACAGATTGGTTAATCTTTCATTGTGTTAAAAAGGTCATCCTTCTTTGTAAGATTTTAAGAAATAAAAGAGTTTATTTACAGGCATGCAATAATCACACTGAAGAACAGTATGCAATCTATGTGACTATCCAGTCTGTGTATGTTTTCTTAAGTATGATTTTAAATGAATCTATTAAATTAGTCATCTGTAGGTAATGAAATTTAATGCTGCATGGATGTTGAATACATTACACTTGAAATTGAAGACAACTATGTTGTTGTTGCAAGTGTGTCTATATATGTAATACAAACTATTTTAAATAATGGTGCTGTGTAACACTTAATTGTAAAACTGTCTTGGTTTTAAGAAGAAAGATCAATCAAGAGTACCTATAGCATTCCCAGTTCTGAGCAAGAGCTCAGATATAAAGACAAGAGTTAATCACAATTCTTTTAAAGGATAAAAATTTCTTTAAAGGGTAAAACTACCTTCTTTAATTATTACACTGAGGATTTTGTAATTCAACAATATAGCCCTACTAATAATTCTGTCTAGAAGAAATTTGCATGTTTTAAATTGGAGACATTTTAAAATACCATAGTTAAATCCTGATTCTAAGAAAAAGTTCTTTTTTAGATTTATTTCAGCTTCTATCAGGTGGCATTATTTTTCCAATAGTCACTAACTCCATACATCTCATTTGAAGCAGCTATGTCCAACCTATAATTATTTTCTTCTAATTAGAGTAATTCATGGTTAATTATTCAAAGTGATTCTTTTTCAAAATCAAACGCATTTCTTGCCATGGCACTTCTAAAATGTAAGATGCAAATAAAATATTCCCAAATGCAAATTTTTGCAATAAAAGAATGTCTACTTCACTTTCTTAAAATAGCATTACAATCATTCTATAGCAATAAGGACTTTCTTAATATCAAAGACATGGACAAAATTATTTGTTGATGTACAGCAGCACATTTCCATGCATATGGTGTCCTGCATAGGATCAGTGTATTTAATTCCTGCTAGTGACCAGGCTAGAATGTTTCTCTGTGCAAAAGAAGGCTCTGACAGCAGCAAGGAACATCCTGAGACCTTAGAAACAGTGCAAGAACCAGGAGTCCCCTCTGTGTAAGGTCTGATCAAATCTTACTCAACTGTAGCTTTGCTTATTCATGGTAGGCATAAACATAATGACGTAATACAGCCACACCTTACATGAAGCTGTGTGTCACTCTGTTTGCATTTTGAAGTGCGACGGGTAAATCAGAACAGTTATTTCATCTCTCCATTGTGATTCTCTGACCGACCACCTCTAAGAATGAACTGGTGAACAGACCAAAATTCCTTCAGTTGGCTGGTCCAGTTGATGACTGCAGCCAGTTCTCAGCTGATGTGCAATACTCCTGTTTTTCGTGACTGAGTTCATCAGATAAATGCTGACTAAAAATAGTCAAAAATTTCAGGAGCTGTCCTGCAGATTTTAGTAATTAAATGACTGGCTGAAATTTTTTACCCTACTACAGTGCGCAGTCATCTCTAAATTTGCAAGGGTCTCACCACCCATTTGCCATCCAGACAATTTCACTAGAGAGGTTTGTTGCATACCAGGGACCTGCATCTGTGATATCATGAAGGAGCAACCAAGCCTGGCAAAGCCAGAGGACTACCACTTATTCCTACTCTTTCCCGTAGGGCCAAATGAGGCTTCAAGAAGGAGACTACAAAATATCAAAAAGGACTTTATGTCCCATGGAAAGATGCTGAAGGGATCAGGAGCACAGGAAGTGTTCTCCTCTGTACTCCCATTTGGAGACTGGGGCCCAAGAAGAAGAAGACAAACAGGTCAGGTGAACTGGCTGTGTGGCTAGAGGGATTTGGGTTCTGCAATCTCGGACACACTTTCGAGAGACTGGGCATATTGACATCTGACAGGCTGCACCTGACCAGGTGGGGCAAGAGTGTTCTGGGCAGCAAGCTGGCTGACCTTATTAGCAAGGCTTTAAACTAGATTCAGCAGGGTTCTGTCACTCTACATCTGAGTGACAGAAAAGAATCTGGAAACACCAATATTTCAAGAAGAAATGGGGAAATACCATTGAACTGTCCCAAAGGAATTGGGGAAACGCCCTCTAAACAGGTGATGCAGCCCATAGCCCTGCTGAAGTGCCTCTACACTAGTGCACACAGCATGGGAAACAAGCAGGAGGAGTTGGAAACCATGGTGCAGTTAGAAAACTATGACCTGATTGCTATCACGGAAGCATGGTGGGACAAATCACACAGCAGTAACATTGGAACAGAGGGCTACAAGCTCTTCAGAAGAGAAAGGCAAGGAGAGATGGGAGGGGGTGTTGCCCCCTGTTAGGGAAGGGATTGATTGCGACAATGTGGACAATGAATTGGCTTGAAGGCCGCACCCAGCGAGTGGTGGTCAATGGCTCCATGTCCAGGTGGAGGCTGGTGACATGTGGTGTCCCCCAGGGGTCTGTCCTGGGACCAGTGCTGTTTAATATCTTTATAAATGACATAGACTGTGGGATCAAGCGTACCCTCAGCAAGTTTGCAGATGACACCAAGCTGAGCAGTGCAGTTGATACAACAGAAGGAAGAGATGCCATCCAAAGGGACCTGGACAGGCTGGAGAAGTGGGCCCACATGAAGCTAATGAGGCTCAACAAGTCCAAGTGCAAGGTGCTGCACCTGGTTCAGGGCAGTCCTGTACAGGAGTCCAGACTGGGAGAAGAACTCATGGAAAGCAGCCCTGCAGAGAAGGACTTGGGGGTTCTGGTGGACAAAAAGCTCAACATGAGCCAGCAGTGCGTGCTTGCAGCCCAGAAGGTCAACTGTGTCCTGGGCTGCATCAACAGAGGAGTGGCCAGCAGGTGGAAGAAGGTGATTGTGCCCTTCTGCTCTGCCCTTGTGAGGCCCCACTTGTAGTTCTGCGTCCAGGTTTGGGGCACTCAGCACAAGAAGGATGTGGGGCTGTTAGAGCGGGTCCAGGGGAGGGCAATGAATTTGATCAAGGGGCTGGAGCACCTCACCCATGGAGAAAGACTGAGAGAGCTGGGGATGTTCAGCCTGGAGAAGAGAAGGCTCTGGGGAGACCTCTTTGTGGCATTTCAGTACTCAAAGTGGACTTATAAAAAAGATGGAGGACAACTCTTTACTCAGGTAAAAAATGATAGGACAAAGGGGAATGGTTTTAAACTAAAAGATGGCAGACTTAGATTATATGCCAGGAGGTAATTCTTCCTTCAGTGGGTTGTGAGACACTGGTACAGGTTGCCCAGAGGAGCTGTGGCTGCCCCATCCCTGGCAGTGCCCAAGGCCAGGCTGGATGGGGCTGGGGGCAGCCTGGGCTGCTGGCAGGTGTCCCTGCCCATGGCAGGGGGTGGCACTGGGTGGGCTTTAAGGTCCCTTCTGACCCAAACCATTCTGTGATTCTATGATTCTATGACTCACTCGTATCAAGAGGTGAAATTAAGCATAACTAACTTTGCTTTGACAACCAATTGCATGCTACATTCCTGCATGTTATTTCTGGATTTTACATGGCAAAACAGTATAATTTGCATGACCAAGGCTAAATCTGTTGAAAACTGTTTAAAAAAAAAAAAAAAAAAAAAAAGTATGTATAAAGCAGAAGTTATAAACTACAAAACTACATCGTGTTGCATTTAGTAAAATAACTTTCTAAGTGATTTTTTGACAGATTGAATATTTTATCACATCAGTTCCATAATCCAGAAGTAGCATGCTTTGAGGCACTTCTGATATTGTATTTCTGCTTGTTTTACATTTCATTTAACCTATGTCTCTCAAAGGAGATCAAATTAGTCATGAAGATCCAAATTTTAGTAATATATGGAACAGCATTACTGTATGGATGAACTTCGAGAACTCTACGGCTTCAATGGAAGTCAAGCTCATTTTTTTTTTTTTTTTAACCATTTTTTTCTCTATAAAAATGATGTCATAGAAAAAACACTGCTAGTAACTTGTCAGTACAGTTCCATGACAACAAAATTCAAGGAGCCACAGCTTGGTTTTCTGAAAGTGTTAAGTGGAGTTTATAGTTATAGTATCATTGACCAAGCCTAAATGTGACCACATAAAATTCCACACCCATAAGCACATACAACAAAACAAAGTACTGCATTAACAAAAGATACGTAAGAAAAACAGCCTATATTATTATCTAGTCAGAAAGCTCCTGAAAGTTCAGTTTATTTATGGCTGCACAATAAAGCACAGTGATAAGGCAGTCCTACACATTTTCAAGATAGATAATATATTATAAAAAACAGTCAGTCTCTTGTTACAAATTTCAAGTAATCCTGTGCCTGGTTTTATTCTGTGTTGCTCTACGTACCTAGGTTATCTAGTGTATAAAAATATTACTTAGACATATAAGAACATGTTACAAAACAGAATTTGCCATATTTTTCTGTTGGAGCAAACAGAACTTTTTATTCTTTTTCATTGCAGAAACACATGTCATTTCAATTTGAGAGACCAGCCACACTGCAACAAAACTGTTTTAAACTTCACCTTTATGCTACAAAGGCCTAAGAAGTAATTTCTTCATTCATGCAAGAACCTAGCACCACCCCCCCCCCCCCCAATAACAACAACAACAATAATAATAATAGGAAAAGATACAAAAAGCTACCTTCAGTAATTACCATGGTAGTAACAGTATAACATTTTCCTCATAATTCTGAATCACAGATAAAAGCTAGTGGTTGCAATCCCCACATTCTTAGAAATATGCTCCCATAATTATACACACAAAAAAGGTACCTATGCCTGCCTTCGAATCTCACCCTAAGTTGTCAGAAAAATCTAATATATCTTTAGTACCTTAGTAGAGTAGTTCTTTATGGTACCCAAGTAAGAGGACTTGTTTCACAATTTCATAAACTTCCTTTATTTAATTATCTGCTACTTCTTTCTGTGAGTTGCAGAGCTTCGTATCTTTCCTCCAGCCCCCCAAATGCTTGTTCTAGCTTTTTACAGTGAAAGATTCTTGGTAACTATACATAACTTTCCCACAAGATGCCATATATATGCAGCATATTTTAAACTAAGTTGTTTTGCTTCTTTTGTTAGAGATAACTACTGAAGAACAGGCAAAAAATCACTTTGTGAAGTTTGTTCACTTTAGCTTTATGGCTCATTCTTATCTACACAGCATCTGCAACTCTTCTGTTACTATACCATAGACACCACTGCCTCCTAGTGAGCCTCTTTGTAACATCTGTGTCTCCCACATCTGTGCCCCCACAAAATGCCTGACAGAACCCCTTCAGAAGCTCTGGAATTCACCAAACTGTTTTCTGTGTTCTTTATCAGAATCACTTACTGTGATCAGAAAATGAACAAGAGCGCCTCTGTCACCGATGAATCAAAGAAAAGAAGCAATGCCATATGTCCCCAAGGACAAAGCTCCAAAACAAGATCTTCCTGAACTATTGCTGTCAGCTTATATTGGATCCTTCCTGGAAAGCAAGCTCTGCAGCCCACCGTCTAGCCACAGTCAGTACTGCTGGACACTAGGCAATGATCTTGACCAGCTGATAAACAAACCCCAGAAATACCAAAGCTGGTGGCTCTATGCTATTCATCTCGGTACCAGGCTGAGGTGGCACTTCTGTATAATATTGCCTCCTGTGCCATAAACTCCTACTTTCACACCCGAAATTCTTACTCCTGATTGTTCTACTTGATCTTTCTCCAGCACTGAAATCTTCTCATCCTGTAGCCTGTATGTCCAGGAGCTTTTTGCCTCTGAAAAATAGTTCAACCTTATCTTTCTGTTTGCTATACCCTTTGGTTTCTCCAGCTTCCCTGCTCTTGAGTCCCGTTTTGCTTATGCCCTTGAATCAATAGGAATCTTTGGCTTCTTCAGTAGCCGCAAGATAAGAAAGCTTTCTCTTAAAATCAGATTAATCTCCCAATGCTGAAAGAAGAAAATTCCTCAAAAATCCCTAAGGAATATACCAGAGCTAAGTAAGAAAAACAGAGGAAATGTACCCATTTGTTCTTTTCTACCCCCTTGCAAAAGCTGCCGGCAACTAAAAAAAATCACCAAGCTGATAAAGACACCACACAATTTCCAGAAGAAAACCACAAACACAAAAACCAACCAAAAAACAACCAACCAAACTATAATCAAAGAAAGAGAAGCTTATGGAGGAGGTCTTACATCTTTTAATGGGGAAAATATTTAACATCATGTGCCGTATTATAATGTCTATCAGTAATGTGGATTTGACTTTTAACACTGATAAAGTCCTGTGAGTTTTCTGTGATTCATTTGGTATTTAGGCTTTGGTTTTCAGTTTGGCTGTTTTGTTTGTTTGTTTGTTTGTTTGCTTTGTTTTTCTGTTTTTACAAGGAGATCATTAACCCAGGAGTTTCATGAAGAAGTCTGTAATAGCACTGACATGAGCTGCACCCACGAAACAGCACAGAAGCACAGATCTGGGGAGGAACAGACCCTCCGAAGTGGTGGTCTTCTTAGTGAAAGAAATGTCAGTAGAATCATATGTTCAGACCTGCAACAAATCATTGCATGTGATTAGCAATATCCCTAGTAAATAGACCTCACAAGGTTACTTTCTGCTCTGCTGCTACCTGTTAAAAGAACTGCTGTACAGGTTCAACAGCCAGCAGTGGTCAGGGAGGCAAACCAGACAACTTCTTAAACAGCCCTTCTTTGCTATCAGACAATCATTAATTCTCACGCTGTCTTTCATAGCCACAGGTAGAAATGCTATTGCTAATTTTCAGCTACCTGAAAATGTCTCTCGAGAGATGTTTTTTCAGGCTTGAGTAGTCATTCAATACCTTGTGGAGAGGCAGATGAATACTGAAACTGAGAGCGAGGTATTGTCCAATGGTAAATGAGTTTGGCAGGGGAGTAGAAAATTCACGGGCAAAGGGTTTGGTTATGACCCAAGAACAAGCAAAGATACTGGAACAGACCGGGTAAAGGTTTGGCCCTTTCAGAGTATAACAAGTCAAACTCTCTACTCAGATGCTATTAACTACAAGGAAGACCAGTGTTTCAAAGAGAGTTGGAGTTTAAAACTGAATCTTTTAAAACACGAGGGATTAAAATACTGGAGTTTTATACAAGTAGATACAAATATAAAAAAATATATGTTTTATAAACATAAATATACTCAACATTTTCTAGGACCTCCTTTTAAAGATTATTTTGCTGAACATAAAATTACTTTCCTGCTCAAACCACCACCACTTTGTATTTGCCACAACAATCTTTGATAGCATATCCAAATTTTTCACATGATATAATTAGCATCTTTACTTGATTTATATTTAAATCTACCAAATCATAGCTATCAGCTGTTAGCAACCAAGGGAGGTAAATTTCCAGCTAGTAAAGATGACAAGGAAACATCACACTGAGTTTCTGACACCACAGCTCCTGTGAAAAAATTTCACACACTTTAAGAAATCTGTCTTCATTTGCCCCGTATTCCATTGGCAATGCTAATTCCACTAGTTCTGAATTATTATTCTTGCATAGCTGAACAATCCCAGAAGCTGTGGCCCATCAAGTAAATTCACTCCACCTTGTCCCTTCCTCTCAATTAGCGATAAAGGCAAAGGAGACAGAGAACCAAACCCATCTGACTGTGCATTGTCTGAGGAATATCCATGGCTACTGCATCCATCAATGAGTTCTTCATGTTGGCTAGCAGTTATATGGGAAAGGCATGAGCAAACTAAAAGAATGAGAAGAAAAAAAAAAAAAAGAAAAGAAAAGAAAGTTTGATACCTCTTCCCTGAACGGCTGTAGATTTTGCTAAGTATCTTGCAATACATGACAGGAAAAATCACAGTCTAATTTTAAGGAAAGGAACATTACAGTACAAGTTATCTGCTCATAACATTAAATGGTAAATAATCCAAGTGTTCACCTGATGGATGCAATTATCAGTTTAGTTAGCATAACAAAGTGGAACAGAAACAATTCTCTTTGATATAGTTAAAATGCTCCATTTGAAGTGAAACAAATACATGAATGATAACATGAAATCAGTTCCATATGGGTGGATGAATGGTGGTCTCTCATGTATTTGAGTCCAGTAATGATCCTAAGACTTTACGGACTTCTGAAATACCAGTAGGAATCAATGAAAACTGAAAATAAAAAATAAAATAATATAATTAAAATAAAATAAAATAAAATAAAATAATAAAATAAAATAAAATAAAATAAAATAAAATAAAATAAAATAAAATAAAATAAAATAAAATAAAATAAAATAAAATAAAATAAAATAAAATAAAATAAAATAAAATAAAATAAAATAAAATAAAATAAATAAAGTAAAATAAAATAAAATAAATATCAGAATACCATATTCTCACTGGCTGCTGTCTTAAATTTATGGACAAATTCCTTATGCAGTATTTGAAATCTGCACTGCAGATTACTGCACTATATTTTCTTTTATTGCAAAGGTAGATGATATATAACCAGTGTGGTTGAAAGCAAAATTCTGGAGTCAATGTCTAGATGCCCTTTAGTTTTCATAGCAAGAGGTAATGCTATATTGCGGTCATTAGAAACAGAGAGGTTGTGCAGCCTCCATCTGTACTGGTTTTCAAGACCAGAAAGTCGTGACTAACCTCTTCATACCTCGTAGTTGCCAAGAAGAAGGTCCCTTCCAACCAGAATTGCCCTATCAGCCCATCGTCACTTGAAGTGCATTACCTATTATTGGTGGATGACACTCTATACATACCGTTTGTCACTTGATATTATTTATTTTTCCATAAGCCTGTTATTTAACTCGTTCTTGCCTTGGTAAGTAATGTGCCAAACAGAAGGCACATCTTTCTGTGTTAGCAACGTTCATTCTCGAGCACTTACAATGATCTGTACATTTCTTTTATGCTGATTTGCCCACACAAGCCAGATCCTGATTCCAAGTGGTGGGTGTGGAAGAGGAGAGAATCACCACCATTTATCAAAGGTTAAGACTACACTCTGAGATAATTCGGCTCCTTTTAAAAGAAAGTTATTGCACAACTAGAAATTGTTAATAATTGTACTCTCTAAGTTGAACTTTTAGGCTACCGATAAATTGTTAAAGAAAGCTGTATTCAGTAGAGTGCAGTAACTGAAAATATTTTGCTTTTTCATGTCACGAACCATGTTCAACTATTGCTTACTGAAAATAATTTTAGATAATAGCTAATTCTAGATATTCTATGTATTTTGCTCTATTCTTGTGCTAGGAACCTTTTTAACTTTTCTGTTAAAATGTCTAGCCAGGCAATTTATCCCCTTAGCTTTTCTCATAGAAATAACGTGTGCCACTGAGGTGCCTTGTGGTCTCCACTGTATTTTCAATTTCATATTTTAACAATATTAAATCATCAAAAAGCTGTATTCTTAGACTATTAAAAAAGCTTGTCATTCTAGAGTGTTTCAGCGATACTAGAAGAAGGTTCTCAGGTTTGTAAAGGTGTGCTATTCTAGCTGACATTTTGACCATTATGACCAAAATGAGCATTAATGTATAAAATACAGTTCCAAATGCTGCAAAGTTTAGAAATCTACTGCAATTTCTGTTTCTGACTGAGTCACTTTGTATAAATTAATTTTGTAATATTTGGCATTTTTGTTTGGAGAAAGACAACAAAGGAGGCAGAAAAAACCTCTATTTTTACAAAAGAAATACAATAATATAAAGTGCTACATATTCTATGACTTTTTATTCAATAGAATCAGTGTACCTATTTTTTTTAAAGAATAATATAATAGCTTAAATTGTCCTTTATATTTACAACTAATTAATTACTTTACTTTGCTAGAAATAAAGGTCATTAAAATTATCTTGAAGCTTGACTTAGATTTCAGAACTAACCTCCAAGTTGTAAAACCTTTAACTATGTTCCATTTAATGCATTTAATAGATGTAAAAGCTCACAAGTGATGATATAAAGGATAATTTACGCTTGCAATGCATTTTTGTCCAATTAATAGATTGCCTGTGTGTTGCATATTTTGCATGACAAAAGAGCAGAATATTAAACTGCCATTCATAATGAAAATGCACTTTGCAAATTAAAAGTGCCGAAACAGAAATTTTTCACCCTGTTTAGGAAATAAACAGTCCTTAACCAATTAAACTGCATTGTAATAATTCCATGATTTATTGCAAGTTGTTTAACTTTCAAAACTTGGCTAACCCATATTAAGGTCACAATCCATCATGTCTTGCTTGGAAAGCCAACAAATAATGGCTGTTGTATTAGCTGCTTTTGATGATAGTATGAAAGAAGTATTAGCACTTGTCAACAAAACTGCTTACAACATAACATTAGCATGCATGGGCTGCTGTACCTATTTATTATTCTGGCAGCTTCACACATATTGTTACAAGCTTATAAAACATTTTGTCGGGTGGAAACCGAATGTACACTGTTTGGTTTTCTGATAGACTGGCAGCATAAATGTCTGGGCTGACTTAGTTTAGTTTAAGTGTAAATAGAGACACAAATTCTTCAACCTGTTCTCTTATTGATATTGAAAAGTGCTGAATTATTCAGCATCCAACTCTTCTGTTTGTGTCTATCACAGTTATCAATTACCCATCAGTCTTCTTGTCAAAACAGAATGGATTAATCTGGCTGAAAACAAGACAAATAAGTGGATACTATAACAGGGGTGTGAGGTTGCCAAACTGTCAAAGGGAAATCCAGGCAGTGACATTTGCCATCAAAAGTCAGATATCTGGCTTAAGTGAGCAAATGATTTCCCTTTACGAGCCAAGAATGCACTTAGCTTACCGTAAGTAAATTAATCTGCCTACTTTGCCTACTAATGCACTATCAACAGCAATAGTCACTGCAATTTTGTACTTACTGCTCATATGCCTTTATGGTCCAATGCCTTGTCTCTGGATTGTTTAATATAAATATACCATAATAATGTTTTATTTTATAAATTAAAATAGAATAACTTGAATTCATAGCTTCTACATGTGGTTACTTGTGTTAGTTTCATCTGTTATACAGATCAGTTGGTAAGATACCATGTAATTTGAACAGCTGGTTTGTGGAATACACCCAACTTCTGTTAAATCTAGCCTTTAGTTTTCCTCTCTAGATTAAAACTTTAATATTTTGCTTGGCAAACTCTTCAGGTCCATCTATTGCTCTGATATATGCATGTGATTTTGTCTGAACTTTAAAAAAAAAAAAAAAAGTCAGTAATACACCACCCAGTTTGGGACCAATATTTGGCACCAGTTGAGTCATGTCTTGGATTCCTATCAGGGGTTTCTGGTTTGTTTGGCCTTTTTTTTTTTTTTCCCTGTGGTAATACTAACAGAAATGACTCTTCTATTCTATTCTAGGTAATCATCACTCATGCCTGGAGCCTTGCAATCATGGCAGCAGACATGAAGAGCTTAGTGTAAGCCAAATTTGTCTATTTTTTAGTGCAGTAAAAGCTTCTATATTTGCTATAGCTTACACTTATTTTGTAAACTCATCTGCTAGCCATATATCTTTAAGTGTCAAGTTCTGAATGTTAAAATGCAGGTAGAAAGCTGCAAACATTTCATAGTATCTAAAAATTATATCAAGAAAGAAGGTTATTCATGAAATCCTGGACAAAACTTGCAATGTCTGTTAAACATCTTGACATCACAAAAAATTATACCCACACATTTCTATATCAACTAATATAATTACATGAAAGTAAAAGTATGGCCAGGAGTATTATAAGATTACTAAAACAGTTTATGTTCTTGCTCTTATTAGGTCTGCAATTGGTTAAAAAAATAAAATAATAATAATAAAAAAGAAAATAAATAAATAAAAAAATAAAAAAATTTAAAAAGCAGAAGGGTATTTTAGCAAAGGTATTTTGCAGTCATTGTTCCAATATATTTGACCAAGGGCTGATCTCCAGAATATTCACTAAAAATACAGTAAAGCCAATTATACATAGAATTTCAGTAATGTGGATAAATTTACCTGGTATGTTAATCTTCAGTCTTTTTATTTCTATTATGTATGAGCAGTACACAGCTGGCTCTGTTAACCACTTGATATTAAGCATCAGGATTTATTGACAGACATTTAACAGTCAAGAAAAGATTGCACTGGATCTGCTAGTTATAAAAGTTATTCAGACTGTATAATTCAGCATTGCTAGACATCTGCTCAGTTCTTTGACTTTTAATAACTCTAAGACTGTACTGTCAGAATTGATAAAGAATATATATATTCTAATATTTCTTGATCTTCTTTCAGAGATATGCTCATTGTAATCTGTGAATTTTTTTGTGAAATTACTGTCAGGTCCATGTCTGATTTAGCTCTCTTGATCAGTTCTAAGTGAAACAGTGTAGAGAGATCTCAGAAATTTTTCAGAAAAACCTTACCGGTTCCAACCAGGAAACATAATATAAACCTCCCTGTGACTTAACTCCTGACAAAATCATTCTGTTCTCTAGCAAATTAAGGAATAATTTTTCCTGTGATTGGTGAGAACAACTATTATTATAATAAAAGATACAAAATAATTTAAACAGAAGAAATTGGTTGCTTCATGTCAAAGGTTTTAAAAACTAGTGTCAGAAATCAATCATTACAATAGAAAGAAAATTGCAGCAGAAACACTGCTTCTCCACTTTGGATATGTCAAAGAATAATTCTCATTCTAGTAAGAGTTTCTCTGGCTTGATTGAATAGCCAGTGTATTTGTTTGCTTGCTTAAACAGTTATTAATTATGACTAGTTTGAGGTTGTTCAGCCTGGAGAAGGCCCTGGGTAGACCTCACAGCGGCCTGCCAGTGCCTAAAGGGGGCTGCAGGAAAGCTGGCGAGGGACTCTGTGTCAGGGGTGTAGGGATAGGGCAAGGGGTGATGGTTTTAATCTAAAAGAGGGTAGAAAGAGGGTAGATATAAGGAAGAAATTCTTCTTTCAGAGGGTGATGAGTCATTGGAACAGATTGCCCAGAGGAGCTGCGGCTGCCCCATCCCTGGCAGTGCCCAAGGCCAGGCTGGATGGGGCTGGGGGCAGCCTGGGCTGCTGGGAGGTGTCCCTGCCACTGGCAGGGGGTGGCACTGGGTGGGCTTTAAGGTCCCCTCCAACCCAAACCATTCTGCGATTCTATGACTACTAGACCTATCTGAATGCTTGAAATGTACCTATTTTTTTCATTTAATGTCCACTGGACTTCCAGTTACCTTCTGTCACATGAGAAAATAAGGAGAATACTAATCCTTAGCATTATCAACCTATTGAAACACCAGGCAAGATTTAGCTTTCTTTTAAGGTGAAAAGTGAAATTGCATTACTCCATGTTACTCATAACTTCCTAAGATGGATTCCTACGGCAAACATCCTTCAGATTTAATCTTGCTTTTTTTTTTTCTTTTTCTTTTTCTTTCTTTTCTTTTTTTCTTTTCCCACCCCCAAAGAAAGGCATATACCTGACTTTGGTAAAAGGGTTATTATTATTGTTATTGTTTTTAAACCTAATCATAGTGAAAACTGCTTGTCATGGAATGTTATCTAGATGTGCATTTGAAGGAAGGAAATGGTTACATCTTCTTTGCTTTTATTCTGCAGTTCAGAAAAATGTGCTGAACTAAAGTTAAGGAAGAAGTATAAATCACTACTGAGCTATTGGTAAGAGGCAGGCAGGGCAAAATTGAGGGGTCCATACAGTGGCAGAAACTCCCAGATGACAATGCTGCTGTCATCTCCTTTACGGCAGCCAATAAGCCTGCTTTAGCATTTGGGCTTGGGATGAGGAGACCAAAGGTGTAGAGTGCTATTATCTGCTCAAGTCTCAAGACATTTATGAAACTATGCAAGAGGTAAACTCTTACCAAAGAAGCTGATGGCAGATAAACATGTAATAAAGCACATTTAGCGTGATGTTTTCTTATACAGGCTGAGAAAATATACAGCACAGTTGATAGTAGCCACAGAATTACAATGAACTACCTAAAATCTAGCAGGCATATATATTATAAAGGAGCATTTGAGATCACCAAACTTTCCATGCAGATACTGCAAATTTACATTTTAACATTTCGAGTATGTTTATATGAAAATAAAGAAGGGTTATCCAATATAAGGTTTCAATGGAATTTTCTGAGGCTGAAAGATGAAATACTATAGAAAACTGAGATTTTCCCAAACCTACCTGCAGAGCAAAAGGGCTGGGATGCTGTTAAAGAACACTTTCAAAATTCTTAGACAGGAACTATTATTACCTTTTTTTTTTTTTTTTTTTCAAAAACTAAGCAAAATTAAATAGTGGCAAATTATATCTTTCCATAGCTTTAATTTTTAGTTAAGTTTTAGACTCTCCAAGGAATTAAATTAATTATGAATAAAGGAGTGGTGTTAATGTTAAAAAAAAAAAATCTAAAATGCTTCCAGTTCCCAAACTGAAAGAAAGTTCTTGTTACTAATCTGTTTGTTTCAGTATGGTAGAATGGTCTTGTTTAAAGTATTATGCCAAGCAGAGTTAGTATCAACAAGCTTGTGTTTGAAAATATTTGTGGAATCACAAGGCCAGAAGACATTAATTTTTTTAAAATTTCATTTTAAAAGTATCTTATAGTGATGTGAGGTGTTACTTTTAAGTTAAATATATGCATTTCTGGGGGGGGGAGGGGGGGGAGGGGGTGTGGAAATCTAGGTAACTAATTAAGATATATCAAGAAAATCAAGATAACTAATAGATTCAGGAAAAAAACTATCATGAGTTGGTAAATCTGAGTAGTGCTTTATGATAAACCAGTCACTGCACTCCTGCCAAAACTTTAGACAGACAAGTTCCTTTCTGAGATATTCATAGAGAGCACACATGGAAGGACATTCCCTCAATGGTCAGGGTTTACATCCATTTTCATCCTAATCTTTCACTCTTCAAAGCTGGTATCGAAAGCAATTCCCAAGAAAAGTCTAAAGAACCCCTTCTCAGACGTTCCACATGATATAAAAGATAAAAAGAAAATTTTGGCTATGAAATTAACATTCGTTACTGTAGTAACAATGAGAGAAACAAAACAAAATTTACTTTTTAAAAATCTGGCCAAACAACTAGATTTATGGCAAGTCAAAATATGTGTTGGGGAAATGTCAGGAAGCAAAATTTGTCTTTCAGTAAAGAAGAAATTCTACTCAAAAATAAGGAAGACAAACATTCTATGCTTCACATTGGAACTTTTGAGTTCTTTTCATTAAGAGCCAACATGCCTATTAATACTGCAGGTTGCACTGAGTCAGAGTCACAAGTCTCTGGAACCCTATTTTAGTCAAACTCAAGGGGAAGGTCTGCATTCTTATACTCATGCTTTTATCGCAGAATCACAGAATCGAAGGGGTTGGAAGGGACCTTGAAAGATCATTGGGTCCAACCCCCCTGCCAAAGCAGGTTCCTTAGAGCAGGCTGCCCAGGTAGGCATCCAGACAGGCCTTGAATATCTCCAGAGAAGGAGACTCCACAACCTCCCTGGGCAGCCTGTCCCAGCGCTTTGTCACCCTCACCGGGAAGAAGTTCTTTCGCATGTTGGTGCGGAGCTTCCTGTGCTCCATCTTGTGGCCATTGCCCCTTGTCCTGTCCCCACAAACCACTGAAAAGAGGTTGGCCAAATCCCTCTGTCTCCCACACCTCAGGTATTTATACACATTGATGAGATCCCCTCTCAGTCTTCTTTTCTCCAGGCTGAACAGACCCAGGTCCCTCAGCCTTTCCTCATAGGGCAGATGCTCCAGGCCCCGTATCATCTTTGTGGCCCTCCGCTGGACTCTCTCCAGGAGATTCCTGTCTTTTTTGTACCGGGGAGCCCAGAACTGGACACAGTACTCCAGGTGAGGCCTGACCAGGGCAGAGTAAAGGGGGAGGATCACCTCCCTTGACCTGCTGGCCATGCTCCTTTTTATGCACGCCAGGATCCCATGGGCCCTCTTGGCCACGAGGGCACACTGCTGGCTCATGGCCAACCTGTCGTCCACCAGGACCCCCAGGTCCTTCTCCGCAGAGCTCCTCCCCAGCCTGTACTGATAACGTCCGGTTGTTCCTTCCCAGGTGCAGGACTCTACACTTGCTCTTGTTAAACCTCATTTGGTTTCTTCCTGCCCATCTCTCCAGATGGTCCAGGTCTCGCTGAATGGCAGCACAGCCTTCTGGCGTGTTGGCCACTCCTCCCAGCTTTGTATCATCGGCATGCTTGCTGAGGGTGGACACTATTCCCTCATCAAGGTCGTCAATGAAGATGTTGAACACGACCGGACCCAGCACCGACCCCTGGGGAACGCCGCTAGTCACAGGTCTCCAGCCGGACTCTGCACCGCCGATCACCACCCTCTGAGCTCGGCCAGTCAGCCAGCTCTCAACCCACCTTAATGTCCACTCCTCTATCCCACACTTTCTCAGCTTTGCTATCAGGATGTCATGGGAGACAGTATCAAAAGCCTTGCTAAAGTCAAGGTAGATGACTTCCACTGCTCTCCCCCCACCTACCCAGCCATCATAGAAGGCGAAGGTGATGCCATCATAGAAGGCAACAAAAAGTTTTATGTTTTATTTTGACTTTAAATATTTTATTTTGAGCTGTTTTCTTGGCCACGAGGGGAAACAAATACCAGCCTTTCTAATTAGCACCAACTTTTTGAGAATGAAGTGTCTCAGATAACAGCATCTTTATGAGTAACTTGCTTTCAGAACACACCTACGGGTATTCAGTAGTACAAGATCTGTCTACTTTGATAACACTGTTACACTTATAATCATGGATACATTCCAAATTTCTCTCAAAATGTCACAAAGAGCTACTTAGAAAAATATCATTGAAATGAACAGCAAGTTAAAAATTACATTCGTTGATCAAAATGAAAAACACTGATAACATTAACCATCATTACTGAGTAGAGCTGACAAGGAACTTCATAGTTTCATTTTGAAAATTATCTTCATGGAAAAGGGTGCTTAACTCGCTTAAGACCTTCAGAGTAAAATTATTTTTTCACTGAAACTTCTGACTTCTAAAGTGAAGAACACAACAAAAATAAAACCTGTTTCTTTCCATTATTTTGACTAAATCCAAATGTTTTATCTTAGGTCAGTTTAGCCATAATGTAATCTTATTTGAGCTGCTTCTACACCTTAGATGGACTGTGGTTTGAAATACTTCATCTCTCTTCTCTATGGAGTAGATTTTTATGCTGAATGTGAACCTTTGTCGTTGGTAAGCATGAGACTGAAATACAATTTTGAAAATATGAAGAAAAAGAAATTTTTAAATTTAAGGCAAAATGCAAAGATCAGCTCAAGCAGCGATGCTAGATACTGAACCATGCTTGAATTATTTCTAGATTAAATTCTTCAAAATCTACTTTTTTGGAAAAATGTAGGTATTATTTCTCAGTGTTGGTGCTAATTAGAAAGGCTGGTATTTGTTTCCCCTCGTGGCCAGGAAAACAGCTCAAAATAAAATATTTAAATTCAAAATAATTATAGATCATCACAGGTCTGAAAGACCAAGTTTTGTAGTACTTTTAAGTATAAGAATACAAATATATTTCATTTCTCAGAACCACCAGTTATGACAAATCTACTCATTGGAAACTCTGATTCTGACTGGATCATTCTACTCATTTTCATTAAAAAACTATCCAAAATCCCATACCTAAAAAGCCTGACAATTCAGTGAAATTAAAAAACAGTGCAAGTAAACATTACATAGCTCTGTGGCTCCTTTTAATCCATATTGAGTATTCTAGGTTTTATATATTATGGTACTCGTAACTAGAGAAAGGATCGGAATACACCACTGACTTCTACCAGCATTGTATTTTTTCACCATTGCCACCACATAGTCATTCTTAGTAAGCAGGCACTTAAAAATTATATTAAAATTTTCAAATATATGCAAACAGAGCTTTTTGACCAATACCTCATATGACATTAAAAATAGTTATATTGAATTTAGAAATATTACATTCACGACTGCTTCTATATTAAAGTTTACTTTTAAAATATGATACAGATAACAGATTATTTGGTATACCTATCTAACATTGATCATTTTTTTTCTTATTATTTTAAACTTCTCCTTATCAAGGAGAGGCTAGCAAAGAAGAGCAAACCCCCACTTTTCTTCATCCAAAAGTTAGGGTAGTTTTATGCTGAAGACAAGAGTTATGACGATACACATAATCTTAGAACTAGGTTTCCAACTAATAGCATAAGTATCAAAAAAAACCACAGCTATATTGTACTGGACCTTAGCAAGATATAAAAAAAAAATTTACTGGTGAAACTCCACACGGTACAGCAACCCTAATCTGTGTGCTGCTGTGGCAAAGCAACTATTAGTGACAATTAAAGCTAATTTAAAATAGCTTAGAATATGGATGGTATAAAAAATACTATTTTGAGATTAGAAAGATAAATTACCTAAATTATATGTATGAAATATACACAATAATTTGCAGAAATTAAAGGAATTATGATTTACAGTTTTGGAGAGGTGCAGAAAAGGGATAGTAAGGGGTATGGAGAGGACACTGAGATAGTCAACCAGGGAAGACTGACAGTGTGAAAAGCCTACTCTCTGCATGAACATACTTTAGAAAGTACAAGAAAGTATTTTGCAAATACTTTTCTTTGGAACTGTTTGAAAAGGAAAATCTAGAAGGCAGGTACATAAAACCAAGTGCACCATCATCTCCTTCCGCACAATACTTCTTCCAATCATTACTACTTAGAAGACAGCACAAGGCTACTTATCTGTCTGTTTTGTGCCTTGCTTATCACTACCAATAAAATGCGTGGTTCTGAAGTAAAAAGCTTTCTATTCTTGCCAGATTTATCTTGCTTACTAAAATAGATGTATAGCAATTACCTTTACACTAGTTATGTGTCGTAGGAAAACACATTTTATATCAGCTATGAGTTTACCATCTTTCTATTTCCCTTACGTCCTCTTGTAACAGCAAACACTCCAAGTTCATCCTCTGTACAAAAAGCTCCAAGTACATCCTCTGTACATTAGCACATAGGTGTCCTCATCACACCTATTTCAAGTCTGTACTGTTTTCAGGTACATTGTAAACTTCCTAACCATGCACCACTCTGTCTGAGCTCTCCCGAGTCTGCCACATCCATCGTGAGAAGGGTATCCAGCATGGAAAATAACACTCAAAATGAGAACAAGCTTCAGTAATAATATTACTGCTTTATTTTCTAGCCTATTCTTTTTACATACCCTAATTTATTTTTGACACCAACCTCACTTTTAACTTTTATTTAAGAAGTCTTAATTCTCCTTCTAAATTAATATTGCTAATATAGAAAGAACTGAGGAATGTACATGAATGCTTCACATTTTTCTCCCCTTTTCTTTGTACTCCATCTGACACTGTCCTTAACACTTATTTCACATGGTCATGATTCTCTTCTAGACTTAACTAACTTGAAAAAGAAACAAAAAGAACAAAAGATTAGATCATCATTTAAAAAAAAAAAGCCAACCTCATCAACGTCAAGGAAGTTTAAAACTTGGCATCCATGAGCTCCACTGCAATTTTATTTGAAACTGTCAGCAAAACCATTTCATAACCAAAGGATTCCCTATGTCTGGAGACACATTGCATAAAAAATGGCTACTAAAACCTCATTTAGGTGTAAACTGAAATACTGCATTACTGTTGTGACCACTGCAATGCTACATAACTCACATATTGGCGCAAGAGGACTAATCCTGCTTGTTTGATAGCATCACTGGAACCAGCCATTAGTTTAAGTCTCAGTAAAGAATCATTAGAATAGCTGACCAAATTTCAAGGTACAACTTAATCAACAACTCATTTTTGTTATCTCCTTCACAGGTCCCTTTCTCAGGAAGTTATATGCTGTATTTAATATGACATTAAAGATTGAAACCTCTTTCTATTGAAATTAAAAACAAGACCTGCAACAGTATTCCTAAATACAGGACACATCAGTATGCTTTTTTTTACAGGCAACAGGATCTACTGCCAAGGCTACTTAATCAGCTGGGCACTAGCAGTAGGTACCTTTAAAAACTAATGAAAAAGTATTTAGCAGGATATTTCTTGCCACTATTTCACAAAATACAATTCAAGTTATAATCTTCTTTACTGTACTAGAATGAACAACAATGCAGAGACTGATTCATCAGCTATTTCTTTTTGGGAATTATAAAACGTAATTTGTTAAAAAAATGCAAGTTTTATTTGAGAACATACAGCTCTCTTCATAAGTAACAATTTGCCAAAAGTGTATTCTAACACATTATGCATGTAAGCTTTAACTAATGAAATAACACAAAATTGCAATAAAAATATGAAGACAGAAAAGGCAAGAGACCTTCTTCCTCATTGCTACTACAAAGAAAATTGTGTTTAATTGTGAATTAACTTATAGCTCATTGCAACACAAAAAATCATTCTCAATTAAAAAAATATATATTTCAGTTGAAGAAAATAAACATTTTCCTTTCATTTTTTTTCAGACTGTCATATTCTGACTGTTCCAATACTTAACTTAAAGTCAGTGTATGCCTTTGACTTTCCAGGTCCATTTAATACCTAGAATTAACAAAATAAACATAAACACTAGCTGTCTGAATAAATTTGAGATATCAGATATGATAGTCTGTGTGAACTAAACGGGAATGTATTTGCAATTTAAAATATAATTCATCATAATGAAAATGTAAAGTAGTAGTTCTGCTTTATTCAGTATGGCAGGTTAGGGATCCCTGTGAAGCAACACTGAAGCAAAGAGTAGATTAATAATTTAATTTGGTTCAGAACTGTGCAAGTGAGGCACTGTGAGCTTTTATTCTGTAACCAGCTGCTGACCCTAATATGGATCAACCAATTAGACATCTCTATTTAACTGTTGGGTGACCCATCTAAAACTCACTAGGAATTTTCATTATAAACAAAACTCAGTGGCCTAAAAGAATCCCAGTTATCCCCCTGGTGGAGACAGTTGGTTTGATAGAAGCACACAAAGGAGCTCAGCAAATGAAAAAATTGCAAGATCATTTTAGGCTGCGTTCTGTGAAAGAACATCTTAATATAATGAGCCTTTTTTCGATATCCCTTGGCGAAGCATCAGCCCTCTCAGATAACCCCACACAAAGCAAATACCATTCGTCTGAAGTTACATTTGCTCCTTGTTATCACAACTTATGCCACTTAATTCATTATTCAACGAATTCACTTTCTTGTTTATTAGATGCAAGGTAGCCGCTCATCCCTAAAGGCCATGTATGCAAAAGACTGCTTGTAATCCTGTCACTTCAAACCTCTCTAGGCTTTTACATTGCTTCAGGAATTAGGAATAAAGAAGCAAACAATTTAGATTTATTCATGCTGATACCAAATCTGTATATGATAAAAGAAATAAGAGAAATATTACATAGCTAACTTAAAATCTATTGATACAGATCAACAGAATACGTTATTGCCTGCATTTGTAAAAGCTAGGACATTCATTTCTGTAGGAAAAAAAAAAAAAAAACAAAAAAACTAGACTGCATCTTATGTCTTTAAAAGGTCTGATTAAAAAATAAACAAGTATTTGTTTCTCACATTCGTTCCTTCTACTGAAAAGGTATCTCAGTGTCTTTCCTCAAGTGCATTTGATAAATTCAGTCTAACATCCCTACCAGAATTACCTGCTCAAGTGAATTCAGCTTGTAGTGAACATATTAAAATCAGCAATCAAATGCTATAGATATCAAATTCCAAAATGTTTTTAAAAGCCTTTGTTATACAATGGACCTTGAGATATATTGCAGCAGATTTTGGTAACTTATTGAATACACGTTCTTTAATGTTTTTGAATTCAGATTTTGCTAATGATATATTAAATAGATTTAAGAGTGCAAAATAAGAGCTTCAACTCTTTTCACACTACAGTAACAGTCATCGAGATGTTTCAATTTTACTCTGTAACCTTATGCTGTTAGAATCATTAAAATGCAAATGAATTACTGAATTAAACAGACTTTCAGTACACTCTTAGCACAATTAATATTGTATAAAATTATCTGCATAATTATACACACTAACATTTATATAAGGCACTGTAAAAAGCCACAAATCAGAAACTGGACATAAATCTGGTAAACACTGTAGAACAGACTTCTACATATAAACATGTAATTGATATTTTACTGTTAGTTTTCTATGTGACTGCAAATAGATTTCTACATTTCACATTTTAGATATTAAAATGTTAAAAAAAAAAAACAAAACACAAATATTTTTCTTAGTACATCAATCTCATGAGACACAGTAATGCACTGGTCACAAAAGTTCATAGCAATTATTTTCTTGTTATTAATTTTAATTTTAAAATTATAGTTAGCAACATAGCATGACATAAACATTGAAGGTAGCAACAACAACAAAACATCATTGCAGGTATACATCACAAAAAAAAAAAAAGAAAAACAAAACAAAACAAAAAAAACAACCAACCACACACACAAAAATCCAACCAAAAAAAAAAAAAACAACAAACAGCACCAGCAACAACTGAGTAACAAAAAAACAGTTCATTCATGGCTGAATTTGATAAAATAAAAACTGCTTTTTAAAAAACTATTTCATAAGTGTTCTGTGCTATGGATTATTACTTTAAAAATATACGTATGTTTCTTAGTAATGCTGCTCTTATTACAGAATACATGCACTATGATCATGGGAATTCAGCAACTGATTCACCAGGATGATTAACCTTTTACTCGAGCGATATGGAAGTACAAGATGTATGCCTTATACTCAACTTAAAGATAGGCAAGTATAGAAATCTTTATAAAATATAATGCAAAAAATCAGTTGTTTTCTGTATGTCATGTAATACTGTCACTAGCTAGACTGTGTAGGAATTTGTATTCATGCTCACCTGACATTCTGAAACAATTCTGAAAAATTAGAAGTGAATAATAATGAAGGAAACTTTTCTGTTAATATACAGAGTCCTAACTTTATCCTTTATTGTGCAATGTTTGCATTTTTTCACGTGGGAGATTTTAAAAGTCACCCAGTGATTTTTATAGTGCAGCCGTATGTTAGATAAAGATATTTAAGCTGTCAGTATAAACTGCTTCTGTTTTCATTTTGCATTTAATTTCAATGCCAGACTCAAGGCATAAATTTTTCATCACCTGCAATGCTATGAATAAAAGATTAAAAAAAGAACTGAGAAGAAATTCTAACACATGCGGTGCATGCAGCACATTGTGCAGACACACTGTGCATAACTAGATGTTTAATTTCCATCACTTTTTCCTACGTCAGGAACATTATTATTTGGGTTCATACATCATGCAGCTAATTTCCAACATTTCAGCTCTGCAGAATTCAAATTTATCTAGCTCTGGACAATAATCCATTCAACACCCTTGAAGTCTGGAGTTGATACACATATTGGTAAATTCACATAGTATTTTCTTAACATTAAATAGAATATGTCTCTTGCCATCTAGTGTTGGCAAGTTAAGTACTATTAAAATATTTCAACAGAACATATTCTTGCCTTACTTCTTGAACTAGCAAATGAATTAATCTTTTCCTAAGTTCAAAGAAGAATTACTAGAAATTTCCAAGCTAATTTCAATTTCTCATTAAGGATCACTTCATATTTTAAGCCGAAGGATGTGATCAATCCCATGAGGTGAAGTTATGGGCTCACTCTGACAGAATTTTTTATTTAGCACTTAAGAGTGTTTTTAGTAGCACTATGCATCTTCAGTTTTACTTTATTAACACTCAGAGGGCCTGGGATGAAATTCTGTTTATCTCTCTGCAACAGCTTCTGCTGCATAAAGAAATGTGCCATGGAATACACCTTTCTTAGTATTAATAGTAGTCTTAATCAAAATGACACCTAATGGATGGTAGCTGAATTGTTTTTTATAGTACTCAGAACTGGTGGGGGGAAACAAAGCAAAGTTGCTTGCTTGACTTGGAGCAAAGCGCGTGAAAGTCATCACAAGTGAAGAACCAGGGCTGTATGTAAGTTGTTGTCAAAAGCCATTGCTAATGCTTCTACCAAGAGTTCAAGCAGATTAAAAAAAAAAAAAAAAAGAAAAAGGTAGAAATAATATGAATATTGAACTACTGTCACATACATTGAAAAGTTATACTTTTATAATGGGCTGAGGCATACTAGCAGAGCTGCATGTTGTGCACTTATGACACTCTCTTGCACTCATTTTGTACTTTTTCTAAACAAACAAAATTAATTTTTGCATTCCAAGCTGGCAATGCACAAAAGTAAAATTGCGCATTTATTTTCAATGGGGCAGCAGCAGTGGCAGTGATGTAGTTACTGGCAATTCATTTCTCAGTTTCTGGCATCAGCTCTGCAAGGTGCTAAGTACTTCAACCTTCATCCAACACAAATGTTTGCTTCCTTAACTCTACTTCTCAGTGGATGAGAGGCCATCACTTTGGGGGATCTGAGCTCTCTTCTAGTCAAATTTACCAAATGATAGTCAAGGTCTGCAACACCCTTAACACATCAGTCAGCTGGCAACAGCTGAGTGTGAAAATGCGGTCTCTTTGGACAGTTCTGTACATTTTGCCTAAATGCCTTTTTAAACTTGATTTGTGAACTTATAGAAGATATTTATATATTTTTATATATCTTTATTTGTGATCTTATAGAAGATATGCAATTAAGTTGCAAACTCATTTTTTAACTTTCTGGATGTGTATGAATAACCTGGGTATGGTAACTATGACCTTGCATGAACACAAATACAAAAATTCAGAAGTGTTGTACTTCAAACGCACAAGGGAGTGTAGGATTCAAGAAATTAAAGTAACAGTGGAAACATGTATAAGAAAACATAAGAATCTGTCCTTTAGAAAAAATCTAAAATTGTCTGTAGTTCTTTACACCAGTGTTTTAAATCAATAGTGCTGTGAAAATTAATTGGTAGTTAGAAGGCAACACGCTTTTTTCCAAGTCTCATGCTGAGAGAAACAACTTCAACATATGCTTCTGGATTGAAGATTATTTCCAAAATTCACAGACACTACTGGAATTCGGAAATGGGAGGGGGAGAGAAGAAGGTATTATAAAATGTTTATGAAGAGACGTGAGTGGTTGAAGGAAACAGGCTAGCAGACTCAAGGCTACTTTCTATTTCAAATAATTTATTCCTTTACACATACTTTTTTTTCTTTTTTTTTTCTTTTTTTTCCCAAAAACAAGAATGTGTGGCATGACTTTTATAGCAGTATCTGTGTATGACATCACTTAGGGTAGTACTGCACCTGATATGACCACCCTCAAACTGACTGAGTAGCCGTTTGAATATATGCAGATAGTATGCTTCTTCCCTCGATTCAGGTGTCAAGACCACTTTGAGAATGTGAGACCCACCCACTTCAAAACAAAAGGTAAAGAGCTACTGTTGATTTTCCACCACATGCTATATTGCAGTTTGAGTTCTCTTGCAAAGGACATTAAGAACATGAGACCTTAGCACATGTTCCCATGTTGAATGTTATCATGCATCTTTCCCAATTTTTTCATGTTGCGAACACACGTGTACTAATGACAAGCATTTTGATGCTTTTATAAGACAGTATGATGTAAAAGTTTGCCTCTTGTTTGCCCAGGAACGTTATTTTAATCTTGCTTAACTTTCGGTTACAAATTTGCTAAATATGAAGTTGGGGAAGTTTGCAATTTTAGCCACTTCTGAGTACTTTGTAAAGGTTCATTTTGGGTTAAGATATGACAGATTCATCTGTTTATAACCAGAATGATGTTGAATATTTGTGTGAAAATGATTGCAGATTATCATTTAATTACAGGAGAAGCACTTAGTTCTAGGATTGCACAACATAATAAATGTACAAAACAGTGCTTTACTGCACTCGTACAGGTTTTACATCAGCTGGGTTCCCATTTTAAAATGGCTGTCAGAGACCTACTTTTAAGTTCCTAGGCTAAGCGGGATGAATTCAGGAGCCAGCCTGTTACCTGGTTATGAAGCAGAGACACAGAACTTCATGGCAGGGGTGGAGCTCTGTTGTTTTGAAATGAATATTTACCGTGCACTCATTTGGTTTACGTTCCTTTTCAGTTTTTACTTAGCCTTAGCACAAGTTCAGACAACTTCCAGGCCTTGAGTCCAGTAGTATGTTTCAGCAAAACAACAACTCCATTTATGAAGCTCCACCTTATGTCACCTCTAAGTTTTACTCAGAAGTGCTATATAAAGATAGATCACAACACATATTAATATATAATTACTGGTAATTTAAATTAATAATGTAAAAGTGCCACATAAGGTGCTAAGAAGTTGATAAAAATCATTTTTCAGTATTCTGAATCTGCTTGCCTACCTACAACTCAAAGATTTTCTTTCTTTCATAATACACTATAATATGGTTACAAGTGCATTGAAATTCATCTTGTTAGAATGGTAGTAATATATCCCACCAGGACTACTGTTCCTAGTAGCAATTTAAAATAATTATTGTGAGACTTGATGCTAGACATCAGGTTTGCAATAGAATTACAATGAGGGAAGTGTATTAGAGACAAAACATTGCTGGAAGAAAACTTCATAATGGCGCAATTTGGAACTAAGCCTCAATTTTACAGTAATAGATTCTCTTTATGATGGCACAAAGGAGTAAATGCACTTAGCAAATTTAAATCTATTATTAATCACACTTTGTGGATTGCAGAGCAGAAAGGAGAAAGGAAATTAGCTTTTTAAGTGTGTTTCTTACATAAAACAAGTTCTACTATGAAGAACATTTTACAAAAATCTCCTTGTTATAGCTCAGAAATACAGCAAGTCTTCATAACTGCAGAGAGTTAGAGAGGTTCTAAAATCTTTCTAAAATAGTTTTGGATATCTTCATTTCAGATTAGAAGTTACTCAAGACTGTGTACTCCAAATCACCAAAACACTTTCACTTCTAGAAACAAAATATCCAAGAAGAAAAGCAAAATAAATTTGATATTCATGCTTGCTTACTCTAATCACTCTTCTAAAATGGAGGGATGCATTTGTAATATCCTTGCTTTCGTTGCGTTAGTTATAGCAAAGCAAGGTTTCCACAGTGGACTAGATAGATGGGTTCACACTTTCACATACCTTTGAATGTTTTCAAAAAAGTATTTCAGAGAAAGTAACAGAAAGTCACCCGATAAGGATTTTTCGAAGTTGTCATACAGCAGTGGAAAATGGTAACATTTCTTATGCCATCACTGTGAAAAACCCTAGTTTCTATAAACCACATTGCATTTTTATTTCTAACTTAAAAATAACACATATTCAGTGCATCTTTTGTCTTATGAATAACATTTTTGACAAAAACTGTTATATCAATGTGTTAGATTCCCAGATTAAGGTTGGTGGGTTTTTTACTATCACAAGTTTGGCAGTTCAGTTGAAAATAAAACTCCTAATCCCAGCAGAAAGTAAGATGATACCAATATCTACCAAAACACCAGCATGTGAAAGCAAATAGTCCTTGTAAATGTTTGTAATAACAAACAATGGATTTAGAGCTAATTGGACATTTAATTTTAATGTTATTAAATAAATATTTAGGAAAAAACCTTTGTTAATAAACTTACATTATCTTTGATAGGAAGGTTAAGTTTATATTCACATACATTTTACATTGACCGTTTAAACTGTTTCTAAAATTAGGGTTGGGCAGAGTACCTTGTGACCTTTAACTATTTCAGTTCCCTGCATGCCCCAGTCCCAGCCAGACAATAAACACATGCCCACATGTCAGCCTGCAAAGAACAGCAAGTTTCCAAAGCTATTTTTAAATGAACTAGCTTGGATACCAGACACACTCTACTCTCAGCAGCACAAGCTTCATGCAGGCTAATTTACTCTGCTTCAGGAAGGGAAATTAGCCTGTAGGGAGCTCCAGACTGCTTAAGCTTCTAGTACCTAAGGTACCTCATTTATAATACCTCTACACTATTTTTGCTATCTTGCAGTCTGTAGCACAGACATGCCTGGAGAAAGATTCTCAGCTGGTCCTTGAGACTAAACTCAAGAAATGGTTCTGTGTCAATGCTTTAACATGAATGAACACACACTACCCCATATATCCCCCATCATTTTTTGGGGGGTGACAGAGGATCATCATACAGCCTGCAGAATTACATGTGATAACATTATGAACCAATAGTTCAATTAGTCAAAATGGTTTTCTGAAAAGGAGAGGTGAAGACAAGCAAGCCTTTTCTTGTTTCCATCCCCATCTCCAGGACCAGATACCACTTAAAAAAAATAAGGGACAAATGAAAATATTTGATTTTTACCCATCCCCTAGAAGAGGTGGTATAACATTATTTGTTTTTATAATTATTTGTCAAGTCTTGAGATAGTTCATCCTACCAAAATGAAGAAAAATTGTTTCCATTTTTCTTAAAGGAAAATTTTAAAGTAACAGGAAAAAATCACACATCTGAAGACTTAAAAATCATCACCCAAACTAAAGAGAAAAAACAACAACAACAACAACAAACAACATAAGTTAACATTATCTCTAGATAAATTCATGACTTTGTGGGACCTGACTCAAACTGTGAATACTTGTCATTGTTGTTATGGATTTTGAGAGCCCAACTTCACTTAAACCAAGCTATACAGCCAAATTTTTTTGTGTATGTTAGAAATTCCAAAAGTTATCTCTTTACTACCTCTTCCTTCTTAAGACTACATGTCAATGTCAAATGATCATTTTCTTAAAAACAAACAAAAAAACACATTCACTTCCTTAAATATGTGGCATTTAGCATTCCTAAAAGAATAAAAAAATTCTTATCACCTTGCAAATGGTCAGAAATACTTACACTAATTTCTCGTGATGTTGAGATAACTTATATCTGACACGCCTTGTTCAAAAAGCCTCCTAGTAATGTGTGAGTCAATTAAAACAGTTACATATTTCTACTCTCAGGGATTCCTGTAAGAATACCACTATAAACCTATTGATTGTCTTTGCCCTTACTCAGTCGTCAGTACAGTTTACAGCACTTGCAATGATAATGCAGCTGTGTAATTATAAAGCTGTGCCTTATGGCTACTAGATGGAATATAGTCTGCAGTCCCCTGCAACAATCTTTACATCATTAAAAGTCCGTCCCCAAAGCACCCTTAAAAAATGCAGAGTTGACCACAGCTGGCACATGATGGTTCAAAGTCAGCCTGTAGTCAAGGATTACACCCATGCTGTGTGTCACACTGACTCCATGAAGCATCTCTTCATCAAAGGCATCAAAGAATGGCATTTCTCACAGACTCTCATTCTCTTCTTCTCTGAAATATTCAGCCTAATGATCAGAGGTCACCAAACTAAAATACTTATTAGACAGAAAACAAAAGCCTGTCAGTTTCCCAGGATAATTTATGAATTACATAATGTTGTGGTAAAGAACAAGAAAAAAAAATAGAAAAAAGGAAAAAAAAAAAAGAAAGAAAACAACCAGAAAACAAAATATATTGCAGCAACAGTTCTCAAGATGGATGAAAACAATCTGATAGTACATGACTTTGTACATGACTTTAAAGCCCAACAGCACAATCTGAATAATAGAGGAAAAATGTTCCCATAGCGTTCACCTGACAAAATCCGTTGACACGACTACATCCTTAGAAGCCCATCTTAGAGAAATTCAAGACTACCAGTGCAATTGCGTATTTCAGGAGGCTGCTCTGAAATTCCATATTTTTGTCTTTTGAGAATTTATTGTCTCGAAAACAAACTAATCAGAACTATTTCTGTTTATACAGTAGCTACTATAGAATGGGCGTAGTTGCTCTGACTACATCCTCTAGACTATGCACATGGCCACCCACAATATGTAAAAGGAAAAAGTATAAGTTAAATCTGGTTTAATAATTTATATAGGCTTAGCATATGTTGGTTCCACTTGAAATCTCCAACAATGTTTCAATGACAGCACAGATTTCTTTTCCGTAATTAAATAATCTTGGGGCAAGTCCAAATTATGTGAAACAGAGAACCCCACAGAGCAATTTCTGCAGCAAATGTCAGAGGTATTAGACTCTATATCACTTAGACAAAGGGATATAATACATGCAAATTATTAATTTCTAATTGGACTAAGAGCAGGACATTTTCTGTCTCCTATTATCACAGTTTCCAATTTTCAGTGTAAGAGTGCATCTGTAGACTTCCTGCAGCAACATGAACCAGGGTAAAGGCAGGACAAGAGGCTCTGTCATGCTGAGTAATGCTCCCATACATATGAAAGCTGTAAACACCAAAAACAGACGGTAAAATAAATTTGGCTTACAGATGAAACAGTATAAAGCTTGTTTAAACACCCATTATATTTGTAAGCTTACAATGAGGAAAGATTAGTTTTGCTCCTAAATGAATGTGACTGAAGAATGAAACCATGGCGAATTACTGGCTACCTGCTCAGTATTAGCAGATGACTTCAATCCTGAAGTTAAAAAAGATGTAAATATAAGTTCAGGGAAAACTTTGCAGACTGTGACAGAGTAACAGTTGTAAATACAACTCACTTTGCCCTCTTGTACACATGAATAAAAAGTCATACAAAGACTTCAACTGGCTGTTTATAACTTTAGAAACAAAATCTGTCAGTGGCTACTATGAAGCTCAAGGTCAGACGATAACGGAGGCTAATAGAACAGTAAAATTTTAAAATAGATATCACATGAATAAAACAGCTGTAAGTGAAATACAAAGTATAAAATATGCTACACAGGACTACTGTGCTTAAGGATTTAAATGAACCACTGTCTGTACATCCAGAAAGAAGGTTCCCCTAAAATTAGATTGTCCTTCAGTGTCTTTCTCAAAGCCACATGATAGTGGCTCTGGCTGAATACAGGGTCTTTGTCATGGTGGATCATTAGCCTTCCCCTCTGGCAATTCCACTCAAAATCTGAAATATTCCTGTTATGTATTTTTGCATCTATTAAGCTATATAACTTTTTTGTAACATCACCCATAAATATATCCACTATATTCTTCCTACTCTCATCTTTCTGTCTGTGATCTGCTTATTCTTCTCCAGAGTCTCTCCTACCTATGCTGCCACAACTATCTTCTCACATGCCTTTTCTAGTACTGAATGCTCTTCTCTGGTATCTTCAGCCTCTATCTGCAAAGTCTTGTCTCTTCACATCTTTCACCTTCTTGTTCTTAAAGTTGCACAACTAATTTAAATGTTTATTACCCTCAATATCCTTCCTTTGCTCCTCCTCTCATTCCTCACACTCAGTTTAGACCACTGCCTGTAAAAACATCCCCCTTGCCTATCTTCCTTTCTTTTGAGCCTCCTCTTCAATTGCCTGAATTTAGGCTTAAAATCTTACTGTCCCCTACAAGAAATCTTTCCCTGTTTCTCAAACCCACCATTCTGTCAACTTGGTGACTATCCAGCTTTGTTATTCCAGGACATTCTACATATTTCCTGTTATATTTCTTTTTTTCTTTTTTTTTTTTTCTTTTCCATCCAGATCTTATCTAGTCCTGACATATGCCATTTTTACCCTCACCAAATTATTCTTTTCCATGTCCATAACTAACAGAAAGAACAAATTTTAGTACACATCTCACTGTAACAAGACTCTCTCATGCAGTGATGTGCCCACTAATCATGATGCCAGTTTCTTCAACAGACACAAACCAACCTTTTTTTTAGTCCAAAGTCACCTTCTAAATTACTGGGCTTCTGGTTCTCCTAAACTTGAGGTAACATCTTTTTACTTCTTCATTCTTTCTCTCAGGTACTCCACAAAATAGGACTTTCCTCACTCCAGCTACCTTTCTAGTTTTTAGCTCATATTGTATCAAAATGTGTATCAACAGAATTTTAATAGCATCAGTAGGACATTAAGTCCTTGGCTAACCCTTTTCTTACCATGTGGATAGGAAAGCCACATTTAAGCCTGTCTAATGCTTTTTAAATGCTTTTTATTACCTAATTATATGTGGGACATTTTATGAATTTGGCTGCATATGCCAAAGCTGGGAACAGCCTTTCAGAATCATCGTTCATTCTAGTCTGCAAAGTGCCATGTTCCTGTTTGTTGCTGCAGAGCTGTAAGAAAGATATACAAGCAACAAACAAAGTCAAACTGATTACAGCTGAGGACAGGAAAGTGATATACAGAATTAAGCTCCAGAATACATCTACTCTTACAGATAGTGCAGTTACACAGCTTCAGAGGGATGCTGAGAATTCAGGTTAGCTGGGATACTGTCTCGGTCTATTTACAGAAACCAAACACACTTGATGTCAACTGTAGCTGTCTGAAGAAAGATAGATCCTCTAAAGATCAAAATTCAAGACATAAATGGGAAAACCATAGCACTGGAACGATGTTAGTGACTGCCCGACCAGAACTGGTGATACTGCCTGTGATATGCTGAGGGAGGGCAGACAGCAAGAATGCAACACTAATGTGAGACTCGGGTTACTCTCTCATGCTGTGGATTGGAAAAATATCACTTTGTGACCTGATGATATGACTAAATTTGTAGACATGCTCAGCAATTGATTGATGGGGCAGTCTGTTTAGTGGCCCATGAGAGAAGAAACAACCTTTGACTTGGTTTTGAGCAGAACAGACTTGATTTGAAATGTTATTGCCAAAAGTCTACTCTCCAAGAGTAGCTATAATGCAGTTAAATTCAACATTCTTAAGCAACCCCCCAAAATACTCTATAACTGTGCCTCAGTTCAAAAGTTGTGCTGAACTTCAGAAACGCTATAGTTTTGCTACATATGAAGAAGAAAAACCTTATATGCCAGAGAGAGACAGTCAAGACAACTAAATCCTTGCAGGCAGTGGAAAGCCAAGGGACGCCCTGGTGGATGCAGAAAACAAACGGTCAGGTCAGAGAACAGATACGGCAAAAAGAATTTAACATAAATCAGACAGAAGGAAAATGGAAGTTACTAAAAACAAGAAGGTTTCATTCTGAAAGTTCAAAAGAGATAATCTCATAAACTGTGGTAGTTTAGTTATAAAAACACAGTGAGACAGTCCAGAGGAGAGCGAGTAACAACTCACACAAGGCATTAAAAGCTTAGATAATATGCTTTCAAACACATCAGGAACAGCATGTCTGCTTCATTGTTCACAGAGTGAGAAGACCATCAGTATGCAAGTGTCACAGGTTTATTTTTTGTTGTTTGTTTCTGCATAAACTACAGAAAACTTGAGAAGGTGCCTACAATTCAATCTTTCTTTATAAAGGTCTCAGCAGAATATGTATCTCATACTGAATGTCAGTAGAAAACAGTATGGGACAAACAGAAAAAAATAAAGTAGGGATTGCCAGGACCGAATGGCATTTGCCCTCTAGTTTTAAAGGAACTCAGGAAAGCTCCTGAACCACTAATTGTAGTGTGCAATATACCACTTACAACCACTGTGACAACCAAGGACTGGAATGTGGCAAATGTGCCACCTATTTTTGAATATCTTCAAGCTGGTAAGCCTCAAGAATGTATAAGGCAAGTTAGTGGATACTAAACTAAAGAAGAAGATTTGTGTAGAGAGAAATAAATTGCTGTACCAGGAACGAGGTACAAATCAGACCACCCTTGTAAATGGAAGCCATGTATGACAAATGCATCACCAGTCAGGTTTGTAAAGAAAATCTGTTCAATACAGTTTGCTTGTGTTTTCAAAAGCTCCTGACAATGTCTTTCACCAAAACCTTTTAAAGAAACTGAGCAGTCTTGGTAGGAAAAAAAAAAAAATATCATGACATGGATAAATCTAGTTAAAACACAGGAAACGGGTAAGGATAGATGGTCAGTTTGTATGGTGCAACCCAGAGAAACTCAAAAAGGATCCACAGTGTTTAAACATATTTATAAATGATGAGAAAATGCTGAGTGAGCTGTGAGATGACAAAGTTTGCTAATAATGCAACACAATGCCAAGTGGTAAAGTCAGAAACTGATAGTGCAAACATCAGGAAAGCCCGTATGAAACTGAACTAATGGACATTAAGATGGCTGATAAAATTGAACAAAGACAAATGCAAAATGATGTACAAGGTAACCTCAGTCCTAACTAGTTATAAAATGATGGGCCTTGAGTTGATTATTACATGCATAATATCTTGAGGCCTTAAATAGTTCTGGGAAAATAGAAGTTCAATGATGAGTAGAAACTAACTTAAAAAAAAAAATGCAGCCTTGGGATGTAATCATTTGGATTTAACAGGAAAAGAGCACTATGCTTTGCAATAGACAGGAATCCGTCTCTTGCTCAGCCATCTTGACTACCGTATGCATTTCTGTTTCCTCCACTGCTCCATCCCAACTTAAAAAAATAAAATAAATAAAGATATAGAATAACTGAACAAGGTACAAAAATAGGTGAGATTACTTCTATCTGGAAAACAGATGGCAGGGCAGGTTACAACAGAAGACTACAAAACCTTACACAACATGGAATTAGAGATGAGGAATCCATTGTACACCATCCCTTCCAACACAGGAAGTGGTAGATCAAAATGCAGAGAACATCAACAGGTCAAAAACAAGCAACAAGAGGGGGTTCTTCATGCAACATGCAGTTAAGTTATACAGTGCCATGGATGTATAAAGTTCATGTGGATTCAAGTGGAGAATGCACAGGTTCATGGAAGAGAAATCCTTCACTACCTGTTAGATAAAGATACTTCCCCTGTTTAAAAAAAACATGAGAACTGAGTGAATATCTCAGGCTTCGCAGGAAGCCTGGATATCCTGTGTTTCTCACCCAATTGCTCCTTTACAATATCCACTTTCTTGCTGTGAGTTGGGAAATTTGGCCAGATGAATTCTGTCCTGTCCCGGGTTGCCATTACTACGTTCTTATGAGTGTTGTCACATGATTTTTCAAGGCAACTAAGGTCTAGGTCAAATCGCAAAGGTGCTGGACCAGGTTTTACTGGTCCTGCCTTTAGACAGTACCTCAAAGAGGCTGAGAGATCTTACTGGCCTTGGAAAGGCATGTTACAGCTGAACGATTTTCATTGTAGTAATGATGGACAATGTTTAAAAACTGCATTTTTTTAGAAAGTCTGTTCATTCAGTAAACTATAAATAAGAGACTTTGTGTCCTCAATTTTTACAATAGCATTCTGTCACTAAGTTTATTATGTAATACTCAGAATGGCATCTACTAATATCACCTTTATTTTAATGTGTGGAGAGGTATTCACACCATCTACTTTGGCTGCTTTAGGCATCTAATTTAGATTGAGTCAGAATACCTAAAATTAGTAGCTACCTACATATTTATATGTATATATATTATTATATATAATAATATATATAATATATATAATATAATATAATATAATATAATATAATATATAATAATATATATAATTATATATATATTATATATATAATTATATATATTATTTATATGTATATATATATTTATATGTATATGTATTATGGAGCAGAAGTAAGTGTTTCCAGATGGACCCAAATTAAATGCATAAAGACAGAATCCATAAATATTCCCTCCAGTGTTACTTCTACTTTACCTAGTATTTGCTACCTATTAATATGGTCTGGGAGAAAAAAAAAAAAGAAAAAAAAAAGTGAACGCTTCCCACATATACACCTTCTTAATTATTAGGAAAAAAAAATCTTGCAATTGAGTACTGGCATTTTTTAATGCCTTCTGTTGACATTTCCATTGCAAGTCTATCTCAAGGCTAAACTGATTTTGACAGTGGCATTTTATGAAAGAAAAAAATATACTTTTGTACATCTTTCACTTACAATGTATTTCCTGATACTCTAAATAAATCTTCACGGTACCTAAAACATTGGTTTAAAAAATATATTTACGTTAACAAAAATACAATCAAAACCCCACCTTTAATATAGTCTTGTCTTTTTCAGTAACTTCCCAAATCTAATAATCTGCACTCTTTAGGCTATTTCGAGGCACATCAGTAGCATCATTTACATGACTTGTATCACATGAAATTATAGAAAGTATGCTCCACTTGGCATCTGCCACGATTTTAGCTTAAAACAAAGTGCAGCTTCTCCCACATAGCATCCTGATTAAACAAATTAACTATGGCGCTGACTGCAAATGTACACACTAGAGTGTAAAAAATGAACAGATACAATGGCCAAGTCTGTATTTAATTTTAATTAAATTTCATTCGGTAGCTCAATTAATCCACAACTCCAAATGTCAGCAGGACTTAGGCAAATGGAATGACATCTGCTGCACTGCACACTGACTATAAAACCTTCACTGCATGCTAGAGCTCTGGAAATGCACCAGAAAAAAATGAAATATTCTTAATAAATACATATCGACGTATAGAAGTCTAATTTCAACAGAACACAGGAGAGATACTTGAAAGAACTTGGACAAGGTTTCTTTATTTCACAGTTCTGCCTACTACCGTATATCTAGAATTGTATATGATCATATAATATCAATTTATTTGGAATGAAAATGTGTTATTTTAAAGTGATCCACTAAATGAGATCTCTTATAATACTGTTTGACTTTAAAAAAATAATATATCATATAATAAACATTCAACATTAGCTTTATTTATTGTAACTATTTATTTGCATAGAAATATTATCCAGAAGCTTCTGCTCAAGTTTGAGAGCTGTAGGAAGACACTATTTCTGTCACAGATAACTTGATGCATACTTCTAACAGCATTAAGGTATTTCAATGGTAATCTGACATCTAAATATGTTTACAATGCCAGCCACATGACAGGTGGATTAGAAGAGGAGTTGAGGAATTTGAGTAAGGGAAAAAGAAGACACTAATAGTGAAATTAAGTTCACAGACTTTCTGAGTCACATCATCGTATTGGTATCTGTGTTATTTTTTCATTTCATTTTATTGCTCTTTTTTATTCTGAATGAATAGCCTTCATATTAGCCATCAATTTTGATTGAGTTTTATTACTAATGACAGACAAAGCAGGTGTGAATGAGAGAACTAGAGACAAGGCCCCCGTATCTGATATTAGAGAGAGCTTTCTGTAGTCGTAGCTGTGAGGTAAACAAGCAATTTTTAATAAAACATTACTATCCAATTCAATGGAATTTAGTTAAAATACATAACCAGTGCAGAAATCTAAAATGAGTAGGAAAAGCCTGTAATTTATGCATAAAAATCAATTAAGACTTTTCCATTTTCCAAATAGTCTGTGGTTTCATTCAAAAAATATAAAATAATGTTGAACTGCATGATAACGGCTGCTCTGTCATAAGATCTTACTTCTGCAAATACTTGAGTCAGTTGGATGCCATTCACAGGACAGAGGCTGTCATTTATTTTTCAATTTAATGATCTGTATATTTTTTTCCTCCCCCAATTGATAATCATTGAATATGCTAAAAGTGAAATAGAAGCTTCCATGTTTTCCTGAAAAAATATCATTATAAGTCCTTCCAGCAATATTAAACTGTGTTTTTTTGCAACTCTTGCATATTTTGGGTGGTTGTAAAATTATCAACTGAACCAAGGAAAATACAGTGTCATGTACTGAAAACAGAACTTTACTCTTCAAACGTTTATTTTTAATTGGGTGGGTAGATTAAATGATTTTAATGAAGGTACTTAGATATAATAAGCAAAAAATTATAATAAAAAAATACACATTGTTTTCAGGACTGAATTCCTTTCAAAGGATGAAATTATTTCTGTTCCCTTTTTATCCCATACATTTTGAGCTTACTTCATAGAAAATGCAACTAAGACAAATATTTCAATTTTAATCTTTGCACTACTCAAATCTGAACACCACTGTACTGAACAATTTTACAATTCTGTAATCAACTAAAGCACTAAGTTCCTTAATTTTTTTATTTTTTTTTTTACTTTTAATATTGCTTTCACAAAGGAAGCTGTCTCTGTCTCTGTCTCTCTGTTTCTCCTGTTCAAAAAACCATTTCTCTAACATATGAACCTACTTTAGAGGCAGCCATATCTCTTGATGTTAAACTTCTCAACAAATTTAGAATCTCCACCTAACAGAATAGCTCAAAATGGCCTAACATTTTCAAACGGCTCCACAGCTTTTTATGTATATATTAGCAATAAAAGATTGCATTTTTATGACTGCTTGCAAGGGTAATATCTCCAAATATTACAAAGCAATATTTTACAAATAGATTTTAATATATACTTAAACATAAACTTAATATATACTTAGAGCTCTAAATCTATGTAAAGCATTCTTTCCTTAAAGTTACACGAGCTCATAAAAATAATTATCAGTTCACAGTTTCTTCTGAGGTACTTAAAGACATGAATCCCAACACCAGTGAAGTCAACAGCAAAACAGCTACTCATATCAATGATGTTAAGATTTGATCCCAGATCGAATAAGTTTAATTTTCAGCATCAGTGTAATTCTTCAGTTCCTAAATCTAGTCCTTCATCTACAGTGACTATATGACAGACAATAGGTTTTTAAGTATTGAACTAATCACAGTTGGTTTTTTTGTTGTTGTTGTTTGTTTTTTCCTTTTCCAGAGGGAATTACATAAGGAAATTTCACATAACTACCACAAGGCACACTAACATGTGAGCCTGAGAAAAAAAGTACCAGCTCGGAGGTAGGGCATGGCAGAAGAGCCTGAGGAAGGATCACACTGACACTGATTTGGCAAGTGAAGATATGCACTTTGTTGCATGATTGTTTAGTCTGTAATTTTCTTTCCACTGTGGCTTTCCTGTCATGCTCTTATCCTTTTTATCCTTAGTATGTTTTGTTTTGTTTTTTTTTCTACATCCCCTTTTAAATTTTTCAGAATATTGTCTTCCCCTCTTTATCTTTTTAGGGCTTTCTTTTCATCTTTTGACTTCTTACTTGAAACAATATCTGCAAGCATCTCTTTTCCAAGTTCTAATTCAAAATTGATTTGGTCTTTTTAGTAGCTTTATGTTAGTGCTCTCAAAAGATTATTCCATTGTCTGGAATTCAAGGAAAATTTCACCTGTATGTTTAAAAGATCTGGGATTTTCCAGAGGTCTTGTTCATAAATCAAAATTAGGAAAGCTTATTGAAAATTAAAGAAAACAAGTGTAATAAAAATAATCATATTTACCTGAAAATAGCTAATGCCATAAAATAATATGAAATCATAGTAATGCAAATGAAACAATTAATGTGAATTTGTGGCTTTGAAACAGTCATCTGAAGTGAAATATACACACTGAACAGGTGAAAATGTAACATAGTCTTGTCCAGTTCCACAAAAATATGAAAAAGGGCCAGCTACAGGAACCTGAGATGCCTTAAGCACACATCTCCCACTGTCATCGCAACGAAGGCCAGGTGCCCATTACTCTTGTTCCCAAGAATATCCAGAACTTCCCCTGCTTGGGCCCCTTTGTATCATTGCATGATGGCATCCACCTGAGATCCAACTTCCCTCTTCCATATTTATGTCAACATCCATAATCCTTCCGTGTCAAAACACTGACTTCTATAAAGATAGGATGTTCAGGAATACTGATTTTATGGAACCAAACGTGTTCTCCAAACTGAAAATTAACATTCATGCACAAAATAAGCATTACTGCAATAGCAGCAAAGACAGTCAACAAAATGCTTTCATTTTTACCTTGTGTCACTACACTGCACTACACATAAACATGCTCAGTTATTTAGCCTCCTCTACCACTGTCAGCAGGACCGATGATTACTAAAGAGTACCACATATACTCTTCAGATGTCTGCTTAGTTCTTCTCCTACCTAGGCACAAAAATCGCAAGCTATCAGACTGACAGAAAAACCTGGATGATATCCATCTACATTGCTCCAGCTATCAGCAGTCACGAAGGAAGAACCTATTAAAGGCTACAAGAACTGCAGTGTCTATTCAAGTTAATACTCCCAGAGCTTCTACTTCTGATATCCAAAAAGCTGCTCCACCACATCCCCTGCTGTTGGTGTCACTGTAAAATTTCAGGTAATGAGGTAAGGGGCACACTTGGGTTCTTTATATGCCAAGATGAGGAAAATTAATTTTAATGCTAAAAAGATGGGAGTACCGGTACAGACGGCCACTAAATGCTTCCAGCTGCTCTACGGTACTGGAATCTGGAAGGGGAATCCTGTTATAAACAAAGCAAGTACAGAACAGTCTCTTATATTCCATTAGTGCAAAAGGAGTATAGGCAAAAAAGCAGCTTTGCAAAAGGAATACAGGAAAAATAGAAGTATAAATGAAAAGAAGGTATTCCTCTATGATAGCTGCAACAAATATAATTGCTCAGGAAAAGAAAATGTGTAAAATAAAAATGTTTCTGGAAAGAACTGTGATAGAAGTTGATCATCCTCATGATTGGGTTAATCCCCAAAAGAATTTTCTGTTCTTACTGTTTATTTCTGCTTCCTAGTTTGTAGCCAAACAGAGCAGATTCGATTTGAGAACAAATGTTAACGTTTAATTATTCTTTTGTGTTTATTCATTGGCTGATGTGTGGACAACAGCGTCCACTTAAAGAAAATTGGACATTATAAACAAGAAAAAAATATTACTATATATGTATATATATTTTAATGACAGAAGGGAAAGATATAGATTATGGATCCAGGTGCTTTTTGTTCCTTTGAAAATATTTTTCCTTGATGTTTTGTATTCAGATTTTACTTTTTCTACAGAAAAAAAAAAAGTTTATTTTCAATGCAGCACCTTTTATTACCAAACTTTGTAAAAATTATTTTTGTACTTTGTAAGCAGAGGTACAGCTTGCACTTATTTGTATATGTACCACATTGGTAGTTTTATTGATAGGGTGGACACTTTTGCTTCTAGGTCCTAGAATTCTCTTATGATTTTAAAATCATTACATCCCTTAAAAAAATAAAATTAGAAAGAATGTGGTATATACAAGCTTGAACACAAGCTTTAAAAATTCAAACAATGAAAATTCAAGGATCTTTTCACAACTTTGCTGCAATAAGCTTTTTTAATGCAGATAAATATTATAACTTCTCTAAGATTTGTTATGTTAAAAGCTACGTATCTGTAAAAATAAAACATACACATTTCTCAATTACTAATGCTAAAATTTTGAAGTTGATAAGAGTCACCCACATCTAGAACATAAAATATATATACTAAAAAGCTTTCACTTGCCTCTTGGCTAATTTCGTAATTATTAGCAATATTAATACAATTGAAATACCTAAAGTTTACAAATCTTTACGGAGTATGTAAAAAACAGATATAAAGCTCCAGCCATCAAAATAATATACAGAACACTTACAAGCACACTTCATTTGCACACTATTCTCCAGTAACAAAAATCAGTTTTCTGCATTTCTATTGTTTACATTTTTCCCCCAAATTTTAGGTAGAGAGAAGTGTTTTTTATTTACTCTAAATGTTATGTTCTAAATCAATGAGCTGTGTTTATTTCTAGACAGACAATAGCACTACTGCTAATCTGCCTGCCACTGACTGTCAAACTTCTACCACTCTTCAGTGTGAAACTCACAGGGAATATCACAAACTGATATGCAGACAGGTAAAATGAACACCTGATTTTCATCTTAGACTCACCATGTACCCACCGTTATGCATTTTCTCAAACATATTTTTATATTAAATGTATGTTTGGAAGAAAAAAAAAAGAAAGAAAGAAAAAAGACCTATTATAATATTATAATACACCATGTGAAATCTGAGTTAATACTTAATAGGTCAAAAATATATACTGCTCATTCTGACTGTGTAACTCATTAACTAGGGTTATTGTCTTATTGCTATAAGGCCGAAAAGGCCAAAAAACAGACGAGAAATATCAGTATTGTAATGTTTTACTATATTTTGAAGTTGATACTGTCTTCTCTTCATAGCAACTGAACCCAAATAAGCACTTGTCCAAATCAATCTGAAATGCACAATAGTTTTCACGAAGACGATAGCTTCAGTGTGACAAGCAACAGTTCATAGTCTGCCCCGCAACTCAGACAACTTTGTTTTGCAGTTTATCACTTTCGTGAACTCTTTATGGATTTTAAAGCCTAGTCGACGACAATGCCTAGTATTACTACTACTTAGTAATGCCTAGTATTACTACTACTATTACTTACTACTACTACTAATAATAATAATAATTCTAGAAACCTATTGCCTAAGTAAAATTGTCAACTCTGACTGCAGAATGACAATGAATTTGAGAACACACTGACCAGAGTCAGGTCTGGGTGGAGATGACAGGGGCATCAAAAGCACGCACACGAAATTTGCCAGGTAAGAGAGGAGAAAGGAGGGAACCTGGGTGGACACAGTATGTGTCACAGGACATGAGAAAAGCCCAAAGCAGAACATGCAAAAGGAAACGTCAACCAGAAATCATTTGTGTAAATAGAAAAAAGGTAGCAAGTTTTACCAGCAGAAATTTTGAATCAACATTTCATTATAAAATTTCAAAACAAATTTTCATAAATGTGAACAAATTATATTGCTACATTACCCTGAGTTTACTTGTGAACAAGTCTTCTTTCTACTTTAATCATTTTATTAATGTTATTTTCTTCCCTTTCTACTGGTAAACAGTAGTTTTGAAAGATTCCCAACTCTATAGAGACAAAAGTTTATTGCTATTTTAAATCAAAATTGCATTCTTCATTTGCCAAATCTCCATATATTGTGTACTCTGCTAATATTACACTTTTCTCCTCATCAGAAATCATCTTATTTTCTGGTTTGCAAGAGGAGTATCAGATTCAAATGAGTGATCACAGTGGAATCATGTAAGGAGACACAGTTCAAAAGCAACACATTTGGTGTTTGGTAACATAGGTCGTTTTTATGAGTTTTTCTCTTTATATATGCATGTGTATGCATGTGTATGTATACACTTTTATTTTAAAGTCAGTAAAAAGCTATTCAAGACTGCTATAGAATATCTTAACATAGTAGTAAAAACTGCGAAGCTGCACAGCAAAAGAGTCAAAAGGCTGAGCCACATGAAGGAAATTGAGGTACAAGTGCACACTACACTAGTATACACTAGTACACAAGGCTGAATGAGCTGATGAAAAAAAAAAAAAAGCTTTAATGTCTGATTGACACATACCGATATTTCTCAGATTTCATTTCTGCTGTTACCTTTGAACTTTCTGGTCTGTTTTCAAGCAAGCTCCTTCTCACTACATCTGCTTAATTTTATAGCCTGGCTCACCTGCACATGCTGGAATCAAGTTAACTGTTTGGACCGATGCTAGATCAATATGCAGCTTATCTCTATAAGACAATGTGAAGATGTTAAGTCTTCTTGTGCCATATCATTTTATTCACAAGAAATCACTTATTCATAATGAACATTGTGTAATGACCTGGACACAGTATCTACAGACCACAGGAGAAATCAGTTGTACAGAGCTCAGGACATTATGAGGAAAATGATGGGAACTTAATAAAACAATGCAAAACACAAGAATAAAGAAAATACGGTATGATCACACTGACGTTTTTGGATGATATAACACTGTTTAAGTAAAACACTTTAGCATGTTAAAGCTATAGTCTGTACTATAATAATAATAATAATAATAATAATAATAATAGTTTTATTAAGACCTCCAATCCAAATGGAGGAAAGCATTTTTCTGAGAAGAAGGAAAGGTATAAGAATTTACACAATAACCCGTTTTTTTATGCACAGGTTCTGAGGGCAAAGAATTGATTCCAAAACCTCTGTGGTCCTGGTTCCATTGTCAAAGCTATGTGGGCAGACCTGTCCTGTCCCACATTGAACTTGTTGGGCAATGAAGGTGGTCTACATGCAGGCACTGGTCACTGTGAATCTGGCTAACAGATGAGAGTGCTCTCCAGTATAAAGGTTTATATCCTGGGTTATTATTACTACTTTTTGTCTGTTTCTTCTCACTATCTCCTTTTAACACGACAGAAGTGTTTAACATTTATTCTAACATTGAAATCATTGGCTACTTATGCACAGGAAGCAAAAGAAACTGTAAAATGGTTGTTCGAATCCTATATAGCTACATTGACCTAACAAGAAAATGTTTTGTATAGGACAAGTAGCTTGCATACAGAAGCTATCACTTGTTCTTATACATAGCAGGAACAATAAAATATTATTCCACCCCCACAGATGAATTGTCTGAACAACCTTTCTAATGACAGAACCAAGCAAAAGGGGATACAATTAAATTCAAATGAATAGATGTATGTAGTATGCTCCTTGAGTTGTGTTGGACATTCTATGTGGCATTCACGTTGTTTTACATCAAAAAGCAAGACCTCCTGGAAGTCTTCTTTATGTCTCATTAGAATTACCACAAATTCATCCCAAGTAATCACTGTTTATGGACGTGTATGTATCACACGCTACCGCTATACCAACTTCTCAAGGAGCAATAACTAAAAAGTAAGAAAATTACCTTTCTTAAAATTACGTATTTTTACAACACTGAAAGAAAGAAAGAAAAAAAATATATATATATATATATATACAGACAAATACAGACTTCCTGAGGGCTTGTTTAGAGATATAGGTATTTCTGACATTACAGACAAGGACATCATAAAATCAAATTCCCCTCAAAATTAACAAATAACCATATCAGCCTATGAAGATGAACCTTGTATTCAAGAACAAAAACACACTGTAATCATAAACATGATGTCAGGAAAAATTGATTCTGTTGTAATTGTATGCTTCATGTGAAAAAGGACGTCTCAACTGTAAATCTGTAGATTTTATTAAAATAAATAATAATAATAATAATTTTTAAAGTATTTTAAAACTTAGTTTATATTATTAATTGTACCATGAAATTAATACCATTAAACATCATATTTCACAAACGCATTTAAATGTCTGGGGCATAAAGGTTATTACCCATTTATACCTTATTAGATGCTTCCCTTTCTTCCATAACACTGTTCATCTGGCTTACACTTCATGCTCAGGTCATGCAGATTGGAGCTGACTCTCAATTACACAAAGTCTTTCTCCAAAGATGACAGTCCAAATACAGTAGAGATAAAATACATCAAGGTTTAAAATAGGTCCGTTCAGCCCCACTGCCGCTTCATCATGAAATGATATAATTCACTGAAGCTTCTGCCTAGCCTAACATATGTTCTATTCACAGCCTGCGTCACTCTTCATTTGTAATTATTTCCCTCTTTTTCCCCCCATCTTGTAATACTTTGCTTGGTTGAAGACAAATACTGAAAGGAAAAAAGAGTATTATCATATGATGACCTGTTCCAGGGTGTTAAGTCCCTGTCAAGGTTTGATTTTAACATGGGGTATTGATGACAGTACATCAATTCAGGCATCATGTCTGGAATTAGACTATATTAATTATCACTTGAGTGCAGTATGCATGAAAGTGCTGTTTCATTGACTAAAAGGATTTGACTGAATAAAAATCCATTTCTCATCTGGTTGCTTATGGATAAAGACATTTTTTCTCTTTGCTGTGGATTGTTCTTTATTAAATATGATATTTATAAGATTGAATAGACTGTCTCATTCAACAACAGATATGAATATTTTTAAACAAAGGATATTAAATCCATTGTTTTGTTGACAAGTGCTAAATGATGTATCAAAGTCTACAGTTCAGACACTGCATAGCAAAATACAAAGAGTATATATATGTATATATATATATTTGATTAAAACAGTATTTTAAAACAAAAAGAAATATAAAAAAAATTTATAATGGCATATAGGTGAAAAAATCCCATAATTTAATTTCATTCCCACTTAAAAAGAAAGTTTTTGTTAATGTTGAGAACTATTACTGTTTTTTTCATTTAATAAAGAAGAAAAATGAATTTCAAAATCACTGAAAAAATTGTTAATGCAATATCATTACCCAGAAAATTCCTGCTTTATAGACTTTACCATGTAAATTATGAATTAGCTGCTGAGTAACTGAAAAGAGATAAAAATATGAATTTTCAAGTGTAAGTATCCTCAGAGACAGGTTAACCAGCATATGGTAATACAATTACATTAAAAAACTTAGCTTTCTGATTTATTTTGACTCATTATTTTTTTAAGTTTGTCATTTTCAGTGATCATCCAGAAACATGAGTTTCCAGTCTTCACTTCAGGTGACTTCCTTAACTTTAGGTGCTTCGCTATTTGTATTGCTGTACTGAAGTGTCACAAAACATCACCATGTTAAGGCCATTGCATAGACTTTCCTCATGGCACCCAAACCTCCTTTAGTGCAACCAAGGTTCTTCCGTTCTTTGTTCCATCCAGCTGTGCTGGGATATGTTGTTGGGAGAAACTGAAACTAGAAGAGTGGGACTTACTGGAAAGCCTTCTACTTAACTGCTGTTGATACACAACACAAGCTGTTGATACATGAATTTGGATTATGAATTTATTTAGCTATGTTTAACTAGATATGAAAACTGTGTTTATCTATCTATATCTTTATTTAGAATTTTCCTTAGAAACTTCATACAGACGAGAACCACTATATGCTGTTAATTTCTAAAAGCCACATTATACACTTAGACCACTAAGGAAGTGGAAGAAACTATTTCATTGATTAATAGGTATCAATAGTTTTGGTAAACCCTTCAATTAATAGTATAATACACATATGGAAATTGAAAAAGATACATTCCCAACATCTTCCATTTTGTTTAATCACAGTACTCAAATACAACAGAGATCAGGTTTAGGCAGTTTTAAAGAATCACAGGGATTAAAAAATATAGCCAACCAGAGAGGGGAACAGGAAATATATACATATATGTATATATTATCCATTGTTTCAATAAGCAATGAGTTTCAATAATGATAAGTTTCAATAAAGGAATAAGGTAGAAGATGATAATGATCATTAAGAAGGCATCAGAAAAGGCATTAGCAAATCACAAAGATCTTCCTATCAGCTAGCAGATAATATATCACCATAGCAGGCGATGCAGAGACTTTTTGCTTGTAGACTTTAGGAAGGGTATTAAACTTCAACCAATGAACCCTGTGGGATCAACAGTCAGTGATTTTCTCGGTTTGGTAGGGATATTTACATTCTGATCCTTTATATTGTACTAGGCCTCTTTCCTTTCCAGGCCACAGTATCCAGAAACTCTCACTTACTCTTCCTGTCACAGGCCGTGATTGGTTCTTGCCTTCCCTCAACCCCTTACCAGTGTACCCACACGAGTCTCTCACTTCTCACTCTGAACTTCCTTTGCTGGAGAATTTCTCTCCGTATTTCCCTAAAGGACTTCAAAGTTGTGCCTGAATCCGAGCTGTGCTGAGCACGGCTGTATATGGTAACATCTGTAGTGTTATGTATGACAGTACCTAAGATTTCAGAAAATTACCTGAAGTAAAAATTAAATCTTTGTTTCTTCCAGAAGAAATCAAAAAAATAAAACATGCAAATTGATAGGGCAATGTTTTCTTAACTTTTGAATGCTTGAAATTCAAAAAACGTCAAGATTGCTTACCCTTATAGAGGAGCATGACGTGACATAGTGACAGGTAAGTATGATCACGCTGGCTTTGCCTTCTGTTTTGTGCTCCCAGGTGAAAAGCCCATTGCTGCTAGCTGATAGGCCTGTGGTAGCAGAGGTGAAACCAGCTAGCCTTCTCCCTTCTTCACTTCTTAACTGGTTTGTGTACATATCACATCCTTTGACTGCAATGCCTTACAATTCTTACAGCCTTTGCACATTAAAAGCCAACTGCTTGTTCCTTGCTTTTGAATGGCGTCTGCAGAAAAGTATGATGTGAATGAATGGCACCATTCATTCAAATCAAAAGGGAGCCAGAGAGTTTACTGTACAAAAATGAGAGTGATTGACAACAGAACGCTGCATAGGTTATGCAAAATCAGGGAGGCTACAACGTGGGAATGAATGAAAGGGAACTGTGTGCTGAATGGGTGACTCACCACACCTACACCCTGCAGCGAGGTGCTTGCAAATATCTTAGGAACAGTCTCAGTAAAACATCATTATGCCAATGGTTAAACTCCATCAAACCCTAGGAAACTACAGAGATTATTTTAACACTTTAAAACGTTATTAAGGGCATTATTTTAAAATACTTTTCCTGATTAAATACGAACTGCAATCTGCCACCTCAGAAAAACTGCCAATAGAGCTCCATGTTTATTTGGATGACTCAGTGATCAAATTAAATCACATTATCTTTGATCTTTTGGTTACGGTGATGTAATCAAGAAACTTTTGATCTGAGAGTAACATCTTTTAGCTTGCAGCTGTCTTCTATGAATATTTGCTACATATCCATCTTTATATGTATAATATAGTCATTGCTTCCTGTTGAGAAGTAACATGTTTTCATATCTTTCACAAAGTAAAAGGGGCATGACAAGGAAGAAAACAATATGCTTTGGGGTAAGAAACAAACATTTGCCAAGACAGGCTGAGAGAAAACATATTCTGACTGCCTCAAAATGTCTGAGCCTTGCACCACTACAGTCACAGAAACATCGGGAAAAAAACGATCAGCTAAAGAAAATCGGACAAGGATTAGACAAGACAGCTAACAATTCCTTTTCACATGACCTTGCATTTGAAATGAATCTGAACCCAAGATCTAAACATACAAGAAATCTGGTGTCACATTAAGATGATGCATTTGATCATGTTAATATTAAACATATTAATACTGTTACTAGTATCATTATCAAATATAAAACATAAAAACAAAGATCTGTGAACCAGATATATAAAATGGAAGACAAAATATGCCGCCACTGTCACATCTTCCACACAGACCATAAGCCAGTGCTATTAGCAAGGAAAAGTGGAGCTGAGCCACTGCACATTATTAAACTTTTTTTTTTTTCTGACTTGTTCTCATTGATTCCAAAGATATTGCTGCTTACCCTCCAACATTTGCTCTATAGATGCACATTTGAAATCAATGAATCTGTAACCATGTAGGAAAGTTTGTGGGAGGGTCAACACAGATTTTTTTTTTTTAAATCCCACTCAAGGAAAAAATGCAGGCAGGTATATGAGACTTTTGTGCACAAAAAAAATAAATAAATTATTTGGTTAAAGCTGAAAATATTGTTTCCTTGGTATGTATAATCAACCATATTCCACTGTTTCAAAATAGATTTATAGGTTTACAGTTTATATTAAGTATAATAGAGAATACTTGTACTAAAGAAGTTGCAACAAAACCTTTTCAGGGATATAGCCATGAATCTTTTGTTTTTTAGAATACAAAAAAAACCCAACAAACTTCAATATTTATGAAGATGAGAACAATCATATAAGAAAAACAAGAACAGAAATTGGGCTAGTTATTTAAGAAATTGCTGCATACCTTCACATGGCTAAGAGGGACTCACAAACTCTGATCTCACACTGAGGTAACTCAGTTAAAATTGCTGCAGTGAGACTGCACTGAGACGTCAAATATTTTTATGTAAACTATTGCCATAAAATTAAAAAAAAAAAAAAAGAAGAAGAAGAAGGAGCACTTCCAACATCTTATATACTATCCAAATACTTTCACATGCTGTCCTTTTTTACTAAAGCAAGCATCCTGTATATTCAAACAGTAAAGCATTGATCAAATACATATATATTTAGCCATGAGAGGTCGATATTACTCAGAACACCAGTGGCAAGTAGCTGCCTAGTTTTGCTGATGAACAGTACCTCTCAAGAATTTTATACATCTGCATTCTTACTGCCTTCTTGGTGTCTTATGACTTTCTGTAACAACTTCGGACTCAAATGAAGCAAACAATCAAACTCTGGATCAAATGCTTACTGAAGAGACCAACATTCAGAATGTTACAATCAAGCCAATCTTTTAAACCGTTCATTGTCATACTAAACAGTGGCCAAAGATCATCATCCTCCATGACAAGAAAATCAATTAACAATTTTGACTTGACCAAAATTCCCCAATTCCAACACATTCTTCTGCCTGACAGAGAAAAATAGCATTAAGCCCGTAAACTAAAGAGCAAGAATCTACTGAGTAAGTTATTCTTGTACACTGGCCTCAACCATCACTTTATTAACCACCTTGCACATAGCAGGCACTTACATTTTTGATTTACTGATATTCTGTATTGAAGAGAAAATGTGGTAAATTTGTGCACAAATAGCAGAACATAAAAGCTAGCGTGCAATCATTTTCTCAAAGGTTATGCTGAAGCTTCATTATAGGCCAAGATTTTTTTTTTTTATTCTGCCTCCATTGCATCTGGCAAGGTCTATCTCAAGGAGTTATTCAGAAAATATTTTCTATCAATCATGAGAAACTTCAACTTGTGCCAGAGCCAAACAACTACCATTACATGAAACTTCTATTCTGTTCTATGTAGAGTAATAGAAATGTATTGAGGAAGACTACTCAAAAAAAAAATTTTTTTTTTTTTTTACTATCTAACCTTTTCACAATTCATTATATTCACTCTTCAGGTAGTATTGTGCAACAAAAGGGCTTCAGTCCAAAATATGTGAATCTCAGTAGTGCCTTTCTGTTTTGCATCTGAGCAATAAATATCAATTGTCAGTACAGACTGGAACAGTGAACATAGTGCTTCAGGAAAAACCTTCACTTTTTCTTTCAAAAATAAAGGAATGTCAGAATGAAACTTCGGCAAAAATACTCTGAGATTACATTAATTCTTGTTAACTTTTGCTCACCATTAACTTTCTCTTTTTCAAATGAATTCCTTCAAAACTTATTGAAAAGTCAAAACAAGTGTATTTATTAAAAAATGTTAAAGACTTGTTGAAAGTTGTGCAGAATATGGAACTGAGAGCGGCACTGCTGTGTAATTTTCTCTGCCAGTAGATAGTGGTTGACATTCATTCTAATCTTTGGATGTCTCCACAGCATTAATGCTATTGCCATGATTTGTAATACTATTGACTGTAAATAATGGCTAACTCTTCGTGAGAGAATTCCCAGTTAACTTGCTCAAATGCAGTGAGTCATTCCTCAATGTGCCTCACTCTATTTTTAGACAGTATACTAAGTCCTACAACTTTCTTTTCATTTCTTCAAGCACCCACTAAATGATTGGGAAGAAATATCACACAAGGAAGAATCAGCAGTATATTGATGATACTACACTGTTATGTATCAATCACTACCTACAGCTATATCAATATCACCTACTAGTCAATGGGTAAAATCAGTTCAGAAGTAGAGAGAGAGAGCTGTGTGATGGGGAACGAAAAGAAAGACAGATAAGCAGAAAGAAAGCATTTCTAATGGTTCCCAACAAAGGTACAGTTTCCTTTGCTTTAAGGGAGAAATACATAATATTGGTCAATTCAATTCATGGATTAGAAGTACTCTTGGATTTTTCCCTGACGCTAAGTTTCATCCATTACTAATGCCTTCAATTTCTTGTTGCTAGGAAACTTCTTCCAATCCTGGTGGATGATCATAAGATCATAGGAAAATTCAGGTTGGAAGGGACTTCAGGAGGTCTTTAGTCCAACCTCCTACTCAAAGGAGGGTCAGCCATGAGGTCAGAACACCGTTATCCAAAAATGGCTGAATGAGTGATGTCTTAGCCTCATTACATGTACTTCTTAGTGAGGCTATCTGTAATAATTGGACACAACATTTCCATTCTAAAAACTTGCTCATATAGTGCATTTTTTCCTTAACAAAATGTGCATTCTTAGCATTAGAATTCATAGCTAGGGTATTCTTACCTCTGAACATCTCCACTTTCCACAGTGGTTTCCCCTAGAGTTTAAATAATGTTCAAAGTCTGTTCAAATATTGAAAGGATGTCAGCTGCTCACCTAAAAGACTGACTAAAGCTAGACAGTAGTCTTCTGACCTAAAGAAACTCTCACAAAAGGGAAAAAAGCCTTCTTGGGGATAGTCTGAGACTACAAAATGCCTTCCCACAGTGGCTACAAATCATCAGAAATCCCATCACTCCAAGAATAATGTTCACTTCTGTGATACTGTATTTTTATGATCAATTTGTATACCTATATACACTTCTGTACGTAAAAAACTACGTTTACTTGTACATATTTCTTGCTCTTGCTAGATGTACAGAGCCTAGTATGTTTTAAAACAAACAAACAAAAAAACAACAAAATGACAAGAACATTAAAAATATTTAGGTATTCCAATGCACACGTGTTGAATGAGAGAATGAGAGAAGAAAGAAACTTTCTAGCTTCACAAACTGATAGTGTACAAAAACTTTCTGCTTTGGGCTTCAAATCCATGATCCTCAGCTTATACATGCAGAACTTAAATCTCATTAAGTGTCAGATAAAGGCCTACCTTTACTAGGAAATAACATTTCCACAATTGAAATTTAGAAGAAAAAACAAACAAACAAAAAAAAAACACAAAAAACAAACAAACAAAACAAAAAAAAACCCACAACTTGTCAAAAATAAGGAAGGTTTCCAAAGAGAAGCTTCAGATAATCAGGATACTTAGTAATCAGGTATCTGGAACAGAAGCTTTTACTTTACACTAGAGTCACTCACAGTAAGAAAAAACTGCTTCATAAAAGACCAAAAACATATAACTTTATATCCTAAAATGTACTGCCTTAACTTTTTCTTAATTTTACATATTTTTGGTTTGCAGTCAGTCCTGATGTTCTGGATAAAAAGTAAAATATTGTGAAAAATGAAAGAAACCCTCAAGTTCTGATAACACATGCTCTGTAAAATTTAGAGCCAGGTTAACCTAAATGTTACCTGTAATAGACTGCACAATTGGTTTATTTGCATATTGAATAAAATTAGCAGTATAAAATATTAAGCATTTTTGATTTATTTGATGCAATTAGTTGGTTTAAATGACAATAGGATTACATTCTTGCTTAATTTCTTCATATTTTCATGTGTCCACTCTCCTGCCAAATAACATATAGGTCACCACACAGACTGGGTAGTAATTAAATCCACTTCCTTCATTATTAACCATTCTTGCTACCTCTCCCTTACAAGCTTCTATGTTGAAAAAAAAATTATCCAAAGTATTTCAACACTTGCTACTTATTACTAGAGTTTTTCCCACGATAAATTCATTGACTAGCTCCATTCTGTTATAAGGGAATTAGCATTTTTACTTATAACAATTTATCACTGAGGAATTTATCTGCTATAAAGACTGGAAATAACCCCAATATTGGCTAAGGATTTTTCATCTTCTTTATAAGGAAGAATTCAGACTAACTAAATGTGTGGACTTGATGTCATCCATGGATTTTATACATGCTATGAATCTTTAAGTGACTTGTACCATAAGAAACATGTATCGTCCCTTTAAGTTTTAATTTTTTGACACTACCATAAAAACTTAGACCCAATATTGAACTGAACTATGAGTTTTTGAGCAACCACATCTGGTGGGAGGTGTCCCTGCTCATGCCAGTGGGGTTGGAATTAGATGGTCTTTAAGGTTCCTTCCAACCATTATAGACATTCCACGATATTTTGATTCTATGATCATTTTTTGCTGTCATGTAAGTCCTGTTTACAAAGGCATGATAAGCATCTCAGAAGCTTTCTTAATATGAGAGATCATCTCATATATCATGGAATATTAAGATTCTGTATTTCATCTTTCCACTTTTTCTGGAAATCTAAACCAACTAAATTCCGACTTATTTTCCAATACTATGGGCATACTACTGGTCCTTTCACTTCTTTAATTTTTTACTAATTATATATATCTGTTGTCTCTTGGGAGAATACAGCTCGAATGTACGTCTTGAAAACAATGTAATTAGATGGTTTTGTTTCTTTGTTTGTTTGTTGCATAATTCATTTTGTTTTGAGTATGACTTGGTGATCTTAACGCATAAATGGTTTTAAAGAAATTACAGATTAACATTTTTTCTACTAGTTTATTTAAATTCATCCACTGAGATATCACATTTATACAAATCCCATGCAATCTCACTTTTATAATTCATTAAGTTTTTTGTTTGTTTGTTTGTTTGTTTTCCTGTAGGTTTAAGAAACAAAATCATTTTCAATGCACTAGCACTCTCCCGAAGAAACTGTGAATAATTTTACTGGGCCACTACTTCATTTTGGCAGGGAAATGGACTGGACTGCTTTAATTGGCAGCTGGAAAGCCTGACTTGCTCATATTGGCTTGCTGCCAGAATATAAAAGAAAGTCCTTGTTTGGGGAACTGCTGGGAAGGAGTGCATTCCTGTTTCTCAGTCAATGACAAATTCTCCTCCCACCTTCCACCTCTTCATTATCTGCTCAGCTGAAGCTACTGGAAAGGCATCTTTTACTAATTGATGATGATAATATTACATAACATTTACAGGCCTCTTTCAGAATTATGACTTCATTGTTCCATCCCAACAGAATAAATTCATAGTAAGATTTACCTTGTTACTAAAATCATGTTTACAGTGTTTTACAGTAGCATGTCAGCTACAAATCAGGACCAGTTTTGTCCTGCAAATGAAATTCGTATTTTACTGAAGAGTAACAGTGATTTATGGTGGGTTAGCAGAATGTAAAAGAAAAAAAAAAAAAAAAAATAAAGGAGCAACATGTTCCTTATCTTGCTTGCAGGCAAACAGAGGTTATGGTATTAAAAGTCTTAAAATCATTTTATTGCATGCTTGTGGTTCCTGCTACAGCTACAGGTTTTGTCTACTTTTAGTTCCTGGCTAAATACGTCAAGGAGAGCTGGTTGCATGTTTTTCCTGAGTTTATTCTGTTTGTCATTGTCCTGTCCAGCAGTGATGGTCTTCCCACTGGATGCTGGTGGCTGTAGGGTCCCAGGTATGGAGGTGGGACTTGAAGCTCAGTAAGGGTTCAGATTTGCTACTATTACACCAATCATACTCTTTAGTGTTCAGCACTGCTATCCCTAAGTATCATCAACAACTAACTAGTAAAACACTATCTGAATATGGTAGAGAAAAGCACTTTGATAAGAAAATACAATTGAAACCATCAAATAATCACTTCTCAAACCATGAAAAGTAGGACAGCATGCCAGAAATGTCTTTTTTGCAAGTGATATAAAATATAGTTTGAAAGACAAAGAAGAGGCATTGGACATCAGGTAGATCTTTACTGCTATAAGAATTACCCAACATACTAACACTTTAGATTCTGCATTCCTATGTATATTTTTAAGCAGAGTGGTTTGAAGTAATTGTTTCCTCTATTTCAAATAAAGAGTAAATCAATACTTTGGGTCTATTTGAACCTTTGGCCTCATTTTCTCAGTTTAGGCCTCCCAGTGAAGGTGAATAGTAAGATCCCGTCTAGGATTTACCCTGCATTAAGGAAGAGCACAAAACTGGGATACACAGGTCTTACGTGTCCCTTCACACAGACTCTATTGAAAAGTGGAAGCATCATGGAGAGCAGCATGAAAAGTCTGGATGACAGGTGTTGAGTGATTAAATATCTCCAGCTGGAAAGTCCACAGGATCCTGAGCTAACATGCTAGGAAAGACAAATGACTGCCTTTATTGTACATTAATTTATAAGACATGTTTTGTTTGCACTAGAAGTTCTTTGAGGGTATGTATTTTTTCAAATTTGGATTACAGAGTAGCGAATGCTGATGGGTGGCACTGGTAGAATTCTGGTTTTCCACTCTTCCTGAACAGCATGAGAAAAGATCTTTCAGGGGTTAGAGAGTAAGAAGGAACCAGGGAGTATTTTGTTCTTGGCTAGTTCTCCCAGGGACTCAGAAAAGTCAACAGAAACTATCATCTGCTCTCTCTGACACTTTAAAACCCCCAAGTGGAATGGTGCTACACACTACTCATAGCAGCTATCACATAACAGGCACTGGGGGAGCTGCTAAATCACTTGGACAGGAAAGCAACAGCTACTTCTCAAAGAGTTTCCAGCCTAAGCTGATGTTTAGGGGAAGGCAACAAGCAACAAAGAAACAGACACTTGACTCAGGTGGCTCTATTAAACAACCACAAGAGTTTCCAGTAAAATACATTTTCCAATACACAGACATATATTTCCAATATATCTTTTACCATGATAAATATTTTTCCCTGGCAGAACTAATTTCAAATATCAAAACACAGAACTCATAGAGCCGCAGATGGCTCCCGGAACAAAGACAGTTACTCCTGGTCATGAGCACAGTCCAGCAAGCTTCTGAACCTAGGTTATAATCCCAAACCTCACAATGGTTAAATCACAGTTAATCACAAAATTTATCACAGCTGTCAGCCACTGGAATGTGATTCTGCTAGAGACGAGATATCGGTACTGATGCACATGAGTTCCTGTGTTTGTATGGCCAGGCAGGTTTTCCCATATTGTACTACACACTTTCAGCTAACAGCTTGCACAGTTGGATTGCGGAGGAATCTAACCTTGTCTTAGCCTGAATGTGTGTGTCTCACTCTCCAAAGTGAGGCAGCACCAAAACATTTCACAAAGTTTTATTGGGCTTTCTCAATTAGTGTTCATTAACTGTTGTATCTCCCATAATGGATGGTAATATACAATGCTGTAGTAGCAAATATTTGTATTGGATTTGTTAGAAATAAGTAAACTGGACACTCCATGAATTTAGTTTTTTCCATGAGTGATAAACCCATCTCTCAAATGAGTGATGAAAAGAATATATTAATTTTTTTTCCAACTCGTGTAGAATATAGGTTCTCAGCTTAAGACTCTGGCTGCAAACTGGAGAACATTTGCATCCTGATGTATCAGAAAGATTTCTGACATGGAAAAGAATGAAAATGTAAGGATATTGATTTCATTTTAAAAATCTCCTTTGAGACTCCTATGGCTACAGTGGATGGATTTCTCAAGACCTTTCAGCTCTGTTCTTATGCTAATCAAGTGTAAAACTTGCACTTTGCTCATCAACTGAATAAAACATTTAATTATACATATCTAAGGACATAACAGTTATTTTGATGGTAATTTAATACTTCTATACAGCTATGGGTGGGTCTTCACGGTAATCTAGCGAAGTAATGGCAATTTAGCTAGATATACCACTACTAGATTTAAACTAGCTTTCCTAGGGAGTGATAAAAGCAATTGCCAGTAGCAGAGGTTTCAATGCAGATACAGAATCCCCGTGGGACTGAAGATAAATACACACACTGAAAACTTTTTCCAAAGGTCTATACCTATAACGCATACTGCTTAACCAATTAAGGAGTTAACAAAATCTTAAGCATATACTTGTTTTATTGCTTAAAGTTATTTTAAAAAGCTCAGTGTGCACAGTAAAAGATACAAGCTGCAATTTTTTTTTTTACAAAAACATAAAAAAATTTGGAGTAGCAAGGGTGACCTCCAGTGTGCAATAAGTTTATATCATTGCATCTTATATGTAACAAATTACTTTCTTTTCTATTATTAATTTTGATCGTTCTACAAAACCAAATTTTTACTTAATTCATTCTGCACAATACAGAAATTCAAAGCACTGATTTCTCTTTGACCTGTTATTTTCAGATAACATTTTAACTGTCTCTTTACTATTGTGAACCCTATAAAAAAACATGAGCAGTAAAATTAGAAACTTTGTCTCTTCTTCCTATCCAAATGCAGATTATCATGGTCTGAATTTTTGTTCTGGAGTAAGAGTAATGAAATTTAAGATATTATAGAAGCTTTTTTATTTTTAAGAATACAACAGCATTACGGATTCATAGTGCTATGTACAAAATACCTTATCTCATAGTTTCACTTAATATGCATTTCATTGCAAACTTGTCCAAACTTGGAAATATTCAGGAAGTTAAAGAAGCCCACAGTATCTTAACTAGTTATGTAAAAGCTATGCACATGTATTTCAGTAAGCTAACCATTTGGTACAGCATACAATAAACTCCACAATAACCTATAATGAATATCATCTATTCATGAAAAAAAGTAAAGGCCATGTTCCACGAAGTAAATTCATTATACTGATGAGTTTTGTCAGGTGGATATTTTTGAACAAATTCGTTAGTTAATTGGGTATCTTTAAATAAAATTGTAAAAGATATTGTCACAACGAATTCAAAAGTAAGAACATTTTTTTACATTTTTTTTTATTTCCATCATCAATACACAACTTACCTTTTGATGATTAATTTTGAAATAGTTTTTCTAATAAACTAGGGAGCATTTTTTAGCTAACTGCAAGCGCACAAAAGGTCTAATTATGGGTGCCTAGTGGTGCTACTGTCTGTCAACCTAAGTGTCATTCAGGGTCTGTCAGTGTTCCCATTATACATCCCTACTTTCAGAGGGTTATAATGTGAATGTTAAAATTTGCTTCAGGCTGATTCCAGGCATATTGTGCAAGGTATCAGGCTAGAACTGATTATTTTTTTCCTTTTTATTTTTTAAAATTATGGAGTTAAGACATTTTAACCCATACCTACAGAAAAGGTAAGAGTTAGCAGGAGCATATACTTTTCCAAATGATAGTGATATAAAAGCAGCTTATTGTTTTAGAAAGTTGAATGCTGCATACTGATTATCTGAATGTATAAGAAAGACCACCATTGCAGCATTTAAGTTAAATGATTTCATTTGCCCTCCTTATTCAACTAATCACGCTATAGACAAAGAACCCAATTTCATGACTGAGGGTAGAGGGAGTTGGCCTTATGGTTTCATTGATCAGCAGACTATGTATTTGTAGGTATTCTTGGAAATACTCTATATTCTAATTCTTCCTTTGGACTTCTTGCACACTATCACATAAGGTATCTTTACATGCCACCAGTATGTAAATACTATATACCATTATACTGCAAGTCCTATACTTTACGATGTTTATAATGAAGATTTCCATAAAGTCACAACTCTGACTTTCTCTACACTGGAAAGCAGTGTGTCATAAACTCAGGATGTCAACAGCAGCACACAAACTATCCCACAATAACATCAAATATGCATATTTTCTCCAGTGCACACTAAGTGCAAGATTGCTAGAGAAAACAAAAACAAAACAAAACAAATAAATCCAAGCAAACTAGAAGAGTTCACGCAAGGAGTCAGTGCAGATTGGCAAGTACTTTGTGAATTCATCTCTGAGTTTACTGAACATGAGAATGTGGAGGGATGTTAGAACTTAGTAACGGCAAAAGGGACATTGATTCTATACACTTTATCAAGGTGAGGACTGATATCAAGGACAGCACATGAACAAAGGTCTTCTTTCTTTCACAGATGGACAGATTTACTAGCATCTTCAGTAAGAAATTACAAAACTCTTTTTTTTTTTTAAAAAAAGAGATGCTTTTTAAAGCCTAACTAGAGCAAAGAGATATTAAAATAACTAACTATATCTCTAAAGAACTGTGGTTCTTTTACACAATCCTTGTCAGAATACCTAATTATAACAGCAACTATGAGTTCTTTGAGGCCAGGAATATATTTTTTATGTTTCACAAAAATGGGATTTAAACTCGCTGGGGTGCTGGTACGTCTTTTTAACCAATAAAACAATAAACAAAAATGCAAGTATTTGATTTTATTTACTTATGTGACACCTGGGTATTATTTGTTCGGTAAGGAGGGCAGAGAATGCAAGAAAACACATTCTTCCAGTTCCTTGACAAGATAGATATTGTTGTTTGGCCTACAGTTTTTTGAAGTCTTTGACACCACAAAAATGTTACAAACCAAAATCACTGAAACAGGATATTCCATTTTGAATTTAGATTTAGTTTATTTTCATTCTACTAGCTTATTTTGTTTAATAGACATACATCTGTGCTTGTTTACAAGATGAAATAAAAAGCACTGAACTCAGTATGCCACAGGCTTCAGGTAAAATCAAGGCCTGGTTCAAGTCATTAGGAATTGTCTTAGAACAACAGTTATAAGACAAGGACATGTGAATTTAATTATATCGTAAACTGTAAATTTCTCATTGCATTATAATTAACACATGTAACAATCAAGGAAAATCCTCAAAAACTTAGCTGGAGTACTAGAAAAAGATGTACTACAAACAAGCTTAAACTATCATATTAAGTTTGGTCCTATTATGTACTGATGAATACCAGTATATAAATACCTGCAGCAATTTTCGTTCCATCATTTTTCAGGGAAGGAATGTTTCTTGATATTTATGTATATGTATATACATATACATTTTTAAGTAGGTTTATGTCTACACATATACTTTAATACAAGGTTTCAGCAATCTGCAGTTTTTTTTTTAAGGGAAGGCCTTCCCCCCACCCTCCTTCTATGTATCAAGAGACCGTTTTAATTCACTCACCAAGAAATCCTCAAAGGGACTGGTATGTGTGGTAACATAGGAGCCAATATCGTAGCTATCAGTTTTCATACAGCCTGGCTGGACCTTTACATTACTGCTGCCCCACATTTATTGTTCTTTCATTGCAGCTGTCAGCATTCCCTGACAGCGTATTATGGAGTACATGGCTACAAAGTCAGTATCAATCAGGCCATGATCATGCAGATAAAAGTAGCAGACTATTGATAATAGGCTTTAAATCAGATCATCATGGCTTAAGTGTAAGATTCTTAAAAGCTAGCAACCTTGTGGGACTTCCGTCTCACTTCTACCTGCTGCAAAACACACCAACTTATGTATGTAACACCTAAAACTTTCTACGACTGTATAAATAATAATAAAAATAAGTAATAAATCCCTACCACATTTTGAAAGTCAAGGCAAGAATTAGCAGAAGTTTTCACTGTCTCGTAACTAATGTACGGCAGACCTAATACACAATCCCAGTCATTACACTAATGCTCCTTCTCCCCCCGACTTCCCCCCCCCCGCCAATAGCAGCAGTTTTGTTGTGCTTTGAAACTCTCTTACTTCAAAAGCACTTCAACCTGATATGGCCATTTAGCAAGAAACACAAGAGAATGTGTATAGTTTAGCAGCGTTCTTCACCAAACTGAAAGCACCATGTTAAAAACAAAAGGATCTAATTTGTCCTAGACATAAATAATAAAACAAAACAAGAGTCGCATGCAAATTTAGTAACATAAAATTTTAGGTGATAAACAGAATGGAGCCTGGCTTCTTGTTTAGTATTCCTTAGTTATCACCATAATTGCTGCATGTCTGTCATCACTAGGAAAAGAAAAAAGTGTCTCTCTCAGCTGCTCCCCTGCTTGTTTTGTTCACTGTATTCTTGTAAAGTGGGAGAAAATAAGTGTCATTTAATGAATAGTGCTATTCTTTGTCTGACAGCTTCATATCTGTTAGGTGTAGGAGGCCTAGTACTTTCCTTTTCTGATAATGTTTTTGACAGTGTGCTAAATTCCTCCCCCAAAAGGCCGGCGTATATATCCTGCTAAAAGGGGCTTCATCTATCCTGAATGGATGCCCTCTTTTAACCCCCTTCAGCTTCTGTTCTTACATTAATTGAGCTGATCAGATTGAGCATATGAATTTGTCTTTGATGTATTCGTATGTTTAGTTGACGCTGCTCGCGCTCTCATTGGCAGCGGGCAGAGCTCTCAGACAAATAGGGCTGTTGCCATAGTAACAAGCAATAGCTAGGGATCTCTTGAAAAATATTTTTATTTCAAAATTCAAACTGGAAAATTCTCACTGGATATGGTTCTCAGTTCTAAACGTGTCATATCTAATGATGAATGCAATTAGGAATCCCACCAGTGTTTTAAATAATAAATTAGGCTAATTTTCTAGGTCTGGCATGATGACATACAAATACTAAAAAGGAATCTCTCTTTTTTTATCCATGACAAAAGACTTATTAATGACTTTTGTTCTTAGAATTTCAAAATTAATTGAATAGTAGAATAGCGATATCGTCTTCTATGTGCTGAAGATGAGAAGCCTAGAGGTAAACTTTTTTTTTTTTTTAAAGTACTTCAAGCTGCTCCGATATTTGGTTATTCCATATAAAAGCAGGTGAAGAAATCATTCTACAAATGCTATAGCAGTTGGTAAATCTCAAAGGATAAAGAATGCCCATAGCCATTTTTAATTACTGAGCATGAAAAAACGAGAGATGTTGAACATAAGTTTTGTAGGCCCTTACGATCTGAGAATGCCAAGATTTTAGTTCTTACTAAAATCTCATTTGAAATAGATGGAAACAATGAAAATATCTAGCAGTGAAAAAAGAGGAGAGAGAAGGCCTGATGATTAGGCTATGATGATTTGTAATTAAAATACATATTTTGTATTAATCTGTCTACTATTATTTTCCCTGGAAATTAGCTTCCTGACTTTGGCTTTTCAGATACTGCCTGTCAATGTGCAGTAATAGAGTTTCAGGGTTCTGCTTCAACATATAATTATACTACATTGAAATCCATTGATATTATCATCTTTTATGCTACTTCCAATTAGACGTGTTCCATCTTGAAGGGTCAATCCCTTATATCTCAGCATTCAGGAAAAATCAGTTAAATGTTAAAATTTGACAATTCCTTAAGAAATTAGGTTATGTTTTAAGTACTTCACTTGAAATCTACAGCATATCCGCAGTCCTTGTAAGGGGAAGATAGTTTTAAGAAGTTTCAGGGTCATAATCACACAGAATGAGTAACAATGAGAAGAAAAAATTAAGAATCCTCTTCCACTATATTAAGTCTGAGTCTAATGTATGGATTTATATTCTCAGGATGCTGCTGTAAGAGAAAGTAAGTAAGAGAAAACTGTTCATATTTTTCTTAACTGTCACTCTTTGTTTATGTTACATGCAAGAAATTTCGTATATTTTAAATGTGCACTACAGCATTAAAGAATTTTGCTACCATCCTTCAAATGTAAAAATTTGTCACCCACGAGCAAATCATGGCCTTATTTAAATTTTGTCATTGTTTTCATTAGGTTCATGCTTTCTATCTGGGAATGGTTCCTTTAAATCAAGGGAAAACAATGTCCTAGGCCATTGTGAAAGTCCGTTTAAGAGCAGAGCATTCTGCTTTACCAGTCTGCTGTCTTCTAATGGTGAGATTACAAAACTAGGCTCTGGATTTGCTTATATAATGCATTTTCAGTTCTCAAGACAGATTCCTAATGTAGTTATTTTTTTACTTTATTGCCTTAAAAAGGGATGGAAATGACACCATAAATTACTTTGTTTCAATTTAATAAAGTGGTGCTTGTTTGAGAAGTTTCTAGCATTATACTTTTTTATAATAGTGAATTTTATCTTTTTTACTGCTATACGTAGAAATACATAGTCTGCTGATAGTTTTGAATATAGATTCTGTATTTTTAATAAAATAGAGTTTGCTTTACCTCAGCAGAAAAGTATTTTCCACAACATCAAGCAGCATGAGGCAATAGCTGACATAGCTATCTTTCCATGCATCACTTATAAGAGAGAACCCAATAAGACAACTAATTTCTAGTCAATGTAAACATTAATAATAGTTAACAACATGCGAGAGAAAATGTAATCGATTTTATCTTCATTACCAGGGTTCATCAAACTGCAGGGCACAGCCATCTGACTGGATAGTGATCAGAGCTATCATGAGGGCTGGAGGCAACCAGAGAGGTGTGCGGACAAGTGAGAATTCCCAATCACAGTACCAGGGAATAACCCATCAGGTAACACAAAGGGGTCAACATCCCCTCAGGCCTTGTTATAAACACCATCATGCCCTTAACAGTCTAATCTTGAAATCAGGTAAATTTATTTTGTCATGGTACAGAATCCAACAGTGATATTAACACATCCAAATTGCAACATGAGATCAAAACTTATTTAATGAATATATGGACTATATATATATATATATATAGTAAAACTGAATCACGTACTCCTCCTTTACAAGAATATGAATCTCTCAGTAGGAGGAAGAAATACCTTATGGTAGCCAAAAGAACTATTCAAAAATGCATTATGTTAACTATTTACAACAATAGTTCATTACGCTTGAAAGTTATTTCAAATAGGATGGAAGAGTAGAGACCGATTCTGTATTAACAGAAGTCTTTATGTAACCTAGGAGAAATACTGCCGCTTAATTAATTAAGGCTATTTATTGTAAACCAAACATATCTATATTTAGCATATACAAAAACATTTAAATCATAGTAAAAGTAAAAATAAAAACAGCATGTATAAAACACAGGATGGCATTTGAAAAATATGTAAGGCAGTGGCTAGATGGAGAAATTCAGATTAATAGCTAGTATAACATTATAGGGCATGTGGTGACGATTCTGTTTTCTGGACTTAATTTGTGTAATTTTATATTGGTGTTTTGTTTTAAATCAGTTCCATCTTGAGATTTCAAACTGAAGAAATTCCACAACTATTAAAAATAGTAGAAGACTCTTACTGTTATAAGAACTGTGAACTACTCATCGTGAAATACAACTCCATAATTAAGATAAAAGCATGGCAATTTACTTCTTTCCAAAATGACTTTGTGAAGATTAGAATGTGTTCTAAAAGTTGCTATAACTTTTGCCTTAAGCAAGACCTTGTGCTAAGTCTATACAGCCTCTTATTTTCAGAAAAATTATCTAATCCAAACATTAATGGATTTAGTGAAGTAGACTTGGGACAAGAGCTGGGGTGATGTTCTTGTTACAATGGAATAAAAGATCCATTCACTATTAAAATGAATCAATATAAAGTAGTAAAAAAAAAAAAAAAAAAAGGAAAGAATTTTACAAAATTTTTTTACAAAAAGTGATCAGTGGAGAACTTAAATTCAAACCTGAATTTGGGCAGTTAGGAAAAAAATTGAATGACACTGAGTGTAGATTGCTGACAGCACATAAAATTAAAAGTTCACTGGGTAAGATAGAAGACTGTACAAGCCTGAAGTTATTCCAATGAGCCACTGATTTCTATTGATGCATACTAAAAATCAATTAATCAATTAATTATTTAAATTCTTTGATGTCATAGTAAAAAGATTCTGGATTGTAATATTTATTAGAAGACCACAGAACTACGGGAGATAATATCCTTAGATTTTTAGCTTGTTAGCTGCTAATCCATGTAGAATAGCAGTGGTTTTTGTTTTTTTTCAGAACAGATTCACATTCAGTAATAATGTTTGAAAATAGGCAAGAAAACAAAGAAAACAAAACAAAAGCAAACAAACATACAAAAACCCATCAGAAGTACATTATAAGCCTGCTAAATCCACATTTGAACCTGAACCTTGCTGATCATTCCTAGAGTAGTTAAAAGTATGCTGAAATGATGAAATACAAGGGATAAGAATCAGAAAAAAGTGTTGAAATTAAAAAATTTCATTGCATGGTATTGTCAGTTCTGTGCAATTATACCTTCACAAATAACCTAAAACTTGCCTTACGTTTTTATGATAGCCTTTCTAAATGTTTTCAAGGTAAAAAAATGGCGTAAACCAGACAGTAAGCTCCAAACACTTTTCTTAAACCCTGAAATAGGGTTAAGATCCCCAATTCAGCCAAGCATTTATGCATGTGACTAAATGCACTAAAGTCGCATGCTTGAACTTTAATCCAGAAAATATATTAACTTCGTATCAACATAATTAAATACATGCTTTAGGTTAACCATCTGTTTGGCAGCTTTTTGGAACCGTTGTCTTACTCAGCAGAGGGATAACTAAGTTTTTCATTAATATTTCTTAAAATTGTCTCTATGTTGTAATATGAATTCATATAAATTGCAATGTAACATTTCAAAATCTTACTCTATAAATAGGTCAAGAGACTCACAATATTTTAAAAACACACTGTATAACAAATATATGTTCTTATCTTTGTATCAAACAATTACTTCCTTGAAAGTATTTAAAACCAATGGGAATTTTCTTTCTGGTAGACTATGCAACCACCTCTATAGTGCATAGCCACACTTTGCACTCCAGCTGTAGCAGTAAAATTACTGAAACTGTAATTCTCTTAATATTTAAATAATATATTAAAATTTAATTTTCAGCACCTGGAAGAATCAGTTTGTGTGCCAGCAAATGAGGTAGTTGGGCCTGGAGCTCCTATACATATGGGACTCAAAAACAACCTATCACAAATAATTACTAAGCTAGAGCAGCTGTACTCACCACACTAGTCATTTAAAAATCAGGTCAAAGTTGCCTCAATTCTTTTTCCACTTTCAAGGACTTCTACAAATAAATTTTATAGTCTTTTTGCTTTTTTACATGTTAAAATTATTTCTATTATTAATAATTATGATGGAAACATCAGATGTTTTAACTTCCCAGATATTTCAGATATTAAATAGATGTAGTTTTATGAGAGATTGTAAAAATATGCAATTTTTATTTTCCAGTAAATCTTTCAAATTTTTAATAAGGCTATGAGCAAATACTATAACATGAAAATGCATTTACTGATATAACATACATGCCGTGCATGCACATACACATGGTACTACAATTCACCACACACACAGAAACTATACATATATAGGGATTTTTTTAAAAACAAAATATGTCATCTGGCTCATGAACAAAAGATGACTTGTATGGTAGGCATTCATTTATTTTTATGTCGGCAATTTTCAGATGGAAAGTAACTATTTCTTTTAAAAGCATTTTCCAAATTATGTGCTTTCAGATACACTTTGTTTTCAACCGCTTTCAAGAAGTTGCTTTCTAGCAACCACTACCAACTTTACGATCAGTTGTGAAGTAAAGGCCTGTATTCCATCATTTCTTTCACCTTGTATCTTTTCAGAATTTTGTGAAGAATAATATAATCTGAGATCACATTTTTCACCAGTTACATAGAGTTCACGATGTTTGTATTGAATTCGAATAATTTTTAAAGTTCAAAAAAATTCAGATAGCAGTCTTTCTATTCATAATTTTAAAATATTCTAACCTGCATTCCTATACATAAAAATAAAAAGACCCATAATGAAAAACATATATTTTATAATGACATACAGAGAAATAAAACACATTAAACTTCAAGAGGAGAGAACCAACCATTTATACACTATTACCTTCAATCACTTGAATGCAAGTCATTCATACCACCACTATTGCTAACAAGGCATCCAATTTACTAAACAATGAATATTGAAATTACATTTAAAAGGTACAAATGACTGTCCAAAGAATGACACTGAAAAATATTAAGTAACAGCTCTACCTCAAGATAAGCCTCACAATTAAAGAGTTTTAATGAAGAGAGCCTTCAAAGGCTAAATCAGGAGGCATTGATTAGATTGCCTCTAACTTTGTGTTTTGACACCTTCGTCTTTCATGGCATTATATTGTCTCTGTGCATCTTACAAAGGAAGCATTTTACTAAGCCCACACATGAACAGGAGACAGCAGTGCTTATAAAAGAGACTGTCAAGGGTGTGAGCCAAAATGGGTCTCATTTGGATTTCAAGTGAAGAAAACTCCTAATGCATTTCATTACAATGTATGTGAACCTCTGAAAAGAACTATGGATTGGGATTCTCATCCCTATTAATTTATTGAAATGGATTCAGTTTTTTTCTTGTATATCAAGAGAGACCATGTGTTTCAAGCAAGGTAACCATATTATAGTACCAAATAACCAAATATGCTATGATGCAGTATACCCTTCTGTGAGATAAAGAGGATGCAATTTTCTTGATAATTGGGATTTGAGTTCAGGAATAAATCCTACAATAGCTTGGCAACAAATAAATATTCTTTGTTACTATCAGGTTTAAAGATATGATCAGGAAGCTATGCAACATAGGGATAAATTCAGTCTTTGTTACCTCAGCAGGTTTTTACCATTTGAAATCCTGTGCCCCCCACCACACTGTCATTCAAATACTGACTTTTTATTTCATTCAGAAATTGCGTACATGATGTAATTAGGATAACACCTATATAAGTCATATTTTATTAAAAGATAGCAGAAGAGGACAGAGAAAAGTAAAAACATTTCAAAAAGATTGTAATACTTTCCAGATTAATTTAGCTCTAGAGAAATGCCATAGCTAGCATATCACCAATTATCTTATTCATAGTAAGAAAGTTTATATAAATACTTATTTGTCTTTTTCTTTCTTCAACTTTGATAATAAAATCCATAATCTGCTATTCAAAACTGTAAATCCCATTTTAACACAAAGGACAGGATACAAATTCCTTATCTGTGCTAAATAATTTTACTAATATAACAGTATTAAAAATAAGACATATGTTCTCATTGTTTTTAACACCATTAACCTTTAGAAATGATTGATTGTGCTACACCAATAACATTCACTGAGTTCAAAGCTCATCTATTTTTTATGGAAATCTTACAACCTGCTAGTTAAATTAAAGGTTAAATATACATAAAGTCTTAGAACAAAACACAAAGTATTCCATATGTGTGTAACTCATAAGTGTAGTACACAAACATGTGTATATAAAAACCTATCTCTATTTATAAACCCATGGCCAAAAAAAAACCCACAACTGTTCTGTGAAGATTTCAAAGATGGAGTTAAAGAATTAAGTCTGTGGAATATTATGCAACTACATCCTGCCTATTAAGTCAAGAACTCTACAGTCATCGCAATTATAGAAACAAATGTCAAGGAAATCATAATTAGAGATGAAGGTGTGCTTGCTTCCACACATCAGTTCTCAACAAGCATTATATTTGAAGCTAGAAGAATGTCCGGGGCCTATTTAACCTCCTTAATAACAATTAGGCATGTACGTATATGCATAACTATATCACTTTTTTTTTTTTAAATGTGCTACACGGGGAAGCACAAATGCCTGTATGTGCAAATACATACATGCATTCAGTGTAAATTCAATTAACATTTTGAACATCTTCAACATTCGATTAAAAATATTTTTTATATTTTCATGTTGCGTATGTGGCATGTATATAGATATACCTGAGCAACAGAGAAATTATCAGGAATCATACAAAACAAATTCAAATCCAAACATAGCAATAAAGACTGCACATTTCCACATACAACATTAACCCACATGGACACACATTTATTTTATTTTTTAAGAAGAATCATAATTGAATTAGAATGATGCATGTTCCATATTTTATCTTGACAGCTTCTGTATACTCAAGCAGAGCCCATTAAACGCAAACATACAGCAGGTTACTTGTTGAATAATGTATTTCAAGCACTTAAAATTACTAGGGATTTGACTAAGATCTGCACATGAATACATATTTTGGACTTAATTTTCTGCACTGGCATTTCTTTAGCTGAATATACTTTAAATTCTACAATGAACTCAGTTAATATTAGGCTTTTCCAGGACATAACAAAGGTAATAACACTATCTTTACAATATAAACTTTATGACATTATGAATAAAACTGACAAGTGTAAAATTTGATCCATAAACTAAGTGATATACTTATGTTAATTTACCTTTTAAAAGATATTATGTGTTGCTCAGTTTTTTTGACAGGGCTTCCATTCATACTGACGACATGTTGAAAAACACTATATTTTCTCTCAATAAGGAAAATCACGTTATCCACTATCATTCTCATTCTGTCTCAATAAAAAATCAATCATCAAATGCTTGTTTCCAGTTCTACTTGTTAAACTGCCAATTTATGCATACTGTTCAACTCAGCTCAAATTCTTTCAAGACTACTTCTTATTCTTTTTAATGTTTCCTGTAGTATTCAACTTTTAAAAGAATAGGGAGAAAATAAAAATTTGTATACATATTTTAATAATTTTACATTTAGAAGTTGGTGATCTGATGAGGTTCAGAACCTTCATTTTTAAAGAAAAAAAAAATCTTTTATGTGGTTTTCAAAGTAATAAAGGTCTGATTGATCTCACTCACTAAGGCAATTGCATCGGTTGTCTAAATGGTAGTAACGTCAATGTCAGATATGTGGTTATCTTTTCATCTTGGCCTATTCTCAAACGTAAAAATCAAATGTTTGAAGGACATTTCACTGACCTGTTATGGCCTCTGCAACTCTCAAACACAATACTACTATTCCTCATATAAGTGCCACATTTTGGATAAAAAAACAGTTGATCAATGATGCCTTTGCGACATCTGGCGGTCCTTATTATACATAAACTTTAGGTTTGTTTCCTTGTTGGCTGCTTTCAGTTGTTGTGGGATTATTTTAGTATAGTATTTTTATTTCATTTATTTATTTATTTGCAAACTTACTAGTATGTAAAACTTTAGTCCAAAAGGCTTTGATACCCCCTAGCGGGGGGACAAAAGCAATCTAGTCTGCAAAAACACAACGTGGTCTACCATGAATCCATATGGAGCAAAAGGTCACAAATCTTGAGATGCAGTGACATCATGACAATAAGACACTTTTGAGACAGAAGCTGGCTCATTCTGAATATAAAAAGGATACTGATCAAATGCTCCCACACATTTAAAACTATAGAGAAAAATAAGCATCCAAAGATCTTGATATAAATGCTTAACATAGGAGAGTTGAAGTATACCTTTGGCTTTCACAATTAAAAGATGCCACTGAGAACTTGACAAGTTTGCTGCAGAAGATAAAAAAGCTTCATTTTTATGTTTTTATCTGATGCTGAGAAAATGTCATTAAAGAAAAACATAACCAGTTCACAGGGTGTACATTCTCTATAACTCCCCAGCTCTTTTAAAATTAAGTTAGTTATACCAAAGCTTGTTCTACATGTTTCAGTCTTTTGTTTATCATTGCAATAAACAGTATTTTAAGCAACAGAAGAATGAGCTTCAATTCTTCATCCCTTTTCCCAAGTTTTTTTCAGTGCAGTAAGAAAAAAATCATTCTAACTCCTTCCTTACATTAACCACACGAATATTTGACATCCACTATATGAAACCTCTACTAATTCTTAGTCCACTGGGAAGAACTAATATGCTGTTTAAACTCAAATTTTCATTTGTTCTAATAATTAGCATTCCAGAACAACAGATGATATAGTAATCAAAAGATTAAATGTGTAATATTAAATGTGCTGTGTTTTTTATTTTTAAAAGTCAACAGAACATTTATTTTAATATTTACTCATGGCAAATACCCCCTTTAATACTTTACTGTTCTGGAGCTTGTAACACAGAATCTTGTATGGGCATATGTTAGTCCTCACATGAACAGATATGTAGCATGTGTTGCTGACATTGAAGAATAATGTCTAATAAATTATAACTGAATCAGTTTGAAGAAATCATATCTCAAAACTGTGCATGGGACTGACTAGATTAATGGATAGTCTGATGGTATAATTTGCTATATAACTCACTTATTTTACAGAACAGAAGAGCACTGGACACTCAAAATATCCAGTAGGCCCCCACAGAAGCTATCATTCAATTTTGAATTAAAATTACTGCAGTATCTATTTTTAGTGTACTTATATGGACAAGATACAGACCAAATACTGTGGCGCAGGCAGACAGTTGTTTGCAGATGACAGAAAGGCAACCACAAAATGAATAGGTGGCCAAAAAACCCCTGCTAATTCTAAGTAGTCTCCTCTTCAAGCCCCAGAACTGCAAACACACAACCTAGATTAACATGTTGAATTCAAGTTATTGTATTGAATTCACAGAGACAACTCATTAGATTAAGGATATGGATAAGCTGTTTCAGGATTATGTTTTAGTATGGAATAAAAAGATTAATCATTCATTAATACCCATGTAGGAAAATTCTGCCTGTGACAGCAAAGACAGATTAAAGTGAAAAAATAAATTTGACAAAGTTAACAAAAGACAGTACAAAACGTCATGAAGAGGCCATTAGAAAAAAGAAAAAATTCTCTCCAAATCACTGTAGATGAAACTGTTGACACAAAAAGAAGAAAAATACATTTAGGGATGGTAGGGACTGTAGAGTCAGCAATGTAAAAATCAGGAGTAATATAAAAATAGAACTGAAAACCAAAGCAGCCAGCTCTCCATGTTCAACAAATATCTATACATACTCAGAGAAGAAAAAAGGAGACTCCACTGATATATTAAAAATACTGAAGAATCATAATGGAATCATACATATTGATGGGAGGTGGAATACTCACATATACATACACTACATAAAATGGACTGATTATATTGCAAAGATGAACATAGGGTGATAAAACTAATAAATTCCACAAGCAAAACCATTCTTGTTAAAGCTGTATGGACAGACATTCTAGACTTTTAGAATACATGCATGCATTCCTAGGGCTATCATGACAAATCCAGACTTACCAAGAAGGATACTGAATGTATAAAAGACTCAGACTGAGGAAGAAACAAAATCTACAAGGATGCTACTTAGAATGATTTTAGGTATTTTCATGTAAAATGGTCCAATAACATTGTGGTAAAAAGTCTGCAAATACAATATTAACACTTTCAGGGGTTATTTTGTGGAACAATCAGTTGTACAGAACGAACAGGAAAAGTTGTTGATAGTCTAACTGAATTATATACAAGAAGCTGAAAGTAAAATTAAAGGAGATGAGAACTAGCAATGGTATTGTACCTTCATGCAATTACACACACTGCAAGAGGAAAAAATATATCAATCTTAATATCAGTAGGTGAAAGTGGTTACCATCAAAAGCCTATATTGTCAGAAGACACTAGGATCCATGTGGCTGGCTCCAAACCCATTGTGGGGTTGGAGAGGGTCCAGAGGAGGCCCATGAAGTTGAATAGAGGACTGCAGAATCCATCTGAAGGACTGAAGGAGTTAGGTCTTTTCATACTGGGGAAAAGAAGGCTCAGGGGACACCCCATCACATTACTCGCATACTTACGGGGCACCTACAAAGAGGACAGAGGTTCTCTCTTCACAAGCAGCCACATGGAGAAGACAAGGGGTAAAAGGTTGCACCAGGTAAGGTTTCATCTTCATATACATAAGAAATTTTTAACACAGAGATCAGTCACTGCAACAACCTCACCAGAGATGTGGTCAAATCCCACTAGAGGTTTTCAAGATGCAACTGCACAGGTTGGTAGATAATTTCATCCAGGCTCTCTTTTCCCTTGAAAGGCTGGACTTGACAACATAGTCATTGGTCATAGCCAGCCGGGATTCCTGAAGGGAAAATCCTGCTTAACTAGCTTAATTACCTTTTATGACAAGATTACATATCTAGTTGACCAAGGGAATACAGTAGATGTGATCTCTTTGGATTTCAGCAAAGCTTTCAGTACTCGCCTCACAGTATCCTTCTGGACAAAATGTCCAACATACAGCCAGACAAGTACCCTATAGAATGGTTGAGAAGTTGGCTGATGGTTCAGTCTCAAAGGTTTATAGCAAATGGAGTTACATCGGGCTGGTGGTCAGTCACTAGCAGGGTTCCCCAGGACTCTGTTTTGGGGGCCAGTTCACTGCAACATTTTTCTAAATGACTTGGATGCAGGACTCAAATGCACACTAAGTTTGAGGATCATACTAAGTTAGGATGACCTGTTGATTCCCCTGAGAGTAGAGAGGCCTTGTAGAGAGATCGTTACAAATTAAGGTGCTGGACAGTCACCAACAATATGAAGTTTAATAAGGGCAAGGGCTGGCTTTTTCACCTGGGATGGAGCAATCCCAGATACATGCACAGACTCGGGCATGAAATGCTGGAGAGCAGCCCTGCAGAAAGAGATTTTGCAGTTCGGGTTGACGGCCGTTGAACATGAGTTAACAGTGTGCCCAGCCAAAAGGGTCAACCATATCCTGGGGTGCATCAGGCACAGCACTGCCAGCTGGTTGAGGGAATGAACTGTCCCACTCTGCTCTGCACTAGTGTGGCCTTACCCCAAGTACTGTGTGCAGTTTTGGTTGCCACAAGATAAGAAGGACATAAAAGTATTCGAGAGCGTCCAAAGAAGGGCAACAATGATGGTGAAGGGTTTGGAGGGCAAGACGTATGAGGTGTGGCTGAGGTCCCTGGGTTTGTTCAGCCCCGAGCAGAGCAGGCCAAGGGGAGGCTTCATGGTGGCCTGCAGCTCCCTCACGAGGGGAGCGGAGGGGCAGGCGCTGAGCTCTGCTCTCTGGGGACAGCGACAGGACCCGACGAAACGGCATGGAGCTGGGACAGGGGAGGGTCAGGCTGGGTGGTAGGGAAAGGTTCTGCACCCAGAGGTGGTTGGGGAATTGGACAGGCTGCCTAGGGACGTGGTCATGGCACCAAGCCTGCCAGAGTTTTAGAAAAGTTTGGACAATGCTCTCAGACGTAGGGTTTGATTTTTTGGGTGGTGCTGTGAGAAGCCAGGAGTTGGACTTGATAACCCTTGTTACCATAAAGTATTACAGAATATCCAGCTCACAGTATTCTATGATTCTATGAGCCTAACATAATTTTTAGAGATAAAGAGACTAATAGATTTTGTTGTTTTTTTGTTTGTTTTGTTTTTTAAAGAATAAGAAATTTATTTATTTATTTATTTTATTTTTAAATAAGGCTTGGAAACCACTTGCAAATAGAATTAAATTGATGAAAGACTTAAAAGATCATGGTATAAGGAGAATAGTTTCCGCGAAAGTAACTCAGTCATCACTGAACTAAGAATCAATAAAGTAAACAACAATTTGACAATGTTTATATTTCTAAAAGCATTAGAGCAATTCCTTTACACTGCTGCAAAATAAATTAAGGCATTGTCTTGAGGGAATAAGCACCTCATAATCTGTTAATTTTCTGTTAGAAATATTTAACAACAGTGAAGACATTAGAACTATGAAAATAGTCACACAAATCTTGTTCCAGACCCACTGCTTTTTGTGGTTGGTAAGAAAAAAGGAATAGGTACCCTTTACCAACTGACTGTCATTGATTTTTTCTTGTTCAGAAAGTTATGGCCTGAAGCTGGCTGAGACTGGTTAGTATTAAGTCATTCTGGTTTGGGCACAGTATTGGAGAATGATCTTTGAGCCAAATTTCAAGAAGTCTTAATGTCACAGGTCACCTTGATCCATGACAATTTGGGTTTGAAAGTTTACACAGAAATAGGTCAATGATCTCTTTGTGACACATAGGAACAAATGTCCAGGGGAATTACTGCTGCATCTGTCACCTATATTAAGTACTTGGTATACTGTTAAGCTGTTTGCAGACATCGGCAAAAGTGAACATAACTTTTCTTTATAAGTCTACTACTTCCATTTTCAAGAGTGTTTTTAAATTTTGGTGTCTGACAGCAGTTGTAATTACTCCTTTTCCTAGAGAGGTCTCAAGTTTGGGGTCCCATACAATGTCATTCTGTTATTGATAATCTTCAGTGCATACATGGAATTTTTTGGAGGCGATCAGCAAGAGAGACAGATTTGCTGTTGGCACTGGCTATTTATATTTGAAAGATGTATGATCTTGCATCTTTTGCTTGTCTTTGTTTAATGTAGGTTGATGCTTCAACTAATTTTGTGTGTAGATGGGACTGGGTCTAAAAATAATGAGCCTGTTCTTAGTCTGAGTCATATTTATGACTTATTCCGTATAGGGAGCTTCTGCTTGTTTCTCTGAAACCCCATCGGTGTTGTGGAAAAAGCGAGCTGATGAACACATTCCAGCTCGTGGCTATAATACAAAACAACTAGAAAATTGACACTTGAGCAAGCATCAGTTCACCTAATGAACTGAGTGTATGCTTATCAGACAATCTGTGATTACCACAAAAGCCCCTTGGTCTCCAGATGAGCTTAAGGTGCTGTCTATGACCTCATAAAAGCAGTAAATAAACTGGGTCTGGCCTACTAGAGAACTACTTTCCATCTGTGGATTGCAGTAGGTGCAGCAGAGACACCCCAGAGAAGAATTCCTTTTCTCACAAAGAAATAGGAACTAAAGAACATCTACAAGATTAGCTTGACCTCCGTATATGGGGCAGTCACATCATCTGAAAACCAAGATCAAGAAAGATCTTGAATATTGTATTTCTATATTAATGAGAAAAAAAAAGTCATCTCACATTAGAAATTGTGGCTTCTTTCTTTTCAAACACAGTATTGCCACATATTTCTTTTTCCAAAGTCATATATTTAGCATTCAAATGCTGTTCCTGTTTATTGCTAAAATTCTGAAAATACTGCATCCAATTTTTTTTACGCAACACTCATTTATCCACCATGAGCTATGCAACAGAACAGCCAATTGGCTTTATGCATCTTATTCTGAGACTAAGTACATTAAATGCTATTTCTATAGAATGATCTGACAGTCATTCCATATGAAACAATAAATAATGTGATGTTGAAAACATGAGGGAAATGAAAGAAAACTTACTTTTAAAGCGGTGCTACTACTTAACATTTTAAAGATTTCTTTTGTACTTGAAAGACAATAAGAAAGCTTTTGATTTTCTATATACCATTTACTGAGGTTTAACTATATATCATACAAATGCTTTCAGTTTTTATCCAAATGTGCTGTTAAATTACCCATGTAATTATCCCAAGCGAAATCATTATACTTTTTTATTGATAATTTCATTAACACTTTAGTGGGAAGAGTTTGGTTGCATTTAAAATCAGCTGTCACTATCTTTATTAATATAGTTAAAGGAACTATTTCTGTATTATTCTGAAGGGTGTTTTTTGAGGGAGTGTTTAATTACTGAGTTAAAGCAACAACGGGAAGTTAACGGGCACAAATACAGGCAATAATCTTTGGTCAAATTTGGAACAAAATAAAATTTTCCCTGGTCCCAACAGCAAAATCTGTTTTAAAATATACTACCATTAGAATGAAATTACAACAGCTCTTTCTAAAATGGGTGACGTGACATGACAGCATTACGTAGTTTAACAAGTTCTCCAATAACATAGAGTAGCACTGTGTTGAGTAATCAAATAAGATCTGTTACAGATATACCTTAAAGACAGATACAGTCTAAGATCTGTTTACAGAGCCTTGTAAAGACAAAGCAGATATGATTTTGATATATCACTATTATAATACCTTATTACTTCATCAATATATGCAGCACCATTGTTTTGTCTTTTGTGTGCATTGTGCTGTTGCTGAACCTGCAAGCATTACACTTTATTCAGTTCCATTGATTTAAATGGAATTAGACCAAAATAACTTTACAACTGGTGATCCAGACATAAGAAGTGGAGAACATGGACTGCAAAGTAAAGTTAATTTCACGTATGAAATTCAAGACCAGATTTTTTTTTTCTTTTTTAAAGCTGGGACACCTTCTCATCTGCTTCAGATTGTAAAGAAATATTTTTAGTATCCTGAGCATCCATATTTGGAAAAAAATGAGAGTTAGGGAGACCACAGAATTAGCAAATCCAAGCAAATTCATATTCATTGCTCTTTGACAGAGTAAAATTAATTTTTATCTACAGGGAATATTTCAATTTAAGGATAATCTGGGGGAGAAAAATTAATGGGGCGCTATAAGACCTCTTACTAGACTTTCCTTAATTCCAGGGGATCCACAGAGTTTAAGGAAGAATGATGTGGAAAAAGTGTACAGATATTTCATTGTTTAGCTTCTTATTATGTTTTTCTCCCATTAGTGCAGGTGAAAAATCCAGGCCTAGTTGGTTAAATAAGAGATTCTAAATCCTATCCTCTAAACATTTTAGGACTTTAGGACTTTCAGTCTACAGTACAGCACTACAGAATAACTAGTTTTTGTTCCAGATATTTTTTGTACTAGAAGAATGGAGTGAAAAATCATGAAGAAAATGGTCTTTCATTTATATGCATAAAGTCTCTGTATTAATTTTTCCTGTTGAAGCTTTTGTTCACATTTAACACGCACAACAACCATATAAACTTATCGTTGCAAATCAAAACTGTGTGCTTAAATGAACTTATTATATTAAAATGGGCAACAACTAAAACAGTGCCTGTTTTTCCTTTTGTTTTAAACAAAAATTGTCCCTTGCAAAAGAGATTTATTTATTTTTTAATTTTTAAAAGTCAATAATTAAAACATTGCAGGGTTGTATTTTTCAACTAAAAGGGGAAGAAAAAAGTTTAAGAATGTTTATAGATGTGTCTAGTTTAACAGTTTCATGTGTTGGATGTGACTTTCACAGTCTGTTGGCACTTTGCAGGAAAGCCATCACACCTGTGACTTGGTTGTTGATTAATGAGTCTTTCAACTCATCACTACCATCCGAAGAAGGGCCATGGCCTTTCTAAGCTTCACTGGTTTATTCGCCTTCCACTGTAGTCCTACCAAGGTATCTTCTATAAAGAAAATCACACCTGGTTAAGACTAATGAAAACCTCAATATGTCATTTTCTAGACAAGTCAAAAAGCATGTAAAACTAGACAAAAGATGTATTCAAGCAACATGAATGCAGTTTTGTCATAACCTGTCAATCTAAAGACTAACATAAAAAAGCTTTCTTCAATGACATTTTCCAGTGTCAACTATTAGAATGACAATTCTGAATTCCCTCTTTGCTACATGATGCAGGATGCATAATGGTTTCCCAATCTTTACAAAGACTAATTTTTTTGTTAGATCCCAGAAAGATGTTTATAGTGGAAAAACAAACAAACCACATCACCAACAACAACCGCCACCAGTTTTTCTGGGCCAGATCATCAGTCAGCATGTTAGTTCAGAAAGCCCCAAATCACAGTGCCTATGCAGGTTTTAAGGTGACTATATAAGTCACAGTGCCTATTAATGGCACATGTGAAATTGCCTAACTCTCCCATATTTAATTGCGTCATGATCAGAAAACTTTCTGGGGAAGATTTACTTTGTCAACTGGTCCTGGAGGAGAGGCAATTAGATCTTTGGGACTTCTCATCCTTTCTTAAGCAGTTAGCTGTTTAACCAGGGTAATCCAGGCAGGATAATGGAAGTGCATCCAGCAAGGCCATGTGAGAAAGCCAAAAAACTGTGGGAAAGCTGTTGCTCTGGGAGAAAGGGTAGAATATAGAGAAGGAGGAGTTATAACTATGAAAAGTCTGTCATGACAGTAGCACCTACCAGTCCTTGCTAGTTGATTTTTATTATGGACAGCAAATGTCTCAAGGTCAAGAGAAAGCAACATTTGTTCCCCAACTCTTTCAGCATACTAACCAGCCCACCACTTCCTAAGAAGACTGCAAGGTAATTCAAATTATATTTACAAGAAATTGCTTAGATAAGTAAAGGTGAGACACCTGTCCTTTGTTGCCAACTGGGACTGTTGCTTTTTTAGATTTTGCATCTTAAAATTTACTTACAAGAGTTTCTACTACAAGTTTCTACTCTTGGATTTGCTACAGACTTATTTTACAATGTTGAAGAAAACTTAAAAGTAACTGCAGAACTAGATTTTCCATCTGTTTAACTTTGATATTACTACTTCCCCATCTACCTTTCAGGGGATTTACATGTCTCAACTCATTACAGCTTGCAAAGAAATTTAGATTCCCTGTATGGAAACCAAATTATTCTGTATTACTAGCACCTTGTTGAAAATCCCTGATCTAACAGAAACAGAAGAAAGAAACAATGGGGCGGTGGGCAAAACAGACTTTTATTTTGTTGGCTTGTGTCTTGTAGCCTCTTCCTTTGTGGGTATAGTGAGAAAGCCTATAGATGAAATGACTAGCTTATTACCATGTATAGTTAGGGTAATCAGTACTCAGAGTGCATTAATATGCATTTAGAGCTTTTGTAGACACTTAACGATTGCTAAGAATGAAAACTTGGATCAGAAAGACTCAGAAAGAGAAAGAAGAACAGATAAGACCTCAAACATGATTTTCTCCACTTAAGAATCCTTACTTAGCAACAGGATGCAAGACAGAGTTGAAAGGAAGGCAAATTGTTTGCAGATGAAAGGATACATCTATTTTTAAGAAAAGTCAGCCAGGTCATGGGATGCCAGTCACCAGGTTAATTAGATAGTGGCATAAAATGTCAAAGTGTCACACTTCCAAATAATCATTTGTGATTGCAGTATACAAAAATATCTAGTTATAAAGATGTACACTTTAAAAGAAACTGATGAAACATGAATTCTAACACTAAATGAATATATGCATTATTAGCATTAATGCGTTACATTTACTTATTTTTTCCATCAAAACATATCAAAGAACATACAAACATGGACAAATGCTACCTAATTTTGATGGGGAAAGCAAGATACAGTGGGACAACATTAGCAAAATGCTTTTTCGGTCACAGGCCAAAATAGCCAGAAGGCAATGCTTTCTATACTTTTTAATGCAAACATAGCCAATATCTTTTTTTTTTTTTTTCTCCTATAGGCAGATTTTGAGCAATTGAAAGCACCACGTTAGAACAAAACCTTATTGAAGCAATTTTATAGCTGTTACTTCAGGAAGAGCTGCTAAGTACATACTTCCACATCCCATGTAAAGCCTCATCATAAAGAATTTCCAAGTATTAAAAAGGAGCTCACATTAACTGGGATACATCAGTCCTTTCCTTTTTAGCATCAGTTGTTGGAGAATATTATTTTATTCATAGGATTCATCAACATGTCTGCAGGAGAGATAGACTGCTAACAACCAGAAAAGTCTGAAACATACTACATATGGGAAGTCTCACCTTTCACCTCACTTTCCTGTGCAATTTGTGCTAAAGTTGTATCCATAATAATGGCTGAAGTGGCATTCAGATAATATTTACAGAGTATCATCTTTCCTTTTGCTTAGCAATATACATTCTGTCACCAATACTTTAAATCTGCCAGGCAGGAAACTAAGCTGTTTTTGACAGATCCTTTGAGATCAGAGTGTAGTTTCATTAGCCGTATCAGAAGAAGATAAACAGAAGAAGGATAATTCTTATGTTGATGGATCTGACATACAACTTCTCATTGACCAGCTTATTTATGGAAAAGAGTCCTTGCCTGTCCAAAAATCCAAGGAACTCTTTTTTTACTCCTTTTTCGATCCAGCACCAGGATCTAAACCTTACTCTGTGCCCAACCAAGAGATGTGCAGTGATGAATTAACACCTTTCACCTGTTTCTTTTGATTTGGTAACAGTGGGATACCATATTTGCTAGCCTCCCATGTATATTAGAAAACCTGTTCACATATACATCATAAGGGCATCCATTATAGTCTCACCAAGCAGGTGGTAATTACTACAGTATTAATGGCATCACAGTTCTCCACCAACACATCATTAATAGTTGACATGTAGCTTTAACAACAATATTGATTTCCAATATCTGGCAGTGTGGATACAAAAGGTCTAGGAGCATCTGCAGTTTAGAAGAAGGCTTGACTAATACATGCAAAAGCACACTAGACATAACACTGGCATGCTCTGCCATGCAGATATGGCCTCTATCTTGGCATCATGCCCGTAACTCCTCTTCCACTATTTGTTTCTACTACAAAGAAAATTGTCAAAGAACTTGCTACCTTTTCATATGTATGGTATCTTCATTTCTCAGACTTGGGCTTGTGTACATTTGCATAAAAATCCTCCACAAGCAACAAAGTGCATGCAGTTTGCTGACATTCTTTTCAATTTCAAAACTACATAATACATTTTTCCATGTGTTGATAAACTGGATTTTAAAAGAGCATTTTCTGGATATCTAGATAATCAACAACACAATGAATATAAACATTTTCTATAAATAGTTCACCATATGGCTACCATTCTCAACAGATGGTGTCTGTGTATCCACTAGAATATACAAGAGTTATGCAGATTTTGCCCTGCAATCACTTGAAATTCGAAACAAGATTTTTTTTTTTTTTACTTAATTTCAGTTTTATTAAGCATAACCAATGGTAAAAAAAATAATAAAAAAATCACCTAACTAGTGCTTGAATGGTAATGCCATAACTATATTAACAAATTAGTTCATAAAAGGTGAGTAGATGGTTCTTACCAAGTATAGTCAAAAGGATTTAAAATAGAGACACTATGTACAAGATCAACTTCGACAGCATGAAAGGATTTTCTTTACATTAGCATTGCACCCTAGTGCCAAGGATAGTCTTTGCCCTCCTAAACAACAGTTTCACACGTAAACAGTGCCAGCCCAGTAATTTATCAGACAGAATAAGGCCAACAGCATCCTGGCTTGCATAAGAAGCAGTGTGGCCAGCAGGACTAGGGAAGTGATTGTGCCCCTGTACTCGGCTCTGGTGAGGCCGCACCTCGAGTACTGTGTTCAGTTTTGGGCCCCTCGCTACAGGAAGGACATGGAGGTGCTCGAGCGAGTCCAGAGAAGGGCAACAAAGCTGGTGAGGGATCTGGAGAACAAGTCTTAATAGGGACGGCTGAGTGGGCTGGGGTTGTTCAGCCTGGAGAAGAGGCTCATCCGTGACCTTATCGCACTCTACAGGTACCTTAAAGGAGGCCGTAGCGAGGTGGGGGTTGGTCTGTTCTCCCACATGCCTGGTGACAGGATGAGGGGGAATGGGCTAAAGTTGCACCAGGGGAGGTTTAGGTTGGATATTAGAAAGAACTTTACTGAAAGGGTTGTTAGGCATTGGAATGGGCTGCCCAAGGAAGTGGTTGAGTCACCATCCCTGGAGGTCTTTAAAAGACATTTAGATGTAGAGCTTAGTGGTATGGTTTAGTGGAGGACTTGTTAGTGTTAGGACAGAGGTTGGACTAGATGATCTTGGAGGTCTCTTCCAACATAGATGATTCTGTGATTCTATGTTAAGAAGAATTCTGAAGTTATAAGAATGTGGGTGTTTGTGCATATTTAGCACACATATTTTACCTAATTCTAGCAGAAAACAAATTTATTAGTTTATGATAGTTTCCCTAAAGTCAATATATAAACAACTCCAGATTTTCTACTCTACTTTGAAAAGTTGCTGGGCAGTTCGAATGTTTCTCAAAGGAACACATTTCTGGACATCGTTTGTCTTAGGCTTACCTGGCAAGGTTTTGGCCAGAGGGGAAGGAAACTGCAGGGGCAGCCTCTGTGAGCAGAGCCCAGCAGCTACCCCATGTCAGAGAGGAGCCAGCTCCAGCTGCTCCAAAATGGACTCCCTGCTGCCCAGAGCTGGGCCATGAGTGATGCTGGCTGGGCTCTGGGAGAGCAGAGTTAAGGAAGGGAAAAAAAATCCTACTATGGTACAGCAGCTGGGAGAGAGGGGTGAGAAATGTGAGAACCAGCCCTGCAGCCCCCCAGGTGAGTGCAGCAGGAGGGCAGGAGGTGCTCCAGGCAGGCAGCACAAGTTCCCCTGCGGCCTGTGGAGAGGCCCCTGGTGGAGCAGGCTGTCCCCCTGCACCCACGGGTCCCACACGGAGCAGATCTCCACGCTGCAGCCCGTGGAGGAGCCCCCGGTGGAGCAGGTGGATGTGGCCTGGAGGAGGCTGCGGCCCATGGAGAGCCCCCGCAGGAGCAGGCCCCGGGCCGGAGCTGCAGCCCGTGGAGAGGAGCCCACGCAGGAGCAGGGGTCTGGGGGGAGCTGCCGCCCGTGGGGGACCCGTGCTGGAGCAGTTTGCTCCTGACGGATGGACCCCGTGGTACGGAGCCGTGTGGGAGCAGTTCCTGAAGAGCTGCTGCCTGTGGGCAGCCCCCGCAGGCTCAGTTCGGGAAGGACGGCATCCTGTGGGAGGGACCCCACGGGGAGCAGGGGCAGAGGGGGACCCTGAAGGAGCGGTGGAGACAAAGCATCAGGGACTGACCGCAGCCCCCATTCCCTGTTCCCCTGTGCCGCTCGGGTGGAGGAGATGGGAGAGTTTTTCTCACTGTGGCCCCTTTGATTCTTGCCCCATCCTTCTGCAGGGTGTAACCAAGTGGCTGCATGGATGCCTAGTTATTGGCCAAGGCCAACCCAGCACAGTCACTAAAGTATGTTCAAATGTTGCATTATCTACAGAGGGATTGTATCAACTATCGTCTTAACTGTCTGACCAACAATCTGCACAGTTTCTAGATAATGACTTAGCCAGGCAACAATATTATTTCCTTTATGAGCAGAAGGGTCATTAAAAGTTGTGATAGCCGTCAATTAAACAGTAACTAAAAGCACACAGTCTTCTTGTCTTGATACACGTTAGAGGCAAGGATCTCCCGTTTGATCATGAAAATAGCTGAACATTCTTAGATGAGTGCCAGGAAGATTTGGAAAAGCAACATGTATCTCTGTGAAACTACTTGAGACATTTTTGAAAACTTGAGTAAATCTAGTACTTCAAATTACCTGACTGGTAATGGGCTAACTTATTAAAAGGTATTATTTTAAGTGTAATTGAAAAGTATGTTTTTTGGTTTTGCAGCTAGAACTCTTTATATATAAAAAGAATAACAAATAAAACCAGGAAGGAAATGAAGTAATCTATATATGTCTTTCTGATAGATTTTTAAATAGTTTCTAAAGGTATGAACTGTAAATATGTATGAACATTATTTTTTTCTGTTTCTGCTTATTGCTCAATTCAAATAAGCTATTCTTGACAGCCTGCTATATTCGATAACCTTGGAATAAGATGATGTAATTAACAACATACACCTGTCATTTAAGATCTTCTGAACACTTACTTTGAAGGTCATAGGAATGGGTGCAATAGATTCATGCACTCATGTGTAGCCAACAGTGAGCAGTATACAACAATTCATTCTGTTTTAACCAGTCTTTTACTTTCCCCTAACCACCAACCAATTAATTTGCCTACCACTTGCTGGCTCTGGGACAATGCTCCCATAACCCGCTCCCACCTAACTCAGTCATTAACTAGGTTAGAGGAGCATTTCCCTTGTAAATGAGTCCCCTAAGCATTTTAAAACTTTTTTTTTCCCCCCCAGAAAAGTGAAAGCAGAACATACCTATTTTGCTTCATATACATCAGACAGTATTTTTCTTTAAGTATAAAAATAAAGAGACCTCATTATAGAGGTAGAATAGAACAGGTAAAATATTCAATAGAACAGGTAAAAATATTTTTATTTGCACAGAAGTAACTGGTAAGAGAAAGCTTTAGCGTGTGTTAAAGAAATGAGTGCTTGTACTCTTAAATTACTGCCCTTGGTTTTGTTGACCTCATCTTAGGAGGCAAATAGTAAAAACACAATGGAGGAGGGCAACGTAAGCAGGAGGTCAAAATAAGGATCACGCTAAGTGAGTACGTGATTAAGACCTAAGCACAAGTAAGGCTGAGATTTATGAAGTTTTAGGAAGAAGCATGAAGCATTACGTAAAGATAGGGCCTACCTGAGTCATTGTAAAGCTTGCTAGAGTAACCACCAGACCAGCAAGAATTGGTCTAGCTAGCTGAAAACATGAACAGAAATACTTTATCTAGGCTAAAATTTGAGTCATATAAGGATAAGCTGGGTTGGAGATGCTGGTCACTGTGGGAGATATTAGGATTAGCAATTCTGCTTAACGCTCACAATGGGTTTAGATGATCTGTTGGTCTGTAAAATAGAGAGGAGCGGTTTGAATAATAAATCCATTAGATAATCATTAATGTCTTGCATAATGTCACTTCAAGATGAGAATTTTCATATCATGTAGAAGGGCAGTGAATGGAGACATTTTCAAATTAGGAAGGATGACAAAAATTAGGGCAGTTATTGGAGGGAAAAAAGAGAAGCAGTAGATGATGTGATAAAAACGTAATACAGAGAAGGACAGAGAAGGTATACACATGACTTCTTTCTAAACTTTGTACAGGGATCAAAAGGAAAATGAAATGTGTTTAAAGACATTGAAGAAGAAGTGACCTCAGAAAAATGTTCCCTCTGCAAAACAGTTCTCTCTACTCCGTTTGGCTCATGTTGATGGCATCAACACAAAGGGAAGTATCAGAACCATCTTAAGTCTAAGACTGTCTATTAAATTCTCTTTTAAAAGGACAAACTAGTTCATTTTTAAATGAAGGACAGGAGTCATCCTGAATCATCAGGAGAACTATCAAATAAAAAAAGTAGTGCTGAATTGTCTCTGCCATTTAACATAAAAATGGCACTACTGGTACAGACCAAGATCTCCACATAATCGCATATTCTCCTTGGTTCTGGGTAATAGAGGACATCAAGAGAAGAACTGACTGGCAAAATGGAGAGCACATTTTTGCCAGCATAACTTTCTGTGCAATTGTATTACAATTTTGGAAAATAACAATTCAAGTAAGAGAAAAATTTATCATAGCAAAATTAAGATGAATGGAAATAAACTGCAAGAGTATTTTATATATAAAATGAGGGCGCAGTTAAGTGTGTAGGACATTAATTTCTAGCGATAAATTAAGAATGTGAGAAAAACAAGTATTTTTGACATGCAAGTAATATACTTTTGAAATCATCACCAGTTTCTAAATAGAAAAACAATTCACTTTAAAAGGCAAGTGATACAACCATAATAGATATTACCCTTATGAGGATTCAGAATTATGAAGGGAATATTAAACCTTTTGGTTCACAACATATGTTTTCCAGTTCTTACAAGGCTATGTAACAAGTATTTTATAAAATACACTCGTTTTTTCCACCTGTAATTTTCTGAACTTTAAAAATTGCTCTTTCTGACTTTAACAAGTATAACCTCAATTTAATATCTCCTTAGATGGCAAACAGATATAAATTTTAGAAGTAAAACACTATTAAAATAAGTTTCATTAGTTAAAACCTATTAAAGAAATATTTCATATTTCTAGCTATACTTTTCATGCCCCCAGATGAATTTAAGACTCATTACAATTTGAACAAACATCCCCAAAGTTCTGTGTTGAAATCTCCGTTGGCTGTATAGCTCTAGCAAAGTTAACAATTACTCATTTCTTTTCAAAGCACAGTTTATGGGCAATATCAACATAGATTCATGTCTAAGCCAGAAATAACTATGTCTTCAAAACAGGAATTCATCTTTGTATGAATCAAATACACAAAGACAGGAACTTAATTTTAAAACTGCATATTTAAAAATAAATCTATAAATTATTTTATAAAGTTCACCAGAAAACTATATATTCACTGACCATTTTAAAGTAAGGCAGACAAGTGGAAAGTACAGTTAATTGCCAGAATCCCTTTACCTGTGTGCCAGCAGCACCCTGAAGGTCATCTGCTTCAGTCCCAAATAATTTGGCAGGAAATTTGACCAATCCCAGTTCCATTCAGTAATGGTTGACTGTTGATACATGGCAAGAAGCTATTGTTAGTTATTAATCAGTGTTAATATCATCAGTAAATTAAAGCTCCAGCTGTGATATACTAAGCAAGAAGGAGGGGGGTCTAGAACAAGGACTTAGACAGACGATATCAATCATGTCCACAGGAGAAGGTTTTTATTCTAATACGACAGCAATTAATTTATAAATCCATTTGGGAATGTAACCATTATTTATAAAAAGATAAATCAATTTTTGAACCGTTATTCTTCCAACTGTTAATGGCATTCTGCCCAACCACTTTGTCTGAGAGCTTGACTCTTTGTTTGGAAAACAAAATAATTGCCAACTTTTTATGTAACAGAAATTTTTATTTTCTGCTATCAGCAAAAAGTTTGTCATGAAAATCTTAGCATAGTTGGAATTCAAGATGTAACCTGTATCTTAATTAGAGTGATGATTTACTTGTTTATTTTTTTATAAGGCACTCCAGTCACCAGATGGTTATTATAAACAGCAGTAAGTCTGGACAATATGAAGTAATACAACTCTATGCTGCTTATTTAATAAGTAAAAGCAACATAAAATAAGGGTGGGCAGACAAAAGACCACGCACCATATTCTTATGTTTGTAAAATAGTAACTGCTGCATAATAGTAATTTTCATTGTCAGGACTGGTCAAGTAGTGATTACAATTCAACATTCTTGGGAAGGGATCATTAAAAAAAATATTATTGTAACACTAAAATACCACTCAGTTAAAAAAAAAAAAAAGATGGAGTTAGTCATAACAATGGTAATATAGCTAAATAGGAAGACTGAAGTGTGTCATGCAGTATATATTTTTCTTCTTGCTGACAGCACTTGGTTGTTCTGGGAGAGCAGAATCAGTGCAATCCCTTCCAGGTAGTCCCTCCCTTTCCTTCCACCTTTAGTTATTCCCTTCCTTCTTTTCATTTTCTTACTAATTGTCATCTCTGGGATGCACTTAAAATTAACATATAAAAAGAAAGGTGAAATACAGAGTCAGAAAGGGAGGTTAGGAGAAGCTAAAGAAGGAATAACAAAATAAAAGTGGAAAATAAACAAAGAAGAAGAATCAATGAACATCTGATAAACAAGAAATAAGGAAAAGATTCCACTGAAAGAAGAGTGGGAGAATACAGAGGAGAAAAGCAACTGTTCAATACTCTGCAATGAATTAGAAATTAGTAAATACAAAGGAAATACTTGTAAAATCAAGCAAGATAAAAAGGAGAAGCTGAACTGCCAGTAGTGGCAACTAGGAAAATTTATTAGTCTAACAGATAAAATTCAGTCCACCAGGCTGATCAATTCTGTGGAAAAAAAAAAAAAAAGAAATAGAAAGCAACAACAACAACTACACACACAAAACACCTCCATACTTCAGAAAAGGGAAAATAAATATATATATATTTATTAATATATATATTTATTAATATTTATTAATATATATATATATTTATTAAATATTTTTCTTCATTGATACTGTTGAGACATTGTACAGCCTGGACTTAATCTTATTAGACAATAGAGCAGCAGCACTGGCAGAGACTGAGGTGTCAGGACAAATTGATAAAATCAAGAGCAACAAGTTACTAGGACCAGATGGTGATTATTCAAGATTTTTGCAGGAATGTAAGAATGAAATAGCTGAATTGTTAACAGAAGTGACATACTTCATAGAATCATCTACTGAACTGAGGGTTAGAAGGTAAAAAGCATTACATATCTTTAACAAAAATCATAGAGTTGATCTCAAAATAGCAGTTTTGTGGCCTTTGTTTCAGGAGCAGTAAAACTCATAGAAATTATAATTAGGTAGCTTGCCAAAGATGGCACAGTGGGGATGAATTAGCAAAACAGAACAGAAAAATCAACCACCCTAATGTATTGCAAAAACTGATCAGAAAGCAATATATATGATATGTTTGCTATAACTTATCTTTCAGAAAGCTTTTGAAATAATTCCATTTAAACAATCCTCTACTGAGGAAGCTAAGAACATGTCTACAGTTATAATATAGCATAGCATAATACAAACATTCTCTGGTCAACTTGCAGGACTCAATAAGCAGTATTGTCTATTCGTTTAGCCCTTCTTAAAGAGAAGTTTTTAAATACTATACAAAATTAACTCATCAGTAAAACAATGTGAAACCAGGATCACAATGGGCTTATTTTGACTTGGAATTTATTAAGAAACAAACGCTAGTTCCTGTATTGAAAAGACATCTGGCTACATTAGATTTAAAGAAAAAGCAAAAAATTATAAACTCTGGAAAAAAATTATAAACTTGATTATAAACTCTTCAGATTCATGGCAGTTGCCAACTACTAAGAATGAACGTAAGAAAAAGATGTATTCCGTAAGAAGAATAATTGTTCCTTGGCGGTGCTCTGGCATCTTCTGACAGTATTCTAGATTAGCAATAGTCTGCAAGAGACCAGACACCAAACTACACTGACCACTATTTAATAAATAGCACGTCCCACTCCACTAAATAAAAGTGTAATTTGTATTGAAGGGGAGAAATCTCTAAAAATATTATTAAGTTCAGGAAATATATCTGTCATTAGGAACAACAGTGGTGGCACAAGATACTTTTAGCTTTCACAGAATCACAGAATTGTAGGGGTTGGAAGGGACCTTGAAAGATCATTGGGTCCAACCCCCCTTTTGTGATCTACGTTTTTTTTTCTTAATTCTATGATATTTTTCCATATTCTGATAATAGACTTTATGCCAAAAGTTTACAAAATACAAAGTGATTTAATATGAACTATCCATTGTCATCTGTTGATTAATAGAGCACTACAAACCCATCATATAGCAGAAGAATTCTGCCCTGAGTTGTCACTACTTGAAGGTCTTATTCTACTATACTATCAATGATTTAAGGCATGTGAACTATCTTCTGCATTTCAAATTGAATCTGTACCCCCTTAGGTTCTGTCAAGTGAGGATATACATAAAGAGACCAGTGGAAGGAAAAAAGACACTTTAAAACATGTTTTTCTGGAATGAGAAGCCACGTGAAATTGATATTAATCTCCTTTTTCGGGACATTAGCACTTTGATTGTAACATGACAATGATTAAGTATTGATTAAACAAGTAGAAAAAAAAAAGAAGAAAAACGGGTATATTTTACAGCAATACAACTGGTGAAATAGACCAAAGTGTTCACAATTGAGAATGCAGATGATCCAAATTAAAAACAAAGCCGTACTGAAAAATAGTGTCTTTCAATCAAAAGTCTGTAAAGTGAATTTCATGCAACTTTAATGCCATTCCTTTTTAAATGTTTGAAACTGTAGGGGAAGAATCAAAACTGTAGACGATGGATTAGGAAGTCTTGAGAAACCATGGTGTAAGATTTTTTAGGTGTCCAAGTCCAATCAAATACAATTCGTTTTGTGAAATGAATTAGTCATGTGGGTCCCTGGTATAGGTTTATGCAAGTAGGTATATTCTATATATTTGTTATGATACCAGGAAAGTGACACAGAAATGCATGCTTTCACTTCTCCCCCCTCCAACACTTACTCTCACTTCTTTGTATTTCCAAAGTTTACATTACTGTTCAACATTTCTGTGAAAGACTCATCAGGTAAGACTCTAAATATGCACTTGGAGATTTGCCATGATTTTTCAAAGGACTAAGACTAGCCTCATCTACCATTACACAGATGTAATACATGTCATTGTTACTAATAGGTTTTCCTTCACTGTACTGAACTAACACAGAAAGTCTAACTAAATGCAAATTGCTCTTATATGCAATAATTCTGATAAAAGAAAAGGACAATAATGGCTTTTTGAACACCATGATATTGTAGAGAGTGCCCTCATTAAAATCCTGAGTAATAATATTCCTTTGCACTTCATCAAAAGTGAACTCATGTAATTAATTCCTTTTTCATAATTTCAGTCTCTGTCATTATCATGATCATAATAAGATTGACAAGTAAAAATTATACTATAACCAAGGTTTCAGATTTTCACAAACCTGATTGAACACTTTTGCACAAGATTGGCTGTACACCTGGAAAGGATTGAAGACAGCCTGCTCTTCTCTGCCCTTCAGTGTCAAAGGCAGGCATTGATTGGAGGTAACACTCTCTTCAGAGTAATTCTTACAAGACAGCTGCTCTTGCAAATATTCCTTTTAAGGAGAGAAAAAAAAAAAAAAGAATTACATGCCACCTAGCCTTCTAACTGAAATTTCCCAAATTTCAGGCATAACTTTACTGTGTGTTTCCTTATGCTAAAGGGGAAAATAAGAAACCTCTCTCAAAATAGAGACCTTTTCAAGAGTAATATCACCCTACAACAATAAATAACTCCTAGGAATATCGAACTGAAGCAAATCAGAATAATCCAATATTGTAATCAGATACTGTTTTGAATTTATCATCAGTGATGTTTAACAGTTCTCATTTAAGATATTAGGTCTATGTGGTAGTGAAGAACAAATGTTTTCTATGATCTGTTCTAATATATATCATCTCTTTTATATGATAAAGTATGCAGACATATTTGTTTTTTAGGCAGCATTACATAGTCACTACATGACTATAAAATCTGTTGTTTAAACACAGGAAATAAATACTCTACCACTCTTCAAAACTATTTTTAATTATTTAAGCGTTTGAAGACTAGAACTCATTCGTGATTTACATGGCAATTTTAGAAACTATAGTGTAACAGACACATGATTATTTTGGCCACAATCTTTTCTGTTTTCACTTCTTAAACTACTATGTAAATAAATCATCATTGCATGCCAATAAAGTGTTTTGATTAAATAGAACCATTTTACAAAGAGCTAGATAATGAAACACTTACAGATCTATTTGCTGGAAGGTCTATTGTGATTAAACTGTTTATTGTTATTAAAATGAAGTCCATAATAATAGGATTGCCATAATATTGAGCTCACTCAAGGTGAGTCTTCATTAAGATGGGTGGATACAAGTGTTCCTCTTACTTTGCAGTAATATTGAGTTAATAAAAAAAAAATCAGACTCTAGTGAGGGAGTGCGTAAACTACATTACATGACGCTGTACTTCTAAGTTGGTCTTTCTAAAACAATAATTTCACCATCACTTTAAACTGATCCAACTGTGGTCTGGCCTGAAAGGCATGAATTTCCTCCCAATCCGCATAGATTGTAGTTGTTTCTCCCTTGTGTTGGCACTAGCATATGTTGTGAAATCAGCCAGAAAAAAGGAAGGTTTCAGCCAGATAAGCAAGCCACACGATTTCTAGTACTAGTGCAAAGGAGGCCCTAAGAGTGGGAAAACACAAAGGGAAGAGAAAGAGTAGGACTGACAATTGGCTGCAACCTGTAGACAGGACTGCTTAAACAATCACAAAATCATCCTAGTGTATTTTTTTTAAGGATTTTTTTTTCTTAAATAGAACTCATTGCTTTTTCAGTTTAAACCAACAGTGTAATACAGCTGTCAAAACATACCAGAAGTCTTCTACCTATATTTTCTCAGCCTCCAAAAACATTGGTTTTTTTCCCCCTCCCCTCTCTTTTTTTTCCATTCATTAATTACTCCATGCCATAGCAAAGATTTTAAAGTCATAGTGAGGGGTTTATTTAAGAGATACTTCTACAAATGTACCTTTTTTTTTTTTTTTTTTTTTTTTTTAAATGTAGTACCTTACATGCACAGATTTCCTCAAAATCTGTAGATAGCCCTAAAGCAACCCAACCATCTGGGCTTCTCAGCTCCAGAAGAAACAGAATCTGTTGGTTTTTCAGAAGATATATTGGAACTCACTGTCCATGCTTGCTAGGGTTTTGAACATTGGAAGTTGTATACAGCTCAATTCCCAATACAGGAGTTTTCCTGTCTTTGGAATACTGTGGATTTATGCTTTGACACAGAGACTTGATCAACAATGATAAATGTATTACTTTGAGGACTCCTTTAGTACGGTACATTTTGTAGAGCCAGAAAGGGTAATGTTTCAGAAATGTGTTAATAAATCATGACTGTAAACATGTGAGCTATATCTTTACTACTAATGACTGGGCATGAAACAAAGCAGACAGAGGATTTGTGAGCTTGACAGCTCAGGAGAGTTGGTTTCTCTTTGATAGCAATTAGTGAAAATTACTCTTAAAATAGTTATTCTTCCTGATAAATACATGAAGGACTGTTGACCGTTCTGAGTTCTACACTATCTGTAACTGTCTGTCTTTATCACATTGTAGCTCTGTTTCCAAACACAGCTTCTAAGAATCTATATCCCTTTTCCCCCGACTTTCTTAAGAAAATTATTGAGAACCAAAGTTTTCTAACTCATCATTTTGTTCTCTATTCACATGCAGTTATTAATCACTGTAGCACAAAGATCTCCAAACTAATTTTAAGAATGTGACCCCTTGACAGTCCAAGAAGCCTACAAAGAAAAGCATGGACCTTCGAACAGATATCGTCTGTTTCATGTGCCCGACTACCAAAAACAAAATCTACATTATGAAAAATAATATTGAAAAATGCATTATCATTATACCACACTAAGCATTAAAATGTTTTGTAATGGTTTCAAAGCCAAGTTGAAGTAATGTTCATAAGTCCTTCTGTGCAGTCAAGCTGGTCATGATTTTATTATTATTATTTTTTTCTTTCTTAAATAAGGCAGGTTTTCTCCACTGAGAAATGTCCTATTTTTAATGAAGCTCACACTATCTGCACAAATTCAAGGAGAGACACCTGGGATGTGGAAAGACAGGATGAAGTCCCTCTTCCACCTAATTCTCTCAGCCTCTTACATCCTATCGGAGCTGCTCCACTTTGTATAAATAACTGAATACTCATAGGAGTGAGATCTTGAATCAAGGTCTCCAGAACCTGATATGGGCATTCTACCCCTTCAGCTAGAATACAATTCTATTTCTGACCCTAGAATTTACAGAATGGATTTTTACAGCAATTTCTACAAAGCGAAACAACTCCATCAAGGGAAAACGACAAAGTTCCATGCTGGTAGCTAATGGTCTGGCGGTTTGGGCATTTAGTTTGGATACAGATTCAATTCCCTGGTCTAAACCAAGAAGAATAAAGAGTTGAGCCTGCATATACAGTCCCTTAGGTGACGGCCCTAGCTACTGTATTATATGCTATTTTAGGAGGTCTTGCTCATCATCTTTTCTTCAGTTCATTATACTAAGAGTAATCCTGAAAGTGCTCCAGGTGAAAAGGTTTTGTTTGAACTGTATTACAGTAATAATTTTCACTTCACTTCCTGAACCATTTAATTGTTTGAGATGAAACTTGAAAAGATTCTGTATTGTATTAATATTAGGTTGCCATCTCTACATACATGCTTACATTGCTTCTAAAAGTTCCAAATGCAGATGCATAAAGGTTGCTTGTAAGCCTGTACTTAGGAACTAAACAGTTGATCTGATTTTCAGAAGCAAACTGCCTGTATGAAGCTGTTCTTTATTGCCTTCATATTGCTGCCTAATTGTTTTGTGCTATCATTTTTTTTTCTAAGCAAAATCTTGGCCTGTGCCTATATTTGCATTATTTTGCATTTAATTATAAACACTTCAGTATACTTTCAATGATCTTAACAGCACCTGCTTATGCATTCAAGGAATAGTAATTTAGTAATTAAAGCTAATAAACAGAACTTTCTTAATTAAGCTGTGTAGCTCTGTGTTATCATACAATTTAAGCAAACCTGCGTTTACTTCAGTGTATAAAATAAGAATGCTTTTGGTAACTTGCAGCAATTTAGTACAGCCTTAGAAATAACGATATAATTCTTTTACCTTACCGAAATTCCATGTGCAGCAAACAAATGTGAATTTGTTTACTGTAATTTCAAAAGCACTTTAACTAAACAGTTATCTAGATTAAGAAAGATTTGCATTTGGATGCGTTTACTTCCTCAGTACAGCGGTGAGGTTTGTTTGTTTGTTTTTTAAATCAGAAGAATTGATTTACCACATTTAATTTTACTTCCTGTAACAGTCAATTTTTCAATAGCCTTGCCATTGTGGTGTCTTTTTTTTTTTTTTTTCCCTTTTTTAAACTGTGCTTAAGCTCCTAAAATGTATCTATTGTCTACAATATAAATCTAAAGGAAGTTTATGTGCCATAATACAGTTTAAGTACATAAATAAAATCTACATTGTTTCCCCGTAAAGTAATCTCTTCTGTACAAATGCAGAAAAGCCTGAACTGAATGGATTCTATTACAATACAATATAGGATTTCATATTGACTTTAAGAAGCATTATCACCTCCTTGACTAACCCTTAGCTGCCAGCAGACGCTGCCTCAGGCCAGTACACACCTAATTGCTCGGTAAAAAGGCCGTTTCCCTACCTCATTGAGCTGGATGATGTGATAAATTTGCCTCAGGTACTCGCTGCCACCTGGTTTGTGGCAGATATCCAGGACCATCATGTTTATTTTCTGCTCAGTGAATCCAAGTGCAGTGCCTTCTTCCTCTAACGGTGCACTTTCCACTGCAACCGAGCCACTGGAACATGGAAAATTGAAAAATATTCTTAAACTACTAAAAATCAAAATATTAATGCAAAGTCAGATAAAAACAAGTAAAAATCCTTAAACATTTGGCTTGCACAGCACAAATGTATACATTTCTGAAACCTTCCCGCTAAAAAATGCTAAACAATTAAATGACTATTAAAGATAACATTTTAGTATTACACAAATTTTACCGATTTTACAGAAAGACCAAAAACTTAAAACATTCTTTACTGTAAGGACATACAAGGAGCAAATATTTTTTTATTTTCTTTTCCACTAGAGAAGTATCTTTGCCATTCCCAGTAGCATTTGCATTCGATCTTTTGTACATTTTTCTTTGCCTGTCGCTGCACATATTAAAGCCTAATTAACATGTCAGAAAGGTAGCCATTACTCTAAGTATAGGTTAGAAATTTTAAAATGAAGTCTTTTTCTTTCCACTGGTATGCTGGTAACCATTTCAAAGGTACCTATTTGCCACTTGTTGCACTTTTTGCCCTGTACTTTTCCTTTTTTTCCTTCTTAATAATGTTAGTGTCCAACTGCTAAAAAAAGAGAGGAAAAAAAATGAAGGTGACAGGCCGAAAAGCCTCAAAAAAAATGGACATTCAGAACTCTGACCATTATTAGACTGCTCTCTGGATAAGAACATAAGTTACCAGCTCTGTAGTTGCTTAATATTGTAGACTGGCAAAGTATTAAGAAAAAAAAAAAAAAAAAGAAGTACTAAAGATAATTCTTCCCTCCAATTTTTGAGCTGCAACACAAATGTATGTTGGTATCCAGACACATCAAGAACTTGAAAGACCAACTGAAAATATTACGCATTCTCCAATCTTTGTTTTGATTAATTTAAAGTCTACAAAATAAGCACTCTGACTAAAACAAACAACACCCTCCCCCCGCCCCCGACATTTTACTTATTAGAAGTGAAAAAATACAAATACTTTGGTATTATCAGCTGTAAGTTGCAGTTTACTGTTGAAAACGTGCCATGATTACCAAGTTAGTTCTGCTGAAAGTTGTTGCTTGACCTGAAGGCTCACTTAAATGCTGCACAGCTGCTGGACATTAAAGCTGATATTGCTTCCACATGCAGCTTCAGAACTTCCTACAGAGCAAATAGTTTCAAAATATAAACTATAATTTTGTTCTTTGCTGAATGGATGTAAGGGATACTCTGTTATTATGGTGTATTTTACACACAAGCTTCAAAGACATTGGTCTTTAAACTTAAAGCACGCATAAGGCTGATGCTTCAATGTCACATATAGATATAACCTGAATTTCTTGTCAAACTTCTCAGCGATTGACATTGAAAAAGTTGAGGACCTCTGACAAAGGAGTGTATCAGTGTCAGCACCCAAATTGTATCCTTTCCTGTCCGTCAGTGTGCAGGTGAAGCAGATGATTGGATTCAGTCAGTGCTATGATTAATGAGTTCCTCCCTGGATTTGGGACTGCCTATCAATCATGTCATTAGGAAGAATGTGCCCTGAAAGAGGCAGACCTCAGCCAAGGAATAACTGCATTCATCTTAATCTGTATATGCACCCAGCCAGCCAAGTCAGGGTCACCATGATGAAAAACAATAATCTTCAACTCGACAAATTACTTTCCAAAGACAGACATTTCTTTTCTTTCTGAGCAGTGTGCTCTTTCAGAACCTAATGTGACTGTTTACAGCTCTGGTGCTACTATAAAGTGAAGGTTATTTTAATGAATAGTAATGTTTTCAGGCAGTACACAAGACAGGCAATGCATACAACAATCTTTCAATGCAATTTTTTTTCCCTAAAAACTAAGTTGAATTTGTATGCCATAATGCAATAACCTATATATGGCTTCACAAAAAGTGTGAATATATTCCTGATAACAATAATGTAACATAAAATCATGCAAGACTTGCTTATAAAATTCTGGTGCACATCAAAGTTGTTTTCCACAACTGGGTCTGTGAATCACACATACGTTTTTGGATTTTATTGTTTTTATTTTTCTTCCACACACTGTATATATTAAAAGTCTATAAACATGTATGAATATACATAAAAATGCATGTGCATAAATTTGCCCACTAAATGATTGAATTATAAAAGGTTATACAGAATGTATTTTTACACCGAATATAACCATTCTGATTTCAAACAAATCACATAAACAACACAGTAGTGTCCTTGAAAAAATCTGCCTTTAGTTTAGTGGTTATGCCACCATTACCTAGTTTAAACATTTCAATTTCAGCTTTAATATATTAGTTTTATAATTCGCATTTATAATGATATTTTATCTCTACACTGCATATCTCAGCTACCTAATAAATACGTTTTTCTCCCAGTAATTGACTGTTGATACGTGTATACAAAATAGAAAAATAACATTTATTCTACACTCCTACTGTAGAAATCCCACTGAAGTTAGGAAACAGTTTCCTAGCTGCATCATATATCTACTCACTCGGAGAGTTAAGTAATGCATTCTTTAGTTTCTTAAGCTTACTGTTAGGAACCCTGATTGCAAACTGGTTCTCAATTTGGAAGACACTATAGACGTACAGAAAACATTTTTCCACAGTCTGATACCCGTTATGGATAATATATTTTGCATTTTTCTGATACGTTAGAAAATTGATAGTACTTTCAAATTCTCACCTTCAGCAGACTTGCAAATACTAAAGCTTTAGCTCTTAGTAGGTATTGCAATATTTGTCTTACACTGCATTTATATTATTCTTAAAAACACCTGTTCTATTGGTAAATTAGAAATTCTATTATGACACTATCCTATTAAGTATCTATACATTTTGTGCATCATAGTTTTTTGGTTCTGTTGTTCCATGATTGTTTCAGTGGCTGGCATCTGGCTTCAAACCTTTAATCACTTGATTAGAGCTTGTAAATTAGTATTAAATGGAAATGTAAAAGATCACAAAGGTCAATGTCAACGAGCATTTGTGTGACACTATTGCCATTTAATACTACTCTTGTTGCTTGACTACTTGTAGGAACAAGATCCTGTGCATTAAAGTGCTACATGAAAGCCTCTTCATTAATAGCAGTGATTCCTATCTACAATCACTACATTGTTTATTTATGCTGATAATTACTGTAAGGATGGTAATGACTAGAACCTCTAAGGATATTCATGGAAATAAAACCACACAAACACATGAAAAAAAATAAAAAAAAACAAACCACCCTTACTTTCAGTGCAGCCAACTGTTTAATTCACTAAGTCCTGTCACTCCAATAAATCCAATATTGGGAAGTTGACAAATAGCATTTTTACAGAGTGGAACACAACTTCAGCATTAAAACAGGACTACAAACGTTGACATGTACAGAACTTCCTGAAATATCATTATAAGGATTTAAAAACTTGCACCTAAATGTCAAATCTGCAGGGAAAGTTGGTATTTCCTCAGAAAGGCACAGCAGGGTACTTTCTCGTCCTGTTTTGATATATCCTACTTGCCCCCAGGGTTAGTTATGTTTTAAAAGTTACTTACTTTTTAATCTCAGATGACCATGGAAAGCCTTTTATAGTCCCTCTTAATTTAATCACTATAGCAAAACTCATTTATAAATGCATTGCGGTGCCCTGTTCATGTACCTGTTCATGTTCTGAAAGACATACTGACTAAGTTATCCACCTTTTTGGATGATCATGATTATAAGCAAAAATATGAAATAAAATATGAAACAAACTATGAAACATTCTAAGCACTATAAAAAGACTTTTGAAACAACTGTTTCAGACATGCAATTCACTTGCAAAAACATACTAGGACGCCATCAATATTAAGAACAAGTCTATTTCATATAACATAATATCATTGATTATCTAAACATTTTTTTAGTTGAACAACAGCCATAGACATATAATTAATTCAGTAAAATAAAGAATAAACAATCACATTTGAAAAGCATTACATTCTTACCAGTCTGTGCTCAATTTTCTTGCCTTCAGCAACTGGCTTTCGATCCAGTTTGGTCTTTGCTGTTCAATGCTCTGTATAACCTTCTGGGTCACTTGTTTAGGACCACTTTTCTGTTTTCCCATAATACTTTCTAAGCACACACGAATTAAACTGAGTTTTTCTTTGCTCCATCTGTCAAGTGTTGCACCTGTTAAAAGTTCTGCAGTATTTCCATCCTCAAATATCCGACATATAATTACAATCAAGTTCCAGACAAGCAGACCAGCTTTCTTCAATTCAGCAAAGTTTCTTGACATTTTTCTCTCAGCCAGAAAAAAGAAGTACTTAATTGGGGGAGGCAAACATGCAATCACTGTAGGTAACTTGCTGATTACAATAGATACTGCCTGAGCTGCAAGCCTTGTGAAGCCTTAAAAAAAAAAAAGAAAGAAAAGAAGATATGATTAACATTAACATTCTAGTTCTATCACAGCAAGCTTCTGAATGTTGTATGATAATTTCTAACTTTCTTTTGTACTTAAAATGGGTAAAGAGCATAAGTACTCAACACTGTAGCTTGACTTGTATTATGCTTCCTCTGTATAAAACCCCCAAAATCTAAACAGTAACACGAATTAGAGAACCTACAAAATATAGCATTTACACTGTGACTCTATTAACAATTAATCTTGCTGTGCACAGTTATTACAGAACAAATTAAGAACGCCCAGGTATTCTGAATGGTAAAAATGTTGCCTTCAAAACTGTAGTGCAATATTTTTTCAAGAGATGAGCATTGTACTGAATGGCTCAGGATATTGCATACATTCATAATCTTGTTTTCTATCGGTCCTTTTTTATATTCAAACCTACAAAATTTCAGTTTATCAGCTTTCATAAAAGAAGCACACACTACATAGCACACCATTTTAAGGACTACAGATATTAACAATAAGGATAAAAGCAAGTACAGAAAATATGTTGTTGAAAAACCAAAGGCATATCTAAAATGAAACCAATGAACCAAAAGGTAAGCTAGAATGCATATTCAAGCATGGATTAAAAACAACAACAACAAACAAAAATGACAAAAAAAAGAAAAGAAAAAGCAAACAAACCAAGAAAACCTTTCATCCCTTCCACTTTTAGTCTCAACCGATTAAAAAAAAAAAAAAAAGAAAAGAAAAGAAAAAAAAAAGGCAGACTTGCTCACAAATCTAAGCCTTACTTCTCATCTAGTCATATCAGACCAGGCTTATCAGACCAGCCTGAAATAGTCATAGAAGTTCTGGAGTAAAGTTCATTTGTTGCAGTTAGAATGCCATGAGACTCAGTGAGAACACTGCTGCAAAAATGTGCATCAAGATGCTGAAGAAAAGATATATGGAAATAATAGACTGATGGCCCAGCACTTGGAAGCAGGCTTTCCCACAATCTACATTTCCAAAACTTTATGGAAAAATATACTACAGTGATTTGTATTGTATTGAAAATAATCAGGTGGCAATAAATTTCTGGTGAAATTCCACAAGTTAGTCTTTTGAAATGATGGAGGGCTTAGGCACTTATGAAAGTATTTTTACATCCTATCACCTTCCAAATATATCCTGTTATATACATTATTTCTCTTTCTTTAGTCAATTTTTCAATAGTCAAGCACCATGGAATTCAACACCAGTTTTAGTGCTATGCAAGAATAAATTGTTGTGCTGTGAAGTTGAGATGAAAACATTGGTATAATTTCAGTCAACACTATATACCTAAATTTAAACTGTCCAGATTGAAAAGTTGATAACTACGAGAAGTTATAGCCATTAAGGCAAGAGCAGAGATATTATGCTTCACACTACCTTGAATCCCTCCTTACAACTGCCAGACGCTAAAATAAATAAATTAATTAATTAATTAATTAATTAAATGGTACTATTATTATGAGTACTACCATACCGATTATTTTAAAAAGTTTCTTGGTGTATGCAAGGGTATAAGCCTTAAGTAAAAATAAACAAACAGCTGAATTTTAGTGCTAAACACTTAAAAAACAAACAAACAATCAAACAACAAAGCAAACAGCCCCCCCCCCAAAACAAAACAAAACAAAACAAAATAAAACAAAATAAAACAACAACAAAACAATCAAACAAAACAATCAACAGGATGTTTGGAATCTGTTTTCCTTAAGGTTAGATGGCAACACTCATGAAGTCTAACTATTTAATTTTAATATGTATACATTAAAGGGTTAACAAGCCCATAGACAAATTTATGTGAGAGTATAAATGGCACCCACATTTCCCAGACTCCTTTCTCTTCATTTCCCGAGGTGTATAATTCCATTCCTTTGGAACTGTTTTCAGTAAACTTTCAGGAACTATTTGCTTGTGCTGATATGTTCCATAGTTTTCTGTTGCCTCCCATGAATGCATCAAAGAAATTATCTGCTTCACTATACCCTTGACTGAATTAATCAAAGTCAGCTTCAAGCATCTGATAACCTCTGGCTCCAACTCGCCACAACTGGAAACTTCAGAAGAAAGAATTATTAAATATTCAGTGAGTGTACAGTCATTTGTTCAAATCTGTTTCAGAAAGAAGTGTTTCAGAATTCTTATGGAAAGAAAAGTAACAACATTATGATTCAAAATACCTTATATCTATCAGCCTGTTACAAATTAAAGAAATAGTATAGAGCAAAACAATATAGCATCTTGTACCATCTTAATACAGTACTGACAGAAAATATAATTTCATTTTTCTCCTCTTCTTCATGGCTTCTCCATCAGGATTTTTTTTCAGAATTTAATCTAATTAATATTTTCCTTTTTATTTGGAGTACACTTAATTACTTGCTAGACATTAATGAGTCAAGCAGATATACCTATTTTTTATTACTTCCTTGTCTTGCAAGTATTAATACAATGGCATTTCTTAGCTAACCAAACTGTTTCATTAGAGAACAGCAAAGGAGAAAGGATACTTTGGCAACAAAAATGCATAAAAATAATAGTCATCAACAGAGACATAGCATGTTATCAGAGATTGCGTGTTGAAAATGGAACATCTTATATACAGTTATTGACATTACAACAAGTATCAATCTTCTCCACATTCTTAACACCACAGAGAACTGCAGTTTCTCCATTGCAATAGAGCAGCAGTTGTCAGGCAGAGTGCTGCAGGACATATCAGAGATATTTTTTGACATGCTTCCCACTAAGGTCCTTTGCCCTAACTTTTGCTTGTCTATGCTTTTTCTGGTCTAAGTTTTTTTCTTCTCTGCAGGGTCTTTCTCAAAGCTTCCTCACAATATTTCTATCTTTTTCTTCCTCTTAAGGCTCACATTTCCACTTTTTGTAATCCCATTTTTCTCAGAGGAATACCTGAGCTCTTTCACCACCATTATTTTCTGTTTTGTGATATTCTTATTTCTGTTACCTTCCTTCTCCTGTTTTCTTTCTTCATTTTCTTTTTAGCCATCATTTGCAATATCATCCTTCTAAACCTCATCTCTCTTTTCTAGTTGAATACAGCTTTTCCTTGGGGGCACCATGAGTTGCTACAATCATGAGGGCAAATCTCCCTCTTCATGGAAAATTAGGAGTCTGCCTTTTGGCAGCAGAGTCTATATGCCCATCACACTAGGCCTGCCTCAACAGTAGTCCTTCCTTTTCTTCTTCCACTCCCCTTCAGTTGATTCTCACTTTTAAATGGAGTTATTAAATGCACAGGGACAAAGATCGTGTGTTGGTAAGGACCTACAGACAATATCTGCTGCCAACCTGCTGGTAAGACAGACACTTAATGAGATCCTGCTCCACCATACTGTTCTGTAACCTCTCTTTTCTCCAAAATTTCCACCATTCCTACAGTGACCTGATCGCTGAGAACAATTTATAGTATAATTTTGAAGAAACATACAATCATTCAATCAGATTTATTAGAGCAAAAATAATATGCACTACATGTCTGAAAACTGACAAGGTTTAACATCTGATTTAAAACACTTTCTAATAAACTAAATACCTGTCATGCTGTATAAGTAATCCCACAAGTGCTCTTTTTCCATGTAGGTCTCAAAAGCAATTCCTAGTGATTTAGGTGACAAAATGCAGTGAGATAATACTGTGAAGATTGTTTCGATCATAGTAGGCTCTTTTTTATTTATCTGTTCTGAGAGGGAACTTCGTTCATCGCAATTCAATACTTCACTTCCTTCAAAATAAATAAAACCATTGTTAACAATTTCCAAGTAATTCAAGTCATAGAAACAGATAGTATAAACAAAGAAACAACAACAACAACAAAACAAAAGCAAGAAAACTTTATCTGAAAAATATTTTAAACAATATTAATACTTATAGATACTGAAATCTTATCTCCCCTGCATAATGTCATTTGACTGTCCTTCTGAATTACATGTAGCCATTAAGAAAAAAAAAAAAACTATGGAATATGCTTATTTAATTAAAAAACAAACAAACAAAACAACAACAACAAAAAACACAACACTTTAGTATATAACTGGAATTCAATTATTCACTAAATATTAATCAGAATTAGGTTGGACTATTTCCATAGAGTCACAGTCAAAAATTATTACTGCTTAGCTTGTCTCAACAATATATTAGCCTTGAAATTATAGAAATTGATTTGGTTATATAAAATAAAATGAAGTAACTGCTGCATACTCCCCAAACTGACTTAGATTTTTTTTTCAGCATAAGACGAAACTGAGAAGAAATCAGTTCTCTGAAACAAAATCTGAGCCGTTCTAAGATACAAACTCATATGTTTTTAAAGTTAACTAGTGATTTTCATAGATTGGAGTGGTAACAGGTTATATGACATATATTTCTAAATGCTTTTCATAATTTAAAAACATTCTTCCAGCTGAAGGATAAAGATGTGTTTAAACATTTCTACGGCTTTGACTTGTGCTGATGTTAGAGATGATTCTTAACATATGTCTGGGATATCCAGATGTTAATGATCCTAATAAATGACCATAACGAGAACCAATTAAACACTTTTCATTCAAATGTATAGTTTGCAAAACTGAAAGTTTCTATAAGACTGATTTAGATAGATTTATGTTTGAAAACGTCATTGTTTTATGCCAGTTTGGCTGGCCCTATCTTTTGCAACCTGTGCAGGAGAAAGATAAAAGAAACACGGTTTCTAGGCTTATTCTTCACAGTTGTTCAACCAGCCTTCAAAATCTACCACAGAGGATAACTACAGTTTTCCAACTAGCTCTGTGAATGAGTTGAGAACTTTGTAAACTTCAAGAATCTCATTTTAATCTCCTCTGAATTCCTGCAATCTAATTCACATATTATTGTAAACCATACAGATTTTGTAGTGAAACCTAATAGAAACAGCCCATAGGATGAAGAAATCTGAAGAATAAGACCAATCATTTCATAACCAACAAGCTCTCTTTCTCCCCTCTAGCCTACAAGGCCAAAGACAGATTGTCCATTAGATTTTTTGTTTAGTCAGATTTTTTACCTATGAGTTGAGTGAGCTGGCATACTGTGCTAAGACATCTTTCAATGCCAGATGCTCCTAAGTCAAATGGATTCCTCTAATTCGCACAAACCAGTGATATGTTGTCTAATATAGATATGACAAGGAAAGAACTGAGAAAACAGAAAAAGCAGTTCAGAAAGAAAAATCCAGAAGTACTCAAAACATAGGACAAAAATTTGAATTGAACTTTCATTATATTTACTTGAAGTAGTTTTTTAATTAATTTAATCAAATTCTAAGGTTTGCTGAGAAAAATCTAGATTTTTCTAAATCTAATTTCTAATTAAATTTCTAATTAATTCTAAAATTAATTCTGATTAATTCTAAAATTAAATTTCTAATTAATTCTAAATCTAATTACTAAGTTTTCTAAGTTTAAAAAAAATAGATACTACCTGAACTGTCTTTGCAGAACATGATGAGAAATTGCTTTGTTTAAAGGGGCTTGTGACTTGAAATTAAAGCTATATTTGCTCTATGGTAGTGCCACATGGAAAGTTCAAGATACAGCTTCTTAACTTTTCTAATTAATTTGGTGATATCAATAAATTCAGGTAAATGGAAAGAAGTATAAAAGAATTTGGTGGGAGGGGGAAGTTGTAGATGTATCCTCTTACAACTGGTTAATAATATCATGTTATTAAGTAAAAATCTGGGAATCCACTGGGAAACCATTCCAAGGCTAAGCATTAAAAGATATGCATGCTTTCATCTGTTTTTTCTTGTTTTACCCTGAAGTAAATGTTGCCCTTATTGTAAGAAAATCTGACCCTTCAAAGCTCAAGATGAAATGTGGCATCCTTGAGTTTTCTGACTTAGAAATTGGCAGAATAATGTCAGCTGGTTTAAAGGTTTATTTAATTGATCAGTACAGCTGGTTAAATATTATGAAGTAGAGTCTACAGAAAGATATGTAGATTTCTCTTACCTTAGAATTTTTTTTTTAGCGTTTATTAGCTCACCTGTCATAACATTAAATATTCATCTTACTGTGAACTCCAATGCAGTCTTCTTGTTAATCATCACATAAGAACAGTATTTATATGATAGGCATAATATTTACTGCCCACTGATGCTTCCCTCTCTCTCTCTCTAATTTTTTTTTTTTTCCACTCACCACGTTTGTATATCAAAAGCTAATCTGTGAAGGCAATCTAAAGCTCCTATTGGTAGCTCAGAGGAGATGCTTCTTTTTCCTTTTAGAGGTACTTATATCCATACATAAATATGGTTATATACTTATGTACCTGTTAAATACAATCTTCTATTGGTTACTCCCATATAGTAAAATATTCCAAATGCACAGAGGATGCCAAAATAAATAAAATTTAATACAGTATCATTAATAAATACCTTCACAAGAATGTCATGTATTTAGTGAATAACACCTATGCTTTAACCAGTCACAAGGAGTCATTCTTCTTATGACAAAATAATGCACTTAACCTCCAAGGATAGTACAATGTATTTTAAGGACATATCTTCCAAGAGGCAGACTTACAAGTATAATTTATCCATATATCTTTCTTACTGATAGAAATACCTCCCAGTAACTTGCTGACATTATCACACTTATCAAGATCTTTTCTGCTACTGGTTTAGCTATGAAATGAATCTTACTGAATTTAGAAAATCTGCAGTTTTTGACTGTAGACTTCTCTTTCCGTGTTGAATCCTTAGCAAATAGACAAGCTAGGAACAGTTACGCTGTATTTTTTGATGAAAAGAGGTAGTCAAAATTCAAATTTCTTCATGCTCTTTCAGTCAAGAAGAGAAACTGATGATAGAATAAGTTATTTCTGATACGGCTCTTTTATTTGCCAAGATAATACTTCTCTTTTCTTTATAGTTTAAATAACAGCAGCTGAAGAAAATACAAAGAATGCAAAAATTTTATTTGTTTATAGAACAAATACAGAAATATCGTTCAGCAAGCATTCTGTACTGCTTGTTTCTTTGCACTATACTCTCAGTGCCTCCTCTGTGAATGACTTTTTTTTTCTGCTCTGGCAGATGACTTTACTTGTCTCTCATAGACTTGCACTCTTCCAATGCAGTCATTCTCCAGTCAGCCTTGACTGTTAGAATCTCTTGTACATTTATACATAACTTCATTTCAGCAGAAAGTCTATTATTTTAGGTTTTTATTCCAAAAATAAATTTTAGATCACATTACTTCTATTCTGAATGAAATGCAGATATTAATCCTACCCGTTTGAGTTCGGTAAAATAAAAATCATAACATCCTGCATACTAGCTGCTACCTAAGAATCCAATGAATCCTAAGCTTGTGACAAGTAAAAAGCACAACACAATACCAAAAAAGACTGCAACAAACTTTTTATCATTTGTTTGTAAATTATTATCACAGTAGCAAACTACTTCTGTGGCTGCATATTCATACCTCACCAATCTCATACTATTTTACACTTGTTCAGCTTCTTATAGTACTTTCTCCCTGAACATAGCTTTACTGAAAGAAACAATAGTTTCTTTCCAACTATCTGGGAAGAAGCTTCCACTTAGGATTGTCCGAATTAATAGCTTGTGTGAAATCTTGTGTGTGTCAAATGGAAAAATCATCACTATCATAACATCTCAAACCTTGATTGTGGAGAGGACAGAATGCTGAAATTGTTGCTAAAGTATGATGAGGTATTATTGAATTTAGTCCTATGGCCACGTTACATTCTTTGTATTATTGTTTTGGGGATTGACACTGTACAGGTCACCCTCTTAAGTATTTTGCCTGGAGCTCTAATGTACCCAGAGATTCTTACAGGAACTGATCAGGTCTCTACTTTGAAAAATTAACCATATGATCATATCTCAAAGGCACAGAGGCATGCATAGACATATCACAGAGAGTATCTTCACATTTTATCAAGAGAAGGTGTGTGACTTTTGACAGGGCTTTATTACAGTCCAAATGGAAACTCTTATTTAATACTTTCAGAAACTCCCATAAAATCTCTTTGCCATTTTCTTTAGCTTATCACTGGAAAGTCAACAAAAGAAAAAGGATATCTGATTAAGATCCCTTTTCCATTGATATTCCATCTAGGAATACTTCATCCCAGTATACTCTGCTACTGTTTAGCCTCATTGTTTTTTCAAGTACAGTATCCACAAAAAATTACTGGTCAGACAGGTATTTGTAGCAGACACACCTTTAAAATAATTTTCTAATCTTCTGATGTTAGGCTGCCATGATACAGTTTGCAATTATGAAGAAGCTAAGAAAACTTTTAGGAGTTCTGGACTCTATTCTCGCAAGCCTCTATTTATCCTCATACTGGATAGTCCAAAACTATTTGGAGGAGAGAGATATCTCTGCACTAGCATATCAGCTCCTCTAAAAGACATTCTGGTGCTCTCCTACCGAGGACAGTGTAATGCAGACTAATCCACGAGTTTTGTCAAAAAATTAGTGTGATTACATTTCGCCAGATCTATTTGTGGTGGAACCATGGGACTAGTATTTTTTCCAGTTGCTCATTAGGTTTTGTCTGAGGACTATTAAATCCAAGCAGTTATTGCAAGGATGTACAATTACATTCAAGTACTGAAACAGAAGTTTTTGGTTGTTATACAGATTAAGCCAATGGAAGAAGTTCCTTTAGGGAACATACATTTTCTTTTGTAACAGCTCGCTGCTCTTACTAAAAGTTGCCTGATTCCTAAGTGAGGTCAGCTGGTAAAATTACTACCTTTTACTCTTCACCTAGAACAACTTACAATAAATCAGTGTCATTTACATGAAAATGCTGCAAAATGCATTGTAGCAGTTAAAGAGCTGCTTCACAAAGGGCAATGAATTGGAGTGGGCAAAAAAAAAAATATCTTTCCATTCCACATATATATTATCAAGTCATTTCTCTTCAAAGAAATTGGTTTATAAAAGCATAGTCTGAGAAAAATCTTCATATCTATTAGTGTCTAGGGAGTTGGCTGCACCACGTAATTTTACTTTCTCAGTGGAAATCCTCCCGTCCCTGCCCCACTTGTGTGTGCAAAGTAAATTATCTCATTTTGAAGCAGTTCACATTTCTTTGGGTCCATTTTCAGATTTGTAGCCTTAACTTACCACAGAGTATTAGCAAATGTCACTATCAGTTAATACTTCAGTTTTGGTGAAGACCAGGATATCATTTAGGTTTTTAACTGTACAGGTTATACAGTACCCATTTCCATTAGTCTCTCAAACAACATATTGTGCAAACCAAAAGCATTAGGTTAAACTGCCAATGGCCCTGTCCTGCCGTGAAAGCAGTTTTCTTCCAGTTTATCCCCACGTGCCAGTATTCACTTTTAGAGTTGTATGTATAAAATGAAATTAAATCTGTGTATCAACTGGAGTCTCACATATTCATTATAAGAAATAAGAATTTTTAACAGGATTTCATTTCATTTTCATGAATTTGCTGGTACTATCTCCTCTTAAACAAAAGTATGTGTGAGACCTGAGGACTGATTGAAGCCCTTGGATGTACCATGTTGATGATTTCTCAGTGACTTTCTTATCTGCTATTGGTAAATGGTAAGGTTGACTGAGTGGTTGCCTGTCGGTATTAATCCTGTGCTGGGAAGGTGTAGTTCAATACAGCTACTGCATTTTGCTTTACTATGTGAAGAATAACTCATGGTTCCTGGAAATAAAGGCTCTCAAACAAGAACTCACAGACTGTTCTGCTGGCATGCTATGCATTTAGAGAAAGTGTAGCAGAATTCTCAGAGTTCTCTTTCACCTTTCCCTTTTTTATATCAGCATCTGCTAGATTCAATAACTCATATCACACAAGCACCATTTTCTTTATTCCTCTATTATTTGTTACTTGTCAAAATAATCCATTTCTGTTTCATATCCATGGGTGATAAAGCAATTCTCGTTAAAAAAAAAAATCCCCCAAGAAAATTGCAAAACCAAATGTTTTGTCAGAAAATTAAAACAGTATCAGATATTCATTATTTCTCCCTGGAAAGGCACAGCAAAGGCACATAGACCCTTAACTGACTCTAAAATATGTCTTAAAAAATTCAGAATGCTGTACATTGAAAACCAGTTCTGGGCATACATTACACTGTAATTAACAGTATTTCAGCATAACCAGGTTATTTAAACTTGTAGTTAAACTTGTAGTTTTAACTTTAAGTAAACTTTAAGTTTAACTTATAGAGGTCCAATATCCAAATCCAATTTTCCAGTTATTTTTGTAAAAAAAAATAGTTGGAAAAATAGGTCCATTTTCTCCAATGGCAATATTCACTGGAGACACATAAGTGGTTCAGTTTTGAGTATCCTGATTTATTGCTTTCCATATGTTTGGTGTGTCAATTTTAGAGTTGAGGAGCTTTCTACTTCTACGTACATTTCATATATCATGTTACACATAAAGTATTAAAAGTACAAAAATTTTCACCTGTTCATAGAGCTTATATGCGCATAACATGGGGTTTCAGTAGCTTCATCAAATATGATAATCTTCTTACAATATTTAGCAACACTAAATCACGCATACACACATCCTCTAAAATACTGAGACAACTCTGTAAATCCCAACAGTACTACCTATTATAATGAGGAAAATGTGTTCATTCTGACCCTTACCATGGTACAACTGTATGAGAACAATAGGAATAAAATTAAATGTGTTTGTATGATGCCTGCTAAGAATATCTTGAAGTATACCTATAGTACAAAAAAAAAAAAAAAAAAAAAAGTAATCATATTGGTACAGTTTATAGAAGGAGAAAGAAACCCTGTGTGTAAAATCAAGAAAAATGTGAAAAGGCCCTTCCTATTCAAAGAATTCTTATAATCTAGTTAAAGGTTACTGATATATATATATACATGTGTATATATATATATTTTTTGGCAGGGCAAATCCCTCAAAAACTACTGTTTTTATCTCTTTTTATGCATAAAATTGCACATTGCTAAAGTTTACTCTTGATGAGTACATAATTCTGGAAGTTTTTTACCATACTAAACAAAAGAAACCTAAACTGTCATTACTAAGATATAACTTATTAGTCCATCCTTTCTTGTACTATCTTGTACTATATAACAGCTCACACTATCAAAAATTTTAGCTTATCTAACACCAGTAAAGTGGATGTATAGGAGAAGGAATAAAGATCACAATAACTTTACCATTATATAATTAAACCTCACTGAAATTTAGAAGATATGCATCATTGTGGGCTTCAACTTTATCTAAACTGAAAGTTTATTCATAGCAATACTGTAATTACATTAATAAATTCTGTGTAAATAGCACATTTTCTAACTCATAGTAGCATATATTTCCCTTAAGCTCAAGAGGTTGGTCAGTCAATAGATGAAAACACATTCTGTCAGTTCATCCTTGTGATAATTTAAACACCTACTAAAATTCAGTACTGGATAGTGCTAGAGTAAGAATATGATCCTGATCAAGCATTTGTCAATCTTTGTAAATGATGACACATATTTGAGTAGGTAAGTGAATGCAGTGCAGTTCTCAATAAGATGCATGACAGAAGTGGAAACAATGTTGTATCCCCAACTAATGTTAGACCACTTTAAAATGAAAAATTAAATTAACTGAATTAACTAAATAATTAATTACATTATATTTAATACTATGTGATCTAATAGCATATTTAATAAGTAGAGGGAATGTTTTTGCCAAACAAAGGTAAAAACTGATAGACGCTCATTCAATATTGCTGCAAAATTATGGCAAATGCATGATTATTCCACCAACTTTTCAACAATCTGATCATTCGATGCAAAAGGTGTTAAAAGGAAAGATGTGAGAGAATCTGTTGCTTCAAATACAATGTTAGCAGGATTAAAAGAAAATCTCATAAAACCATTCTTTTATTTGCCCCACTTTCATAATGACATTAATGACAGTATTAAGAAGAGGGAGAACATAAATGTACTACTAGAATACCTACAGTGATAAACATGTAATAACATAAACAAAATCTCTAAGAAGCTTTTCAGTGAAGAAACATAATTTTGAAAGTAATCTTTCAGATCCACACCTTTAAAAATCTATGTAAAGCAGTTGTGATATCAATGCACTGTTAAGTTCAGAGTCATTTAGACTCCTTTGCATTTAAGATATCAGCCTACTTTATCAAATTGTAGCCTGCTTTGAAGCTATGAACACTCAGACTGACTGAAAAAAAAAATCATTAAAAAAACAATGAACCTTTCTTCTTCTTTACTCACTCAAGAACTGTCCTACTGATAACTGATAACCCAAAGTATTTAAGTAGTTAAAAATGAATTTGTGTTTCTCGCTGATATACTTACAAGGATCAACAGCGTAAGCACTTACTTGAACTTCTCAGTAAAATTCTCACTAAGAGACAATCATGATGTAGCAAGGTTTCCAAAAGCAAGTGCAAATTACAGTGTGGCTGGGATAAGAGCAGTTTCAGTTGACCCTGGGCTGCCATTTCTCCGGCTGATGGACTCCTTTCAAAATGCAAGATAAAGACAGAATAATGCAGTTAATTTATCTATGAAATTAATATCCTTAAAGTGTGGATGTAATGCTAACTCCCTTAAATGTCAATTCCTCCAAGATTACTCTGAAAATTCTTTCATGCTTGCTTACTTTAAGGCAGCTCAGGGAAGGAATTACATTTAATCTCAACTAGCTAAAAGCAAATTAACATTTGGTAGTCTTCCAAAGTTATAACTGATACAAAGCAACTTCACTTATCTTTTTCACGGAACCATGTATAGCCTTGTTCTACCAGGCAAAAAGGAGTATTCTTGTGCTTGAATAAATTTCAGGCTATTATTCTTTAATTTACTGTCATGTTAATTGTTTAGTAAGAGCTCAGAACTGTCCTAAATGAAGGATATGAAACTGTTACTTTAAATAATTAAATAAATAAATAAATAAATAAAAGGAGGGAATACTCAAAGGGTCTGCAGGATTCTGCATTAGGCTGAACAATTCTTACACATAATGAAAAATTCACCTGAAGTATTAGACTGGTTGGACTATATTGACAGCACAGAGATGTGAGAAAGCTTTCAAGGAGATTGTAGTTTTCTGTTTGCTGTTCCACGTTCTCCAGAAGTTTAGGTTTCCGAACAGAAATATTCTAGGGCTCCCTCTGAGCTCAGCCAATGTCCTAACACCAACCATTAGACTCATACTGGAGCGATTAAAATGATCGTGGATTTTTATTCCACCTTCACCAAATATTTTCTGAGTTCAGCAAGCAGCCTCCTTGGGACTGAAGTTCTTATCCCTTCCCTTCCTGGCTGGTCTGCTGCCTCTGAGAGAGCAGCGCATCTGGAATGCTTCACAGCCACCCTCGTAACATCTTTTTCTTTTCAAACACCCTTTTGATGTTTCCTGGACAAATCCTGGGACCAGAAAGCATGCACAGTTCTGCAAGTTCTGCAGGAACTACAGGGTAACTACACAGGTTAAGTCTGTTGCTGGTGGCAAAGTGGGGAATCACTTCCTGTGCTCCTCAGATTTTTTTTTAATCTATTATTTTCTTCTTTCAGACATTTTAAAAATGAAGTTTTCAAAATTGGTTTGTCAGTAAAATTTTCCTTGAAAGCCTAATTTTCCCTTATTAAATGGCATATACATTAATTTTACATTTAGACAAGATTTTGAGGGTTTTTAAAATTAAATTCTGACGTGTTTAGCTATTCTATTTATTCATTTTGGTTGCAAGTTTATACAACAATAGTTGCTAACTTTGAAAGTTTATGCACTGCATATGCAAAGTCTTATGCACATAAATTTTACACCTACCAGTTATAAAAACTACATATGTCTGGATGCATAAACTATGCAAGCACAAACATTTTCTGCTAGTACACAAACACTGTCAGCATCAGTTAAAGCCTTCTTCATCAGGATCTATGTTCTCCTGCCATACTAGAAAAGAATTAATAGGCACCTGCACATTTACTTTATGTGCCATTTATGTGCAGCTATTGGGACAAAACTGAAATGTTTTCATTCTACGTTGCACATTTCTGTGACCATCTGAGCAGTCCAAGTGTGCCACCACTCAACTCAGCTTGTATGTATGCATGAAAAGAGATGACTGCACAAAATCTTCACTGTTCATTCAAGGTTACTATATAGATAGTGTATAAAACTAAAACCTGGAAATGAAAATGCCTGTTGACATGCTTCTCTGGTTTAGTCTCTCATCTGTACGCTTCCATTACCAGAAATTATCAGGATGCCACAGACCTTGCAGGACAACCTTGAGGCAACCTAAGCAAACCAAACTTCCACAACACCACTTTCCTGCAGGACCTTTCTAGCACACTATTATGCCAAAACTTTGCGGTTAATACTGCAATAGCCAAGGGGGCTATTTAATAGCCAACAGTATAGGGGGATTTTACACACTTTGGCCTTTGGGATTTTAACAGTAAAGCCAATACCTCTGAGTAGCTAAGCAACATACTTGCCATGAAAACTCATGTACATCTTTTTTGATTTTTATCTCGTACATCATTTATAATCCTTGACAATGTAGCGCTGTCTCGACAATGGTGTTTTTGCACATAAGTACATATTGGATTCTAATAATATTTGTCAGAAATATATACACATATGCATTTAAATCTTGATAGAACTTGCAGCCAAAATAATTTTTCTATATTTAAACACACATTACAAGCATACTTTAGGGTTTGCATTCTTAGCAGTATTACTGTCTACACTTTCAAGATTCATACGTACATGAACTCCAATGCGTTTTAAGCACTAATTAGTTGTTTGTAATACATGTTTAAATTCAAACAATTACTATATTCACACCAGACTTGGTACTCTGGATGTGACTAAACTCAATATTTCACAAATTTAGTTAAATTATACGGGCCAGTTTCACTTTATTTAGCTTCTTCCTTGAATGCCACATGTTATGAAGTCTAATAAGGTCAGTCACTGCCTTCAAAATACAAGGAAATGGACAAGTTTGGTCAATTAGATTAATGAAGGATAATATTTTAAATGGATTCAGAAATAAATGCCATTTTTAGAATATTTCAGTTGAAATAAAACTTGTCTGTCATTGACCAGATGGGAAGTTATCATGTTGTAATATACACCCGTTCTTGGCTCCTCGAGCCTCTTGCAAATTGAAATGTACAATGGTGTGACTCACTTAGAGGAAAAATAAAATATAGCAGACATTCCCTACAGCCATGAAACTAGCACCAATAAATGCACTGAGAAGTTTTGTAATGTGCATATGGAGAGGCATATGTTCTCCCATCCTCGTAGCTCAGTACTAGTGAAAATAAGACTAGCCTCATAAAAAGTGACAAAAGGTGAAGTACATATAAATATCACACATATAAATGTTCAGTTTTGTACAGTAGAAGAAAAAAAAAAAGAACTCATTTGCAAAGGGTATGATTACGAACCCCAAATGAAGCAAAGAATGAATCACAATTACCACTAAAAGAGCTGTAATATAAATTATAATCAGTAATTATTTGTTTTGATAACCAACTATACAAAATGGGGGAAAAAAGAGAAAACCTCAAATGATAAATTCAACGTTTTATAAGGAAAGTTGAAGTCAGATAGATAAAACACACTGTAACCATATAAATATATGAGAACTAATGTAGAAAACCTGGTTAAGTAGTGAATCTGTAAAAAAAATTAACAATTGTAAACAAATTTATTTCTAGGAGAACTTTCTCCTGAAATATCAAGGTTAGAAAGAGCAAATACTTAATATTTATATTTATGACAGACTAGAGTCTTCAAAATCCACTTAAAAACTAGGTGCCCACAGCTGGGAGCTGTACAATGGCCTCTGCTTTCAATTTTGGTACAGACAATTAATATAAATATTTATTAGCTATGGAAAGAAAAAGCATAAAACAATCAAGGAAAAAGTAGGATCCTCTAATTAATAGTTTTCTGCAATATGCAAACATAATGTGTCTTGTTATTATTCTAAATGCAGTATTTCAAGAAAGAAAAACTTCCATATCAAAAATATACAGTGTAAAACCAATAACAAATTTATAACACGTCAGGACATGTTCCTCAAAATTACTTAACATAATTTTTTTTCTTTTTTTTTTTTCCTTTTTTATCTGAGCACCTGAAACGTGTGCTGTTAAAAGAAGACATTAAGTATTTTACCAACATAGTTCACTCATTATCACAAAGACAGTACATATACATAGACTATTATTACACAGGCACACTAACAATATGTTTTCAGAGTTGTCCTTCCTTTTGGACTTCTCATTTTCCCAGAAAAAACAAAACAAAACAAAACAAAACAAAACAAAAAAAGACACCTCATTGGCTGGGGAGATGTATGCTTTCTCACCTTTCATCCAGAGAAAATAGGTCTGGAAAAGTTTTTTACTATTTATTCAAAATAAATCTGCCCCAAACAGCATCTACAAAATCATAATTCCACCTCAGAAAAGAGAACTCTTTAAGACTGAAGTAGTATCAACATTTCCTTTAGATACTTTTATGCTGCAAAGTGTACTCACTTATGAAGTCATCTTCCAAAATTCAGAATTCACACCATAATTTAAATTCTGAATACTAGCCTTGGACTAGGGGATCAGAAAAATGACTTTTTTTCTCCTGTGAGTCCTTAATGAAGGATAATTTTTCTCAGAAATAGAATACACGCATTTTTAAGTGATCATGTAGTCATTCCCTCTCCTATACCCTCCCTTTCCTCTCCTTTCTTTCCATCCATGTGCAGCTTACAAAACCATTGACAAATTTCAATGAAATTTGATTCATAGGTAGAGATCCCACATACATATTATCCTTCAAGCTTTAGAAAAACTTAAATGACTACTTTGAGCAGAGAAAAGCACAAAATCTGAATTCAATAGGTAATTCATTCTGTGGCATTTCAGTAGGCCAATCACACAACTTTGACTCAGTCACAGCATCTATTGTGTTATTAGAGGCACCAGGAAAGGACCTAATACTGCTGACATGAAATTAGGGGTGAGGGGTGGAAAGAATACAGAATGTTCTGCACAGTTTGGGGTAAAATCATAGGGAAGGTACTATGATTAGGAAGATAAAAGGTAGGAGGTCAAAAACTGACAGCATGTTGGACTTCAATAGGTCACCTCTCAAGTGATAACATACTTCCCTAAAAAATAAAAATACTTTCTCAGAAAACATAAAAACAACTCACAAAAACAGCTTTTCACAAAAATGGAAAGTGAAAATCTCTTGGGAAATAACTTTTGAAGAGGAGGAGGAGGTGAAGGGGTTAGGAGAGGATCTACGCTGGTGTGGGAGTGCTTCAGGTTCAAAATTAGAAAGGGAATGACAGCACAGCTGGTAGCATATGTCTCATATGTAACTTGTCATTATATGCAGTGACACAGAAAAAGAAATTAAGCTTTTGCCTCTAATCATGCAGTAATCTCCCAAAAAATCAACTACGATCAAGCAGCATATATTTGATGTGTTATTTATATATCGGACCCTTTTTTAACCAGCAATCAGAAACAGAAAGACATACATTCTTTATCTCCCCTTTAATTATAAGTCTTTGAGAACTGCACCTGTGCTGAACTACATTATTGTCAAGAGCTATATACTCTAATTAAAGCAAGAAAACCTTAAATACAATTCAAATATCAAACATAATGAATATATGGGCAAAAAACTACACAGTACACTGCTTTCAATGTGACCTTTCTTATAAATTCTTAACTTTGAAGACTAGAGGAATCTGTAACGAATATTCAAAAATGCTTCTATATTGTTTCATCAGAATATTAATTAGACATGTATCCAGACATAATCTTTTCCAAACTATTTGATTAATGTTGACTATCTGGTAGTTTTATTAAAATCAACTTTTGTTACTCACTTCAGTAAGGAAGGAAAGGATGATGGTATGCAAAATAACCAGTGTAATGGGTGATAAAAGTCTTTGGAAATAACTTGAGGAAGATGTTCTCCAGAACTGTTCATAAATGTCCTGAAAAGAGAAGAGAAGAGAAGAGAAGAGAAGAGAAGAGAAGAGAAGAGAAGAGAAGAGAAGAGAAGAGAAGAGAAGAGAAGAGAAGAGAAGAGAAGAGAAGAGAAGAGAAGAGAAGAGAAGAGAAGAGAAGAGAAGAGAAGAGAAGAGAAGAGAAGAGAAGAGAAGAGAAGAGAAGAGAAGAGAAGAGAAGAGAAGAGAAGAGAAGAGAAGAGAAGAGAAGAGAAGAGAAGAGAAGAGAAGAGAAGAGAAAACAAACTTCTGAATCACATGGGACATTGAAAATCCTTTTGAATCAATAATACAAATATATATATATCAATAGAAGATGGAGAATCCCTTATGATATCTAGCACTACATATATGTGCGCATATATGTAACTGCAGATTTATGATCTTATTTGATGCTACATATGTCATTCTCATTTTATTTGCTTTCACTGTTTGTAGCTCAGTATCTAGCACTTCCAGTACAGTTAAAGCAATTGTCTTCATATATTTAGTCTCATATAGCAGGTTTTCAAACTATATTTTAAAATGCATTGAATAAGCAAATTGCTCTTCAGCCATTTATTTCTATTGCTCTTTTGTTTTTGCACAATACATGCATCATATTATCAATATATCAGTATCATAAACATAAGTAAAATATCTTTTGAAATTATAACGGTTATCTTTTGCATTAACATCCAAATAGACATAGACTTTGGATGGAACTGGAAAAAAATGAATCAGAAGACTTAGATCTCCTTCACTGGCTTGTAAGATATAGATAGAATAGTGGTGGAAATATCTGCTGTTTTTTTTAAAAAAAATAAGGACTGCCGAAGAATCAGATAAATTAGTTTTATGTCACTCGTCCTCCATTACTTCTCTTACCTAAAGGCTGCAAGAGGCAAAAATCACGTTCAGTGAACTGATAACAAAAATTAACTATTCTTATTTGTTACTGATGTTATTTGATTATAAAAACACATATGTAATTGTAAGGACAGAAATGATATAATTAATACTTGACTTAAATTATTATTTAAGAATTATTAAATACAAGAATAAAAATTAATAAATATATTAGTATTTGTACAACTCTGTAGCAACTACAATGAAATAAACTGTGATAGAAATGGATGTCCCTTGGTCTCATCTTTTTTTACTCTCATTTACAATAAGTGCAATTTCTGCAGAAGGGATGTCATCCCTTACATCCACACTCCATTAATCATTATAAATTATCACTCCTTTTGCAACTCACTTTTTGACTTACTTGGCTGTGAATGTTTCATTTTACTAACTTGCCTTCTCTAAAGCTTGTTTCTTTATGTATCATGGCTGAATTTTCCAAGTTACGTTGTGGAAAAATTGGTGGAGGTGACTTATTGAAACTAAAGGTGTGTCCACATCTTAAGAGAAGGTTCAATATTGAGGATATTTTCAGGGTGAGAAGTGGTAGATATGCAAGGAGTCTGTTCCACAACAGTCCCCCTGGCAACATAATCTGCAGCCTTAAACATTGGGAACACCAGGGGAGCTTGGTGTGTGGATTCTAAGAGAAATAGCACAGAGAGTGGAGCGGAGTGAAGACACCACAACCAAGCTCTGTGCTATCACTGCAGGGATGGGGAGCCTGATGGTACTTACGGGACTGACAGACTGCATAGCCAGCCCTGAGCCAAACTGATCACAAAATTATGTCCTCTGGTGAACTTTATTCATTATAAGTTCATTACAATGACAAAATACACCTCCATCCCAAAGGCTGTGTGCCTCCAAGGTGCAACCACACCTCAATGAGCATGTGCTCTGAATTTCTCTGAGCCTGTAACTTTAATGCAAAAGCAAGACAATTTTTTACCAATCATAACAAAGAGCAACTCAAGCTCCACCTAAAAGCAGGAACATAGTGAAAAAAAAAGGCTCCAGAGAGGAAAAATGTTAGATGGTTTTTAAAGTTGTTTAATGTTGTAAGACAACATCGCAGACAAGTCAGGAGGACATCACTGACTTTTGGGGTGGGCTCATGGGCTGTACCTCTCTTCCCCCCCACAGGGATGCCTACTGGGTCAGACTTGAACCCTTGGTTATACCTAGTGCTTCCCCAAGAAACCTAACATTCTCTATAGAGTTGTTTCATAAGCTAACTTGTATGTAGCTGGTTGTGTTAGTCATATTGTTGGTATTTGCACGTGCTTTGCAGACAGTGTCTTTGTCACCGGCAATCCAAAAGAACCTGTCCTCCTGTAGCTTCAGTAAAGTACACCAGTTGTTAATCTGCTAAACTGAAGGTGTATTGTATTATTTGTGTGTTCGTGATTGTGGTAATTTGGTATATTGGATGCGACTGGACTTTAGTGCTGAATTGGGCACACTGAGAATCCAAGCCCAGCCACCCCCAGCCCCTCTGATATCTGAGAACAAGTTGGGATGCAAGGGGGTTCAGGTCTTGCCAACGTTCTTTACTCTTTAACACAACATATGCAAGAAAGGTAATTACCTTTAAAAATGCCAGTTCTGGGCTCTAGAACTGGCATTTTAGTATATTTGCTTTACTTTCTGGAGAGATTTAGTTTTATTCCCAATTTTCAGTAAGAATTCTTTCTGTTGCAGTAAGAGGTGAAGGACATTTAAAATATCTAAGGAAGAAAGATGAGGTTTTTCTCAGGACAGGAGAATCTTTTTATATGGCATAAAAAAGTCACCGTCACAACATAGAAACAGTGAGAGTAGATTTAAACACTTAAAACTGGAGATAGAATGGAAACCAATTGGAATACAGTCTCGAAGATTTCCTTACCTAAAATATAAAATTTCCTTTTTCTTATAGGGTGCTGTATCACAGTGGCATTGACAGTATTTGTGTTTTGTCATTTTATTATTTAAAATTACTTTTAAACTTTTTTTCACAGTTGTATATCTGTAATTTAGAAGTACAGCTACAATGCCTATAAGGTCACTGTTTGCCTATATGACTGCAGATGAAAGAAAATTACACTCTGCTTGAGGAAGACAGGTGTAGAGCTTCTGAACTCCTCCAAAAGATAAGGAGATTTATTTGGAAATTACTGATCAAACAAAGCTAGTAGAAACAATGTATTACAGACTTTTAGAATGATCTTAAGTAAGCAATATCTGAGCAGAATGGTAAGCATACTGTAAATTTGTACTCTTTGTGAATTCATGAAAAATTAAAGCTGAGATCATAATGTAAATAAAGGGAGTACTTAAACAGAAAAATAATTATTTCAAAAACAGTAACTTCAACAGTCTGAGAAAATTCAAGAAAAAAAATGTTATTGTCTCTCATCCCCTGAAATATTTCTCTTAATATAGCAAAGGACCGACTTCCTACAAGAAAGAATGATAGATACAGATTGGGTGGCTATCAAAGAAAAAAAAAAAAGAAGAAAGAAAAAGAAAAAAAAAAAAAAGACCACATCTTGTCTATGGATTGTGTATGAACTCTTTTAGAGATTTCAGGCTAATGCAGGTTGTTAAATATGGTGTCTTAGCTGTCTCCTGATGACAAGCACAGGGCATACATTTGGCCTCTAAGGCTTAGAGCAAAACCTCTTTGCAAATTTTGAAACTGACATGGAGAAAATGTGATGGTTTAAAAAATTATTTAAATTTTACTACCTTCAAATACTATAAAAAGTGAAGTGTGTAATGATAATAAAATGGTGCCAGCAGTACTCAGTGTCCACTGCTCGTTATGTAATTCTTACCAGAACATAAGGCAAAACCAACCCTCTGCCAGACTGTTTAAATCAACTACTCTTCTGACAGAAGTGTAATAATAGGTAGTAGGAAATTTGTTTTGACTACAAGATATGTTAAAGCAGCTGCTTATAGTCTCAAAGCAGTGGATAGCATCTGTGAAAGTATTTAATACCACAGCAAGATTCCAAGTTACAGGAGTTTTATTCTTCTGTACAGTATGACAAGGTGAGAATTGATCTGGTAAACATCAGTGCAGGTGTGAAATAATGAAATGCCAACAAGATGTATCCTAATGGTATTTCCTTGTAGACTTTGAAGAATTTAGCTCTTTATAGGGAAGAAACAGGACTAACAAGTGACTCATAAGGTTAAGGGAATTATTTTCAGTTTTTTAAATTTTTACCCAATAGACAGCAATTTTACCAACAGAATCTCTAAATTCTTCTCTCAGAATTCAAGTCATTGGCCTGATTTTTCGTTGAAAAAACAGGACATAATAATTTGTATTACAAAATCATGAAAAGCTGCATCCACCTTACTCTTTATGATCTTCACTAAAAGAAAAATTGTGATCTCCTACTCAGCACAAAATACTAAGGAATATAATATATGTAATAATATATAACACATTCTACAAGCAGCTGGCAGAAGTGTCACAATCACCAGCACTTGTTCTCATGGGGGACTTTAACTTCCCAGACATATGCTGGAAATACAACACAGCCCTGAGGAAGCAGTCCAGGAGGTTCCTGGAGTGCATGGAAGACATCTTCCTGACTCAGCTGTTAATGAGCCTACCAGAGGGGGTGCCCTGCTAGACCTGCTGTTCATGAACAGAGAAGGACTGGTGGGAGATGGGGTGGTAGGGAGCTGTCACGGGTGACCATGACATGGTGGAGTTCTCTATTCTTGGTGAAGTCAGGAGGGGCGTCAGTAACACTGCTACCTTGGACTTCCGGATGGCAGACTTTGAATTGTTCAGGACACTGGTAGGGAGGGTCCCTTGGTAGTCAGTGCTCAAGGGAAGAAGGGCCCAGGAAGGCTGGATACTCCTCAAGAAGGAGGGGCTCCTTCAAGGCACCCTTCAAGGCGCAGGAGCAGGCTGTCCCTGTGTGCTGTAAGATGAGCTGTCAGGGAAGAAGACCGGTGTGGCTGAACAGGCAACATTTTCTGAGTGTTCAGGAGAAAAAGAGGGTTTATGTCTGGCGGAAGAAGGGGCAGGAACTCGGGGGGAGTAGAAGGAGGTTCCCAGCATATGCAGAGAAAAACTCAGGAAGGCTAAAGCCCAGCACAAGCTCAACCTGGCCATTATGGTTAAGGATAACAAAAAAAATGTTTTTACAAATATATTAACAGTAAGAGGAGGGCCAAGGAGAATCTCCATCCTTTACTGGACATGGGGGGGAACATGACTACTGAGGATAAGGAAAAGGCAGAGGTTCTTAAAGCCTTCTTTGCATCTGTCTTTACTAGTCAGGCCACTTATCCTCAGGGTACTCAGCCTCCCGACCTGGAAGTCTGGGATGAGGAGCAGAAGAAAATCCCCACAGTTCAGGTGGAAACAGTTAGAGACCTGCTGCTCCACCTGGACTGTCACAAGTCCATGGGGCCAAATGGGATCCACCCGGCGGTGCTGAGGGAGTTGGTGGATGTGATCGCTGGGCCGCTTTCCGTCATCTATCAGCAGTCATGGTCATCCAGGGAGGTCTCAGATGACTGGAGACTTGCTGATGTGACTCCCATCTATAAGAAGGGCTGCAAGGAGGACCCAGAGAACTACAGGCCTGTCAGCCTGACCTCAGTGCCTGGAAAGGTGATGGAACAGGTCATCTTGAATGCAATCACACAGCATATGTGGGACAACCAGGGGATCAGGCCCAGCCAGCATGGGTTCACGAAAGGCTAGTCTTGCCTGACCAACCTCATCTCCTTCTATGACCGGGTGACCTACCTGGTGGATGAGGGAAAGGCTGGTGATATAGTCTACATCAAAAAGGACAAAAAAATAATAAAAAAAACGTACAGTCAAAATGCACCTTTGTGGATGACACTAAACTGGATGGAGTAGGTATGGGAGTTAACAAACAGCAGAGTGATGAATCAAAGATGAGAGGGCCATCAGAAAACTCACAGAGTTCACTGAGGTAAAGTGCATCTTTACTAATGTAATGATGAGGTAACGTGCTCCAGCAACAGAACAATAATAACCTAGGCTGGGAACTGATTACCAACCTTACAGAAGAACCTGGGTTTTATGGCCTGTACAGTGTTGAATATGAGGCCACAGTGTAGTCTCATTAAAAATAGCACAAACCATATACCAGGCTGCATTAGGAGGAGTACGGCAAGCAAACTAAAGACCGTAATTCTCTTCATCTACCTGACACCAGTTAAGCCAGATGAAAGAAGTGGATGATGTCATTGTGAGACCTCTCTCAATTATTTTTTAAGGATCTTGGGAATATGGAGAGGTCCCACTTGACTAGAAGATGGCAAATATTGCCCCAGTTTTCAAGAAGGGCAAGAATGAAGACCCTGGAAATCACAGGCCTGTCAGTCTCACTTCAATGCCTGATAAAATTAAAGATCATTCTGGGAGTTACTGAAAAAACATTTGAAAGACAATGCATTTTGCTGATAGCCAACACCGGTTCACAAGTGGTACCATTGTGCTCAACTAACTTAATTTCTTTTAACGACAAAGTTACCCATCTAGTCGACCAAGGGAAGCCAATAGATGTTATCTTTTGGATTTCAGCACAGCTTTCAATACCATCTCTCACATGTATTCTTCTGGACAAATGTTCAGCACACAGCTAGACAAATACATAATTGAACAATTGGCTGGCAGGTTGGGCTCAAAGGGTTATAGCAATGGGGTTACAGCAGGCTGGCAACTGGTCACTGGTAGGGCTCCCAACGGATCCATTTTGGTGCCAGTTCTCTTCAATGTTTTTATAAATGATCTGGATGCAGGACTCAAATGCATACTAAGTTTGCAGATGATACTAAATTAGGAGGAGCTGTTAACTCTCTTGAGAGTGTAGAGGCCTTGCAGTGAGATCACAGAATCATAGAACATCCTGAGTGTGAAGGGACCCACAAGAATCAAGTCCAACTCTTGGATCTACACCTGACCACCCAAAATCAAACCATATTTCTGAGAGCATTGTCCAAATGCTTCTTGAACTCTGCCAGGCTTGGTATCATGACCACTGAGAGAAGAGATTGGTGTCTATCCCTCCACTCCCCCTTGTGAGGAAGCTGTGTCCCACCATGAAGCAGCCCCTCAGGCTCCTCTAGGCTGAAAAAAGCAAGCGACTTCAGACTCTACTCATACATCTTGCCTTCTAAACCTTTCACCATCTTCGTAGCCCTCCTTTGGACAATCTCTAATAGTTTTATGTCCCTATACTGTAGCACCCAAAACTGCACACAGTACTCAAGGTGAGGCCACACCAGTGCAGAGCAGAGCAGGACAATCACTTCACTCAGCCATGCTGTGGCCGATACACCCCAGGATTTGATAGGCCCTTTTGGCTGCTAGGACACATGGTTGACTCATGTTCAACTTGCCTTTGACAATAACCCCTAGATCAGTTCTGTGGGGCTGCTCTAAAGCCTCTTGTCCCTAGTCTGTATGTACAGCCAGGGTTGTCCCCATCCCAGGTGAAGAATCCTGCCCTTGTTCTTATTAAATTTCATGTGGTTGCCCAGACCTCTAATTTGTCAAGTTCTCTTTGCAAGGCTTCTCTACTCCCATGGAAGTCAATGGGTCCTCCCAATTTAGATCTTGATATTTACTTACTAGAAGTGCTCAAGGCCAGGATGGATGGAGCTTTGACTAACATGACTTAGCTTAAGAAGTCTCACCCTGTAGCATGGTAGGCCCCTTCCATCCCAAGCATTCTGTGATTCTGTGACTATACTGAAGTCACTTCAGAAAAGCCAGACAAGAGTGGAGAAAAATGAAACATAAAAAAGAGTGAGGGCTAAAAACTGACGATGGCCCAAGATTCACAGGTGAATCTTGCACACTTTTCATACAGAAAAGATACTAAGTGACAGTAGGAAGCACAAGGTCTGATCTGAGAATTAGGAAAGAGAAACCATCTGCCAGAATCAGTTCATTTAAATTAAGTATATTATTAATTTTTCAGCACCCCTATTATTTTTGCTGCATTTGCTGCATAATAAAGATTCTTGAATAATTCTAATTCCCTTGAAGTAATAGCCAATACCACATCTCTAGTAAGCTGGAAATTAGCCAGTACTATTATTAGTAAACTCCTGAAACACAATGGTCTGTCATCAACACTTTTATGATTACACAGGACTTTCTTAAGCAGTCCAAAGTTTAATTTAAAACTATCCCCTGCAGGGAAATCTTGTGATACAAATAGAGAGCATGATAGATTTAATAGCAAAATCTTTACTTCACTTCCAGTTAATTTTACCGAAGTTTTCAAAGGTATAGAATGAACATAACAGATGGAAATTTTGATTATACAGCTGTAATTCTAAAGAGAACTGATGAAGGATTAATATTCCTTTAAAATCATGCATAACCTCTAAATTTGTTATTGATAGATTCTTAATGTGATGAACTACATATAGCTCAGTAACTAACGAACCTAGAAATTCAACATAAAATTTGGTATATGAAAGCACTACCAATTGGATATAGTCATTTGAGAAACTAATCTGGTAAACCTGTCTTTTCCTTGTAATCTGAAATATAATTAGTGGGTTAGGTTACCTGACAAATATTGGTTGTAATGAAACATGCACTATAAAAGAACTGTTTTGATATAGAGTCTCATAGGGTTTTGAAAACAAAAGTGCTGAATACACAGTTCATAAAATGTATTCCTTTGAACTCAGAGAAAAACCATGCATCATCTCTCTAACAATGATTTTCAGTTTTAATGTTATTTTTATAAACATATAACAAAATATGACATTTTTTATATTCTTCTTAAGCAAAATTTGTCAGCTTTGTTTGCAATTTGCAGAGGACTTTGTAAAAATGTTATATCCTGTACATGTCAAGTTTTTGATATTTAGAAAACCAAATTAGTATCCTGAAACTTAAATGCATAAGTATGAAATCTATATGACCAAGTAGTAAATCTGTAGCATTCTCAGACATACATATAGTCTGATTTTGGGGTGGTCCTGTTCAGACCCAGGATTTGGACTTTATGATCCCTGTGGAACCCTTCCAATTCAGGATATTCTATGATTCTATGATTTTACATAAAATACAAAATACTCTCACCCTCTTCATTGGTACTTTACACTGGAACTCAGTGAGTTCTGAGCTTGGCACACATTTTTTATCATTCCAGGTATACATAAATCTGTAAACAACATTGATTAGTGGAGGAGACTGGAATAGCTAAAAGGGACAGAATACTTATTTTAGTCCATAGATCTAAGTGCTTTCACAAAGGAAAGGTGACATGTTAAAACTGACAGTGGAAGCTGTTACAGCTACCACAATGTCCATTGCTGCCCACCTTAGTTTTGCCACAGCAGCATTACTTAATTTGTTCCTGAGGCACTCTCTTAATTGGTATCTACATAAGCTTGAGTTATATAAGATCACATACCCAGTTACAATCCACTTTTGCATGTTCCACTAATCCCATAAATATTGAAATGAGACCACATATGGCAACAAATATGTAGTTAAAGAAACTTACACTAAGGACTCCATCTTCCTCTTTGTACCACTAGTATTACTAAGAATATTCTTATTTAGAATAATAAAATAAAAAACAGTTGAATAGGTTTTGACTTTTTTCATTTTCTAATATACAAATTTGCGATTTCTCTTTGTATTTTCTCTTACAAAAGAATTTACTTCTGAATTTTTAGCACCAAAAACAATTGAAGACTCAGATCTAACTTCAGTGCAAGTAATGTCTCTTTTAGTTTGCATTAGTGACTTCTGAAGACATAATTTTTATAAAGATGGGAGTTTTGTACTCTTTCTCTTAAAAAAAATATTTAAAAATTGCTAACACTTGCTGGTCATGTAACCGGATAATAATTTCAGTAAATTATCTTTAAATTCTAGTACTCATAGAATTATTATGGGATGACTGCAGAACATTCTATTGAACATTGAAGAGGTTAATCTAAAGCTAATAAAATCCCAGTAGACGTTATTGGTCTTTAAGCAAGATCACAAAGATGAGTTCAAGACCAAATCAAGAAACATTCAAAGGTTATCAAATTGTTTCAAAAATGTGCATTGCATTTGTATTTCAGCACAACTATTCATCTTGAGAATACATCAGTGTAAGTTCAATACCCTATTTTATATCAAATTGAATGTTTATTTCATACTCACTCATACAAATTCTTCAGTGGTGAAGTTAAAATAGCTAGCACAGAGAGCAGATTATTGCAGTGGGTATGTATTTTATAGATCTTGAGATCTCTGTCTTCATGTGGATTCAGAAATTCCTGTACTGAACTACAAACTGACCACAGCATGTTTTCAGTGGACATCAAAATTGCTGCAATATCTATTCTGTAGGAAAGAAAAAGGGAAAATAGTAATACATAGGACATTAGGATAGTGGTAAATTTCAATTAGAGAGTTCTCTTCTAACAACAAAAAATACCTAAATTATAGCATTGACTTGAAATTTCATCTTTCATCAGTCCCTACTGTAGAAATTCTGAAGCTATTATGGTGCAAATATGCAGCTCTGTCACAGAAAAGCTGTTACTGACACTAGTCAACAGAAGACTAGCAAAATATGGAAATGTCCTTTTAAAAGGACCACGCCACTAGATGGGAACAACTTACCTTCTACACTACATCCAAATAAATTTAATTTAGTTTTCCTTATGATAACATAATATTAGATTGTATATACTATTTTCAAATTCTACTAGAGGAAAAAATTAATGACAAGTGAACTAAATCTTCAGTTTGCAGAACTTCAGCTGACAGGCAACACATGATGCAGAACATTTCTGAGTCAGTAATCAGTTACTTTGATATTGAATAGCAGAGTATCATGGGTAATTGGCCTAAACAATAGCAAAAACCCAAACTACAACAACAAAATTTCACAAGAGGATGCTGACATACAAGAGATAGTAAATAGGCGGATAACACAAAATATATGGCAGGCATGAAGTAGGACTTCAAGAAGCACCTGAGTGCCTAAAAGCCGATGGGTAAATATATGATCATCTGCATTTTAAAGATTCCTCTTATTTTTGGAAAACCTGTGCAACCAGATGTGAACAGGGATTTGGCAATATTATAGATTTCTAACATCTCAAGAACCATTGAGAGAAAAGAATCCCCCAAAGCACAGTAGTATATGTGTGTGTATATATATATATATATATATAAAGAAAACCAGTGTTAAAATGTATTAAATAATATTATTATTTATTATAAATTATAAATTGTTTTTTCATTTGCATATGACTGGATAACTCAATTCATTTAGTGATAAATTCATGAATTACCTTATGCAAAACAACTTATCTTCAAAAAAGACAACGCAAAAAGTTCAGTTTTGTTCACTAGTTTGAAGCTAACGATTATTTCTACATTTAAGGAATACTGTATCAATATATATTCTTAAATATCTGAGGTATATATTTTTTTCCAGTAAATTTTTCCCAAAATTTGCATGAAACTATCTTCTCTATACCTGAAAATAAAGAAAGACCTAGAACTGAAATTAAGGTAGAAATAAAGCATGTAAACATTGGAATACCCTGAATAACAGGTTGTGTTTTTTTCCCCAGCTATATCAAGAACGTGAGCTTGTACAAATTACTTAAACCTTCCATGATGCTGTTTTCCTCTTCACAATAAAACTTATGAAGTCAGCACATAATGCTTAGCTCACTAATCACATAGAACATCTCTGCTGAGTGTCTTCCATCTCCTACAAATGACAACCTCTTTGGTTTTTCACTCACATGGCTACCATGGAGTATATCACTTTCAACATTTAAACACAGACACATATATTCATGTAGTAAAGAAGAGTAGCAAAGAGCAGGATGACAAATACACCTATTTATTCAATCAAACAAAACACTGGATAAAAAGTGAAAGGACAGAGATAGGATGAACTTCCACCTCAAAACACCTGTTTTAATATTTATTAAAAAGAGCCTCTGGGAAAAAAGAATCCAAACAAGGAGAACTTCAAATTCCTCTTTCCTAAAATGACAGGAGAAGGAACAGCCTTCTGCACTGCTGTCTTCATTCTAGTAAATATTTTGATGTGACCCAGTAGGTCTTTCACTTGAAAAGGTGTATGAAAAAAATAGAACACATGGAGTTTTCTTCATGAATAAATGGTATGATTTTTAGGATGCCAATTCTTTTCACATTTTTTAGTTGCAGCACCACTCCTCGATCCACTCTTCATCATGAAACTTTCAAAATGTCAAGCAGTTTATATCACAATTTCAAAAATACTTATTTGATTCTGCCTTCTTCAGTATACAACTACCAAATATACTTAAATATAAAAAAATATATTGAATTAAAATGATCCTGAAAATATGTTCTGTTTATACCCCCCCCCCGTGTGTATTAACATTTAACTTGAACTAAAGCAATGTATAGCAGAAAACTAAGATTTATGTATTTTACCTATAAAAAGTATACGGTAAATATAAAATTGTTACCTGATTTGTGGGGTTCTCTTGTAACTGGGACAGGCTTGCATATATCTGGAGGACAGCACGGCTAAAGATTGCTCTAGAACATCCATAAGAATCTCCTGGGCTAACTTGGGAGGTAGAATGGTCCATAGGTCATGATGAAGAGCACAGCAGAAGTAATGCCACATCTGGACAGAGAATGAGCATCTTTCCCCCTAGCAAAACCACCACACAGTAAATAATAGAAAAACACCTTCCAAAATGTCAATTTAGTTTCTGCGAGTCTAATGAATTCAACCTGAAAGGAAATAGCTGAAGAATTTCAAGCACATGATGATCAAAAAATAGTCCTTGACAAGATGTGAAACATCTTTATTAGCAAAGAAACACTTGCTCCATTTCAGTTACAAAACTAGAATTCTGCCACCAAACTAAACCACATACATTTGCCCTTCTATATCCTTAACTAACCTACTCTCAAAACCTACAGTGTTGTAAGTCCAGTTAAAAAATGTATTCTATAAGCACTAGAATAGTCGTATGAATTTGATACACCAGTTTCTTTATCCTCGACAGAAAATAGTTACTTAAATTACTTAAGCTTGTGTATTTCCCCACATTCATAATTATGACATAATATAACCATGATTACAAACCTTTGGTTATGCATAGTGAGGATACAGTAAGAATAGGGGAAAAAAACAAACAAACAAATAAACAAAAACTGAGCAATTAAACTATTAATAAGAGGTCCAGAATTTATATATATATATATTAATTTGATAATGGCAACTGATTTTAACAAAATATTTTCTGGAAAGGAAAATTGCTATTAATATTTCATTATCTATACAGAACCACTCCAAAACCACAGAAAAATATAAAACAGTCAAAATCATAGTAGTCAATTCATAATATATTTAAGAAGAACAAATTTTAATTCAAATTCAAATATTTCAACTAAGACCTATTCAGAAAATAGCACTAGAATGAAGCTGAATCAAAAAAAAAAAAAAAGTCCTGAACCTTCACCTCCCACATTCCAATGCAGTCGAGAAATATTTTAAGATTTTTTAAATATTTCTGCATTATCGAATATAGAAAATAAACCCATGATTTTTAAAACACTGTAAGAGTTTGATAGACATTCTTCCCTACAGAAAATAATCTGGCTTCTTTTTAACTACACCATGTAAGCAGATTGTTGGAAGTTGTCATTATTCCATGTTTCTCTGCCATTATATTTGAAGTGTAATTTATATTAAAAAGCAGCAAATTATGACAAAGTACTGAAGTACCTAACTTGTGACCACTGCCCTACTCATTAAATTTATGATTGACGTAGGCATCTCTAACATCTCATTAAGGGGGAGGAAAAAGAAGAAGGAGAAAAAGAAAAAGAAAGAAAAATCATCAAAACTACCAATTTTCCCATTATCACTAATACAGAAAAGAAAAATGTAATACAGGCAAGTTTCAAAGGTAAATTATATGCCTAGTTTTCTTCACATGCAGAGCCAGTGACATTTTAGAACAGGTTCAAGCATGATCCAACAAAACCAGCCTTGCTGATACTTGGTACAGTTAAGCCTTAGACATGTCTTTTCACACAGGTAAAATAGGATCTTATATTGATCAAAAATGGATCAGAACATACAGAAGTCAGATTAAAATAATTTCACATTTTTCTTATGTGAAACAATCTTTAAAAATTATCACAGGATATAATGAAACATCATTATAAGAAAGTACTAGTTTAACTCATAACTCTACTCAGAACTTCATAAGTTTGCATAACTCAAAACTTAATAATACATTTACATAAGTGTGGATTTCTTAGATATAATATCATGACTGCTCTTGAGATATATTCCGGTAGAATTTATCCAGGAAAAAAAAAAAAAAAAAAAGCCCTAACCTCATCTTACAGACATTTTACTAACACTTCCCATACTTTGCAAAAACTTTTCTACTTGTATAGAATAAACATAGCAGCTATAAAATAATTAGTTTGAATCCCTAATGGAAAATAATTCATTTTCATCATATCTTTGACATACAAAACTAAATCTAAAAAATTGCAAAAAAACATGAACAGTTAACAACCAGATTTATAATTCTAACTGAACTTGATGATGTAGGGTATTTATTTTTAATAAGTAATTGAATGTCAGCTAGTTTTATTTTTTAACTATAAACATGAATTACTTAATTTTCTTTGCTTTATTTAATTTAAGGTGGTAAATTGAATAAAACTTTTTTATAACATTGTACCACCACTGCAGAAGCAACAGAGTTTCACTGAAGATTTAAATGGGCTTCATTCCCCTTTTCTGACCTGTTTGTTGTCATTTCTAGACAATTCCACTGGTAAACATCTGCTATTTTTGCAGACTTTGTATAACACACAGATGTGAGCTTTTATTTGGCTTATATATCAGGAAACAAGCAGCTGTGCTTTATTACATAAGCCATGTTCAAATATTATCTTTGAACAGACAATTCTTTATTCTTTGTCTATTAGAAAACATACGTTCCTAAAGCTACAGCAGATGTCTGTTACACTAAAAGCTTCGTTCCAAAATATAATCTGGAGAGCTGGCCCAGTGGCACAGCGGGTGTTCAGTGCACTCCATCAAAGAGATACTGAACCCAGAGAGTTTCCCTGGCAGCTTAGACTAAGTGCTGTATGCTCAGTTCAGATCTCACATTACCACAAAAACACTATATATATCTTTCCAAATCACTTCTTAACTTTTTAAAAAATATATGATAAAATCACTGTCACCTCACAGTGATTAGAATCTACATATTTAGTCTCTAATTATAATGGTTCTTTTGGCTTTGCTTTTAATTCCAGTTACTGCTTAATGGACTGGGTGCATGTCAGAATGAGGACAAATGATCTGGTACTGAAATGGTTATAAGAGTGCAAATATATTTAAAAAGACATTATTCTTATTTTAAAAATGTAGAAAAGAAGTAATGCTTTGTTTTATAGATTGTAATAACCATTCACTACCAATGTTCTTCTCCTCAGATGTTACTGTCGTACAAATAAATACAGAATTGGATATGGAAACTGCAGCTCTGTATAATCAAACACAGACACTGCCTCCCCTTCCTCCTTTCCCTTTGTCTTTCTCTCAGTGGTTTTCTCTTCTTTCAGGATGATTTACAAATCAGGTAAGTCAAGCAATTTTATTAGCCATTGTAGCATTAATGACTAGTTGGGAATGGGAGGGAAGGCCATCACATTCTTTAATATCATTTGAGTGCCCTATATTATCAGGGAAAAGGAAGAATAAGCCCATGTGATTGCTGAAATGTAGGGTAGCCATTTAGTTTGTTTATAAGCATGCTATTCAAGACTGAGGGAAGAACGGTTTCTTCCTCTTTCCTTCTCCCCTACTTATGCAGTGAGAAGGAGAAATGTTAGTAGGAGAACACAGAAATGTTTTTTTTTTTTTCCCTTTATGAAATTGCATTCAGACTTTACAAATGATTACTGGATTTTTTATAGTCATAATGTAATATTCAAAACTGAGGGACAGAAAAGAAAGGGTAATGAGGGGCCTGAGGTAAACTGTATGCAAGAGCTAGGCTACTCATGAGATAAGCAGAAGTACAGAGCCAAGTGCAGCTTCCCCTTAAAGTAACCAGATCATGATGCTGTTTACAGCAAAGGATACACTGAGAAGGCAACAAGGCCCATGAGCCACTGCCTTGGACAACGGCACGAGCGTGTCTCCAGTCTGACTTAAGAGGAAGAACCTCACGCTTTCTGCTGAGTTTATACATTGGAAGGAGCAATCTTTCACAGCTAGAAGTTTCTGTAACAAACAATAAGCCTTAAGCTATCCTGTTCTGCTCAGGATGCCTACAAGACCAACACAGAAGTCAACAGTTGCTCAGCATCATTCTTCCTGGTGGCATTCTTAGGAGATCTTTCAAGAAAAAGAGTAGGGTGATGACATAAAATTACGTGTTTCTGACCTCAAGCCCTGCGAGTACACAGAGCCAAAACACCAGCTTTCCTCCTCCCTTCCTACATGTGAGTTCTGATTGGTATTGATAAAATTATTTAGCTAATTAATACTCTTTTTTTTTGTTGAGATTCCTATTTGTGACAATTAGGTTTCCTCCATTGTTAATAACTGTCCTGTGGGGTTTATTGGGTCAGCAAAAAACAGACACAGCACCATAGGAACTACAACCAACTAAGACCAGATCTACATCAGTTGCCAAAAGCCACTCAATTTATTTCTTATCAAACCAGTATATCTGGGCTCACATTCAAAGAAAAGGAAAGTGTTTATTTCCTTATCTTTAAGGAATGTCATTTTGATGCCATTACTTATATTAAGGCCTGTTTAATCACTACTACAGACTTTTGTCACTGACTCAGCAGCTTTACATGCTACATTTGTAGAATACATACATCACAGAGTTTTTTCTCTCATGTAAGACCTACAGAAAACATTTAACAAAACTCCCCCAATTCTCTCATACAGTAAATGAAATAAGGAAGGGCAAGACTTTGTCTTCAGGAAATCACAGTTACACTTCCACTTCATCCTGAAATTATGTGAAAAAATTTCAAGTCGTATACGTCTATAATATCTTCTACTTGGAAGAGGAAAAGCGATCAGTAAATTATAATAATATATTCACTTGACCTTAGTGTTTTTTTCTTAGAATCATTAGGACTGTAGTTTAAGAGCACACCCACAACTACAAAATGTAGGTGAAATGCCACCAGTTATTTCAAAAATATATAGCTGAATGCTGAAGATAACTATATGGACCATCTTTCCTTGTAACATACCTCACTCACAAAAGGTAAAAAAAAAAAAAAAAAAAAAAAAAGGAAAAAAAAAATTAATTGAAATAAACATCAAAGAATATTTAATCAGATTAAAGATTTAAAAAATATCTGTCTTGCAATGTTATATGTCACACTTTCTGCAAGAAGAAGAGTTAAAATGACAGTGACCTTTTTACTGAGTTCCATAAGGCATCTTGAACCTGGCACACAGTATTTTATTAAGCAAACAACATAAAATCTCTATTTTAATTACTTATATCACCTATAAATTACTACTTTTTCTTATATCATTTCCACAGACATTTGCCTGCAAAACCAGATATTCCAAAACAATTAATTCCAACGATCTTTATGTAAAATTAGGCTGATCTTATGCTTCTAATTAGTCAGAGAGCTGGCAACCAGTAAAACACATTCTGTAAGAAGTAGGAATAGTAAACTTAACTTCACACCTCATAAAAAGCTTTGTAGTCATCCCAATGGTGGCTCTCAGCATCCTGTAAAATGCTTGTAGCACAAACTCTGACGCAGTAGTTCGTAACTTGAAACTGGAGAACGTTGATGAATTCCTGATATTGTTGGACAGGCACTAGGAACAAGGGTCTGTTCAGAGAGAATGATCAAAGAAGTAAAGATTGAAAGGCCATGCAGTAGGAGGTAACAATCCCCAGTACTGCAAATGCTTTTGATTATTAGGAATCAATCATTCATTTCCTCTCAGTCCTCGAGTCTGAACGCAACATTCACTTTTGAAAAAATCTGGTCTTTGTTTCACAAGTTCTTTAAGTATATCTACTCTTCTATAAATTCTCATTTAACCAAGTCACTTGGAAATATATTACTTTAACCTATTTTCTGAGATAAGAGTGCATTTGTCCTTCAGTTACTGGGAGATTCTGTGTTGAAGAACAAATACACCAACATTAAACGTGATAAAGAAAACAAACACAGAGTCTGGAGATTGTTTCTGTTAGGTAGGTATTCTGGGGAAACATTTCAGAATACATGTAAGTAGAATGATTGAGCCATATTTTGACTCAGGCATCCCCTTCATAAAGGCACACTTCATGAAGCGGAGGGTTAAAATCATCAGAGGGAAAGTAGCTGCACAGTGTATACAACCCTTTAGGAATCATACATTCCTTCAAAATTGTTGTAGTTCAGGTGCTCCCCTCAGAAGACCTAGTTTCTAATTTTAAATCACATATGGCCAAAACACATGGACTAATAAAGATATTCCTAGTATCCTAAGCCAAAAAAAAAAAAATTCTAAAAGCACAGCTAATGTAATTATATTACCTTCCAGGTCAAATACCGTCTTAGACTTTACTGCTTCTGATCTTTCCTAATTTTCAATGAAAATTGAAGTGAAAATGTAATTTTCATTGAAATGAAAATGCATGAATGAAAAATAAATTCTAAACGTAGATTGGATATATTTGTTCACATTTTTGAACAAAGATGGTATAAGGAAAAACTGCAGGAGTGTATGTTAATAAAGTTCTCTTGGATTGCTATGTGCCAAATTTGATTTTAAGCAAATTCAGCTATTGCAAACGCCAGAAAAGAAAATTAAGACTGTAGCCTTCTATTGATACGATAGCAGAGTACTTTCAGCTCTCTGGACAATGTCAGTTATTCAAGCTTCATAAAAAAAAAAAAAAAAGAAAAAAAATTTGATCTGCAAATCATATGCAAATCTTACACATAAATAATTTGTTTTGTAATGGCTGTTTTAGATTATCAACAGCTTTGAGTCAGGTCTTTCCATAAATAGTACATGTAGTGCTTGTGCTAAAAAATACGATGCAATTTGGAAAACTATCATCATACTGCATCACTAAAATGAAGTGAAGTCCTATATTATTTACATTTAAATTAAATTATTACATGTAAAAGGGACTCACTTTTTGCTGTTTTCTCTCATTAAATTGCTATACATCGTAAAATGCTGAAAGACATAGATCGCTGTGGAAAGAGCAGCATACAAGTTTTGCGGAGGAGCCTTGGAGGGAACGTCTTTGCTTTTCTCCTCTAGTCTTGCCAGGACAGCTGTTGCTACTTTGCTGCAGGCCTCTATAAAGTTTGCTCTAATTTCCTGAAGAGAATCATCTCTGCATGCCAAAGCCAATGGAAGCAATGTGTCAAGTTCTTCCATGATGTCAGAACAAAACTGGGAGAAATAAACATGGCATCAAGTTATTTGTATTCTGACAGCATTGTTTAATTTATACACACTAGGGTCAGATTCTTGAATAATGAAATTGGTATAGAACATAAATATATTGAATAAGCTTTACAAACATTTCATTCTGTTGTACAGGGGAGTAACATTTATCTGCAGTAAATGAATTATTACTTCACTCCTTCTTGCTTTAAAGCTGCAAAATATATATTGAGAAAATTAAAAAAAAAATAAAACCATAAATAAAATTATTTTCTAAACTAATTTATTCTGAAAAATATACATTTCTGAATACTGAATATGAAAGAAAACTTGTCATCTGTTAGTAAGTTCATATACTGAGCTCCCTAAAAATATTTCCCCAAAGTTTGTGTTACTTTAAGCAAATATTAACAGCATTCAAAATTTTCTGGAACAGTTGCATATCTCACTAAATTCAAAAACTTGCAAACAAATATTCCCTTAGACAAACTATTTAATTAATTGCCATAAACGACCTTTATGTCAATTCAAAGAACTCTAATGTGGCCACATTATTGGTTATGCTGATTAGTTAAATGGCATGTCTAAGGATTTAAATACAGGAAATCCCTTCATAGTTATGCTTCAAAGCTTTCAGCATGTTCCCATCGAACAACTTGGTAACAGAGCAGACACTAATCAGAATGTTTTAGAACTTTTTGGATGAAAACAATAATGCCAGCAAAATTTAAAAGTTAATTCTTTCAAGTATAGACTACGGGCTATTGTATAAAGCTCTGCTCAGCCTCATGTTGTAATGCTTCTCACTTTCTTCTTAATTCCATTTATATAAGATATAGAATATTAATGGTACTGTAAGTACTTCAAAGTGTAGATGGCAAACAGCCTTGGCATTCTGTGTCTCCTCAAACTTCAGATCTTTTGATACCTGCCTTAGCAATTCGTTTTGGTTGCTCCTCCGGTTGGACTGCTCTGCAGGACTCCCTCATTTGCTGGTTGTTTACAAGACTCATTGCATAGCCTGCAGCTGAAGACTGTTCTTTCTGCTCATGTTGAAGAATTTTAGTTGAAAAATCCTCAATTGCTATTGTTATACAGTGAGCCACAGAAGAAGACAGGTCTTTGAACGCATTTCTCCAACCAAAATTCAGTAAAGTAGGCTGAAATATATAGTTTTATTAAATCAACACAAATTCAGTATTGAATGTTACTATTATTACTGCCTGAAATTTACTTAAATGTCCATAACTAAATAACATTAAAGGACACTATAATCTTTTGAAATTAATTTGAATACCTTAAAATATAGCACACAAGCCTTGAAATTATATTAAGAGCAATATATGCACTCAACAAAAATGAACAAGTGAATAGCAATATTAAATTTGTTATCAAGGTTTTAAGAAAATGAATATATAAAACCCCTTGATTAAATACAACTGTTTTTTATAAGCCATGCATCTCTAAATTATATATCATCTTTCATACACATTTAACAAAGCCAAATACAGTTATAACCTTTATCAATAGTTTAACAAGTAATCCAGCAATGGATACCATGTGATAATTCTGTCTTTTTTGTTTGTTTGTTTGTTTGTTTGTTTTGGCAAGGTAATAACCAGAAACTACTAACCATGAATATTAATAATAAAGAAGTTAGAGAAGGTGGTTTTAACACAGCCACGCTGGATATCACTCTTTAGAGGTGGATGTAGCAGAGATCAAAATGTTTAAATGGAGATCTCTAGTTTTTAGCCAAAGCTGGATTTTACTTTGGTTTATATTCATTCCCTGTCTTCTCTAGACAGAGACTTCTGAAGTTATCTGAAGTGTTACAGTTGCACAGAAGACACAGTGGGATGTAGTTACTTTTCCACTATTCTTGGTTTGCACGGTTCATGTAACTTACAGCAGACTTCATGCTTACCAGAAGTGACCAACTGAGAATTGCACCACTGTAAGAGAAATATTTCAGTGGTGTAAGATGTAGTGTAAAGATCCCCACTATGAGGGCATTGTAGGAGAAAAGAGAAGTGTTCCTAACAAGCTGTAGTTACAAAATTAAACTGAAAGACAATGAAAGTCTACAAAACAAAGGGGCTTGCACTTCCAGCTTTACTCCAATTTAGAAGCTGCCTTCTCCTTCCATGCCCCTTCCCCAGCCCCAATACTCAACTCCAGAGAGCACAGAGACAGCCTACCCAGATACCCATTTCTGTAATTCCCCTGTTTGTAATGTCTCTTTTTCATTTTTACTTATTATTTATTTTCCCTGTGATCTTGGGTCAAGTACAGCTCAATCTTCAGAAAATGTTCTTTGTAATCTATAAGATACAGGAACATCTGCCCCACAAACGGATTAAAAGCACATTTCAAAAAGCCATTTCAGCATTAAAACTCAGCCGTTAGGAAATTAAATTCCACCACTGCACAGTATCAGACTTGTTAGAGCATTTAGGTCCCATAAAATCAACAGTAAAAATTTGTTTAGTAGTAAACGACTACTAAAACTTAATCTGGTATGTACCTTCTACAAAGAACACCGCATACTACACAGTACTTTGTTGACATCAAAGAAACTGATCATCATGTGTGTAGGTATCCCTACAGGAAGCATTATGATCAAGTGCTTAGAACTTGATAGATTTTTTTAAGATTCTTCTTTATTTTACAATATATTTAATATTGAATAAAAGCTAACATATTTTAGCATGTTTTTACTGTTTGGTTATGAAGTATCTTATATTTCTAATGCTAAATCCATTCTATTATTGCTCAACCTTAACAAAACCAACCAATTCTTTATGAGTGCCCTAAGATTTTACTCCATCTTAGTTGAAAGTTTGCACCTCAAATTCATTACAGTAACTAAATAATGAAACTCTGGCAATAGGTGTTTATAATGAATATGGTGTCAGGCAGCACTGAAGACACAGACAAAAGAAAATCCCCCACAAAGTGCTGCAAGACTCTTTTCATACTCACCTCTTTTACCTGAAGTAACTGTTCAGGAAGCACATTGGTTTCATTTGCTCTAGTTTCTCCTATTAAAAGCTCCCCACTAGCTTTCTTCAGAACTCCTGCACAGTATGATAAAGGGGATCAAAGTTAAGATTAATTCTGTAGAAAAGTCAGCAGCGTACAACACCTTCTGATATATCAATATGAAGCATTAAAAAAAACTCAACAAGATGTAGTGGAATACTAATGTTATGATAAAGTCAAATTCAGGTTATACACAGCTCCTTTTACATAACATGATGAAATCCACATTCCATTGTATTCATATTTTATACATACACACATATAATGTGTAAAATACAGTTTCTTTTGTCATTAATTCATTTTTATACTGATTGCACAGTCATCTATTCCTAGGGAGAACAGATAATGTTAGAACAGCTGTGTAGAAATTAATTTGTATTCTTTGTTCAGTAAATTAAATGAATTGCACACTAATGTATTTTTATAGTTTTTGTTTGGAAATGCCAATATGGTAAGAATAAAAAGACATTTAATTAATACAGTTATTATAAATAAAATAATGGCTACAGGAAAAAGAACAGGTGAAGCTCCTTGAGATGGGATGGTACAAAGCTCACTCATAAATCTTGAAGTAATGGAAATATTGCCTGGTTTGACAGGGACAAGCCAACATCTGGGGTAGACATCACTTCCATCAGTGTATCAAAAAGAATATGAAAATAAAACCAAACAACCTAATATTTTTAAAATCTGTGTCCTAGCATAAAGCCGGCAAACACAGGTGTAGATATTCTTAATTTAATATAACTGATTTGAAATTAAAACCAAGAAGTTTTAAATGATTGAGTGCTGTCAAGTATTACTAACTATTATCTCTTACACATAAACTTAAATGTCTTCAGTCACCTGAAGATACTAGTAGTACACATAGCCAGGGTCTAAAGAGCTTTCCTATTTCTATCAAATATACAGTATGTGAATATATATGGGATTTCATTTACCTAGAGTAGATTTTACTTTTCTCCTAAACAATTCAACCTCTGAAAATGAGCATTCCACTTTTCATATGCCCATACAGCATTCTAAAGCTTCAAGTTTTTTATTATTGTTGTTGTTATTACTATTTTTTTTTCCCAGGAACTGTTTTCATACAAAACAGATCAGGAAAACAAAACAAAACAAAACAAAAAAGATTTGAGCTCTGAAAAATAAAAGATAAATTGGTAGAATATAAAAAAAGATGAGACTAACCAGATAACCTAGCTCTCTGATCATTCAAAGTATGGTGTCGCAGACAGCACCATGAACACTACGTATTTTGATTTGTTCTAACGCATGTTATGATGAAGTTTCTTACACCTTTCTTTAGAATTTACTTCAGAATGAAAAAGAGAACTGACTGGATATTTTTACTCATATTTATTCTGTACTTTCTACCTGAAATTTTCCTTGCTTTTCCTGGCAATTCATCTTTTTTATAGATATATGTTCTATTCTAACAGTGAGCACAATTTTATATCAGCTATTAATATTTTTTATCAACACTTTAAAGAAAAACATTAATACTTAACCTAAAATCCTTGTGTATTTGTAGAATTGCTCTCCAAAGTTATCCAGAACTCCAAGCTAAGACAAGTATTTAGCTGATGGCAGATTTGGATCTCCAGGACCAGAGGCACAGAGCCAAATGATCCTCCCCTCAGCATTAGTCATTTTAAATGTTTCTTCATTTTTTAAATCAATAGGCTCTTACTAGACTTCCCCACTTCCTTTTCTAACAGCCTGAGCACTCTTGTCTTTTATTTGTATATACATATATACAGATATATACACATGTGCATGTGTGCTCACACACATATAAAACATTTCAGTCTTCTACCCTTCACTGTTACCCCACTTTCTCCAAATTTTCGGTTTCCCCAAATGTCATCTAGGTAAACTTGGCTTTCATCTTGTTCATTTTAACCCCCAGCCAGCAGGGACTCCCTCACACCTTTTATCGATCACTGTGCACTAGCTGCAACCTCCCCAAAGCCTAGGCACTTTAGATGCTAGCACAGCCTTCCCTTGGAAAATTGTTTCTACAGAGATACACATAAAATTACTCCCTTCGTGTCCTTCTACTTCTTCACTTCTCTTCTGACTGTCTTGCAAACTCCCCTGGGAAATAAAAGTGCAGCTTTGTCCAAGAGGATGGTACTATAGTAACTGCAAGCTGCTGTAGTGAAGCTACTCAGCCCAAATTAGTTCCCTTTGTAGACAGGAGCTCAGACAATAGGTAGGAGGAAGCATCTCTACCTAGACAGTTATCATTTTCTACACAAATTCTTTGAGGCCTCTCTTCTCCAAAATTTCAAACTTCAAATTCTATTTATGTGTAAAGACATAAATATGTGTCGTCATAGTCATATGGCTGTTAGAGAATTTGCAGAAAGAGCACAATATAAATGTCACAAAGAAGCAGAAGATGTAGAAGGAATAATCAGTTTTTTTTCCATACTTGCTCCCTTTCAAGGGTATATTCTATACCTCCATGCTTAAAACTGATGTTCTTCATTGCTATAGAAGACCGAATCAACCACAAATCCTTGCTGTATCTTTCTTGAAACTTACAATCTACAAACTTGATAAATTGCTCACAATCTGTGTTACTTCAGTATCTCAGGCAGGCAGTTAGAATCATTTTGATAGCAGATATTCAAAAGAAGATTTTATCAAGTGTTTTACTTAAAATCAATACTTTTTTAGCCAACCTTTCATGCTTAAAATTTGTATGGGATAGGTCTTCTCTTGAAAGCAAATATTGCTGCCTATGTCCCCACTGCCTTCAACGTATTTCATTTTTTGTCCAATTCAGTACTGTTATATTTTTGTGAAGATTATGACAGTGAGACTTTGTGCATTGTTTACATATATATATATATTCCTTCCCTTTAAAAAGATCTATTAAATTATTTTTTTACAGAATTTTGAAGCTTCCCATTTTTTTTTCCATAACATTTAGGATCTAAAGAACTGTCAGAGTTACTTCATCTAACATCAGCATAGAGTAGATAAGCCTTGAGGAAACCTTTTTATGACTGCTCAGTAACTGTAAATAAGGTAAGTAAGTGTCACCAGAGCAGCTAGTTGGATTCGGTAGGCTCATCCAGAATTTTTATTGAAACTGTATTAGAAACAATACGTCTTCGAGAACAGGGAAATACCATTCCCCCCTGAATACAAATACAGAGAAGAAGCAAAACATATTTTACATGTGGTAGATTAAAAAGCCTCCTACTTCCTTTCTTCAATAACAGAGCCTCCTAATTCCTTTCTTCAATAATGGACTTACTATTTTTTTTTTTTATACTCAGTATATTTACTCAGCAAACTGTAATAAAACATATACTGAAAATGTACACCTGAAATCAAATCCTTTCTGATGTAAATTCAATCTTCACTTTAGATTGACCTGCTGATAATTACATATTTCTAAAAGAAGCTACTTGAACATTTTGCTTCAAAAGCAAAGCAAAAATCACATGTTCTTTTTTGAATCTTTATAACTTCAAAGTCTATTAGGAGGATGTACCCCACAAATTTGATTCTGCACTCCTGTTATTACACTTTCCAGAAATGGATATAGAGTAAATGATTTCTTCTTATGCTGTGAAGGAAAGACCTTTGCAAGTCTTCCAGGTCCCCTGAGGCAAAGCTTGTAAACCTAAGGGCTTGACAACTTTGCCCACAGTGTTTTCAAAGAGCTCCATTGGAAAAAGCTTTTCTTGGTACTCATTATCTGATCTGTCCAAAGTTCACCTTTCTCACTGGAATGAAAAAAATAAAAAAGTGAGGCACAGATGAAAGTACGTTAGATGTTTTTGATTTCTTAAAAGTCTCAACAAGAGGTTTCTGAAAAGCCAGAGGGAAGAGAAATCTACCTTAAAGATGGGAAGAGAATGCAATTTGGCATGATCCTAAACCAAGATCTTCTGCTTAACCTTTGACTGCAGCTTAATGTTCCAGGTTCCTTCAAAGAGAACAGCTCCTGTGATGCTGCATGTACTAGATAGGTCAGAACATCTCAGGGAATTCAACTGAACGTAAATAAAGAACTAGACTATCTCATCACAGTAGGCATGATGAGATACCTGCAGAAGAAATGGTTGAATGTCTCTTCAAGAAAAAATAGAAGGTGGTTACTCCTTCCATTTTCTGAAACCTATTGCTTGTAGTACAGGAAGTAAGGATACGAAACACTGAGAACAAAAGTTCTGTAACCATTAGAAAAATACAGATACTCTTCCTCAGAAAGACAGAGTGTTAGCCTTGTCCAGATGCCACACTAAAGTTCAGGGATGGGGCAGAGTTCCGTCATAATTTCCATTATCGTGAGAACTTTTCATGAACTTTTTCTCATTTTATTTAAGAGAAAAATTGAACACTACACTGATAAGAGATGAAATGAGTACTTAAACTGCTTTTTTAATTTTTAATTGTGTTTAGATAATGAAAATATAATTAGAAATCATGTGCAAAACTTAGGTCTGATAAAGAAAAGTCAAAAAATAAAATCTGGAAGGACTAGATGGAGACTACTGAAAAAAAGTTAGAGTGGAAAATGCAATTCACAGATTTTTTTCCATCTATGTAAAACAATTTGGGAAAATGAGTATTCTGAATATATTCCAGAAGATGTCAGATATAGAACTCTCCAACTGAACTCAGAGAACTATCCGTACCACCTAAAAAAATCTCTCTACATCCATCTCCCTACAGAGTTCACTCTGGTTCACTGTTTCCTTTGGTGCTATTGTCTGACATGGGGTTACCATCAGAGAACACTGGTAGGCAGTACTTCCCTCTAACATCTATTTTCAACCGCCTAAATTGGTCTTCATAGGATTCCATTGTGCACACTGCAAAGAAACTTGTCTTGTTGCCAGCTAGAACTGTGAACTACATGTCTTTCTTTTCTTCACTGTTCTTTTTTTTTGGTTCACAAGCAACCTCCTACCAAAAGCAGAATCCGCAGAAGAGACTACATCCAAGCGATAATGCAATGAAAAAGTATGAAGAGAAGCCCAGGTGGCCACCTTGCAAATTTCCAATGTGGAAGCCTTCGACCTCTCCGCCCAAGAAGCAGCTATAGTCCTAGTGTAATGAGCTTTACAAACCCTGGGAGCCTCTTTACCCTTAACTACATACGCCTCCCTAATACAATCCCTTAACCATCTAGCTAAGGAACTCTTAGAAGCCATTTGACCCCTCTTAAGACCCCCTAAGAGTACAAACAATCTGTCAGAAGATATGAAATCTTTGATTCTTCTGTGATAAACCCTAAGTGTTCTTCTTACATCCAATTTATGCAGCCATTGCTCTTTGTCATCGCTGGGTTTAGGGAAAAATGAGGGCCAAGAAACTGTCTGATTTAGATAAAACTCAGATGCCATCTTTGGGACAAAAAAAAAAAAATTTAAAAAGATGAACTGTCCAAAGAACCACTTTGTTTCTGATGGAACTTTACACGTTCTATATATCAAGATTGAAGTACTATGGGATACACTGAACAAAAATCAACTAAAACTGCCATTGAAACAGCTATACAAATAAACTCAACACTTGGCATAAGCATATGAAAATACATTATTTTTGTTGCATCTCTGCATGAATTACAAAGATTAAAAGGCTCCTCTCAATACTAAAAGCAACCAGAAAGAAAAGGAAGCAAGTGCAAGCTTCAAGTCTACGTGATGTCTGGCAAACTTTAGTTCACTTGGATATTAGCCTACCCTTTGTGAATTGGCCTGCTTCTCTTAATTTACCACCAGTACTACTTGCAGAGCACTAATATTTCAGAAATGCCTACACTGCAGTGACTGCAGGCGAGTTTGCATTCACCCAACCTAGCTTTAAACCAGTGAGAGACAGTAAGGGTAGCTGTCTATCAACAGCAGCACACAGTCCAATCTGGGCTAATTTGCTCTGCTTCTTAGGCTAGTTCTGCAGCCTGTGCTGCGCTGTATACCTGATACTTGTACCTGAGTCAACTTAAAGCTGCTTTGGACAGATTTGCACCATATATTTTTAAATTAAACACGATTTCTTGTGATAAAGTTTTTAAGTAGAGAAGATGACCATCATATTTTATATTCACATATTACAATGTATTCTGATGAAAATAAATCAAGGTTTCTAATAAATTGTTCTTATCAAAAGTCAGCCTTCATCACTGGAAAAAAAAAAAAAAGATTATCAGCCTACTGTAAGACAGTTACAGAAAAAATCTTAAAGCCCTTTTGGTACTGAACAAAACCTGGAACTACTGGAAACATAGCTGTCTTTCTCCCACATCAAATCAGCTTTCACTTCATCACTACAACTTATATTTCTAACAACATGAAGTGAAAATAACCGTAATAAACCCTTCCTTTAGTCAAGACTTTTTTCTTTATTTGTCTAGCCAAGTCTTCTCTTCACATATTCTTCAGAAACTGATATAACTGAACAAATATAACTGAACAAAGTTTTGTGAATAAAACTTCCTAATCAGAACAGTAACATTGGGAGAAAAAAAAAAAAAAAAGATATGCCTGATGACTTCATGAACATCACCTGTAAAAGATCTACCTCTACCTTCCCCTGTGTCTCAAAGAGTAATTGTATGTTTTCTTTAGAACAGGCCTTCTAACCAGAAGACCACTTCCTATAACCTGATCTAATCATATTCCCCTTTCAGATTTGGTAAGTAGAGATGCCATTTAGGAACCTGCTTACTATAGACATGATTACTGTAAAAAAGTATTTCTCCAAAAAGAAGGCTGAATGCACTGTTGAGGAACATTTCTGAATGCTATTCAGCTTGAAGAAATGCCTCAGGATAAAATCCTTACTACATTTTCTGAAAAGTAAAATATTTCTTGTTAACATTGAAATAATTAAGTTCTCTGAATTATTGAAGATCATGTCATTAGCTAAACATGATAAGTCAATTGCCCATTTAAGAATATTTCAAATTTTTAAAGTTTTCTTCTCAGAAAACATAAATAAAAAGAACATCTAAAATTATCCTTACTGAATATGTACCCTAACCTCCTCATTAACCCTATGAGAAGTTTACTATAACACTTTTGTAGGATCAAGGCCATAAAACATAAAACATCATGTATAATAGCTTACCACTTCTTGAGAACTAGTAAAACTGAGAGATTAAAGGAATCTGAAATACATTGAAACCAATAGTAAAAATGGAACTTGAATACAAATTTTATTTGAGCTTTGATGTAAATTCTAAGAATACATAGTCTGACCTGCATTTCTTTATTTTAGAGTGTCAGTATTTCAGATGAAGAATCTATCAACAACGTGTGCCTCTGAACTCTTTTCATCTTTTTTTCTTTTTTCCAGTTTTCACCAATTTAGTATTCTGAGACCACGTTCCCAAAACACCTTGCTTCTCTGCTTGCAGCTTGACTACAGAGATACCAAATATTTGACTCCACCTGTCCTTTCTCCCTAAGCAGCCTGGCCTCATTTCTGGTCTGATCCTTTCCTGCAATATAATCAAAGCTCCTGAAACCACTTATTCTCTGGTGACCTGGAATCTCTCCACTGGCAGAAGTAGCAGTGTAGAAGAACATTTTTCAGCATACTGTGCTAAAAGGTGTTATTCACCTGAATTTTCATGATTTTAGGTTGTCCTCATCTGACAAGAATTCTATTAGACAAAAAACAGAGCAAGCTTGGAATCTAAAGTAAATACGAGCATCAGGCTTGATAGTGAAACATTTTATATTCTCTTGTAGAGCCTTCTTTTATAAAAACAGCTACTGACACCTAAACATAGTACATAATAGTAAGTGTTTGTGGGAACTATTGGTGAAAGCAAGTCTGCATACTAAAACATTTATTTGATCATATTAAGATCAATAAAACTGATGTATAAGTCTGTTTTTCTCTCTTGAAAGAAAAAAAAAAAGAAGTAGATTTCAAGGGCAAGTACAGAAATAGTCATAGTTTCAAGGAATGCAGACTTCATATAATATTTTGTCCTATAGGAAATATAAGGTATTTATAAGAAATTCAATAAGAGTCACAATGTTACAGTGCCTGATGGTTCATCAATAACAACTGTACATCACATCTTAATACACAACCATCAGTTCTTTTCTACAAATCATTTCATTGAAATGTAAATCTGTGTATTTCAAAAAAGACTTTTAGTGGATATAGTAATACACTCACTTCTATAATATGATGGCATAAATTACGTAAGTAATGTTGAAAATCATATAAAATTATCCTTTTGCACCAGATAAAATCAATAAATCAGGAAAAGCATTCATTACCTTCAACATTCTTATTCTTCTCAGTAAATAAAGGCACCAACAAAATATCTGTGGAGAGTTCTTCAATTTTTTCTTCCATTAATAAAAAGTGTTTGATGAGTTGAGAAAGACACTTGAGTTGATACAATGTTAAACAGAAATTCCTTCCTTTTTTGTGGTATTCCTGGGAGGCTGTTCAAGCAAAATCATAAAATAACTTACTTTATCTTCAAAAATGATCCTACAAAACTGATTATGTAGAAAAGTATAGTGCATCAAGTAATTTCATTCTTTTGCCATAGCATAATTTATCTTTTTCTGATTATAAAGTTTCTCATTATTAGTTCTTCCCAAGTCATTGGCATTTCTCAACTCTCTGGGAAGGTACAACTTAACTCCAGGTTTTGTTATTCATTAACTAGCATTTTTTCAAGCAACAGATCTACTCAGAAACCATCTCACTTGCAGTTTACAGAAAACAAAACAACAAAAAAAAACACACTATGTTACAAAAACTAGTAGAACAAAATGAAAAAAAAAAACACAACACACATCATTACTATATTTTAATGGTTTGGGACATCACATCATTACACTGTCACTCTGCAAGTCACCTTGTCTGTTTAACAATCTGCTAGCACAATACCATTGATGAATATGACATTTGAGTGAAAAGAAACATCAATCTAACACTCCACAAGTTTAAATATGTGGGGTTTGAAAACAAGCAAGACTGTCAGTGAACAAATATCAGCAAGTATTATATCTATAAGCATCTGGTATTTAAAAGAAGAAACTGAACATATTATTTTGAAAGGTTAACACCTGTAATCGTAACATATAGTCATGTCACGTAATCTAGGGAACCCTGCTTTGAGCACAGTCAGACTATAAAATGTAGTGAGTTGTTTCCAATTCTGTATTACCAAACCACGCCTTTTTGTTTTTTTTTTTTTTTTTGTAACTTCTTTAAATGCACTTCTATGCAAATTGTAGTGAGATAATATCATGTTCCTATGGAGTTCAGTTGCAGATGTAACATCAGCAGAACAGTTTACATAGACATTGTCAGAGTGAGAACCAGAGTAATCTGAAAGAGAAGCTCTGAAAGTACTCAGTACCGCCCTTTTCCCTCAAAGTTCCTAGTTTTTCTTTTGTTTTGTTTGTTTGTTTTTGGTATTCACAAATCACTTTTAAATAGACATAGATCTAAGTAGCAGAGCTGAGCTCTGAATAAAAATTCCCTAATTTGCTATTCTTGTTTTACAGCCTTAGAGATTGAACTGTGAGTTTTGCAACCACATTTGAATTTCCTCAAAGTTCCAAACAGATGTATTCATGTTAGTCCCCTACATTTCTAAGAATGCCAAAAGAAACTGCTATAGATAATTGCCTCTGCTGGTGCCTTGCCTCTATGAATAAGGAGTAAATAATACCTGCAGCACTGGATTTCCAATTTCAAGTCTAAATCGCCCCCGAAAGATATTCTGCTATTCAGAGAATTCTCCTTTGCCTGAAAGGTTGATAACATAAACTGAGTTTAACTGATAGGAAATGACTGCCTGAGTCTACAGACAGACAGAAATAACAGATGCAAGAAGTGAGAACCATGAATCACATCATAAAAATCAATGGAACATTAGTTCTGTCTCCTGTGATTTGAAAACATTGGGAAGCTCCTGTCCCCTCTCCCCGGGAACAAAGGAACCTTCCAATTATTTGACTGCCCCCAAACTATTGTCCTCATTAGACTGAAAGTAAGTGGACCTAGAAGCCAAAGGTATACCACAGTAATATTAACTTTAAAATATATAACCAAACTCAGAGAGAAGTGAAAAGTTATTTTTTTACTTTCAGTGATTAGTCATATATTAAATATCATATATATTTCAGCTGGAAGCAGAAGATACTAAGTTCAAAGGTCCCTCTTTTACCATGTCATTAATAATTTGAGAGAATACTTCAATATGTGATAAGCATGTATATCCAAATGAACACTTTCATAATCTTCCAAACAAGTTTTTACTATTTAATACTATGTATGTTCTAGAAACATCCTGAAGAGGAGGCTGAGGGGAGGCCTCATGGCAGCCTGCAGCTCCCTCACGAGGGGAGCGGAGGGGCAGGCGCTGAGCTCTGCTCTCTGGGGACAGCGACAGGACCCGAGGGGACGGCGTGGAGCTGGGACAGGGGAGGGTCAGGCTGGGGGTTAGGGAAAGGTTCTGCACCCAGAGGTGGTCGGGCACTGGGACAGGCTGCCCGGGGACGTGGCCACAGCACCGAGCTGACAGAGTTCAAGAAGCATTTGGACAACGCTCTCAGACATAGGGTCTGGTTTTCGGGTGGCGCCGTGTGGAGCCAGGAGTTGGGCTTGATGATCCTTGTGAATTCCTTCTGACTTGGGGTATTCTGTGATGCTATCAAACTTTCATACAAAATTAAGAAGAAATTTGAGGTAAGCATAGCAGAAATTCTGGTTTTGATAAAAAAGATACAAACAAAGCAGGTAAGAGATTAAGGGTTTAAGTGGTGCAGTCACGAAGGCCTGAAACATGAAGCTAAAATCCCTCTAAATAGACTAATTAGCTTGGTATTCATCAGAAACCTATAAATATGGGGAGTGAGAAAATGGTGATCCATTTCAACAAAAAGTGATATGCAAACCTTCATCAACCCAGGAGTCTTGATTCCTTCAGCTTCAGGAGATACCTAGACCAGAAGATGGTCAAGATAAAAGCATTAGAAAACAGAAGGGAAAGATGAGACCACCATGTAAGAAATGCTTTTCCTAGAATTGCTGACACTAGGAAAACAGGCTGAAGAATCATTCTTCGCCAAAGCTGGAAGCCAGAGAACCCTTGGGCTGTGATGATTCACATGACCCAGAACCTAAGACTTCTCTGGAAAGCTATAAATAAACAACTAACTAAATAAATAATTTCTATATGGGATTTATAGACAGTTCCATATCATATCATTCTTAAATCTTCTTTCACCCTGTGTCAGGCTCTCTTTTGTCAAAGAAAATGTAATATGACTTAATATTTGACATCAGAGTATACCAGAGATGCAGATGTAACAAAGATTAGTGCATCATTTGCACAGGTTCTTTATTACAATGCTACAGCTGGGTCAGGCCACATACTCTTACATTAGCATTCAGCAGAAATCGTGCTGATGAACCTGGCTACCTACCACAACTGATGGTAATAATGCTGGTTCAGTAATGGCAGGTCCTCCAGCAGGACTTGCACAGCTGACATAGCTATGTGTTATTCTGCACAGATCACATAGTTTATAATGCTGCTGACTCAGGGTAGTAATCTTTGAAGTAACCACCTGTCTTAACGAGAACTACCACTGTAACACTCTGTTCCACCTCGTTTTATGTATAGAGAAGCCATGGGTCTTTGTTAGACAGTGTAGTCCCTAGGGCAGCAAAAGCAGAAGTGTGCCAAACACAAACTCTTATGTAAGACTGATGCTATTTCTTGTGGATTTGGATAACAAAAATGTGTTGTTGGCTACTCCAAAGAAGTTAGCTTGAACATCAATTTGCTTTGCTCATCCACAGCAATTTGGAAGAGCTGGTCAGGGGAAACCACTAGAAGTAAATTGCCTTTCACATATGGTCAGTTCCATGTCCACAGTTTTATTCTCCCAGAAATGACAACTCACGCATTTAGTGCATCATGGCAAATAGTGTGCACACACCTGCATATCTAAAACTTGATTGAAAGATTTTACATACATCGCAGGCTCTGTGAAGTTTCAAAACAATGATGATGGCAAGATTCTGCTTTGTTGAACAGGCTGCTTGAATGAGATGCTTGTTTTATATAGAGAACGCACACATCATAGTCCTTTTTCTTCCCCATTTCTGATGTTATACAAAGAGGTCAGAGAACTCACACAATTCAGAAAGAGCGACATCCATCTGTGATGAAGATGGTATAAAGCTGTTGACAACATCCTAGCCAATTCGCAAAGAACCATGCACAAGGGGACTGGAAGCACTTGCAGCGGATCTCAGCTTTCTTCCTGAACAGCCTGCAGAGTGTTCGCTACTCTCATTCTTCTGAATATGATTGTTTCTGCATTTCTGAGTTTAATTCATGTAAGCCCTTTTACAAGGAAACAGCTGCAGTAGCATCTTTAGCTACAGGCTTATGTCAACAGGACATCCATGGAGCCCTCCTAACAACAGGACATGGGGGCTTCCTGTTGAGGCACTACCTTGAGAGGAGAATTTCTGAAAAGGGACAGAAAGACTGGTTCAGAAGCTACAAAGAAGCAAAGTGGATCATATAACCAATGTCAGTGTTACAGGGCGCCAATTTTGCCAATGTTGCTCCAAATAGTGGCGAAGTCAGAAGCAAAACAAATATGGATAAGAAAATGCTCTGAGCTCCTGAGTATGGCCTCAGGCTTCACTCCATGCAGAACAAGAATCACAAAAATACTCTTGTGCAAAACCAGTGCCTATACTGAATATTTCTGAACTGAAGAGGGGACTCGGGGGATTTCATCAGTCTAATACTTGACAGGAAGGTGAAGAGAGGATGGACCAGGTGCTTCTCAGTGGTGCCCAGTGCCAGGACAAGGGGCAGTGGGCACAAACTGGAGCACAGGAGGTTCCCCCTGAGCATCAGGCAGCACTTCTGTACTGTGCAGGTGATGGAACAGTGGCACAGGCTGCCCAGAGAGGTGGTGGAGTCTCCTCGGAGATCTTCAAAAGCCTCCTGGACATGGTCTGGACAACCTGCCCTGCTGGAACAGGGGTTAGGCCAGATGAGCTCCTGACGTCCCTTCCCTGATACTGTGACCTGCTCTGGAGACTGAATGTGCCAGCGGAAGATTACTAAGCCTGTAGGATAAGCTAATTCTCAGGCACACACACACACACACAAAAAAAAAAATAATAAAAAAGATCCAATGCAAGCACAATGTTAAGGAGCAGCAAAGGCTGGCTGCTTTCTTAGGGACAAAGAGTAGAGCAGGAAACATGGCCACGAGGTCATGTTCCTCACCAGGCAGGACCCTGTTCTGCAGTCTCTATGCAGGGCACACAGGGCAGACCTGAGATGATCGTCAGGTTAAAACCAAGAGTCCAGATCATCAGCCAAGTTTGTGGTGATGACACAAGTCTCAGGCCAAGCCAGGAGTCAGGATGTCTGGTGAGTGTAACCGAGGCTCAAACACAGTCCGGTGATCATCAGGCAGGACCATAGCATTAAGGCAGGTCCAAGTGCAAGCCAAGAAATCTCAATCAGGTGGGTCCATGGCAAGTCACAGGCTCAGACGTGGTGGAGCTGGACAGGACACCTGTGATGTAGTTCTGGCAGGGACTGAAGGCCCAGACCTCAGCTGAAATAGGGATCATGGAGAGGCTGCAGCAGAGGTCCCAGAAGAGGTTGGTCAGGACAACAAAGCCTACCAATACACCCAGGGTTTTGTGCACAGCCCTGAAGGAGCCTCAGTTTTCAGGGTAAAGCCATAGAAGAAGAGGTCATTTCTGGAAAACATAATTTCTGCTTCACATCCACCGAGGATAACATAATTACTCTGAGAACAGGAAGGAAATAATGCACTTAAGGCTTCTGCTACATAGATGATGGCCTTTTCTGGGGCAGGGAGAAAGACAAAGATTTTACTTGAATTAAATACAGCTTGCACTACTTTTATTTGGACCGAGTAAATAAAGCTTGATGGTTCACAATAGAAAAGTGGAAGGAATCAAAAGAATAAGCTCATAAGGTTCATCCTCTTGATACGTCTACGTTTAGAAAATCTGTACTCTCGGCTTCCTCTCACATATAGGCAAAGGGTGCATAAAGAGTAATTTATTTCTTCAGGCATGCTGATTCACCACCCCAACCACTGAGTGACAGACATCAGAAGCCTGCCATCTGAGAAAAAGCTGACTTTCAGAGAGCTTTGCTGAAGAAAAAAAAAAAAAAAAAGGGAAAAAGAAAAAAAAAAAAGAAGAAAGAAAGACTAATAAAAAATGTCTTTCAAATTGTGCAGGATTATGAGAGTGCCAGGTAAGTGCAAAGTTTGTCTTTGTCAGAGACCATTTGGCTGATTGCACCTGTACAGATGTAGATTATTTTTCTTCAGCAGACAGGAATAAGCAATCTGACTTAGGTGATCAACCATCCTGCTAAACTAGAGATGGCCTACACTAGGTTTTCAGTTTCTGTTCAGACCTCATCCAGGCCCGGTGACATCAAAAATTAGCAGATGCAGAGTCCTTTCCAAAGCAACAGGAAAACCTCAAATGCAGGCAGGTCCAAGGATGAGATAAGGCTGTAACCTATCAGATATTACATAGATGAAAAGAGGCCCTGAGTGAAGGCAACAATACCACACCCATAAGGAGTAAAAACTATTCAACAAAAAAAAAAAGTCTGATAGTAGACAAGGTAAAAATGCAGGTAACAAGCAGGTACAACATCCTCCAAATTAAGATAGTCTTCAGGTATGATAGACTTACATCAGCAATAAAGCACAAATCCAGTTTTATTTTTTTAAATGGCCTGTATTATCTCAGAAATGTCATTTTCTCTTGAAGAACGGTTAACAAAAATTAAAGAATGCTTAAAAGGTTTTCTCTTTGAGACAAATTACAAACTGAAACCATGTAAACTCTCATTCCATCTTTGGCTATTATTCAACTGGAATTCTTTAGTTCTCGCAATTCTCCTGGAAGTGTTTCAGCATCTTGATTCTACCATCTTAACATGAAATCCATAGGTCCTGCATTCTATACCAGATGTTAATCCAGGTTCTTAGGTAAATTTTAGCCAAAACAGTCCTACCATCCACACAGAAACCCTTTTCACTTGCATTTTCAAATGTGCTAAGCCTAGATGAGTTTTCTTAGCGTAAATTAGGACAGAAGATCCACTGTAAACCAGGTTATGGGTCATCTTCCACCCAGCACCTACTTGCATAATCACTCAAACCCTGAAATTCTTGCAGTGGTCATCCCACAGTTTCCTGCTTTTCTCCCTCCTTCCTTAGAATCCAAGGTTCTCAGAGTGTAATTAAGAAACGTGCCACTTTGCTTGAATATTTCATCTGCTAGTTCCATCTGATGTCAACTTATTTTAAGAATCAGTCAACTACTGATATCATAGAATCATAGAATCACAGAATATCCCGAGTTGGAAGGGACCCATAAGGACCATTGAGTCCAATTCCTGGCACCACACAGGTCTACCCCAAAATTCAGACCATGTGACTAAGTGCACAGTCCAATCGCTTCTTAAACTCCAACAGGCTTGGTGCAGTGACTGCTTCCCTGGGGAGCCTGTTCCAGTGTGCGACAACCCTCTCGGTGAAGAACCTCTTCCTGATGTCCAGCCTAAACTTCCCCTGCCTCAGCTTCACACCGTTTCCGTGGGTCCTGTCACTGGTGATAACGGAGAATAGGTCGCCTGCCTCTCCACTCCCCCTCGCGAGGAAGCTGTAGACTGCGATGAGGTCTCCCCTTCTCCAGGCTGAACAGGCCAAGTGACCTCAGCCGCTCTTCATACGTCTTCCCCTCTAGGCCCTTCACCATCTTCGTCGCCCTCCTCTGGACACTCTCCAACAGTTTAATGTCCTTCTTGTACTGTGGTGCCCAGAACTGCACACAGTACTCGAGGTGAGGCCGCACCAGCGCAGAGTAGAGCGGGACAATCACCTCCCTTGACCTACTAGCGATGCCGTGCTTGATGCACCCCAGGACACGGTTGGCCCTCCTGGCTGCCAGGGCACACTGCTGGCTCATATTCAACTTGCTGTCAACCACAACCCCCAGATCCCTCTCTGCGGGGCTGCTCTCAAGCGTCTCGTCGCCCAGTCTATATCTGATATCTGTTTCTTCTTTTAATGTATCCCATCATTTCATAGATATCTATACTCACCTGCCTTCTTACAGTTTTTGTTTTCAAAGTGAAGAATCCTAGCTTGCCTATTTCTTCCTTATACGGAAGCTGTTCTAGCTGTTTATCACCTTCTTGTCCTTCCCTAAGTATCTTCCACTTTCTTTTATGGCAAAAACTAATGAATATGCCTATCCAGAATGCGGACTAGTGAAATACACACTATCAATACTATACAAAGAGACACATACACAATACTAGTGAAATTGGGGACAACTTTGCAATGCTATCAGACAGTTAAATTAATAATAATTAATTATTAAATAAATAATAAATTAATAATTTATCTTCTAAAAAGGTAAATTAAATACACTGTAGAGGCTAATCCTGCTCAAAATTAATTCTTATACAAGACATACAGAAGTTACTAGAGAAAGAAATTGCCCTTATCAATAGAAAATATGAAGAAAATAAAGAACCAAGCAATACAAGAGACACCCTAAAAATCAGCACGTCATTCAAACTTCAAGGTTAAATTCAGTGTGGATGCAATATGTCTTCAACAATGAATTTCAGACGTCTCTCTCTTATTTGTATATAATGAAAAATATTTTCTGCTAAATAATGTGACTACTTGGGAGCTCTTTGGAATTGAAAAAAAAAAAAAAAAAAGCATTGTACCAGAAAATTTTACTTTACCGGTGATTAAGTTTAGAACTGCCCATGTGAATTCTAAGCCAGCAAATAAGTTATCCAAAATATTTTTCAAGAAACATAGAATAAAAGACACACTTTCAATAAAGTATTTGATCATAATATCTAACCTTCTCCTAAATACTTAAAATCAGTGTCAAGATTTCTGCCTTTACCTTACCACTTGAAAAGATATGCCCTTATCTCTAAAAATGAAGAATCATCAGAAATAAGGCTGTTCTAGATCTTAATGATCTGGGTACACCTGCTAACTTATAGAAAGTTTCAAAAGTGGTGCGCTCCTCAAAGCTGCAGCTCTTGAAACCATTAAATAAAGTGTGTTCCAATTTCCTTGGTTAGTACTTGGAAGCATTTAAAATCTCAAAGGCATATGAAAATATGCATATGAATGAATCCTATAACCTTAAAGTAACATTTTGTATTTTTTGGGCCTGGCATGTTATATTTTTTAACTCTTAGGCATTCACAAAATCTCAAAAAATGGAATGGCTAATTCTGGTCATTTGAAGTCATCCAGGGATGTGACACAGTAAAGTGTGGTACCAAAATCCCTGCATCATAGGCGAGCTGGCTGTGGATGTTCAAGAATAGCTACCCTACCACAGTGCTGCTCTCAGATTAATTAGCCTTACTATTCAGTGTACAGAGACACAAGGCTAAACTGCTTCTGAGACTCACAATGGAATCCTTGGAAAGCAACCTGATGACTGCCTTCTTTAGTGATTACAGTGGGGATTTCTCCCTCAGCAGGAACCAAGGGTTTAAAATGCTTTTAATCAATTTTACTATAAAATACCTTCCCAAAACATTAAATATCATTCCCCTGCCCCCATTTATAAGGCTTAATTTCGTGTAAGATAGATCTAAAATATTGTTCTTCTAGGGACACAAGAAAGTGATGTCAAGGATTTCATCCAGTAACAATATATGAGGAAGAAAATTGAAAAGAAAACCTGTAATATTTAACTTAAAATCTAACGACAACCTGCATGCAAATAATAGAGTCATTCCATAAATGGAAATAACATTTTGTTAAGATCTGAAAAGAAATAGCCTAATAAAGCAAGAGAAACTCAACTACTGGTAGTCACTGTGTATAGGGATATTTCAAGGGGTAAATTTTCAAAGCTGTGCACAGGGAGTTGCATACATAAATTCCATCAGCAATAATGTGTTCCTCACCTCTCAGCAATATTAACTTTTAAGTGATGCTATAACTATTGTAGCAATCTTGCATTTATGACAGCATTCATCTGCACACAGTAACTCCCAGACAGAGCTTGTATATAAACTGTACTATTATTTCGCTTGCATTTAGTAATGATATATTCAATTTTTATGGACATCTGCTCACAGTTTTCTCTTCTTAAGCTGCATGTTGATATATGATTTTTAATGTAACTGCTAGGTTTAAATAATTAGTATTGCTGGATATAATCACTAATTTCCTCATACTGTAAAAGGCAACTTAATATTTCTGCATAGCAGATGTAATACACAGTACTACACAGACCTAAATTATTACAAACAGTGCCAGCAGTTTTCTATACACAGTACTTAAGATAATTATAAAAAAATCATCTTCATTACTGCACGCTAGCATTTTTTTAACAGTTTAATTTGGATAGGTTACAAGATACATTCAAATCACACAGATACAATTACTGCAAACCCAAGAAGCTATAAAATGTTCCCCAACAAATCCCTTTGACCCTGTTAATGTCTGTTCCTTGTTAATCTAAGGCAAACATTGTTTGTAGTGCGCATTTGTTATGGAATATGAAAAAAAGAAAGGAAATCCCTTAACAGTTGTTATTGATTCCAGCATTTACTGACTGAAAGTTAAGTGCCGTTTACAAAACAGAACAGATGCAGATGCTGACAAAAAGGTAAACAATTGTTGCATGGCTTACTGCCAGATTCTAAGCCAATATATTAAACTCCAAGTGAAGCACATTTCCCCTATAGATTGCACTTATTGCCACTTCATTTCCTATGTGCTCTGTCTCTCTATTGCTGTGCCTGGCACTAAGCTATTTTCAGTTCTTTGGTGACCCCTGAGGCCTAGTGCTACCTCACATAGCCATTAGTGAAGGGAATTGCATGTGTCTGACATGGCCTGAAACCAATTATTTGATATTTTCTTCAGAATGATGCCCAACTCTGTTGGGAATGAGCAATCATGAAATAATTTACCTCCTGATTTAATTTTTTCCTGCACAAATTAGTTGTAGCTGAGCTAGCTATACACAGCTGCCTGTGACATATCTCTGTCTTATCAAGGTTCTACTTGAAATGATGAAAAAGGGGAGGGGGGAGGAGAGCTGAATAGAATAGGTCGGGGAATCCTGCTTTAAAAAGGCATTGACAAGTTTATCAGATATACTGATCACATGTACTCTCTGCTGATTGAAACTGACAGACCCATAAAGAACTATCAGTGCAGCAAAGGAAACCACACGGATGCAAACTGTTATCAGCCTGTTTAAGGTTTTTTAAACACCTGTCTTACTTTGCAGCTCCTTTTTTCTGCCAGTGAAGCCTACAGGTGCCATGGGACGCTGATAAAAAAGCTCATGCAAACAGATTACATGTTGGCTCTGTGTTGTGTCCCCCACCTCCTCCCCTTTTTTTAAATGGTCGCAGATCTGAAGATAGAAAACATTTTTGTATCAGACATCGCCATTAACTTATGGCTTTTGTAAATGCTTATACTGTACATCCACACTGTGCACTTGTCAAAAAATGCAGTGAAGTACGGGATTTCAACTTATGTATAAACATGGTAAGCATGTATAAATTTGCATATATTTAATCAAGAAAGGGTGTCTGTCATAGGAAGAGAGATGTCACTGCCAGCTATTAAACAACCTCTGTGAAGACTACACTAATCTTTTGAAGGAGATTCACTATACATGAAATTTTAATCAAATCTACTCCATAATGTCTTCCCAGTTAAATGAAACCAGTTTTCACCTCATCGTGAAGGTTGATTCCAACATCAGGTTGCTAGATGCTATCTAGCAAAAACCTAAGTCCTTTGTTAACAAGGAGTGTATACGTCTGTCAAAATTAAATCTTCACTTGTAATCATGTTCACCGATCAAACGAGAAAAGGATAGACCAGTGCTGGAAACACAGGCTGGAGAGCAAGAACAATGAACTGATCGTGCCCTGACGCTAAGTTTATGCAATAGTCTTAAGCAAACCATCTCACCAGTCTGATTCCTTGACAGCATACAGCTATTTTGCTGTTGAACAAATTACAGAGAATTCCTCAAGTGCGCTGAGGATGAAGTGCCCTGTAATAACAACTAACAAAAAAACTTTACACATAGACACCTATCTCAGCTTGATCTGAAACTACAATGTGCTCCTTAATTTTCCAAAATACATGTATTTTCTAACAAATTAGAACACATCCTGATCATACACTGCAATTTCTGGTACACAATCACATTGTAAAGAATTCAAAAGTAAACCAATTAATTAGTCTATGAATTAAAACTAATTATTGATGGGTCCTTTTAAGGAATTTAGCAGGTGGTATCCAATCATTTTCTGATAATTATAATTATCAGAGTAATGAAATAGCAGAAATCCTTTAAATTTCTCCATAGTTAAAAACAAGAAAACTTGCAGATAGGCTATATTTGCGTTTGTATTTGTGGCTTTTTTAGATGTTATTCTATAACTGACAACTTCTTCTGAAGTAGTGACTAAAGGTAAACAGTTCTCTTCAGAAAATTGCAGGAATTATCCTATGGCAAAATCTTATTCCTTGTAACATTTCTCAGTAGGACTGAAACCACATTCTGGCCTTACCAATGCCAGAAACCGACTCTACACAATTATTATTATTTTTTAATTGCTGTTGCCTACATAGTGGGCTGAGGGAGTTACTGCACTCCCTCAAGCCTTCGCACACACAGGAAACAACAAAGAAGAGTGTAAAAGAAAGCATACTGGGGAGCCTGTAGCAAACTGGAGATGGCACCTATTTTGAAAGAGAAGAGTTCCTGAAGAATTGTAAGAGGTTGATCTTCTTCAGTCTTTGCTGGAAGAGAATTATGTACTGCCAGGTATGTCAAACTTTTTAACAAATGCTAACTTTGATAGGACTTGTGTGTGTTCCCCTGTGAGCCATTTAAAACACTTAGCTGACAAAAACAACTGTAATTTTTATTTGAAATCACTGTAATTAACATATTTATTTTTAACTGACTTAGGTTTCTTAAATATCTGCAAATACAAAAATGTCTGCTAGCTTTTTTTTTCTATCCTCTGTACTTACATTCACAGTAGAATGCTTGGGTTTCACACAGATCGGTTCATTACAACAGATCCACTCTATTAAAATTAGATTGCTAGGAACTTTCAACCAATCACAAATTTCTATCAAGCGTTCATCATTCCTTTGTGTAGTCTACACTTGATATTATGTATTTCCCTAAATAATAGATTAAAGTGCTTCTGTCACTTTTGCTTCTTTTACTCCTTGGGATTTCCAAGATATAACAGAGGCAGATAGTGACAGCTTTTGTTCTAATAGGAGAAAACACTCAGAAAATTACTTATAAAGCTGGAGTCGATACTCGTATTTCTGCTTCCTACCTCTTGATATTTCAAAACCCTATTTAGGCAAAATCACCACAAAGTTCTCACAAATACTTTACAAAGAATATAAAAATCAGAAAGAAGTTTAGGCACACAGAAAAAAAAACAGCAGACATTGCCATTTTCAAACTTCTAGAGAAACATCTCTGCAAATTCATAACCTTTTAATAAATATTTTCTAGAAAGGATAGAACATTTTCCATGTTACAAATATAGATTTAGTCATAAATTAGTGTAAATGTGCACATATTGGTTCCTCCTCATTGATACTATACTGTTAAAACACCTCTTTATATATATGAGCTCTTCATATAACTCCTTTTAACTGGATCAGCTCCAGAGAGTCCCCAGTGGTTAGGGGTACTAAAAATCTTGAGAGGGCACCACATGTTAAATTTCAAACTCAGATGTTGGATTGGGTTATAACAACGCTTATTCTCTCTAGTTAAGACAAGACAGGAATATCTGCATTGCAAATGTAGAGACACAAATTATAAAATGACCAAAAGATTTATCAAAACAAACAAAAAAAAATCACAAACAACAACAACAAAAAAAACCTCAGTAAATACAGCATCCCCTTGATTGAAAATAGAGGGTTTTTTTAATTTCTAAGACTAAGTGACCATGAAAAATAGGTTTGTGTTCTAAGCTAGCACAGAACATCCATCCCTTGGATATAAAACATCTTCAGTTTAAATAGATGTATCTTTCTGCAAAACAACCTATTGTGGCTAAAATAATTTTGCCCTTTAAAGTTAAACTTTCTCTCTGAATACACAGTTTGTGACAGTATAGGTTCTCTGTCCTGACAAAAAATCACAGCCAGGACCATCTAATTAACTTGTGTTTACATGATGGTGGAAATACATGTTGAAAACTCTCCTGTAATAACTTTCTTTTCAATCAGTAATGCAGGAGTCTCTTTAGTCTCTTTAGAAGACATTTTTGAAGTCTTCTCTTATCTGCCATGGTTCTACACATTTTTCTTCACACAGCCATATATTCTGAAGTAAAAGAAAGCCTAGATTAGTAATTCTCAAATTTTGTCACTTACAATTAAATAGAATACTACAGTATATAAATCTCAGATTGACCCCTGACCATTCACAAAACATCATACTGGAGAGTAAATCGCTTTCATCTTTTCAGCTTGGGAGGAGAATACAATAATTAGAGGCCATAGTGAGTTAAATGCTCACTTCATGCTGAGGAAGAACACCCAGGTGTGCTGAAGAAGCAAAAAGGAAGATAATTAGTTGGTGTTTGCTAATTGTGGACATTTTGAAAGCAAAAAAATAAAGAAATAAGAAAATAATAATAATAATATTTAAAAATAAAATAAAATTGGATTATGTCTGTTAGTTATTTATTCTATTTATTTATTTATTTATTCCATTATTATAAAATGGAATTAAAAAATAAACTGGAATTATGTCCCTTTGAACTTCTACAGAATTCAGTAAACAGATTCAAGCTCCTGTTGGCAAAGATGAAGTGACATAACTTCATTAGGACACAATAGCCTCTAAAAATATGACCCCAAAAACCCATCAACTATTTCCGATTTAGTAATATATAACTTTGAAAGCAAAGTTAGTGCCTACTTATCTTGGTAAATAAACAATATGCCAATAAAATCCCAGAATGGGCATCTTTTCAATATGACAGTGAATCAATAATGAGATTTCACTGTCAGTTTTCACATTACGAGCTTAATAAGTAATTTCAACCAACTGCTCTAAAAAGGACGGTATTCAGGCATGCTACCAGCTTTGAAATTCTGTCAGTTCAATTGACATTTCAGTAACTTAGATACTGTTATCTTACCCCCTACTATAAGCTTAAAAAGTAACAAGCTTAATGCTTTTGTAATCTTTACAAAAATGTCATTCTCCCACTAGAAACACATTTGTGGTCCTAGGGTATTATGCTCATGTGGCCTTTAAAAGAGTACCTCTTTCTTATTAAAACTTCTACTCTCTATGTTCAAACAGATGGTTTTATTTTCTCCTCAGCTCTACTCATATTTCCATTTAATATAATTGTGCAGTAGAAATCAAATACAATACTTGCAAGGATAAGACATAAATAATATGTGACAAAGAGGCTATGAAACACATTATTTCCTAGATTAAATGCAAAGACATTTATTTTGTTTCCCCTGAGTAATAGGATATTGTTTTGGCTGTCAAAATTTTATGGGTTTCCCAAGGAACAAAGGCAACTGCAGAAATCTGCATCATATCTGTATGTCCGTTGTTTTTCTACTCTAACTCCCTATTATATATCCCTACCCACACTGTCTGCTCAGTATTTTTTTAGTAGGTGGGAATTAAACCTGTTGAATATCTCAGTACTGATTGACTTATGATACAAAATTAGGGATCTCTGCATTTTTAAAGTAAAAAAACTAATGAAGACATCTGGATTTTTACTCATTCCATATGTAGGATTTATGTAATTTTCACTGTGATGTCCTCTTCATGTTTTCTGTGAAGGCTATATACACATAACATAGAAGTACTACGGTTTTAATTGATCCATATTTCTTCCCTGTCTTTCACTAATGGAAACTCCAAGTTTTTTCATTCCATCTGTGTAGAACATTGGGAAGACTGTGGCATAGATCACTATATAGAGTGGAGTTCAAGGAGTCACTAGCTGTAAAGCCTATTTACATACATGTACCATTCCTCACCAGCAATTGTCCCATCTATTGCTTTATACAGGCCCCCTATAGCCTGCTCCTATAAAAGCTGCATTACCAGGCACTCTGCAGTGACAGAAACAGCAAAAATAGAAGAGAAAATGAGATGTCAAGGAGGCAGAAATCTAATTGAAGTACATCAGCTACTTTTGTCATGCAGAAATAGAAAATGAATGCCCATGAGAAGGGATGTGCAGTTTATGGTGGGTCTACTGTTTTAAAAAAAAAAAAAAAAAGGAAATACAAGGAAGCAAGAAGGTTGACGTTACAGTTTCTATTACCTGTATTTTTGCCTTCACAATATCTAAGGGTCACTATGGTATACATGTAGGTCTTCAAATAATTTAAGGCTTAAATTTACGAAAATGTCTTTAAATAAATTTCATAGAATCACAGAATGGTTTGGGCTGGAAGGGCCCTTAAAGCCCACCCAGCGCCACCCCCTGCCATGGGCAGGGACACCTCCCAGCAGCCCAGGCTGCCCCCAGCCCCATCCAGCCTGGCCTTGGGCACTGCCAGGGATGGGGCAGCCACAGCTCCTCGGGGCAGCTCTGAGTAAAAAGCTGATTCCTAGAGTCTAATCTAAACCTACCTTTTTGGGGGTTTAAAGCCACTCCCCTGTGTCCTATCCCTACACCCCCTGACACAGAGTCCCTCCCCTGCTTTCCCGCAGCCCCCTTTAGGCACTGGCAGGCCGCTGTGAGGTCTCCCCGGGGCCTTCTCTTCTCCAGGCTGAACAACCCCAACTCCTTCAGCATGGCTGGAGAGGTGCTCCAGCCCTTGATCATCCGTGTGGACCTCCTCTGGACTCGTTGTAATATTTCCATGGCCTCCTTGTGCTGGGGGCCCCAGAGGTGAACACAGGGCTCCAGGTGGGGTCTCCCGAGAGCAGAGCAGAGGGGAACAATCCCCTCCCTCGCCCTGCTGGCCACCATGCTGTTGGTGCAGCCCAGGCTACGAGTGGCTTTCTGAGCTGCAAGCACACCTTGCCAGCTCATGTCGAGCTCCTCAGCAACCAGCACCCCCAGGTCCTTCTCCTCAGGGCTGCTCTCAATCCATTCCCTGCCCAGCCTGTATTTGTGCTTGGGATTGCCCCAGCCCAGATGCAGGGCCTTGGCATTAGAATTTTTGGAAAATTCCACAATCGTAAATTTCTACAATTAAATTATTATTATTTTTTAATATATATATATATATATAAAGCATTTCACCTTTAGTAATAAATAGTAGATATAACTGAAAACTTCCTTGCATTAATGTAAGGATCTGGGTTATATAATGGAGTGGAACTATTGAGGTGGGATCTCAAATGGGACATTGTAATCTGTAATCCGTATGGGCTACTTTATATTAGTGTGCTTTACCAGCACATTAGAAAGATGCAACAGTATCTTCTGGGAGAGAACAGTAGTAAGGCAAGTGACAACTATACTTTTTCCCTTCATCCTAAAACTTCTTAAAAGCAAGATTTCATCAATTGACTACACATAAGAAAACAATCTTTCTGAAATCAATTGTCCTACAATGCTAATATTGTAGATTATCTACTATAGATTGTAATCTGGACAGAAATCTCAACAAAGGTGCAAAGGCATAAATATTAGTTACATGAAATCAAGTCTGCGATTCTTTAATTTCCGTATATAAATGTTGAATAAATTACACTAAAGTTATGGGGACCTAATTATTCCCAGACATGAACTGATATATTTTTTTCATCATGCAGCCACTTAACCAGCATGTATCAATGCTATTTCAGGCTTATTTTTGATAGATACGATGAAGATCATACAAGATTGGTTGTAGGCAATAATCATGGCTCAAGAGATCACAAACGAACTGAATTTAAATTAAGTGGAAGGATAAAAGAAAATCTGTAACTAAGGTTCTTCATTTCAAAGGGAGGAGATGATAAACTAGTGGAAATAAAGCCATGTGGACATGAATATAGAGGAGAAATGAAATTTCTTTAAGTTAAAGGTTCAAACCTCAAAATTTGTAATTCAACTTAGCTGGAAAGCAAATTGCTGGGAATGTCTAAGAACAAGTGACCTCAAAATAAACTGTCCTTACCAAGTCCTTTTATTTAATCCCCCCAAAGGATCTTTATGGAAAGAGGTTACTGCAAAGCCTGTTTCTGTTCTTGTTCACATCTCTACTACGCAAATGCAGCTCCTCTAAACAACAGTCAGTACTTCTACTCAAGTTCAGATAATACACCATATTTATTTTTTGTTCCATAATCACAATTATGTTCCTTAGCAGCTCATGGATATTTAAATGTAATAAATTAAAAACATCATAACTGAAAGCACACTTTGAATCTATCTACTCAATATATTCAAGAAAATGATACTTGAACATATCTTTATAATAGTATCAAGTTGGTTGTATTTTGGAGAAAGAAACAGGAGAGAAAAGAGAAAGGGGGCCTGCTGGACATAAGTAAGATGTTGGTAATATTGGGGTAAAAAGGAATATTAAAACACTTCAGTGAAAGTGATTTAATTACTTTGTAGCTAAAAACATATGTAGGCCTACCTTCATCACCTTAGTTTACCTTCACTTTTCAATAATATTTTCATAGAAATAAGTAGACACTGATTTTGAAAACCATGCTACATATTGTTTTACATTTAAAAAAAGTCTCATTTAGGGTTTTAAAGTTATTAATTATTTAAGTATAGAAAGGTATTTCCTAGGGGTAAGTGCTATTATATTATGGTTCATATTCATTTTAAGGGTCTCAGGCAAGTTTACTACAAAATTAAAAAAATAAGTGAATGAATTTGAACAAGTCAAAATAAAAGAAAACCCAAAGCTCTATACTTTATTTAGTTTTAACCATAGGAAATTAAAAAGTAGGCTAATTAATCCACATTAAGTATTTTCTCTCTCTCTCTGCACGTACATAAAAAAAAAAAAAAAAACAACTATATAAGTAAAACCAAAGAAAAACTTCCACTAATACATAAAATGTGTATAATGTCACGGTTTTAAAGTTTCTTTGGCTGATGTCTTATCACTTGTAAGAGTAGCTGTTTTTTCATTTAAAAAGAGATGAAGGATTAAGATAGGTCACAAAAGCCTGATTAAACTAGCTTAACGTTTTTGTAAACAAAGGAACACAACGAAGTTCAAAAGGTAGAAATACAATCCACATTTAACAGACTTATTGCAAGTAATGAACCAAAATGGAAAATGAAGCAAAAAATCACAGGAGATTAGCTAAAAACCAGCTGTCTGGATGATTCATTACGTGCTAATTATGTTAACAAATACATAACATTTTTTTTAAATACTTAACAGTATGTAAGTTTCTGAAAGAAACATACAATTAATATGATAGAAATACAAGCAAAATATATCTATATATATATATTTGGGGGCAGGAAAAGGGGAACCATCCTTGGATATTATTTTAAGAAATTCAGAACACTGATGTTGTGCAGAGGGTACACACACCAACGAAGGGGACCCATGCTAGATAAAAGTCTATTACTAATGCAGCCCAGTTAAGAATGGCTGAATTCTGCATGGTTAAAGATATTAAGAGGCACTGATTTACCTAGTAACAGGATAAAGTTAGAACATAACATGAGCTACCTCCACTACAGTTGGCAATCAAAGGTATCAAGTTCCAAAGAATTTGCCTCTTTTCACATAGCAATTTGCAAGCTTGTCTCTCAGAGCGTTCTTATCCTCAGTCCCGATAAACAGATATGATTTCATTACAGTAGTTAACAAATAACTCTTCTAATAGAACATGAAAGAAAAAGCATTAATTCCTTAATTCCTAAATAGATTGTTATACATGAAAAATTTTGAAGATTTATAACTCTGTTAAAGACTGTTATAGACTGTCTTTATATTCCAGACAGAAGTAGGTCATCTATATAAAGTTTTCTTAGGTTCTGATTGTTTGACTGTTTTCTGTTATTTTCTTTTCTCTCCTATACAGGAGGATCAATTACAGTAGATTTTAGGAAAAAAAAAAATAATTCCCTGGGGGTGGACTAAGTAAACACAAGCCTTTTTTTTTTTCACTTGTGGGATAACAGTCCCCATTGAATGTTCTAGATTAAATTATTTTGCTGTTTTGAAATGTGCTGGTTTGGTGGTTCCCAGAGGGCAGAGGCAACATGCATCAAAAAATAAGAAACACATTCGTAGAGCTTTCTTTCAGCTAGGAAAACAAAAACAAATATCCTTCCCCTTCCGTTCAATGCTCCAGTATGTTTGGCTTTGCTATTTTTTTATTTTTTTATTTTTAGCTACTCAGCAAACTGGGTATCGCTGTCAAGCCAACCTATTAGAAGTTGTCTTTTTAACTTAAGCTATGTACAAACACAGAATTCCACTCTTGACTGTGTAAGGCCAGCAAAAGGTATCCTGGACCTAATCAGTATTTAATAACACTTCCAAGCAGGAAAAGCCACTTGACAGTACGAACTTGTCTACAGTTATAAACCTCACAAAACAGTTATTCTGTAAATTTTTTTCCAAAATATTTCTTTCAGTATAAACAGACTTGTGAACACTTTAATTCCAAGGGGAAAATGCCTTTTTCTTACTTAGCATAGTATAAATCTGGTACAGTCAAACATATGGAAGAGAGAAGTCTCTTACCAGAAAAGACTCTTCACATACAAGCTCACATTCAATTACCTACTTAATAATAATTGCTTCAGTAATGATACAAGTATAAATTTTACTTCATTTGATTAATAATTCCAACATAATAGACATGGCTTGAAAATTAAATAAGATTTGAAAAAAATAAAATAAAATCCTGTATAACTTCATAACTCTGACCCCCTACTCTATCCTGTTGACTAAACTGTTGTCACTAGTTTGGCTGATTCTGCAGAAAACTAGTGAGAGAATGCAGGTGAATCAATGCATTCCTCCATGCCAACCTCTTGAAGTACAACACCAGGAAATACTATATGGTCAACCGATGAAGAAATGAACGTGACGGCCACTAAGAAGACATTTTGAAGATTAAATGATATTAAGAAACAACGCTTCTAAACACATTTTATGGCTGTACTGTGATTAACGCCGGTGAGCAACTGAGCCTCACAGAGCTGCTGTTCCCTCCCTCCACACAGCAGGATGGGGGTGACAATCAGAGGGGCCAACGTGAGAAAACTGGTGGGTTGAGATAAAGACAGCTTAATAGGTAAAGTGAAAGCTGTGCACGTGAGCAAAGCAGAAGGAATTTGTTCCCTCCATCCCATCGACAGGCAGATGTTCAGCCATTTCCAGGCAAGCAGGACTCACCATGCCTAACGGGGACTTGGGCAGACAAATGCCATGACGCTAGCTGTCACAGAATCATTTCCCCCAGCTTTCCCTGCTGAGCACAATGTCGTATGGTATGGAACACTGCTGGGGTCAGCTGTCCTGGCTGCGTCCTCCCAGCCTGCTGGCTGACAGGGCAGCGTGAGAAACCGCAGAGGCCTTAACGAATGTGCCAGCACTGCTTGGCAAGAGCCGAAACCTCGGTGTGTGCTCAGCACTGTTTTGGTCACAAATCCGTTATGGCACTCCAGGAGCTACTCTGAAGGAAATCCAGAATCCCAGCCAAAGCCAGCACAGGGTGCTAAGGGGTCAGATACTGCACCTGAAAACCTGACATTTAAAATATTTTAACCAAAATAAAAATCTTGTGTGGAATTCATGAAATACAGGTAGTTTTTAGAATTCATAGAATCATAGAATTATTAAGGTTGGAAAAGACCTCTAAGATCATGTAGTCCAGCCCTTAACCTAATACAAAAATCCACCACTAAACCATGCTACACATTCCTTGGAGACCTGCTTTAATTGTAGCAAATGTTTTAAAAGTCACCAGCAGTTCCCAAGACTTACATTGTGTATTTTCATTTTCTCTGTCCTTTTAAATTTGCAATAAAGCTGACTTAAGGACTGTAATCCTCCTTCACATAATACTGAAGCTGTTAATGTGTGTCTTTTTAGAGAGCCACCCTTATGGTCACTTTAACGTCCATGTCTTAGATGTAAAATGGAGATAACTAGAGCAGTTTTAAGATGTTTTGAGTGTGAAAGAAAGATTAAGTCACAGACTTCTAGGTTTCATAGAATCACAGAAAGGTTTGTGTTGGAAGGGCCCTTAAAGCCCACCCAGCGCCACCCCCTGCCATGGGCACGGACACCTCCCAGCAGCCCAGGCTGCCCCCAGCCCCATCCAGCCTGGCCTTGGGCACTGCCAGGGATGGGGCAGCCACAGCTCCTCTGGGCAGCCTGGGCCTGGGCCTCACCACCCTCAGAGTAGAGATGTTCTTCCTAATATCTAATCTAAATCTACCCTTTTTCAGTTTAAAGCCTGTGTCCTATCACCATAATCCCTGATAAAGAACCCCAGTCACTCTCCCATCACCGGTTACCTACCAGTCATTTTTTGGCAGTGAAACCCTTTTCTGACTCATAACCCCACGTATAGCTCAAAGATACTCTTCTAGTCATTTATTGCATAACTGAGATTTACACTGACACTACTTCTCGTTTTCCACCAACACTCCATTCCACTAATTACATCAGCTTTATCTTGAACTTGTCATCTTTTCACATTATTTGTCTGCTTACCTCTTCTTTTACTTTTTCTTTCATGTGTTCCTCCATATTTCAGTTCCTGTTGAAAAGTTATTTCCATGTTTCTTCCAGTGGAATTTCTAGTTGACTTAGATTAGCATGTAGATTGATATTAAAACTCACAAGAGTATAATTTTCTTCTGAGTAGACCTGACAGATCATCACCTCCCTGTGTTAGGTTTTCATGGCAAAGTTTTGGCAGCAGAGGGGCTGCAGGGGCGGCCTCTGTGAGCAGCTGCCCCATGTCAGAGAGGAGCCAGCTCCAGCTGCTCCAAAAGGGACCCGCTGATGGCCAGAGCTGGGCTGTGAGCGACTCTGGTTGGGCCTCTAAGAGAGCAGATTGAAGAAAGGGGAAAAAATCTTCTGTGCTACAGTGGCTGGGAGAGCAAGGAACGAGAAGCAGCCCTGCAGCCCCCCAGGTGAGTGCAGCAGGAGGGCAGGAGGTGCTCCAGGCTCACAGCAGCAGTTCCCCTGCGGCCTGTGGAGAGGCCCCTGGTGCAGCAGGCTGTCCCCCTGCACCCATGGGTCCCACACGGAGCAGATCTCCACGCTGCAGCCCGTGGAGGAGCCCCCGGTGGAGCAGGTGGATGTGGCCTGGAGGAGGCTGCGGCCCATGGAGAGCCCCCGCAGGAGCAGGCCCCGGGCCGGAGCTGCAGCCCGTGGAGAGGAGCCCCCGCAGGAGCAGGGGGTCTGGGGGGAGCTGCCGCCCGTGGGGGACCCGTGCTGGAGCAGTTTGCTCCTGGGGGATGGATGGACCCCGTGGTACGGAGCCATGTGGGAGCAGTTCCTGAAGAGCTGCTCCCTGCGGGCAGCCCATGCAGGTATTCTTAGTTTGCTTTTAGTTCTCACTGCTCTGGTTTGTTATTAGTAGGCAATAAATTACATTAATCTACCTATGTACAATTACGTTGTGAAAGTTTCCATGCTGTGTCACTTTTTTGCAAAGCTCTGATTCCTCCCTTTGCAGATTGGCTTGTCATGAATCACCAATAGTAAAAAAAAAAAAAAAGGATAGATGTAATACATTGATAACAGATTAATTTACTGCTTTAAATTCCTTAGAACAAGAAGAAATGACCAGGTAGAATTAACTATAACTAATAGTATATTCACAGGAATAGAAACCCTAAATGTTTTTTGTTTGTTTGTTTGCTTTTTGAGAATTAAGATCTGCATAGTAATCTTTTTGGGTCACCTCTAGTGTATGAATCTGTGTACTTCATGGTCAGAAAACTTCTAGCAATCAAAATAAAAATTGTAGGGAAAAGATTGAAGAGCTTGAAGACCTTGTGTTTTTTAAAATCTGGATTGAATAGTTCTTATTCCATTGTATATTTCAGTAGTTGGAATAAGTTGCATTAAAAAAAAAGAAAAAAGATTAAGACATGACAACGTTATACAGTGAAGTATAAAGGGATTTCTACATAAATAAACATAAGATAATTTCAATTACTTTAAAACCATTCTTTATCACAATTCTGACATAGTCTATAACTCAATTGCAATAACGCATTTAAAACATAAACCTGTAATTAATAACCTCTGGCCTCTCTCTTCAGACAAAATAACCAGGTGTACTGAAAAAAAAAGGTCATAGAATTAAAATATCTAATTACAATGAACATAAAATAAGTCTACTAACCCACAGCATGAACTGTTCCTCTATGCTTCTTTGAAATCTTGTTTGCCTTAACTATATGCAGAGCATTTTCTTTGAACTGCAGCTCGCAAAGTCTTTCAAGAAGAACTGTTATTTCCTCAGTGATGGTATCCAGATAAGTTTCATTAATAAACTTCAATGATGAAGAAGGATCAATAGTTCCACTTAGTACATAGAAATCTTCTTTTATCATTGTGCACAATGTGGGTATTGAACTTTGGTAGCCATGAACGACTTTATCAAAATTTGTTTCACCACAGCCAGACAAAATACAGTTCTGTAGAAGATCACTAACCAGTTTATTCTGCATGTTTTGATACCTTGTTAAGACTTCTGATTCAGGGTAAAGAAACAAAAGTTGCTGTATGCACTGAGTTTTAAACTGTATTTGTTGTTGCGAAGCATTAGTATTTGTTTCTTCTTGACTTTGCAGTCTATTTACTAAAAATCGTCGAAGATGCAATCTCACATCATCCCAGAGAGATTTCATGTCCATAGTTGAATCATCCTCAATGGCATGAATGGAAGATGTAAACTCAAAAGACGTCCCGCTTGGAGTACAGGGAAATGAGACACCACACTGACTAGAGAGATCCAGAAGGAACTGAAGTATCATTTCTTCTTGATTTTGCTCATTTTTCAGCAAGCTTTGCTAACAAAAATTAATCAGACAGTATTTTAGAAATGTTTTGTTAACTTTGGTTAATAAAATTAACAGCTTTGTGCTAGAGTACCAATTATTTCCAATGCCAATTATCTTACCAGCAAATGAGAAAATGAAACAAATTGCTCTATAAACAACAGAAATAACAAAGGCTGTTTTCCAATGAATTTATGCTCCTATCCATCCCTTTGTCTACCTACTCCAGTGACTTTACATTCTTCTTCCCATCTTTCTTACATCCTCAACCCATTTTGTCAATCAGTCCTACCCCACAATTCAAAGGAAAGCCTAGAAAAAACATAGCTCATTAGATAAGCCTTGGCAGACGATAGAGACTGTTTGTTCAGGTCCACACACACATCTTGGAAAGAAAATTGTATGAAATTAACATTTACAAGGATAGTAGGAGGTTTTGCTCATAAAACCAAGACAGGGATTTATAAAATAAACCTCTGTTACCCTCTGTGTTCTGGTTCAGCAGGCAACTGTGAGAAACGCTATTCTATGCATAAAATAATCTGCCCAGAACTGCCTTAAAGAAGTACAATTAAAAACTTAAGAATTGAACAATGGGCTTAGATCAAATAGGGCAAAAGAGTAAGAATCTGCATATCCTGTCAAATCCAGCTGCAGACTGATATATTAACAGTATGGGAGCCTCAAAATACATCTCAGCTACATGGATTGAGGAAGAAGGAAGACAGTTAACAGAAGATCCATGAAGCCACATGGATACATGTACAGACTCCACTGCATCTGAAAAGCCTCCGTCTTGTTTCATGGACAGGATCTCTGATCTTAGAACCACTTCAAATCCAAGATGCCAACCAGCAAATAAGAGGTTCTTGTCACACCTTGATGCCTTCTACTTGGCTCACAATGACATAAATGTAAACGGCACTCTGCAGCTTTCTTTGATACGCTTGAGGAATCACTTGGATGAAGAAGTGGTGTCCAATATATTAGTAGAAGGCAGGCCCACAAGTCCCTTGGTCAGTGGATTCCTAAATCTATTTCCTGTCTTGGAGAAAAAATCTTGCCCATTATAAACCCATTTCCCACACTCTCAACATTTTTCCTGTTGCAGGTTGGCTTTGCCTGCGGCCCTAGGCTCATCAAAGTTGTATTGAACAGACTTACTCTCAGTCTTCCAGCTGCATGAGAGACAACTACAGAATTTGCCATCACAGTCACAAAAAAAAATGAGAGAAACTGGTTGCACGTTTGATTCTCTGGGTTTCAGGAATCAAGCGGGCAAGTCTGAAGTGAATCAGGATAGGAGGGGAATCAGGGAAGGCCCTCTTGCTTCCTCCCTCACCTCCCATCAATTCTCTCCAAGATCTTCCAACATAGAAAGTGTTGTGGCAAATTGCATAAGTATAGATCTTTTCTCTCATGTCCTTTATTTGGGTCTCTCCAACCTATAATGCAAGGCTGGTAAGGCAACTTCCAGAAACCTTCTACACTCAGAACTACTGATTTAGTTAAACTAAACTATTTACAGGAAATAATCAGTTTTGTTTCTTTTCTCATTATGGAAGAGAGAGAAATGAATCTTATTTGAGTATGGTAGTACTTCAATAATTTTGAAATAAAAAAAAAAATGTTCTTTCTACTGTAGCACTCTTTTATCAACCGATAATTTAAGAAATATAGAAAAGACAAATTTTTTGACAAACTTTTCAGTGTGACTTTTTTGCATGCTATTCAGTCACAGCAATTTTTCACTATCAGAACTTCTTGTATTTTTTCTTAACGACTGAAAACTGTTGCACTATTATGGGAGAAAGCAACATTTTAACCTACCTACTGGCCTTTATTTTGGAGTGTTCCATTAAGAAAAATAAAAAACTTTTACCACAGTAGGTAATTCTGAACAAAAGACAGAGAGCACAATTACCTTCCATACAGGAAAGTCTTAAAAATTGACTATCTAGCTATTTTTCTTCCACTTCACATCTTTATTTCGGGGAGCTCCCTATGAAATTTTGTACTTACTAGCAAGAAACATATGTTGTAGACAGAACAATAAAGAAAATTATCAGTCAAGTATCTTCCTATAAAAACATGCATGTTATAGAAATATGTGGAACTAGTTAATATCTTAAATAGTAGAAATTTATATGCATATATGTAAAGCTGATTCAATTTCCTTTTATTGTCTACTAAAGCGTTCTATGAAGTGTTGTGGATGCAGAGAGAATGTGTTGAGCTGGTAAACTGAGACTCTAGTCACTAACTGCTGCTAGCATAGTTAGAGTAGCTGGAAAGTCAAGTGCCCACAGATAGACTTATGAATTTAAAGTTTTTTTTGTTTTTTTTTTTTTATGAAGCATGCTCAGTGATTATATTCTGAAATAAACAGAACAAGAGAAGCTGTCAAACCAGTGATTGTAACTCATGCCTTTAGATGATGAATCCAAAATGTCTTCCAAGCAAATCCCTATGCTGTTTTTTAAGGTTAAAAAAAAACATTTTTATTCATGAAAGCCAGTAAGAATTTTAATAGTTTCAAATGATTTCCAACTTAGACTAAAACATAAAAAAATAGGGAGTTTGCAGATGCCATCTTAGACTTAGTGTTCCTCAAAAAAAGTCCCTGAAGTGAACAGTGAAGGTCTGAAAACACAGTATCAAGTCTCTTTGAACACTGCCTGTATTGACATAGGCTTTTCTATTTGAAAGTTTATCTTTAAGAAATACTTCAAAAGATGGTGACAAAACTATTCAAGAGAAAAAGATCCAAATTAGTGTCTAAAGGTTTTAGAGAAGTGTGAAAAGTTCTCTTATGAGCACAGAAAGTCAGTGATAACAGTACACAAAAAAAACCTTGCATTCCATCAACTAGACTACTACCTGCTATAGACTACATCCAATATTGTTAAGGTTTTCTTAAAAGAGATTTGCCATTAGTTTAGGTCGTAGAGAATTTAATGAAGATGTGTTCGTGTACAGGTTCAGCTTTTAAGTATTTAAAACTACAGAATAGTACACAGAATGATGAGATTTCACATAACTGAAGTCTTTGAGGGTTCATGAAGAACCTCTCAGTATTTCCATGAGAGTTTTTATAAATGCTTGAGAATACCACATTGCATTATTTATTTATTTTTTTAAATTTGTTCCAGAAGCTTAAGAGATAAGTGATATCGCTAACAAAATAAATATACATAATGAGGTATAGTAACAAATGGCCTGGGGTGGAAAGAAGGTTAATTTTATTGAAGATATATTGTATGATATTTAACTTGTCACTTGCAAGCTTTTAATTAAGTCAACTGAGTAATTAATTCAATGGATAGAAATACACAGTTAAGAAAGGTCAGACTGTAGTAATCTCATTAATGCTGAATACAACTGAAAACAGTTTAATGCACATGTGTTTATGGAGCTAAGGATGAGTATAATTTCCTACAGATGGACAGACGGTGCTAGTGCAGATGCACATTTCATCTGTAGTCTCATCAAGGCAATAGGCTGGTTTATCTGAGAAGCCACAAGCCTGAAAACAGTTTTGTCCAAGTTCCCAAGCTCCGTAGGCGTTCGTTCTCCTGATAAGCTGTGCAGCATTAAGGTTTTGAGGCTTCTCACCCTTCACTGTCTGTTTAGCAGCCTCCCAAAGAGGTGCTCCCAAGGTTTAACTAGCCTCTGCAGCCCACAGCCAGACTGTCATGAAGTCTGTAGGCTCTTGGGAAGCTGAGAGCTAGAAAGCACGTTTTGCATACGATACACCCGAAGTGTTCCAGAGATGGGGATATTTTGGAGTTTGCCAAACAAATGCCGCCACCTGGTGTTCAGGTATATGGCTTAAATTGACCCGGCAGAAGGATGAGCACAGGCAACGGACACGGGTGAGTAAGCCATCATTGCCATTCCCTCCTCTGAGGGCGTTAAGTAAGGATATAACTGGACTAAGAGGAGTATCAAACAACTTGTAAATCTGTATTTTCTGGGATTCTCCCATTCCAACTAGATCAAGTTTGACAAGTATCAGTCTGACATCCTTGAGCAGCACGATTATTAACAGCAACATACATACCGATCACCCACGTAAGAAAGGGATTAAATCACTTCCTCACCACATGAACATTAAAGACCTGGTCTTCCTAGAAATGACTTCATAATTTGACATATCTTAAATTAACCAGGGCTATCAGTCATGTAATTCAGTGGATTCAAGTATGACTGAAAGATCAACAACCAGTTTTATAAATCAAAACCAAAAACAAAACCAACAAAACAAAAAAACCACAACCCACCAAAAAGAACAATAAATAAATAAAAAGGTGATTTGATGAAGCTTGAGCTTTAGCCAGAAGTCCCAAAGAAGAAAAATCTCCACTTCTTGTAACCAGATTTCTTCTGCCAATATGGGATATCTTATCCTAAAGATGTTCACATCCAATGACAAAATCACGACAAAGAAGTAACCCAGAATAATTCACTGGACAGAGTCTGTATTTATTTGTGTTGATACTTGTATATATGTAAGTTATATAAACAAATGTATGTAGTTTCTATATGAAGTTGAAGGCTGCCATTTGTTGAGGTATTATCCTTCACTTATTTAGACAATTCAATTTTCCAGAATTCCACTTCCACGTATTTATTCTAATGCTAACTTTTCAGGAAAATTTGGGGTAAAAATTACATCTTTTTTCACCAAAGTGAAATGTGACTTCTGGTTAAGTCCAGTTACACAACTTGCAAGAAAAATGGATGTAGCTCCCACATGCTGATTTAGGAAAAAGTAGATATGAAGTTAATGCTTAAACAACACATAAAGCACAATAATCTGTATTAGATGGGTTATATTCATACTGATACAAGTGAAGAGAAAGAATTAAAATTAACAGACTGTGTGTAGACAGTAACTTCATATGTTTTCACCTTCAAATGCTTATAAAACAGTATTGGTGATGCTGAACATGTGGAAGTATCAGCAAATTTTTTTAGACCCAAGTTTGTCTAGTTAGGACATGATCAAAAGGAAACATAAAGCCTTGCTGCAGACATCAAGTCAGGACTAAGCTTTACACTAAGTTTTCTGAACTACATTCACAATACTGGAGACTGAAATAAAGCTAACAGGAAAAGAGAAACAAATAAGCAAACAAACAAACAAAAAAAGTAAGCATCATAAAACCAACTTTCCCAAACATTAAACTCTGTAGTAAACAATTTTTACCAGGGTCCTGAGGAACTCCATCAGCTCTCCATGTGGTGTAGATGAAGGTCTGAGAGAAATAAAATTGCAGTTGTTTAGCCACTGAAGGCAGTCATTCGTGCTTTGAAGTATTTCATCAGTACATATTTCATTTACTTCTGATTGCAGGTCTTTAAGACACTGTTCCATGCTATAAAGAAAAAAAAAAAAAAAAAGGATTTTTTCATGACTTGGAAATAAAATTATTTTATATACCCCATTTTTCAAAAACAAAAACTACTTCAAATTATTGTAACACTAGTCCTTCTTCTTCATAAATTAAATTACTCTTGCTAAGTAAGGCCTGAATTTCCAGCATTAATATTATAATGTATTTGAAAAAGTTCTCACACAATCTTGTACTTTCCAGTAAAGCAGTTGGTGAATAAGATATTGCTCACCGTAAGAGCTGGTCCTTGGTGTTTAATTAGCTAAGGAAGATAATATAAGCTGAATTAACTACCATATATAAAGGTGAATGTGTCATTCTGTTCCTTTAGCAATCAGCAGTAGCTTTATAATACATAAGATATTAACAACCTCTTAAAGACTGATTGACACGCCACAGAAAAAGCTGAAAAGAATTTTAGTCACTTTTGCTGAGAAAGCAGATCTTTTATTTCCTGTTTTTTGTTATTAGAATATCTGAAAGAAAGTTTGTTTTCAAGGAGCTGATCCACTCCTTAACACCCCTATTTGTGAAATCATGTGTAGTTGATATGGTAATTACTGTGATTCCAGTGGCAAAAATCACAAGAACAGCTGATTATCGAAACAGGTTTCATTTCTGTTGGTGTTTCTATTTGGCACCTACATGAAAAGAACAGAAAATAAAAATCCAGAAACAGTCTACCTCCACATCATTTCCTACAAAAACACCTTTTCACTATTTCGTAACTACTTATCTTAAAAGCGATGCTTAATGTTTTACCTGGTTTCCATTAATAAAATAGTATTGACTATCTGTTAAACATAGGCGGACCTAGGTTTAATAGAAACAAAGCCAACGCTAAGACCAAATTTTGGTTTATGGCAATGCAAAGCAATTCTCACTATTACGTGAATTTTATTCTGGAGTATATTTGTTAAATTGTTTATGTTCTTAGAGCTGATAAAGGATGTAAGGTTTGATGCAAGTTAAAGTTTAGTTCTTTCTGTTAGTGGAGTTAAAGGACTAGATGACACCCAGCTAGCTCTTTACAGATACTTCAGTGGCTGATACTTTTGATCATGTTAGTCTCTATTTTCATGCCATCATGACAACAAGAAAGCCTATTGTACTGCCTCTTTGTTTTATATAGATGAAGTATGTTTGTTTTTCTTTACCTGCTCGCTAACATTTACAAACTAATATGTTTGGCAAAGTAGACAAGAAGATTAGAAAAGAGGAGAAGACGAGAAAATGAGGGCAGGAGGAGAGGAGGAGAGAGAAACTGAATATCAAAGTGTGTAACAAGGTAAAGAGTATTACAAGTAGTGACAAAAATACCAGCTTAAAGACCTCTGCTTTTCCAAAACACATGCAACGTAACTTTTTAAATTAGTAACCTCAGGTACAGTATGGGTATTTTTTTCTGCATAACTCCTCTGTACAGAAGGATTAATTTAACAAATGTTTATAAAATATGTAATCTGCTTTAAATATGAAGAAATAACAATGATGAATGAAAAATGATGACATGATGAAAAGCCATTTTGCTTATCGTCCACTGACTACATTTTGTCATTTGATGGTGCCTACGTTACTGTGGAAGAAGTATTTATTTGTTTTTGTTTGTTTGTTTGTTTGTTTCTACTGGATTTTCTCCTTTACTGAGGGATTTGCATTTTATTCTTTTACAGATATTATGCAATGTACCCTAAACTCCTTCTAGTTGTCTCATTCTGATCAATAACGATAAAATGAATCACTATCATCCATACCTTTGGCAACAAAGTCTGTTAATTTGAATTGACATGTTAGAAAATCAATGGAAAACAAAAAGCAAATGATCACACCAAATTATGTGCTGAGATAAACCACAGACTGGGTTATCCTTTTATTTGTAAGTAGCCTACAACAAATATAACGTATTTTGTTCTGAGAATTCCATGAAGACATATCAGTGATGATAAATACCATTTTGTGCCTTTTGTTTCTTTAAAATAGTCATAGAAAATAACAAGCTGAAATAGTAAATTGTATCAATGGTAAACACAGAATGTAAGGACAACTCTGTACTGTAACTTAAGTGCAGAGTGCCTATAACATTTTGAAAGGGGAAAAAAAATACATACAATGTTTCCAAAACAAGGATGACTATAAAACTTAAGTAAGTAAGTTACTTACTTTAAGTTTACTTACTTTTAAACTTAAAAATACATGGGTCATTTTGAACAGCTTATCTTCCTATATTTAATTGTATTCAATAACAATTATGGATACATTAGTTTCATGCTTAAAAGGCATGATAAACCAGTCAAAGTGTATTTTACTGACATGAAGACACTGCATTTTACAGCTGCGTTATCTTCACGAACCAAATACAGTAAGTAGAATGAATGGAAAAATATCTTAAAACTTCTAAAATATTATGAATACATGGGTAGTCTGCACACCACTCTCCATAAAATTGAAGCGGAAGTCTTCTCGAGACTTTTCTGAGCATCAGTGAGCTCAGAATGATGCGCACTGAAACGAGTACCTGCTCATTGTCACAGGACCTTATCAGGAGCACAGAGGACTTCCACTGAAAAACAATCTGCCTGTGGCCCAGTCAGGCTCCTGGTGGGACAGCCCGGCCATGAATGCTGACTCTAAACTTGACAAAAGATTGGCACGTATCTTTTTAACTTGTGAAACCTGTTCTTTGGAGTATGAAACAAAATGCCTTGTTCATACACCTTGACTCCTGGAACACGAGCTACGGCTTTTTATTGTGGTGTGCTGATGTGCCTCATTCAGTCACACCCAACGGATAACAGCACCGGGCATTGTAAAAGGGACTACAGCTCTTAGCCTCTGCCAGTCTGCTTCAGTTAGGAACCAGCTTTCACATTCATCTTCAACATCTGAATTTGTGTGCAAGTCAATAAAACACAAACCACGGACAAGCCACAGCCTTCACAGGAACAGATATTTTAGTTATTTGTCCCAGCACTGATAAAGGGATTAGGAGGATACATTTCAGTGGACCTCCCTGTAGGTACAAACCATTATAATTCTATTAATTTTGTTTAATCCTTTTATCTCAGTAAGGTAAAAGTGTTATTTGTACTAAAACTGTTTTCCATTGAATAAAATGTTTTCATACTGTTTACTTACAACATACTGTAGTTAAACACGATATCAAAAACATTGCTATTTCTCACTTTTATGATTTTTGTCAACATATACTATTATGTAAGATTACTTCTTTATATTAATTAAATTATTAAATAGAATATTTAGGTTTCTGGTTACCTCTGAAAAAAACACTCTTTATGTGCATCCTCTGAGTTTAGAAAGCAGCTTTTTAAATAAAAGACTTCCTCAAAATTATAATTATCCTTACAGTATATAAAACTTTATAATTTTGTATTTGTGTAGAAAAGAGTCTGTTTTCCAAGTTTGCTGAAGTTTCAAAAACTCTAAACAAAATATATGATCTTGATGTCAAAAATGTGCTTAAGGTATGTAATGAATTATATTCTTACAATCACAAACAAGTACAATCACAAACAGCTATTTAAAAGGCTATATTCATTTTTTTTCCCAAGTAATCCTTTTTCAGTAAAGGTTAAATGAAATTATGTTTCAGTAAGTTCATTGCAGTAAACAACCTCAATTTTTTGAACAAACTGAGGCATCAATCCAGATGATATCAATGGACACTCTGCATGTAACGACAGGACAATAAGTTGTCTTAAAAACACATGTGGTCAATGGAAAAAATACAGACATGTCTGTGTGCAACCCCACCTGAATCAGGCAGACAAGATCTGGAGGACAACAGGGAAATCAGATGTAGCTCTGTACTTAATGTTTTTTTCCTGTTTACCACTGTTAACCGGGTCTTTGTTCCATATGGGTTTTTTTGTTTGTTTTTTGTTTTTTAAATATCCTCTGAAACACTTAACCTTACCGATAAGGAAAGGAATCCAATTCATGTTTTAAATGAACAGGTACCAAAGTTAAGACATTGATGGAACTAACTAGAAAGTACTTAATTCTTCTGTTGGAATTCAGCCTATTGGTACTACATCAGAATATCTGTGCACGGTCAGTCAGAATTTCTGCAGGTGTCTGGCAGTGGTCACTAGGAGATGTCAAAGAAAAATTAAAACAAGGCATACCAGAAAAAAAAAAAAAGTTAATACTTCTCAGAATATTTTCATCATCTTCAGCAGTTTGTGACATATAGATTTAAACCAGATAGTGTCTTAGCATTTAACGGGCCTCAATTAGTTTTTCTTCCATGAATGCTATGGAACTGTTCATACACAAAAAGAAAAGAAAAAAAAAAAAAAAAAAACACTACAAAACAGCCACCAAACTACTAAATACAGAGTGCAGTATAAAAGTAAATGAAAAAAAATAACCTAACTCTGTAGCAAAGCAATCTGAAAGTTATGGATTTTTGTGAAATTGACTGATTTTTCAAGAAAGATACCTTCAGTTCCCCTTGAGGAATATCTTGAGCCTCCATGAGCGCATCAATGTTTGCAGTTAGAATTACCGATATGCTATTATGCCAGTGAAAATGTGATTTCAATGAAATAGCTTCTCCTTCTTACAATTGAGGGTGGTTTTTTTGTTGTTGTTGCTTTAATTTTTACAAATTAAGCTAAATTCTGTTACGTTACCTGTGTCCACGTTAAGAGTGCTTTTCTGGAGTACCATTTGTAAGTATTCACACTGTACAGAGACAGTCTTCACTTGAGAACTCCTATGTCCTCCTATTTATTAAGTTAATAACCGTTTTTAGGAATAACCTAACCATGTGGAGAGACTGCTTTTGACATGACTGCATCAACACACAAACTGAGGGACTGTTCAGTTACAAACCAAGTACTGTAATGGAGCTGGTAGTGTATGTGCTGCCACACTGATACAACATTTTGAAAAACATAGCATCAAAATGAGGGTTGCTGTCTCCATGCATCATTCTCCATTGCCTAAGATGACTACAACTAAGTTGAAGGATGATCTTTTAACTCCTTTCAATTCCTAAAGAGCACTGTTTCAAATTATTTCACATAGAATATGGAACAGCCATAAAATGACAATGAGATTGCTTAAATTTAAACTGCTAAGCTATAAACTGAAGTAATCTTTAAACCTCATGTTACTTGTGCTTAAGAGCCTCATATGCATCCAGATCTGCTGTTAGGATGCTAGAATGTTTACATGTCTTTTATTAAGAACAGATAGGTTGTTTTAACATTAATGAAACAATTGTTTCCACTGTCTTCTGAAGGCAGAAGCACTAACCATGTATTAGTTTGCGATCATCATTTATATTCCTGGAAAAGTTTGACTGCTAGCTTACAGGGCATTTCATGTAGTATCAATCATACCATTTGGAAATCTGTGTCAGAGGACCTGCCATATACTTTGAGGGTAAGAGATCTTTGAAATAAACTTTTAGCAGTGTAATTCCCACATGCATTTTCCTCGTACATTTTCTAGAGAGAAAGCTATCAAGAAAGACGCAGCTATCTCAAACTCAGGGGCCACGCGCAGAGACAACACAAGCTGAAAAGGAATAAAATTACATCCTTTTTGTAGTTCAATTACTCCTTCCTACGAATTACAATAGGGCAGTGTTTAGACAGAAACTTTTCACAAGGATTTTAGTAACATTGTTCCAGTATCTCAATAAGAGCTAAATTCTCTGTTAAATACTGTATGAATGTAGAGCACTTGTAGAGCAAGCAGATTACATATACAAGTATCAGGGTTTTCTTTTTTTTTTTTTTTTGGATGAATATTAAATCCAAGCGTCCATTAACAATGTTTTTCCTGTCGTGTTGGCTGTAGTTAAAATTCTTGTGAATATTCAACCGCTACTTGGGATTTTGGATGGAGATTCCAAGACTTTGCCAATTCTTTTGAATAAGAAACAAGTGAGGTGTAGCTCCTACCTGAAAATTCCAGAAAGGAACAAGCCACGATTTTCTTCAAAATAAAATAAAAAAATAAAAATAGAGAGAAAGATAACCCTTGCAGCACATCTCAGTTTAAAAATACATGAGCCCTTGCATACAGTAATTCTGATACAGAAAAATGTAATGAGACAGCAGTGCTTAATACCTTGTCTGAAACTCCTGTTCCTTTGCTGTGAAGTGTTAATGGTGGGAAGTATTTCTATGCACATCAGCAATGTTGTAAACAACATCCAAGATAACTGGAAAGTGTCATACTAGCATCTTGGTTAAGGCACTTTCCAAATAATCCTGAAGTCTGCAAGTTAAGCATCCTGTCCTGATTATAAGGACTTACTCAAGTCCTGATTATAATTTATATGAACAGTTATGGGACAAGATGCAATGCTGTAAGTACTTATTAGTCTTGACCTCACTGGAGCCCTTGAAAAAAGACCTTCAACAAAATCCCAGATGACTGATTTACTGTTAATTAGACAGAGGGTCAGCTTGAAGTTTATCAGACTGAAGTCAAATTAAGCCTCTGTAAAAAGCCCTAGAAAGATATGGTCTCCAGTGTATCACAGAAATATAATTATTAGTAAATAATTTTGCTGAAGTCTGAGTAATTCTTCTGTTGAAGAAGACCTAGAATACCTCACGATGTCCTACAGCCTCATAGCATCTGTTGGCACTTTATTGCCACTAAAAAGCAGCCAACCACCCACTGAAGAGACAGCAATGCACGTGCACGCACATGCACGTGTATGCACACACACACAAATCATCAACTGCTAAAGAGCTTACAAAGCTTGCAATCGTATTTAAGCTGCGCAAACTTGCCTTGCTTTCAAACCCTATGCCTAATTTTCTGCTTAGTAGTAGTAAATATCAGTCAAAAGTTTAGTTCTGTGAATTACTCATAAATTAACTGTTATGAACTCTTAGGCGTCCATACTGGAAGACAAAAAATCAAGCAACTCAGTTTTGAGAAACAACGAAAGTCAAAGCAAATGTGAGGGGAAATACTGGAGACAAATGGCAGTCCTAAAGAAATTATGAATACAGCTTCATGTTTTAGAATAACCTGACACTACCACTGCACTTAAAACTGGGCAGCAATGACAATGGCTTTGAAAGTTCATATTCACCTCCCTCTGTAAACTAGTGTAAAAATAAAGTTTACATTCAAGTGCAATAAGAGCTCTGTTATAGAATAGTGAATGAATGAACCACTTATTGCCTTAAAACTTAGAAATAAAACAATTTCCCACAGATGCCTTTTTTTTTTCCTTTGTTATAGTGTCAAATAGAATTGGTACAATTCAAAAACATAGAAAGTAATTCAAGAGCTGGAAAGCATATCTGATTTGTTGTGTCACACGATTTTATAAAAGCTATTCAGTTGGAAGGCAATAAATGAGCATTCAAGTGATTTACACACTTTTGGATCATAATTTTTTACACAATGTTACATTTTTAAAAATATATATATGCTGTATACTATTATGTTTATTCTCTGTGGTATAATAAAATCATAAATCTATCTGATGAAAAATAGATTGTATTCCAATTGTATCACTGTAGCACATAGAGCTGCTCTTATCATACCACTTACAAAGATCAATGGTAACTTGAAAATGATTTCATTCCATGCTACCTCTAATATATTAGCAATAAAGGACTGTTTTTAATTTAAAAGTCACATCAGCTGCTGTCCATCTTCTTTTAAACTCCTCTCGATTTCTGAAACTGACGTATTACAGGAGCGAAATATCACCTGGCAGCAACAGGGTTTTCTGACTTTCCCTGAGAAAATGAGTTGAAAAACTATCTTAAGTGTCAATTCAACAGAAATGCAAAGCTTTTCCTGACACGTGTTGCTGAGCTACCACACCCTAATCAAATTTCCTCCTCTCCCTGCAGACCTTGCAGAACTTAAAACCTTTGGATCTTACAAAGCTTAGAAGCAAAGGCTCATCTAATTTGTAGGACTGAAACTATGAGAGGGGCGTTCTTAAAAATGCATATAGTTCCACTGTGATGATGTTAATGTAAAATGTAACATAAAAAGTTCACTGATGGTACTATTAAAAGGAGCGGTCAGCTGGCCTCTTCTTCCACAGCCAAAAGATTTCTTAGCCAGCAGTACAGATTTGACACATATTAAAAAAACACAAACAAAAACAGTAGTAAGGCATGTGTTCATTTTGACAATAATCATTCTAATCCTTAGGCTGACTCTGCATAACAATGACAAAATCAGTGTTATTTGGTAGCTGAAGAGGTGACAATATCTGGTTTACACATTTGTTAAATATGCTGGTGCTATTTTTCCCAGATACGTAACACCATACACCAAACACATCTTTGACTATTATATGACATCAAAGTAAGTAAGTGTCAGCATTTCACTACCATCAACAGCTGGAAAATTGTAATATGAAATTGCACTGCGCAGTGGTCCACAACTCAAAATATATTTCCCAGATCTTCAGTAACATTGTTACCTTTGGGTAGCTACTATCAAAATGTCTGTAATCACTAAGATTTTAAGCAAAATTTTGAAAAGTGAGACATTGATAATATTAATAATAATAACAATAAACCTAAAAAAAATCTCAGCTTGGCGTAGCAAATATAACAGTAATTCAGAGATGACCTAAATCAGTTTTCAGTGACGTATAGCAAAGATTTATCTCCATTATTCAGGAAGCCGTTTGGTAGCAGACAAAGACCTCTCACAAATGTGGCCTTCATTAAAATTACATGATCAAAAACCAAATGTCATGAAGGGCATTCTTTGAAGTCATGACTCTACAACATGCTTTTCTATCTAAAGGCAAACATTGTCAAAATTTAACACAAGATGATGGTTCTTGTTATATCTCTGAATGTATAAAGGATACTTAATCTATTTGCATAAGAGCACCTTTCACAATATTTAAAATACTTCAGAACGTATTTTTAAAGTACCAAAAAAGCTTAGCCACAAAATGCACCATCACTTTTCAAAGTAGAAAGGCACAATACCTTGAAGTGATTTTCCTATACTCATGCAGAAAGTGGGCATCAACAAAGAACTTTTTCAGTACTTCGCAGTTTCTAAAGCATTGATTTTTGTGAACTAGTGTGCAGCAAAGAAATGGACAATGAAATAAATTGCAAACCAAATTCTAGTTAGAAAATCTGGTATTGCAGCATAAATGTAATTGAAATAGGTAAAATAATTTTATAAGAAATATTTGTACTAACTTGCTCTATCTACTTTCATTAGTACTGTTTAAAGGACACCATGGGTTCAAATTTTACTTTTTTGTAAAATTCTGCAGCTCTTAGTGAACAAAAATTCCTTTAGGTATAGAAAATACAACTGCAATGGAACTATATGTTTTTTTCTTCCACTATCACAACTACTACAATAAATCCCAAGATTAAGATGATGCAAATGTTAAAAGTACCATGCAGAGAAACACCAGAGCACAAATATTAAATGCCATTAAAATGTGTTAAATGCTCAAGCAGTAACAGTGAATTACTATGGAAATAATGAGAATTTTAACCTACAGCTAGAAAAGAAAGAAGATAAAAGATGTATTTCTTCCTAAACGTAATGACTTTCACTAACATTTTGAATATAAATAAAACTCTCTTTACCTGGAAGAATTCTTCTTTATTTTTTCATCAATATCATTAAGGACTTGTTGAAACTCCGATTCTCCAGGAAGGACATTTAACAAACAGTCTAAATTGGAAGAATCGAGAGAATACTCTCCTCCCCACTCCATATTCAGAATCTGTAAAATACAATATAAATACATAAAAATAGTTAAGAAAGGAAAAAATCAGACTGTAAGTATCAACATTTATAAGATATTGAAATAATGAAATGCATACATTAATGCTGGAAGCATTTGTGTAGGAAATTATAAAATCAGTGTTGAATAGCAAACCTTTTGCCTGCTTCTGAGTTCAGTTCTATAGAGAGGTATACCTGTAAAAAAGATATAAATTTCATATCTTTCATTTTTCATTTTTAAACAAACAGTTATTTTATCTCAACTGGAGTAGTAACTTTGTTTTCTGGAATGGAAGCACATCATCACAGCTAACTAGAACCTAAAAAAATTCAGATCAAAACACTTCAATGTACCTGAAAACAAGAGACATCAAGCTTTTGAGATGTCTTTCTCAGTAACTTACTTGATACCTACTTTGCCAAAACCTAAGTCAAATCCACTGGTCTACTCAAACAAAATAAGACACTAAATCCCAGGAGTCTCTACGTCATAAGCAAAGCACAAGCAGAGTGCTGCTATTTTTTGAGAAATAATGAAATTGATTTTACAACTAGTGATGACTTAGGACTAAAATTAAAGAAAAAATTACTTAAAATTGGAAAGTTCTTAATAACTAGCCTATTTAATGTCTACTATTTATTAATACTATTCATATTCCAGCAGTAACTTGAGGCACAGATTTTATTATTCAGATACGCGCAGTATTTGAGCAACAAATTATGATGAATTAAACATTCACCATTTTTCTTACAAGCAATAAAAGTTTATGAAACAAGCACTATGTTGGCCAAACAAGATTATTTTAATATTTTAGACTACAAACTGTAATAATAGAAATGATAAAATGCATATGTAATTTTCCAAACAATGAAATCCTGAATGATCAGAATTAGCTTTACTTACATTGTAAGCCTAAGTTAGTTTATGAAAAACACCATACAATTACCAGTGTGATTGTGGTTCATATTATCTTTTGGATAGTGACTCACTATATTTTCACTAAAAAATATGCTTGCTGCATCACCAACCCTTATTGAAAAAGAGATCACGAGTGCCTACTCTGCCAGTATTCAAATGCAAACCTATCAAGACTGATACTTTTTCCTCAAATACTGTTTCTTCGTACTTAATATCAAGATCTCTAAAGGACTAAACCCTGAACTGAGCAGAAAGTTGCTCAGTTCTTATGTGAATCTTAATAGTGATGGCATGAATACCACTTTTTAACCCCTGTTGCTGCTGGTAGATAAGTTCCTTTTTTTTTTTCTTTCCTTTTTTTTTCCTTTTTTTTTTTTTTTTCTCCAAGGAAATTCTTCTAGTCACATTTGGGGAATTTACCTAGCATCACTACTGTAAAAATAAACTGATGGATTCTAAGTGAACATTCTACAAACACGTGCTCCAAAATACACATCACGTTAAGACTGAAGATCAAAATAGTATGTTTGGTCAAATATGAATACAAAATTATAAATAGCAAAACTGCCCATTTCTTCAGCAGAAGTGTCACCATTGATTCTGGCTTTGGTCTTTCAAAAAGAAAAGTTAAAGCCTGAAGGTCCTGTGGAGCCTTGTATCTTGCACATTTGAATGAACAGTATAAAACACATAGAGCTATGAAATATTTATTATATCATTTTCTTAAATTCTCAGAAGCTAAAGAATACCCCTTCACAAATAACAATTCCAGGACTTCTAAACACTTTGGAATGTAGCTGAAACTCAGTCACCCTTCTGGTTAAAAGGTCTGGATGTAAACCAAATGCATCATGTAATACATCGAGGGAGGATCGGTCTTTGAACATAAGACTCAAAGTATTTTAACAGATGTTGCTGTAATTAAAGACACTGTAATTAAAAGTAGAAGTTTTAAAAAGCACTCTCCCAAATGCTGAAAAACTTCAGTCAGCCACTCTGGCAAAAAACAGTGGGCCAACTAAGTTGTTCAACAAATGCAAAAGGATTAAACAGTGCTTTATGAAACAGAGGTAAAATGAATACTGAAAATAAAGTTGTTTACTTGTATATGATACTATTTATATTCAGACATGGTCACACAAATCCATTCCCTTTTCTCTTAAGAATTACTTCGGAGTTTATACAGAATGTGACACTAACTCTATTCAACACCTATAAATGAAACCCATCTTTTATTGAATTACTCTTCCAGAACAGTCAAAGATTGGTGTAAAATGTACTGTATAATAGATACATATAATGAAAAAACCCACGCATTTGAATGATTCAAAGTTTTCATAAAATAGCTGTGCAATCAAAATTTAATATTTGTTCCTTATTTTTTTCCTTTCATGGCAGCCAAAATAAGCTTGTGTTTCACAGAAAAATACCAGTACAGTTTACAGACCACTTACTGTTTAAAAAATTCATCACATGAAAAAAATCACCTTGTAAACACGACAGCCTAGTTTTCACGTATGCATTTCTGTAAGGCTTCTAAGTCATACTTTCCCAGTTCACTTGTCAAAACAAGGTAATTATTTTTCTCAGTCTTGGTTTACAGGGAAAAAAGAACCATTTGATTAACCAATTTCCAAATACCGTTTTACATGGTCATCAGCAACTCCTTCATATAAAAATCCAAATATTTCAGTAATACAAGACTATCACAAGAAGAAGAAAAAAGCAAAGTAAAAACGTTGCAGAAGGAACGCGTAAGTACCTCAAGACATAAACTGATTCAGACTGAGCAGGGACTCCACTGTTCCTTGGGTGCCCCGGTGGGCACAGCTGAAGCAGACCATCACCTGCTCCACCGCTGGGGTTATCCCCTTCTGTCCCCCTCTCCTAGGGGAGTCGTGGCTGCTCCCTGACAGCCAGTATGGCGAAGCCCTCCTGAGATGGTGGAAAAGTGATTTTTGTTAAGAGAAGAACCTGCGTCTTCACATTTTTATTATTTGTAATATTACGGGGGGGAAAAATTGTCTTTCATATTCCTAATTCTTTCAAAGTATTTTAGATTTAATAATGCACTGCTTCTGCAAATGTAATTAACTTAACAATAGCTCTTATGCTGCATAAATAGGATCATTCTATAGGTTTTGTAGTAACTATTACAGGGAAATATTATGTGTTTCGAGGCAATCAATCTTACAGAACTGGATTCACGTGTAGCTCACCTGTAAGAGCTACAGTCCTTTTCAAAATATATTAGAGGGCCACCAATCGCCATTTAAATGATGTAACTGTCACTCTCATTTGGTAGCTACTCAGGAAAGGTAACCTATGTACAGTGTAGCTCAACAAGAAATAGCTTTCAGGTCTTTTATTTTAACCCACCTCTAATTTTAAATTTAATATTTAAATATTTTTATTTTTAGTATCAACATGATTTAACTTCACTGTAACAATACGGCACCTCTAACAATCCTAACATTAAAAGTTGATTTTTATCAGGAACAGGGTATTTGAAAAAACATTATGGAAGATTCAGGTTGATGTAACAGATAGATACTTTTTTTTTTTCCCAATTCATACAGTGTTTGCCACTTTTTTTTTTTAACCACTTCAGGAGCACTTTTCATTGCTTTGTGTGAGTTTTTTATTTCAGTGTCAATGAAAAGGAAGCAACCTTTTCATAGAAGTCCTAAATAAAATGATAATTAGTTCAAATCAGGTATTTTCTCATTCTGATAGAACAATTCAATAAACATTATTGTTGTGAAAAACCTTCCATTACAGATATACATGGAAATTTGAAGGAATTTCTGGGATTAATTTGTAGTTTGTAATGATTATATTTACTGTAATAAACATTTGTTCTCAGACAAATAGTTTGTCAAAAGCACGTGGACCTAAAACTTAGGTAGATTTTTGTACAGGCATTTTCACTAAATGTATATACACATACAGTATATCTGTATACCTCCCTAAATCACAATATCTAACTATAGATTCGGAGTCTAACATACTGTAAAATAGATATGCAGCTATAGATCTCCCAGTCCCAGAATAAATCCTATTCTTTTTAAATATAAATCATTAGTATTTCATTACACTGGTTAAAACATTATTAAGTAAGTCACTTTAACAGCATGGAAATCCATTCCAACATTTCTAGCAACTTTGTAAGCATTGACAGAGCTATTTATTGACAAATACTCAGTACAGTTACTGCTTAATTTCTCTACAGCACTTCAGGCAGTTAAGATTCTTGTTTTGACTTCAGTGGGTTTCAGCTATCACTGGACAGAATCAACCATCAAGAGGGTCAGGCAAATTTTTTGTTATAGTTACACATGACCTGCAGGGTAAAAAAATCTAAATCCAAATTTAAAGTTCAGTTGGCCTGGAATTTCCTCTGAATCAATTGCCTAGTGTAATGGAAAATTGATTAGCTGGGTCCTTTAGGCCCTTTTGAGAAAAAAATAAAAATAGTACCTATGTATTGAAGAAAATCAGAGCAGAACTGAAGCACTAAGTGTAAAGGCAGACATGGTGTTTGGTCACACTGTTGGTCCTCCAAGTAAACTTTAAACCTTTTTTGTGTTTTCACAAGAAACCTTGAATACATTTATGCAACCTCTACTTAAACTAAGAAGTTTTAGGAAGTACACCATTTCACAAAACAGAGATCCGAAGAGAGACTGGCCCACTGCCTTTGAGCATCCAGCTGAGCCAATTGAACAGTGGGTCTTCAGAAAGAAGACAAAACTAACCATTAAGGTTTCAATAAAATCCAGAGGTAGGCTTCTCTACACACACTAGTGTGTATGAAATGTCAACCTTAGCACAATCTACTACTTAAGCATTGGCAGATATGTAATGGAACCAACTATTTATGGGCTGTCACACCAAGTATATGATGCATACTTTGATAAAAGGTCTTAATTCCCTGTATTGCTATGCTGGTAAGGCCAGAACATGACACAATATTTAACACATTTATTTAAGCAGACTGAAAATTAACAATCCTAATTAAATGAATTTCAAATAATTTTAACATAAGTAGTTTGACAAAGATAGAGAATTAAATACCAAGTTTGTGTTTAATAGTGGAAGGATAAGAAAAAAAAGTCTTCAATTTGGTTATGACAATTTACCTTTATGGTTTACTATGGAAAAAATATTTTGATTGTATCATAACTTCGGTTATTTACCGCAACCAGCACACATGTATAGACAAACCCCTTCAGTGGAAAAAGAAAAAGCAAACAAACAAAAAACAACAACAACAAAAACAACAACAAGAACAAATTGGTAGGCTGCTATTGCTTTATTAAAATCAGTGATTTTTAAACCAAGATTTGTGTAAGCTGAATCTAATTATTCTACAATTCTGCCATTTGGTCTTTAAAAAGTCAGTCAAGAGTTAAACAAGAAATCAAGACCTGTCATGAATTTCATTCAGTTAATGTCCATCTATTATTTTAGCTCCTGTATAAGACACTTTTTTTCCAAATAATTTAAATACTACCCTTAGTATTTTTCATGATACCTTTTAAATAACTACTTATATTTTGAATTTAAATAATTTACACATATAAAATATTTAGAAACTACTACACAATACCCATACCCATTTAGCAACATTTTTTTCAAAATATAATACCCTGCACTTCAGCACAAAATTCTTTGTCTAAATGCAACCTAAGTACCATGGTAATCAAACTTTCTGGACTGTTACAGACAATCTAAATATTTGAAAGCTTACTTTCATGTTACGTGATTTTACACCTAGTGATCTCATCCCACACATATCCAGGAAAATAAAATAATTATTACTGTTAACATTAATTTAAAAAGAGGATGTCAATGGACCAGTGATTTGTAAACGCAGACATTTCAAAGTGTGGCACTGTATACACACAGAGCTAGCCAAATCTTTTCTTTTTTTTTTTTTGATACTGCTTCTTATCTTACAGGTGATATCTTTTTATTGCTCTAACATCTCTGTGAAACTAGAGGGGATGAGAGAATTGACACGATTTTTCATCGCTGAGCTTATATTCCAAAGCATCATCTTAACAATGATTTCCCTTATCTGTATTTAGTTGCACAACTGTTCCCAGATGCTTTACTACACATAAGATGTCATCTGCAATCACACAGCAGGCAGAGATAGGGATGGCAGTGGCTTGAGATAATATTCATTGTGAAATTCCTACTGTTCCAGACTCTGCATCTCTGAATATTTAAAGTTTTTTGGAAACCACATAGGGTTTACACAAGAAATACATTCAAAAATCGTAATTTCTAGAGCTCTCCTCTGATACAGTAAAAGCTTTTTACCCAACCTTCCATGGGAAAAATCCTTTCAAAAATTGTATCACTGTCTAAAATAAAGACTGCTAAAAGAAAGTAAAGAAATTAAAATTTCCTTCTATAAAATAACACAACCCTTTTTTGGTTCTGCTAACGGTCAGGTACAGAAGATCCCAATTTAAATTTTCCAATTGCCCATCATATTCACCCATTTCCCAGGCTTTCCTGAAACATACACAGCTTTTACAGAAATAATACCATCTAGTTCCAGAAAAAAAGAAATATATATAATACATATATATTGAATGCATACCAAAAATAGTCTTCATGAGGGTAGTATTTAAATAATATTTGGAATGCCACGAATAACTTTGACACAAGTTTTAGTAAAAACATTTTATAATGTTCCCCCTGAAGACATTTTATATTTAAATGTTAATTTTATATTCTTTAGTTATTACTCACCATACGTATAACACATTTTCCCTTGCATTTTTCAAAGAAATATTCTCAGTATCTATAATTAAATTTGCAACTATATCGGGCACATTCTTCCTACAACTCTGCCCTTATAAAAGACAGAAAATTCCCCCAAAGTGGGAATAAGATACATTCCACTAAGTGGAACTGAAGAAACACAGTCCTCACTTTGGCTTGTATCTAAAGCAGTAATATTAGATTGCAGTTCTCCAATCTAATGCAGTTACACCAGCCATAAAATGATCATTACCGCCTAAAGCCTTGAAAACAGACTAGATATGTAGCTCTTGTGGAAATCTTCCTATTCTAAGAATCAGTTAATGTGCATTTCTGACAAATGTGGTATGCTGTTATTTGTGGGTTCTTCAACCTATGAAGCTTTGTGCTGTTTTCTAGAATTCTGTATGTGCAAGAATTTAAAACGAAGATCTATGAGTTCTCCTTACCACCTCACCTGCATTCTTTGGGATTCTCACAGTGAGTTGCTGAGAATACAAAGGAAAGGAATCAGCACTGCTTTCTTAGATTTCCTTCTGCTCAGGACTGGTAGGAGATGCTCAAAGACATAGAGATAATCCTCATTTACATACACTTAATCAAACACCAATGGCCAAAAGCAGTGGATTCAAAAGAGGAACATGCCATCTGGAGTTGCAAAGAAACTCCTGAGGAGTTACGTCAGAAAAAAGTGATAAAGCATAACATGATTTCATAACCTTCAGAAAAGAAGAAACGGCCATCTTCTGAGTAGCTCTTCAGTGGAACGGTCTTATAGCATCTCCCAGCTGGGTACCCCATAGCTGGAGTCCCACCGTGTACAATATTGAAGATTCAACGTCTATCAACAAGCTATCCATTAGCAAAGATAAAGAAGGCTGCAGGATGCCTCTCCTCATGTAATTCACTTTCATGACTGTAGTTCTAATATATGTAATAAATTTAAAAATAAAAGAATAAACTTGGTGTAATGTTTTGTTCTTCAGAAATGGTTTAAGGCCTTTCCCAAAAAATTCAATAGTCCGCTTTTCTGCTATTGCCATATGCACTGAAATGCAGCACAAAATCCTCCTGTCACTGTGATTAAAGCTGCATCAATCTCATTGTCAAATGCATATGCTTTATGAATGACGAATGTTTCAAAGATTATTTTCAATTACAAAAATAATTACTGATCAGTAGACTAAAGTAATCACTAATGCATAGACAAGGGATTCTTAGAAATCTAGGTACAAATACCTTCTATGTATGTTTTCTTATCATCCTTTTTTTTTTTTTTTTAATTAATGGTATTTGCCAAGAAAACACACAACAATTAGAATAATTTCAAAACAGTACATGGTATTTCATTTATTTTCCACACCTATTGCTCAGGATCATAAGTACCGACTAAATTTTGCATGATAGTATGAGAAAATATCTGATACGAATAGTTTACCCAGAAACACTGAGTGGCATTGCAATTTTTTTGTTTGTTTGTTTTTCCTGAAGGACAAAAAGGTAAGAAATCTCCTATATGTGAGACTAATGGTGCATCTATTGCAGAATTGTCTTTTCACCTATGGCAATAGGAGATGCTATTTAGGGATAATATGTGAGCTTTCTCACTTTCTGTCATGTACAAAGAAAGAAAGAAGAGGTAATACTTCATAAACCCCCAAATCCCTCAGAACTATACTCTCAAATAAACCTGCTATAGCCTTTCAATCTTGCTTGTCATTAATGTTTTAAAAGAAATGTACCTACAGAACTAACCTTTTAACACACTGGTAAAGAACCTAACATATACCATTTTCAAATAAAAACCTTGCAAATACATACTAGATATTTCTAAACTTATCCCAGAAATCTTTTCTCCTCTTGTTTATTGGAAAATCCTTCATCCTGGCGCAATACTCTTTGAGGACAATGGTATTTAAAGGAAAGAAATTTCAACACCTTTGAGGTCTTACAGTTCGGTAGATCAGATACAGAGTTGTTAGAATGTTAACAGGGAATAGCCTTCCAATGAAACTATTATATTTAAAAAGGACTACAAAAAAAGTCTGTGACCACAGCTTTTGAAAGGTAGGCTGCATTTCAGTCCCTTCACTCCTGGACATTCTATTTTCTTCCATTACTTCTCAATTTAAAAGTTTAAAAGAGTTTGAAAAATGCCAATTTTATAAAAACGAAATACAGGAACACTCCACAGAGATGTCTCTTAGGTGGGTCCAAGTTTATAGAGAGGATCTTAGGGGCTTCCTTAGTAGTAGGGATATCATGGATCATTTTTTTCCCAAAAACTATTATCAAAGCTTCTTAATAAATTCTACACATAATCATACAAAAGGTTTTACTGACAACAGGACACGAGGTGTCCATTAAATGTCCTTGTTGTTTCTTTTTTTTGTCCTTCTTTCATTTCTTAAATCAAAACTTTGAATTAATTTTCGTTGAAATGACGTGCAAAGGTTTCATGCCGTGCTGCTTAATGCTGAATATATAAGTAAGGGTAATGAATTCACAACTGGTTCCTATTCATCTATGATTTTCAGCTTCATAAAGCCATTAAGCTTCTCTTTCCCTTAAAAATAAATAAATAGATAAATAAAGTAATGACACTCTACTTTCTTTTATCTTTTACACACTGGAGTATGTATACTGCAACATACATGATCTAGAATGTCTTCAAGCTTACAAGATAAAGTCATTTTTGAATGAAATGCATCTATTTGCTTTCCCCATGCTCAATATTTAGGATTATGCAATGGAAACACCAAGCTTCTTAGTCACTTTGTCATCCAAACCTTCAGAGCAGCCAATAAATTAAATCAGATTTGTCTTAAAGATGCAATTCCCATCTTTGAATTCATAAGAAACCTATGCTGCTCTTACTTCAAGTAAGTCACCAAATTCACAGTGAAGCCCAGGAGAGACACAGACAAAGTACTTTCGGCTGACAATATTTTGTTATGTACAAACTGTAAGAGGACAGTGGACAAAGCCAGACTAAATAATCATAAAGACATCTGTTTCACTTTTCTTTCAGAAGAAGGCTTTTCACTGTAGCATAAATGACAACAATGATATCTGACCTGTAACGTCTTCCTCCTCACTGCCCATAGCTTTTTCTTTCTTAACACACATATATGTGGAATGCAGGGGAAAAAAGGCTATTTCCTGCTCCTTTTTTTTTTTTAATGTACTAAACTCTTTTCTATTTAATACATTAATTGCTTTCTCATCCTATCCTTCTTCTTCAGCCTTTTTTGTGTTCCTGCTTTTCAGTCTAGTTTCCAAAGAAAATTGAGCTTATGCAACCATTATGTTTGTGTATCTGTCTCTCTCAGTATTGTCCCAGGCTCACCCTCTCACCAATCTCAGACAAGTTTTGCAAAGGTGTAGAAAAGCCTCAGAGAAAATTAAGTTCCTCTAAGTTTCAGGGACATAATTAAACAAATACAAAAGAAAATCACTGTAAATGACTCTGCTGAACTTACTCAGAATTTGTAACCAAATATAAGAGGCAAAACATTACAGTATTAAGCATTCCTCAGTAAAGATGCAGTTGTACTGTGATGCTGGAACACGTGGAAAGTGATGACCCTATGTCCTTAAATGCCAAGAAAAGGATGAGGTAGCTACTTCACAAAGATGTATGAAAAGCATCAGTCCTCCTAGAAGGAGCATAATATGACGCACAGTGGGATCCCGATTCTAGCATTCAGTGACTGCAGCTAACACCTTCAGCGTAGATAACAGTGGTTTTGATTTGTGCTAGGTGGAGATTTTAGGAAGCAGGGGAAGTAAGAAAGTCTCCAGACACTTTTTGCAAAAAGTAACTGGATGCAGGTGTGAGTAAGAAATGAAGACATTGTGGCTTATACTTACGGTAAAAGCATCTACTAGCCAGGGACTGCAGGGACATCTAGACAAAGCACCTGGAAACTACCTTACCAAAAAAAATGAGGACACAGGTCTAAAAGGCTCACTGCTGTCCAACTGCAGGAAAATAAATGCATTGTCCTGGGACAACTGAATTGCGCATAGGACACCTTTTTTCTTTTTTTTTTTTTGGCAGATGAGTCACTTCTGGAGTTTTAAACAGAAAATACCCCAACAGAAGCAGAAAATGCAACATGATGGAGATTCTGAGCCACTCTGGCACCATTTACACAAAGTATGTTAGAACTGGTTTTCAGCACTGATGTCTATCTAAACTCTGCCACATCCAGAAGAGCTTGACTGACCACTCTCTTTTTAGTGCCAAGGGAAACAATGAGAGGCCATTTGCAGTCCTTTGACTTATTTGGATGCATGAGTAACCTGAGCTGTAAGTTCTGTGTTAACAAACTGCAATCCAAAGCAATATGGATGACCAGTGGAGCTGAGGAGACCTCAGCACAGTCAAGACAGTGCTTTGAAACAATCATGAAAGATATTTCCTGCCATCAAACCCCTCTGGAAAATGTTGGCTAGTGGATTCAGAATGGTCAGGTGACAGAAGGGATGTGGACCATGCCAGAGCAAAATCCCAAGGCAGGATTTCAGGACACAGAGTATTATTAAATCCAGAGGTTCATCTTTGTCAGGTAGTTTTGAAACCTCACTCAGAATAAGAACCTAAGTGTATGTCACACTATATACTAGTCAGAAAGGTGGTCCTCCATTGAATCACAGAATCACAGAATGGTTGAGGTTGGAAAGGACCTGTGGATGTCATCTGGTCCAATTTCCCTGCTCAGGCAGGGCCACCTTGAGATGGTTGCCCAGGAAAAAATTATGTCACCTTCTTCTCCATCTGTGTTTCTGATCAAGGTCTCAGAAGTTACTTTGCAGATTGCATGTTCCATGAGAAGTTATTCAGAAACAGATGGAGAGAAAGGAAAAAATAACAACAACAAAAGTCAAGAAAACTATATGAAGATATGTGCAGATTCCTCTTGAAAATAATGAGAAAACAAAGTACCAAAACTGCATAAAACATGAAACTCTCATGGCTATGACGTGCTTGAGAACAGTTTCACTGCTTCAGATAACTGAGAAGAAATGAAACACTGCCAGGTGCACAACGGCCTAAATACGAATACATATAGGATGAGAGGGAAGAGATAATGCCTTTAATAATGCTGTTTGCAAAGTATTGCCCCCCCCAAGTCTCTCCCACAAGAATTCTGCCACTTTCAGCAGATGATCAAAAATTAAAGCTGGTTTGCTTAATAAAAATGGTGTTGAGTCAAGAACAACTACCTTAGTCATCACTGATGCTAGATGACAATAAATAACACAAAAAAAATAGAAAGGGTCATCTCATTAAGGACAACATATTCTTCCTTACAGAAAATCCCACACAAGCTTGGATAAATTATCAGAATCAAAACTTGTAGTTCTATGACAAAAGTTGCTACTCATTTTCCATGTGCTGAAAATGAAACAATCATGCTACATTTCTAAAGCTTGCCAAATGACTTGGCATGCAGATAAGTTCTTAAGAATAACAGAAGAGTTAGATTGCACTATTTGTTAGTTTAGCTCATGAATAGTTTGTTACCAAAACAGACAGTATTTTTTTGTTTGACTTCAAAAGATGGTTATTAATTATTATACCTCAGCTTAGACGTATTTTTCAAAATACGTTTTCCAAGGAGACTCCACAACCTCCCTGGGTAGCCTGTCCCAGTGCACCGCCACCCTCACCGGGAAGAAGTTCTTTCGCGTGTTGGTGTGGAACTTCCTGTGCTCCATCTTGTGGCCATTGCCCCTTGTCCTGTCCCCACAAACCACTGAAAAGAGGTTGGCCATATTATAAACATAAATAAGATCCCCCCTCAGTCTTCTTTTCTCCAGGCTGAACAGACCCAGGTCCCTCAGCCTTTCCTCATAGGGCAGATGCTCCAGGCCCCGTACCATCTTTGTGGCCCTCCGCTGGACTCTCTCCAGGAGACCCCTGTCTTTTTTGTACTGGGGAGCCCAGAACCGGACACAGTACTCCAGGTGAGGCCTGACCAGGGCAGAGTAAAGGGGCAGGATCACCTCCCTTGACCTGCTGGCCACGCTCCTTTTAATGCACGCCAGGATCCCATGGGCCTTTTTGGCCACCAGGGCACACTGCTGGCTCATGGCCAACCTGTCGTCCACCAGGACCCCCAGGTCCTTCTCCGCAGAGCTCCTCCCCAGCCTGTACTGATACGTCCGGTTGTTCCTTCCCAGGAGCAGGACTCTACACTTGCTCTTGTTAAACCTCATTTGGTTTCTTACTGCACAGCCCTCCAGCCTGTCCAGGTCTCGCTGAATGGCAGCACAGCCTTCTGGCATGTTGGCCACTCCTCCCAGCTTTGTATCATCGGCGTACTTGCTGAGGGCGGACACTATTCCCTCATCAAGGTCGTCGATGAAGATGTTGAACAAGACTGGACCCAGCACCGGCCCCTGGGGAACACCGCTAGTCACGGGTCTCCAGCTGGACTCTGCGCTGCCGATCACCACCCTCTGAGCTCGGCCAGTCAGCCAGTTCTCAACCCACCTTAATGTCCACTCATCTATCCTTCACTTTCACAGCTTGGTTAGCAGGATGTCGTGGGAGACAGTATCAAAAGACTTGCTGAAGTCAAGGTAGATGACATCCATTGTTCTTCCCCCATCTACCCAGCTGGCGATGCCATCATAGAAGGCAATGAGGTTGGTCGAGCATGATTTCCCCTTGGTGAATCCATGCTGACTACCCCTCATAACCTTCTTGTCTTCCTATTGCTTGGAGATGGCATCCAGAACAAGCTGTTCCAACACCTTTCCAGGGACAGAAGTGATACTGCCTGGCCTGTAGTTTCCCAGATCCTCCTTCTTGCCCTTTTTGAAGACCCGATTGACACTGGCTATCCTCCAGTCTTCAGGCACCTCTCCTGTTCTCCAAGACTTGTCAAAGATGATAAGAGAGTGGTTCAGCGATCACCTCTGCCAGCTCTCTCAGCAGATGTGGATGCATCCCATCAGGACCCATGGATTTGTGTGCGTTGATCCCACTCAGATGCTCTCGAACCACTCCCTCCTCAACCAGAGGGGAGCCCTCCGTTTCCCAGACTCTCTCTCCTCCCTTCACGGTCCAGGAGTCCTGGGGAGGAGTCTCTGAAGCAAAGACCGAAGCAAAGAAGGCAGTCGGTATGTCCCCCTTCTCAGCATCCCCCGTTACTATGACACCCCCCTCGTTCAGCAGGGGACCGACATTATTATCCCTAGCCTTCCTTTGACTGCTTACATACTTAAAGAAACCCTTCTTATTATCCTTTATCTCCTTTGCCAGTTTCATCTCCAGGCGGGCTTTAGCCTTCCTCATCTCATCCCTGCAAGCCTTGACAACACTCCTATACTCCTCCCAAGGGGACAGGCCCTTTTTCTACATTTTGTAGACATTCTTTTTCCTTTTGATCTTGTCGATGAGGTTCTTGCTCATCCACGCAGGTCTCCTGCCCCCCTTCCCCGACTTCCTACTCTTAGGGATGCACCAATCCTGAGCTTAGAAAAAGTGCTGTTTAAATGTTGCCCAGCTCTCAAAAGCACCCATACCTTCTAGCAAACTAGACCACGAGATACCTGCAAGTAGGTCCCGAAGAGGTCAAAGTTGGCTCTCCGAAAGTTCAGGGTAGCAATCCTACTTTTTGCCTTACTTCTTCTACCAAGTTCCATCTTGAACTCCACCACCTCATGATTGCTGCATCCCAAGCTGCACCCATCCTTCACATCCCTAACAAGTCCATCCCAGTTGGTAAGAACAAGGTCCAGAAGCACCCCCTGCCTCATCGGCTCTTCCACCACCTGCCTCAGAAAATTATTTGCAACGCATTGTAGGAACTGTTTGGACTGTGCGTGCCTGGCTGAGTTCGTTACCCAACAGATATCTGGATGACTAAACTCCCCCATGAGAACCAGCATCCGGGATTGCAAGGCTACTTCCAGCTGCCTGTAGAAGGCCTCATCAACTTCCTCCTCCTGATCAGGTGAGCTGTAGGACACCCCCAAAACAGTGTCACCCATACCAGCCCGCCCCTTAATTCTCACCCACAAGCTCTCCACTAGTTCTTCACCTGCCCCCAGGTGGAGGTGGGTACACTCTAATTGCTCTCTCACATAAAGGACAACTCCTCCCCCTCGCTTCCCCAGCCTGTCTTTCCTAAAGAGGACATAGCTCTCCATGACAGCCTTCCAGTCATGCGAGTTGTCCCACCACATCTCCGTGATCGCATTGAGATCGTGGCCCTGTGACCGTACACAGATCTCCAGCTCATCCTGTTTATTTCCCATGCTACGCACATTGGTATACAGGCACTTTAGGGAAGCAGCAGGAGCAGTTACCCCTAGAGGGACGCAAGAAGATTCCGGACAGAGGAATCGGCAACATCACCTTCTCTGAGGAGCCCTCGGAAGATCCTATGGGACAACTCAGAGGTTTTTCCCTATCTTCAACAGTGACAGCAGCGAAAACATCCCCCAGCCGTTCCCTTTCACATCTAATTCCCCTCTCTTTCCCCGCTGAACCTAGTTTAAAGCCCTGGTAATCAGTCCAGAGAGCTTGCTCCCCAACACACTTGTGCCCCACTTGCTGAGTCGGAGTCCATCAGAAGCCCACATACCCGGCTTCTCAAAGGCCTGCCCAAGATCAAAATACCCAAAGCCTTGGTCTAGACACCACCCCCTTAGCCAGTCATTTACCTGCGCGGTTCTCCTCTTTCTTTCTGGGTCCCGGTTACCCATCAGGAAGACAGAGGAGAATACTACCTGCACCCAAAATCCCTTCAACATCCTTCCCAGGGATGCAAAGCCCTTTTTAATATTACTCACTTTCCTCATCACAGCATCCTGGCACCCAGCCTGAATGACGATAAGAGGATAGTAGTCTTCCAGTTTAATGAGCTGCTGCAGAGCCTTCCTAACGTCTCTGACACATGCTCCAGGAAGACAGCACACCTCTCTGGAGAGGTTATCTGGATGGCAAGTGGGAGCCTTGGTGCCTCCCAGCAAGGAGTCCCCAGTTACTAAGACTCTACGCCCTCTTTTTGTGGCAGTGGTTTGGATGCAGTGCCCCAACTGGCCCCGCTCCCTATGCTCGCTACTGCCCTCAACCTCGATGTGCTTCTCAAGGCCTGGGTTCTGACTACTCACCAGACCCTCACCCCTTTCCTGCCCAACAGCCTCAAATCTATTACCCAGGGAGACCATGGGGGTTGGTGGCACCATGAGTGTTGGGGCAGACACCTCCTTCTGCTTCGAGCAGAGACGAGGGTCCAGCCCCTTTCCTCTCACGGGCTGTCAAGCTCTCTGTCCTGCAGGTAAGCAGCTGGATCAGCTACTACCCTTTGCAGGGACTTAGGAAGGGGCTGGTGGGCTTCAGTAGGGGCAGGTTCACACATATCTGTCTCCCTCAGAGACTCTCAGGAGCCCCTCAGGCTGCTGATTTCTCACTGCAGCCCAGCCATCTGCTCAAGCAGTTCCTTGAGCAGGGTACACCTGCACCTCTGACAGCCCTCTCTTCCCTCAGGGCCCTGGGGGACCTCCAGATTCTGGAGCTCCCGACAGTCACCAGTCCAGACTGCAACTTCACCCCTCAGGGGTTCCACCTGGGTGCCCACATGAGCCCAGAGAGCCCATGTCCCCTCCGTTTGGGTTGCTGCCTCAGCCAGGCCGCTGCCTCAAGTGCCCACCACGGTAAATTATAAGAGGCAGAGTTCCCAAAGGAGAGGAAAGGAAGAGAAAGGGAGGTGGGAAAGGGAGGAGAGGATCCTCCCTGCGCAACCTGCCTGCGCTAACTGCAAGCGTGTCCTGGTCGCGGTGCTCCTGGGTGGCAGCGCTCCTAGGGCCTGATTTTTTACCGTCAGGGGGTGGCTGCCTCAGCGAGTGGCTGCAAAATGGTGGCGACGCCTGATGTAAACGGCACGCCGCTGCCGCTGCTGGCTCTGTGCACGCCTTGTCAGCCTCCATCGCAAGGGCTGCCGGGGCCTGGCGGCTCCCTCAGCTGCCTCGAGCGGACTTGATCCCCCCGCTCCTCTGCAGAATGTGTCTGCACTGGAGATGTTGCCATACTAACAGAGCTATCCATATATACTAGATGCTGGCATTCCCAAGGGTTATGGAGTCTTTTAGATTATACCATGTTTGTCACTGGCTGTGTTCCTCACATCCAGCTGCAACTCCACTGAATATAGCAAGCTAAACAGGCAGGCCAATCCCCAAAAGCTCAGTTTTCATGCATAGCATTTTATTCTTATGTACCACAAAACGCTATTGCTTAGACTTGTGCATTAGCCAAATACAGATAAGTACGACAACAATCTATGGTTGCCACGGCATGAAAGATAAAAAGTATGGGAATTATCATCATAAGAAATTGCTGTCAGATGTTTCTGTGCTGGACTTCTGAATGTTCAGAGTGCATTCATTGTGAAACAGGTGTACTATACTAGGGAAGATATAAGAATAAAGCAAACGAACTTTTACATAGTTTTTATAAAGGTTATTAAACAAAGCAAACAAATAGTTCACAAACACTTTCTTACAAGTACACACTACAAAGCATTTCTTGAAGTGTTTAAAGATCTGAAAACAAATTTTGCAGCACAGATAGCTTTTTTGGATGATTTCATAAAGATATCCGTGTTATGTTTGTGTTCTAATCAGATCAAACAGCTGACTAGAAGCAAATACTGTGTTGGGGGAGTTTTTAACAAACCAGTAAATTCTGTTCAAGAAACTACTGTGCTTTTTTACAGACTTTGTTGTGTAATTAAAAAAAAAAAAAAAAAAAAGTATTTCCAAGCTTAAGTGAGCAAACTTCTTTCTTATTTTGATTCACATTTCTGAAGAGAAAAGTTTACTTCTGTTTGAGAACACATATACAGTAAAAGTAAGTCACCAGACTTTGCTAAATAGCACAACAAATGCAGAAGGAATACAACTATTCTATATTAGATAGTACCTACAAAAGAGGAGGTGGTCAAAAAAGATGTTGGTAAGTGGTTCGAAAAGGCTATTTGTTACCTCCCAAACATCAAGCTAGCATTCGTAATTTGGAATAGCTGCTGTATGACCCAGAGATCACTTCTGCATCTCAAGATTTTTCAAAAAAAAATCATGTATTCTTTTATTCAGTCAGATATAACAGAATCCACTATTTAAAGAACGAAGACAGTTGTGATTCCACATTCCATTTCATGCTTTCCTGGACCACAGACCAGTTCAAAAGCTTTTAAAACCCACTTACTCAGTAGGCTTATTCAGTTTTGGAAAATACGGTGGTTAAGTCTCTTTCTAAAACTGAATACTCTCAAGGACATGAACAAGGACGGAAAAGTTTAGCTAAAGATACACAGAAGTAGAAAAGACAGCTCTTAACAAACTACTAATGCCTACCTTATTTAGAAACCCAAGCTCCTTGTTTATTTAACCTCCCAGCTCCAAATATGAATTAAGCACAGATTGTACTATTCTTTTTGTTAAGCTTACATAAAGTTCACTTTGTAACTGCAATCAAGATGAAATAATAGATTTCTCAAACAGGAAGTATTTGTAGAGAAAATATTCAACTCCTTCCCAAAACAAGCCATTAAATGTCATGAGAACCTGCACTATTGGTGTAAGCAAGGAAAACAAGGAAACTCAGGATTTGTCTGTGTTAAAGTCCAAAGGACTTCCCCTCTCTGGAAGTTAAGTCCATTCACTGACAATAAACTCTACTCTCATTTGAATCAACAGTATTTCTTAATACAAGATATTCATTGTTGTCTAACTTTAAAAGTATGCTGTTTATTTTGACAGTACTTTTAAAGATTTATTTCTCAGATTTAACTTACACCACCCCTAGTTTCAGGCTTCTACTCATGATCCCTTCCAAATGTTAAGATTAGTCACTATGCTTATATTTTTATACTGGTTAACGGAACAGGTACCATAAAATATATGCCATTCTGTCTCACATAATGTGTCAATAAGATGCAATTAGATAATCTGGATGTTATTTATACTGATTTACAAGCAGTTCCTTGAACTGCAGATGAATATAACTTAATGAGTCAACACAGGAATTATATTTTTCAGATAATTCATTTTTAGAGTTTCTCTGTGTTTCAAATCTCAGTTCAAAGCAATCTGTAGGTCTCCATCTTTTCTCACCATCCTTATGACACAAATGGAAGTCCCTGCTACACAAATAAGTGGCAGATCATCCCTGGTATAAAAATAATTATGATGGTACGATGATATTTAGGAGAGAAAACCACAAAATGCTGATGTTTGTCACATAATTGTTGCTCAATTTCATTTACTCGACTTATGAAATGTGGAAATTTATTTTATTTTTGATAGCCTACCAACAAGTTTTAAAAGTACCGAAAATGCTTATTTTATATAATGCCTTCACTTTAAAAAAAAATTATCTGCTTATGTTACTTTTTGTCCAGTTCTATTTCAGCAAGCTTTTAACAGCAGGTATTACAAGGAGGCAGGAGTTGAACAAATTACTTCACTCAAATATATGATATGTCATATGAAATAGTAATAAAGCATTGGTTTCTAGTGCTGGTGTTTCTGGAAACAAAAGCCACCACAGAGTATCAAATCACTCCATCATGCAAAATGCTGACAGAAACCAAGAGTAGCCCTTAGAAATCAAGAAAAATTGTTTCTAATCACTCTGTGTGCTAGATTCTGCTCAGCATGGCCAGTGTAGAGGCTCACCAAAGTCTTTGCTGACCTTTATTTCACAAATACTAGCACTACATTGTGATTTTCTTTTTAAAAAAATGAAACAGACTCCTTTCCCACAACTGAAAGTCCTGCACTAGAAATGGATTATACATGGAAAGGTGTCTCAGCTGACAAATGAACTATGCACTTCAGTAGGAAATGAAATGTTAAATTATGCCAATACATAAACACATGTATTACATTTGAAGTAAAAATAACACACTGCATAAATTGTGAGGTGCATTTGTGTTGTTTACATTAAGAATAAAACTCAGTACAGCTATTATAGACTAACATGAACAAGCAACAAGGAATCTCGCAGACGATCGTTAAAGGTCCCTTCCAACTCAAAACATTCTGATTCTATTGAGTAGAGGCTGAGGGAACTGGGGTTGTTCAGCCTGGAGAAGAGAAGGCTCCAGGAAGACCTTATAGAGGCTTTTCAGTACCTAAAGGGGGCTATGGGAAAGCTGGGGAGGGACTCTTTGTCAGGGGTTTTAGGGATAGGACGAGGGGTAAGAGCTTTAAACTGGGAGAGGGGAGATTTAGATTAGATATTAGGAAGAACTTCTCTGCTCTGAGGGTAGTGAGGCACTAGAACAGGCAGCCCAGAGAAGCTGTGGCTGCCCCATCCCTGGAGGTGTTCAAGGCCAGGCTGCAGGGGGCCTTGTCCAACCTGGTCTGGTGGGAGGTGTCCCCCCATGGCAAGGGTTGGAACTGGGTGCACTGTAAGGTCCCTTCCAACCCAAACCATTCTGGGATTCTGTGATGGATCTGAAATTCACTCTGGAACCAAGCAAACAAATTAAGGCACTTTATGCCAGCAGCATCTGCTCTTGTCTACTATGTTCTCAATCTCCGAACAAGTATCTCACCTTTTGTAGCTGAAGCACCGTAATTACTGAAATGCTAAGTTTTGAGTTTGTTTTTCCTCACTCATGGGCCGTCAAAATAATTCCACAGACAGACATTAGAAAATGTCGCTTGATCCAATTAACTGCGCCTCTGAGGAATACTAGAGAACAGGAGACAGAGATGGAGTCCAACAGAATCATGACACATTCCAAACTATGAGCATTTGGCTGAGTAACATGCTAAAGCTGCACATTTAGGAAGGGCAGCTTTCCCCCCGGTTCTAACTAAAATAGAGTAGTACTTCTACAAAACCTGGAGCCTGGATTTTGATTGTTCTTCTAATTAGGTATTCTGTAATTTGTTTAAGCCATCAATGGTAGCTATGCTGTATCAGCTCTGTGATATTGTAAACTGACAGTCGATTTAGGATAAACCTTTTAAGGACTGTTTTAATCTTGTGTGATAATGATTGATAACAATTAAGAACTACATGTATTGTTTATCAATGTCATAATAGTAAAGCGTGAAACTTGCCTGATTCATTGGCCTTCTATACTACCAACACAGAAATCTCCAGTTCCCTAAATCATGAATATATGCACACAAACATTCAGTTGCAAGTATTATCCTCTAGTGAGCATAGTTCAATTCCTAGTTCAGCTACATACTTCATATATAGCACAGGAGTTGGGTTAATTATGTATTCCTATTCTTTAGATTCGATTAAAACAGGAACAGTCTTTTCCTCCTCTCCCTTTCTTTTGTCCTGTTCAGGTTTTGAGATCTTCAGCTGAAGGACTGTCTTTCACTATGCCTAGCATCAGTCAGAAATGAGGGTGTATCTAAGGCGGGTAGGTAGTATGCCCATCAAAAAACAAAACTGTAATGCTAACCTAACTTTTTGATAGTTCAAGTAGAGGCTTCTGCAACTGCAGAACCACACATTTCGTGTCTTGCACGGGAGTTGCTCACTGCTGTACCTTCTACCTACCTCCAAGATTGCCCAATGCACGCATTTTCAGTCTTTCAGGGTGGGTGTCAGGGCGGTTGTTTGTGACTCACATTCTCTCCTCTAGCCTACACCAGGGTTTTTCACTCTTCTCTCAGTTACAAGTTCTGTGTGCTCCTTTATAGGAGCACCTCCTTTACCAGTGTCCCCACTTAGTGTTCCACAGCACCCTCTGATCTCATGGCAGTCTTTATTTTGAAAGTCTGCAAACAAATCTCTGTAACCTCCTTTCCCTCAGTCACTCTGCTCTCTAACCCCTTTTGTTCTGGGAGATGAATCACTCCGAATGCTAATATGCTTCACTACACTGTGAAGATAGGTGAAGATGAGAGACAGGCCTTGTTACACTGGCATGGTTTAACTGTTCAAACATTGCATTTTTAGCCACAAAGTTGTTTGAAAGATATGAAGCTATGGCTGTGCTAAATAACAGTAAAGGCTTTTATGTGTCACCTGTTTTCCTTTCAGTTCTCTAATTTCCTATTAAATCGGTAAGACTCTACACTGAATACTGGCCCCAAACTGAATTTTTCACAAAGTTCTCACACTGGAAAACAGAAAGTAAACCACACAGAAATGAGAGCAACCTTGAAACTTGAGTAATCAGATGTTTTATTTTTGCACTGACTTGCCTGCTCAAAAATTGAAAGTTTACCTATATAACCTAGAGATAAAACAAAGGATTAAAATTAAATAATACATCGTATATTCACTAGACACTAAAAGATGCATACAGTGTGCAGCTAATGTATCTTCAGCAATTAAAAATTCAGCTATATGAATATTGCAATAATTTAAGTTTTTAAATTATTTATCTCGAAGTGGCAGAAAAGATCACTATTTAAAAACATAACATGCATGATGCAAGTCATGAAAAATTGATATGAAACAGCAGTCTTTAAGACTTGAGCTTGCTTTATGCAAAACTACAAATGCTAAGAAAATTCCTACCAAAATTCCAGGGACCAGAAAATAAATCTTATGACGTGTTCTATCAATTCTTAGTCCTCAGTTTTATTCCCTCTCAAGTATATCAGCAAACTGTATGAACTCAAAGGAAGGATAGTGTGTTGTTGCCTAAATCAAATCACAAAGGAAAAAATTAAATTCTCTCTGGTACCACCCCCTTTTTCTTTCCATTTGCCCCTCTAGTCTCTTTTTCCGCAACGTGCCCTACGCATCCCCCACCCCTCCCCACTCCAAAATTCCCCAAAGAAAACAAGTGCTGAATGGCTTTGTGTTAAGTCAGAAAAATCATCTATAACTGCATTTAACTGTATTTGCTGCTTAACATATCCCAACAGTGAACCTAACATTTAGAATCTATCGTATCAACATAGTCATCATGATCCAAGCTGCAAATAATAGAGAGTGTCACTGTCAATTTTGCTTTCGCACACTTCCTTCCCTTCACTTCATCTGATTTTAATAATCCCTGTCAAACCACAAACAGTCCAAATTACCTTCTTGACATAGAAGCTTTCAAGGAAGAGACAGAATCTCAACTTTCATTTAGCGACTACAAAAGCAAGCTGTCCAACTGGACAAATATTATTTCCACTCTTGACAATCTCTACAGTAAAGCATGCTTTTTAATTTTCACTGAAGCTGCCAAGGGTTTCATATAAGCTTCTTGTTTAGCGTAGATTGACTCACAGGATTAGCAAACCAACAACTGTAATTGTGTTTAAAGAAGCCAGCACTTTCAAATAAAAGAAAAAACTGCATGCAAAAGGTGACAATTGCATGTCATAAGCTAACAATAAACTGCATTTAAAAAAATTATACAAAATATTTTAATTCAGTAGATCTCATAGGATCTCTTTCAAGATCATTTTACTTTTCTATAATTGACCAAATGGTTGCTGTTAGAATGTAATATAAACCAGACTTTCGAGGAAGACAACTTTATATTCAACTACATCAGTGACAGTCTAAGAAAGGTTAGCATTTGACAACAGGAAATATGTTCAAGGCAAATAAGCTTCTGCAAAAGGATGTGATCTGTAATCATTTTCCTCTCTGTTGGCTTGTCTTCAAAGTAGAGGTTGATAACATTACTCACTGCTTCACATATATCAGTTTAAAAGTAATTGATTTTTCAGATGAGGCACAGTACTGTATAATTAGGATTGTACTTGAAGTTTATGTGGATTAATCAAAGCATAATACATTTTAATATATTTTCTTCACATAGACACAGCAGTCTCCCTAATCATGTGGAAGTCTATTGCTTCTTAGTATTTTGACTCATTTAAAGTTGCAATCAGGTTTTGAAGTGTTATCAGCTATAAAAAAAACAAAAAACACAATAACCAAGATGCTTCCCATCAAAAGCCTCATGTTAGATATTTGTTTTAATACCTCAAATTGCTCTTCTCATATGCAAGCCTAATTTAAGACTAACAAAGGTGCTTTAAAAACATTAGTTGGTAACTAATTGGAATATACCAAGGCAGTAAAAGACCATCTTTGACAAATTCATAAAATCAGTTTAAGAAATGCAGAGGTATATGCCTAGATGGTGTCTCAAGTTTCACAGCAAGGCAGTTATGCTTTCTACTAACACAGGAGAGTTTTAGCATTAGTAGTTTGAGCTGACAACTGGGTGTCTGTGATCACTCATGTTCATGGTAGGACATCTTCCTCTTTGCCTTCTTATTTTGCTTTCCTTCCCAGTGAAGAATAAGAGTTTTAAAAGCTTATTGCATTTTTCTCCTTTAGGACGGCTAGCAAAAGCACAATTTTGTTACTCAGCAGGAGAGTGATTCTACCATGTTAGGTCTGTATCAGATTGGACCTGCATTATCTTTTATCACAGAAAACATCACAAGATTGCTATCAAAGCATCTTAAAGGAGGAAAAAAAATAAATTAGTCTTTTTAAATGAAGTGTTTAGTCTTGAATACGTCTTTACTTCTGGTTAACTGCCACTTTGAATTCACACCAGAACTCATAACTGATTATTAGCTAGCTTTCTGCACTAAAGGACAAAATTATTTATCATTTAGGATGTATGCACTATCGCACACTGGCAGTAAGAGGTAAGAAAGACATCTGTAGAACAGTATATTAATGTACAAATATTGACTGGTATATTGACCTAGTTAATCGTAATCAAAATTATCGTACAAAAATAAACCTTATGCCTTACTGACTTGCAGTTCTATAACTAACAAGGAAGCCAGATTTTCATTTTTATTTTTAAAGAAAGGAAATTCTTATGTCATTTAGAAGCCATATAGAACTGATTTTTTTCTCAACTGCTTGATCAGAGGAAACCTTTATCTTCCCAGAGCATCCTTTCTATCATATCTTCTAATGAGTTCTGTCTCACTTGATAAATTAAAGTTATCAGCTGTTGCATCTTTATTTCTATAGAGAAAGTGCAAGTCACAGCTGTGATGCTACAAAAGCAGCAAAAGTGCAGAAGAAAGTGGCATTTTTAAAGAACATTTATCCATAATGCCTTTGCATTGCCACTGGAGAAGAAAGGAAAATAAATAAGTAGTTATAATGAAACGAGCTTCCATCTTCTCAAGGATTTTGTAAGTGATGCTCTTACACCATAGCCTGAAGTTCCTGATCATAGCGCAACTTAGAGTCTTCAACCTGGTAGCTCATGAAAAAAATGTCTTGTACTTTGTGGCGAAGTTCAACTGTCTCTATAGTGTTAGTCAGTATATGCTAAGGTAATGCCATGTGGGTATGATTCAAGATGATTAACAGAGAACCCTAATAGGTTCTACCATCTCTTCTGTAAAGATGTTGTATCGATAATTTCATTTAAAAACCTGATGGAGACAACTGTGTTGGGAATCATAACAAAATGCATTCACACAGTGGAAAATAAATCTTCCTTTGGAACCAGACTAGACCATATATTAATATGCAAAAAGGAAAGACAACTGGCTCCTTTGTGATGCAGAAAGGGGTTCCTCCTTCCGATCATCTTAAACAAATACTGTAAGGACATTACATGAAATTCTCTAGTGCAGAAAGCACTTAGCCTTTGGTTTCATGATTAAGAGGGCAAGTGTTCATAAATATCTTACAAGGGAACACCATGCACTGTGTTATTTCTTACATAATTACATGACTCAAATGAGTTGTGTATCTAGCAGAGAAGTGGAACTACAGTGTAAACAATGTGCACTACTTACCTATCACATGAAATAAATCTTTTCCTTCAGAACAATAACAGACTAAAAACTAAAAAGCTGTTTTTATTTTTTTTTTCTTAATGGAAGATTATATTTAAAAGTTTCTAGAGAGAAAAAGAGGGTTAATACACAGACTAAATTAAAAATGAGTAACATTTTTTCTAGGGTCACATTAACATTCCAGCAAATTTCTTCTTAACTTTTATAGCATTTTACTACTTTTGTAAATAAATTTAAAAAAAGCCATAGAAGGATAGAAGGTTCAAGTTGAAAACAATCAAATTATTATGGTTCTATCTATACTTTCTGTAATTTGACTGCCTAAAACTGAGTGTAGTGACAACTCTACCAGAATATCCTTCCAAAGTATAAGTTGTAACCAAATCTATTTTTATATGAGTTCAACAGCGAACCTTGGAGTATCAACTCTATTCCATTAATCTGCAAGACAAATTATGTTTGTTCTGAGCCAGCCAAGAACAGGTGGTCCCAGCTGAAGATTTTCTTCACTTGTGCAACATCAAAAAAAAAAGCGTGGTGGATGTTACAAGGACAAACAAAGCATCCAGTGACAAAAGTATTTAATTGTATGAATTCTGAGTAACAAAGAAAGAGTTCAGGGATAGGAAAGGCAAAGAGCATTTACTGAAACAACATTTTTTTCTTAGATGAGCTGGTAATAAATGACATTGCAATATCCTGACTCATTCTAATCTTTGGAGCTGAACACTATTCAGAGACTTTAAGTTTTTTCCAAACAAGAGAATCAAAAATCTCTTCTTTTTTAAAGTATATGTCACAGAATGGCATTGAATGAATGATTTCATTTTTAATACCAAGACAGACTAGAGTCTTTTGTTTTCTTCCATTTTTTATCATACCAGTGTGCTCCAGGGATAAGTCGATAATATGAAAAGAATCAAGTCTGATGTATTCCTCACCACCCCTTGTATCTGCATAACCTGACATAACTCACATGCTCCCAGTCAAATGGCATGGTAAGACTCAGAAACATTGTATAGCCTACTATTCGTACCACCAATAATCCAATTCTTCATCTGTACTACTAGACAATATAGCTCCCAAAATGACATCTTGGAATGATTACACATTCTTATTTAAGTTAGAATTTTGTGACGATATGCATTAATGACAATGCATTCAAAAAGAGCAAAGATAAATAGATTTATTTCACAGAGGAAATAGATTCAGATAACTTGGGTTCAGATAACCAGGGTCACCTTTCTTAACCCTTTTCATAGGGTCAAGAGAGGTTATTAGGTTTTTCTGTATATTATGGAACAGACTGTGTTCTGCTCCAAATAAAATAAATATTTTGGACTGGTGCACCTAAGGAAATGCTAAAAAATAATATTTTCAAAAACAATGGTCTCAACTTCTAAAATAGCCGTATATTCCTAACTACAAAGAAAGAGATACTTTATTCAGATTTCTTCCAAAATTACACTAGCATGCAGCTGAAATTCATACCTATATAATTCTTACAGAACATCTAGTCATTTTTTATACCTGGCGTAAAGAGAGAAGAATTTATAAAATTGCTGATATGAACAGAGCTTGCCTAGAACTTTTAAAAAACTTAAATATAAATGTAGCACCTCTTATGTTTTCTTCAATCAATAAAAATTCATATATATTCTTGATTAGAACCCATAAGCACTTTCCTTTGAATAGGTCTCATCTCATTATACAGTTAAAGCTTTTTAAGCATTCGTAGTTTATAGCAAGTCAATTTCACAAGATATAAATGTACAATTTACATATATACATACCTTCAGTATGTTCCCTCTGTAACTGAAATTTTCTTTGACTTTACGAGACCATGCATAATGTTCAATTAACTGTTTTTTCAGTGGTTCTGTGTAAAAAGAAAGTAATAAAATGATCAATAAGTAATATTTGAAGAACCACTACTTTTACAAATAAAAATCCTAAGGGCCTAAGTATTATGTAAAATTGCTCACTCAATAAGACCATATGCTTAATTCCAACTAATAAATAATCTGAGATCAAAATGTTAAAAAAAGCTAATAACTTTGTAAACCTCCATTTCTATTGATATGTATTACACAAACCACGTCATTAGCATAGTACTTCATTTTGTTATTCCAAAAGCAGAAAAGCAATAAAGAGAAGATCTGTGCCAAATGGGAAACTAGAAAGCCACAGAATGAAACAAAATAACACATGGCAGGTATTAGAAATGTTTAGGTAAGGACCACATAGCTCAGTCATTGTTTCTGAACTTCACAGAAAGGCCTCATTGAGAATAGTCTATCCTGTGGTCACTGACTCATAGAAAAATCAATTTAGATAACAAATACAAAAAAGATGGAAGTCTGAAGTGAATATTGTATTATAAGAACTAAAGATTGGCTGCTGCTTTTGCTAGTGTTTGTGAATACTAATGCAATGAATGAAATAAGGTAGCTAAAAGCTAGCTCAGCAAAAATACCTTATAATATACATACCTTTCCTGATACCTTCTGCATCACCCCCTTACTATCTGCAAACCCCAGTTACCAGGCAGCTGTGATGGTGGCACGGCAAAGGGGACTGCAGTGAGATGCTGCCTACTTGGCAGCAGTGTGGACCTTATCAACAAAACTACAGAAAGTATCATAGTTGAACATGAAGTTGATTCACAGACCTTGAGAAATCATCTCTACAGAGGAATAGAAAGGATCTTGTTTACATAGGCATGCCAGAATATAAAGTTCCATTTTGCTTAACAGCAACAAAATGGGAAAACATATGTAGGAAATAAAAGGAAATATCCTGTTCACCTGCTTTTGTTTTACAATATTTAAAGCTATTAAAAGAATCTATTTTCAAGGCTTTCAACATGTACTAAATTCTTACTTTATTCAGTACTCTTTTTGTTTGTTTGTTTCAAACTGCTTCTTTAGGTGGGAAGAGACTGGAATCTATTGACATTTGCAGGGGTTTTAGCACAGCACCCCAGCAATATAGTTCCTGTAACCACTTCCCAGGAGTTCTGTAGAAGAATCAGGAAAGAAGAAGGAAATTTGAAAGAACTGCTCAAAAGTCTGACGATCAGATAGCCCCTAGTCTTGGACCAACACTTTCACATCTGTGTTTTAAATGAACAACAAAGCCAACAAAGCCTGTACTTTCTGCACTGCTTTTATTACTTTTCTGAAAGCAGAGGCTATGCAAAAAAATGTATCAAAAATGACAGCAAGGTTGTAACTCCAGCCCACAAAAGCCAAGAAATATAAAGTTAGTCTGACATTCAATCCTTAAATCATGCAATCGTGCTTCTTTTTTAAAAAGCAACAATGCAAGTTAATGACAAGTTGTCAGCCCTAACTTTGAATTGCCTGAAGTTTGTCATTTGGTGTTTGTGTCACAACCTTAATGTTATTTAAATGTAGTTTTTAGTATCTATTATTTAAAAAGGTCTACTTTACGACAGCAAAAAGCTTTGATGGAATAAACCTCAAAGTACCACTGTAGTGCTGGTATGCCACTTCATTAGAAGTGGTGCATAAAACATATGCTGTTGACAAATCTAATTCATTAAAGGTGAGGTAGATGCACTTTAAAACAACTGGTTGGCATCATTATCTACAGTTCTTTTTATAAATTATTCTTCTTTTCCCTTTTGACTGAACTTGTCAGTGTTCCCTTTTCAGACTGTGAATGTTTTTGCCTTAAAATTCAATACCTTCAACATGTTTGGACAAGTTAAATAAGTAGCGTATTTGCTAAAACTAAAATTGTAAGCAGAAACATTCACACTGATTATTTCACCTATATTAACTAATGAGAAATAAAATTAAGCGACAATGTATAAAGAGATTCTGTGTTATCAAACATAAAATTTAAAAATGAACAGAAGAGGAAATTACAAAGTAGAACAGAGTAACATTCTGGCAGTCTTTGGCATTGCCATTCAGATGACTTGAATTTGATATTGAATTGAACCCTGCAAGAGAGAAGATCAGGCACATCGCAGAGCTGACAGCTAGCTGACACGCTTAGTTCTAAAGGGGAGAATTATTAACCATATTACTCAGACTTTTAGGAAAAGACCAATACTGCTACAAGAACCAGAGGCTACAGAAGAGTTTCAATAAATTTAAGCTCAGATTTGAAGAGTGGCCCATCAGAGTGGAGAAATCCTTGAAAAGCTTTCCAACAGATAAAACACATAATCAGTCAAAAAATGATCAAACTCCATTTTAGAATATCAGTGCCTATGAAACATGGGCATTTTTCTCCTCATCCCAGAAAAAATGAAACTCTTCCATCAATGTGGACTTCAGAACCCAAAACACAGTGCAGGAGCTTCAGCAAATCGATAAAAGTAAAAAAGAATGCTTTTGAAGACTATCTAGACTATGGTTATGGTTAAATTCCACTAATCACGCATTTAGAAAGATTCTAAAGTACATTGTATACAGGGGAACAGGGAAGGGAAGGGAAGGGAAGGGAAGGGAAGGGAAGGGAAGGGAAGGGAAGGGAAGGGAAGGGAAGGGAAGGGAAGGGAAGGGAAGGGAAGGGAAGGGAAGGGAAGGGAAGGGAAGGGAAGGGAAGGGAAGGGAAGGGAAGGGAAGGGAAGGGAAGGGAAGGGAAGGGAAGGGAAGGGAAGGGAAGGGAAGGGAAGGGAAGGGAAGGGAAGGGAAGGGAAGGGAAGGGAAGGGAAGGGAAGGGAAGGGAAGGGAAGGGAAGGGAAGGGAAGGGAAGGGAAGGGAAGGGAAGGGAAGGGAAGGGAAGGGAAGGGAAGGGAAGGGAAGGGAAGGGAAGGGAAGGGAAGGGAAGGGAAGGGAAGGGAAGGGAAGGGAAGGGAAGGGAAGGGAAGGGAAGGGAAGGGAAGGGAAGGGAAGGGAAGGGAAGGGAAGGGAAGGGAAGGGAAGGGAAGGGAAGGGAAGGGAAGGGAAGGGAAGGGAAGGGAAGGGAAGGGAAGGGAAGGGAAGGGAAGGGAAGGGAAGGGAAGGGAAGGGAAGGGAAGGGAAGGGAAGGGAAGGGAAGGGAAGGGAAGGGAAGGGAAGGGAAGGGAAGGGAAGGGAAGGGAAGGGAAGGGAAGGGAAGGGAAGGGAAGGGAAGGGAAGGGAAGGGAAGGGAAGGGAAGGGAAGGGAAGGGAAGGGAAGGGAAGGGAAGGGAAGGGAAGGGAAGGGAAGGGAAGGGAAGGGAAGGGAAGGGAAGGGAAGGGAAGGGAAGGAAAGGAAAGGAAAGGAAAGGAAAGGAAAGGAAAGGAAAGGAAAGGAAAGGAAAGGAAAGGAAAGGAAAGGAAAGGAAAGGAAAGGAAAGGAAAGGAAAGGAAAGGAAAGGAAAGGAAAGGAAAGGAAAGAATTCTTTTCGTCAATAACTTTTCTTTTAGTTCCTTACTTATAAAGTGGCCTAATACTACACATTCAAAAAATATTTATAGCAAATTTTGCAAGGAATATATAATCATACTTCAGTATGTCAGTACTGAACAAAAAGAATTTTGCTTTGTTCAAGAAAAGCCCATACACGGCCCATAATATCATCCTATATATTTTTATATAGACATATGTACGCATACGCATTTTTAACTAGATACGGTGTCTCAGATTAATTCCATATTGTCTCTTTCAAAGACAATTTCATTCCAATATAAGATGTACCCTGAACATTTAAGAGATGTACATTTTGCTTAGAGAAATCTGGCATATGAATGTGTTAAATATGGAAACACTTCTAAATATAATTTACCTAGGCCTATTTTATGCCTCCATGAATTGCAGCAAATCAGTTTCTGCAAGCACCTCCAAAAGTTTAAACTAGAAGATGACAGATTAATTCACCACATTTCAATCAGCATTTACCATTTACCTCAGAAGACTTGGATCATGTACGTCCAATATGCTACATATGCACTTCTCGTAACCAGTCTCCCCATTATTCCTCATGCTGCTCCTTTTTAATTTTGTTTCCTCTCCTACCACACCAACTTTACCATCCCTTGAGGGGAACAGTCGTATTTGGTGAAGTGTTCCCCCACTGAAACATGGGAAGAGTTAGCTGCAGACACACAAACGCACAGTGGTATCTCCACTCGGGGAGAGGCACCTCAAAGGCCACCGGCCCCCAGAATCCCTTAGTCAGCTGAATTCAAAATCATTTCACTTACAGCATTCTCATTACCCAAAAGATCCATATTCTATTGACTGTTGCTACTAGCAACTCTTCTTGTGAAGTCATTTCTCAGATCCTGCAGAAGGAGGCTTCTGTTCACCTCTTAACACCTTGGAATTAGGACTTTGGATAACTAACTTCCATTCTGATCTGGCAGTGTAACTGCCTGATAGATCTTTGAGGATGTTGCTGGGAATGGGGAGGCAGGAAAGGAGGAGAAGCAGCAGCAGCAGGGGTACCATCCTTAAAGAGTTATGCTTATACAGAAGAGCTCATAACGCATTCCCAAAGGAAGCTTTCATGCCCCCCAACATTTCTTGAAAACAGTCTGTTCCCAGCCCGTGATTTCAGCTCTGCTGGTACTTCAGCCCTTAATGATGATTTTTATGAGCAATCATGTTGCAAGGGATGATGCTAACCTCAGTGCCCTTCTGTCAATACTGGCACTCCAGATGGGAGAAACCACTAAAAGCAAAAATCTTCTGCCCTAATAAATGTCATTGCTTCACTGAGAAAGTGGAAGAAAAGAGGAGGAGACCTTATCTATGTCATTGCTTCAAAGGAAGTCTTTTATTCTGTGCATAAGGGACTGTCAAAGCACTCCCTCTGCGAAAGGTCTAGCTGCCTTTTCTGCAATCCTTAGATTATTTTCAGGAAGCGATTTGGAGGACCTCTCCAATTTTCAAAAAGCTCCTGAGACTACAGATCACAACAGGATATTGTTGACTCTTTAGATAAGTGTACATGTCACTCACAACATAGAGCAGTATCTCTGGATGGGACAAAGACGTATGTCTTGTTTCTGGGTACACCAAAGGGTCATAGAATCAAACAGTAATCTTCTCAATAACAACACTCCACTTTTCACTTCCAAGTCCACAAGCGTGACGGCAAACAGCCAGACATTAACCAAAACTTCTTGTTCCTCCAAATGAATTCTTCACAAAAAACAGTGAAAAAAAAAAAAGAAGATAGATGTTCAGCATATTTTGCATTGAAATGAGCCTGACTACCAAACACTCAAAGCCTACCTGAAAAGATACACCCTTTCTTATGGCAATAGGTTTTTACAGTAATACAACATACTTGGAAACATACTGACAGTTGGTTTCGGATCGATTTTTTGGCAAATGCTGTCTGCTTCTTAAGTCTAATAGACAATGATTGCTGATAAAATAAAAAACCACCAATGAACACATTAATTTACTACAGCATTTTTAAGACACTAAAGATACACTGAGGAAGCTCGCCTTTGTCAGTGCCTTGGATTTCTTAGGGATGGATAACAAAGCTGTAAGAAATACAACAGTTACCAGCAATATCTCCTGATGACAATACTCTCACATTAACTTACAGGGCAACTAAGCCATTAAAAAGAAACTCTACAATACTCTTTAAACCTGACCGGGGCAGGGGGTGGGGGGGAAATTACCTTCAGTTCCAAATATATGTCTGATATTTGCATTTCACCATATTATATGATCTTCCAGTTACATATTGATGAAACGTATAGCTACAGTGCTAACAAACTGGAGGTTGTCTTGATATTAGCCTTCTTCCTGTTGTAGCTTCATTGTCTTCCCTATTATAATTCATGTCATATTTTTTACCTAACTTCTTTTTAGTATTCTTCTTTTCTTCTTTCATTCACAGACATCTACATCTTTTGCATACACCCTGTGCTCACCTCAAGTACAGCAAACAGCAGAGAAGGTACAAAGTACATGTTACCCCACATGCCTAAATTGCTTTTCTAATAACATTGAGCCAGGGCATCAACGATGCCGTTGCATGCCTTGAAAAAGCCTGATAAGAAATAAAACTGTTTTGTTCTGTTTTTATTGCAGAAAAGAAGCCATTTTTCATATCTGAACATTCTGAGTATATACACTGCTTTTTAAAAACATACAATTACTATGAAAAAAATATAATTACAGCTACCATTACACACTCACCATTCTGAGAGGAGTTACTTAGGGAAGAATAATACACCAAAGACAAAAAAAATACTTTAAAACACACACAATTCAACACATATGATCTGAATGGGATTATGCAGATTCTCAAAAGAAAAATGGTGAAAGGACCTCTATGAACAAAAAGTTGCTGACCATTTCAGAACACATCTCTGACACAGGTGAAAATATTAGAAGGTCAGTGGGGGAAGTAGGTCGATTAAGTATGCCAGGCAGGAATGGTGGATGTAGGTCAGGGCAGAAGACTGGTATACTGATTAAGAAAAAAGGTCCAAGCAGCAATGGACTAGCTAACGTAAGGCAACGAAAAGAAACTCAAATTTTGTGTAGTACAAAAGTATTAAATGCAAAACCAAACCATCCCATTATCTCTATTTTAAAACAATCAAAAAAAAACCCTACTCCAAGTTATGAATGACTGAAGTGCACTAATGAAGTGCATTTCACTAATTCCTTAATAAGTGATCAAACACAAAGTGCATAGCTTAGCATCATATACAGAAGAGTTACTGAACAAGTTGTGGAACTTTGTGCTGTCCTATCCATATTTGTCCCTCAGCTTTGATTCAGTGACACACATTAATGGGATGTGAACTGGCAGAAGGGTAGATGAATGCAAGGACATAAGATAGGCTGAGCTTACAATAATCAGAAAAAAAAAGAAATGATTTGTGTAAGTAAAATGGTTACATGAAAGAAACACAAATGATGCCTCCTGAAAAGACCATAAAAGTTGATTTTGAATATAAATACAAACTTATGATAACTGAGTTTACAGTACAGCTTGAAGAAAAGCAACAATTTTCACAATGCGCATTATGCCATTCCTATATTCACCAGCACACGAAAGAAACTTTAAGTACATTTACAGAAGAACTATTATTAATAAGAAACTATTCTAGCGTCTGTAGGTTTATATTATGTTCATATTACTTTTAATTCTAGTAATCCTTTATAACTCTAGAAAAAAATATATTTTTTTTTCCTTCACCATTAGGACAAAGCCAGTGAGTGCTTCATACTAAGGAAAGACTTAGAAAAGGGATTTAGAAGAGGACACAAAGTAAGATTTCTCTCCACATGAAGGCAGTGTGGAGACACTTCATACTGTTTTAGTTTTTATGATAGACTTTTCAGTGTAGCTTCTGGTTGCGTTTAAAAAGCTGTGATTACTAAGCATTTGACCAAAATTCACCCACTTGACTTTTGTTTTGTCCAATGATACTGCTTAGATGAGTATATACATGTACGTACACAAGCAGAGAGAGCCAACGTCAAAGATTAGCAGATGAAATCTTAGACAGAGTTGAGGCAACAGAAAAAAATACCTCTGAGAAATCCTGTTTTAAGGTGTGCAGTTGTTAATCAAGCAGTAAAGCTTTTCATATGATGGAAAATATTTTATGTACTGTATTTGGTTTACATGGCAAGGTTTAGGTAATGGGGGGGCTGTACGGGCAGCCTCCGTGAGCAGTGAGAACTGAGCGAGAAGCAGCCCTGCAGCCCCCCAGGTGAGTGCAGCAGGAGGCAGGAGGTGCTCCAGGCAGGCAGCAGCAGTTCCCCTGCGGCCTGGGGAGAGGCCCCTGGTGGAGCAGGCTGTCCCCCTGCACCCATGGGTCCCACACGGAGCAGATCTCCACGCTGCAGCCCGTGGAGGAGCCCCCGGTGGAGCAGGTGGATGTGGCCTGGAGGAGGCTGCTGCTCACGGAGAGCCCCATCACTCTAGTTGGTGAGCCATCTCCCTGTTCTAATCTCAACCCATGAGCAATTTTTTCATTGTATCTTCTCCCCCTGTCCTTCAGAGGAGGAAGGATGAGAGAGTGACATTGTGAAGCTCAGCTAGCCATCAGTGTGAAACCACCACACGTACATAATGAAAAGCATGACAAGATATAATCTTAATAATCATAATGATAAGATAACCATAATCATAATTGTAATCATAATGATAAGATAATCTGCCAGATCACACTTCACAACAGAAAAAGATACCTATGCATGAATGCGTGATTTGTGGCCAAGAAGGCCCATGGGATCCTGGCGTGCATAAAAAGGAGCATGGCCAGCAGGTAAGGGAGGTGATCCTGCCCCTTTACTCTGCCCTGGTCAGGCCTCACCTGGAGTACTGTGTCCAGTTCTGGGCTCCCCGGCACAAAAAAGACAGGAATCTCCTGGAGAGAGTCCAGCGGAGGGCCACAAAGGTGATACGGGGCCTGGAGCATCTGCCCTATGAGGAAAGGCTGAGGGACCTGGGTCTGTTCAGCCTGGAGAAAAGAAGACTGAGGGGGGATCTTATTTATGTTTATAAATACCTGAAGTGTGGGAGACAGAGGGATTTGGCCAACCTCTTTTCAGAGGTTTGTGGGGACAGGACAAGGGGCAATGGCCACAAGATGGAGCACAGGAAGTTCTGCACCAACATACGAAAGAACTTCTTCATGGTGAGGGTGACGGAGCGCTGGGACAGGCTGCCCAGGGAGGTTGTGGGGTCTCCCTCTCTGGAGATATTCAAGGCCCGTCTGGACGCCTACCTGGGCAGCCTGCTCTAGGGAACCTGCTTTGGCAGGGGGGTTGGACCCAATGATCTCTCAAGGTCCCTTCCAACCCCTACAATTCTGTGTGTCTGTGTGTGATTTGTATCCCAATCGCCATTACTGCAAGAAATCAGTTACCATTTTCCACATAGAAAGTCAAAAGGCTAATGTGGGACAAAAAGGATCCGAGGCCCTAAGCTGCCATAAAAAAAAAAAAAAGGCAGAAAGTTAGAAGAGTGGATTGAAAAATAAATTTCCCTCTCTTTTTATTTTTTTCTTTTTGTGTCTCTAGTAAATAAAATTAAAAAGAAGCAGACAGAAAGTCTGAAGAGATGGGTGCCTGAAATACTGCAAGCAAACCCTTTCTGTGAAAGAGCAAAGGAAATTTTTAAGCGAAGTAGACTGTGTAGCCATGTAAATCATGAAATGTAGATATCTATCTCAAACACAGAGACCAACAGATTAAATATAGTGTATAATACTGCAGAAATAAACCATCTTTGCTAGGACAAAGAAACTGAGAGGTGCTGGAAAATGTTCCAATTAAACTACCCATAGCTTTATGAGAACTCATCTTCTCTCTTGTAAATTAGAAAAAAAAAATCATAATGAGATGAAAGATATTTACTGTAATGAGATCACTGCAAGAACAGAAAAAGAAGAAAACATTTTAGTCTTATTACAAAAAAAAAAAATGGAGAGCATAAATGAAACCCAAACTTAGCAGACATCACCAAAATGAAGGTAACAGAAATATTCTTACCATGTTAAAGCTACACTGCAATAGCAATGTAATTTAAGTGTTTGAGGATTCAGTTTTGATTACATATATTTCACATGCCACAGACAAGAAAAAAAAAATTCTCAAAGATAACAGTCAGCATATAAGCATGTAACTTCCTCACTAGCAGTTAGTTCACAGTATTCTGAGCTGAAAGTTAGTGTTACATGTTGAAGACTTCTCTAGTCTGTTAAGAGCACTGTAGCATAAAACTATTAGTTACTATTAGCTAAGTAATAATTAGCACTTAATAACTGTTAATAATCATAATAATTCAACTGTTAGCTTTAAAATATATTAATCCAAACCCTATTTACTTCAGCTTTACCAGAGTAAACAAACCCCAAATTAATTACTCTTATGAACAGTTGTATGTCTTTCTTTTCCAGTTTTTAAATTAGAGAAAATTTTGACTATCATATAAATATAATATTTATAGACAATAAATTAAGTGTAGTCTAAACCTTAGATTACGTATTGCAAAACAAGCACATTTTGGATTTCCTGCACTCCAATTATGAGAATTAATATGAATTCCCTTACAGCACTGACAACTCAATAGTGAAGGTATAAAGGTGAAATAGGTACAAAACTGAAAATGTAATGTGCAACTAATTTTCATTGTCTACTAAGTAATGCAAGCAATAAATAAAGTCATTTGATTCTGAATATTCTTGTAGATGTTAAGACTTTTCAGTGCCAACTATATAAAAACTAATGACAGAGGTAGTTGATGGTTGCTTCACCATACTGGAGTACAAAAATGTAACTACAATGTTAAGGAAACATGTTAGGAAAAAACTTCAGTAAGCAGTAAGAGTAGCAACCTGAATCTACTTTTGCTTTTCCTTCAAAAGTGGTTACAGTTTTTGCATTACTTTATAGTAATGAGCCTACAGACAGGATAAACATTTCTCATTTTAGATAATTATTCAATGAGTGGCTCCATATCTTATGTGAAGCATGAAATCAAAACATTGCTTGGGATTCCAAATAAATTTCTCACCATCTTGTTCATTAAATCACTGGAGTACCTGAATACTTTATAAAAAGCAACAGAAGACTCATGAGGACAGACAGATCTATTTTTCCATGTTGATAGCTGGGAAACTGACAGGATTAGAACCAAGTGTCCAGTGTGCAGCCACATTTTAGATGTCTAAATCTAAAATTTTTTGTGTATTCATGGTGGTTGTGCTTTTTCTTTGGGGTGGTGGTGGTGGCATTTTCCCACTGGAATATTTACGTTTTAGAGCACTAATGAGTTCAAAGTGTTCCTTCTGTTGACCTAAACCGTAGTGACAAAAACATAACATTTGTGAAAGTTTTGACATACACATCTCAGTTCACATATCTTAAAAGAAAAAGAAAAAGAAGAAAAGAACAGCTACCTCAATGAGTTCAAAGCAACTTGTCCACTATCACATATGAATTTTATGGGGAGAGAGTAGCATTCAGTTCTCTAAGGAGGCAACTCAAGGTTCTTGACTCAGGATACATGCCTTCTATTTTCCAACCATAGACATAAAAATAAAGTATCCTACAAAGCCTATTTTATTCGTTATAAAACACTAAACTATTTATCGTGTGTGATCCATTCTGTGTGTGAAGGTGACACAAGGAATCAAGTGAAGTCACTTCTCATACGTGGAAGGGACCAAAACAAAGTTTCACAAACAACTGTCATCCTAGTATTTGTAAGTTTCTAAATTGCATGGTTGATGTACAGTCTGAATATTTTTTTAAAATTTTTAGGTAGCTTGGTAATTAAAAAAAAAAAATAATCACTAAATTCCATAATAGCGAATTGGTGCCAACTGGATCACCAGGGCGGCAATCCTCTCAGCCAAAATAAGTGTCCTTGACACCCATCTGTAGCGGTCCCCAGCCACCCCGGGGGTCAGCCTTCACCCTGTGGAACCCGGGAAGTTTCTGTGGGTGCAGAAAAGGCCCCATAGGATGGGCAATCCCTGGGGCACTGCTCCAGGCAGGGGGCACTTCAGCCCGGACCTACACCGCCGTCTGCTCAGCTCCTCCGCCGGTGTCCTCTGCTAAGCAAGGTGCCACCTCACGCCCCTACGAGATCGCCGTCTGCTCTTGCTGCTGTCTGCTGAGCAACAAAAGTTGTGGTTTTCAGAGCCAAAAGGCACCTCCGAGCCTCCGAGGCGGCGCCGGTTTGTTTCCCAGCCCTCCCTTTCGCCTCACGACCCCGCTGTCCCCATCCCTCGCGGTACACGCGGCCCGAGAGAAGACCACCACCACCACCACCATCATCATCTCCTCCTCCCTCGGATCGTGGCGGCGCTGCCGCCGCCCGGGGAGCCGTGGAAGTGCGCAGAGCCCAGCTGCGCTCCGCCCGCCCGCCGCGGGCCTCACCCGCACCCACCCCGGGGAGCCCCGGGGAGGGCTCCTCAGCCAGGGGGCAGCCCCACCGGGACCACTTACCCGGCCGGGCGCCCCCAAGTCCCGCTCGACTCCGCGCCCGCAACCCCCAGGCGACCGCCGAGCGTCGGTGACAACGGCCCGGAACGGCCCCGCCGCCACATCCGGAGGCGGAGCGGGAGGAGGCGGCCACGGGGCCGGGGAGCGGCCGGGGCAGGGCCCGGCCAGGAGCGGGACGCGAAATGGCGGCCGCAGCCCTCCCGCCAGGCGTACGTGGGTTGCGGGCGGGAGCCGCGAGGGGCCTCCTGTGAGGAGGAGAAGGAGGAGGAGGAGGAAGAGGCTTTTCCTCGCCTTTCCTTCGCCTTTCCCTTGCTTGTGGGCACCCTGCCGTGCCAGGGGTGCTCGGGGCTGCGGTGGCGGCGGGCTGTGTGGTGCTCTCCGGGCGGTGGGTGGCCGCCGGGTAACGAGGCTCCTGGCGTTGTCTTTCCCCACTTTTTTTTTTTCTTCTTTTTTTTTTTCCTTTTCTTTTTTTTTTTTCTCGGAAATCCGCCAGGCAGCGTTTCATAATGTGTGTTTTGTGTTTCCTTTTCGCTTGTTTTTCTTCTCACAGATGGCGAGCGGTGGCCTGAAACGGAGAATCCAATTAACTGGGTTTAGAAAAAGAGAGAAGAAAGCACTAGTTGAGTTGCTGTTCAAAATGGACTGTGTTTTCTTTGATAATAAGGTACTGTTCGTTAAAACACGTGACGGTTTAAAGCAGGAAGGAAAAAAGTGCAACTCTTAAAATCAAGGACTTTGTAGTAATTTAGAGTTGTGTATAAGTAGCCAAGAAAGTTAAAATGTTTTCAGTGATAACACTGTGTATTTTGTTTGTGTTTTTATTAGAAATACAGAAATTGTACACATCTTATAGCGAAAAAGCTTTGCAAGAGTGAAAAGTTCTTAGCTGCCTGTGCTGCAGGTGAGTAGATTTGCTGTAAAATTTCAAAGAATCTTAACAGAACTAAAAAGAAGCCCTTGAAGACTTCTAGTTAACTGTTATAATTTCATGAATGGACTGTCTTACAAAACCACCTTCTGCTTGTTCAAATATCCTTGATTTTTGTCAAAGTACTGTGTTCAAGTTTAGAGTTACTTCTTTTTTGCTTTGGTAAGCGCCGAAGGGATATTCCTGCCATCTTCTTTCATTTGATATGCATTTGTTTCTAAACAAAAACTTCTGTTATATATCAGTTGTATGGGGAGGTCATATCCAAATGATATAGGTGCTTACGTATGGCTCACTTGAAGAGGGATTGGATAGAGTATGGACACCTGTAGTTAGTGAGCTGGTTTTTGACACCAAATTTGCTGTAACATTTGTTGTTAAGGATCAGTGTTTCTAAGTTTCTGTTTATGCAGCATGACAAAATTCCAGGCTATTGCCACTGACATTTTACGAAGTGAGCCTCTGGTCTTTCCTCTTGTTCTTCTCTCACCTAGGTTTGGATGCTAGAATTCTGTACTGGAGCAACTAAAATGCTTTTAGAAAAAGAATTACGTATTTACGTATTTTAAGATTACTTTTAAGAGAAATTACCTGTGATCATTGTATAATGAGTTTAGAAAATGTTGTAGAGTTACAAGATGTTGCTGTCCTCATTAATTAACTATTTAAATATGATCCTTATTTTTCCCGTACTGTGTTATAACAAATGTTTAAAGCAAGTTTTGGGATGGATCTTGAGTCTTGAATTTAAGAGATTACAGACAGAAATAGATAAATTTAATTGTGGGTATACCTGTAAAATTAGTGATCTTATTTTAGACTCACATTAGCGGGTATTTTCAATCATCTGTCACTGCTAGAATTTCAGTATATGCATTAATGATTACTTGAGTGGATCTAAAAATTCTGATCAAACTCATATCAAAAAGGAAGTAGAATGAAAGGTGCCATGAGAGAAACAATGTATGGATATATTTAGAATCATATTTGTGGTGTAGTATTTCATTTTAAATCTTAGGTACTTTAGATATCAAATTTTATTTATTTATTTTACTTTTGGAGATTTAAAACAACTGGATATATTTTTCTTGAACTGAGTGGAAACAATATACATACTGTCCACATGGCAATGCAAAACTCTGGTATTTCTATGTTTTCAAACCTTCCCCAAAACTATCTAGAACTTAATTTTGATAAAGGCACCATTTTTGCATAATCATTGCCCTTGGTGGCAGACAGAGTGTGTTCATTCCTAATGCATTTTTTCCTAAGCACAACAGATCATATTTAAACACATTTAGAACTCAATAGAAGTGAATGCCAGTCTTCATGGACTCACTAGCTGACAGATATTTTGAGATGGAAACTTCAAAATGAAAGTGATTTCTTTAACATACAAGTTGTGTACAACACACCTATTTCATCAGAAGTCTACTGGTACCTACACTAGGTTATATAGAAATACCATTTGTGCTCCTGCACTGAGACATTTTGCCAGTCAACCCTGCTGTTCCATGAAGCCAATTAGGTTCACACAATTCAAGTCTATTTCTCTTACAGTATCTTACAGTAGGTAGTGTTTCAATACAGGAGCAGGGTAGTAACCACAGCTCTTGACCTGAACCTGTAAGAAGAGACAGAGGGGAAAAAAAGGGAAAGATCATTACTTATAGTATCAGAACCATACATGCAGAAGATGAAAGAGGAGAGGCGGAGGAGAGGAAAAGGTTGTGAAAAAAAGAAAGGGGAAAGACAGAAGTCTAAAACCAAATCCGCTTAACATTGGTATTCACTGTACTTGCAATGTAAGTAATACCAAGAATATATAAAAGAAACAGCTTACATGCTAAAAACTTCATCCGTCTTTTTAATTACTGGAGGTAAAATATTGTCTCAGTTCAATAAATTAAGCCCTTAGCAAAAGCAAAAAAAAAAAAAAACAAAAAAAAACAACTAGCAAATGTGCTTTGGCAGCATTATTACATACAAGTACACCAAATGCACCTCAGATCTCTTTAGGTACATTTTTAAAAGTTTCAACTGCTCTTGAAAACAGAGGGTTAAGCAAGATTCTTTGCAAGTTGTAAAAAACAAAATGTGGGAGGCTGGAGACTTCCATTTGCAGATTTTTGAGGAGAGAGTCACATGATTTATCTGGGAAGGGTAGAAAGGTACTTGATCGTTAAAAGAAAACAAAATGATCATTTTCAGTGGTATTGTGAGGTTTCTCATTTTTAAACTGTGAAGATGAGAACTCTTGTAGTAGGAAGAAGTTTTTAAAATGGTACTTATAATTCCAGCTTTTATTTGCACAAGAAAGGTTGAAGTTAATTTTATAGTAGATCTTCAGCTGATTGCCATTTGTCTGTACAAAAAAATCTCTTGTGGTTGACAGTTCATTTGCTTTTTAGGAAAGTGGATACTAACTAAGGAGTACATAATTAATAGTGCCGAAAGTGGCAGATGGCTTGATGAAACAACGTACGAATGGGGATATAAAATTGAAAAAGACACCCATTATTCACCTCAAATGCAATCTGCACCTAAAAGATGGCGCAAAGAACTGACACAGTCTAGTGCACCAGGGGCCTTCCACAGATGGAAAGTTATCCTCGCTGTTAAGGAAGGTGATAAACGAATGACGTCTGTTATAAGGTAGGAGGATATGTCTTAAAGTTTAAATAATGAGCAACAGAACACTTACGGTATGGTTGAACACATCTTTCTTCTTCCATCCCAGTTAATTTGGTCCATAACAACTGCTGGCTTTTCAAACTCGGAATCATTTTCATTAACATACTTTCCTACATTTTGCAATTCTTTTGATCTTTGACATCACTGCTTTTTTAGATTTCTTTTAGTATAGTGTTAAATATAATATGCATTATCATATGTTAGTATCTTAAGTAAACAGAAACATTCTTCATGAGACAAGGTAGATAGATTTTTGCTTGTTCAGAGTACTGCTTTAGTTTGTGTAAGTTACATACAAATGGTAGCCAGAATCATTTCATTTGGTTGGGTGACCTGAGCTAGCCGTGAGCTATGGCGTAAAGGATCTGGGCTGCACTTTGACCTTTTTCTTCTTACTTTTTTTTTTGGTCACACGTAGGCAACAGTTTCTTGTAGTTCTGAACACCTGATTTGTACTGTAACAATTAATATATACTGTAACAAAAAACAAAGGAAAACAAAGGAAAAGAAAAACTCAACTGTGAGAATTCTGAGACTACTTTTTTTTTGTTGTTTTTCCTCCCTACACATTTGGGTTCCATGGTTAAAGCATACATTGTATCATAACCAGAGTATTAAAAGTAACATTTTTGTCTAAAACAGTAAAAGCAAGCAGCCCCTGACTTTATTTTAGAGTTATCCATCAATGTAAATTCCTGGCAGGAGACCATACTGTCCTACTCTGTTGAAATTCCAGTTAGTTAGGAGTACTTCTCAGATCTGGGTGTACCACAGATGCACAGGCAAGAAAGGAGTGAAGTTTGTCTGGTTGATCATGGAGCAGGGCTGCAAGCTGCATCACCAAATACCTGTCTGCAGTTCATTGCTAAGTGTGTTCCTTCCTTTTCTCAAGGCTGTTAAGCACCCTTTTATCCTCCTAATGAAGGCTGGGCGATGTCATATGTCTGCACTCTCTTACCTGTAGTTTGTGAACATTAACGTAACGTTTAGCAGTATGAATATAACACAGTAAATAAATATTTCCAAATATGTTTATTTAGAGTTCTGCAAGCTGGAAAGGCAACCATATGTTCATCCCAAAATATGGGGAGTGATATTACTCATATATTCGTCCATAATAAATTTTATCTTACGCAAAATGAAAAACGTTTCTCTGAAGATCAGTGCTACCCTTTGCAATATATAGGAGATTACCTTTTGGAGGTAAGTAAATTTAAAAAACATACATAAAATTAATTTTTCATTTTTGTCATTAACAATTTATGTCAGGCGTACTGATTACTGTGTATGATGCAGCATTAATAATAGAGATGGATACGATCACCCTGAATATTTTGAACTTTGATTAGAAGTAATACAGCTTTCTTGTACTGGGACTGTTTATCCTAGAAAAGAGAAGGTTTATGGGAGATCTTTTCAATGCGTATAAGTACCAGGAGCAGGGGGTGTACAAAGAGGATGGAACCAGGTTCTTTTCAGTGGTGCCCAGTGCCAGGACAAGAGGCAGTGGGCACAAACTGGAGCACAGGAGGTTCCCCCCGAACACCAGGAAGCACTTCTGCTCTGTCATCTGCACAGCACAGTGGCACAGGTTCACCAGGGAGGTGGTGGCGTGTCCTCCTTGGAGATCTTCAAAAGCCACCTGGGCCTGTCAAAAGCCACCCTGCTCTGGGTGGCCTTGCTTGAGCAAGGAGTTGAACTAGATGATCTCCAGAGGTACCTCCAACTGTAACCAGTCTGTGATTCTGTAACAGAAAAATTGTCTTTCTCAAAGCAGTGTTTTGATTCAAACCAGTAGAAGTGGCACCAAAGAAGCGTACATCATCTTCTTGCTCTGTATGTTCCTTCTCGGCTCCTGCTTTGTGCTATTAATAGTGAAAAAAGGAATTAGACTTCAGGAGAAAGTTTCAGTATAGCTGACCATCAAACAAACAGTTTAGAAAGTTATTCATAAATTACCAAGAAAAATACTAATTTTTATTCTCTTTATTTTGGTCACAATTTCAAGTGTGTCTGTATATCATGGTTGGACCAGTTGATCTTGGAGGTCATTTCCAGCCCTTAAAATTCTATGATTCTATGATCTGTGTGTTTATCTGTCTGTCTCTATATATGTGTAGATGTTTTTTTTTTCTGGGTTTAGCATATGCCATTAAAATATATTTTAATGGTATCCTCATGTTTCTTGATCAATTTAGTTACCTCTTTTCACAACTAACCTCAATTATTCTACCTTTCTATTCATAACATTACAGTCTGGTAAAAAGATTCAGATTCTTAACTCAGAAATAAGTTTGCTCATAGTCCTTCATGGCTGGGAAGAATTGGTGGTTGCCATACAAATTCTCTGAGGGGACTCTATATTGGGCAGAGGAAATTCAGTCAAACTATTCCTGCACTAGGACTCTTACGTAAGTTTCTCACCTATATTCCTTTTTCAATCAATGTACTGAGACTGATGCTGCAAGAATTATAATTCCTAAGACAGGTGTATGAACTGCTGTCTAAGCATACCATTAACTCCCCATTACTACAGAGATCTTTCCACAGCTGAGGACAGAGAAAGTTAAATAAAATCAATTTAAACTGAAGGATTCCGTAAAGAAGCATATGAGAACAGAGTAGCATGCCAAGAGGATTTGTTAATCATGTCTTGTATACCAACAGTATACATTTATGGCAGCCTCATCTATGGAATCAATAGTAGGGGAACCATATAATTGTCTGTGTTTCTGAAAATACTAATGATTCAAATCATATCTTCACATATGTAGTGATAGATTCAGTTTTGCCATTTTCTGTATGAGAAAACCTGTTGCCAGTCATGAGAAAACTTCCTTTCTCTTTTACTAGTCTGAAGTCCTACGTTCTTGAGAATACAAAGCTCTATATTTCTTGATCAGTAGAACAGGATTTTCAAAAGTCCCTGTAATAGTTTTCTTCTGTTAATTTTACTAGAACATGAGACTGTACACCAGCAGATGTACTAAGACATGAAGACCTAGCTATAAGCTGAGGTACTTCGTTTGAAGGGAGAAGCCATACTGAAGTCATCTTTCCAGGGAGACAGTTTTGTTGGAATGACAGAGCCAGGTGAAGCATCCAGTGCAACATCAGGTTGTTGGAAGTGTGAGGTTTGACATTCAGCTCCAAAATTAGGTCAGAATGAGTTAAAATCACAGTCATGAAAAGAAAATAAAGCAAGAAAAACAGCGTAATTCTGTCATTCCTTTTCATATGAACTATGAGTGGACATGCCACTGTTCAGTGACTTTTTTTCTTGTACATGCAGAACTCACTAGAACTAGATTTTTTTTTCTTTACTGTGTCCACGGGGGGGGGGGGGGGGCAGGATGCCTCGTGATTCATAGTCCTTTGTTTACCATGACCGATATTATGTTTTTTTACAGACCACACTGATAAGTGATCCTATATGGGTTGAGGCCATGACCCACAGTCTTTACAGTAGTCATTCTTTCCATTCTGGAACATGAGTCTTTTTTTTCCCCTCCAGTTTGGAGCATTTAAATCCAGGGATTATTTCTTAACTGAGGCATGCACAATTCAGAGACTGATGAAAGTAGCAGTGGTGTAAACATTGTCTGTTAACTTCATAAGAATTGAGTAGAAGACTAACAATGGCTACAGAAAGACCAGATTTCAGATTTGAAGGAAACTTTGCAAAGGATCCATTTACCATTGCTTGTCATTAGTGAAGGACTACTCAATTACTGTTTTTTCAACAGTGTCTATGGCAGAAGTGGACAGATTTATTCGATTTGAAATTTAGATATGAAAGTGGGTGATTAAAATTCACCAAATGAAAACGTAACTGCTTCTTTAGCTTTTGCAGCTTAATATCCCATGTACTTTCACCAAAACTGTGTAGAAAGAGTAGAATAGGGAGGGATTTAACTCTCTAATTCTACTTTTAACTGTATAAACAGTACGGCTGTGTCTCAGTCTGGTCAAAGCTTTACCTAATTTGGATATTGGGTCTTCTAGAAGTATCTGTTCATTGTTTATTTCAGTTCGGACAAATCAACAGTACTTTATGCTAAAAAAAAAAAAGAAAAGGAAACTCACTCCAGTCAACTGTGAAAAATTCATTATGGGAATATATTTGATATAAGGTGTATTCAGTTCTTCATCAACTTAGGTAGAGCACGATATCCTGGTGGACTGGCTAGGAGCTTGTGCAGTAGACACAAATTGCTATATATCCTAAATACTGGCAGAAAGCCTTGAGATTCTGGGGAAAGCACTTACTTTGGCGAAAACATTTATTATTTAATAAAAATAAAAGGTGAAATATAAAAAATAGTGTGCACAAGCAAGAACAGAAAAAACACCTTTGTTTTTCATAGAATGTGTTTATGAAATTGTGTACTCTCACAATTCCAATTTCTACCTCTTCTGTTTTTTCAGGTCAAAAAATTGAGTCCTTCGTTGTTTAGGTCACACTTAAGATGCAACAAGGGGTGTTATACATTTGAATCTCTCAGGAGATAGAGTTTACCAAGCAGGAGAGTCAGATACACTATATAAAACTTCTTAGTATTTTATCCTGGAATTACTTGAAGGACTCAAAAAAATTCCTTTAGACTTGTAGTTCCTCAGATTGAGGGATGATTTTAATCAACTACTAAATAAGAAATGCTGCCTTTGCAAACTTGTAGAGCTAACAGTGGGTTTATTAGGCAGTATCTGCTTCTTCTGGAAATCTTTTAAATTCTTCAGATCAAAGTATTTTGCTCTCCTCATTTTAATGATTGATAAAGCTGCTACAAAAGGGCAAAAATGGAGGTGAAAGATCTTAGTGTTTACATGCTGATTAAAACACACATCAGCGTGGGATCTTGGTCTAGTGCATGCTCTCTTAATGAAACTTGTTTAGGGAAATTTATGTTTAATAGAGGAATGAGAGTCAAGTATTTATGACTATCTCAGCTTTTACTGATCTCCATGAACCCTGAATTCATCCCGAGTGTGATAAGTGTTCCATCTTAACCGGTTCATTAACTTACACACATCCTTTTTTCTAGATTTCACTAAAGTAACTCACTTCAGAGGGCGCGAGAGCACCAGTTTCTATTTAAATGCATCTAAAGAAGTCAGAAAATTGCCAAGACTCTGTCTTTTAAAAGGACAAGAGTAAAACATAGGCACAACACTTGTTAACATGCATTAGGCTTTATCAAAAAATGTTATGAACATGCTCCTTTCTCTTGCTTCTAGAAGTACTTGGTACACATTTCATTAGGACTTCGAAAGTTCCAATTTTGTAAATCTGTAGTTCTGCTATTTGACTGCTACTTCTTCTTCCCATACACACACGTGTCCTATGGTTTAGTACCCAAATCAGATCCTGAATCAAGTAAAACCGCATTATATTCATTTTTAAAAGTGAAACAGCGTGTAGTCATAGGCTTTCAGTCTGTTCTCTCTTGATTTTTTTGAACCAACACTTTGCTTTGTCTTTGTATTTCGATATCTATTCCTATAATATCGACCTCGTAACTCTGCTGTTAAAACACTTTGTGGGAGTGTCATAAATGATTTGAAACTATAAGGTGTCATTTTTACTGGTTCAAGGTGTAAAAGCCACATGCATGATTTTAGGGAGCTATCCTCATAATTAAACAAAATTTTACCAAGATGGCACTATAAATTATCTGAATATAAGTATTTTTAGAAGCATGTTGAAACTAATGTGCAGAGAGTGGCACTAAAAGTAGACTAGTTAATGCATCAAAGCAGGGCTTGAGTTCACATTCATCTTTGGCTCACCAAAAACTATTTAGAGCTGTTTTCAAGTTAGCAAAAGTACTTGACACGCCAATTCTTGTCACAAGCAGACTTGATTTGGGAAAGACTTATTTATTACTAATTAATAACAGAGTTGAATAGTGAGAAACAAAGAACAAAATGAAAAACACCTTCACCCTGCTCAACTCTTCTTCCCGTGTGCATCTTCATTCCCCACTCTTCTGTCTTCTGCTCCTCCAGGAGCAGCGTGGGGGTTGTGGCCAGTTCTAACGTGTCATCTCTGCTGCTGCTTCTTCCTCACACCTCTCACGGGAATGCTCCTTCACGAGCTGCTCCGTTGTGGGCCCTGCCCTTTGTTCAAGCCTTCAGAAATGGACTGCTCAACTGGGGGCTCCTCCACAGGCCACAGGGGAACTTCTGTTCTGTACCTGGAGCACCTCCTGCCCTCCTTCTGCACTGACCTTGGGGACTGCAGGGCTGCTTCTCACTCGTTTCTCAGTCTTGCAGCTTCTGCAAGTGTCTTTACTGTTTCTTAAATACACTACATCTGGGGGCTCAGTTTTGGCCAGCAGCGAGCTCCTTTTGAAGCTGTCTGAAACTGGCTCTTCTCTAAAATGGGGCAGCTTCTGTCTGTACTCACAGTGGCCACACCTGCAGCTCTCCCACCCCCACTACCAAAACCTTGTCATGTAAACTCAATGCAGCCTAAAACAAAGATATTTTAGTGTTAGTCTGTGTAGATAAAAAAACGCTTCTAAATTTTAAATTACTAGCTTAGTGCACCCTTAAAAGCAAGAACTGAAAGGATTTCACTGTAGTGGCCGTAATGATCATAGTCAAACTGATGAAAACCTGTATTAAAAAAAAACTTACTACTTTTTCAACTAATTGAAAAGGTGTGGGCTTTGCTTTTTGTTTTTGAAAAGTCCAAAAAGAGAATCTGTTATGTCTTAACACAGCTCTTGTTTCAACAACAGAGATTGGGACAGAGTTAAAGTCAATTAGGAAAATAACTGGGAAAACTTATATTGGTAGTTCTCATGCTATAGCTGCCTGCAACTTCAGTGTTCTATTTCCACAGAAGTTTATTTGCCACATGCTGTAGACCCTTGAAAAATTGAATAAGCATGCATGTGCACACATGTATTTACAATATAATGTATGGAAAGACTTCAGGACATAAAAGGTGTTTTACAGCATCATTATAAGTTTGAATGTGGTTTTTTGCTCTACACAGAAGGAAATGCAAAATATTGAAGTTACCCAAATGAACCATTTCCTGCCTGCACGAGAAACTGACCAAAATGAGTCTAAGGTGAAGCTTGTTGAACTGAAAAATGCTGTGATAAAACATATGTATTTTGCCGAGGTAAGTAACAATTAGTTAATGCTTTCTCAGCATAAAATGTAAAATGTATATAATTTAATGTAACTTTTATTATGGATACTGAATCTACTTAACTAGATATTTTAACTTCTTTTATAGTAGTAGTAGTGCCTTTTTAGCCTGCAAGGTTTAATAATCTTATATTTACTACATCTGCCATTAGCCAAAATACAACTTAGTAGTGGTAATTGATAGTCATAGGTGTATGAAAGACATAGTAGGCTGTTTGAAACCTTGGTGTAATATGCGAAATCAGTAATAGCTGATATTGTTCAACACAGTGTCATATTGGATTACAATTGTTCTATGACTTCCCTGGTACCTGGCTAAATTACACTAACACATTTTTAAAATTAGCCATATCCTAGAGCAAGCAAAAATTTTGTTGATTGATATGAAAGTGTTTTTTTTGTTGTTATTACAAATAAAAACTGGAGCAAGAAGCACTCCTTTGTTTTAATGCTGTCACATATCTAATCCTGATAAACTTGGTATATTAGTAATTAAAAACAGCATTTCATTTCTAGAAAAAGCAATTAATTACAGTGTGTATTATCACTGTATGTTACACTGATGCAGGTGATACTGTGTAAGTATTCTTGTTGTAGCTCACTTACATAAAGCACTCTTGATTCTGTAACTGCAAATTAAAGTCCACTATATGTATCAATATAAGCTCCTAGTAACAAAACAATTCAAATGCTCAATGTACAAAATGTTTAAACTCAAGACTGGCAATTTGAAGACTAATGCTGCTTAAACCCATACACCATCAAATACTCCATCAGTGACATTTTAACCAGACCATAACCTCCAGACCTTTAAAAAATAAATCTATCGTTACCTTCTCGTGTATAGGACTATTGCAGGTTAACCATAGTAGGCAGCTGAACCCCACACAGCTCCCTTCAGCAGGACTGGGGAGAGAATCAGAGGCAAGAAAACTGGTGGGTTGAGGTAAAAACTGTTTAATAAGCGAGAGCTGTGGGCACGAGCAAAGCAAAATAAGCTCCCATGAGCAGGCAGATGCTCAGCTATTTCCCGGCAAGCAGGGCTCGTCATGCCTAACGGGGACTTGGGCAGACAAATGCCATGACTGTCATAGAATCATTTCCCCCAGCTTTTCCTGCTGAGTACGATGTCGTATGGTATGGACCATCTCTGGCGTCAGCTGTCCTGGCTGCGTCCTCCCAGCCTGCTGACTGGCTGGGTAGTGTGAGGAGCTGGCCTTGACAAATGTACCAGCACTGCTCGGCAAGAGCTAAAGCTTTGGTGTGAGTACTGTTTGCGGGTAACACTGTTTTGGTCACAAATCCATCATAGCACACCATGAGCTACTCTGAAGAAAAGGAACTCTATCCCAGCCAAAGCCAGAGTAACTATATGTAACAGTAGCACTTCTTACTAGATTATCTTTCCCTCAAACTACTATGTAGTTATGTGCAGATAGAGTAATCGTAATCCTAAGGACTTTATCTGATAAAATATATTATTAAGCTCATAATACTAGGTAACTAAATGTAACAGTAATAGTAATACATTTTTGCACCTACTGTCATCACATTACATGCAACTTGCAAGGAGTATCCAGAGTTTGCATTTTGCCATAGAAAAACTGAAAGCACTAATACATTTTAATGGTTAAGTGGATCAAATCTAGTCAAACTGTCATTACATAACAACTGCATGCAAAAGAAGCAGAAAATAACAGGAAAACTGAGGAGAAAAAAAACGCATATTCTCCTCTCGGGTCATTAATCTCTTATTTCCTAATTTTGCCATCTAAATATTAAAAAGAACTACAAATAGATTGCTATGTTTAATGTTTTGTTTTTACTGTGTTTAAAAAAAAATTTTTTTAATACAGTATTTATAGACGGTTTATTGGTATCCAGCGTACAGCTTGACCTTTTCTTTTTTTTTTTTTTAAGACTGCTAAACACATATCTGCTCATAAAGACCAGTTGAATAAATGCAATCCAAAGGTAAGGATTCTTGCAAAGAGATCATGTTCCATTTATGGAGTTTTTTTATGCAGTCAAGTAAATATACTTTTATTGTGAAATTAGCAATTGAATAAATATTTTAAAATACTTACATTATCCAAAAGTCTAATAAAATTATTAAAAAGTTAAAGAACGTCATTCCAATACTAGTGAATTTGTTCATTATTATGATGCTTCCAGTACTGCTGTCTTATTATGAAGAAACCCTTTAATACTACTGGCTAAGAGAGCACTGTTAATAACCTAAGAAAAGCAGGAGAGATGCCATAGTGTGATTTAGTGTCATAAACTATTCAAACACTGTATTTTTGCAATAGTAAAGTAGAAAAGATACACTCTGCTTTTTGCAGTTCTCATGTTTTTGCTAGTAGAGACAGATTTTAGCTAGGTTGTCTCACCATAGAAAGAAGCAGTACTTCAGCATAAGCTTTAAGCATCATCATGCATGTTTCAGAGTGTACTGAAGTATGGATTACAAGTAGGATGAATCATATTTTCCAGTCCTATTCTCATAACTACTTTGACTCATTTTTCTTCCCATTAAGACAAATGCATGCCATAAATCAGGTACAGGTCAGCACCAATTAAGTCTTTGTTGTAAAGTCTCTTAAGTAAAAAAATACTTCCAGATTTTTCCCTTTTCTATATAACACTAAGAATAAATTATTTAAATATGTTTGTTGAAATGTTACATCTCAGTAATTAAAAAGAATTTTACATATTAGCTATGAGCTACTGTACTTTATATGGTGACTTTTACTATTTAAAATGTTAAAATGGGAAACTCTTAAAGCATATGTGTTACCTTTGTGTATTTCTTCTGTGTCTGAAGACTCATTTTTGTGAACTATACTAAGTAAATAGTTAGTTGGTGTATAAGTGAGGTCCCAGTCTTCACAGAATTACCTTTTTATCTGTTTCCTTTGTATTGATATAATAGGGGAAAAGAAAAATATTTTTAAACATAAGCATCAATATGCCTTTGTCATTGTCCTACACTGTAATAGTCATGTTTTGGTTAGTGAGTTTATGGGGAAATAAAACTTTAGGTTTCTTAACACTTTTGATAACAAATTGTTATCTGGTACTCTTAATAATGATATAACTTTAAATTTGGAATTTTTGAACCCAATTCTAATTATTTTCTATAATATGACCTGCCACCATCTTTTATTGCTTTGTGGAATATCTGTTGCTAGCCTTTGTATTTGATATGTTTCTTTTATAGGCAGTATATTTATGGCTGTTAAACACAGCTCCAAATGGCTCCAATAAGTATTTCTATTAGTCTGGGGGAAGTAAATTGTCTTTTCTGCATTTTGTTACACAAACTTCTTTTCTATGGACCTTCATTTTCATTTGTTTCTGCTCAAAGTTTTAAGGCTTCTACTAGCAGTGCTTCATAGGAAAATGCTAGTTCCTCATCAGCCAGAATGCGAGCCAGCACAGTTTTGTACACAGCTTATTGAAGGCCCTCATTACAAAAGGTGTCTCTGGGTTCTGCAGAAAGTCCACTATATTGGTTTTCTGTCATCCTTCCTTATCCCTCCCAAAAAAGATGAAAACCTGTTCTCCTCTTCCTTCCTGCCCTGAAAGTAATGCAAAAGGCCTCTCACAGTCTCCCAAAACTGTTTTTTTCTGTTGTTGTTGTTGTGGTTTAACCCGGCCGGCAGCTAAACACCACACAGCCGTTCACTCACCCTCCCCCCTCTCTCTCTGGGATGGGGGAGAGAAACGGGAAAGTGAAGCCGGTGAGTTGAGATAAAGACAGTTTATTAAGACAGGAATATAATAATAACAATAATAATAATAATAGTGATAATGATAATAGTATTAATAATAATAATGTGTACGAAACAAGTGATGCACAGTGCAATTGCTCACCACCCGCTGACCGATGCCCAGCCTATCCCTGAGCAGCCCGGCCCCCCACCCCGACCAGCCACCCCTATATATTGTTTAGCATGCCATCAGATGGTATGGAATACCCCTTTGGCCAGTTTGGGTCAGCTGTCCTGGGTCTGTCCCCTCCCAGCTCCTGCTGCACCCCCAGCCTGCTCGCTGGCAGGACAGAGCGAGAAGCTGAAAAGTCCTTGGCTTGGTGTAAGCACTGCTCTGCGACAATTAAAACATCAGCATGTTATCAGCGCTCTTCTCATCCTAATCCAAAACATAGCACCCTACCAGCTACTAGGAGGAAAATTAACTCTGTCCTAACTGGAACCAGGACAGTTGTTCAGTGTACTTTTCAAATAATGCATGGATGATGTCTGTTTCGTCTAGTACCAGTATTTTCAAGAAACATAAGTTTCTGTCACAATATAAAAAGATGTGCTGGTACGATCACCAGATGAGGGCCAGTAGTGACATGCTTGTCCCTGCACAATATACTGTCATCTTTGCACGTTTTAAATCTAGAAAACAGAGTTGTTCTTTGACTGCCATTAAACAGTTTATGATTGCTCCTTAGATGTACAGTTTGCATATAATTAGCATTAGAAAAGTATGAATGCAACTATTATTTCCAAAGGAAATAAAGCGAAGATTTTAGCAGTGCATATATGAATGAGAAAATTGAAATAAATGTGAGTTGCAAATGCCAGATGCACAAAGATTTGATTAAAATAAAATTGTCTAGATGAACATCTTTATTTATTGTTAATATAGCAATGGCATGCCTTAGGGATCTCAGAAATGTAACATTTGCTGAGAAACTAAATACTGCTAAGATGGAGCTCATTCACTTAGACCTTAGCTGTGATTTAACAATGATTGTCATTTCTTTCAGAAGTTTTTGTTGTTGTTTGATCAGGTTTGATCTGAGCTCTTAATGTTTTTGTTTATTTCTAAAACATTTTTGGGAATTCTTGCTAATAGCAGTATACTCCATGACCTCAAACCACAATTGGACTTGAAGACTCTGTTAATTTTAGTTTAAAATCATTTTGAAACAATTGGTAGACTGTGTCATGTTGCTTTGTCTACTAGGCATTAGGAGCCAAGTTTCTTGGCATAGTTGGTAAAGTCTACCAGGTGTTAAGGGACTAAAGCAATAAGAAATCTACGTAATTGTTTAACTTCTATCAACTCAGTGATCTACTCTTGACTCTGCTTCTATCAGTTGTGGCTCCCTATCCCGGTTTCCTTGAGTTTACCAGAACCTCAGGCTATACAGTTAAACAAAATAGCTGGATTTCAAAACAGAAGCTAACAGCAGTATGGTTGCAACTGGCTTATGCATCTTAGCTTTGTGTTGGACTAGAGGAAAGACGTAAATAGCAATGTAGCTGAGATCTTCAATACCCCCTCTTTGATATTGTTAGTCAGTGGAAATAAAGTTTTTGAAAGCTGAGAGTACAGAGGATAACAGGGAAATTACAGGGCAGATACAGCATTCCAGGAAAGCCATTATAGATTCTTCCAGGCCCTCTGAAAGCTTGCAAAATTAAGTGTTTCACTGTCATGAGTGGCACAGAATAAGAAGGAAGTCTTGTGCCATTAAGAAGATCTTCAGAGCTTTGAAGTCCACTGGGATCAATACCTGTACTATCTGTAGCATTAGCTGCTTCTTTGACATGTCATGGTAATAGGAGCAGCACTAGGGAGGTAAAACTGTCACATGGTTTGTAGTTTTATAAAGTTTATAAATGATGTATTTTGTGATTTTACATTTTTGTTCAATTTTTGTTAGCTGTTTGCTGATACTAATTATCTTACTGCTCCAGTCATATGTTGTGGAATGTATTCTGCACATTTAGAAGCATTAACACTTATTCCTGTGCATACCTTTTCAGAATAAATTATAGACAAGCTAAGGAGTGTGTGAATTCTAATTTGTTTTTTAAAAGGGTGAATGCATTCAGATAGTCCTAGGAGTTAGGCACACTCTGTAAGGCACTTTCTTGTTAATGAAAGCTGTAAGCAGTAAGGTGAAGGTATTTCCATTCTATATGGCAGAAGCTCATTGGATCAGGCAATAAGTAACCTTTCTGTTGTAATTTATAACGTTCTTCTATTTTACTATATTGCCAACATTTTACTTAAAGATTTTGTGTTAGTTCGTGTTCTGTATTGGGTTTGTAAGTTTGTTCATAAGCTGCTCTTTTACTTATGAAGATATTCCCATTTTTAGATTAAAAATACCAACCTGTCCAGAATTACTTGGCACATATTTGAAGGATTAGTCGAAGAGCATTTATTACCTGATGTAATCTCAGAACTTGCGGCTGTTCAGAAGTACTCTATACCTCCTGTGCATTTTTTTCATTCTCTTCTAGAACATGTCCTGTTGGTAAGAGCTGAAGGCTAAAGTATTATAAAAGTATTACAAAGTGTATATATATATATATATATATATATAAAAGTATTTTAAAGTGTATATATATATATATAAGTATTATAAAGTGTTATAAATATTAAAGCAAGAAATATTATCTTTTCTTCTGACAGTATGCTTACAGTTTTAGGTGATGCATTAACCCTTCATGTTCATTAATGTCTTAGCATTACTGCAATCTGGAAAGGAAATAATACTTTTTTTAATATTATTATTAATTTACAAAAACTATGAATTTAGGAGTCTAAATATTGTGAAAGAACCAACCTAGAGTTTTTTCATTGCTTGTAGAAACAGCCCTTGTGCAACATGTTTTTTTTTTAACTTTGTAGGCTACAGATAGAAAGCTCAATAGAAAAGAAGGTTTGTTCTAAGCAGTGATTTATTCAACTGGAATACCACACTAGAACAATTGTTTTTTATTTTTTTTATGTTTGTTTGTTTGTAAATTCTGATTTTTTTCTGCTTTTAGTTATGCATTAAATGGCTTGTTACTTCACTGATGTAATTTAATTTAATTTTCATTTTGGCTATGTGAGATTGAATCATGTATATTTGGCAACGTATAGCTAATATTTTTTTCTTATTTTATTACAGGGAAATACTGATGCAGTATTTCTTGCTAAATTTCATCATGTTTTGTACCTTGTTCTCCAACTTGATCCTCCATGGAAATCCCCATCTACATTAAGATATTATTTGGATTTTCTTCAGTGTCCTATCTGTAAGAAAGGAACATGGTCCTTTATAGAGATGCTTGTAAGGTAAAAAAATTTAATGTTGTATTAGATGCAATAGTTATTCCAGATAAAAAGTTACCCCAAACCTGGGGAGGGGGAAGGAGGCTTGTAATGCTGTTATACTGAAGTCACATCTTCACCAGAACAGGTTAACTGTATGTGAAGGTCTAGAATTGTAACTGAGATTTGGACTTCTGCTATGTTTCAGTATGCGTTAGCTCACAGGTAGAAGTGTATCTTGGAAAGGAAAAGAAAGACATGTTTGTTCTCCTTTTTTGAAGAATGATTTCTTCTTTTAAACTTCTCAAAATTGCGATTATGTATTATTGCTGTTCTGGTGTGTATGTATATATGTATATACACAAATATATCTGCAGTTATGAGGCAAAGCCCAGTCTTATCTTAGCAAGCATGAAGCTCCATGTTCTATTTTGATTTTAATCATAAACTTCCTATACATGTACAAATACAGGACTCAGTTTATATAGCTGTTTGGCAAGTTTGTCCACGCTTTAGCTTAGGAACTCATTCTTTGTAACTTACATCAACAGAAACTAACTCTTCATGCGGTTGGAACAAAAACAGCACTTCTTATTACTGTCATAAAATCTTAAGTAATATTTAAATAGTTTGGTACAACTGTGATTAGAAGTGTGTAAATGTAGATCATAGTAACTGTGTATATAGACTTCAAGGGCATTGAATTGCTGTATTGGAATCACCATAATTGGACATGTAACAATTTTGATTAGGAACATGTCATTGTGCCATTGTAATGGAAGAGAATTTAAATATGAGAAAATATGTAAAATATTTTATCTTTTAGTACCTTTTGGCAGACTCTGGATACCTAGCAGTTGTATATCTGTTATTTTGTTGTGTCTATGTGCATGTTCTTTCTAATAGTAAAAATTCTAGCAAGAAAAATTTTGCACGCATTCAAAATTATCTCCATCATGTCAGACAAGCACTAGATTTGATCAAAAACTGTATTCCTGCCAAGTAACTTTGTGAACTGTTTCTGAACTGTTTATAGGGTGGATGTTAAGTCTATGAAATACTGCAAGACTGCCATGTAATTAAAGGATTTGCAGGAAGTTCTGTTAAAATCAGTAATTGTACAGTAAATCAGTTGAGACAGAAAAATACAGAAAACGTGGTTAAAGGATTCAGTTTGCACTATTTTCATCTACAAAACAAGGCCCCAGTTACAAACATGTTAAGTTTTTGGAGAAAATGTGGCTTTAAAACCAGAAAGTTTGGCTTTTAAAATGATAAATGTTGCTGGGGAGCAAGGTATTTCCTCGTCAAAATTGTCCAAAGTCAAAGCTGCCTTCTTTGCCAATAAATCAGACTATCATTTCCGTCATACAAGTGGATTTTTTGGTGTTTATTTTTCAGGTCTTGCCTTTATTGCAGAACCATTTGTCATGCAGTCCCAGGTTCAGGAAAAGCAGATGAACAGAGGATAGTTCACAAAACATTATTGAAGTTTTTCTTTGATTTAGTAAAAGCTGAAGTAGAGTTTCTGACAAAAAGGTGGGTTTTAATAGGATAACGCTTTTATTACTTTTTCACTATTTCACATGCATTTTTTAATCTACATCAGATTGTATCCTGATTTTTGTATGTCTGTAATAATATTCTGTTTCACAGAGATGGTATTACTTAACATTTTTTTATATTTCTTAGTTCTCAGTTTATTTATTGTAATTGGTATTGTTTTTTTCTAATTGTGCTTTAAGACCACTAGCTTTTCACAGCCTTATTATTTCACTATATAACAAGTTTCAGTAAGCATTGAATTTTGCTCGTAAAGCTACATTTTTAGCTTTGCAATGTTTCCATATCTATTCCATAAGTTCGACAAGCAGTATTTTGAACATACTGATTTTAAAAAAAAAATCAATTAAATGTTACCTTTCACTAGGGAGATAATTATCTTTCCTCAGTTTATGAAATATAAAAAATGTCTTGGTTTTGCTCTGGCAGCCTTTATATATTAGCACAGTATTAGAATTCCTTCAGTTTGACTGTAATAGTCATCATTATTTTACTTATTATTCATCAGAAATTGTGTCTGATCTTTCCATACTTAAAAATTGCCAAACCTTTGTATGTTTTGACAGAAGATAAGGTTTCTGTCTAGTAACTATAGTAATCAAAGTGGCATAAAGATTTAGGTTTTTTCACTTGCTTCTTTTTTCAGTTTGGTTGAAGAGACCAATTCACAGCACCAGCAAGTAATGCCACAGACAGTTCTTCTGAAAACCTTTTGGCTGGGAAGCGAAACCTCAGTGCTTTTCACCAAACACATAAATATTCTAGCAGATTGGGTCATACTTTCCCATAGAGAATTGAACAGAACAAATGATGTGAGTATGAATTTTAAGCTTTAAAATAATGAAGACTGACATATTTTTTAAAAGACTTTTTTTGTTCATTCCTTTGTGAGGAATTATATGTAAGTATCACAGCTGCTTGTTATATCTGCCTTTTGTTGTGAAGCATGCTGGTTTTTGCTCCACTAAAGGAAATGAATTGATCCATAAGATTCTCATATTGATCTGTAGAGAAGAAACGAGTCATGAGTAGCTTGTTGGCTACATTCAGATGTTCACATGCCCTTACCAGCAGGTATTACTGTAGTCATTAGGGACACAAGCTTAACACATCCTGTCAAACAATAAGGGGTAACAAAAGAGATGATTATCTTCTTTTACAGTGATTGTATTCAGGCAGCATTAGAAGGAGAGAGCTAAGAAAACAATTTTTTATTGTTTTCTACAGATAAACATTATTTTATTTTATTAAATGCCCCATTTTCTTCCCAAGTCTTTTAGTTTCATTTGGTATCTTCCCTAGATCTTTTCATAAAAATGGAGTTGAAGGCAACTTAATTGCTGTTCTGTGACCTGCTGACCAGCAGGACATTGACCTGAAAGATACTGAGTGTCCTCTATACCACCTCTTTCTTTTCAGAAGCTAGAGGCCTTGTAAAACATCTTTGACTTCTTGATTCTCACATAAAATACAAACTTACTGCTGTCTCTGCGTTCTCTTTTAAATTATTGTGAAAGCACAGAATAAATAGGTACTTCATTCACTTTTTCATTACAATAACAGAACAACAATAGAAAATCAAGTATTCCAGAGAAAAAAGCACTTTCAATATAATAGCTACTAGTTCTTCATTATGTTAAGAAAGCAGAAAGATTAAACATAATGAGAGTTTCACTCATCTTACCTAGCCAGACCTCCTACCTTTTTTGAGGACTATCAAAGACAGATATTCTGAAACAGTGCTGCCTTTTATCCTTGGTCAAGATATTTAAAAAGTGCCTAAAATTAGGCTTCTATACCCATATTTATATTTAAACAACCTACCTTTTCAAAGGTCCTGAGCACCAAGCAGGCTCACATTCAGTTGATTTCAGTGGCCATTCTGATTCTTTGGAAAATGAGATTGCTTTCATATGTTTCCTGGTGTTGAGTGTGCAGTTTAAGTGTAGACATCTTTTTTTTTTTTTTCCTACTATGCCTTCTTTTGACCAGTTCCTGTGCTGTAAGCCATACCTTTATCATGAACTGCTCTTTGCATAAGCAGAATAATCACTTGTGGCAGAGTGTAGTACATGTATGAAAAATAAAGGAAGACTAAAACACAGCATAAAAGATAGACCTACCTCTTGTTTAGCTTTTATTTTTTCATAGTTTTCATATATGTTTAAATACAATACAAAAAAATATAGATATAAGAATTGTCCTTTCAGCACAAAGCCAAAATGCCTATTGTGTTTACATTTTGATTTGATGCACTATAATTATTGTGCAATGTCCTTGCAGATTTCTAGCCTAAAAAGCAGCTCCTCTATTCTGTTGCCTGATAATATCTGTAGTGTTGTATGTTCTTTCCTACTGCCTTATCCTTTAGCTTCATATTTTTATAATGCATTTTTTTCCTTTCCATTTTTTGGCAAAAATAATCTCTAAAACAAAATGCTGTATTTTTACATACAAAACTCATCATTATTGCTTTCTGCACTCTCAGTTTTGTTTAGAACTTGAAATAATGATTTTTCTTATATTCAGAGACTCCCTTTAGAATTCCATGACATAGCTGAAAAGGTCAAAGGAGCCAAAAGAGCAGATCCTCCCCAGCTATGCAGACAGAACTGTGTTTTCTTTTCTTCTTCTTTTTTTTTTTTTTTTAATTATTCTGGAGATGCATACATAAAAACATATGCCATTAAATAGAGCATATTGGGTGCAATTTTTCCCCCATCTATGTTTAAGGGTATGATTCATTGTTACCAGTTTTGTTTTTTAAAAACTGCTTACTTAAGAGGCAGCACATTCTCAATATACATGTAAGGCCACTTAGAAACCAAAATTAAAGGAATGGCTCAGGCAATCTTTCTATCCATATAGGCAGAGAAAATTGTGTGGTTTTTTTTTTGCACAGTGTAAAGGGGTGACCATGTCTGCCTGCTTACATAAAGGTATGAGATCATGGAAAGACACAAACATGCCAATTGTGATATAGTAAACTTCCATGCAATTGTTCTGTGAAAATATCTGTGAATAAAAGCAGAGAAATAATTTAATGAAATGCTTTTTGAGGCATATCAAACAGATTCATTTCTAAGCAGTAAAAGTGATTTTTTTTTTAATTTTTTTTTTTAGCTATTCAGAATTTGATGAGAAGCATCTCTTTTTATGTGATTCAAAGAGATTGCAACAATCAGCAATCAGAGGAGAGGGAAAGTATCTGTATATATTCCCTGTCATCTAGGGTTTTTTTTGCAAAAAATACTTAATACATATATGTAAACATATATAGATATACATGAGTGTGTAAAAAGAGCAAGCCGGAAACAGATGTAGTATCTGAAGTGAGAACCTCCAGGCTGAAATTCTGCATGAGAGTTGCTGGTTTTCTTGGAGTAAATACTCTGAAGGTTTTTCACTTTTCAGGCCCATTGTAACCTGTATCAGGAACAAAGAAAAATAAAGAACGAAGGGCTACAAAGACTATGGTTACATATGTGGGTGACTGTCATTACATATACAGGTGCATTTACTTTCTTGTGTTGGAATTTATCATAAAAGTACTGTAATAAAGTTAGTGACAGGAAATCAAATGCCCTCACTCATCACTGTGTTAATCTACTGCGACATCCTGGTGGAATAAAAGTATTCTTGTAGTTTAAAATGCACTGCCAAAGAACACAGATGTGTTTTTTTCCATCTCTTCATCTCTGGAATCAATATTGAATATATGGCTAAAATCATAGAATCATGGGAATGAGTCTATGCGTGTCATACTTCAAAAGTAAATAGGATTGATGCAGAAACTCACAAGGTTCCTTGAAACAGAGCTGTTAAATTAACTTTAAAATTTACAAAGGAACAAACGTATTATTTGTAACACTGAGTAGCCATTCAGTTAGGGCATCTTTTCATGGTGATACTGCCTCACTAAAAGAACCAGAACACTTGTCATCTCTGCTGCTGCTTTTTTTCTTTCTTTCTTTTTTTTTAAGGCTGTAATACACAGTCTGACAAAGGAATATAAAAGGGATTCATTCCAATTTTTATTTGCATTGTCTTTCATATTTCTAGTGTGCTTTCTTCCATGTTTCAAGTATCATTACAGTATGGTATAAATTTGTAGAATTGAATGTCTTTCTGTTACTCCCCAAAACTTTCTTGGAAGTATGTTTTAGACAGTTTTCAGAGTACTGTATAACCCTGAAAACATTATACCTTATAGAAAAGAACTCTAAAACGCATCTCTAAAATAACTCTCTAATTCAAAGTAAGAAAGTTAAAATGAATTTTCCCGTGACTTAAAAGCTTTCCAATGAGAACTTTTATATGAGTACTAAAACTTCTATCACTGGAGGACTGTACTTGACTCCTGAAAGCATTAAATGAAACAGCAATGGAGGAACTGGGTTTGCTAAGCTAACAGTCACCCGTTGTCCTTTATATGCTAACACAGTCAACAGCCTTTGTTCACTTCAGTGCTTTGTCTGAGTTAGCATTGATTCTCAACTCTAACAACCAGTAAGAGAGTTTTGAAAAAAAATACTTAATTGGATCTTATTTAATTAGCTAAGCATGGTGTAGTGGGTTGACCTCAGCTGGCAGGTAAGCCCCCACTCAGCCACTCACATAGTCCCCCCTTTGCAGGATGGGAGAGAGAATTGGAAGCGCAAGAGCAGTAAAACTTCTGAGTAGGGATAAAGACAGTTTAGTAAGTGAAGCAAAGCTGTGCACACAACCAAAGGAATATAAGCTCATTCACTATATCTCATTGTTAGGCAGATGTTCAGCAGCTTCCTGGAAAGCAGGACTTCGGAACACATAGCGGTTACTTGGCAAGACAAATGCCACAGCTCCATATGTCCCCCTTCCTCCTTCTTCGCCCTCCCCAGCTTTTTTTGTTGAGGACAACATCGTATGGTATGGGCTATTGCTTTGGTCGTCTGGGGTCAGCTGTCCTGGCTGCATCCCCCCCCCCCAACCTCCTGTGCACCCCCAGCAAGTAGGCATCCAGGCTTTCACATTTTCCCAATTAGCACCCCCAGTCTACTTGCACGTTCAGCAACTTGCAGGTTCCAGCAGTGTTCAGCAACAGGTAACACACTGGTGTGTCATTAACACTGGTTTAGGAACAAATTCAAAGCGTAGCACCATACAGGCTCCTGTGAATAAAATGAAAAATCTTTGCCAACCAGACCCGCTTTGGCATCATAAGTAATACTGTAGTCCTTTAAGAATCTTTTCAATGTGATTTGAAAGACTACATTTTGTAGTATTACATTATTTGCAGGAATTTTAAAATTACGCATTTGCGGGGAAAAGAGAGATACTTGAATAGTTTCTTAATGCACCTACAAAAATCACGTTCTCATTCGCTGATTTATAAAGAAACAAAACTAAGTCAGGTTCAAGTCTGGTTAAAGGTTGAAGAATAAGTGGTAGGGCCAAAATCAGTGGTTTCTGAATATTCTCAATTTTCACTGATTGAAGGCTTGTGTTCCAGTGACCAATAGCCACATAATTTATCTAAATGATGGTGACCTCTCATTTAGAAGTATTTTTACATAATGCGAAATTGCCTTTGGTAATAGTATAGGACCTTATGTCATTTGTATGGGTAATTCGTTATTTCATATTCAGGAATAAGAGTTTTCATATAATGTTCTGAATATTGCTTTTGTATGTGTACAAAAAATCAGCGGGCTCCTGTGAATTTACTTTGTTACTGATTTGCATACAGAGATCACTTAGCTTTTTAAGAATTATGCTTATATTTTAAAAATATTGCTGCTGAATTTCCCTTTATGTTAGGTTGGTCATTAAAAATATCAACTAAATTACAGGAAATCTGCAGCTTTAAACCAGCACTACAGTTGTAAAGCTGCAAAAGACTTTTCTTTAGGATTGATTTAGAGGATGTAGTCTCATGAGTTTGAAAGCAGGAGCTATTTATTTGCACAATGATGTTTTGGCATACATGGTAACATTCCCATGTCAGTTGGAAATGCTAGCTTCTTTTTCCTTTTTAATATTGTACACATATGTTTTCATGACCATGTTTGTATTTTTCTGTGGCTGAAAATGAAAATATTGTTAATAAGTTAATATTTCAATATTCTTAAAACAGATTATGCTTTAAGTAAATTAGAGCATTATCCCCTCATTTGTAACATTGAACCATTTATTTCATGATGAGAAAGCTCTTGGTTTGTACTGTTGTCAGAATGCCAGCTAAGCCTGTACCAGTTGGCGTTACCTGGGTTGTGTTCCTCAGAGTGCAGATATACTTAACTAGCAAAGGCAGCTGCAGCTAATGTACCACCAGTCAGATTTACTTTGCAACTGTATATCTGGCTTTGTGGAACATCATTTATACTTGCAGTATTAACACTCATTATTTCCATTTCCTGTCCTGTCCTGTCTGTGTCGTGTCTCCCATCCTCTCCACAGATTGTCACAGCTGAAGTAATACAACCTTGTGGTTTAGAAACATGAAAAAACAATGTAAATACTTGTGCTTTACATCTGCATTTACCTCAGTCTACGTCTGTATGTCCTTGATCCTGTCACTTACTTCTGTTAAAAATCAGCTTAGTCGATGCATTTCTGTAATTTATTTTTTTTTAACAGCTATTGACAGGGTTAAAGTATTCACCCAGTATTTTGCTTTGAGATCCAATGACGAAGAGGTATGCATAACTAAGGAAATTTGGGATGTTTTGAATTAGTTCTTCAATTTTTATTCCTGAATTCTGAGAAGATACAGAGTAATATATCTTGAAAATATTTAAATATTGGCAGAAAAAAAAAAATCATGTTGTTGACCTGCCATACTAGTGCTCCATTTTTTTTTCCATACGAGATCTCACATTTCATCTAAAATAATGTATTAGGATACAGTAAAGCAAGGGGCAAAACAAATCAAGCAGAGCTGAACAGAAAAAAAGGAATTAGGGCAGGAAGCTATCTCAAAGATCACATTCCTGACAGATTTTGTCTAACCAGATCTTAAAAGCTTTCAGTGACAGAGATTACCTCACCCCCCCACACAACGTTTATTTGTAGTTCTGTTTATTCCTTTTCTTTTGAATGACAAGAAAGGCTGTTAACTGTATGGGCAGTATGTATGTAGGTTTTCTGCAGATGATTTTGTAGTATTTTTATAATAAATTTCATCTGTGTCACAGTGTCCATTGTTCTCATATATGTCTGATTTATTGATGAAGCTCAAACTGCTTTGGTCTTTGGTGCTTTCCAGCTCCTGAGGGAATTGTATTAAATTATTTTAAACCAACCCTGAATGTATTTTGTTCTCAAAGGAGTATCAGACAAACCATTGATTGTGGAGCACAACTAAAAAAAGAAAAGTTCTGTTTCCTTTAAGTAACTCTTTAAAGTCTCAAGCTTACCAATAAGTACATATTTGATTCCATTTCCCTCTTATCCAAAATTGTGTGTTTCGAAGTATGCGTTCTTGTTCACTGGAATGCAGTGTATCAGCAGATGCTCTAGTGTAACTGTAGTGATTCTCTAGTAGAGCCTTAGATGTAGGCTCTACTTAGACTCTGATAATTTTGTCAAATTAGCTTCATGTATTCTTACTATCTTGCATGTATTTTTCTAATTTTCACATTCAAAACTGACGTACAAATCTGTGAATTTGGTGTGGTTGAACATGTGGTTGGAGGAATGTCGTATTTCAGACTCATTGCACAGAATATTTCTACACGGTGGAGAAAGGTGTTGTGTAGACAGATCTGACTATCCTTTGCACATACTAACTTGGACACCAGAAACAGCATGCTACCGAACCTATAATAGTGAGGTGAAGTGCTAGTATGGATGAATACATATGTTAATGTGACAGTACCTCCTGGATGACAAGTTGTCTAGCTACACGTCATCTTAGTAACTCCTCAAGAAAATATGCTTTGCTTTCTTATCTGTGTATCCTTATTTTTCCTGCAGGTTCAGGGGAGAAAAAGCTAAGGCTAGTGACCTTACTTCCATTCACTTTAAAAATGCGGCTGCTGGTCTTTTTGGAAGTTTAATAGTAGAAGAAAGTTTCCTGATCCCACATACTGCCTAAGTTTTTTATGTGCAATAGAGTAGCACCTTACGACCTTACCCACCTTTTGGCACATATGTATGTGGTTAATCACACTGGGGGCTTTAGTTTCATGATGGTACCTTTAGGAACTGTGAATCCTAACAGAGCAAGGAGGCTAAGAGCCCTGTAATTATTAAATAAACACAAGGTTAACTAGCAAAAATGCAATACTTGAAATTTTACAGTTAAACAAAACCTATTTTGAAAATAAATTACTTTGTACTTGTAATCTTTGATCATATTTTGCATGGTGTTCTAGAAAGTATGTTTCCAAATAATTTGTAGTTCTCTAATGCCATATCTCAACTGGTATGGCATTAATGGCATAATTAATTTTGTTGACCTGGCTGCAACAGTTTGTTTTTAATCAGAGAGAGAAACGCCAGTGAAGAACTGATATGCCTTTTATTTGAAGATGTTCTCTGGCATTATTACTGGCACATTTTCAGTGTGAATTTACTATACAATACAGGTCTATAGATTTTTTTTTTTTTTTTTTTCTCCTTGTAGGCTTTCAGATGTGAAATAGCTGCTCTATTAAAGGCAATTCTTGGAACTGTAGTGGAGTATTGGATCATCTCAGGTTTACTTATGGACCGAAATGTGTTTTGTCAAATAGCTGATGATTTAGCACAATACGTTGCCATTGCTTGTGACGGTGAGTGTTTGAAATGCTTCTCAATCTTTTAATCAGATATACCAAAGAAGTCCTAAATTAAAATTCTCAGTTTACATTCAAGTTATGTTTTACCTTCTTTTGCAGCCATGCTATCTTACAGTGTGATGTGTATGCAGGAAACTGTTTTACTCTGTGTGTGTGCATGTGCATGTGTATGTCTGTCCCAAGCAAAGACCAAATAGAGAGAGCTTTCCTATTAAAATCCTTTTAAATAAATCTCAATAGGTATTAGTAGGTATTAGGTATTATTAAAGAGTGTGAAGAGGAAATAAAATCTTTGCAGTTCTCTTGTCAGTTTAGGAGGAAGTGTAAGCATATCATAATAAACCATAACTTCAGAGAGGCAATTCGGGACACCTTTGCTCAGACCAATTTTCAGATGAGACCTTTCACTCAACAGGCTTGATCTTATTTGTTAAAGGCATTTCAGCAGTAAGTCCAAAAGCTACCCTGAAATTTTGGTCCTTACAGACATCAGATGGAAACATTTCAATGTCTCATTCCAAATCCTTAGATTTAAAGGACATTAATGGGGTAGGGTGGGATTCAACTGCTCCTATGAGTATCATATATCTATTGTTCCTCTTCAATTAATATACTAGATGAAGAGAAATGTTATGGCTCGGACCGTTGCCATTCAACATCAGCTGTGTTATTGGTTGTTTCAGCAATTGAGGATGAGGAACTCAACTGGACCGAAAAAAATAAACTGAAGAAAAGACTGAATATTTTTAATTTTATATTGAAACTTCATTCCCACCATTTTTTTTTTGTTGTTGTTATAGAATCATGGGAAAACTGTATCTCAGCTTTTATACCTCTAAGTATATCCCAGTTTCAGTCATATTCAATCATAATTTTCTGTAGAGAAAGGTGTTGGTTAGACTTCATTTGAAGTGCTGTTGCCTTCTCCACCTGGACACTTGAGAAGAGCTGTCGTGAAAAAACAAACAAAAAAAACCAACACTGAATTCTATGTCTCTAGTCAAATAGTTTGACTCTGGTCTTGGTCTTTCCTATGGAAAGTGAATGATCAGAACCATTATAACCTGCCTCAGATTTAAAAAAACACAACAAAAAACAAACCAAAAAAAAAGTTGGAACTTTGTAGTATTTACGTCAGTGGAGCTTTTAGTATCTCCTGCTACCTCTCCAAAGGATTTTCTTTTTAAATTAATTTTTATATGCTTCTTCATCCATTCAGACCATTCATAGGAATAACATTCATAGTCTGGTTGTAAAGAATAAAGATTATTTGACATTATAATTGGTGATCACTGGAGCTCACTTCAGTCCACAGGACTTAAAGTGTGAAAAACCATAACAGAATTTTCCTAAGATTCTGTCAATCTTGGAGTAGAAGACACTTAAATGTTATTCTTGTTTTGATTGTGTCTGTATACCAGTTACTGTGTGAGCATTTCTCAGCAGAGCAGAATACTACCTCAGTACAGTAAAGACCTTGGCAGACCTTGCTTTCCACCTTTTTCAGGTGCTATTTTGATGAAATTCTACTGCTAGAATCAAAATGCAAATATAACCTTAAGAAAAATCATCCATTCCATCTCCTCTAAAAACAAATACAAAACAAAACAAACAAACAAAACCCCAAACAAACAAATAAAAACAATGAAGTAGGCCAGAGCTAAGCCTGAAGACAGGTACATCTGAATAGTATTGGAATTTGCTTAAGGTCCCATGTAGAATTTGTAGGTCGCCCTGCATTACTTAATCAGATTTCTTTGTTTGTGTTACATACATATTACCTAAATTGTGTTTGTATTATGTCACATGAAATTTTAAAGGTGATCACTTGCATAATTTCATCAAATGAATAATTTCATTCTCAAAATCAATCTAGAGCTTTTATAAGGTTGTGTTCAGAGCATTTTTTAAAAGTGCTTAATATTGTAAGAAGTGGTGCTTTGTCTTTTAAAGTTTGATGATCATTGTCTAAGAAGCTGGTCTTGTTATCAGATGATGGATACAATCTTTTTTAATATGACTATTTTAGTAATTCTAATAGAGAATAACTTACAGTAACTGCAACAGTAGAGCTCTTTTTCTTCCCTTTGTTTTTATCCAGATTTTTCAATACATGATTTACAAATGTTCATTTGTACCATACCATCCCTCTGGCTTCAAATGTTTGTGGCAGAAGCAGTTTTTAAAAAACTGTGTTTACAGAGGAATGTAACTATTTCTACAGAACCTCTTTCTCTTCAGAAAATAGTAAGTAACTCTTACACTCTTTAATAACCTAGGATACTTAAGTACTTAACAAATAATTAGATTTGCGAAAGTCTTGGAAAATATCTTTCTTTTGTGGTGTAAGGTCTTGGTCATTGCATGTATGCTCTTCCACCTGCAGTAACTCTTCTGCATTTATATTTCTATCTGCCTGAGAGCAAGGTTCAAAACAATAGTGAAGTTTTTCTTACCAGAGAATTGGTAACACCTCTTCGAGTTAATTAATCTGTTTACATGCAGCTAACATGGAAAGTCAAAAGGAAAGCTTTTTAAAATAATCTTTGATATGAATACTTTTTTGCAATATTATGTCTGTAATTAAGGAAAATGCAAAATACTGCATGGTTTTCCATGGATATGTTTTCCTTCAGATTTTTATTCTACTGTGTCCAAGCATTTGTTAGATACGAGATTTTATTATTCTGAACCACAGCGTCTTCCTATGAATTTCTCCTCTTAAAAGCTTTCTCCTACTTGCAAACCTTTTCTTGCCTTCAAATCACAAACTGTGATAGCTGATGAGGAAATATATAATGAAATTCTCAAAACCACAGTCACTGTCAGGATACACACACATCAGGAAGATCACACAGCAATGACATGACCTAACTTAGAGCCACATTTCAGTAACTTCTATGCTAAAGTCTAACCAGAATATGGAATTCTTGAGTGTTATGGCCTGAAGTTGACAGGTAGAGTTAAAGAAAAACAAAGTCAAACTTAATAATTTTTTCCATACGTAAGTTTTCTCAAACTTTACAGAAATTTATTGTGAACAGAGATCATTGTTTATTAATACATTGTGTTTAAAGAGAGCTTGAACAAAAGACTGACAGAATTTCAAAAATAAACCAACGAGATCTAATATTTAACGTATGTTGCCAACACATATGTAGCAGCAATCACTATTTTTAGTATTGCCATGACTACTAATCACTCTCTGCAAGAACTTTAAAAAATGTTAGCAGAGCCTGAATAAAAGTTCATGGGTTTCTATGGCTTTCCTTAGCATTCTTTCTTTCTTGTTCCATACAATAAAGACTGACCATGTTCCAATTTTGCTTGCTCTTCTCATACAGCATTTATCAGCTAGGCTTTCCTATGGGTTTAAGCAGTGCTCTCCGACTCTCCGCAAGTAACTGTACAGTGAGTTCCTTCATTGCACGCTGCTTGCATAATCTTCAGCGATGTGTTACGTACTCAAAGCCTTCTTTAAAATTCTTTGATCTAATGACTAATCATGCAGTGAGACCCCTCACTGGACTATGCTTTTGCCAAACTGCAAAATCTCGCATGACTTTTTGAAAAGAGGGTCAGATGTGGGTTGGAAGCTCTGTATTGCCAGAAACGAGCCAAAATACCTACAATGCTATCCCAATAATGAAAGAACACTTAAGAGCTAACTGACTAGCTTACTGCTTTCACAATGTCCAAAGGCTTATTCCAACCCTTAGCTTAGAAGGGATGAAAGAGGGGAGTATTTCTTTGCTAAGTTGCTCCCTGAGCTGGGGGAAGAAAGCTTGTAAATACTTCCATTAAGTAAGTGAGAATCAATTAGCTTTTCTTTAGTCCAGTTATATCCAGTTAAAGAGATGAATATGTTCTCGGCTACAGAAAAAAAAAAATCCCACCTCCTGGCTCAGACATATCTCACTCACCTCTGAGGCTAGCGTATGAGTTGTTGTGAACTACAACAATATTAAAATAAAGATCGCAGAGCTGACAACAACCTATATGTGCAAACATCACTTAGGGACCATATTTTAAAAAACTGAGATGCAGTACCCTGTGGGTGGTGAATGACTGCTTGTACATGAAGTGCAAGAACAGAAAAAAGACTTTTAGTTTACTTTACAGAAACTCACTGAAAGTGTTACTTTTGCAACAGGTCTGTTCCTATTTGCCTGCCTTGAGAGAGTTAGGGATGTGTGAGACAAGAAAGATACGTAAAGCAAAGAAAAAGAAAACAGGGCGTTGGCCATGCCCTGAGTCTCAAAGGGCATTACAGATGCTAAATGGTGATAAGCAGAACCAAGTCAAAGTGCTGCCTGATCTACCGTAAGTAATACCTATAACATCACCAGTTTTATTCTGCTTTGGGGGACAGCTTCTGACCTGACACATTTCTTGAACTTTATATGACCTGTTTTGTTGTCTACAAATTACTACAACTGACAGAAATCTCCATTTTAAACCTGTAACACCTCTGGTGTGGGGTTCCCCTTTTCTCCCCATCCTCCATCTCTGCATACATGCAGACTGATGTAGTAATATTTTCCCAATATTATAAATAAAGGATACATAGAGAAGTTGAACAATTCACAGAATTACCTTTTAAAAAAGTTTAATTGTGGGTAATTTAATTTTATTGCTGTTTTAAATACAGTTATAATTAAATGACATATAAATTACATAGTTAAGACATTTTAGAAATAACTCTGAAATTCTTAGATCTAAGTACGATACCTATACACATTTTAAAGTCTTTAGGTACATACACTCTATCCAAAAAAATAAAAGAGTGATTTTAGATGTGTCTCCTTTGCTCTCTTTTCAGTGACTTAGTATTTAGTAAGTGCTGTACAAGGACGCGTAGAGCAAGGGAGAAAGTTGGGGCTTCAGACACCAAAGAGAATTGCTACATTTTAGCTGAAGAAGCGCATTTTTACAGGAGAAATGTTAAAGGTATTCTATGTATCTAATTTATGTTAAGAACTTTATATGGTTAGAATCGGCAGTTTCAGGTTTAAAAATCTTGACCTTATGAATGCTCAACTAAAATGATGGCTTATGCCCAAGAATTATTTTCTTATGGTTCACATTTCTTTTTGTCAATGTCTGTTTGAGAGGAGGAATTGTATATATGGTGGAATAAAGCTGCCTTCTTCATTCCCCTCCCCCTCCCAGATATTAAATACAGTGTACAGCTTGTGTGAGCTCATTCCAGGCTTGCCCGCCTTACTTTGCTAATCCACCTCAACCTGTGCTTGGTAGGATCAACGTCTTCTGATTTGAAAGTATAATTCAGTCTTCATCTCTTTCAGTCCTAGACATTTTGTGAACAAAGACTGAGGAGTATGCTATGTTACATAGCTGTGTTAAGCATATGGACTGTTTTCTTCCAGGCATTCAGCCCAGACTATGAAAGGCATTTGGCTTTTGTCTTAGCTATACTGGAACCCAAGTACCTAAGGAATAAAACAGCACTGCAGTAATTCATTCAGTTCCTACTTATTACACAAATGCAATAAATTGTACTTTACATGAGGCTTTACCTCAACAGAATTACTCACTGGAACTACTTTTTATTATCTTCATCATCAGAAATTTACCTATATCACTTAAAACACAACTATTAATCATGACACCCAAGAGAAGGCTTAGGAAAAACTAGCAAATAGAACCTAGGATTGTTCAAAAAATTATAATCAGAATTGTATCACAAACACTGAAGGACAAAAAAAAAACCACCTCACCCTCTTTTGGGATTTAAGAGAGCTTCAGTAACAGAGCCAGACCATGCATTTTTAAAATTGGTTCACTTTCTCTTTATTGCTTTTGCAAGTAAAATTGATGTGAATTATTACATGCTGACTTCTACAAAGAAAAGTGAGCTGAAGGACTACAGGAAAAAATGCTTTTTTTTCTATTCTTTCCCTGCCAAAATTGTAAGTAGTATCTACTGTTGAAAGAATGAGTATGGAGCTGACAGATTTACATAGTGAAAGTATTAATATAACAAAATACGCTATGTTAATCTTATTGCAAACGCTGAAGAGATTTAGCCAGAGATATTCTTCATTTCTAAGATGTTTGTTGCATCATCTTTCACCTGGCATCAAGATTTTTCTCTGGCTCTTGTTCAAACCTAATCATTTACTTGAAAGCAAAACAGTGTTCAGAATGGGTCTGAAGTTTTTATCATGCAGAGACTAATGGTGTCTTTATATATAAGCAGCAGTTCTCAGTTGCTTGCTGTTCAATTTTTCACACTTCAGTTTTACATGATACCAAGGCTTGGTATTTTTTTTTCCAGAGGATTTTCTTTTTTGTTATTATTATTATTATTATTACTATTATTATTAGGACCCCTTCATGTATTTCTCCCTCTTTTCCCCCTTCCCTTGCTACTGTAGCCAAGTCAGACAGCCTATTGAGAAACAGCAAACCATCTGTTAACGGATTTGAAGTTCTGAATTATACTTGAGTGTGTAGAGGCACTCGTGCTTAGCCAGAAACATTCATTTGAATTAAGCTATAAATGCTGTGTAAAAAGAACCATACATTTTAACGTAGGTTCATGAATAAATTTAAGGGAGGGCAACTGCACTCTAAAGTTTTATTGCTTCAAAACCCAGTATTTTTGGTGTTCTGTGATCACTTGGTGCTTTTATAGTGTGATTGAAGCTTTAAACCTTGAACTGGGGGGAGATAATTCCTGTGTTAAACCATTTGCAATACAATTTCATTGCTGGATCTCTGGTGGAACAGAAGCGCTGTGGGTTTTTTTTTTTTTGAATTTTCTTAAAAGATGGTTAAACAGGATAAAGGAAAATCTTACTCATTATTGAATTTTCTGGCATATAGCCAGGTCTCCTAGTTCCAGGCACTTTGATTATTTTCTTTAGTTGCTATCTTGCCTAGTCTAGTGTAATCTATTAATTTTTTATGGTAGGAGAGACAGCCCTGCATGAAGCTTGCATAAGAAACAAAGTGGAGAGATTGATTCAGCTTCTCTCTTCCCCTGGAATAGAAATTAATGTTAAAGGTAAGTTATTCATTTTCTCTACAGAACTAAGAAATTAAGCCAGATAAGGAACTGTTAAACATCCTTTTGGTAATGAAGTTTATATTTATGCTATGAAAACTGCCTTTATTATTATAACTAACAAAATCGGGACTTCATAGCAAACATTGCTGAAAGGTTAATTTTAAATTAAATGTACTTTAACATCACATTTTGTATCAATTTTTAAAAATGCGATTTTTTTATCATGTTTTTCAATAGAAGTTCTTATTTTGAAATCACATGTTGACACTGTCACCATAATGAATGCTAAAAAGTCAACTGTTTTGCTGTCTAATGAATTACGTTATTAGCATTTTAGTACTACTTCTGCTGTTTTAAAACTTCCCTTGATTTATAATTCAGACCATGCTGGCTGGACGCCTTTGCATGAAGCCTGTAACCATGGCAGCACAGTGTGTGTCCATGAAATTTTGCAACGTTGTCCAGAGGTAGACCTGCTCAGTCAAGTGGACGGGGTGACTCCTTTGCATGATGCACTGTCAAATGGACACGTAGAAATTGGCAAGCTGCTACTTCAGCATGGGGGTGAGTGCATATACGCTAAACTGGTTTAGGGAAATTATCCTGTTCTGAGTCCATACGAAGTTTGTGGTGCTTTTATTAATGGTTGCATAAAATAAAATTTTATTATAAAATATTTACTTTAAAACATTTTTAAGCCAAGCTGTTTTGGTCACAATAAAAATATTACTGTTCTCACACTTATCTTGATCAGCTGAATATGAAATTAGCCAGGATTTTCACTTTTGTTTCCAATATGATAATGTTTTTATTCTGCATTTTACACCATATGCATTGTAACTATATCCTCCAAACTAATTAACAAAGATAAAGATTACCTATTCACCAAGTAAAGCTAAGGGTTTTCTTTTGTTTTGATCTATTTTTACTGTAATGCAAAAATAGATCAGTAAATCTCTATATAATCATGTATTTCAATTTAAATTTGTTCAGCATTTATGAAAATTAATGTGATGGTCTTTGAAAAACACAATTAGCTTGGTAATTAGTTTAAGAAAGGAATCTATATTGTAATTGTGATAACTGCTGTTTAGGGATAATAGTGGGAGGGGCGCCTTAGTTTCTAAAAAAAGATACATTGCCCCTTAGGCAGACACGTGATAAATGTTTTGAACAGTATGTTTTTTAAGTGACAGGGAACTTGTATCTTGTGTTGAAATACCCCGTATCAACATAATTAACTTAACATGCTTTTTAAAACAAAACAACAGCAAAGAATGATCCTGGATATCAACTCTTCTTTCTTTGAATTTATTTACTAAAATGGGTATTTGAGATATCGTTACTCTTGACCTACAGTGTCAATTTAATCTCTGTGTTATATGCTGAGTCCAGATTTTTTCAATAAAAATCATTCTGCTTGTAGCCTTAAGGTAAAAGAATGCACTGTATTTAGATGGCCTATTACTTAATTAAGCTAGAGAAACAAAAATTTTATTTCATTCTTGGCATAAGACGCTGTGTATTTACAGTCTTCTCCTGCCCCCTAAAGGCTGTCTCTGTCTGTTGTACAAGCGCCGGCTCATGATCTATACATTCATTCCTTTGCAGTTTCACCTCTCTGTGTTTGCTGAGCTTCAGTTCTTGGGCTCCCAGGTGTTTTATATATCTACTGAACCACACATCTGACATGCCAAGCCAATACCTGGGCTCACTTCCATCGGTCTAAGTGATGCAATAGCCAATAATGTAGTAAGCCCAGCTCCTCAATTGGAAATGGCATTGCACTGATAGATGTGCATTTTTCCTCGGCTATTGTGAAGAATAGGTAGTGGATGATCCTGTTGTCCTACGGGAAGAGCTCTACTTGCACTTGCATTCATCAAAGTTTTCTGGCAACTATAAGGCTGCATGTGCCCTTATCTTTGCCTTTGTCACACTCCGGGTTTTGGCCTGTCAAGTAGCTGACAAGACTATGGTAGAAAACGTGTTACCCATTCCGTCTGGATTTACTCTGCTCAATAACTTAGAGCACAGCTCTGCAATAACTTCTTCCCTTTCTGCAAAAAGGTCCTCAGCTTGCAGAACTTAATTATTTTACATAGTCAGTGAGGGAGTAAAACAATATAGCTTCAATCACAGGGAAGTTAGAAGCTCTAATAACAGTAAAGTCATGCAATGAGTAATCTTTTGTAATTAAAATATATTTCTGAAAACACACTAAAGTTATGAAATTGCATCATTTCTTTTGCATAGTAACCCAAATTTACATGCGAAGATTTATGTTGTTCTCACCTTTGAAAAACACCACCTGTAGTGTTACATCCCTCTTCATTTTTTTCTTACTGGTGTGGCCTTTCTTAAACTTATCAGGACATCTGTAAACTGTTTAAATATTAATAGCTCCATTGTACTAATAAACAGGAAATATTGAAAGAATGTAGTATGAAAAGAAATATTATTTTCTTATTCTCTGAATAAGAAAACCATGTCCCACTTAATTACTTTAAATCCAATTACTATAGTAATTATTTTTTGCAACGATCTGCTGAGACTAAATTTTCTAGCTCAGTTGAGGAAGACTAGGATTCCTACCTCAGTAGTTTATCTTGATGCATAGCTTAGGACAAGGTTAGCCACGCCAGCCAAAAACGTAAAATAAAGACCATCATAATAAATTGCCTTTAATTTTGAGACAGTTTCAGTAAATAACCCAGCCTGTAAATTTCTTTGTGAAATTGTACATTGGTACATTGCTACTTGAAATTTTAGGGGTAAGGTACATTTGAATTTCTTTCACATTTCTGTATAATAATCCTTGACTTTCAACATAGCAAAACCAGGAAGAAAATTAAAACTATGTCATAAAGAAACTGTTACAAATGTTCTCTCTGCATGTTCTAAATTGTGTTCAGAATCACAGAATCATCTAGGTTGGAAGAGACCTCCAAGATCACCCAGTCCAACCTCTGACCTAACACTAACAAGTCCTCCACTAAACCATATCACTAAGGGCTACATCTAAATGTCTTTTAAATACCCCCAGGGATGGTGACTCAACCACTTCCGTGGGCAGCCCATTCCAATGCCTAACAACCCTTTCGGTAAAGAAGTTCTTCCTAACATCCAACCTAAACCTCCCCTGGCGCAACTTTCGCCCATTCCCCCTCGTCCTGTCACCAGGCACGTGGGAGAACAGACCAACCCCCAGCTCTCTACAGCCTCCTTTAAGGTACCTGTAGAGAGCGATGAGGTCTCCCCTGAGCCTCCTCTTCTTGAGGCTAAACAACCCCAGCTCTCTCAGCCTCTCCTCGTAAGACTTGTTCTCCAGATCCCTCACCAGCTTCGTTGCCCTTCTCTGGTTGCAAATGTCTAGCTCATCAGTTGTACCAACATAATAAAAATGAGTTTAAACAGACTCCTAGTTTCTGGCAAAAAAAATAATCTTGATCAGCTGCCAGCTGGAACATGTCATTATTATTAATGTTTGTATTTTTCTTGCAGGACCAGTCCTTCTACAGCAGAGGGACTCCAATGGAAAATTGCCACTGGATTATGTTCAGTCCCTACCAGTAAAACAAGAACTTTTGAACATTGTTCATCCAGAAGAGAAAATTGGAAGATTCTATGAACGCACTGAACAAGATTACTGCAGTCAGCAAAGAGAACTGTGGTTGATTTTATTTAACAAGATGCTGCTAAATTTTTGTTCAGTTTATAATCTGTTTTCACCCTTTACTTCAACTCTGAGAAAGGTAGCTTGTTCAAGCAGACTTCCAGTAAGGGCTCATGATTACTATAAGATGGAAAGTACGTTTTCTGCAGATTGGTTAGTAGATATGTACTTTAGAGAGCTAGAAACTTTTAAAAAGCTACCACAGTTTCTTCAAGAGATATCTACAAATATATTTCTTTTTCCAGGAGAACAGATGAAGGCTTTATTAGCAACTCTGGAAACTGTGGTAGAGGCAAATCAGCTCTTTACTTAAATCCTTTTAACTGGTAGCTTCCAAAACTAGTTACCATTAGTTAAATCTTGATGGCTGGCCATTGATAGTTGGCTAACAGTTTTTCTGGCAATTAAGAAGTACAAATTTCACAGCCCTACATGTTTTTATCACCCATGACATCAATACTTTCCTCTAGTCGAACCTGGAAATCAGATGTATTCATTCAGTGCATTTTTTTTCAGGCAAAATTTATCTAGCATTGCCTTCTAGTTGTCAGACAGCTCTGGATGCCTGTGACCACCTCAGGAAGGTGCTGTATCATTTGCACTAAGTAAAACTTTGCTTTTTCTGGCCTCGTAATCTTTATCAGCAGTCTCATGCCATAACTCACTTTGGTTTCCAAAGGTAGAGCCTCTGCTGTTAAAGTGAGTTGGATGCTACAAGAAACAGTTTTTCCTTTTTAAAAGTGTGTACCTACATATTTTCTTGTCTTTTAATAAAAATGATATTTTACCTGTCAATAAAGAAGAACATGGGGAAAAAGAAATTTATTCTCTCCATTTTTATCTTGCTTATCTCTGTCTTGTAAAAAGTGAAATTACATTTTGGAAATTACATCTTGCAAAATTAAAAACGTAAGGTAAGTATACCTTCTGATTTCAGAAATGGTATACTGTCATTTCCCTGATTTTTGCTAGTTTGTTAGAAAACGTCACACAAAAATGCACCATGGTACTCATGGTCATATTAGTTTGTGCAGGGACTACACCAAGGAGACTGGCTGAGGTACTCAGGCTTTATACAGGACTCCAGTTGGTATCACTGACTGGAGCTGTAAAACCATCAGGACATCCTTCTGCTTCCCAGGCCAGTGATGCTGTGGAGGGCCAAATGTACCTTCAGCATAACTTACGGTATCACTGGCTCTGCGCTAACTCAGGCTGGTTCGCAGTGGTTTGATAAATCCCGTACGCTGGTAATGCATAATATGGTCTTGGTAACATGCCTGGGATTCCCTCCACTAAAGATGCTGGTGGAAGTAGTGGTACAAATCTAGCTATGTTGGCCGGAGGAATTTACTAAGGATTAGACAAGACAGTTTAAGTATGTACTGGGCATCAGATTCTGACACTAAGCATGGATCTCCTTAAAAATTACAGCCCATTTAATATGAGAATTTTGTTCTCCATTCTATGAATACATGTGAACTACACATGATAAATCCTCTAAACTAATCCTCTAACCTAATTTGGGATTGCGTGCTACATATTCTATCAGATGGTCCTTTTAATTAATTAAGAAAAAGAGAAAATCCTGTGCTGTTCTTTAAAGGTATCGAAGCTCCTGCAGCAGCTGAACTGTATAATTGTGCTGCGTGAGGTTGGGGATCTCAAAGAGATGCATATTTTGGAGAACTCTTTCTGCACATTTATATAGTAATGACCATTCTTGACATGCTTCTTGGTAGAGATTGAGTAACAAAATGATTTAAGACTAGGTCTGAGAAGATACACTTCCAAGGGAAGTTTCTCTCTTCCCCTTTCCAGGGAAGAGAAGGAAATGCTGCCTTAGAATGAGGACAACTGATCCTTTTTTTTTTTTTTTTTTTTCCTAATGGATTCAGTAAAAGATCAAGAATAATTCAAAATTAGCCTTCAAAAGGAAGGTACTAATTAGCAACGTTTCCAATTCTTCTGTAGTAGCAATTTATAATATTAAAAAAAGGAACCTTAAAAGAAAGGGTGTGGATAATAGCTGCTTCTGAAATTGATGTTGCTTGACTAGAGGGAATAAGTTACATTGATGCAGCTGGCTTGCAGCACATTAAAACTTCCATTTAGCCTTTCTGCAGCTGAGATATATGATCTCACAGCAATTAATCTACTGAAGATGCTCAGACTGGTTTGGTCTTGGAACCAGATCTTCATTACAAATGTTCAGTGTTTATTAATGACTGATTATTATTTTCATGCAGAACAGCCTACCCTAATAGAATAAAGGGTCAGCTCATATTTGATTTGTTTCTGTTTGTGCCCTTTTGATTTTTCTCCAGTAAAAGTAAAAAAGCAACCCCCAAAAAGCCTTTGTTCTGTGTAAGATGAACTAACAACAAACTTCAGTATTCCCTGTTGCAGGGCATGATGAAAGAAATGCTATGCACTTACTTTGTAAGGAATGCAAAATATGTCGGCAATATTAAAGTTTTCTTTAATTATGAATTTGGTAGGTAATCGGGAACTTAAAATAATTGTGACTCAGAAAACCATGGGAAAAGAATTCTGATGGATCTGAAAAAGCAAATGTTTCAGAATATTCATACCTATTCCTAATATAGTATATTAATGAAAGAAATGAAAGCAAGAAAAGCATTGTTTTGGTCTGATAGAGGGATTCTGTGCTTAATCCAAGTTATTCTGTACAGTTATTTGCTATTATGTTGTGTAGTTGGGAAAAAAAAAAAAATCTGTTATTTATAAGTCCTTCTTACCTATTTGAACTAGTTTCAGAGTCCTCTCTCCAACATATTGTAGAAATGTTCCCAATGATTATTAACATTACAAAATGAAACATCCAGAAGTTAGGTATGTAGGATATTTCTGCTTTTTAAAATCCTGATCGTTATGCAGGATATTTTCCACTTCCCAGTTTACAAGAACGAACAATACCAGCCAACATGTCCCGCTTCCCATCTTCCCTGCGTGCCCATGTTTCACAAGCCAAAGCACTTCACAAGTGCTCACGTCTTCATCCTCAACCAGTCCAGGCCTTTAGCAAGTTCTTCAGTTTTCTCCACCTTCAGCGTGCCGTTGGGAAATGTCACTTTTACACGTACATGCACCAAGTGCTGCCCTGATGAGCGAACAGTAGTCGGTGGCAGCACAATACTCGGTAGGAGGAAAACAGAAGGTAAAGCACACTGCGACGTGCAGTCAGGAGTTGTAATGGGATGCAAAGTTGATGCTCAAGCCTAAAAAGCGGCCAAAAAGAAGTTACATGAAGCCAAACTTCAGTTGTATATTTTCTCTGACACATATCCTTTGTTTCACAACACTGCCGTTGCTGGACATGAAGCACAACAGTTTATATGCAGCCTGGTGGTACCTGTAAAGACACTTTTCCTGGGTGTTTATTGATTTCGGAATGGTAACACGTAACACTTAGCAAATAAATTACTAAAGACAGCATACTAAGCACTGGCTTGGACTTTTGCTGTCGTTGTTTTATGAGCAAGGCTTAGCTCACACAGTTTAAGTGTTGCTGTGGCTTTGATAAGTATTGAAAGTTTGTTATTGGAAGGTGTTATTGAAAGCTCAGTGCCAGGGCTCCCTTCTTTAAAATACCTAACTCTGGACCGTTCTGAAGCTCTTCCCTGCACCACCTGAGTTGCTCAGTCCCTGCATTCGTAAGGGGCAGTTCCACAAACGCCCAGTGCAGTGTTAATATCAGCCCTCTGCCTTGGGCTAGCACATTCAAGGACCATGCTGGGCATCATGCCATGCTCCCTTGTGGTCGAGTGCCTGGTAAAGCCAGAGTCATCTGCAGTTTGGTGTCGTGAAGGCATGGCTTTCGTCGTGCGGCCCGACATTCAGCTTGAGCTGGCTGCAGTAAGACTTTTTTTTCTTCTTTTTTTAACAGGGAATCCAATTTAGTGACTGAACAGATCAATCTGTGTGAGTAGGCATTTCTTCATGTCTTGTGCCACATGCAGATGTAAATATGAATGACTGTGTGTTTAATCCATTGGTGAAATAATATACCAGTCTAAGTGCCAACCCCAGAGGAACACCATGAAAAACTTCACTTATTATTCCCCACTGAATACTGTTCAAAATCTGTCAGATAGATAACTCGTTTTTTAATCTGTTAAACACAAATAATTCTATACTGTATTAATCATCAAAATGTAATATATAAAGATCCCTACAAGTTCATAAATTTATCATCATATTTACCAGTATATGAAATGATGCTTCTTTAGCAAAACTGATCTAAAAATTACACTTTGCCAAATATTCATCTCTGCTGTCATATTTAGATGAAGATATTACAAATGTACCTAATTTATCAACAAAATGTAAAGATCTGTTTGAAAAAAATAGACTCTAGTTTGCCAGAGTTATTTTAAGTCAGGATATCAATAGAAACTTGTAGCATATTTTAGGTAGCATATTTTCCTAGAAATGCAGAAAAAAAAAAAAAAAAGATGATACTGAAAAAAAAAAAAAAAAAAGGAGGGGATAATCTAAGGACTATTTAACAGAATTTGTCCTGCAGATGGGCAGGGAGCCTTGTGCAGAACAGATGAAATGGTAAAGCTGTAGAGCTTCAGTAACACTTTCTGCACAGGCATCTGTGAACCAAGTGTTGGAGAGCATGTTCCGATTTCAGCAAAAAATAAACAGAAATATTAAAAAAAATACCTCTACCTGCCTAATTCTGATGATAATATACACGATAAGGTAAATCAGACTATTTATTGGTTGTTAACAACACCAGGTATTACTAGAGGCTGCTGGCACAAGGCAAGGAAAGAGAAAGAAGTAGAAGCAGTGCAAAACTCAGGTCCGGTTAAGAAAGTATTCTTTCAATACAGGTTTCATTAATCTTTCAGGAGAGCTATCTTATTGAAGCTGGAAAATTGTCATTAATCTTGAACGTAGGAGAAGTGAGAATAAAACAGTGGAAGACCAAACAGTCAGCTTATACAAATTGTTGAGAGTGCTGACACAGGGAAGTTTGCCCATTGTGGCTTGTCACTTGCACACAGCTGAAGTCTGATTAATCTAATTCTTGTCTTACCTAAATGAGCCTGTATACATTTGCTAAATGTCACCGTTTTTCATCAGAATCATGTAAAGAAGGCCTCATTCTTGTTTAGCTGCCAGTACACCTAAATCACTTTGCTCTTGTACTTTAAAATAAGAAGAAGTGGCTCTTAATATAATTATCCATACACCAAATCGTTTGTAACCAATGGTGCTTTTGATAATTCAGGGAAGGCATAGCTAATCTGAAAAATAAAAAACAAACTAATCTAAGGAGATCTATATTTAAAAAGAATAATCATAAAACTGCAGACTAAATAGCTTATCTTGCTGATTTGTTGTTTACCTCACTTGCCAATTTAGTCTTAAAGCATATTTCTCATTAATGCTCCCTCTCTTATTTTCTTCAGAGGATGTTGTGCTATCTACCCCAATACGTGCATGTCTGTTGAAGTTTTGCTCTGAGAACAAATACGATCTGGCAGTTTGAGGTGGTCATCCAAGCATCACTTTTAGCTTTTCAAAGCACACCCTCTCTGTGTGGGGGACATGCTATCTGTAACGGCTCTTGAACTACTGAAGATTGAACTTCATATGGATACCATGTGGACTGATGATAACATATCTTCTCTATCAACCCCTTCTGACTTCAGGAGTGTTCATAGAACATGAAGAATTACTTGTTCCCTGATGGGCCTTTGCAAACTCCGCACAAAAAAATCAGGGAGGGAACTGATAAGATTGAACAACGGGTACAGCTATCAAAGGCTCTAGTGTAGCTATATTTTTAGGGACTTCACCAACGTGATTAAATAAATGTTTGGTTGTTTTTATTTTTTTTTTATTTTTTTTATTTTTTGATAAATCCATAAAAATCCTTTCAAATGCATGTTGCGCCACATTTATACCAGGTTTATGACACGTTTTATTTGATATGGTATTACCATCTCACTTGTCTATACCGAGTGCTAGCCATCAGTCCGATGTCAGGCTGCTGGGCTGCTGGAGGGTGCTGTCCCAGCCTGCTGAAGGGGAAAAAATGAAAACACCTGCTTTGCAAGACAGGTTACAAACAGGCAAAAGGGGTGCCATTTCAAACGTTTCCCTTTTATAAATTGAAATACAGTTTTTGTGTTTTCCTTAGCCTGTGCAGATCTGGAAAACACCAGATGAATATGAACACATTGGGTTTCTAGCAGATGCCAGACCCAAGGAAAAACTCTCAGGTCTCTCCAGGTTTCTGTATAACAGCACAGGGAGAGCAAGGTTCCTCCAGACTGGAACGAAGCCACAAGGGAAACCAAAAGGGAACTGTCTGCAGCTGGCATGAAGAACTGATGCGTCCCTCCTGGCAGCCAAGTGGGATGTATGAGGTCGCAGCACACTTTAATCCCGTCTGCTTACTCAGAGTTAGAGAGATGGAATTATCCCTGGTTTCCATGTATTTCCCCAAAGTGGATGCCTATGTGGAAGACTCGTTTCAGAAAGCAGAACGAGTATTACACATATCTTTCAAAACTGTTCACTTTCCCAGAAGCCTCTACAAGCCAGAGCACCTTCTCAAGGGGAGGAAACGTTTGTTCTCTTTTCTCCTGCAGGAGTGCACATGAGGACTAGACCGATGTCTCTGCAATATCCATGTGAAAAGCAAACAAGAACTTACCGGTTTTAGTTAGATCTCTTCCTGTTCCCCTCCAGGAGCATCACCCTCGAGGCTGCAGGCTGTCTCCCGCCCCTGCTGTCTCCCACACCAGTGGCCCTGGACCAACTTCTGCAGCAAGCTGACAGAGGGTCGGTCATTGCTCTAGTTAGCCAGGTCTAGTTAGCCATCTCCCATCTGGATAGCCTCACGTTGGCCACATCATACTGCTAGGAACTGTGCAGTGTGCATTTGAGGCCACTGAGGCCTCTCCAGCTTGGGAAGTGCAATGGCCACTAGAGCCAAGCCAAGGAGTTGCACACAGGGTCTGCTTCAAGTTATCCAAGCTGCGGTTGTCATCAGCACAGCTCCAAACCTCTGTAGCTGCCCTCCGGCAGCCTGACAGCCGCTGGCCTTTGCAGAGGACATCTTCTCTACACCAACTTTTGCAAAGCTTTCAGGGCCTTAGCAAACATCCCACTGGGCAGCTGCTTCCTGCCTCTGCTAGGGCAGTCAGATTTTTATTGACCGGAAAGATGGCCCAGAAAAAGCCTTTACTGTTTGTGAGAAATTTTAAGACTTTCATCCATCCATATGGAGGATTGGTCTTCATTTCTGAAGTGCTGTCACATTCGACTGCCTTTCCCATCCATGTTCCTTGTGACAGGCGGGACGTCTGGAAGATGCCACCTGCTCGTCCGCATGACCCCGTGTCAGGATGTTGGATGCGGGGCTCAGTGGGAGGATGCTCTCAGATCTGCTCTGAACCTGAACCTTGCAGGTTTTTAAGCCTTCTCCTTCCACCGTTCAAAAGACACTTGCTTCTGAACACCTCATATGCTGTCTACAGAAGTTTTGCAAGGCCTTTAGCGGTGCTGTCACCTGCTAAATCCACGTTACTCGGATTTCTATTTAAAGTTCCAGCCAGGAGTGCCAAGAGCACTCCTACCTGCCCACCTTCAGTTTAGCTTCATTCCCTGGCTTAACAAACTGATTTGCGTTAATTTTATTTTATTTTTTCCCCTCATTTAACAACAGTGTATATTATATGAAGTCCACACACACACTTGATGTCTCTAGCTCTTCATTCCATGGCTAAACGTCTATCTGTGGTGGAAGGGTGAACAGGGCTGAAATTAAAAGACAAATTGTCAAATGTTTTTCAATACGGACTGTAGGAATGAGAAATGATTTTTAAAGCACATTATTTGGAAATAATATGAGAATTTGCATATATTTTTCACCACAGAATTTCGTTACTCGGTGAGAGAATTTGAGATGCATGGACTTTCCCTGTTACATGAGTGCACAATGCCAGGGGAATGTGTACTGTTCAGCACTGAGCTGAATGTGCGCTCTGTAGGGGTGTGTGCAAATGAATGAAAACAAAATATCAGCGTAGGAACTGGTATTTCTAAAAGCTAGGAACTTGTCAAATAGCTACAGTGGAGTCTGTCACATTTCCCCAACTGTGTACTGAAAGCAAAAAGAGGGTTTAATACTGAGGCCGAGAAGGAGAAAACACACGAAATTCAGAATTAGGGCTGAGAGTTTGTCCTTCCTGGGCACTGTTGCCATTTTCATTTTTAAAGTAGGTCATTTAAATTAGCGCTCACAAAAACAATGAGCTAATGCACCAGCTGGAGACAGGGCAGCAGGGCAGACATTATATAAGCCCCTTCACAGAAAGGTAAGCGTGCACCTAATGGCTCCTTTGTTATAACCCTGATCTTCTAATCTCAGCTACTGTCAGCTGTGCCGAGCATCTGCAGCTCCAGAGACTGCACACATCAAGCTCCCAGCTCTCTGTATCCTCAATAATATGTGAGCCCAATTTCCTACCAGTGACAGGTTGGTGCAAACTCCCTGCGTGACTCCAGATCCTCTCTTCACCTCTCCCTTTGCTTTGTCACAACTTAAATCAAAAGGTAAACAGAAGCCCTGGCTTTAAACTTCCTGGCATTTGACAGTTCTGGCATCAAGTGTAAGTGTCAACTACTTCAAAAATTCATTTCTTTTTAAAATGCCACTGTTTGTTCTGCAGAGTGTCTGGTCAAAGTGCAGCTTCTGCATTGTGCTGCAGAGAAAAAGGCCAAGCTGTAAAAATCATAGGACTGTATTTAATTGTAAACCTCAGGACTTAACCAAGAGCAGCAAAGTGCACAATGAAAACTAGTTCTCCACCATTAAGAATTCCTTAGAGCATCTTCTTCCAACCCATACTTTGCTGCAGTTACCTACTTTAAACACAACTCTTCACAAACTACAGGTTTTCTGCTTTTGTATGGTTTCTGTCAATTTATTTTCCAAAGTCAAATGCCCAATGTGATTTGATTTTGAAGTCATACAGAGGTACAAATCTAACTGGAATGGAGCAAGACTGTAAACGCAGACATTTCAGAATCAAGTAGCACACAGTAAGATGCATATATATATAAATATATATAATACAGAGTGGTTATGCAACTCCCAGAGGAGATTTGCTTCCTTTAAATGTGGATTTTCTTATCTCATATTCTTCATTTCCAGACTGACTTTCATAGGAAACAATTTCAAAACATTTCACAACCCACTGACGCCCACCACAACAGTAAAAACACACTGAGCAGCAGGAAGAAGAGGCTAGATTGGAGCACTGAAACAAAAAAATCCTGCTACAGACAGCGGGGTCACTGTGGGAAGAGTGTGTGGCCTGATCCTCCTAAGTCCCCTGTCCTTCAGCTCTCGTGCCGTACAGGCAGGACCTTGTTCCTGTTGAGTTTCCACCCAGGATCTGCCACATGTCACAGTCAACAGCACCACTGACTTTAATTGCTTCTGCATTTCAGAGAGGTCTAAGGGCTCTGAAAAGCCCAGCCTGTGACCACCAGCCCACAGACTCCAAAGAGCTCACAGCCAACTGGAAGGCCGGGCCTAACTCTGCTGTGGTGTGGGGAGCGGAGAGAGTCTGGATGCAGGGTACCAAGAAGAGGGAGGTGAAGTTTTGTGAACATATTGCCTAGGAATTAGGTCTATAAGAGGATGAAAAAGACAAAGAGAATTTCTGGGTGGGAAAAGAAAGGAGAAGCCTACCAAGAACAACAAGCAAAATGAGGAGAAGCAGCAGGAGAACACGACATGGCAGAGAGTGTCAGTCCCCAGTAAGGTGTAAAGGGTACTATCAGAAGTGCCAGGAAATCAAGGAGAAGAGGTAAGGTGCAGTAGCCTTGAGTTTGGCTGTCTCGAGACTGTTGGCCAGGGTCTCTAGGAAGATGGGAAGGAGAGGGCCTTGGCACCAGCAGGCATGGGACCAACTCCACAGCATGCAGTCAGCAACATCTGACCTTAAGAAGAGACTAAAAACCATGTGGTAGCTGGAAAGGAAGGTGTGGATGTAACCACAGCTTTGGGATGTGGGGCTCTTAAGGGTGCCAGGGGGAACGCCGTGGCTGTGTTGTGAAGGGAAGGACAGCAGGAAGGCTGGTTCCACCGTAATTCTTCTCCCAGTTCTGTCCCAAGATGTCTCCCATTCTTTCCAGAATTGTATACTGCCACAGCAAATTCCTGTCATTGAACTTTCTTCTAAGCGAGGCACTTATATTTACACACATACTGCAGATGGAGTTCCATCCTTTAAATGAATCCCAGTCTTTAAAGAAATCTGCAAGAATTAAAGTTATACTTCCTAGCCATTTAGTTTACCAGTAATGCTTTTAATAATCCAGGGCCATCCCTACTTCTCCTTCCCCTCCTTCAATACATGCCTGTACAGGGCCTCAGCTGGAAGAACAGAAATGTAGCTGAGAGAAGGAATTGCTTTAGTCTCTAGGCCCATTCCTTCTGATCAAGCCATTATCTTGTGCCCGTGAGCAACGGCTCCTCCCGCTTCGAGTGGGACTGCTTGTCGAGCTTGTTACGTGTCCATCCTGGGGGAAAGGAGAATATTTTTTTGCTTTTGTTACCGTATTTGTTCAGGAGGCAGAGAAAAATCTTCCTTTGTGTCATAACTCAAGCACAGACGCACACCGAGCAGGCTGCCTTAGGGGGTGGAAACATGCAAACGAGAGGAACGTCCAGTGCACCAAGCCATTAATTAACGAGGTCAGTAATACAACATGGTAGGAGCAGAACTGGAACCAGACATCCCTTGAAGGGATCTCCCAGTGCCTCGTTCAGTGGCAGGGGCTCAGCAGCGCAGACCGCATTGGGGCCAGCATCAGGTGTGACGGCTGGAAGCGTCCAGCTGGCAGCGGTGCCCATGCTGCAGGTTAGTTAAATGGCTCTCCTCCCCTCTTCCAGTAGTATCTAGCAATGGTGCCATATGGCATTTATTTGATATTTTCGTTTTCTTTTCAAAGTCCCGATACTTGGGGCAATTGTGATGACGCAGTAGCTGAAGAGGGGATGATGCTGAATTCCAGCTCTTGTTCTCTTCCTCGCAGCTGCTCCGTGCTTATCACTCCCTATTAATTTGATCATGTTTTTGCATAATCATGCAATGTGTCTGCACTTTCTTTGCTACTTTTGACTGGGGATCTTTCTGCATCAGTTGTGGCTCTAAAAGGCTTTTTTTTTTTTTTTTTTTTGACATTCCTAAAAAAGATCATGTGTAATAATGAACAATTATGCAAAGTAAACTTTGTAGGAATGTGTCTTTATGTCAGGGTACAGAAGGTCAGGCAATATCAACTTATTAAATGACTCCAGAAAATATTAATCTGCACTCTTTAATCAAAAAGATATCAATGATCAACATTGTGGCTTTTCCTTTAATCACCTACCGTAATTTAATCAAAAGCTGAGCAAGAAAAGCCATTTTGAGTGTTACCTTTGATTATATTAAAATGAAAAAAAATCTTTATTATTGTATGAATCATAGCTAAGGATTTCAGGCTTTTATATTGTGCAATCTGAAGCATAAAAAAAAAGCTTTTGACATTTAAATTTAATTCAGCACTGAGACTGATGAGAAGAAAAAACATGGCTGCATGTATTTTTTGGTCCCCCTTAGTAAAAAAAAAAAGTCAATTTCCAACTTTCAGAAATTTGAGTTGGACTCTCAAGATTCAGTAGAATTGGAAATTGTCCTGTTCCATGGCTAAATCTGGCATTCCTTGAGCATACAGTTCTTACTAAGAAAAAGGAAATTATGCTCCAGAAGTACAATGTTTCCTGTGCAATGGGTAGTTAAGTGGATAGTTAAGATTTTTCCCTTCCCTTCCCTTCCCTTCCCTTCCCTTCCCTTCCCTTCCCTTCCCTTCCCTTCCCTTCCCTTCCCTTCCCTTCCCTTCCCTTCCCTTCCCTTCCCTTCCCTTCCCTTCCCTACCCTTCATCCTTAATCCTTTCCTTTTTTCCTTTTCTTTTCCTTTCCTTTTTTTTTTTTTCTTCACAGTGATAGCTCATGGATTTTTAATTTAATTAAGATCTAAAAATCTTAGTTTGTGAGAAACATGCCTTCTCTTGATTGATTACTTTGACACGAAAGGGGTGAAAACCTTCTAATGCCTGTTGCAGCAAAAAGTATCTAACCTCCCAATCAGACGACCAGACCTACACTTGTTCACATCTTCTATGGCTGGCAGCAGCTGTGCTACAATTTTTTTTTTATTTTTATTTTACTTTTTTTTTTTCCCTGAGAGAGAGGCTGCTGTCAAGGGATGAGATGTAGTATTCGCAACAAAGAGCCTAAGCCTAGCCAACTGAAGCAGTTCACCATATTTTAAATGTGGAGAAATATGGAGAGATAAAGGCTGTTTAGCGCAGATGAATTACTTTTCTGGTAGGAAGGGAAGGATCTTTTCTTTTCCCACCAAGAGCAGAGGGAGAGCACCACCTGGAGGTTAGCCCTTTTTGAGTGACTCTGGGCCTAAATGCACATCATCCTCACCCTCAGTCCTTCTGCTTCCCTCTCCACTGATCAGCCAATTGCATGATGCTTTCAACGAGGTGCAAGTGACCGAGTGGAGAGCAGTTTGTTCTTTTAAAGCCTTCGCTTTTTCTCGGTTGACATCTAAAGATCGCATTTTATTTGGGAGTAGCTGAATTTCTCCTTTAAGTGTCAGAAGATACATTCCTTTTATGCTGTACTCTAATTAGGCACAAAGCAATGGAAATCCAGTGCTTCACACTGAAAAACACCTATAATTGCAACTGTGTATGTCTTAAAAATCTTTGGTTGTTCACCTCTGCGAGATTTCAGAAAAATTCCAAAGGAAGAGGTAGTTACTGAAAATTTGCAATTTAGGTGGGGGTGGGAGATTAGCAGCTTTAATAGAAGCAGCTGCACAGCAATCTGGAAATTAGCCCAGTTGGGAGGAAAAAGTTTGTCCTCAAAAGAGAAGCAGGCTCAGAAATGTAAAGAAGCCTGCGTCTGGCTGCCAGCACAACTCCTGCAGCTGAGCACGGAAAGGAGGCGTAGGTGGAGCGCGCCCTTCTCCTGCAGGTAGGGATCTCTTGCTGCTGGGGAGCGAGCTGCGAATGTCTCAACATGCTTTGAGCGGCTGGTGCGTGGTCTAATGCTGACTAGAGAATAAATTTTTCCTTTCTTTTCTTGCTTCGTACTCCTGGGCTACCCTGGAATGAAATACGTTAGTGCATTGCCGTCAGGTTCAACGGCTCTTCCTCTTGATGCTAAAGCACATATTAGCATGTATGTGGCCTTCTTAATGAATTTCTCAGTGTCCCGCTATTGTTTTAATGGCATCTTCCAACTGTACTCTGAGGTAGCAACAGAAATGGAACTAGAACCTCAGACAAATAGTCTCCAGTGGACACCAAGTGTTCTGACACCTGCTTGAAGTGTGGACCCAAATGAAGCTGTTAAACTTTCTCTCCCTAGAGCAGAAAGAATAATGAAAGATAATGAAAGACATTGTTCAACCCTGATTGTTTACACACGGACAAGTTATTTAGGAATAATACCAGACAAATTAGAGGGTTATAAGTTAGAAGGTTACCACACAAGGTTAGAAGTTGACTTTAGAGACAAACTGGAAATCGAAGATACATTGAAATATTTACAGTATAAGGCAGGATCAAATCTCTGAAGAGGCCTCTCCCACAGAGACAAAACTTAAATATTGAAAAGGGGCTCAGACAAATTAAATTATTTTAAAACATAGTTTTATAATATTCTATTTTGGCAAGGAGAAACCTCAGTTAATGAAAGTGTGTTCTGAGTCAGTCCTACTTCTGTGCATTGCATTTCCAGTGAGATCAGCTTTAAAACATTGAGGCATTAACAGAAGCTTAACCAGTTTCAACAAACTTACGGCCTCCTGCCCCTGCCCTTCACTTACATATTTTTGAGCTTAAAACACTGAAAACCTGCACAAAGAAATACAGTGCTTTCATTCACTTGTCCTTCACACCAATCATGGAAAATGATACTGTAGGACTTCAGAAAAAGATGCTTCCTACTATTAGTACAGAGATGCTTAAAACTGTGTTTAATGCAGTAATTGTGTATAAGTCAAGACATTACCACCAAAGAGGACACTTGAAATTGAGTACAGAGTAAACTAAACAAAACAAAACAAAACAAAAAAAACAAAAAAGGAGATTGCACACAGAATGAAGGGTAATATTAAGAAAATACAAGGCTTGCAATGTATCAAAGAACTTTGCAGAAGTGACAACTGGCAACAAATATTCTCACTTTGTCAAGTAGAATTTTTTTTTTTGCTTGTTTGTTTGTTTAGTTTTTTAACAAAAAAGGCTCATCAGTGAATCTTTCTTCATCAATAGTATGCTGCTCTTTGGGCAACATATAATGAAAAGGTGGTTAAGTAAGCTTCGCAAATTAATTCATTAAAAATCATGATGTAACAAGAGCATATTTAGGCCTAAGACTTCCTACAGAACAGTTACTTGAGTGGCATTCTTTCGAACATACAAATAACAAGATCAAAATAACTGCTATATCAGAAACTGGCCATCAACATTTCTGTAAAATAAACAAAGTCAGAATGATCTTTCATGAGCAATGCAGCTAACGTAGAATTCTTTAGAGAAATATATATACATTTGCTTGCAAAGTATTTCTAAATAGTCTTTTCAAAAAGTATTGTTAGAGTAGTGCAATATAACTTTATCAGCAATTGCAACCAATGAGAGGTAACCCACAGAGAACAACAGGAAGAACTCCTCTCGAGGATGGAGTTCTGCAGCTCTCACCTGGGCAAAAATCCCCTTTAAAGTCACTGGGAGCTACGGCTAAGAGCTGTGCACAGGTAGTCCCCTAGGAATGAATTCTCTGCTCATTACGTGGGGACCTGAGCGTGAAAAGTCTACAAGCAGGTATCAGAATATATCCCCAAGCACTCGTTATGAAGTGGCCACTAAAACCTCTGAAATGTAAACCTTCCTACTCTAAGTTTTGTTCAATTTATAAAATAACGCAGTTTCCATGCAGTAGGGCACAGTTGTTATCAGAAGAACTGACTACATTATTAGCTAAGGAAATAAAACTGGTATATCAGTTTAACCACAACTGCATTTTTTCCTCTACACTACATTTCACATTGGTAACAGGTAATGTGTTATATCATAAAGCATATAAGTATGACCTTGTGATTTGAAAGCAAAAACATTTTCTGCAAGATTTCTCTATTAAAATAGTTATGTGCACAAAAGGTGTTCATAGCATGACACCCAAAGCGATATGGAGTTAGTCTGATAGTATTTCCATTACAGCAGAACTATGGACTTAATTCACTAAACTATGTAGTACAAATGAAGATCACCGGTACATATAAAAAAAATCAGATAGGCAATCAATTACAAACCTGGCAGTATTTTGAGAGAGACAGAGATTTTTAGGTCTTATAGTGGAATGATAAAAATGGCAGGAAGTTCTTTTGCGAGCTCCAGAAAGACATCTGCATTTGGTGTTTCTCTTTAGCTTATGAGCAGCCCTACTGCACAGGAATACGTTGCACCAGCAGTTAACACCACAGTCTAGAGTTCAAAAAATTTGCTAAAACTTAAGTGCAGTAGGTTTCACTACTTTGTATTTCTGCTGAGATGTATAAAACATAGAAAATTGTAATGGTGACTTACTGGATAAAAATATTAAGGTTCACAAATAAAATTTTACAGAATTTTTCAGTCAGATTTAAATTTACACCTTTTGTAGATTTAATTGTCATGATTTGAATATTTGAGATATCTCTGACCATTGAGTAGCAGTGCGTGTTTACCATTCTACTTTGATTTCTTTAACTTGTTACACTATTTCTAACAAGCCTTTCAATCAGCAAAAGCCCTACTCGAAACCTTCATCAAATGTGTCTTTACAGTGCTAAGTATATATTCAGTGAGAAATGCCTTTATACAGTATTTACAAATTCTCCCCATTAGATAAAAAGGCAAAATAAATAAAAAGCTTAGAGAAAGGAAATGCTGCTTAGGCTGTAGGCTTCTCCTTTTATCTTCCCCCAGCAGATGCTAGTTTCTTCAATACATGAAGCTGGCTAGCCAGGATTGTTTTTCTTCCTCTTGCTTGGGCTGTGACTGGGATCTTGTTTCAGTTCATGATATTGCACCTGTTTAAACACAATGTTCAGAAACTGGTCAGGTGGCCACCGGCAAGAAAAAGCAAGAATGAAAGGTTTATGTTGTTTTTTTTTTTTTTTCTGTTTGTTTGTTTTTTTTCAAGGCAAAAGAAAACAAAAAATGAAAACTATCCCCCTGCAATCTATATGGCTTCTACAGCTGTGAATCAACAACAACAGAACGACAGACCTAAAGTAAGAAGAAAAAATACCATTAGGAAAATCCTGCCAGGAGATAAAACACTGTACTGACGTAATCTTTAAGAAGGTTACCTTCTTTTTTTTTTTTACCCCTGTGAGATGTAACAGAAAATAAAGAGTATCACCTTTTAATGTTTTGGATGAATATTCTTTGCAATATTTTTCCTAAAAACATGCTTATTTTCAAAGGCCTACCACAGAGGGGGCCAGATTCAGATTGGACATGTGCACATGTACCTCCTATTCAAGCCAGCTCTGAACTGACATTGTTACCTAGAAATATGGAAAGCATATAATCTTCATGATACTGGAGATGATTTATGTGCCCAGCATATCTTAATGCTTGCACCTTCACAAGGGGTTGTGTACTGCACTATAAAAGCTTATAATTCATAACTAGCTCACTTTTAAAGAATTTTATGGTCACAGTTGAATTGTAGCCAAAAATTTTCACTTTAGAAAAAACAGGCTGTGAAGTACTTGGGACACTGAGCAAAGCTGCCTGCTGGTGACTCTGCCCATGTGCCGCTCCTCCATCATTTGACCCTTCTTTTGCCTCTCTGCATTTCCTAGTGGCCTCAGGGAGCAACATTTCCAACAACAAAAAAAACTTGCAGTGCCTCACCCCAATGAGATTCACATTGCACAGCCTGGACGCTGCCTAACACAAGCTCTAGCACCTACTACCATCTCCCAAATACTTGTCTTTTTATTGATTTCCCATTAAGTATAACTGAGGTAGTAATTAACTCCTCACTGGACAAAGTACCACAGACTCCTTAAGGTTCACGGACTATCCCCAGCTTAAGTTCCAATTTATTTTTGTGCCAAAGAAAGTGAAGGTCAAATCAGAACAATCAGCTTAAAAAAATAAAAATAAAAATAATAATAATAATAATAAAAAAAAGAAAATGATAATGCCATATGTTAAATTAACAACTGTATGGACACCTTAAAAATATACACACCACTTGCACGTCTGAAGGAACTCTGGACAGGAAGTCAAGCAGCTCGTTGTTATCAATTGCATATGGACTTCGAAGCTTCTTCGTAAATTTATTGATGCCTGCAAAAGTGAGCATTCAAGTGTTACTTTCACCATTTTTTAAAAACAGTGTATATGTTTAATGACAAAGTACTGAGAAAGACCTTAGGATCAATTTCAAAGTCTGACAGTAGCATTAACTAATTAATGCATGAACCATAAAGCTTTAAAAGCCATTATCTGCTGTTGTGGTTCCCTGTGATTCAAGGTAAAGTGACATACTTAATTCCTCTAATACTGTCTTTAAAACAAATTTGACTGAGAACTCCCCTTACAACAGAAACCATGGTTATTACGCAGAAGATGGAAGAATGAGAGGAAAAATGTGTACCCTATCTCTGTGGTGATAGGACAAGTAACAGAGGGCTTACTAGCAGGATAGAAGACTCAGGCTAGACGCAAGGAATAACTTTCTAATGCTATGGATGGTGAATCAGATGGGAAGCAGTTCATCAGGTGAAGGCTTAAGGAAGAGATTTCACAAGCCTCTGTCTGAAAATGACAGATAGAGATGATCCAATGGCACATCCAATGGACACAATGGTTCTTCCAGACCTCAGAGCCTTACAGTGCCGATTGACAATTAGCGTTCAAAGGCACCAAGAAAATCCTCCCCAAACTAAGCTAAAAGCAGGCTTTTAACTTAAACTTGTTTACATACCATGGCATACCAGCTCGGATTCATGCACTTTTCATGTAAGAATCTTGTGTGTGGGCTCTGGGAGCACACACCTAAATCACGGCCAGGAATGGTACAAACTGCACAGATTCTCGTTTGAGCAGCAGAAAGCTGGGACAGCATTTGAAAATGTGCTGCTCTGTGTAATTTATGAAGGCTATCAGAGATAAGATAATCCCGTTTATCTTCCAAGAAGTCTTTGGTGCCTAGGCGTTTCAGAAAGCTTTAGCAAGGACATTAAACCTCAGGACACGGTGCACTAGCAGCAGGCTTGGTAACAGCCAGGGGCGCCCACTGAATGAATTCTCAGCAATTTGGTGAAGACAGGAGATCACCAAAATCCTTTTACCACTAGATTAAACAATAAGTGTTGTTAAATAATATGTGGGATTCAGAGACGTTTGTTACAGAAGATCCTTTCCATCAGCAAATTACTGAGAAGTTCGAGGTCTACCCCACTGTCTGTTGCACGTGGCCACTAGACCACCCACTGGTGAATTCTGGACTTGGTTTGGCCTTGCCTTATCACTTGTTACTCATACTGAAAAGAGCCAGCCTCCCTGTGAAAGCAAATGCATGAATAAATCACAGTCAGGGCTTGAGAAAAGTGAAGAGCAGAACAGATGAGCCAGGATGCTACAGGAGAAGTAAAATACAACAAGGGGATTAGATCTTCTTTTCTAAAAGCTTGAAATTTTTCAGTTTGAAGTTATTTTCTTTATATTCTCTCATATAAACAGCTGTAGCAGCTGCCAGGACCGTGCACTGCTATGAATGGGATTAGAGCGCAGAGGTGGTTCCTGCCCCATTGTAGCTAATGCAGGACAAGTTCGAGGACCAACTGTCTGCCGAGGGAGAAACAGAGATAGGAGGCAAAGAACTGAGGATTTCTCACCAGGGCAGGCCAAAACGGGCAGCCCCTGTGGATGCACAGAAGAAAGACAACTGTACATAAGCCCAGCCACGGTATGGAGGAATTTTCATTAAAAGAACAAAACAAAAGAAAACACACACACCTCCCCAAAGAATGAAATGGGCAGATGCCACCACAGAGTGGCCCAGTTTCCTGTGGGAAGTCAAACCACAGCGGTCGTTCCTTTTAAGTGCAGGATATACGCATGGGATGAACAAGCATATATACACAGGGGAGGCTAGAAACACAAAATAATGGAGAAAACAGGCATTTGTTTGGAATGAGACCTTTTTGAAAGGAGAGCTGCTCCCTTCATGCAGCATGACATGGCTCTGCACTAGCACATTACATCCCCAAGGAGGTCTGGGTTGCTGGAACAACAGCTATGCAGTACCTCTCCTGTCTCCCAGCATGATGCAAGGGAAATAGGTACCTAATGAAGGTATCTCCACGCATAGGCTGAACAAGAAGTTGCCTAAACTGAAATGAATATGAAAAACGTGCCAAAGGTGCTTGAAGTTGTATGACTAGGTAACTTGTGAGAGGTGGAAATGAAAGAGAAAGAGGGAGAGAGAGCAAGGTGCATCTAAAACAGTGATTACGCTATTCATCCATGGTTTGCAAGGCATGGACTCGAGTTTGGAAGTCAAGGCTCTGCCTTACCTGAGACAGAGACATGAACTTACATTTGTGGGTAAGTGTAGTACCTCCCAAGGTATTGCCAGGGATAGGTGTCAGTATAGCCTTTCAGACAACAGTGCAGACTTAATACTTTTGTGGGTCTTGGAGAGGTATTTTAAGCTTAATTTCTTGCATGAAATCAAGGGAACGTATGAAATTGAGTGTACAAGATCTGTCCAAGAAACTGCCGAACAAGGACATAGACCAAGTTCTTTAAACAAAAGACCTACCATCTTATCTGTGCAAGAAACCATGCAATTTGGGGAATAAACGAGGAGCTTGGGTTGCACCCAAGTGATGCTGGGTTTGTGGGGAATTAATGAAATTCTGAGGCAATTCTTAACACTAAGCCCATTTACTCGCTTCTTTCAGTTCCGTATTTTGTTTTGTTCACATCTTCATTATCGATCCTTCTCAATTTTATATATTCTGATGCACTCATTTGTAAAGACTGTATGAATAGTAACAATTCTAACTGATATAAGCATAATCTTCAAAATCAGTACAATGATTTTATGTTGTGTCCTGAATATTCAAAAGTTTTTTGTTTGTTTGTTTGTTTTTTACAAAGGCATGATTATTTTCCTCAGAAAGGATTTAACTCTTCACAGGTTTACATGACTGAGTAAGGATACAGCTGCTGGTGATGTAAGATGTACAAAAAATGAACAAATGCAGACTTAGCATTATTTACAACAGACGAGGTAATGGTACTGTTTAAAATCAGTATAAAGAATAAATATAAGGACAAGTAATGAGAGCTTGGCTCAACCACAGTGCCCCTCCCTTCACCTGAGTCCCCTGCCCCAGCCCCTGAGTTTCTGTTCATTATCAACTGGCCAGATAGCACATGCACCTTTCTGTCAGACTAAAGGTGACCCTTTAAACAGGTTTCTTGTTGCTACGTTTACATACACTTTCACAAGATAAAGTACTGCAGTAAAAAAGGCATACTGTCCTAAATGCACTATATAGATTGAAATGCCTCTGTTTGTGTATAAGTGGTGAAAATAAATCAGAGTAATATCTAGACAAAGCTACACTTTGATATATGAAGAATCCTCGTGGCTACATGTTTATAGTATGATGAAGTCTAGAATGCCAGTCAAGAAAAATGCATTTTGCAGGTGGGCCTAAATCTTTACGCAGTTGTGATTTTTAACTAACCTGTCTGTTTCCATCATGGAGCAGCTTCATGATCATAAATACAGAAAAGTACTGACAATATAATTCATCCCTTAAAAAACATTTTTTTTCTAAGTGGCGCAGACAGTTAAAAAAAACGCTTTACTTACCCCAGACAAGGACAATGTATCTCAGTGGAATGAAATACAGGATGATTGTGAACACACAGAGGGCAACTATTGCCAGCCAGCTCAAGAATGGAACAGTCCAGTTGAATGTGCTAAGTGAAAAATTAATAAAAGTCAGAGCATTGGTCACCCAGCAGAGTCAATAAAAGGACAAATAGTGGGCAGGAAGGGGGAGGAGTGCCAGTTTCCATCAATGACAATGAACTGAAACTACAAATGAAGGCATGGGCGCTGGACACCAGGGAGAGCAGGGTTTGGACCTGGATGCCCCATCCCTGGAGGTGTACGAGGCCAAGCTGGACGAGGCCCTTGCAAACCTGATCTAGTGTGTGGCCTCCCTGCCTATGGCAGGGGGTTGGAGTTATATGACCTTTAAGGTCCCTTCCAACCCCAGCCAGTCTATGATGCTAGAAAATAAAAGGAGGTCCTGGTGTCACCCACTTCCCCACTGGATGGCACCTCTCCCTGGCCCAGCTGCACCCATCTTCCAGAGGAATCACTACTCGGCTTTATGAAAATTTCAGTCCTTGCCCCCAGTTTCAGCTTTGGACAAAACAAACATTTTCTGTCTCTGCAAATTTACTGGTGCAGGCAGCACAGATCCTCATCTTCCACGCATTTTTCCCTGACCAGAATAGGCGTAGGTAAAGTGTTAGGGAAAAGGAGGGGACAGAGCAATTGGTCCTAAAACCTGGGATAATACAACAGCAGGGGACGAAGGAAAGACAAAAACACCTACTCTGAGTGGGAAAATGAGAAAGGAGAAAAAGGAAGGAAGGTAAAAAAGTAAATACGAGGGAGTGGCATAAGATAAAGTACATTACAGGAAAAGCTAAAGAAAAAAGCTTGATCGTTCCAGATAAAATCAAATCAAATGCGTATTTTTTACAAATAAAGGAAGAAGACTTCTGGGATCCCATCAGAGTTTCAGGGCACTTTACAAAAAAGCCCCATATTAAAAGTGTCCTTAATAAGAGTCCAAAACTCTATGGTGTGATAAAAAACTGCTGATCACCTCATTTTACAGAGGCTGAGGTATGGACAGGGAGGAGGTGAAAGCTAATGAGTCTTGAAACAGCCATGCTGTGGCCCTCCAACCTCTGCAAGCAAGGAAGAGAGAAAGGCCAGATGGCCAATTAATACGTGCCCCACGGGATCACCAGTGAAAGGGAGCTGGGCTAAGTGGGATCATTTCTTGAAGGCACCACCATGTCAAAGGTGTAGCATGACATTTATCCAGAAGAAAAATGTGGCTTTGGCTCTAAGTAGCTTGATGATACTCTTTAAAGTATTACCACTAACTATATGCCCAATCAGCGTGATTACATTATTTTGGCTTCTCTGGCTGAATAATTGCAATTATCTGAATTGCTAGCCATATTTTTCATAATGAGCTCTGGCTTCCTGTGTTTATTTGTCTTCTTTTCTCCCTGGCAATTTTGACATGTCTCCAGAGTGAACATTATGTAGTGTCACTTGGTGTAGGATCACTCCCTTTCTCCTCAGGGGACACCTGCTCTTTTCCCCTCTTCTGCATGCATTTGGGATGAACAGAAGGTTGAGGGTCTGCTCATGTTCCTGTGACTCGGCTTTGTGCAATGGATCACAGACACACCATGTGTGGGAACACTGGCTCCTCACTTAGCAAACCTCCTTATGTGCTGTGTTAGCACAGCATTCAGTACAGGTTTCCCATTATAGTTTTAGGAACAAATTACAAAGATTTATAGGAAGATTCGGTCTCACTCTGCTTAGAAAATTCTGTTCCTCTCATCTGGTATATAATAGAACAAGCCACACTTCCAAAGTGCATGATTCAAGAAACTTAATCATCAAGGCAACTTCCCTAAGCAGCCTTTTGATAAAAGACTTCTTTCACAGAGGCTCATTTTACTTGTCTGGAAAACTTGTGCAATATAATGTGCTTACATCTGCCTCTGCTGCTGTGAATGCGGCCTGTTTGGAAGTGTCCCCATGGGAATGCTTCCCAGGTTTTCCCATTAGAGCTTTTGCTCTTAAACACATCAGTGGCAACCTTCTCTTCGTCCTGATTCTGATATGTTTGCCATTGCTGATAGATTAAAAAAAGCATGCAGAACACGAGGAGAGATGACTCTTATGTTCCCTGCAGGCTGACCTCCACCCAGCATATCAATTTTCTAAAATCCTCTTAAAACACACATTATTTATTTTGGGGCCATATCCTTTTGCACGAGCTGTGGTCTCATAATTGGGAACACCAAGGCACGGCACGTTACACGGAGCAGCGGAAAAAAAAGGAAGGAAAAAAAAAAAAAAAAGGTTGCCTTGTGCTCATAGAGCATACCCTAAACAAGCAGGAACACACAGCTTTCTTTCCGTTAAGATGTGCTGAGCGCATCGGCAGAAACTTTACAGCAAAGTCTCCTGTGAAGGTTTTCTAACTCTGTACGACTTGCAGGTCACCTTTCTGCATACCCTTCCTGCCCACAGTGGAAAGGAGGTTGTGAATGCTCTGCTCCCAACTTTTCATCTTGCAAGGCTTTGCTCTCAGCTTTTGGAGGGCAGAAAGCCAAGTCAATTCTGTCCCTGCTTCTCAGCTGACAGCATTTCTGGAACCCTTCTGATCTCAAATAAAAATCCTTAGACTGCTGCTCAGTGACCATGCCAAAAATACACCAAACTTCCTGTCATAAATCTCAAAACCTCTCTTGCTTAAGGTCTAAATTTGTTGGCAATTCTTACATATCATGTATAAATTGTTATAAATTACATATAATCCAGGAGGAAAGGTTTTGCTAACTTACATAAATAGAACACTTCCCGCAACTGAACATACATATGTCCTTAAATTCTGATACCCTGATTCAGCTCTGCTTATTTCCTTTCTCAAAACTGCATTTTTATTAGTACTTTTAAGTAACTACTGTTAGGATTTACAGTAAGATTCTCTTTCTGTTTCACTTCAGTGCCTTACTTCTGATTTTTTTTTTCACAATTAATACATTTCTAAATTCCAAAATTAACATGACTGGATTGTTATTAACTCAGGGCTGCCACAGAACAAAGTAAATTAAGATGAGTTTTAACAACAGATTGGCCAAAACTGGAATCTCCCACAAAAAAAAATAAAAATAAAAATAAAGTAAAAATAAAAATAAAAGGGGACAGGGTAAGGGGTCTAAGACTTTGCTCCTCAGCTTGGATGAAATATGAACAGTACTAGACAGCAATACAGCACCCACAGCAGCACTTACTTCTTTATCCTTTCTCCAAAGGAAGCCACTTCATCAAGGACGTTCTGGACACTAACACACACCTCCTGGATGGCATACAGTTTATTCATAAATCCTTTTTTTTCACTGTCCTAAAAAAAAAGAAAAAGTAATTGTATATAAAAAATACCTGGCTGTAAGAAGCATGACATGCATCCATCCATTAAGTTTTAAAAGTGCATGTGTTACAGACTTATCCCTTTGTCCTTTAAACAGTGTATATCAAAAATAGATGTTGTATACATACTTAGCACCACACGGTTTTGTTTGTTGTTGCATCAGTTTCTAAACATGCATTTCAGTAACCCAGGCCTCCAGTTTATAAACGTGTCGAGGGTGCCGACTACCTACGTTGTGCAGCCTCTCACGCGGCAAGAGCCAGGAGGTGGAATAAAGCAGTTTCTCAGGATGCCTGTTATCTCGCGGATGCGTGTGCCAGGTGGATAACAGCTCTGCGCGGAGAACCAGAGTCTTGCACGCCCTGGTCTGAGGCCTGGTTCCCACCACGTGCATGGCAGCGCCAGACAAGCCACGATTGTGCGCCCACACCGCCTGCCGTTCTGCTTGCACAGCGAGCATGCTTCTCCCTCCCCCTTTTTTTCTGTATTAATATTCCAGTTAGTGAAATGTATGGGAGACAAAGCTCCGACTGCCTTTACCGTACGGTCAGTGCAGTGCATGGCTCAAGAAGCTAATAAAATGGCAGCCACAAACAATGCACGAAAGGTGCAGGAGAGGCTTCGTCTAGGAAGCCATTTGATTATCTCCTTACTTATTCGGTTTTCAACATGCTATCAGATTTAAAGCCATCAATTTACAGAAATATAAAAGCCTAACCATAATTTCTCTTCTTTAACACCAATATTCTTTTTTTTTTTCCCTTAAAAATGTTTTTTTTTTTTCCAAAAACAGAGTGACCATTTGTTTCCCAAAAGTTCCCACCCTCATTAAGATGTTTACTGTAGTCTTTGACAGATTTGCCAACAGCAAATGTTGTCCTCCTGTTTGCCAACTCGAGCAGACTTTGCCTCCTAGAAGAACCATCTATCTATCGGTGGTGTGGATGACACCAACAAGGTGCTGCGCTGCACATCAATGCCCTCCATGGACCATCCCTCACCCGGGCCTCCTCCTGCTCTGACAGTCTGTTCTTTCTCCCCTGAAAGCTTTCTGTCTCTAAACCCTGTCAGGCTGTAGCATCAAGTCCACACAAAGCCAAATGTACTCTCACAAAATTAGAATTAGATGGGCTTAAAATGAGGCCCCACAGACAAAATTGACAATTTTTTATTTTTTCCTGGGCTACATGGAAAGTCAAAAACGTATGTTCAACATTTCCAATGGATCGATGACATATTACACTATCTAGTTCAAATTTAATTAGTGTTTTCTCAAAATAAGAAATGTAATGAAAAATATTTCAAGACTTGCAAAAGGCAGCAAAATATTTGATAAAATAGTTGCTTAGCATTTTGCCACCAAAACTCACATACTACATTGTTCTCTGTAATTGACTCCAAAGTCCAGTACCTAAGAAATGAGCATAAGTTGCATTTCATTTTTCTTTTTCTGATGCTTAACTAGCAGCCAGTCTGTTGGTTCACTTATTCTGTTGTCATTTTTGCTGTTTTTATAAACCAGTTTGGATGAGGAAAACATCATTTAACATTAACTCATCTGAAGTTATTCTAGTGACAGTGGTTCTGCAACTATTTTGTCAAGATTTCTTTGTAAAGGTGTTGAAAGAATTTATCTACAAAATACAGATTGTCAAAAAATAAGCAATCATGAGAGAGAGAGAGACAGACAGGGATGGCAAAACTACTTACAGTGACGGAGTGTAATTTAAGAAAACAAAACAACTCAGAGACAAGAGAAAAGTCAGTTTCTCAAGCAACATGAGAAGCCTTATGTTCTCGGTTAAGAGTAATAATTATTTACATCACAAAGAAATGTTTTTGTGGATGACCATAATCACAGCCACCAACAGCAACCACATCCAGTGCTGTACAGCAACACTGAGTTATTTCTGATATAATTTCTGTAGTATTTATGACATCCTTGAAGCCTGGGCAGTGAGAACATTATTGTCCTCAGGTATACAGCTTCCAAAGAGGTGCAGCATATATCCAGTGCATTTCATTTCTTATCAGGAAAGAGATATCTCTTCTATTCATTCATGTAAAACATACTTCCAGTACTGGAGAAATAAGACTAATCTGTTTTCTAGTACAGCAAAGGTAAGCAATAAGCCATATAGAAATCACAGATATTTGTCTGCTTTTTAAATACGTATCAGCTTTGCCTCTTCAGTTTAGATTCAGTCCTCTCTATAACGTTATCTTGATTCATAATCAATTTGTGTGAGAAAAGAATTATGTCAATGTAACAAAAATAGTACCTTTTGTGATATCTATAGAACTCAACAGGGTTTACTTTAAGAGGTCCTGAGGCTATTTTTCTTTACAAATATTTTACAAGACAAACTTGTACCTTTTTTGAAAATACATCTGCTTTAAATCATCCCTTTAAAACAAACACACACACACAAAAAGAAAAGGAAAAAAAAAAAAGAGACAGAAAGAGACAGAAAAAGAATCACTCTTTCCACCCTCCCTGTACCTTCTGAACTTAAAGAAAATTTGTTGACATATTCTGAGGCAGGAATAGACAAAACAGCACAGGAAAGTGGAGGCGGTCAGAAGGATCAGGGCTCAGCTTTTCTTAAACTAATTCCACATGCCTCAGAACTATTAGATGTTTTTTATTTCCTGCTCCAAAGATTTGTGGAGAAAATAATCTGGGCTAGGGAAAAGCTGCATTTATTTTCTTCCAGCAAGATGCTGTGTTAGCAAATACAACATATGAGCCACCTTGAGCAAACCAAGGCTCTTAATAATCCATTTTTCAAACACTACTGGTATTTCCTTTCCAAAGAAAGATGGGCTGTGACTGGAATCAATTTCATCATTTGTATGGCTACAATTGCCAAGTTTCTGGAAATAATTGCCATTTAAATAGTAGATAAAATTTATTATACAAAGCTATCAACAGCTTTATTACTATTTAATTTCCGTGATTTGTTTGCTTACAGAAGGCTTAAGGTATCTGAAAAGCAAGATGTTTGCTAGGGGATGGGTTTAAGCGTAAACTGCAAAAGCAATGTCAAATTGATGCTGAAAGTCTGACTTGAATTTACAAAAGGGAATGAACCCAACTACTGAAACCATGTCCTCCTCCTACTTCATAGTGAACTGTAGATTACAGATTGATGTAGTGCTTGGCCAATAATTATACTTAATTCTTGTATATGATTTTCAGCTATAACTATATTTTTCATTTGGTGAAAACGAAGTAAATGGTTTCCTCTAGACTTTGTGGAGCTAAATTCACTTCAAAACCTGAATACAAACCATGTTGTCTGAATCTCTTTATTTAGTGGGCTATGCTTCTGATCCCATGAGATAAAATAGGGTGATTTAGGAAAGGATTATATCTCTAACCCTAAACCTCTCTCTCCTCTAGGTTGAAGTGCATTTACAAAACAAACATTTCAAAAGACAGGGAAAGCAGGAAGAATAAATAAGCCAGACTCAAAAGTAAACTTTGCTGAAGTTAATGGAATTAAAGTAGTGAAAAAGAAAGAGCTTTAAGTGAAAGGAGACATTTTTAATATAGAGAATAAAGCTCCAAATTGCTTATGGTAGATAACTGTCCTATTAATAACTATGTTGGAGGGAAAGAGACAGGTCTTAAAAACAAGAATCACAGGAGCATTTTATCAAGAATATGAGTAAATTTTGAGACTTCAAAGAGATGCTGTCTGGAAAAGACAGAGACTCCAGAAGGCTCTTCCATAAATACCCCTTGCTGTGCAAGTGAGTATGATAAATTCTTTGCAAAGCAAAATGACTGAGACAAAGCCTGGCTAACTTGTGATGGAAACACAGAAAGGACACCACCCCATCTCTGCCTGAGAGCCACAGTATATACCGGGTAAGCTGTAAGAAGATGTTGTTGTTGTTGATCTTGTCACTTGACCGCAACCAGACATATGCACCGCTCTTTCTGCGTGCTACTACCTGCGGCTACAAAATCATCAGTGACAGTGAGGTTGGTGAGGAATCACCCTTACCATTCCTTGGCTTTAGTAGCAAACCCATAGCTCTCTGTTACTTTAATAGGGGAAGAACGCTTCCATGAGGAACCGCTGCGGATTATTTCAACCAACAGCTGTCCTCCAGAGTAGAGCATCGCCATCTGTAGTCACACGTGTCATCCCCCAGTGCAAGCCTCGGCCATGTGCCAGGCTGTGATACCTGTGGAGACCTCCTTTTGGAGACCAGCAGAGTAGACCCAGACATGCCAGTAGGAAATGCATTTCCCGTTTACTGGCAGGATTCATTAGTACCTCTCAGAGAGGGCACGCAGACAGTGGCCGTTGAATACCATCCTATTGCCTGGCTGCTACCCAAAAACATGTCACTGGGGATTAATGGCCTCACCAGTTACCTCCTAGGCTCTAACCTCTGCTTTCTGGGAAGGTCACTAAGAAGAAGACAGCAGGACTACACTAATCCAGCTCTGGAGGTTTTTGATCTCCTCCAGGTCTTCTGAACCCCTGTCTTCAGGCTTCAGGACCTGGTGATGGATACGTGGGTAAGTAATTGTTTTACCTTTTTCTCAGGGAAATGGAAAGAGGTCAGACGACCATGATGATACTGTTACATTCAGGCTGACTTTGGAAGTGAGATCGTGAGGTAAAGCTGCATGATCTAGAGAACCTGGAAAGGCACACTGGGTGATCTGAAACTGGCCTCCTCCATTATGTCTGTAACGAACTGAAAGGGTCAGGTTGTTTCAACCGCTCTTCCCTCTTGAAGGGTGCCATCTGTGGAGTACCATAACCATTTGGTCTCGTCACTTCTGGGAAGACTCTTGAAGAGATTAAAACCTTTCAGGGTGAGCTTAATGATTTATAAGATCCCACCCTTCCGTGAAACCATCTCATAACTCTTCAGGTCCTAGACTTTTAGTTATTTTAAATAGTGACTGACTGCATGCCAGACAGACAGGTACCAGCACGTCTTCTACCCTTAGCATCATCAACAATAAATAAAAACACCTGGATATTACTCATACCATCCTGAAAGGGAACAGGTGGACCAGGCTTTCTCACAGAGCTTGCACAACTTAACATGGACATCACATCTCAGGGTTACATTACAGAATCAGAACTGATTTTTTAAACTGGAATTCATTTTTATCTTTTTTTTACCTGGCAAAGCACATTCAGTGACTGCATTTAAAAAAAATAATCAGTTGCTTACAAATGCTATAATTTCATCTCTGAAATCTACTTGCTAACATGGGTCTTTATGTGTGCATTCTATCACAGAGAACAGTGCATGCAGAACAGGACTGAAAATAATTGCTGATGCCCAAGTGGAAATCAGGATGAGGATTTCTAAAATACAGAGAAAACCACATCATTATTAAATGGTTAGTGTTTTACAGAAAGAAATGATATTTGTGGTCATGATTATTAAAGAAAGAAGCAATAAAATGTTATTGCCTACTGAGCATTCAATATTTAAAACAGCAGAAAGTAGGCACAATAGAAATCATATAAACATGTGGACAAAAACACTGACGATTCACTGTTTATGAAGACTCCATGCCTGTGAGCATGAATATTACAACAATCTGTTCTTCCTCAAACATACAGTGAGAGTTGATAAAAATCATTTTGAACCTTCTGTGACTTTTTGGCACTACGACCTATATAAAGAATTAGGATTTTTTTTTAATATAATGAACTACTGCAGTGCTATAACATAAATATAAAATCAGAAAAAAAAAGTCAAGAATAGTAATAATAATTCTAGGGAAAAAATGGTGCTAGATGTTTCTGTGAAGTAGAGAAGAACTTCAATGGCAATTCTTATATAGTTCAAAGGAAAATTTTCTGGCCGATACTATTTATTTTCTCTTTCTCCTGCTAAGTTGCACGGTATTGCTCAGTGCAGCTCCTTCCTGATCTTCCCTTCACTGCACATTTCAGTACAGTGAAGGTAACACTCCAAATAAAATAGGAACATGAACACAATAGAGCCCATTAGGGGAGTGACATGCCATTTCACTGAAGGGCCGTCTAGTGGGAGGAAACAAACACTTAAATTTTCATTGCATGGTACCTTTTCGGCTAACAGTATACAGTTTTAGATATTCATTTCATACATAGTCTAAGCAAACATACTACTTTAAAAGGATGGAAGCTTGTTTGTTCATGGGGATACATTCAGAGACAAAAAGTCATGCCAAATAATGGTGTAACTTTCTTGACATTATTTTGGTAGGAGGCTTAAATAATTAAGAATCCCAGACTGTGGGATTAAGCACTGAGATGATGGGAATCCACCAGATGCATTTGCTTTAAGTTCAACTTTGAAAATCCTGGAATTTTTCCCTCGGCTGCCTCTTGTTTTCGCCTTTATCCTATTCCACTATATTTAAACAAGAGAGTTTCTTACTTCATGCAAGACAGAACTATACTGGAGGTTGGCAGTGGTCTCGTTAGCATTTCTCTTGTATCCAGTCACACCAATGCCACTCAGCAGAGGATAAAGCAGGAATCTTGCTGTATTGTCCATCAGCTGATTGCAATAGCTAAGTTAGACAGAATAGTCCTGAAGTTCTACTAACAAACAAACTTTGAGCATGACTCTACAGCTGGATTTTAAATTCCAGAGATTCTACCAGCATTTACCCTCTACCTATGCTGAATGCAATTGCAATTAACAGTGTGTGTTCATTAATGCAATTCTTCAAGGTCTGGTCTACTTGTGATGTGAAGGATAACAAATCAAAAGTAAAAGCCCAAAGCTCAAATAAGTGAAAGCTCAAAGCTCAGATAATCTTTAAAGGGTAAGGAAAGAGTTTGGTAGATCTGTTGAAAGAAAGAGTTACTTTCAGTAAGAATAGCCCCACTATTCAGAGCCTGAAAAGAAGGTGTTTGGAAACATGTCTTACCTGCTACTGTAAAAATTCTTAACTCAGGTTAGGAGGAGAGAAACAGAGAAATCAGAAAGTGAACGGTGAAGGATTGTGATTAGTGAAACATCTGAACTTTTGAGATACTCATCTAAATTAGACTCACATTTTTGTTGTCCGCTCATTGCCAACATGAGTGCATCATCAAAATAATATGGTGCTCTGTTTTGAAAGTTTAAAGTAACATCAAAATTTATCTTTCAATACATGTCTATGCCACTCTCACTCACTGATATAAAAGATTATGGAGTTCTGCTGAAGTTACAGTCATTTAAAATTTCATTTGCAGTTCTGAAATACATTGGTTTGAATGTAGCAGATGTAAAGCTTAACATGATGTTTTACTGTATATAGAACATCATTTTCATTTTCTCCTTGAAAAGATTATGATAACAATAAACATGTTCTCAGGCAGAGGAAAAAGGCTAGCTTTACAAGATCACCTCCACTCTGAGTTAGGACACTGTCTCAGCACCAAAGTATGCATTTAGATTTATTTCACTGCCTCTGGAAGCTTCCCAGTCCTGTGTTGACAGCATGTGATGATCTTGTAATTCTTACATAAGTCATTCACCTAAACAAACAGAGATAATGATTTTACACTTAATTATTGTCCAGACCTGGCAAGCCCAAGAGACAGCAGCTGTAATTGCTTCTACTGCCAGAAGACCTGCACCTCCAATGCAGGACTACAGAAGGTAACCTCAAAGATGTCACCATCAACATATTAACTGTCACCACAAGAACTAGCTGAAGCACTGCAAAGAAACAGGAATCAAATATTGATCTAAAAGAATTCAGCATTCCAGCCCCAGTTTTCTGTTTTAGGGCTAATATGAACTATTCTCTAAAAGTGTCGGTCTTACTCCATTCTTCTCAGGAGGAAGAATATCGTCTTCCTGTATCCTCCTCCTATGCCACTACCTTAGTTTAGACACGTAACTGCACGTTGCTAAAGACTGGTTAGAGGAGTATTACTCTCTCCTTTGTTTACTAAGCTAAAATTTCCAGCTCCTCTTTAAACAGACTGTTTGCTCTGACCTCTTCTTCCTATGCTTACAGTTATTACCAACATGTTTAGATCAAGCACATAAAAAAACACTTCGAATTTCAAAATGGTCATGTCATGGACTTCTGATGTTTTTTGTTTTATGGAAATCAAAAGGGGTTTCTTCTGAAGTTTCCATACCCAAATATGCATACATAGTTTTAACATTAAATTGCCTGGGCCTGGTCAAGCAGACTGCTGAGCAGAGGACTAAAGGCATGCCTTCACCATTGGTACTTGCTGCCCAAACAGTGCACTATTGGAATAATCAATCACATGTTTAAGACAGCTTTGGATTCCAGCAATTTAACCGAACTTGTTATGAAATAAGGCAAAAGAAACTGTTTTGTTAGGGACACTATTTGTGAAGAGTAACTTGCTCCAAGACTTGAAAATATCAGGCCAGATTCTCAGCACCTGCATTTTGCTATCTCTATCCTGAGGTCAACCAAACCCTGACAATTTACACCAGCTGAAGATCAAGCCCTAAAATCTGAAATACTTGATGGCTGTTGACTGCTCAATGCTTAGACAAAATTTCTTTCCTAAAAGAAATTTCTTTCCTAAAGAACTTGATCTGGACAACAAGAACATTAGGCCCAGTGCTCATGTAAGCCAGAAAGTGTAGGTTGCCTGAAATCTTTCATTCAAAACATGAATCTGCAGCAATCAAGATGAAAATAGTAATATATGTGATCTGGGCAACATTATTCACAGGATTTGAATGTTTAAAGCAAATTGTCTTGGAAGCAGTTTGGGATTCAATCCCAAAGTAGTGACCAAGATGATGACTGAAAGAACTACAAACACTCAAAACCAAAAAGCGCAGTATCATCATCATGTCACGAGTCCTGCTATTTCAGCTCCAAAAAAATCCTGCCTAGAGCATATAAGATTAAATAATGTTCCAAAGATAATGCGTATACATACACATGCACATTTCAAACGGTAGCTGCAGTTATTCAAGAAGTCTATCAAATATTAATAAATTGAAGAAAGACTTTCAAAAACATTTTTTACATAATTCTCCTGGATAAAAGTTCAAACTGTGCTTTTGGAAAATTACACATTGTAGAGAAACAGTTTGGCATTTGAAGCAAAACAATATAAAAAGAATTAAAAGAGTGTACAGTGGGCAAGGAGTGATATGTGAACTGGGAATTGGGAAAAAATCCAGGGAAAAGCCTGAAAAGGGTCCACTGCTGGTTTTCTCAGTATCTGCTCATTTCATTGAAATGGAAAAAAAGAGTCCCTCCTTGTTTATTAGAAACTGCTGGAAGTTTGGAAAAGATCTAAAGCTCAGCCATCTAATGAAGATGGGGTGGGTCCATGAATATGCAGAATCACAATGTAGGGTAATTTGTAACAATGTTATTTTAATGTCTTACCACTACCATAGTCTGTTCTACATTCATTTTAAATAAGCTCCAGCATACATAATGTCTCAGAAGGAAAAAAAAGCACATATTTATTCTGGACCACAGTAAATTATACTTTGACTGAAAACTTAGAGGTGTTCACTTTCTGGAGGCTTGCATGTTCTGATATCGTACTACCGAGTAGAATAGCAGGAAGAAAAAAGAGTTGCTCAAAGGCAAATATTTACACAAATGTCCATTTTTTTCAGTAAAACAAACATCCGTATTTAAAGCAAAAACTTTGACTGTGTACTGTATGTATACAGCAGTTACTTTACAATAAAAGACCTTGCAGAAAAACCTATCAGCTTGTCCTCAGTCACCTCAGGTGAGTTTACTTTTGAGAAATAAATAATGAAACTTCATCAGCTGAAATGATAATTAATGGGGATGCCCTAGAAGGAAAAAAGAAAATAAACTATTGTTAAAATTAAACACAAAATCCAGATGATTAATGTAATGTTGGAATGGTAACTGAAAAAAATAAATGGCCTGAAGCACACAATTTTGCCAGTCTTCAGGCAATATTAACTTGCCCACTGAGTACTCATGACATACAAAGTACAGTGGATCACAAATGATACTATTTATATTAAATCCTACAAACAAAGCAGGAAAAAATAGTTGAGATGTCTTATATAGAGAAGATGAAAAATAGGTGTTTAATGGAATTTATGTGCTTTTCTGGAGAAATAAATAAACAATGTACTTCAACCAGTCACCATGTCACGTGCATTTCTCCGCACCACTTGTTTTCTCATCATCTCCTAACCTGCCTACTGTGGTATTTGAAAACCTAAAAGTGGCAAGATCCACAGATATACAAATGCTAGGAGCAGGAGGGCTAGGAAACCTGCAGGGAGTAGCAAGCCTGAAAACAAACTAACAAATTGTTGAAGTTTAACATTTCAGAGCAGATTTTGGGCATTAAGCAAATCAATGCATAAGACAAGATTCTAGGAATGAGCAAAAGGAGCACCCAATGGCATTTAGCACTTGAAAGGCTGAAGGAAGAGTTGGCATTCAAAGCATGATGACCCCTCTTGGAATTGGACCCTTTGCAACAGGAGTTTATGATCAGGAGAGAAAACAGAAAATTGTAAAGTCAGTCTCCAGCCTCTCTTCCCTCCCAGATCCCTGATCCTTTCCTGGCATTTCCACAAATGCCAGAGATCCATGTAGGATGTCACCAGCTTCAAACAGCTTCAAAGCTTTGCTGCCACCAGCTGCCCACAGACGGATATGAGTGCCATGCCATCATCTCCTGCTTCCCCAATTCTGCCACTGCCATCTAACTGACTGTGTTACTGCATGATCTCTGAGATGGCGCAGCCTCTTTAGAATATACTATAGTCCTGCTTTTCAGCAGAGGAGACAAATTAGAACTTAAAAAAAAAAAATCACCACCAACTCATCGCTTATTTGAGGACAACTCGCAAAAGAAGCAACCACCAGCCAGAGTGCAAGAATTCAACAGCAGCTCTCATCTTCAACTTTCAGCAAACAGTTTCTGTATTATTTATTGTCTAGTAAACAAAGTTTAAATGCTTTTCAGCCTCAGTTGCAAACTTGGTACCCATTTGCAGTCCAACAACAGCAGGGAATAAAGCTGCCATCGTATAATGCCTTTTTTCTCCTGTGTGCCTGCTTTCCATAGATTTCATTATTTCTCCCGGATCTGCACACATTGTCATATCTGGGGCACAGCAATACTAAGTAAACAGGGAGAAGGGTTGTGAAATTTTTATCATCGTCGCAACGACTGGCTGAGAGGATATACTGTTCACACTTTTTCCAAAGAAAAAAAGGCAGAGAGCAGGTATCACTCCTCCAGAAAAAAATCTCTACAGTACTCCAGCCTGACAGCTTGAAATTAAGCAGACAGGCACTTCAGATATCTAGACTTTGTGGCATAACAGTTAGCAGATACATCACAGTAAGCACCTGCACTGGATTAAAACAGCTTTTTGTACCAGGCCACATTTGTATGGGATTATACTTAGGAAAACCCAGACTATGCTGGGGTTGTTTGCTGTTAAACACATGGAAGGACTGCTCGTGCACTCTGCTGCAGAGCCTTCAGCAGTGGAGAACTGCAGAAAAAAAGGAGTTGGAGATCAAGCAGACACTGAGATTTCCCAGAATGTTTTCCAGGCATTTGGAGAACGGAGGTTCAGCAGCTTCCAGTGCAACAGGACGGATCCTTCTTCCCAATAACTCCTAATGGCCTTTCCCTCCACGAGCCTCTCGGTCTGCACCCACGTGGATGTTGGGCACCCACACCGCTGTTAGTGGCGCAGCTGTTTCACCGCAGGTCTCTTCAGAGCCTGTGGGTAAACGCCATCCAGCCCCCGATAATTTGTTATTGTTCGTTTTGTTGATTTGTTCTATAACCTCTTTTACCAACACGCTTGATTTGAAGCAGATCCTCTGCCACAATCCTTATGGGAAACCTCTGCAGGCTCCTCCACAAAGAATACAGATGCAAGAAATTAGGAGTAGGGCTTAAATTCAAGGCCCCCACACAGACTGGTTTTTAAAGTACCATGCGAAGAGCTGTCTGGAATTTTTAAATTATTTGTGACTGAGTTATTGAAACATTTTAGAATGTAAAACCAGTCCAAACAATACTGGAAAAGCAAATGATAATTTACACTGTTCTCAAAAAAAATCTTTTACACTGCTCCTAAAAGAGAAAGGGTATTAAAATAACCAAGCCAGGAGAAAGAGGTAAAAGAGCAGACATTTCAGAAGATTAATAGTGAGCTATCATAAAATTTGATACTAGAGTTGATGTTATTTAATGTATTTATTAATCCACATCAAAAAGAAAGAAGGTTGAACCACCAAATTTATAGGTGACAGAATTACTAAAGGAGGTGATGTCAAATTTCTGAGGAATATAACCAGGTTAAATGTATGCCTAACACTGGTGGTTTAACTTTACGTAATGACATCATATAACCTGATGAGATAATTTCAGCTGAAGAACTGAATTCAAGTTAAAAATAAAAAAGCTGATCCAGAAACAAATGCAGACCGGAGCTATTGAAATCATAAAAAATCTGTAAAGAAAAGTAAGACAATGAGCAACAGAAAGCACTAGGACATTTTAATTTACACAGAAGATGAATGAACATAATCAAGATATTCAAAATAATGAACGGTTTAGAGAAAGCTAATAGGGGCTCCTAATTACTCTCATAAGGCACTAGTGAGAAATGTTCCACCAACTGGAAAGGCAGCAGAGGTAAAACCGGTAAAAGTGAATTCTTCTATTCATACCATGCAAAACTCAGTGGTGGAGATCACTGCCAGAACATTGTTAATATGAAGAGATTAATAAAACTAATGGAGGAATTAGGCATATAGAAATTTTCCTGTGAAAAAGGTTATCAGAATAGTGCATAGAACAACTACCTGTCATTTCAGACAGAAACACAACACAGTTAAAATCTCTCACAGAACTCAAACAAGAAGACTTCGAGACAGAATAAAGTCACTATGAAAACTAAGGATATAGAACATAAGCTGAAATCTTTGCTGTTTATTAGTTGAGATACTGCATCTTTGTTAAAAGCTGTCAAAGTAGTAGTAGAAAAACAAGAAATCAATGGACAGAATCACGGAAGTGCTCATATTGTACACTAGAGAAAATACTGAGAAATAAAGTCCACTCATTTCTAAAAGGGTTTGCACAGATGTGAACAATGACAATAAAAACTCTCCTGCTTTTTCAACTTCCCCAAACAGTGAAAACAGAACTTCCAAAGCCTTTTTGAACAAAGAGGTCACATAAATGCTTTCCAGCTACAGAGCTGATTTCTTCTAAAAGGAATAAATAAATAAACAAACAAACAAACAAACAAACAAATAAATACACTTTTGGCTAATCGTCCCCATCCCAGAAAAATAAACACTTAATTTTATCATGTTTTTTCTAGTTACGAAGATTGAATTTAAGAGAATGAATGGCATGCTTATGGTTGTAACATTATTCACTTACACCAATAGTTATGTCCTAACTGCTATTTTATGTTTCCTTCTCTTGAAGTCTGCCAACACATGCTTTGAAATAGATTAATTTTTATTACATTGTTGTACAACAGCATGTACGAGAACAAATATTTAAGATCACCAGCTTTCTCAGGGAGGTGGGGAAATCAGAATCTCTTCAACATGATCTCAAGCTGTAAATCACCTGAGAACCTTTGCTCTGCCTATAAAAACACAACAGCAATTTTCTTAGAGTTTGCTTACTTGTAATTTCCATGACAGAACAGCTTAGAAATCAGGTCCTGCCAGTCAGTGCCCCAAAATTTGGTGGGAAATTCTTCCTTGTGCTGAGGAATGGAGCTTCCCTTTCACCGCAACTCTCAGCTTTGGAGAAGCTGGCACTCCTCAGCTCACAGGTCCCACGTAGCCTCGGACCAGAAATTTAATTCCCTTTTTATTGAATTTACTGCTTTTGATTCCTGTTTGGTGGAAAACATTAATGTTGTGCTTTGGGGGAGAAGAAGGGAAGGGATTCACTAACAAGGCTTATTCGAAAACAGTGTGTGGCAGTGCAAAGCATTTCTCTGCAGCACCTGGAAGCACCTGGGAAATGCCCCGTGGTGCTATATTAATGCAAAGGGAATTTAAGGAAGTTCCCATATCGACTGGAGGTGGCACAGCCTGTTTCGGCACACTTCCAGGGCTTTGTTTGAGATTGCTCCCCACTGCAGGGAGATGGATCAAGCTCTTTATTATTAACGGTATTAATATTAATAAGTGACAGTATCAGTAATATTAATAATTAATATTAATAATACCAAGCACCATTATTAAGACTTTTTTTTTTGTTGTTTGCCCTAGGAAGGGGCATGGGGACCCACCAGTGCAGGGCCTGGTGGGACCCCGTGTCCCTAGAGGAGGAGCCCACCCTGAAGCAGGGCCAGAAAACCCATCAGCTGCATCACAGAGGGTGGATGAAGAACGTAAAAAAGCACTAAATACTACATTAACAATTACCTCAGAGCATGTGAGGTAACAAAGCAAGCCTCGTTAAACCGGTTTAAATTGGGCACTCTCTCTCAGAAAAGTAGTATAAAGAGGCAGCCACCTTCCCCAAGGCTGGTTACTACCATTATTTTCTACCTTTCTCACATGGGTGCTACCGACCTTCCTCAGCTCTTGACGTGTTGTGTTCTTGGCTGCATTTGCAAATGCCCAAATGCCCCGCTGAGCACGAGGGCACCATTTTGTAGAGCACTGTGTCACTGCATCCAGTCCTGGCTTCAAAAGGGCAGAGATCTGCTCGACAGCAAGAGGCTGTTACTTAATACCGTCTTCCACATGGTCATTCGATTTCCAAATTCTTTGTATTCCATCTATGTGGCATCAGTGCTGTTTGCCAAATCCAGTCACAGTGTCATGCTTCCCCCTCCCCATCTTCTCTAATATTATTGAGAAAAACAGAAGTATTGCAACTGGAAATGATTTACATCATTAAGGGAAAGATCCAAATCATTCATCTGAAATACTATTAGGAAGCCATTAGATTTTTACGAGGAAAAAACTCTTTACTGTGAGGGTGACAGAGCACTGGAACAGAGAGGCTGTGGAGTCTCCTTCTCCGGAGATACTCCAGACCTGCCTGGGTGCCATCCTGCGCAAGGTGCTCCAGGTGATCCTGCTGGGCAGGGGCTGGACCAGATAATCTCTGGAGGTCCCTTCCAGCCTCCACCACTCTGCGACACTGTGAAACAGAATGTTTCAGTCCCATTCACACTTCCATTTTTCCGTACTGTTATTAGAAACGCTACTTTCAATAAACATTTAAAAAAAGCTCAGCCACCGTTTAAATGGTATAAAGAGAGATCTAAATCTGTAAAACAACAGTGATAACTAAATGCTGCAAATTATATATAGTTTATACTGGAGGTAATTTAGCATATCTAAGTACCCTTCCAATTTCCTCCTTGAGTGCAGGAAGAATTGTACATTGAGAAGGGGAGGGAGAAGGAAGAAAATAAAGACTGTGGAAGTCAAAAGCCTTTCACAGTACCAACAGAATGTAACCTGGCTAATATAACTGACTTTATAATCTCATGCCAGGTCTCTGCGAACCGTGATTGCCCTTACATGCTTTGGCTAGGATACAACTCTGAAGAAAAGACATTGATAGTGGCCCATAAGACAGGTATGATGACTGGATGGTATCAACATCTCAAAAGCCAAGGAATAACTCTGCATATCGAGGTAGCAGAGGTGTGTTGGAGCGCTAACCTCTCTCTATAAATGATGGACAAACCAAAGCAGGATATTAGTAGAGCATAACAGCAACAGTATTTCTGCTGTTTAGTTTCATCTTTGAGGAAATACATGCTTTCTGACTCCAGGGAAGCCATCACAGACCTTGTCCTTATAAACAACCTTATTAAAAAAAAAAGATTTAAAAAAAAAAAAAAAAGAATATTGAAATAAGAACCTGGAGCTTTACTTTTCTCTGATCCTACTGATTTCAGGCTCTTTCGTTTTACCTTTTAGTACCTTTGCAAAAGATAATACTGCATTTTCTGAATGTTCTTCATAAATATTTTCTGAATATATCTTCTAAATGATCAGATTGTGAAAACTAACCCCTCCAACCCTCTTTAGGTTCCTGGGAAACTAACGGGGGGTACAGAAAACAACCTGGATGTCCAAATCCTGGTACTGACTTTGGGGACTATTTTGATCAAAAATAATCATCACATGCTTTCGAATGAAAGTACACATTGTTATCATAATCTGATAGTGGTGACTGGGAGAGCAAACATGCGTGGTAAATCTCATGATCTCTAAATCATATGGGGCTTTTAAATTTTTTTTAAAAAAAAAATGTTACGGTGGGCAGCACACAACAGCGTAGGTGATGCTCACTGATGTCAGTGGTCCCAAGGGTTCATCATGAAGTTCTCTGAGCTTCTTTGTGCAAATGTGAGAATAAATCTAAGTTTGGACACTTTTTCTTTAAGTCTGTTCTACTATTTACAGAGAACAAAAATAGTCATGATCAATCCCCTCTTCAGTTTTAAAAATGGTAAATATAATGCACTTCTCTCCACTCTTTCAGGACTCTCTTAGTGTGCCGTGAATTTTGGAAAACAAATGTCATTAGAACAGGAAGATCTTATAATTTTCTTACCAGTCTAAGCATCACTTCCAAGTATTCCCCTAAATCAGTCATTAAAAATGCATCATGTTTCCATTTTAACTGTTATTTTTTTCTGTTCTACATAGCTGAAAACATTTTTAAAGGATGTCCAATATCAGATAGATTTTAAACATTTTGTTCTATTTCCCTCCTCATGCACTACAGATACATTGTCTCCCTGGCATTCTCTTCTTCACTGTTCAAGTTCTGGAATTTCTTATTCCCATTATGCCTTTTAGCTGATGAATTTGTTCCCTTTTTGCTCTCCTTACCTCTTTCCATAAAAAAGTCCTAATAGATTTTCTAATCTAGTTTTGTCAATTTTTTTTTTATTATTATTTTTTTTTTCAGTAAAAGTTTGTTTTAACCTCGGATCTTCAAGAAGTCTCATGAAATTACACAGACTAGATGTTTCTGTTGCTTTTTCACCCAAACAATTTGTGAACAAAGATCACTTAGGTTTTTTGAACTTCAATCTGCTTTGTGAATTTGTGGGGCAAAAATAATCCCTTATGCACTGAATTGTATTCAGTTGGCCACAAATTCTAAGCTGCTGTGTGCTTATTATCTTAGACACATGATTTACCCAAATCATAGCTATACTTTTAAAATGCTCTTTGAATACAGAGCTCTACAGACAATTTGCTCTCAAATTCTTCAGTCATTGTGCTCACATATATAGGCGAAACACATTGGAGTATACAGCCTTTTTCTTTATTTTCTGCCTTCCCTGTATGTTTTCTCTTGATGCAGTCGTCCCATATTTTCTTAAAAGTGTTACTCCATGGTCCTGCTCCTTATCAAATAGTAATTTTCTAGAACTATTAATATACTGACAAATGACAGCATTCACAGGCTTAATCCCCCTGGGGTTTGGCACTATGCTTAGCCAATGCATAGGATGTAGGTAGGAGAAGAAATATTTAAAGAAAGAAAAAGAGAAAGACCTTTCTTTCTCCTCTCCATTTCAGGACACATGTACGTACAGACTTCTGAATGCTAACAATCTGAAACCATACTCTTAATGTCTCACTATTAAAATCAGAATAGAGAAAAAAAAGCTCTGTAAAGCATTCCTATGCATTTGAGGTACTTCCAGTAACACCTGTTAATGATCTGGAAGCGCAATATTAAAACTTTCTCCTTTCACAACAAAGTCTAGGGAAAATAAATATTCCAATGTCTCAATTAGGGATTTGAATGGCTGGCATCAAAACATGTATTACAGGCAAAAATCTGTCTTAAGAATAGAATATAAACAGTGTACAGGTAGGAAAATTAATTTAAAAAGCCAATGCAGTTGATTAAAAAACAACTAACCAACAACAAGAACAAACCAACCAAACAGCAACAACAAAACCACAATCAAAAACCAAAGCCAAACTTCTAGGGTTCAATAATTACTTTCTACCTTTTAGAAGTGTTCTGTTTTGGTTATCTGGAAAAATATTTGACTATGTTCTACATATCATATCTTTCAAAATGTGGCACCTTTCCTTGCATTATAATGCTTTTGTAACATTACACCATTTGTTGTAAGAAATGGTATTTCTTTGAACTGGACAGGTTATGCCTATCTGAAACAACATCTGAGCTCCTTTTCAAAATAGTGATTTGGAGATAGCAATTTGGAAAATCCAAAATATTCAGTAACTTCCACCAGGCTCCCAGGAATGGATTGCACTGTTCTTTACCTAGATCAACAGACGCTGTCTCATACAGCTTGATTACTAGCAAAGAGGTTTGTCACTGACATTTTGGTGAGGGCTTCAGCAATAAGAAGTGCTGCCCTTGAATCCGCTGGCTTGGAACCCACCCTGCACGACCGAGATTTGCGAGCAACGTGAGTGCTCTAACATTTGCAGGTAGGTCGTTATTTTGTGGGAATTTTGTCTGAGGCTTTTGGGGACTACGGTCCACGAATAAACAGTCCCTGAAGTCTGACTAGCATCAGATGAAAACACAGCCCTAGTCCAGCCAGTTCTGTTTTCCTTTCAAAAACAACCAGTCTTAAGGACAAGGAGCTTCCAGCGGTCTCTTCTTGGAGGTAAGCTCCCAACTCCTGCAATAGGATGCCTCCAAGACAGTGGCATTTCATACCTTAAAGTGACCTCATTTGCTTGGTGTCTTGTGTTTCTTCCCTCAAGCACCAGTAATTACATTCCTGGTCAGATTATTTTGAAAAGCACCTGTAGTCTTGTTTGAATACAGCTGTTGGTAAGTCACTGCAGCTCCTCTCCATGGTCTGCAGGTATTGGTTTAGAAAGCAAACCAACAAAAGGACAGTATGCAGCTGCCATCTGAACACTTTCAGTCCATTTTCAAATAAACAGACAACATTCCACTGGGGAAAAAGAAAACTTCAGCACTTGCAGGAAATGCAATTTCCATGTTTATGCACCAAGACTTCAAAATTCAGCATAAAACTTAAAAAAACCTCATGGTGCTAGGGAACACATTTTCTTCTGAATCAATATATCCTGGAGAAGATGGGTGAGAAAGATTACGCAGGATAACAAATGTTTTTAAAATTTATGTAGCAACAAACTGGCTCTTGGGCTATAATCTTATGTAATGTAATTTTTGATAATGCAGCTTTAAGCTTTCCCTGAACAGACTACAAAATCTTACTTTTTAATAGACTGTCCAGAAACCACAACTATTGCTATGCAAACCATTCCTCTATCAAAATGCATGGGAGTACATTATACTTCAGAAAACAGCTGAGTAAACTGTTTCTTGATCTTCACTATATGCTACATATTGATCTAAAATATTCATTCAGCATTTGTTTTTTGAGAGTGGAAAGGAGAGCAGACCAGGCACTTCACAGAATAGGCAAGAAGATGTTTTGGTGCACCCACACATACACACATATTTCAAATTCTCCGAAAAGTTAAATCCAATCAGAAATCAGCCTCTTACTCAGCAGCAAAGAAGGTATTCCAAAAGATTCCTACCTATTCTATCCCTACTGATACTTAAAATTTCAACCAAAGGGTAATTAAAGACCAATAGACCTGTTCCATACTTAAATTTAAATTATAGCTTATACAATATATTGAGGAGGTATCAAAACATGGCTGTGTATGCTGAAGGTAGGAGGAACTGCAATATTTTTTAGTGTAAAATACCAAAAAAGCACATCTACTGAGCAATTGATCTTAAATAACTATTTCTGATTGCAAGAAAGCTTCAGATTAGCAACAGTGTTTTGACTTTTTCACACTGTTAAAGAAAAACAGAAAGCAATACTTTTTCGACAGAATGCTTTTTTCTCAGGCCTCTGTGTTACTTAGATGCCGTTAGGTATCTGTTACATTACATAAATGACTGGTGTCCATTTTGCTTTTCTAAACTTGTTGGCCTTCAGAACAAAAACAGTCTGCTAACATAAAACCTATTTTTCCCATCCCAGACTTTGTTACTTTAGCACTCAAGCAGACTAACAAAAGATAAAAAGGGAAAGGAAATAGGAGAAAAGGGAAGAGGAAAGAAACAATACTTAAATATTTATTACCCATTTTTCTTATATGCTTTTTGAAATGTATGAAAATAATCCACATACATTCTTCAGCTCAATTACTTACAAATAACCTATCTGTAGAATCAAGTAAGTCTGTCAGTTGTGCAAGTTTATTTTTCCATGTGCTATCTCGAGATAAGCAAGTCTGTAATATTAGATTTCCACTGACATAATTGTGCATGAATTCTGATCTGATTTAGTATTACATGGTGCAAAAGGTGACGCATTTTCTTTACCATAGCCCATTAGAAAAGGAAAGGAACTGCCAGCTTGTGAAATCTGAGGAGTTTGATTGAAAGACTGTGGGACTTTGAGGTCAACTGGGTGGAAAAGTAACTTGCTCAACTACCCCAGGCATTAAGCACTGTGACAAGCAAACCAAATACCCAGTGTAGTTACTCAGTTAGACAATCAATAAAAAACACTGCATTATCAGACTGCTACAGCTGTATTTTAACCTATCGTATTACCTCATCTGTTCCCAAACCAGTCAAACATACATTTGCTGATCACGCAGATAACACAGATACCACCCCAGTCCTTAAGCCACACTTAATACTAAGCAAGAGTGGTAAGGCAACTGTTTATTGCTTTTCCATATGCCATAAATTCTAATTTTCTGGTCTATCTAGATGGTGCACCAAAGGCTACATCCAAAGTGCTACTGAGGTGGTGAAGCTGGCTTCCAAAACCGACACCTGTGAGATTTGAGGTTAGCTCTGCGTGTGCCCGCATCGATGCTCAGCCAGCCTCTGCTCCCCCTGGGCTCCTCCTTGCCGCATGCCTGCCCACCTGGTGCCAATCCATTCCCTAGGTTGTCTCTATGTTTGTTTTTGTTTTTGTTTTTTTGTCTCTGCATCCCCGTCTCCTTCTGCCTGTTCCACCTCCTGCAGGCTCCTCCACTCAGAGCTGCTCCCACCAGGTTCACGGGTGGTGTCCGTGCCCCCAGCGTAGGACTCAGCAGAAAAGCCAGTAAACCCAAAGGAAATGCAGTCCAGACCTGGCAGGAGCCCACACCGAGCAGGAGCAGCCATGGTAGGTCCCGGCCCCACCTGAAGGATGCGGGCTCATTCCTTCTGTGGGAATGCACAAGGGAATTCACAAATGGAGCAAATCTGCAGATTTCTGCTTAGGGCTGGCAAACTGCTGCCTCTTCCCCAGCTCAGACCTCCCACGAAGCCTCATAAACTATCCAAACAGGGATATGGTTTTGCAGAAATTAGGAAAGCCTCATCCTTCACATTACAGTCACCTGTCTGCCTGGCTATTTTCAAGTCTCTGCTAGCCATGGTACAGGAAGGTAGATAGTAACAGAAATATGTATTTTTTCCGCACTGAAAAGCAATACATTCTTCCCTTCACTTGTATGTTGAAATCTACAGAGCTGTTTTACTGGAAAGTTCCTGTGTTTAAATAATTGGCCTGTAAGCTTCATCATTCTGGAGTGTGAGCATTTGAAAATGTGGTGCATTTCATATACCAGTTCCCAAAAGACACCAAAACCAAGAAGCTACAAAAACAAATCAGCAAAGATGAAACTGCCATCCCAGCAGAAACTAGGAAGGGATGCAGTATGGAGGAATAGGCAGAAGCCTCTTTCTGCCGCGGAGAAGCTGTCTTCTCTGCAGAAGTATTCAAATATAATTTGAACTCTCCAAAAGGCAAGTATACTGCAGTGGAGCAGAAGGTACCTGGTAGCAAAAAGCCCGTAGCAAAGTCTCTAGACATCTGAAGTCTCTGTCAGTTAGGAGCTGTATGTTCACAAACATCTGCTGGGATGGATGGAAAAAGTTACCCCTTTCTGAATTGAAGCATATCTGAATTTTTCTGAAATTGATGATCACAGCAGTTCATTTAGATTCCCCGCTAAACTGCCACACCTTTGCATCTTTTACAGTAGCAATCAGTAAATGCATAAGATTGATATCTACAAAACTAAAAAGAAGTAGAACAAAGCCAATTATATGTACTATTTGTCCACACGCTTTATTTACACCCAATTTAGCTGTTTATGAGCTGCAAATGAAACCTGAGTGGCAGCAGACACTGCCCTCTGCCACAGTGCACTCTGTCTTTGTGGATGCTGCTGCACGTTGCCGATGCTTATTCCACACCATGTTCATCTGGGAGCAGCTTTTGCACTTAAATTCTTTGGGGCAAGGGTGCCTGCTTCATTTTGTCAGGATTACATTTTCTGGATGGCCTATCCAGCATGTTCTTCACTGATCCACACATCAGCATTAACTAAACAATACAAAATCTACTGACACATTGATATTTCAAGCTGCACACAAAATATATACATAGTTTGCAAGAAACTGCAGTTTATTTTCCCTTATTCCTGTATCTGTCTGCATAAAGCACAGCAATACCTGATCAACTGTCCTGTGAAACGCTTGTAGTTCACATTGCACTTTTTCTTACAAGCATTTCAGTGAAGCAAAAAGCACCTACCTAGCTTTAAAGAAAGACTTTCAGTTGTGCTGTGCTGCTGGCCTCAGCAGCAAACCTCAGCTGAAAACCAGACCGTGACTTGCTGCGGAGAGCCACATTACCGGGCATCGTCCTCACCCACATCATCTCCTGCCACTCCTTCCTTCACGTTCATGTGCGCCGTGCCCGCCACACATCTCACCAACAGGGACTGGGTCCATGCAGCACTCACTCAACCTCACGCTAGTGCACCTGAAACCACCTCACTCTTCTACCCGGCTTCCAAAGTTGTGCCTTACCCACTGCCACCTCCGCTTTCTGTGCAACTTGAATGAAGACCTGTTCTGTATCATGGGTTCTACATTTTGCTGTAGGACAAGCCCAAAAAACATCTCTAAAACAGGTGTTTTGGGCTGCTCTTCAGAAGGATAAAATGGGAAGTTTCAAATAAACCTAAAGAAATATTTGGGTGGCTGACAAACACTCACGTTAGGGGATAGAGGGGCTTGCTTACTGTTGTAGGCAGTATGTGACAGTGGCTTAAACAGAACCCGGATCTCATGAGTCTGTGTGCAACTACATTAAAGAAAATCTAGAAAATCTGTTAGACAACGAGAAATGGTCCATTCTCCCTGCTTCTGAAGCCACATAACAAACGAATGCCTTCGGAGCTGAGGAGCCAAGTGACCTGCATGCATGTGAAGGTTTCGGTGAGAACTCAGCAGTAAAAGCTTTTGCTCGTTTCCTTTAACACTTATCATTCCTCTCCCCTGAGTCACTGAGAAGACCATACATATGCTTTTACTACACCTCATTTTATACAGCCACTTTTTGAGGAGCTTGGTAAAAAACAGACCTTTGCTTAGTCTCAAACAATGTCATTCAGCTTGGTTATGTTGAGAAGCAATACTAAGGGTAGAGGGAAAATGTAGGGCAAAATTATGTCATATTCTGAAACAGCTAACATAATTAAGACATATTCTTCATTTAATTTAATAATTTATTGAATTATACTTGGATTACTTAATAAATGAAGAACATTACCCACACTACATTAGTCACAGGTGAAAAAAATCATATACATGGAGGAGTGTAATTTGTTCAACAGTTTATAGACCCACAGTCCTCCAGAGACGATCTCACACACCTTTAAGGTGCCAGACTTTAAAGACAAATGTCACTAAAGATCTTACAAATATTAGTGAGGTACTGATCTCACTAATATTTGTTTTATTACACTGATTTTGACTGCACTGGGGTAAGGAAGCCTGATCCTGCAAGATCAAAATCTCTCAGTTATCTGTTCTCAAAGGTGCCTGCTTTGATCACAGAGCCCCTTTGGTGTCCTAGTCCTGGGAGGGATGAAATTATGAAATTGAAGGTTAAGGAAGTGACTGTGCAAAATGCCCACATGATGCAAGGTCCATCCAGGCAGAATTAGCTCCACGACTGAGACTGGGATGATCCAAAGATCATAAAACAGCATAGGCTGATGTTTCAGCTCCTGGGCTGAAGCAGTCTGCCCCTTCACCCCTCCTAGTAGGTACAATTATGACGTAAACCTCACGACCCTTACGACTGCCCCTCTGTGAATAACTAAACTGAGGCGAAACCAACTGCTTGACTTTTCCTGCAGCTACTTATTATTCCAGAGTACTCTGTTGTAGGTTTGTTTCATAAGTAGTGACAATCTAGCTAAGTTTTTAGGGGACAACAGTTTCATGTGCAGCTACAGCTTAAATGGAAGCTGTTTAAATTTTATTATTTACAGCTGATATTTAAATGTTAGTGAAGGTAGCTTTCTAATGGTGGAATCAAGCTACAGCTGAACTTGTGTGCCTATTTGCAACATTTTGGAATGTTCTCTTTTTCTCCACTGACTGCCTATTTCTTTCTTGTTTTCCCACCATTTGTTTTATAGGAATCAACTGCCACTACAATAGATTACAAGCTTCTCTTCTATAGAATATAAAAGTATACACTGTATTGAGTTTATCTTTTCTCCTCCTCATGATATACTCTTGGAAAAAAAGGCCGGACAGGCTATTGAGACAGGTTACAAACTTGGCTTGGCCTGAAAACAAAGTTGGTACCTCTTGGCAAAGATGATTAAAAGCTTTAAAATGTTTTAATTTGATTCAACTACCCTTCATTATAGGAGCTTTTAGTTATCTTGAAACATACTAACATTGAATGAGAACTGCATAGATTTTTTTGAAAGTACAAAGCCTGGAGAGAGAATCGTCAAAGAGTACAAATGATTGGAATCTTTTGTATTATTAAAATATTGATACTGTTAATAAAAAAAATAGAAGCGTGCTCATACCATGTGTCTTCTTCCTCTTCAGTCTGTGATAGTGGTGTTACTCACTGGCCCAATTCTGTGGCATGCTGAGTGCTTCCCACAAAATGGCTGAACTGAATGGCTGAGCTGAAATTCTCTGCAAATACCTGAAATCTATGTGGAACTTGTTCAAAGAGTAAAGCTATGTGAAAAGTGTACCTGGACTTTTCAAATGACAAACTAAAATCTTTATTACATGCGTAGATTATGCATATTGACCACTACATTATCGTTACATAACTGTGTAAAAACCCTTTTGATAGCTTGTTGATAACTTGACTTCATGTAATTTAACTGACCCTTATTTGCTAAGATAGTGTGTAAGCCAGTGTTTGGAAGGGAGCCAAAAAATGAAGAGAGAGAGAAATCAGATTAAACTGTAAATCTTTGGTTGGCATAGATTTAGTAATCAGTATAGAACATATGGGATGCAGAATCCAGTGCTATTTCTTTGAAAAACTAGTATTAAACTAAGGACAAATGTCTGAGCCAAACTCGTCTCAGTTCTTAAATAGGTAACATGGCAAAGAAACAAAATTAGAAAAAAAAAGTATTGAACTGTTAAACATTACTTTGCAATTGATATAGCAAGAAGTGTACTTGCCATTTTTTTATTAGTCATATTGCAACTGAAGATGAAAGTTTATATTCTCCAGTTCAAAAAAAAAAAAAATATCCCGTGACCTTAAATTGACACTCCTGTCTACTTCAATTGCAGCAGAGGGTAAAATAAAATAAAAAAATAATAATCCAGAATATTAGAGGCAAATATGTTGTGTAAATCTACCTTGTCAAACTCCTCTCAGTAACGCACACATCACTATTGATAAAATGCCCTACTTTAACTAATTACATGCACTTGAGTCCTTATCATCCTCAGCTTATTACCTCTGTGGCCCTGCGACGTGGGGGTGTTGGGCCACAACCCTCCATCACGCATCCCACAACCTACATCAGCGCGCGCCCACACGGACCTCATCAAGTAGCCCAGGAGTTGCCCTTTCCCTGCAAGTGAGTGAGTAATATCTAAGCTGGCTCTAAAGAAAGACACTTTTCATAATCGCCCAACAATCTGCTAAGTGAAAACATATGGATAGGCTTAGGTAGAGCCTGCCAGGGGTCTTTGCTGAATGGAAAACAGGTGCTCCAGTTCTGTGCCGTGTAATACCCCATTTACCGTTAAGTCCAAAGGTTACAGGACTAATAGCTGCCTTGTGGTAATCACGGAGAGCAAAGACACCAGCCATGGTCAAACATCTGGGACATATTTTACATACTTGCAACATATGCTTCAGTTTCAATTAAAGCGAGGCTTTGGCACATTTATTAATCTTTTTACTTTTATCACATAAGAAGACCCATTTACCTGACTTTTCTATTTTACCACATGAGAAAACAGAGAAATAATAAAAGCCAGAGGTCACTACCAGCTGGTGTTAAAAATGTGTCTGTTTTCTCACAAAACTTCATTTTGCACACAGCTTTAGGAAAACATATATGTGAATTAGAATAATATGAAACTGCACTCCTTCCATTTTGACAAAAGGACGTAACAGGACCTGCAGTAATAAATAGAGTACGTCCGAGTGCACCACAAAGGAAAAAACACCCTACTGCACTTCCAACAACAAAAAGTTCAGTCCTAGAGAAGCACTTATGTTTTACAGTTTAGCCCAGTGCCTAATAATGCCTGCTTTGAGGGCTACTGAATATACATGGTAGTCCACATATTTTTAAGAAGTGTAATTTTCTTTTCAGTTCAAACAGCATATTCAATTATGAGAACTCAAAATGTTTGCAGTAATGGAAGCAGCTTTGAAATTATACAGATAATCCTAGACACATTCTATACAGAAAGACAGGTCTTAAATATTCAATAGAGGGGCTCACTTAATGCACGTGGCAACGTTAGTACTTACTTTTATTCGATATTGGTAACTATGTCTAGAAAAATATATGAACTCTATTGTCAATTTGAGAAAACTAAATATTAGATCACAACATCGAAACCTAGAGCGATATTTCTAACTAGGTTCATCTGCCTGGCTTCTGTTAGCAGCCACGGAACTGGGTGAGGGGTGTCGGGGAGAGTGGGCTTGCCCCCCACCTTCATCTTCCCTTTTTAAGGAGTTTAGCAATCTCCAAAAACAACTGTGTTGTAACTACAGTGTCTGACTTAAACTACAAGCAGCCAAGCATTGTTCTTTGTGAACTAATCACAGTTATTTAAAATGTCCAGGAGCACACGTACTACTGGGATGATACTTTTGCACCAGCTCTAATAATAAAGCAGGAACAAACGGGAGAAAATGGCCTCAAATGGATGGCAGATCAGTGTTTATCAGAAGAGAAATGATGATTCAAAGCCAGCATGTTGAGTTAAAATACAAGCTCTTCACAGCTACATGGCTGACCTTTGCAATAAATCATATATTTTATTGCCAGAAGTGCATGCTCATATCATTTAGTGTTAAAAACCATCACCTATGTGTTTTGTAAAAGAAGGTTTTGTTACTACAGTGTTTGCCAATTCTGAAATGATGGAGCTAACGATTTAAGTGATGTATAGAAGAATTTCACATAATATCTTTCTGTCAATTGTAAAATGTTTGAGCTGGCAACAGAATGAGGAAAATACTCCTTTTTTATCATCTCTCAGATCTTAGGTGTTAGCTAACAGAAAAATAATCATTCAGGGGATTAACTAATCACAGTGAATTTTCTGACATTTCAAATGCTGCTGCCAGCATATGAATTCTTACAGTGGTATATAACTGTACATCTCAACTGGAAACAAAGGTCAAGGGCATAAATTAAGATACACTGTTTTTCTCCTCTCAAAAAAAAAAAAGAAAAAGGAAGAAAGAAAAAAAAATCACTGCTTTACTACAACAGAAGTGTGTGAACATCTGTGAAGGTCAAAATCATCTGTATTTTAATACACAGTTCTTGTAAAATTATCTTTCTTTTTTTTGGTTTTTCTTTTTCCTTTTCTTTCACTAATACCATCTCACTGGTATCAAAATACCAGAAACAACAGGACTGTCTGCACTGTACTTGTCTCACCAGAAAGGTGTCCTGCCAGCGCTAGCCATTGCTTCAGCGACGCAAGGTCATTCTAATTTCTTTTCTCCAGTTTTTCCCTCTCCCTGGGGGACAACCAATCCAAACAGTCCCATAGCTTGGCTCAATAAGATGTGGAAACGAGCTGTTATTTACTGTGGTTGCAATCCTCAACCCAACCAGCAGCCTCCAAAGTGAACCAGTTTCCTCCAATAGCTGAATCATCTGCAATAGTTTCCTGCCTTGCTGGGCCACTACGCCAACTTCAAATCAAATGGATGCCTATGAGAATTGTGATTATTTAAATGTCATACAGAGTGCAAAACATTTCAGCCACTCTTCTACCAAGTAATTCTTTGAAAATTATAGATGTCAATATCCCATCTTAAACCAGTATGGAGTTACTATTTTTACACCATTTTCCCCCTAAAGTGCAGCCCTATTTGTAATACTCAAGACAGGACAAATTTTTGTCCTTCAAAAACAGTTGTCACTGCAGTTATCTTCACAAGAGCTATCAAGTTCCAGACAAGCTGAATTATTTTTGTTCCTGGCAGAAAAAATATTTGACCCAGCTCCGGACCAAGAAAGAAAAAAAAAAAAAAAAAAAGCAGGATTTATAGTCCTCTATCCTTTCCTGCAACACACAGTAGCATTGTTAGGATGATAAACAGCTCTGTCCAATTTTCTGGACTAAAACACTTCAACTCCTTTTTTAACTGTCTGTAAAAACAGTGTCATGTCTAAATTCTCCCATCCCCAGGTACCCAAGTGCTAGGAAAGATAATTACCTTGTCATCTCTGTCATCCTCTTCTTCCTCGTCCTCTAGCATGTCCTCCACTACCTGCAGACAGAAACAGTAGTAGTTGTCATGATTTAAAAAGGAAGAGTTTTGTTCTGTCAATTCTAAACCTTTTGTAGATGAAAACTTTATTAACATTTGAAATAAATGCACAGAAGGAAAATGTACAACCAGGAAAAAACTCTTGATCTAGAGATTCAAATTTTGGAAAGTGTTACAGCTGTAATTGACCTACATTAGGGAATTATATACTGAAAACCCTTCCTGTACAAAATGCTTGCTTGACAATTTAAGTATTTAAAAGGTAGTTCGAAATTCAATGTGTGATAGTTTTAACTAAAGGAATCCTTTGTCAGCTCCACTGGTGGCTATACTGAACACATACACTCTTGCTTTAAATTTAGTGTTACCTAGAGATACATGCAACATTTTAAATAAAATTTATAGGATACATCAAGATATTTTTGAAGAATAAAAAGCTGGGAATAAATTCATATTAGCTTGTCTCTTACGATCTACAACAGTGACACATACCATATGCTCTATTAGCATTAGCACTATGTTTCTAATAGTGATTTTATACAATCTGTGCATCTAACTTTCCTCACATTCATTGTTAACTGTAGCTGCCACATGTATTTTTCCATTTAAATAATCTTTTCAGTCTAACACTATGAAATATATACGCTCATTCAATTAATTTTACAAATATTAATAATTTATTAATCACAGCATGAGCATGAAATGAACCACTATTAAATCCAGTTTACAGAGCAATGAAATGACTTTCTGAAGATGGGCTGTGGCTGAATCAGTCTCAAAACCCAACCCATCCTATGATTCTACGATATAAAGTCACAATCCCTCTCTCATAACACTGTGATTAACTCTTCAGCCTACCTGATGGGAGAAAATTCTCTGTTGACAGAATTGAAATAAACTGGTACCCACTTATATGAGGGAAGATGTGGCAACTTACATTGTTATTTATAAGTAAATATTTATTGTAATATAGGAACAGCCATAACGAAGCTCAGCAAAGATCCACCTAGCCCAGTGTCATATAGATGCCTAACAAAAACCATGTATTATGCATTACAAAACACGCAGAACAAAAGGTCAAGAGAAGGAAAAAAACACATTAGTATGAAACATTAGTACTTTGGCCTATGTTACAGATTTGCCACCATATGAAATGATAGTTTACTTTGTTATATAGCCCAAGTCACAAATGGCTTAAGTGTACTTGTCATTTAGGACAACACATTCAAATTACAGCCTCAGCATTAGTCCCCAAACACATCTGCTTGAAATCCATGTCTAAGAACTGAAGGACTTTAACGTGATTCAAGGGCGAAATTCAGGAATGGGTTAGCTCAACCATCAAGAAGATCCCAGTTAATAATGCTTCAAGGGCCTAGGCAAAATGTAAACAACGCATAACACTGATATAACATGCACCCACAGCAAACTACTCTGCCTACATCAGCTGCACAGGTCTCATTTCCAATTTCAGATGCTCATCCTCGTTTGAATCCATTCCCAAACCACTTCGAGTAACATCTGTGGGATTTTGGAGGGGAGGGAGCCTCCAATCATATCTACCGGCTACTGTGTTCTGGAGCTTAGAACCAAAAGCAATACTAGAAACACAGAGAACAGTAAAGACTAAGCATGTCCAATGGCACATGTAAGTAACATAACCTGAGCAACTAATGAACAACCCCTCTTCAATTTTTTTTATTTTTATTTTTTTTTCTGCAAAGCAGAGCAGTTTCAACAGGAAGGGCCTGACTGGCTGGATTGTCTGCAGCCTCTGACCTGAGGCCAGCCTTCACAGAAAGGCAGAGGCAGATGAAAACACACAGAGGCCAGAGGAACCACACCTGGGCTTCAGACACTTGCTGTGAAAAAGAAACCCCCCCCACCAGCCTCTCCTCTGTTCCCCCTCTGGGTCAGCTCTGCTCTGTTTCTTAAAGGAGGACCAGAGACAAGGACCAAAATGTTCAGATGGTGATAGGCTAGTTGAACCCTTTAGCGTGGAGAGATGGAAGTGTGGAGAACATATTTTTGAAACGCTGGTTAGCTCCTGCTTAGTTCAGTGCTCCATTTTATGGGTCCAACTTGGAGGTGCCTGAGGACACAGTTTCATAGACCCTTCTGTGGAAGCAAAGACATCTTCAGTTTCTCACAAACCTGCATCAGCTACTTGTTCCTCTCCTCTCAGGGTAGCTCACTCTCATCTTCCCTATGCTGTTCCAAGTGCTTGTGGAGCTCAGCTGTAACTATATCATTGAAATGATCCAGTTCTTAAAGAAAATCCACCCTAAGACTTCTAATGTGGATGGTTTTAGTGACCCAGTTTATAGAGTGGCTCCAGATTCGCTTGCATCAGCTCTACAGAGGAACTGGTGAACTGAGGAGGGGATGAAAACAAGCTGTTAAGGGCTGCAATGAGATGGAAACTCTCTTAAATCAGTTTTGCCACACACAAAAAGGTCTGTAATTACATCATTAGGTGACTAATGCCCAAGGTATAAACCTAAATCTGTTGACTCAGATACTGCCTACGCCTGGAGCTGACTAAACTCACTAGGTCTCTTACTTTTCAACATTAATATTCCCCAGACACTTAAAGATCTCTTTTATGTACATCCAGAAATTCCTTGTCTTGACAGGATTGAACAGTGGAATGCCTATCTCACTTTAGTGCTAAAGTTAGCTTGGAGACAATTAGCTGAATTGGAAACCTCTAAAATTGTCGCAAATGATGGCACCTCACTGAAATCACTTACATGACAATACCCATTCTAAATTATCTGAATAATAATACTTCAAATTCACTTTTTTTTTTTTTCCTCATCTAATGATCTCAAACTACTTTACAAGCTTCTATAGAGTAGCAAAATGTTAGCTTGTTCAAAGGACATAAAAAGTCCTTTGAAATCCCCTGATCCCATATTTCCAGCTCCTCCATTCCATTTTTTAATTCAAAAGCCACTACCAATCTGTGCTCTTGTTCTAGGTTAGTCATACCATCAATTACATTGAGCTTTAGAGTATTGAATTGTCTGGAAAGGAAACAGAATTCAATTAGTGTAGCAAAATAAAATGTAGTAAAAGTGTTCACATGCCCAAGATGCAGGAATTATTCTTTAAAGAATATGAAGCATAGTCCATGCTCTCACTTTTCTTGAAATTCAAAAGGAAGAGTTAAAAAATAACATGAATGTTCAGACAATATGGACACAATAATACAATTTATTACAGCACCAAATTCGAGTGTTTCCAGAACTTTGACAGAAATTTAAAAAAAAAGGAAAACAGATTCTTCATAATCGTATGATATATGAATAATTGGTATGCTGAAGCCTAACACAAGCTGTATACTGAAGCACAACCTATTTTTGCAGAACAAAGTAAAGCTTTTCAAGATATATTCAGTGAATCTCAGCAACAGATTTCAGTTTAACATCGTACTAAAAATACTGTAGAAAAAAAATCCATTTTGGATTTTTTTTCCCCTTTGATAGTGCTTCGTTGCTATTCAAATAAAGCGCGTATGCGCTGCCTGGGTTTGAAGCAACATAGTAGTTATTCAAATCTCTATGTCAACCATTATACCTTAGGGAGATATAATGGGGAGAGGGAGGAGAAGGGAAAGGAGGTAGAGGGAGAGAGAGGGAGAACAGGAAAAAGCATATGAAGATAAAATGAAACATTAGAGTTATTTTATTAAAAGTTCTATGGCAAAAATCTTAGATTGCCCCTAGAACACTCACTCTAAATTATGCCTTCCGATAGCTTGCTTGAAATCAAGTAGTATTAATCAAACAAAGGAAGGGCACTGGGGAAATCAGAAAGATCTAATGCAAGCAGTTAAAAGTGACATGACCTTCTGTAATGTCACTTGTCACAGACTTATATGCCGCATACTGGTAGAAGGTCTTGAAAGAACCTGATTCTTGGTACTGTTCCTTGAATGTAATACTAATACATATGACATTTTAAAAAACACACGTAGACATCCTCAAATATGGCATGTCAGCTACTTCATAGCTAAACAGTCAGCAGATGTTGTTTAAATGTTGCAAAATAAGATCCTTTCTGTGCAAAATAGCCCTGTTAAAAATGTATTAATCGGGAAGAGCGTACAGAGCGTACAGACTAATTACCACAAACTGACATTGCTACTGACCCATTCCTACCCTCTTTGAGGCAAAAGAACTTTGTCTATAAATATTGTGCAATTCATAATTCATACAAGATTATTGAAGGAAGCGCTTGTTCTGTCAAAGCATCTATGTGTACCTAGGTCAAGCAAGATTACCAGAAGAAAGCACAACCACTGTATTTGCATCATAGACAAAACCCAAATACTTGTGGACTAGAATGCTGTCTTCTTAGTAAGTTAATTAATTGCAAGCTGCATTTATCCTAAAAAAGATCTGGTGATCTAAAACCAGTATAGGACTTCTGAAAAAATATTTAATTGCAACTTCTAATATCAACACCTGCAAAGTATGCTTAAATCGTAATTATTTACAAGCATCTTGAATCAAAAATCAGTGACTGTAGAGAACTTAACAATTCGTCCTGAATCTAAGTGGTTCATGGAAAAAATGGCACATTAAAACTTAACACCACTTTTAAAAGCCCTTCTCTCTTAGTGTCAGCCTGCTGTTTCTCATACAAAACGTGCACAGCGCAGGTTACTTCATGTTCTAATTTCTCTGACAAACCCAACAGAAACACCTGCCCAGAAGAAACTTTGATGACTTTATATGATATCAGTACCAGATACTTGCTTTGCACTAATATGCAAAGTAAAGAAAAAATAAAAGGAGTGGCACTACCAGATTGCAGGTTTGCCTGATGTCTGTTACCTTATCAGTTTTTTTTTTTTTTTTCTTTTTGATGTGAAGTACACAACAACCCATAGCATTAGCACTTCTCTAGATTTGCTTGTGTCTTACTTGGTTTAGTCCTTCAAACATAGGTGGTCTTAAGTGAAAAACAAAAGAAAACAATTTATGCTGTATCATATGCTACAGTGTCAAAATATCTGCAGACATTTTGACTTTCACATAAAGGTACAGAAGAAGGTACTTTCAGAAGACAAAATATAAGGCAATGAGATTTGGTTCAGAATTAAATACATTTTAGATACACAAAGGGTGCAGTCAGAATTGTACTGCTCAGGACAGTTTGGATTTCATGTAATCCATATTGTCTAAATGTAGACTGTACCATACGTTTGCCTGTCACTCAATTCACGGTGTTTGTGTGTAAAATGCAAGATAAAATTATGCAATGTGTATGGATTAACAATGATGTGTAAAATCATTTAGGCTCTTTCTGGTAATTTCAAAGTTGAAGCAAAGGCATTCATCATCAGTAAGCCCACTGTAGCTGTGTTTTTGTAGTCATTTTCACAACATGATGTCTGCTACTTTCACTGAATTGTTAAGGAGAAACTTTGCAAGAGATACAGCTTAATTAAAATGTCTACCTTTTCATACTGCATTTATAAGAAAAATAAAAATCAAATTAACAGGTTCTGATTTAGTACTGTAGTATATCTGGAATACAACTGATCCTGATTTATACTATTAATGTTTTGACCTTGGGGTATTTCATCTGCAGCAATCATCAAGATAACTGAACCACTAGATGTAATAATAATTAGTGTGATAAGCTTGCCAGTAAGGTTGAATATATTGCAGTACAGAAGACAGCAGACTAAAAAGAAAAGCATTAGTACTTTGCTGCTAAAATACTTCCTGATTTTTACAGAGACACTCAAATACAATTATTTCTTCTTACAGAATGCATTTTGTTAGCTTATTCTGGGAAGTGCTCATGTTGTAATTTAGTCTGATTCTTAATAGGAAATGAGACTTTAATATGGCTATCAGATGCTTTTTGATGCATGCTACTGATTACATGTAGTTCTGTAATGTCAACAACAGAATTTTTATTTGCAGTATAATAAATTTCTTGGCAACATGCACAGGCAGTAAATACAGTTTATAAGAACATGTAACCTTTCTCCTGCTGTCAGCTTTATATGCCCTCAATATTCAGTTGCTAAAATAGTTAAGAATATGTCATTTTTTATACAAAATGGCATAAGTAGAAGGCCGTCTTCTATTTTTTTTCAATATTTGGTTCCCTATTTTAGCTCTTTCTAGTATTTACACAATACACTGTGAACTGAATATTAGGTGTTTATTTGAAGTATGTCTCCATCTAAAGGCTTCAGCATGTACTGTGCACTTGAAAATGTCATATTTCTGGTTTTAGAATACTTCATTTTCAGCTCAGCGAAACAAACGAAAAAAAACCAAACCATTCTTTGCATGGCTAAATATCAACGATAAGTTTGTTTTACAGGGCTACTAAAAAAGCAGCTTCACAAAATTTTCTGAGAGTTCTCCATAATAAAATAGTTTATTGTATTAATAACAGTATGAAGAGACAACGGTGCTTTTCATTGTTACTAATTCTCTTCAAGTAATTTTAGGATTCTAGTAGCACCAGATATCCTACTCTTACAAAACAGTGCTTATCCACATAAATCTAAGCTTGTGAGTGTGACACAATCTATTACATTATAATTTTGAGTTGAGAAGCTTTTCAGTAGGAAAAAAATCTGTTATTAATTTTATGTGACAATGTATATAATATAAATGAATGCAATTTCAGTAAAATTAAAAAAAAAGATATTGATACATTTTGATTAATATATTAGCACTGTACTAAAGTTCTAAAGTTATTAAAGTCTAAACTGAACTAAAATGTTCCTAAGGAAAATGAAAACAAACTGAAGCTAAATAAAAAATTCACATGACTATGGGAATTTTCAATGCAAACTAAACTGATCTTAAGTTTATAAAATATTGATTATTTATAATAGCTGCTATAAGTTGTCAAGTAAGTCTTGTTGCCATGTAAATCTTGATGCAAATGCAAAAGAAAAAATCATTAAAACAGTCTCGCAGAAAAAATGCATCTATGTGCAGTGAACTTCAATTTTCTCTTAGATGCTAATAATATTGTAAGGTTATAATTGAAAAAGTGTGGCAAAATTTAAATTAACAGATGACTGATTTATGACTGGAAGAAAAAAATACATTTTTTTTTTAATGCTGGAAATATCTAGGGCTAGATTTTGGAGTTTTGTCTTGAAGTGACCAAAGGAAGCCAAAATATTCCAATTCTGTAGTGCGTTCGTTTTTTGTAAATGCTACTGGTATGAGAACAGCCATGCAAAGTTTTAGCAAGGGGTTACTTCATACTCTAATATTGTATGAAAACCCCTGATGCAAGGATTACACTTGCAGTGTGGACAGTCTCGATTAACTGTAGCACAGCCAGCCAACTGCAGTACCACATCCTGTTATGCTGCAGGAGAGAAATGCTTCCTGCCCAACTTATATCTTTATATAGTGTACTCTGTGACTGTTAAATTAGTGCATAACGCATTTAAAATATTTATAGTACCAACGTTTAGTTAAATAACCTTTATGTAAGATTTATGTTGATTTGTTCATTTCTCATTTAATGGCAAATTATGAAGAGCATGTTTCATAAAGATAATTCTCCATTTAAATTCAGCAGGCCATTAAATATTAAAATTATGTTTCTGATGCAATCTAGAGCAAATTTGTCCAGCTTCAGCGATTATTTGCACTCATAAAAATTAGGCTTGATTAATAAAATTTAAATGCTTGATTAAGCTGACATTTTCATGTTTCCTTTATGATTTATTAAAAAAGCCTCTGTCCCATAGTGGGGCTATCGTTTCTTTTTCCTCCCTGATCCATATGGATCATATAGAAAGAACAAACAGCTGCATGAAGACAGCAGACTACTTAATATTCACGCACGTGTTGCTTGTGGTCTTTGTGCTCTGATAGCATCCAGGCTGCACGCACAGACAGATGATGACCTATTTACAAAAGCCTTTCTAACTTCTTTTAGCGATGGTAACAAACGGAGAGCAGGTTTGCAGTTCCGATTAATTTGGCAATGGTAAGGGAGGCTGCCTGGTTTAAGAAAAACTCGCGGACATCGCGGCACTGCTCAGAGTGATGTGCTGATTGCCATCTGCCTCAAGCAGAAACAGAACAAGCGTCACTTTCTATTTCCAGGTACAGAGTACATTTGGCTAGTTAGCAGCAGTCAGCAAACATAAGGTGAAACCCCTTCTGCATAATGTTGAAAACCATTTCAGAAAAACAACTGTTTTTCCTATTAGAGGTGTCAATGACTTAAACTAGTTTTGTGCAGATATTTTTCTATGCATAACTCTGTTTATCTCACCAGCCCTCAAACTCTGGAGATTTTGTGGCTGCTGCTGTTGCTATCATATCGGGGGCAAAACTTCTCAGCAAAGTAGAGTCAAAATGAGAAGCCAAGATGTAATTGCCAACCTGACAGCCCTCTTTTGTATCATCTCATGTAAATTACATCCTCTGAACACGAGCTAGCTAGAATACAGGGACAATAGCATTTATCTTTGCCACAAATTCACAGCAAAAATTTGGTCCTCAGCTAGAAATCCCCGCTGACTCCCCAACGGAAGAGGCACTGGACTTCAAGCAGAAGACCTCAATGCTGCACGTGTAATGGATCTGAATCACTTGGTGTTTGTCCTCCATTAGTCTGCAGAAATGCCGTCTAACTAAGGGCTTTATGGAGTCATTCTTTCACGCTTTAAGACCATAATGTGTAGAAACGCAGAAAAAGCGAGTCACTACCTCATTATTTGCTTGTGGTAACACAGCTTTCACACCAGCAAGGAACGGGTGCCTGGAGTCAGGCCCTTTCCCGGTGGGATTTGTATAGCAAAGTACTGCTCTCTGGCCAAACAGGAGTAGCCCCAAATTCACCAAAGGCTCTGGCCCACTGCTGACTTGTCCCCACGACAAAATGATTTGGACTGTACTGTTCTAGCTGTAGCTGAACTGACTGTGACACTACTAACTCAAGCTCATCCACCCTCACCACTCTTTCTTGTGGAAAGAGGGAATCCAGTGAGATGGATACAAGCATCCTTCTTCCCATTTCCACCTTTTGTATTTCTTCATGTGGTAATTTCCAGAACATTCATAATTAAAAAATAAAATAAAATCAGAGTATACATCATTACCTTAAAATAAATTACCATATAAAACCCATATATCCTGTAAAGTCTATTTAAGATCAGAGAAAAATCCTCTTGCTATCGCTTTGGAGGACTATATAAAAAGAACCCACACAAACTGGTCAAAATCTCAAAATGAAATGTTATCTTCTACAGAAATTATTTTTCTTCCATTTAAAAAATTTCATCCTAAATGAGTACATCTTTAACTTTTAATAGAAACATATACTCTGGCAACATAAGTCATCAAAGCCTATTTCGCAAAAATTCTCCAGTGAAATTAAAAGATGTATTGTACCATTTTATATCACTCTTACAAGATTAATAATATGTGTATATACTCTATTATACAGATTCATAAGAATTTGTGTATGGCACATTAACTCCCAGCTGCTCACCATCATTTTCTATGCAATGACATGTGCAACTTGAAACTTGAAGAGGAAATTAGCTGTTTAATATTTCCTTTAAGGCTCTAAGTGTTAACTATAAATGCAGGATGTGAACTGAAGTGATTAAACCTCTTCTCCATAGGGGTGTATATGGCAGAAGAACATTCATAGGTAACTCCAGGCATGTGCATTATTCTTCCTATTAAATTTTAAATTGCTTAGGAAAAAAACTAACAAATAATAGAGCAAAAGGAGAACAGGATTAGTAACATCAGTCAGAGAATCATAGAATGGATGAGGTCAGCAAGGACCTCCTGAGGCCATCTGGTCCAACCTCCCTACTCAAGCAGGGCCACCTAAGAGCAGGTTGCTCAGGACTGTGTCCAAGGGTACCTCCAAGGATGAATATTCCACAACCTCTCTGGGCAACCTGGTCCAGTGTTTGACTACCCTTATAATAAAAGTGTTTTTCTTGTGCTCAGACGGAATATCGTATTTCAGTTCGTTCCCACTGACACCAGTTCTGCCACTGGGCACTGCTGAGAAGAACCTGGATCCTTCTTCCCCGCCCATCAGGGACTTATCCACATCGTTAAGATCCCTTTGGGTGTCCTCTTCTCTAGGCTGAACAGGCTCTCTCAGCTTCTCCTCCAATTTCTTCATCTTTCCTTTGCTGAAGTTCTTGGCCTGTCATGACTACAAAGCCAGCATCCATCCACTGCATGCCGGTCATGAGGTCTGTCTCACCATGTCTCTGTGATCTTGCATGCATGCAACTGTACCCTTCCCCATCATTGCAAGTTTAATGCTCTCCTCACCAGGTAGGCCACCTTCTGGGAAAAAGTGGTTGTGCCCAACTTGTTGAGGTGGCTTTTGTCTCTTCCTAGCACTCCTCAGTCCTCAAAGAGGACCCCTTGGTTGTGAAAACCAAGTCCCCTCCTGCAGCCCTTCCTCCTTTATGGCAGGATCAAAGGGAAAACCACCTGGGCTCCACGTAACCTACTTAGTGAAGGAAAAAAAGGAGCTTGGAGTGTCATCAGAACAGACCCAACATGCCTGCCCAACGGCTGAGAAACTGTCACAGTTTGTCCTAACTGAAAAAAATACCAAACATTTGAATTGGTAACTTATGCAAACCAGGCCTCATTTGCAATACGTGTTCCAACTACACAATCAATTACTTCATCTCAGGGAAGGGGACAATAGCACCTGGAGAGTGGGAACAATTTTAATCACTTTGAGGGATTATCTGACCACTCCTTAAGTTAGGCAGATCCAGCAGACAATCAGAACAGTGCCTGAATTAGAAAAGCAGAAAATATTTTTTTTTCCACCAGCTTCATGAAGTTCTAATAACTACGACTATTGCTTAGAAATAGAAATGAAAAAAATAAGGTCCCAGACAGCAATGCTGCTCTTCTCAGTGATCTATAAAGGAGAGATTTTTTTGTACAGTGTATCTGAAAACATCAAAATATTTAGCAGTTTCTAAAAATGAATGAAGAGAAGCTTTAAACCACAGCATGCCTTCTGCTAGTTTGGACATAAGTCTTTCAATTACAGCTGTGTGGAGGATGAACTTTTCTGGCTGCTCATCTATTGCAACGCGATTTGGGTTTCCCAAAGAATTAAGGTGTCTGAGGAATAATCCAGTCCTTTGCTCTCCCTCTACCCTTGCTCTCCCTGAGCAGCCCAGGCGGTCTGTCACTGTGCCATGCTTGGCTACCCTGTACCTGTAACATGCACAGGGCTGGCAATATGTAACGCCAACACCTCGTCAGCAGCTGACAGGAAGGGCTGCTTCCCACAGCACAGATGACAAGGAGCAGCGGGCAGCAGGGATGGGAAAGTGGCAGCAGTTGATACCTCTCCTCTCCCTCAGAGGATGTGAAAAAGACACTGGGAAGAAAAAAAGCACACGCACACACAGAAAGCAGTAAGATCCACTCAGTTCTCATCTTGTGTTTCTGTAGGGATTGTTTAAGATCAGAACTGCAGTCATGGTAAAAATAAATTATTTCACGAGGTCAGATACTTAGGAGTATGACTATAAGGAAGTGCAAGAATATGGATGGTATTTCCTTAAATCAAGAAATATCCTTGGGGACAGAAGTTAGGTAAGCTTCAGGCAAAAACGTTACTGCAAAATTCAGAGGAAAGCATTAAGAATGCCTTCTTAGTGATTTTTCCTTGTTTAATACCTGGAGAAAATATTTATTCTGTGATTTTTAGTTCCTGCCGCACGACTCAATACCAAAAGTTCATTCATTTTAGATCAGTCCTGAATTCTCACACTCGCTCAGAGAATTGTCCACTAAATCTACATATAGCCCACTCTTACACTTCCTTCTGTGAGGCCATGAAACCTCTCCAGTTACCCCAGCATTTAATGCAAGAGTTTGTATTTGATGAAAGCATGCTTTTCAGAAACACAACTAATCTTGACCTAAATGTACAAGTGATATGGGCTCCAATGCTTCTTCTGAAGTTTGTGCCAGCATTTGATTAAAACAACAGTGATGATCAGTCATGCAAAGAAAGGCCACCTAAATCCATGAAAGCAATAATACCAACTATGCAGCTTCACCTCTCCACTGGACTTTCCAATAGACTTATATCCTACTGGTAGATACACCTGGGGCCCCCCCTTGCCCCATCCTCATTGCACAATTAATTCAAGAAACGATTTGTGCATTCAACTTGTTGGAATTGGAGTGAGTGGCAGAATAGTCATACTAACACTCAGATGTGGACAGAAACTTAGCGAATCATTTCATTGATCTGCAGTGAAGTGCAGTCTCTAATACTTGTACTAATGAGACATTTGATAATTGTTTTTGTAGGGATGCTACAACGGGAAAAAATTCTTCTGAGCTCCTTTTCAAGGCCCAAAAGTATAATGTACAAACAATATTTAATTACACTTCTCTAGTGCTAATTCAGTAAGACAGAAAAAGCAAATACATTTATCTTTTTGCTTTATCATTAACTTGAGGATTACAAAGTAACTTCTAAAGATAGATAATATTTCTAAGATAAGTAGTCATTGTTTTCACTGAGGCACACAAAAAATCTCTGGAGACCTGGAAACAGAAGCCAGATCATCTGAATCCTGAAGCATTCTCTAGCCACTAGGAAACACTGCTTAATTAATTTAGTTAATATTTACACTCTGCATAGGAAACCAGAAATATTTAAATGACTCCTAATCTAATGATACTGTGCTAATGACCTGTGCTAAGGGCTTGCGATATTACTGAAGATTTGTGAGTTAATTAGAAAGACATTCAGTAAGTTAGTAGACCACTTCGTAGAAGACAGATGCTCACCATGATGATAACCAAGCTCAATTCAGTAAAAATGAGGTCCCACCTTACTTGTAATAAATAAAAAGTTGTAATTAATAGCACAGATATGAAATATTTAGGAAGAAATTGACTGGTTAACATGAACTGTGTGGCTTGGTCTGAAGCAATCTCAGCAAGAGGAACATTTTCAGAGCATCACTTGGTGTCCTGAACAGAGCCCATCAATAGCTTCATTATTTTGGTGGCAAAGTTACATGACCCAATTAATCTTCACAGGTAGGTGTTATTTCAGAGAGAAATTAAGTGTATTGCAGCTTACAAGCAAATCTCTCCTTTCACAAGGGATTTCAGTTACTCATAAAATCTACAGGTTGAGAAGCTTTAAGCATTAAAGGCAGCAGGAGACTAAGGGCTGTGGTTTACAAAATGCATTTCTTAAATCTTGATCTTAGGCTTTTTCTATACTTGTAACAATCTTCGGGATTAGGGAGTATCTCTACCATCCCCACCTTTAATTTTAGATGACCCTTTGAAGTCTAACAGTGATGCAGACAAGTAATATCAGTGCCAGGATCAGGGCTGTATCAGTTCTTCTGGTCACATTAAGGTCGTAGGATCGTTCAGGCTGGAAGGAACCTGAAAAAGCGTTTAATCCAACCTCCTGGCCAAAGCAAGGTCGACCATGAGGTCAGATCAAGTTGCTCACAGCTTTAGCCTGTCAGGACCTGAAAAGTTCCAACAGAGACAGCACTGCCTCCCTGGGTAACCTCTTCCACTGCTTAACTATCCTCACGGCAAAAAAAAGATAATTTTTGTTTGTTCATTTCAACGTACGCCTCTTGCTCTCCCAACCACGTATCAGCATGAAATACCTAGCTCCACCTCCTCGATATCCTCCTTGTAGTAGTGGAAGGCAGCTGTTTGGGTCACCTGCAACCTCCGAGCCCACTTCTCTCTGCTTCGCCTTACGGTGAGGGCTTAAGCACCCTCACCATCTTGCCAGCCCTCCACTGAACTCACTCGCATTAATCAACGTCTTTCTTGAACTGGGGTGTCCAACAGTGGGCAGTATTCCAGACGCAGCCTAGCAAGTGCTGTGCAGAGGAGGTTAATTGCTCCTTCAGTCCACTGTTAATGCAGCCCATGATGCTGGTGGCCCTTTTTGCCAACAGGTCACGGTGCTGGCTCATGCTTACCTTGCCGTCTACCGAGACACACAGGTCCAGCTCAGGAGAGCTGCTTCCCAGACAATCAGTCTCCAGATTGTACCATGGCAAGGTATTATTCCACCCAAAGAGCAAGACTTCACATTTTTCCTTCTCGAATTTCATGAGGTAGCTATTGGTCATTCCGCCAGCATGCCTAGGTCTCTTTGACTGGCACATCTGGTGTACCAACTAGTCTCACCGCCCTGGTGTCACCCAAAAACTTGATGGGAGTGCAGTCTGTCCCCTCCTACAGGTCACTGAAGACAACAACAAATGGGACAGGTCCTTGTATGCTGTGGTACTCCACTTGTTACCAACCTCCAGGTAGAGTACAACTAACCAAACACTGTCCTCTAAGACCAATCACACAACCCTTTCTTTTTTTTTTTCATCCATCTAGCTATCCATCCATATCGTAGTGTCCTAGACAGCGCACTGCTTTTAGGGACTGAGTACTGAAATGAATATTAAATTGATACGGCTCAGCAAAATCCTTAAGCTGCCTGGATACTACAAAATTTGCACTGCACAGAAAACAACTTCGACTTTTGATATGTGCTCCTGAAAATCCAAACTATGCTTTTTTAAAATCAATTAATATCAGTTATTAGTAAATGTTTGCTACTTTACATCCCAGATACATGCATTTAATTAAATAATAGGATTAGATGAAGAGAAGAAAATGCTTATACTAAGCTCAATGAATGGTAACATACAAATGATAAACTGTGAAATCCAATAAAATGTGATACATTCTGAAACTGTTAACAATTTAGAATCATTTTAACCTTTAACTTCAGTATGTTAAAGAAAAAATGCAACATAAGGACACAGTCTCACACAACCAATTTCAAAGAATTTGGTTTCTCCTGACCTATAAGCCTCTCATCTCTGCTCCCACACAAACCCTATTCTGAGGATAGTACATTCTATATTTTTAAAGGATATTTTCAACAAAAATGGGCATATTTTTTGGCCAGCTGGAAAAAAATTAAATTGCAGGTGGGGAAACTGTCCATTGAGTTTTCCAAACAGAAACATTTTTGAGGAGGGGAGGGGAGGGGAGGGGAGGGGAGGGGAGGGGAGGGGAGGGGAGGGGAGGGGAGGGGAGGGGAGGGGAGGGGAGGGGAGGGGAGGGGAGGGGAGGGGAGGGGAGGGGAGGGGAGGGGAGGGGAGGGGAGGGGAGGGGAGGGGAGGGGAGGGGAGGGGAGGGGAGGGGAGGGGAGGGGAGGGGAGGGGAGGGGAGGGGAGGGAAGGGAAGGGAAGGGAAGGGAAGGGAAGGGAAGGGAAGGGAAGGGAAGGGAAGGGAAGGGAAGGGAAGGGAAGGGAAGGGAAGGGAAGGGAAGGGAAGGGAAGGGAAGGGAAGGGAAGGGAAGGGAAGGGAAGGGAAGGGAAGGGAAGGGAAGGGAAGGGAAGGGAAGGGAAGGGAAGGGAAGGGAAGGGAAGGGAAGGGAAGGGAAGGGAAGGGAAGGGAAGGGAAGGGAAGGGAAGGGAAGGGAAGGGAAGGGAAGGGAAGGGAAGGGAAGGGAAGGGAAGGGAAGGGAAGGGAAGGGAAGGGAAGGGAAGGGAAGGGAAGGGAAGGGAAGGGAAGGGAAGGGAAGGGAAGGGAAGGGAAGGGAAGGGAAGGGAAGGGAAGGGAAGGGAAGGGAAGGGAAGGGAAGGGAAGGGAAGGGAAGGGAAGGGAAGGGAAGGGAAGGGAAGGGAAGGGAAGGGAAGGGAAGGGAAGGGAAGGGAAGGGAAGGGAAGGGAAGGGAAGGGAAGGGAAGGGAAGGGAAGGGAAGGGAAGGGAAGGGAAGGGAAGAGAAGGGAAGAGAAGGGAAGAGAAGGGAAGAGAAGGGAAGAGGACATGTATGTGCTTGAAGCAGAGAAGACTTACTGTATCATGTTGCCTGTTGTCTTTCCCCGATATGATCAAGAAGTAGTTCCATGCCAACAGCAGCAACAAAGCCAGTGGTATCATGTAGAGCTCAAAGTTCCAGACCACAAAAAGAAAAAGCTAGAAGACAGAGCACGGAAAAAAATGTGATTCAACTCAGCATTACATTAAATTCTTGTGCACAGCTAAGAGCAACAAATTAAAACCATTCTAAAGTAAATCACCTACCCTTAGGCAGGCAACTTGTTAAACCACTTCACTGAGTAGCCACTTACCTGTGCAAAGCAACTGCTAATCTTTTCACTGTTTTGTACCTTATCTTTTGCAAAGGAAAATTCTATGATTCTATGAAAGTTGACACAGGATAGCCTAAGATGGAATGTTAATTGTTTTCTCATAAAATAATGCTTATGTGGACAAAATAATGCAAAATGGCATAAAAATTAGATCACAATGTAATAAAGTTGGTTATTTCAAAAAGTTAATTTGCTGTTCAAAAGAAAGAACCTAATAATGTTGTAGTAATGTCACACAAACAGAAGAAGTAATTAAATGTGAAAAATTCCTTTGTATAGAAAATCCACAAAAAATCACAGTAACAAGCAAACAGCATGCAAGTATTTTAGTGAAAACACGGTGAAACAGTAATGACCTCAGAATATAAGAAAATGGGATTGAAAGGGGTGTTGAGCAGCTGCTGAAGTCCACCCCTACAAAAACTTCCATTTGCTGAAGGGGCTGGCAGGAGCATGGTGGGCGACGTCTCCCAGAGATGCAAGCTTCCATGAGTGTACAAGGGAACTGGGACCCCCACAGAAACCCACCTCCAGCACACAGCTCCGTACACCACAGAGCTGTGACATGCTTCGTAAGGTGGACTTCAGCTCCAGATCTGTCGGTCCTGAGAATCGGTACGGTGATGACTTTTTTGGAGCCTGGAAGTCCTAAACTTTTGTCAGATGCTGCAGCTGTCTGGCGGAGACACATTCAGCTAGATACCTTTCCCTGCTGGTTCAAGTATGGAATAATTGGTTTGCAAGAAAGAAGTAAAGATATTTGGGTATAGATGGGGTCAAACTAAAACCAGTATTACACCCCATTTTCCTTAGGAACAAACCCCCCTTTGTTTTAGCCAGCTCAAACCATAACTTGAGTTTGTTTTCTCCTAATATGGCCAAAACCACAAATGGAAGTGCTATAGCAAATCATGCTATTTACTCCAGCTTACAATTACGCTTCAGATATCTTGCTAAGCGATTGTCATCCAAATAGTTAAGCTCTGGAATGTTTGTATTTTTACTACCAACTAAAATTAATGAAGGTGCTGTGTCACATAACTTGCAAACCTAAGACAATTCCAGTAACCAGGAAAACTAAAAAGCGGCTTATTTTGCCATATCAGTCACCAAGATGTATATAAACTTGAGTAAAAAGAAAATGGGCATTTTAATAGTCTTCTGCTGGGTTCCTGTTTCAATTTAAAACAAAATCTTCTTACCAAATACAAGCTTCCACATAAAAGAAAAAAAATCCTTGTTTTAAGTCATCTCCTATCTCAAGATCAACTAAGCTACCTCACACCCCTATCACTGAATGCTATGCATACAGAAGTCCTGGGAGACCGCAAGACAAACATGATAAACACTGAAAGAACTGAAAAAGCACTGAGTGCGACATATGTAAGAGGATATTGGCACTCCCAACAGTTAATATTTCATTTGAAAGAAAACCATCTTTTTTAGGTTGTTTAGTTTAAAAGGAAATCTGTTAGGAATGGTAATGAATAAGAAGCAAACAACAGCTCACAGATTTTGAGAGTTTCTCCATGAGCTTGTTAACTACCCTTTTGAGAGCATGATCTGCAGGAACTTGATGCAGTAAATTTGATACGGCCAACTTAAAAACAGAATTCGTATCTCAAAAGAAAAGCAAAAAGTTCTTGCTCCCATTAACCTCAGAAAGGCCCTGAGTCAATGCATACATGCTGGAGGGAGCTTTGGAAGTCAGCAGACAGTATCCAACCAGTAAAACAGACCCCAGAGATTACCAGTTGAGAAATGGCAATGCATACAGTCCCCCTTAAGTTCCCATCCCAACTTAGGTTAAAAAGATGGAAAGGAAATCTTTGTGTAATTTCCTGGCTGCTGAGAAATGAAGCCAGTAACCCAGGTGGTCTCCGGAGATACTGACCTGACAAGAGACTGTGGAACATGGTCATCACATAAGCTGTACTCCAGGACGTCAATGAGTCCCCATTCAAATACACATCACCTGAAATTTCTAAGTGCCAAATGATCCTTAAGGCTATTAATTCCTTAAAATACTGTAATTTGTAGGCTAATAAGATATTATGTTAAGATATTACCTCTTTATGACTTGTATGGACATACCTTTTCCACAATGTGGATATTACACCTGCCATCTCCTTTAGATGATTTTGCTGACCTGCCAGCTTCATTTCCATCTAGTGTGGCTGAATTTCAACTAGTTCCTCCTTTCAGGCACCTGTCTCAGCCAGGCACTGGGAAAACAGGGTCTCTGTATTTGCAACACAAATGAGATGTATGCTGCATGAGACCAGCACAGTGATGGCACTGCAAGTGAAATGGCCTCACTCTCTTCCCCAGAACAAAAATGCACTCACAGAAACACACAAGGGAGAAAACAAGCAGATTCCCAGTAGGAGATAGAACTTTTCAGTAAAAATGAACAACCCCAAAATCTAGTGCAAAACAGCAAGAAAATCCAGGGGCTCAGTTATTGCACACAAAGGACCTTATAGACAGGGGGAGAGGGAAGAAGTGGTATGTGTGAAGCTATTCTCTTGACTTCTTTTCATCCATGAAGGGGAAGAAAACTTACATATCCATCCATTAAACAAATAAAGGACCAAAGAAAAAAAAAAAAGTCTAGAAAGGCTATGGAACAAGAATAAAAGGGCAGGTCTGGGACTTGCCTATGCCTATGAAGCATCCAGTGGAATATGGACTCTATCTGGTTTGCCCTCTTCCAAAGAAATAATGGCTTTAACTTGTTTAAAAAAAGGATCCTCATCACTACTGAAACAAGCCAACTATTTTAAGGGAGGAGTGGGAGTCTCAAAGGTTACAGTTTAATATAGCTGCCATCTCCTACACAGAAGGCTATAAGGGAGGACTTTTTCTTCTCCCCCATGAGATCAAGATTTTCAGAGTCACAGGCATGAACTGGCCATTTACAACATCACATCAGTTGATACTCTTAGTGAGAGACACATGCATTAAATGATCGTTCAGGGAGACACATGACACTATCCCTCGTGTACAACACTTCAAAAAATAATTTAAGTTGGAGTATTGAATATCCTATTCTTTTGCAAACTACAGTATATTTTAAAAAGAAATCTCATCCAAAATGATTAACACTTCCTACTGTTCAGAAAAAAAGCCTGCCCTTTCAGACTAGCAGCTGTGGATCATTAGCTTTCCAGTGATGAGATGTGTTTGATGAGTATTTTTCTTTCTAATTAAGAGATGAGATCCTCTATTTGACTCTCTCTTCAGACAGAAGTGAAGAGAAAGATTTCTGCCTATGTGGAAAGGCCATATTCTACAGAACAATTATTTCAGATTTCTTTTTATCTACCTCCACCCCATTTCATTTCATTTTTAACAGAACCCTGTTTGCACCCACAGACTTCACAGCATTAACCCTTGTCTTTCCCAGCTCTCTTTATTTTTCCATTTCCTTCTATCTGACTACCAGCAGAAAACAGCATACAAAAAAAAGGGAGCACCCCAGACAGGAGACACTGACCCACATCTTCAGGTGCAGCAGGGAACAGCGTACAGCTGAAGGAGGAGGGCTGCAAGTACAGCTGTGTGAGAACCTTCTGACAAAAATTAGGAAACGCTTACTTCACAGAAATGCCTGCTTTCAATAAAGTCACACAGCTGAGCAAAGGATGCTTCCAGCTGACACGTAGGGAGCTTTCCAGAACCTTTCAGCAACCGTGATATCTGGATTACCTTGCGGCAAAAGAGTAAAGGGGCCTTGACGGCACGCCAGCCTCTAAGCTTTCAGGGCTTGTTGCTGCAGGGATTGGGGACTGGAGGTCGAAGCGGTTGAGTCACCTCGCGAGTCCCAGGCTGACACGGGAACCTCTGAAATCTGTATTCACAGCACCCGGAGTCAGAGGCTGTAATGTGTTCAGCAGTAGGGTGAGATACGGACATTTCCGTCGCCGCCATGTCACGCAGTGCACGTCACTCATACCACAGCCTCCTCTCCGAGTTATGGCTTTCTCTGTTCGTTTTTAAAGAGGATCCTTACAGCCTTATTTAGGTATTATCTATATCTGTGCACTATATGCTTTACCCAACTCCTGATTATCCTGGAAATTTAAAAGTTGGCTGAACAGAGTTTTGGCACAATTGCAAACAGAGCCTACGTCTGCAACTCCAAACAGTGCGCTCTAATCATAAGATCATCCATTTACCCTTTAAGCTTAAAAGGACAATTGTATTTCCTGAGGTTTTGTCCCTTGTATGTATTCTCAGAAGACTAGGAAGAATGAAAGATAACCCACATATCTGCATGGTACAGACTTTCTATTAAGTACTGCAGGTTTTAAGGCTCCAGCAAAATCCTGCATGGTGTTTATACTGTAAAACACTTAAAAATAATTTTCATTGCACCTTGGAGAGTCAGCAGCCTCTTCCATTTAAAAAATTGGTCTGCTACCTCTGAGGATGATGGCTCCTCTTTTCTTCTATGGCACTTCTATTTAACGATCTAAAACTGAAATATGTCCTTTAGCTGTATCAGATCCCAAACACACCACTATTAATGTAAATATATATGGAAGTCCATTTAGAACGTAGAGCCCTTGCTGAGGTAAGTCTGGAAGAAATATGTCTTTTGAACATATTATAAAGCATACGCCAACATTTTTTTTTCAGCACTCTTGCAATTTCAGATCCAGTTACCTGAGCATCAGGTAGCAGTGGACTCTGAAAGATTTGAATCTAAAACACACTATCTGTTACTCCATTTCTTTAGATAGGCACAGGTCAACTTGAAAATGGCTAAAACATGGGAACACAAAAAAATTTATATACACTTAATAGACTGAAGTATTATTTTAACATCAGTCTTGGTGAGGCTTTTGGTGTATTTAGGACAGCTCTTGTTAGAATACTTTGGTCCCATGATCTACAAGAAAACAGCAAAAGACTTTCCATTTCCTACCAGGCAGAGATTTCTGGTAATGGTATTTCCATGATAACCTGTACAACAAATCCATGGTTCTATTACATCTTCATTCTTTCACCTTAGTGTGGTGCAATGCTATTTATTAAGGAAGCAAGTCTGACAATTAGATATGACTCACTTAATGCGCCTCATACCAGCCAGGATGTTTTGAAACACAACTATATCTAGATAGACTTATTTCCTCTGAAGAACCTTCATACTAACATCCAATCACATCATAATGTAAACTGCCTGTCTTTACAAGATTGCCAGCACCAGTAAAACCTGCTAGGTAGGAGCTTGAAATTTTTCATTTATTTTTTTTTCTTACAACTTGTAACTGACATTTCACATCTTTTTGCAGAAGCCATAGATGAAAGTGCTAAGGCTTTGCTCCAAGAATGCTGACAATTCCAAGAAAGTGAACCCCAGAGCATGAATACAGCACTGTTTTAAACAGCATATGAATTAGTAATGTAAAATTCATGTCACTGTTTTCAGTTTCATATAGCAAAAGTTAGGTGGAAATAAAAAAGGAAAAAAAATCTGTAAATATTTACAAAATGTGGTATCTCTTGGGTCATTTCTTCTCCTTCATTTAACAGCTTCTGAGCTGCATTATTAAAATTGCAGATTTAGTAGTCAGGTTAAAATTAGAAGAGGGAAATATGGCTCACTGAGACCATTCCCATATCACACTGCCTATTGTTGTTGTCAGGGCAGTTCAACACAGATTTGTTGTCTCAAGACTTTTAAAATGCAGACAAACTCAGAGAAATCAATACTATTTTCTCTATGAGCAATAATACCTGGTATCAAATAACAAACACCCTACTAGGATACATTAGATCAAAGGCACGTCTGAGAATGGTTCATTGAGCCTTGGTCCTATTTTAATACTACATTTTCTGAACAGAACCTAATTGTTTACTGAATGACCCATGTCTTTGTTTTAGCAACATTACCATGAACACTGTTACAGCCATTATTTTCTAAGCAAAAAAGTGCTTTTAATGCCTGTCCTCAGATTGATTTCACTTTGCTCTAATATAGAACTCTTAGGCTGACTTATACTTTTTAGCACAGTTCTGCAGAGAGGGGTGACAACCAGCTGTAAAGCTCAAGCCTCTTTACAATTCAAAGTGTCCAATTTTACCATCAGCTTTTAAAAAGGATGCATTTAGTCCTCCCCCTGTTGCATATGATTTTTCCATTGGAAATCAATACCATTGTTCCTAACTTTAAAATTCCTTAAAAGTTGCCTAACAGTTACAGAAATAAACATGCCATTTCGGTTGGAAGTGTCACACGCTGGAAGACATTTCTTAAAAGTACATTTCACATAATTTTAGACTTTTCTGAACACACAAATCTCTACTGCAAAACTATGTTCATGTTCCTTTACACGAAAATTTGGAACCTAGCAGAATTCTGCTCCGTTACAATTGCACTGCTCTGAGGGTGGGACAGTTGAAAATGTAAATGTATGTGTCACTTTAGAAGCAAAATCCAAAGTGCTGACTTTATGAAAGGTGTAAAATCACAACATGGATCATATTTGATAATTACAGCTATTTATATAATTGCAGATGAAAGAAAATCATTCAGTATTTTAAGACAAACGCTATAACAAGTGTAATAGAGCATAAAAGTCATCATTACCCAAGTATTGGAAAATAAAGACTTGTAGTTTTTTTTTTTTTCTTTCCGGAGAAAAATAGGTCACATAGTTTAAAAAGTTACCAGCTGAATGTGAGCTACTTACACTTCACAAATGGCTTTTCTGTGCTCATTTCTACTGGTACTAGAGAGAAACTAAACAACCCCTCCCCACCACTCATTCATAACTAATCACCACTGAAATAAATGGACCTTTAGAAGTCTAGACACTGAAGGAGTAAGCCTTTTGGCTCTAGGAAAACCTATAGGGACAGCAAAACAATTTAAGTTGTGTGAGAATCAAGACTGAAGTTACCTGGTTAAGAGGCATACTGTGATTTCCATTAATAAAATGCAAAAAAATACTGATTTATGTTCTGATAACCATATTCATGTTTGGAACAAACAGAGATACTGGATTCCATAAAAGAGCAGAGAGACTTCCACAAGCTGTTTTTGAAGTCTCATTTCACGGACGGGAACTACACTGCCCTTACTATATTGAGGACATTCTGGCTTAAACTTTCAGTTAAGGCTAAATCCTATAAATTTTTTTCCACCACTATTTGGAAATAGCTGCATCAACATAATGGTTTCTCTGATGTCCTAGAGATGTCAACTGGTCACACTGCCCTTGCTGAGTCTGTCCCTTCACGCAGAGCTGAAAGTAAGGTACAATAAAGCAATATTTCTGCTTCTTCTGTTTCCTTTCTGTTCTTATAAACAGTCTGACCTACAATTTTTGTTTGGAAGAGGTGTGGAGCCTCCACAGAATAGGATGACAGAAAAATCACCAAAAGACAGCATCACTACTTTTCAAAATCCTAAGAACATCCGTTCAATAGAGCACTAATACATGTAGACAAATTCAAATTTCCCTAGTGAATTCCTTAAAATCTTTTTTATGTATTAGTAACTATTTTGAAAGGTTCTACTCGCCATCAACTATCACTTGAAGGCAAGTAACTTGGCCTAATGTTGGCTTTAGTGAGCAATCAATGAATGAATCAATCAATCCACTTCAGCGAGCCTTTCGGGTTGATGTTCACACTTGTGACTGATGACTGGTTTTGTTTTCTTGTTCTAGCATGTCTGGAATATTGGTTGAGTTTAACTGTAAAGAATAAATAAATAAAAACAAAGAGCGACAAAGACGGTGAAGGGTCTAGAGGGCAAGATGTATGAGGAGTGGCTGCGGTCCCTGGGTTTGCTCAGCCCAGAGCAGAGCAGGCCGAGGGGAGGCCTCATGGCGGCCTGCAGCTCCCTCACGAGGGGAGCGGAGGGGCAGGCGCTGGGCTCTGCTCTCTGGGGACAGCGACAGGACCCGAGGGGACGGCATGGAGCTGGGACAGGGGAGGGTCAGGCTGGGGGTTAGGGAAAGGTTCTGCACCCAGAGGTGGTTGGGCACTGGGACAGGCTGCCCGGGGACGTGGTCATGGCACCGAGCCTGCTGGAGTTCAAGAAACATTTAGACAGCACTCCCAGACACAGTGTCTGGTTTTTAGGGTGGTCCTGTGTAGACCCAGGAGTTGGACTCCGTGATCTTTGTGGGTCCCTTCCAACTTGAGATATTCTGTGATTCTATGATACTATGAAAAGCCTAAAATTTCTTTACCTTTGATTGTCCAGCTTTCTATAAATTCCTATGGCTTAACCTGCAAGTCATTCACAGAATGTAAGAGAATGCCTTTCTACCTTTTAACTTACTTCACTGTAAACACATTTTAATGAATAATAATACATTTCAACTACCTTGCCACTTTCTGTAACTTCATATCTCAGTTTGTCTTGTAATTTTCTAATTTTCTCCTTCACTGATTGCTAGACTTCCCTCCAACTTCAGTTCTGAAAAAGCTTGCAGAGTTATGTTTAGCATCTCTACCAAAGTGTGCCTATTTCTATTTGCAACTCTCATATTAATCCAGGGGTGATATTACTGACTTCTCATTTCTTTACCGTGCTTCACTCTTTCCCCACAGGCATCACATAGTATTCCCTCCTTCCATCCCAAATGATCTGCTTACACTTATTTAGATGCTAGGGATGTCTAGAAGTGATACTAGGTATATATTTTCCTTCAGTGTTTACCAAGCTCCTAAACTTTCTTGTGCAAAGTAAGATTGTAGATTGCAGAAATGAGAAGTCAGCAGAGAATACTAGTTTAGACAGGAGAGCAAGGCAGCTCCAGGTGTTTGAACAACCTGAATTCTGTAGTAAGAAGATTGTCCCTGGGCCAAGGCCGCTGAGAGATGTGAGTATTTTTAGTTCCCTGGTAGGATAGCTATAATTACATCCTGCAATGCTTTCTAGAAGCAAAATGCAAAATAAAACTCAGTTCATTTTTAACTGGCAGTGTTCTTTAGAAGACTGTAGCAGACCTCAAGAAAGCTGAAGCATGTTCATATCCTTCCAGGTAAAAGTGGAAAAAAGGCACTATAAGTAAAACAACGATACCTGCTATTACCATAAACAGCATGAACATGAAATATTTCAGTGAGATAAGTGCCACAGTATTTAGAATGCAGTTGATTAAATAAAAGATATCTTATATACATTTTCAAATTGAGACTCTATTGCAAACAGAACAGATGAGTGGAAAGATAGCCGTAACTATCCCTTTATGACTTGGTAGAATCAGTCTTGACTGGAATAAATAAAAAATATTTAAGGTAAGATTACTGATGTATCAGTCACTGTTTGCCTGATTTTACTTCTCTATGCCTTTGCTAAACTTCTCTGGTGTGCAAAGCTCTGTTCAGGTGCATTTGAAGACAGGCAGCAGATCCATACAGCATTTGCTGCAAGAGTAGGTATCCTTTACATGAAATGGAGTCAGATACTTGGTTAAGAAATATGCTGGTTGCACCTAACAATGGCTGGTGCACTTTCAGTCTTGTGAAAAGTTTCTCTCAATACCCACTGAGCTGCCCCTCTTCACTAAGGCAAGTGCAAATCTGACATTTTACCCTCTGTTGTGGGGAAGCTAACAGAGGAGGTGTATATCTATTTTTGAAACAGAATGCCTCTCTGAGAAACCAGAGGTGCTGCATGAAGCTAAAGAATGTAGACTTGCAAAAGAAAAACGATGTCATTTTGTTAGGGAACGACAAAAAAACTCACATTCTGGCTACAGGTAGGTAACCATTCATATAAGATGCTGGAAAAAAAAACAGAAACAACAAGACTGAAAGAAAAACCAAGGTGGAAAATATTCAGAAGTTCACTGCAATAACAGCAAGCTCTATGGACACCAGAATGCTAGGTAGGGCACAACCCACGTAAAAGAAATAAAAAGCATACTCTGAAATACACTTCATAATTAAGCAGGCTAACCTACTAACATTTGTGTGTGTGTGTGTGATTTTAGCATCTGAGTTTTAAGTTTCTCTATTGTTAGTTGTATTGAGAAATGAAATTTTTAATCCATAACCTATAAGGTAATTTGTCAAGACAAACACATTCAACAAAACAAGATTTTCTTTTTTATGATCCTAAGTGGAAAACTGTTTCCTGCTGCTTTTGTTGAAGTAATGCTTCTGCAGGGAAAAATATATTTTCATGCTATTAAAAAAATGAAACATGCCCTTACAATTGTTTCTGTACAATAAATTTAATTATATTTGTTTTTCCACAAACTACATTAAATCATACATAGCACAGAGAGGTGTGCCCTGGCAACTTTCCTATTGTTTTTATAGTTACTTTTTCCAGCCAGAATATGCTGCAGTCCAAGCTGTCTTTCTTTTTAAAATCATCTCTCTCCATGCTGTAGGAGCTTGCAGGAAGTGTGGTTGTGCACTCCAAATATATGACATTTCATAGAATCTACCTCATCTTTTAGTAGTTCATTGTTTCAGTAACATTACATTTCATGTATTCAGATGCCTGCCACTCCAACATGGTTAGCTGTACTTTAACATAGAAATGTTCTACAGCTCCAAAAAAAAAAAAAAAACATGTATTGAGCCATCATCATCATCAATACTGTGTACTAACCATTGAAGAATACTATACTTTACAGATGCTCATTTCAAAGCACTCCCTTAAAAGGTGAATAGAGGCATGCAGAGTATTTCATTGCTATCTACAGAATGCTATGTTGTCATTCTTAATAGTCATTGCTACACTATTACACTCTGAATTATTTTTTTTTCCTTTTCAGAGTAACATAGCAATGAGAGCACCAGTTTCAAAACAAGAGCAGATATAATTCTTTTTTTTTTTTTTTTTTTTTTTTTTTTTAACGTGCTACACATACCAAGCAGACCAAAACTGACAGGAACAAATTCTGAAATTAGACATTTCATAAATGTAAGTGAACACACTCAAGACTTGCAATTATAAATACATGGTTTCTATACCTTTACAGTCTATTCAGTCTCAGAATCTTTTGGCCAAACCAAAATGGCTGAAAGTTATTACAGAAACTCCCATAATTGTTGCCTAACACTTCCCATTCTAAAGGATTTTCTCCCTATATTAAAATAAGTTCTAATGCATTTATTAATTTTAACGTGTCTTTGAAATACAACAAGAAGTTGTCCATAGGTTAAAAGGAGTATATTTTGCCTTTCAAACACAAACTCACTGATGTTTAGTTGATTTACACAGTACTGAAAAATCTCACTTCCCTATTTACTTCTGCATTGCTGGAATGCCGATATAGTAATGACCTTGAAAACCTCAGACTAAGGTTTGATCTTGTGACTCTCACAATTGAAGAAGCTGAAAAATGTATGGTGTAGTTACTGACTTTTTGCGTATTTTATACATATACAAGGAAGCAGGTTGGAGGTTTGAGCAGGCCACCTTCCTTCTCGCATCATTCTTCCTTCCCCAGCTCCCAGCTCCCACACGGGGTTTTGCTGACATCTGGGACAGGAAGACGGGGGTAGTTTCAGCTAGGATTTTAGACATCCTGTAAAGTACTGTGTGACTGACCTGTTGTGTTGAAGTAAGCTGATGGTTTATGTCCAGGTCTGGACTCTTCAGAGCTGCAGCACACTTTTAGTAATTGAACTGATGCTCAATGTAATAGCAGTGCTTGGTTGCTGTCTTCACAACAGTGTATGAAAGCAGGCTGAACATTTTGCTGACGCTCATCGTGGCTATTTGCAAGACACAAGAATTCAGCTACATATTGTCCAGGAAACAGTATTCCGGCACGTGTAGACCCCTCTACCCATCTATTGAGCTGTCTCATCAGAGCAGCTCTGACTGATATACTTCCCATTTCATCCCCTTATTTTCTGTCTCTACCTAACTCCTGCTGCAAGGAAATTGGGCTCGCCCTTCACTGCTGGGTCTCACCTCATTAGCTGCACTCTTTTCTTCCTCCTGCTCCTCCCACATTGTCAGGATGCTCAGCAGAATCCTAAACTGTCTCCTATCCCACCCTTCCTAATCAGATGCCTTTCCATTCACTCCCCGCATCCCTCCAGAACACCTCCTAGAGTCAATCAGGATTCAAATCAGGATTATCTAGCTCTCAGCTCCTGTATGCGTCTGCCCATCATGCTGGCTCTGGAGAACCAGGACTGAGCATGGGGGAGGCAAGCAGAAGAAAGGAGTGTGTGGGAGAAGATGGTAGCCAAACTGACACGTTTAACTACTGTTTCCTAACACACAGGGCAGTTCTCAAGTGCTGGCCATAATGCATCAGAGTACAGGCAGAAGTCAACGTGCAAAACACTGAAGTCAACCCCTTCTTAGGAAGCCTTGTAAAGTTTAAAAATATAGGAATATATCCTCAGAATCGTTGCAATATTTTAAGATGAGCATAAACATAAAATTTTTCTACCTCAGAGCAAAAATAAATGACATTACTATATTGGCCCAAAGAAAAGCTTCAACGCTAGAATTTGAAGACCGACAAAGTCAAATGCAGCTGAGGAGATTAATGACAGATCTTAGCAGCAGACAGTACTACTGAAATAACCTACAATAAATATCAGGCAGAAAGAAGGAATTTGGGTGTATAACGAGAACAGGATCCGAGTTATTGGAAAAAGTCTCTGCGGAGATCTAAGATAATCACAAAAGCTGTCTTCTTCATTAACAGTTTCACAGCTGCACTGTTCGTCCAAAATAGAACAAACTACCTAGAGTCCCTTCTTACAGTTTCTCTTCATATCTTAAAACAATGCAGCTTCTTCTTGGGTTTCTGATAACTCTTAGTGGAATTAAACTAGCAAAGATATATTGTTGTCAGATTCCACAATTCCTTTTGCTAGGTTTCTTTGAAATACCAGCAAGGTGGAAATCACAATAGCTGGAAGTTACCTGTCATGGCACCAAAAATAATATACGCCAGTTAGAAACAGTAATGAATGCGTTCCAAATAAAGAGATAAATATACATTATGTGCATGCATAATTTTACATGCATGCACACACAGATAAAACTACATATTCACATAGCACAGTAATCGTTCCTCCACATATTTTTTAATTCCATTTTTACACCTTTTACATAGGTCCTTTGGGCCACATACAGCATTTAGCAATATCATTGTTGGCATGAGGTTTCATTGTTTGGTACCTCATTTGATCATTAACCTCTCTTCATTAAGAAATGTGATGAAATAGAAAAGCTCTGTCTAGTACTTTGTACTTGTTCTGCCCGGGTTAAATGATGCATACCACTTGCTCCTGTTGAAAGGAAAACAGCTTTCAAGCTACTTTATTAATTTAAAAAAAAATCTTGCAGTGCCAGGATACTTTGCGGTGCATTGGCTTTCCATTCATAAGGGTTAAAACAAACTCAAAGGTAGCAACGAGTCTGGTGCTTTGTGAAATTGGAGATGACAATGAAGTGAAAGGGAAGATGTTTAGTTTCCTTGTTCTGAACCTTATTTTGCCATTTTCTCAAATCCACTGGCAGCACAAATGGCAGAGCAGAGGGTAACATCCTCCTTTCTGATGAGAAATGTTTTTGCCTTCATGTTGTATATGGCTACATATGGTGCAAAGCAATGAAAAATCAAAGACATACATTGTCCAAAATAAACGTAGAGTTACTCAGAAAATACTACAAAATAATTTTTGTGCTTCCCATGCTTTTGGCTGGATTGCATGGGTCCCGTAGACAGAAAAGCTTATGTTTTTTATGAACCTCAGGTCCAAGACAGCATAGAAATAGCAGGTAGGAGGTAGGAGGCCCTAGGAGCAGTTAGTGGTGTAATGTAAGCCTGGAGGGGGATATATGTTTTGTATAGGTTAATCCCTTATGGAGAAAAGTTGCATGCAATCTGGGCAGGGGCTGCTCTTTACCCTGCGTGTCTAACATCCATCACAGCTTCACTCACATCATTATTTATGTCACAACCTTCTATGACTCAAGAGAGCCATGCCACCAGCAGAGCTAGCTGCATTTTATATATGGTTTTTCTTTACTACCTCACCTTCATGCAGGCACATTACATTCACTAATAAATGAACAGAAGAAAGCACTGGCAGGCAGTTAAAGGCCTGCCCCCCGTGTCAGCTGGGAACAGTGGGAAATTAGAAAACCGGTGCTTTCCATTTGAAAATATTCTTACAGAGTTTGCAAGGCATCTTTCTCTCATCTCCTCCAATTTTACAGACATCCTTTTGCTGCTTCCTTTATTTATTAATTCATTTGCTTATTTTTTCCTATATGATTTCAGAGTGTATTAAAAAGCCATGGGGCTTTTGTTTTCATGTTGCACCACAGTTAAGTGGTTGTTCATTTCCAAACCTTGCATGAAAACATCAAGAAAAAGACTATACAGATTTGGGTAGGCACAGATGAAATTCCAAATTTAGTGACAAATGTTCAGCATTTTACCATCTTCATTGAACAGTAAAAGCTTTTTTATCATATTGGAGGCAACAAACTTCTGAAAATCTGATTATCCTTTAACCCTACAGTGGATAGCAGTCCAAAAACTACTTAAGTTTCTTAAAAGTCTATTTAATTACTGCCTAGTACAGTTTTATATCATTTTTTAAATATTTGCATGTAACATACTATATGTAATATCAAGGTCCACTGAAATGAACTTTTCTATAGCGAGTGCAAATAATTTAACAATAAAGAGATATCAGTGAAGTATAGAAACAATGAAGGAAGTTTTGTTTTGTTTTGTTTTTTTCCCATACCCTTCTAGGTTTGCTTATACTGCTTTCCTACCTGAAATTTCCCACCAGTGCTTTTCCACATTTAATGGAAAATTATGATGTTAATAAGCAGTACAGCTTTCAGGAAAACAAGACACTACGTTGTACTGACCTGTCCTGATCACAACAAGGGTGAAAAAAAAAAACAAAGAAGGTGGTAGGCTAAGTCCCAAGGCACAATCCTGATCTGGCAGTAATAGCTGAGTATGAAATCCTTACCCCACAGAACTTGTAAGAAGGCTGTTGCACTAGATGGACCACGGAAGCCACTGCCATGTTCTCCAAAGCCTCCCCATGTCCCCTCAGAATGTGGATAACCTCTTTTATTTCTGCTTTTTTTTTATTTTCTCTTTTTATTTCTGCTTTTTTTTTCTGCTAAAAAATTATTTTATTTTAGACTTGTTCTGTCTGTGAAGAAGGCCACGTAAGGGTGAGGCAGCATGCTGTGCGTGAGTTATTCAGCTTACCTTCCAGTCACATGAGACATGGCTAAACCCCAGTGAGTTTGTACTGCCTAGAGCACTGCTTCCCGAGCTTCTGAAATGATAGGCTATTTTGAGTTATTGCAATTTCTTCCAGACTACCACACACCCTTATCATCAAACTTTTAAACATATACACTTTAAATATGGATTTATACCTGGGAAGTACTTGCTATGGGAAGTGACTACAAATCACAGTTTGAGAACTAGTGGTGTAGCATGTTGTTACAGAGCACGATAAAAGATAAAGAAAGCAACAGAACAAATACAATCTGAAACAAAGGCCAACATAATAATGAGGTTAAAAAAAAAAAAGAGAGAGAGAAGTAACACAAATAAGTATAAGAACATACCAAATCAACAGACGTTCTGGAAAGTTGTATGTACTCCTTATGTTTCAACACTAATCAACCCATGCAGTTACAAAAATAAAGACAGTGTCAAAACCCCATCAGATAATTATATCACTTCTTTCATTCCTGTCACTTTATTTCATACTATTCAGTACTACTACATAGTGTTCATTATTTGTGAAATAACATTAAAATTGATGGGATATAATATGTTATGTTGAATGAACTTCAATTATGAGGTACTTTCTTTAATTTTCTTTAATATAACTTCAGAGCAGGTAGTACAAGGAGGTAGAGGAAAACAAGTTCTTATATTTCCTAACTACATCTACACATAGGCTTAGCTATATCGCTCCATATGAATAACAATTTCATTTCTAAGAATAAAAAGAAAGACAATTGGCTGAATTACTTCTAAAGTATATTTTTATACTTGAATATATTAGTATTAGTTTTACAGAACTTATTCTCAAGCTGTGATGGCAATTTTTGAATACTTAGTAGGTGGGTGTTTTTTTTGTTGTTTTTTTTTTTTTCTTCTGCACTGCAACCACCACCATGAAATTGTCATTCCCACCTCAAGAAGAAAAGAAAAGCAGTACATGTTTTCTAATAATACTCTTAAGTAAAAAGTAATACGGTGGTGATGTTGGCTTTTTAAGTCCCCCAAACCAACACGAACTAAGATGAGTAGAAACGAAGAAGGAAAGGTGTAGAAACACAACTTTGCCATATAGGTAGACCAGGAATTCCAGAGGAAAAAAAAATCTCACCAAAATTTGAATTCAAAAGAAAAAAGAAAATACTTTCTATATGAAGTCTCTGTCTTAAAAACTCTTTAAAATCTCCCTCCATATTTCTGCAATCTCCATTTAAAAATTCTTCTGAAAACCACTTTTGAGCTATCTGAATTTAAACATACAGATCAACATTCAAATACGTTGGTTTCACAGAGACAGAGGAATAGGCATGCGTCCCACATTCAGCATGGGACAAGGATGTAATCATTTCCTCCTGTAATTCCTTTCAAAAAATGCATGCACTGCATACATACGTGCATGTCTGTGTGCGTACAGATGGAAGCACACACACAGGAAGAAGAGAGGGACATGGGTTTGCTGCACCTCTGCCGGTCAAATCACCTTCTATTTCAGTGTCTACATATAAATTTTGGTGTCAAAGTGCCTACATTTTGGTTATTGCCTTTAAAATGCAGAAAAAATAATAATTTAGTAGTCCTTCAGCAACTTCCAGCTCTTCCAAAAACTATAGCACCAGTGAGAATTCATTTCAGTCATGAAGATTGTGACATATCTGGAGAAAGCTCTATTTGCAATTGTTGGAATATCATTTGCTCTGACTGTGCCCGCTTCAAACACCAGAAAACAAAAGCTTATTTTCTATGCTCTTGCTTCTCGCTACCATATGAAGGCAGGAAACCCCCAAATGCTGTAGAATTATTTTCAGTGTCAATTTCTTGTTTATCACATTTTCCACCCTATCTATTTTTTAGTATCTGATAAGTCTCCCTGGGATCTAGCTACATCTCTGATAAAGAGCTGTTTGACGACTGCATTCTTGACACAAGCTTTCTTACACATATTTTATCTGTATGTAAATACACAAAAAGGGCATAAAACATATTTACAAGCACAGGTGTTCCTGATATCATATTCAAACACATATACAAAGGAAATGTATGTATGCACTCATATACATACAGTAATACAATGGGATTTCCATGGGGAAATGTGAAACTTATTGTTAAAATGTCTGTCATCCATGTAAGAGAAACAGAAATGAGCTGGGCATTAAATTTGCATACAGCCCCAAGCACCGAGGTTCCTGCATGTGCAGTGTTCTCCTGTTCTTGATGACGGGCATATCTGGCAGGAAGAGTCTGTCAGGATTAGCTCAGGAAAAAACACCCCCAAGGAGATAATTTGAAGACATACTGAGAATTTGCCTCAGTACATGAAAATAAACATGAAATTCACTGCAAACTATGCACACTAAAAGTTACCACAAACACTACGCCACACACCAGGGGATAATCTATTTCAGCTAATTAACACACAGCCACACACAGCACTGTGAGAAGTGGTTGCCACTTAGGATTGATTTAGGTCTTGCATTGCTTAAATAGATTTAGAAAGAAAAGGTCTATTTAAACGTTGAGACAGAGAGGGGGAAAAAAAGATAAAATTAAAGTAGCTGTGAAATAAACAAGCTCAGATTCATTTGATGGCTTAGCTTTCTAGTGAATAACAAGACAATGTAAACACATTATTGCTACTGTTACACTAAATACCCAAAAGGTACAGTGCCCTCCATTTTAAACCTGATTTTCACAAAGTAAATTCCAACACTCTCTGCTCCAAGTTACAATTAAGATTTTGTTTTCTTTATAGCTATAGCCATGTTAAAAGTGTATATTTTAATAGCAATACTGGCTGTTGAAGTAAAAATTGCTCCATCTTAACATTCAGGTAGAAAACAGTTAAATATTACGTTGGCTATAATTTCATTTTTAAAAAATGATATAACCAATATATGGAAACACCTAGACCTGAAATCACCTTGGATAAGAAAGTGAAATATTTCTTTCTCCTTTCCTTGTCTTTTCCCCCACCCCAATCCTCTTTTTCTTGCAATTTTCTTGCCAGGAGACAAGTGTGCGGCCATTTCATAACATTTACATTCTTAACACATGCATGAAGGAGGAAACACAATACCATATCAAAATTAGGACATGAAAGCACATCTCCAAGAGTTCACGGGTACGAGTGTTATTGAGCATCTTTACCACCTTTAAACACTAACCGAAAACATTCCAAAGATCTTACATTTCTTCGCTGGCCAGCAAACTTAACTGCAGTTATTTCATGGGCAGTTCGCAGGTACTGCTGGAGAGCAGTAAAAAAGATATGACTGAAAACAAAGCCAGATGAAGAGTGCTCACCTGCCCACAAAAGGTTTAAAGTGAGAATGAAAGCCAAGGAAATAAAGAGGGGCCAGAGAAGTACCCGAGGAAAACCAAGGTAGAGCTCAGAGTGCTTGCGCAGTGTGCTCAGCCTTTTGCACATTGCGTTGCCCAGGTCAGTTGCACGTTACTGAGACCCCAACAAACGTGGGAGTGCCACTTGCATTTGTGCTAAGGACAGAGGGGAACAAGGCTGTATGAGAATGTGAATAAAATCTAGATACTGGCAACCCTCATTCATTAAAATGGGTATCTTCCAGTACGGATGTGTAACTCCCAAACTGAACATTAATTCCCGATGTCCAAAATGTTAAATTTCAGGGTTCAGAAAAATGAAGCCTTAAAACCCACAGATGGAGCTATAACTTTTGAGAAGTGCTGGATAAATCATAAGATCTCTATTAGAATTAACCAGCAAAAGTTGTGAAACTCCATCCCTAAATACCAGACACCTAAACATATGCAGGCCATAGGCATGCAACTTCTGTTCTGGAAAGGGATCCTTTCCAGATGGTCACGAACAGCCACCACCCAGCTAAAGACAGAGATAACAGTGTCAGTGTTTAGAAATGCCCGAGCAATACATATTTCCCACTGCATTGACGTTATTTTGCCAAACTGCTACAGCAGCAAGCAGTCATCTTTTATAACAGTAAGGTGACTGCTCTTTCGTATTTGCTAAGTGCCTCTGAAGGTCTAACAGCAGCCAGTGGGAAACACTAGCCATTTTGCTTTAGTCCAGCATATTTACCATATATGTTCTGGGAAGAGAATATGGGCAACGGAATGAATGATGCCTCGTCGTTGGGTCAGTTACAGACAACAACGTGGGGACAAAAGTAGAGTTTGTTATGGGTAACCAGGATGAAGCCAGACTATTAGTTTTTCATCTCAGCAGGAGGAGAAACCAAACTGAGCTTTTACTGGTAGGTCCTTTTGATCTTCCCAGTAGAAGAGAGGTAACAGGAGGATTTACATTTCATCTCGGGGTAGAATGATTGCTCTGGTCTGCAAGTAAAAGGACAAGTTATAACATTGTACTATTGTTGATTGGTTTTCCTTTGAAGACTTCAGATTAGAAAAAGTTCAGTAAGTAACTGGCAAAAGATTTAAAACCCATAACACTTAAACTTTATTGATTTGTGTATGAAGAACTCACTTAGAAAAAAAGAAGATAATTTTAAGATTTTTTTGCTAGGATTGCATCTTGGCACCACCAAGACTAATTGTAAGTTCTTCACAAACACCAAAGACTAAGGGGAAATAGGATAGAAATGGTGTAAGAAAGGTCTTTTATGGATCAGTTTATAGTAACCTTTAAGTACTGCAAGGTTTCCAAACAACAGTGTTTGCTGCTTTTTAAACAGCTGGGTATTTTAGTCTGAGCGCTGTTAGTTAATATATTTCTCACTAAAATGAGCAAAAAGATCTGGTGACCTTCCTTTTATGGAGGCATGAATAACCTAAAAGGGTACAGCTATTTCGGAAAGCCAAAAACAGAGCAGCATTTCCATGCCACTTTAAAATAGCGTCATACTAAAGTCAGAGCCTTCGAATCACAAGGAGCTGTCTGTAATTCTCTTCAGTCCTCTTCTCCTAAATCTTACACGACTACACTACAAATTCAGACAAAAGCTTTCCAGCACTGGCAAAGAATAAACCCTTTCCTAGTCAGGAAAGTACTACAAAAATGACAGCAATGCACAGAACAGTGCTAACCGAGCCGTAGTCCTTCCAGTGTTAAAAATCTAGAAGCGGTGAATTCCAGATCCCATCAATGCCAATTCAAACTGAATGAACATGTCATTGCTATAAAACGTCATCCTTTCCCTCCTAAAAGAATGAAGTTATCAGAACTCTGCCCCAGCATACTGGTCCCTGCAACAAAATATCCAAAAGTTGATCTAAAAATGGTGTAAACAAGTGGAAAACCTAATAAAGTAAAAATCCCGATGTAAAACTAGCCTAAAAAGAACAGAATCCGGCCTCGGGTTTTTCCCATCGTACAACAAAGTAATACTCGTAATCCCCTAAAACAGTACTTCAATAATGTTTATCCGTGTCAGATTTCAAAAAGAAAAATACATTAAAAGTAGGACCACAATACTCAGTGTCTGCTTCGTGAAAGCTTGTGATTGCATTCCAGTTATTTCCTTTGAAAATTTGATCTTGTGTCTTGACAGTGACAAATCGCTGGTCCTTTGCTCAGTAGACCTTCCTGATAATAGAAGATATTCTTCCCCAAGAGAAGGAATATTTCAAGCAAACACATTCACATGGACTGAGCCTGCCCTTTTCTGAAAAAGAGTTTGATCTAATTGCTTGAATGTCATCATAGGACAGAACATCTTAAAACTGATTACCAGGTAAATTTTAAACGACTTCAAACATTAAAAATGCTTACTTTTCTTAAGATATTGTTCATAATATCTATAAGACACAGGTTTTATATCACTGTAATACCCCCATGCAAAATGATAGCAAAGTACTATTCATATTTTGAATAATTCTTGAAAAACAACTAGTGGGCTTCAAAGAAGCAAGAGGAGAAAATGGGGAAGAAAAAAAAAAGTACTATAGCAGTTTTAGCATATGCTTATTACGAAATATTGCTTTATTCTCTGAATGGACATTTTCTTTTAAGTTTAGAGGAATCTACCGTAGTGGCATATAACTGTATTTCTCTGTAATCTTTCTGCCAGAGACCCCAGCAGATTTTTACCTAGTCCTATCTAACTATGAAAAGTTAAAAAAGATAACTTACAGCATATCCTCCAGACAAGCAGTTAAATGGTTTCCTGTCATGTTTTGTGTAGCCTTATTTTTTCCACACACTGAGAACAGAAATACAGAGAATGTAATATACGAAGAGAAACTACCAGCCATGTCTGTAGACAGTTTTTTTCTTGCTTCACAAATTGATACCTATGTATGACCTGCCTATGAAATATCTGGCATGAAAAAAAAAAAAAAAGCATTGGTGTGAGGATGTAATGTGAGACTTAAAAATAAAATGTTGCTAAATTGATTTTTTTCTAATGTGTTGATGGAGGAGCTTCCTTTCCTCACACCACTGTTTTTTCCTTCTCCTCCCTAGGAGTAAAAGCTTCTGTTTCACAGCAGCCAGTTGTGATGAGCTCCTCCTCCTGGGCTTCCTGCTTCCCTGAGGGACCCCCATGCTGGAAAATGACTCCCCTGCCTCACCAGCTAAGATACGAACATTTGCTACGAACACCAGATGCCTTTCTAACATGGCCACTGGCACGACAAATTGAAGGAAGGCCTTAAAAAAAAAAAAAAGTCAGCTTTTCTTGTTAACCATGCTGCACGTCCCCAGGCAAAATAACCAATAAAAAATACTCTCGTGTCATTCTTTTTTTCATGCCTGGATTCCTTTAACAATTTTAAAGATGAGGTGGTTCGTATTCTACAAAGGAAGCAGACAAAGGGTGGCTCAGTTTGTGCAGGAACTCAATCTGTGCTTTATGACAAAAATGCCTCCTATTCTAGCAAGGAGAGGAGAGGCTGAAAACCCCTGTGCTGATTGTCCTCATTTGTCTTTTTTTGGCTGCTGCAGTTAGTCAAAGGTTGGTTCCCTCCTGCCTGCACCTCACTTTGCCCATTCTAACTCGCAGTCAAACACTCACACAATACGATTCAAAATCGGTTTGTTCACAAGGAGGTTGGCTCGAATGTCTGGTATTCCCTTCTCAGTTCAGCACTGCAAGGACAAAAACACTAAGTGTGTACATTAACAGGAGCCGGGTATGATTTTTTTTAAACATGGCTTACTGAATCCCAGTAAAATTAAGCACAATCTTAGTATAATAGAGAAAATGTCAACAGCTATATTCAGTATACCGTGACCACTGCTTATGGTGATACACAGATCGTCTTTGGCATGGCCTCTTAGGAATAAAATAATAAACCTAAAAACATCCTGTGTTAAGTGACAGAAGAGAAACTCCAAAGGAGAATCAACTCTCATTTTAAGAGATGGCATGGTATTGCTGGGTTCTGGAAATGGAAGCAGTGATATTATGCAGCACATACCGGAGGGGGAAAAAAAAAAAGTTAAAATCTAAAGATAATTTGCAGAACAGTTTTCTATCTGAACAACCCTGCCTTTAAAAGTAAAACCTATATTACTTTTATTTCTATTTTATTTTATTATTTTTTTGGTAGTGTGTATTTCAGAAGTTGAAAAGCAGTAACAGCAACAAGGGTGAGTGGACACGTCCCCAGCAGGGCAGTGTCCCCAGCAGGATCAGGCCCACGGCAAGAGGAGTGAACGCGGCGCCTTGGAGTTTGTTCACAGCCTCGGAGCTTTCCTCACCAAAGTCCTAAAAGAGATCACGTCGAGTATTTTGCAGAACAGAGAAGAAAATGTTTAACAGAACTGTAGACCTATGCAAATGTATTAATCCGGGATGGACAGTAAGCTAAAACTAATAATTACGAGAGAGCGTTGTACCTCCATGACTCCTCATTAGAGCGCCTGTTGTGCCTTCCCTCTACCAGTCCCACAGAAAAAAGGGATATGTCTTAAGAGAGAAGTGAATCATAAGGCCAAACAACCTAATGCATAATCTTTAGGCTACTGTTTTAAGATCACAGATTGTCATCAAAGTCTGGAAATTATGCAAATAATACTTGCTACATTTAGAGGTCTGCACAAGTAAAGACTTCCCGACCTAAATAGTAATTGTGTCTCCAGAAAAGGCAGTTATTTTTTGTGTGATGCAAGGGTGCTACCTACAGGTCTGAGTGGATAATAACATTCAGGGAAGATAAGGAAAAAAAAAAAAAAAAAAGCCTACTTTTATGAGAAAACAGCACAGCACTGGCATTCTCACTAAATTAAACCCATCTTCATTTCAGGCCAGGGAACATATGGAATTTTTTTACATCTTTACACCTGAAGATTTCAGTAAACCCAATTTAAGCCTAAGTCTTACAATGCTGCTAATATTTTTCTACCTAGGTTTAAATCATTTTTACTATCACAAAAAATAGGCTTTTTTTAATTGACAAAAATTACATAAAACCTATGCCCTTCTAACACACGTTTCAGACACCTTTTCTGAAAAATAATTTTGGCCGTAACTATTCAAAGATTAGGATTCGGTGCTTGGTCTTGCAAATACATTAAGTTGCTGGACAAGACGTATTTGTACCATCTTAAATTTACTATTCTCCTATATCTCTTGTATAATCAATGCTCCGTTCAATACAGCACAACTGTCTTGAGAATTACTTACAATAGTCTAAATACAGCAGTATTTACAGTATTTTCAACATAACGAAGAGATGCTTGGAAAACTTCATTAACCTAAGTGCATGCTTTTTCTTCTGTGCATCATTTACACATGCATTTTCCTTTGCACGTGAAATAAAGCAAATACCTTATGCATATGTGTAAATTTACTCCTGGGACAGCATTTCTGATCTGAATTGAACTTAACGATACACATTTAATGGCACAGGCTCAGAGGACTGTTAAATGTACAGACCAGCGGCCCTGCGATGTGCCCAGTATTCTGCAGACACCGCTGCAGTATACATCTAATAGATAACCGTAACTGCAGCAGCAGCAGCGCTGTCTTGCATTCGTGATCGGCTGAGAATCAGGCAAGCCATACAGTTCAAAAGTACATCCTGCTTTTAAAAAAAAATGTGACATCCTTCCTTTCTTTCTTTCTCTCCTTCCTTTTTTTTTTTTTTGAACGTTTTCCCAAGTTGTATAAAAACAGTAAGAAAAGATCATTAAATGCATGTTATATTACACAACACAGTAATAACTGAGAATATTTTCCTTTTAGATACAGAACGCAGAGCTTCTGTTAAAGACTATCATTTCATATCCATAGTGACAAAAGGACATCACCCTGTCACAAGTACAATTAGATACGTTTTAGTATCACTGCAATGCTATGAAAAGGGTTATTTGAAAATGATGCTTTTTTTTTTTTTTGAGATGTTTTGTCCAAATCCATAATACTTTTCAGGGATTAAACATCAAGATATTTTCTATTTGTATCAAATAATTATCGTATTCAAAATTAATTATCTGATGAACTGGAAAACTGCTTTATTTTACAGTCCCAGTTGAACGGAGTGTCTAGATTAAAGTATGTGTCTGAAATAGTTAGGATACATTATTAAGTACTTCCAGCTTGGCTAGAAACTGCATTTAAAAAAATAAATAAATAAACATGATAGAGGGTTTGGTTAAAAAAATACAACAGTTTCAGGAAAAAAAAAACAACAATGTACTGATGTAAGCTATAGTATGAAATGAAAAGTATTCATCAACGATATGTAACTTGCTTTATTCTCAGGCAACTAAAATATATCTTAGGGGAAAAAATATTGATCCTACTAATATTGTTACTGATTTGAAGTTCAAAAAATTTTACAAAATATTCAATTATTGATGATTTGCGGATGAAAGTTCAAAGATAGTTGTACTGAAAACCATCAGATATTCTTTTCTCATTTCAATAAATTGGGAAAAACTTGTTTACATTATTTTAATAACATTATATATATATATTAGTAAGATTATATCACAATTAAATGAGCGCTATTCTACTTTAATTATGAGGATAATCCTGAATCATTTTTTTTAATAGAAATGTCTCAGTATAATTAAACTGTTCACAGGACATTTTAATGAATGTTGAAGAGAGAACCACAGTCTGTAATAGTATATTCATAACAAATTTGCTCTGAAATTAATATTTAATTCATTTAAAAATACTTTATGCCTCCTATATAGTTATCCACAAATTATTTTAAGTTGCCTTTCCCACTGACTGAACTTATTCATATTTTATTCAGTTCTCCCAATTTTTAATTGCATCAGAAAGCTCTGTGAGCACAGTTAGTGGTAATGTTCATGGGTTGCTAGAGAAAAATTAATAAAGGGAAAAGTTCCTACGAGTTGTCTCATTAGGCTAACTAAATTTTATATCATATGCTCAAATTTTTTTTATTAATTACTTGTCTGGGACAAACTATTGTATCAACATATAATATCATCTTGGTGCACCTTCTATTTTTTTACATGCAAAGATACATTTATTTTTCCTCACCAGATATTCTTAATCCACAACCAATATTAAATTCCTCCAAAAAAAAAGGAGATGACACATGACTGAAACACCCTTCCGCTCCCTCCTGACTCCATTTCATGGTGGAAAGAAAGCTATGGTCTGTTGGTTATTGTAAAAGAAATATTTCTGATAAGGAAAAATCAAAATGAATCAGTCACATACAAATAAATAATATCGTTCTTAATTTTGCTGTACACAGGTGCAATGCACATATTTCTAACTTCTAAATCTTAAGGACTATTATATAAATTGTAACTGACTTTTAATGTAAAATAACTGGTAAAACATTTCTATCTGGCTCTGGTTCTTCATGTGTGTCTTAACACTAACTTCTTCTTCAACTTGCTGTAACATTATGTTGCACAAATTCTCTATCAGGAAAACTGCTGTCACTTTTTTCTTTGTACTTTTCCCTGAGACGTTTACAAAGTTCTTCAGAACACCAATCAAAACTTAAGAAATAAAATAAAAACATTTCCTTTATGAAAGCTCAATGACCTTTGACATCATTCACTATTTAGAAACCCATAAAAGAATAGATAACAAATATATGACTCACAAATTATCAATTATGAAAAATAATCTGGAGTAGAATGCTACACTAATGCAAAAAGATGGATTACTTGTCATAAACCAATAAAGCTTTTGTTTGCGAATCCAATATCTCATTTCTTTTCTTCGTGTTGGAAAACTTAAAATGATTTCTAAACTGCATTAACTTAAAAAAAAATGCATCTATCATAAAGGTGAACACTGAAAACGCCCCCAGAAATAATCTGTCATTTTTTAACCAATTTATATTTTCTTTTCAACTATCAGTCCTAAAAATCAAAAGTCAGCAGAGACTAGATCCATCACAGAGCAACTAGGTACTTGTGCACTTTGGGGTTGCACACGAGTGTCTGTTTGAGCATCCGGACCTCAGAGTGGTCTCAAAGAAGTGCCATATTTGTCACTGCCAGGCAGACAACGGAATTTAATTAGTCCATAACTACTTATAGAGCACAGGCAGCTGCTTTTTGAAGTACTCCACATGCATTAAAACTCTTCAGGGTCTGGGGCTTGCATTGCTCTGTAAAACTTAGGAATAAGGAATGTTTAGGTCTTTTTAATAGGAAAAATTAGAGAAAAGGGGGTGTCCACAGAAAATAAAATAAATACCAGCCCAGGAGTACGACAGTGCCGTGTCATCAGCTGTTGCGGGGTTACCTATGAAAAACCCTGACTGGTGATGCAGCAGACAATTCTTTACAACATTCTTTGACTGGCAAATGACAAGATTGCTCAAATCAGGAGCTAAAACAAGATGAGCTTTATCTCCATCCAGAAATCACAAACTCCCTGTGCAGCCTGCTCAGCCTTTTCCCTTCTCTGCAAATTGTGAGACCAGCACGTGTGGCACAATGTCAAGGAAAAAATGAAAATACCAGAAGGAATACAGCTGCTGTGATACGTTTATAGGAATAACTGACATGACTCTTAGTTCCAGTTTAATCTGTGACTGTCTTTTCACACGTAACTTTTGCTTTGCCTATGCCAGAATCTGTAGTTATCTCTGGCTGACTAACATCGGTTTGGTCAAGACACCTGATTTTAAACACTAGAATTCGTAACTATCTTGCACTGTGAGAATCAGTTGAATGATTTAATTAAAATAATTTAATTTAAATTAGGCATATTAGAGATTCTAAGCAAAGGAGCAGAAGGGCGAGTGCAGTGATCCAGAGGCAATGAAGCATACTAACCAGAGATTCCCAGGTTCAGATCCTGGGGTCAGATATTCACTGCCTGCTCTCAGCTTGGGTTGGGAGTGTGCCTGGAGGTGGCTTTTTCTGCATTTGGGAGCAGGGCTGAGTGTCGGGGGGGATTAACTACATTGTCACTCACTAATGACAGCTGCCAGCTGATTAGAAACCACATTAAGTTCTTAGCTTTAACTTTGCTAATCAGTAAGATCAAACTCCTACAACTGGATTTTTTTTTTTTTCTGTTAAAAAAAGAAAAGGGAAAAAAGGAGAGAGAGAAAGAATATGAAGAAAGCAGTTTGCACATTTGCCACCTAATCTGGACTTAAAGCAGTGAATGAAGCAAGTGCACAACCGTGAAAGTGAACTCCGATGGAATAAAATACCCTGGCTGGCGTGGATCAGCTTTACCAGCACCGCTTGGAAGGGCTGTGTTCCTGCGTGTACAGGACAAAGGCTTTAAACAATTAATATTATCACTTCCAGTGTTGAACACTTGATTGTTCAACGGATGTTGACAAGCAAGAATCAGCCAATAAAAGTGAAATTTTATTGAAACACTTTGACATTATGTTTTCAAGAAAGTGCAACTTGAGAATAACAAGGCTCTTCTAAGTTTACTGAGAGAAAAGGAAAAATAACAGATCTTGCAAAAAAGAAGAGTTGAGTAGTCTATAATGTAATCATTCTGTTGGTCAAGGCAAAGTATGCATTTACTTTCAGGAACTTGTAATTTTCGCCGTATTCACCGTATAGACAGAAACCTCACTCTTCCAATTGTACTTTTAAAGTAAAGTCAAAACAGACGGCTAATGCTAAGATCATAATGAATTTTTTTTCCTTTATACCTATGACCGATAAGGCCGCTTTCGGAAATATAATGGTTACACGTTGCTTTCATGGCTTTAACAAACTCTTATTTCTGCCTCGCATTCTATACCGTGTAGATCCTATTTGCGCCCATTCAGTACTAAATTACAGATAAAGTTACAGCAAATTTGTTTTCTCAGAAAAGCAGTGAGGCCTAATATCCCAGGAGTAACAACAGCCTTGTCATTCATTCAGAAGCAGCACTGGAATAATTTTCCCCCAGAAACAAGCGATTCTTGCAGTGACAATGGGCCTGTTCTTAGAGCTCTGAATGGGACGGGCTCAGCTTGCGGGTGCTCAGGTAGGGCGGTGAGGGGGCACCTGACCCTGGCGGGCAGCGGCTGCTGTGGTAGGTAACTTCAGCGAGCTCTCCTGGGGGCTTCAGCTCTGAGCAAGCGAAGGAGGACGCTCAAGCGCACCGGTGATTTACGGATATTTTCGTACCAATGGAACTGAGATACCTAGTAAAAACCTGACGCAGCTGGGGAACAAAGCAAAAATGTCTTAAAAAGTTAGAAAACTAACCCCCATACAAAACAGTTCTTGGACGTGAAAGGGATACCTACATACTGACAGGCTGCCAGTGAGCTGAAGTTATCTTATGAATGCTTTAGCTGATAGACTGTGATGAATAAATAATTTTTGATATGTTTCACTGGAGTCGCACTGGCGAATTAATACAAAGCATTAAAAACACTCTTCAGATTGATTTCAAGTTGTAATGCTAGGAACGTAGTGACATTATGCAAAAACAGAGCTCAACAAGCTCAGAAGAGTTTTCATTAGTCACCTCTTCTTGAAAATAAATTCCTCCAAAATATTTCTCTGTTTATATTTCTGTGTTCACTTATTACAATATTATGCTACTGTTCCTAAAAGATGAAAATCAAGCACATTTAGGGAATAGTCTTTGAACGTTCTTAATATGGCCTTACACTGTTAATCATTATCTTGGGAAAATTATATTGTTTTATATACTAATACTATGACATTTTTATTAACTCATAATCCCTCTGCTAACAGTCATGCTTTTAGCAAGTAATAATTAAGATGGCAGCAAATATTAAAAATATCTAGTTTTAACTTCAGTCACGTTAAAGTAATACAGCATCTGCTAGAACTAGAGATTCTTAGAGGAAAAACAGCAAAAAAAAATACTGTGTACCAATCAGAGTATAATTGTTCTTCCTTCATTAAAAAAAAAAAGCTTAAATAATCATTAACAGTAGACTTTACAGTACTGACCACTCATCTTCAAAGGAATTCACTGCTTTTAATTATAAAAAATACATTTTGCCTGCAAATTGAAGAATTTGTCACTGTAAAATAGAGTTCCAAATGTGTGCACCTGTGCCTTCTGGTCTGCAATAAGGAAGAGATTTGCCCTCACCTTATAAAATGAAAGAAACACCAGAAAGGAACAGACCTCATGAGGGACAGAGAAAGAACAGAAACATTATACAAGCTGACTTTATTAAGATGAGAGTAGTTCAGAAAGGAGTGTTTCAAACAAAGCTGACATCACACATTCATATACTCAAAGACTAAGAAGAAATATTAGTAAAGAGCAAAAACTCCTGCATTAGTACTGCCAGAGCTACTACTAAAGTAGAGATTTACCATCAGCTTAATGTGTTTATCCCTCAAGTTTTACTTAGAGGAGTCATACTGAGGGTAGAGAATCAAAGATATGCATTTATATTGGCAGTGGTGCTGGTTTTTTTTAATCAGAACTTTCCCAAGCATACAGTGCCACTGCCTGTAACAATGAATGCAAAATACATATTCAGTATATCAAAACAGAATTAATTTCATTCCTTTTTGAGCACATCTCTTTGGTAGCTTTCTATTTTTTTTAATGGGGTTAGGAAGCGTCTGTCTGTGTTCATTAATGAGCAGTGTCTACTTACGGAGGCTAGTCAATTAGAATTGGAATACAGGCTCATCTAATCACAGCAACTATACGGCTGTGGAGAGAAAATCATGTCTTGTATTCAGTCAGTGCTGCACACTAATTGCCCAAGAAGTTCCAATTGCATAATACCAGTTTTAACACATAACTTTGCAGTGCTAACAATAGTTGTGAGAGCAGTGGTCAATGTCAAGACTAAATTATGCCTTTTTTTTTTTTCTTTTGCAGATTAGTGGATTCTTTCTTACACTACTTGTGTCCCTGGAAAGCAGTTTGTGTCTTTTAACTTCAGAGCTACAGTAGTAATTCTGCTGATGTTATTCATAGAAACTTACAAATTCAAGATCTGCCATGCGGTTGCAAGTCTATTGAGTATCACGTGCAACCATTTCGCTTAGAGCTATTAATCCCTTTTCCTCTTCAGTAACAATTCTGATCACAAAGTTAGTTATCTCTAATGAGTAAGTGTTAATGCTTATTCTGGAATAAATAAAATCTACCAGTGAAACCAAAATAAATGATACTTTTGCTGTGCTTCCTTGTTTAGTGCAAAACTATAAGCAGATTTTGGGATATCAACACCTACTATTTTTCTTCTGAATGTTGAATACTAAAAAAAAAAAAAAAGGAATTGTTTATATCAAACAAGTGTCTATTGAAGTTTATAGACTTTTTACTTCAAGGTCAACTGGAATTCTGCTTTCCTGCAGAAGCTAAATCACCTAAGTATGACACTTGGTAAAAACGTAGCGTTTTCCCCACAGTCTGAAAGAGCATTTCATGTATTTAAAAACTACCTGCACAATATTGTTTCTTGCAAAAATACCTAATTGAAAGGACCGAGGCAGTTTTGTTTACTCATTGCTGTGACCAGAAAAAGAAGTTAATGTGCAAAATAGGCCATTACTAACACCTAACCTTTACCAGTAACACAGCTAAGGCTACAGCAGGACTTTCCTCACAACTTTGTAACCATCAGTTTGACCTGTAATTAAGAAACCTAAATGCACATTCTGCCTAGGCTATGCTGCTCAGTGACGCCTTGTCACTGAGGAGTGCAGCTGTTGCCTTGGGCCAGCACCAGGGGAAGGGGAAGAAGAGGGGTCCAAAGAGGGCTTTCCAAAAAAAACCTGATTTAATGCTAGCTCTTTGGGTATGGAAAGCACCCCGCATGGAAACAATGTTTAACCTGACCAAACTGTAAAATAAGGGTTATGTTAACAAATGTGCTTGTGTCTGATTGAGGTGAAAAATGAAAAAAAAAAATAAATCCACCACTTCAAAACTTCTTAAGTATTCTCCTGTTATACCGTGCTTCAATGGTTTACCCACTTGAAATTTCAAGATGGCCTACTCTCCATAATTGTGCAAATCAGGAGTTTTCCCACTTTAGGAAAAGCTGCCCAGATGGTTTGTAGGACTTTCCTAGACGAATCTTACGGGAGCTCAAGGCACAATGAAGGGGAACAGCACGAGGACGTGTCCCATTTCCAGCCCCAGCGAGGCCAAGAGAGCTGATCAGCTGCCAGGGTCACCCCAAAACACCACACACCAGGCCTGAGGCAGGTCTGAGGCTTGGAAAGAATGGCTCCACAATGACTTGTTCTACTTCAATTTCTTACTGTCCTGAGGGAAACAGATTAACCACTCCTTCTCCATGCCAGGCCTGCTAGTTCTGGACATGAGGCGCCACGAGCAGCACTACCCGTCACCATCCTCCTGCCACCCCCTGCCCAGAGGGAAGCAAACTTTCAACCTCTTCCCTCCCAAACCTACCGATTTTGGAGTGGGAAGCACGCAATATCGCTCTTTTGCCAAAGTGTAGGGTAAATCTGTGTGTGTCAGGTTGTCCCCATTTTAGGAACATGCTGCGAAACTTTGTGGGTAACTTCTGCGATGCTTACTTAAGGGTATTTTTCTTTTGGGGCTCTATTTACAAACCAAGAAGACCAATTACTGTTAGTCATACAGCAGGTGCAGCACTAGTAGAAACAAATTATTTTTTATGCCTTTTTTTTTTTTTTGACTGATGGTCTGGATTTCAGTTTCTGGCATGGATTTCAGTTTTTGCAATCAAAATTAAAATTATAAAATTACATGTTAAACAATATAAGTAGGACAAACACTTTAATTGTGTATATTTGAAACGTTACAAGATTTGAAAACATTACATGTTTTTACTCCAGTAAAACTGAGCATACTGAAAATTACTTTTTTTTTTTTTTAATTCTTCCATCCAGGCACAGATGCTTATATATCACCTATGATCTACATACTTACTAAGCAAGCAACTAATGTATAGAGATAAACACACAGAGGATGTTTTAAGGATCATTAGAAAGAAACTGGTAGCTTCACTTCTGGACAAGCTGTTTTCCTAACCCTCCTGCATGCAACCTTTGAAACACTGCTTCTGTATTTAGTTTTCCTCACTTGGGCTTTTCTCAATAGCATACAATATACCCAGTTATTGACATTTTACTACACTGAAACATTTCATAAAATGTTAAATTATATTATTTTAATTATTGAAAGGTCCTGTAAAGCCAATGCTGCCCATACTTCTTTCACTCCAAGGCAAACAACTATAATACTGCTGCTAAAATAAAAAGTTAAATCTCTTTATAATGTGATTTCAAATGTGTTGATTATCATAGAATCACAGAATGGTTTGGGTTGGAAGGGACCTTAAAACCAACTCCCCTGCCATGGGCAGGGACACCTGCCAGCAGCCCAGGCTGCCCCCAGCCCCATCCAGCCTGGCCTTGGGCACTGCCAGGGATGGGGCAGCCACAGCTCCTCCGGGCAGCCTGGGCTGAGGGAAAAATTTCGTCCAAATATCTAATCTAATCTAATCTGGTTCTTACATGACTCATAACATAAAGATGACGAAAAAGTTGAGGTATGTCATAATTCACCCATGTACACTACTTAATGAAAGTTTAAATGGCCAAAATGTCTTGCAACGGCTGTGAAACAACAACTCTAGGAACATAATGCTAAGGTATACAACTACTTTGTCCTTTGAACACTGCTACTAAATAATTATCCAAATATAATATCCATGCTATATGAACTTTTTTAAGAGCTAGATTTTGTTGCTCTTTATGTATTTATTTAACTTATTTATTTGTATGCAGGAGAGTGCTGAACACTCAGGATTAAAGTGCTGACAAAAATACATGATGATTGCTTGCTGCGCAACTCCTCTCTGGTCACATAGCCATGCTGGGTTAGCTGCATCCATCCTGCAACTCACTCTTTTAGTAACACCAAGCAGAGAGAGCCCCAGCAACATCAGACAGCCTGGGGACACCTACAAGCTGCTCTCAACAATAGAGACTCCAGAGCCATGCGTGGTTGTTAGCTCACTTATCTTCAGCAGGTAGAGGCAAAGGAGGCTGGGCATAACAAAATGACAGAATGAGGTTGGAAGGGACCTCTGGATCCATCTGCTCCACCGCCCTGCTCAAGCAGGGTCAGCAAGAGCGGGGTGCCCAGGACCATGTCCAGGTGGCTTTTTAAGATCTCCATGAAGACAACCACTCTGGGAAACTTGTTCCAGTGCTCCGTCACCCATGGTCACTCATTAATGCACGGTATGTTATCCATTAATGCTAGAAAATGGTTGGTGGTCTTGTATTCCCACAGGGAATAAAATAAAAAGGCATTCAATCCTGTACATTCTCAATTGTCCTCAGAGGAAGGAGAGAACACTGGTAATATAAACCTTTCTTTGTCCTCCCTTCTCCCCACTGCCTGGGCAAACGGCAGTAAGAAAATTGTCCACATTTATTTCTGAGGTAGTTTGTCTGAAAAAAAAAAATCTCTTTTCTCAGATATGATGCAGCACTTTCATATGTATAAAATATTAAAATAAAGTTAAAATTTCCTAATCCATCTATCAAAGATTGTACTAGGCTCTTTTCTTCTGACTTTGTCAGCATTTTGTCTACAGCACAGTACTAATATTGTATTGATATCCATACGTTTTTATTTAGCATTAATTTTAACACAACTATACATTTAATTCTTCCCTACGTTTAATTTTGCATATTCAAAACCTGTCATAGTCTTTTGTGACAGTAACATCATTTCAGGGTATTGCTGTATGGAACTCACTCCAGACCCAAGATTGTAAATCATGTGATTTGGCTATCTATTCTTTTGCTCACATTGCTGCCTGAAGAGGAAATTTAGGCTCATCTTGTAAACTTTTTGGACACACTAAATATAGGATTTTAACTAATCATTTTTCTTAATTTCTGACAAATCATATTTCGGTGCATCAGACGTTTTTGTATATCTGGTTTTATCAGCACTTTGAAAGCTTTAATAGGCAAATACTTTCAGTGCAAAACTGACAGTTTTCTAAGTAGTGAGACAAGGAAAATAAGTGGGAAGAAGCCTCTGGTAGATAAGGGAATGCCCAGCCGTGATAGCAATGCTCTTGTCTGTTGTTTCCAGTTTGAGAAACCATAAAGGCTCTTCACCTCAATTACTCATGCTAAATAAGGGAAGTATTTCCTTACAGTACACAGGTGCTTTTGAGACTAAGTACTTCAAGATCCCAAAGAACTCACAGTGGAAGCTAGGTAAGTACCCAAAGCAGATATGCAGATTAAACAAACAGCTATGGGAGCAATTTACGTGCCCAAAGGTAGAGATAGTGCCACTTAAGTTGCTGTGGGGTGGGTATCCCAGTCACTCGGATGGCAATCACAGATGTGACACAGAGACATGCCCTCCTGGAACAGCAGCTGGACGGCACACAGGAAACACTAGGCTGCCTACAACGGCATCAAGTCACCACTCAGGCAATGAATCACAATGCTAAATTGATTTAGTAGCCATGTATTCACTCTACAAAGGAAGTAAAATGAAAGTTAATTTTTAAAACAATATAAAATACTAGAGGAAATTATTAAACATATGAATATTGCCCAGTCCTTCCTTGTATCAGACTTGCAAGCACACTATGTGCCAAACACACTGCATCCCAGAAGTCATCATATTGTGGAATATGCATAGATTAATGACATGTTTCTTTCCTATCCCATTTTCCAAAACCTGAAATGCACACTTTTGCTGCAGAAAGCTCAAATCCCACTGTATTTTTGCATCTGTCTCACACAGCTCTGCTGGTGTATAGAAAATCAGGAAAGAGGAAACATGATTTAGATTGCTTTTCTTTCTGTTTGCTGTAATTCTGGAAAAACAGAATGGCAGCAGTCTAGTATACCTTATTCTCTTTCCTTTTGGTAGGGACAGACCTGATGAAAAGCTGAAAGGCTCTTGTACACGTGTGTGCCCTGCACTGAAAAAGAATCTTGTACCTGGCCTTGCTGCTACCATGTCGCTTTACCTCTGCAAAGAGGTACCTCTCCTGAGAACTGGCAGTTTTGACACCAACAGGAGTTTTTGGAAAGTCTTTTTTAGGATGTAAGAGGTTTTGCAACTACCTTACCAGAACATCACCCGATTTCTAATTCTAGACAACAGGTGGCAAAGACAATCCAATGAACCACTTCATCGTGTTTAGTAAAAGGCAATTTGATGGTGTTTATATGTCAGATCCCCCCAAATGATATCAACTAGGGTAAAATCCGTGAATTCTTTAATATATCTCCTAAATTCTGATTATCCCAAAATAACAGTGTGAAAAAAAAGAAAAATATTTTATAATTAACGCAAATGCATTCCTGCCTCCTGATGGTACCATCTCAAGTTTCTCCAAAATATAATCTTTGTCCTTTAGCATTTAGTGAAAGCTGCTTCTGAAACGCATCGTAGTGAGAATTTCCCTTTATAAAAGGGAAAAGCTAAGCAAGTAGACAAAATTATTTTACTGTCTCATTTCCTGCCACTGACCAGTTCTTTTTTTTCTTCTATTTCCGTCACAGTTTCAGTTAATTAGCATGACACCACTGCAATTAAACGGTGTGTGTGCAAGAGAGCTAACACTTAATCAAAGGCTAGGGATATTATTATGTCATTTACACACATGAATTGTGTAACATTAGAAGACAAAGGGAAGGTGAGTTAGACCTGATAAATGACTTGGATGCAGGGTGCACCACTTTATCAATATTTCAAGGCCTAAAAGAGAAGAATATTTTCTGTGTGCACGCATGCACATGTATTGAAAGATTCAGAGGAATAAGAATGTAAGGGCATGTTCACAGAGAGCAGAGAGCATTAATTTGAGGACATACTGAAAAGTATGTGTGGGATCAGGTGAGGATACTCTGCTTCCAAATTAGAAAGGAAACAAGTTTATTTTATGAGTAACAGTTAAATGTTCAAGCAGGCAATTAAAGTGCTTTACTGAGGCCATTTTGGGATACCAAATACTTTGAAGATTATATATTCCCTCATATTTCATGTTCAATGTTCCTCTAAGTAAAATATGTGGTTCCTTTTAGTTACTCAGTTATGAATTGTACTTTAAAGGCAAGGGGACATTTTTGATAATGCACATCTTAAACTTTTCATTAAACTACCAAATTTAAATTCTACCTTTTTGTGCACTCTGACATTTTTGTCTGGCATTTTCATTAATTTTGCGACATACATAAATGTAGCTGAAATGTTAACTGATCAATACTTTGTCTCTCTCATGTAGCACTAGAGCGAAGCTCCCCAAGGACCACGCAGCAGTACAGAAATTAAATGTGTAAAATATCAAATGTTAATGTTAAACACAGCAGCACTTACTGTATAACGACTGAAAAGGCTAAAAGAATTCCAAATGGACAGATGGTAGCACAAATTATCTACAATCACATTTAAAGATTAAAGTTTGTCCCGTAAAATAATTCATTGACTCATGTTGAAGTGTGTCCTTTTACTGATAGCTCAGTTGTCCAATTATTTTTGTGCTCATTACAGTGAGAAATGACAGTACTGGGAAAAAAAAAAAAAAAAAAGAGTACACTTTTTCCCCCTACATGGCACCCACTGACATCTGCAAGAACACAAATGTCTGGTCAAGAAACTGCCGGAAATTAGGCCCAATTTAGTAGACAATTCAGTGCCCACAGTAGATTAATCTGAAGAGGAAAAAGAACAAAACAAAACAACTTTTGCATACTCTAATACAGTTCTTCTGCCTGAAGTGAACTATATTAATTATGGAATAAAAGATATACAAAAATTAACTGCTCAACTAATCTAGAAATCTGCATTAAATCCAGCAAATCAGGTGAATTTACAGCAAAGGCTCTCTGCCTGTATTCTGTTCTTTTACACTGTATTTAGGTGCTTAAGAAGGGTAAGTGCAAAGAGGTGACATTCTTAATTATCTTGGAGACAAAACAGGTCTATGTCTGACAGAGTAAAAGCTCCTTTGCACTGAAACCTTAACTTTGTTGCTACGCATTTCCTTTATTTAACAGGACAGAAAGAAGGAGGAAAGAATATAAAACACAGTAGTTCAAATCGGAAGTCACATCACTGTGGCCAGATCAACCTATATTTCATGAGCTGTTTGCATATGTGGAAAAAACAAACAAATGAAAAAACAACTGCAAAACAACCCACAAAACAACACAGCTTAATATCATGTCACAATAAGATCATCACCAACAAATAAGATCATCACCAACATTTTAAAAAAATTACATCCGGATAGCAATTAGTCTTCTACTGTGAATGACTGAGGCACACAAAAGGGAAAAAAAAAAAAAAAGAAAAAGAAGACTAAACTTTAAGTCATTCAGGCAAAATCCCTAGTGAAGGCAATGAGCTTATGAAGTACAACAGAAACAGGTAAAATAACTGCTTAACCTAGGAAATGCATAATCCAGAATGTTGAAAACTTAGCTTCTAAGTCTCTGTGCTTCTAAGTACAGTTTGTGAAGCACCAGTTGTTGAGCTGGCACTTTCAGATAGCTTTGAGAAAGGATGAATAAGGAACACCATGATAAAGCTCTCAGAAAGCATTTCCTTTTTAAAAACGTCTCAGATAATTTAAAAGTTTGAGACGTGTAAGTTCTGGAGTATAAATAACCAGCACTTTTAGTGTTTCCTGCTAACATTGTGACTCTCCAAGAAGAATGATTTTAAAAGAAACTGCAGTGAACACTTCAGTGTGCAAAGAGCATAAAGCAGACAACTGTAGCTTATTATAGAGTCACCATATTAATCAAGGCTTTCTGTCATTTTCCAAGAGCAGTCTGACTTTCCAGGACTTCTCTCTGATTATAACTAACCCATTATATTTGTGAAAACTGAGCTAGTCAACCAGAATTTCTTCTCATGTGGTCTTGTGTAGCAGGGGCCCCCCTGGAAAGCAAAGACATGGGGTAAGGTATGAGAAAAGGGTGCCTGTAAGTGTCACTCTAAGAATTTGGGGCAATATGAGGTCTGAAAAATCAACGCTCACATATTTAACTTATGTGAAATGGATGTAAGTCACTGTTGTGATATCATCTGTCAATGTATGCCTTCAAATCCAACAAGAAGGAAGAAATGGTTAGTTTAAAAGTTTACTTCTAGTACATTATTTATTAGTCTGCCTACAGAGCTGGAAACCTACAGAATGGCCTATTTCTCATCTCCTTTCTGGGACTGACATTTCACTGTGACATTCTCTAACCTCTGGGAGACAACTTCACTATTATATAAATCGTATCTTCTCTTGAAGTGATGAAAATGATACATACAAGTACAGCTTTTTTATAAAACCTACTGAATTGCAGCATAACCTGTGTGCAAGCACAACTCAGTACTACATGTGAAAGTGAACCACTCCCATGAAAGATACGAGATTTTTCAAGGACCCATAATACCTCTTGAAACTCCAGAAACCAGCTAAATTCAAGCTTTACAATCATGATAGAAGTTCATGGAGATACAGCTTAGCTAATAAAAAATGCGCTATGGATGTTTTGTCCAACAGAGGGATGATGTGATCTTTGGACAGAACAACATCAGCTTGAGAAGCACAGATAAAACTTCTGGATGCAGATCAGGAGCATATTGATGAAGCCACAGTACTGACACTGACAATAATACATCCTCTACTATCACACAGCAAAATAAATACTAAAAGAAAACTAAATAATCAACAACAACAACACAAATAGCTTTTTATATACGTATAATCAGGAACAAAATTCTACTGCAACACTCTATAACTACAATAATAAAGTACACTCCCTACAGCCCACTCCACTCAAATTCTGTGCCTATGCATTTCCAGCTACTCTCTATCACATTGAATGTGTTCTATGATCAGAAACCACCATGATTTAATAGCAACACATCTTTTTGCATGGCCACAGCAGTGCACCAAGAGAAAGAAATAATTTAATTTGCCACAAAGAACAGCATGTCATTCCATTTCTCTTTTCTTCTACAGGTAGGTGTTCCAAATGCATTTTAAAAATGCTCTTGGACTGATGAATATTTACAAACTGGAGCAGTAATAGCAGCATAAGCATATGAGTTTTATGTAGGCAATGCATTTTCCAATGAAATTTTGGTCATCCTAAGCTAAATATACTCCAAAGTATCCTGTTTTGCTGCTCCAATGCCTAGTTTGATTTCTGCAAGTTCCAGAGACCCAAGCTGCAGGCACCTAAGCTCTAGCAGCATCACCACACTTTCACTATAATTATTCAAAGCAACATCAGAAACATTCTCTGTTCACATCTCTGATGAAGAAGTTCCTAAATGCAGTATTCCGGCCAATTTCATTAATCTGGATGTTCCAGAAAGCATAACCATGCATACATTTTAACTCCTCGTGCAACTCCCATATGCAAAAACCAAACAAACAGGAACTCTGGTCTCATTTGTAGCTTATACAGTTTTGAAAATTAAAATCAAAAGACATTCATCTGAGAAACACAATCTGTGATAAAGCTTGGAATTTTCCAAATTTAGTATGAGCACAAAGGTTAATATTAATGATGGTAATGTTTATGAAGACATATTAGTTTTATTTAAATTATTAAAACCAAATTTACTAAAAACTGAGCTATGATCAGAGCTTGATGTTTAAAAGGTTTGTTTGCACTAATGATTTTAAAGTTTTTTGTTTGTTTGGTTGGTTGGTTGTTTTTTTGTTTGTTTGTTTGTCTTTAATCTAGCCAAGGATATTAATTCTTAGTAATCAAGCGCCTACTTGGGTCCAGAGTTTGTACTTCTACAGAAGTTACAGGTGTAGCATATCGGTATGTAGAAGACAAAATAACAATAATATTATGCCTGTGATATGCAAAAGCACCTGTATTAAACAATAAAAGCAAATTATAAAAATATAAACATTATACAAGGGGAACAAGCAAAAATTAACAGAAGTAACGTGTGAGAAGCTCAATATGTATCATCCCATACTTTACCAACTGTACTGTGTCATATCACATACTTCCATTTGTACAATTATAAATATTTTTAAAAGATCATATTGTTTGTGTGACATTTTACAACTCTGTACTTTTAAAAAATGTGAATAAAAATGATTTGTGATATCCTCATAGTTTTAAATAAAACTTTAAATGAAAAGAATTCAGGAACGCCTACATCAAGATTGTATCATCTCTTGGTCTTTAACACAAAGGTGATTAACAGTAATATAAAGAAGATCATACCAAAAAAGCAGCAAGACTTCTTGGGGGTGAATCCCAGTCAAAGCAACTGTTAATGTAGTAGGCGGCATTTATGAGCACCATGACACAACGTTTCATGCGGATGAAATTTCTCAACAGCAGCTGGTAAAAAGGTGAAAGAATGAAAATATTTCAAAACCTCAAAAGCTTCAGAAGAGGTTCATGTTTATAATATTCTCATTGTTAATTTGGGTAAAGGTTGAGAAAAAATATCATGGTAAACTGTCTAGGTTAAGCTCTATCTCACAGAGAGAGAATAGTATTTTAAAATTAGAGACTTGGAAGACAGAGAATTTATCTAAATGTATCATTGTTATTTGCTGAATTTAGTTCTAAACTATATACAAATTGTTGTCTTCACTCGCACAACTTTGTGACAACTGGAGATCTATTTTTAAAAGCTACTTGAGAAATGTCACGAATTATTTTGTTATTAAGATATCAAGAGTTTTATTAAACAGGCAAGGTTTTCCCCTTTCTTAATTACTTAGAAAATTCTGTCCTTTCTTAATAAGAAGATGCAGTAGGATGCTAACTTGACATGCAAAATCACTGCTGTAAGATCAAACATATTCTTTACATCCAATTTTCCTCCTTCGCAACAACTTCACATGATCACCATGTGTGGTTTAAGTATCTATCAAAGTAACTTTAACTGCATCTCTATCAAGATGAAATATTACAGGGCTAGGTTTAATTCAGAAGATTACCCTTAAATCCACTAAAATGGCAATACACCTGACCAAAAGAAGAAAACAAACCAGTGAATCATTCCATTTCTGTATTGAATGGCATATAAAGTGCTAGGTAGGTAAGATGTGCTCTCTCCCAGAACATCTGGATAGTTTGAAATGCTACTGCATTAGTCATATGTAAAGATTCATTTTTATTTTATTTTTTTCTACATGTGGTATTGTGGTCGGATATTCCAGAAAAGCTAAAAGGAAAAACAAACCACCAAGTGGATATTTAAAGTTTACTCCTCTTGCCATCTGCAGAAAGCACAATGCCATTTTTGGTTATCAAAGAGGGGAGAAGAATGAATCTTGAATAAAAGGCCTTCTTGTTTCCTTGCTGGCATAACAGTGAAAAATGCAGGTTTAGTAAACTCTTTACTCCCAAGAGTAAAGAAATAAATATTCTTTTTAACGAAACACATCAAACAACGCATTCACAATTCATCCAGCAGATAGATTATACTCAAGCCAGAAGTTTTCTACAAAATAAAAATCAGTTTCAAGACTTTTGTCTTTTCACTGCAAACAAAAAAATCCTGTTGCCACAATTCAGTCAAAAGCTCTGTTCTCTCCATATAAAATACATCATTCATGTAACATGAAAAACTGAAAAAAAGCAATTGAAATGCAGAAAAAAGTAAGATGTGTTTACTGTTAAAACTATCAGTGGCAAATAATCAGGAAAAAAAAAAAAGAAAGAAAAAAGAAATAGGGTCCACACATTTCCTACCCAGATGGCTCTCAAAAGTGATAAGGAGTCTTAGTTTGCTTCCACCTGAGATTCAAACCTTACTCCATAAAGCTGTGCAAAATTTGGCTACAGAATGCTGAAAGAGTCTCTACCATACACAAAAATTGAGATCTTTCAGGTCAAGGTTAACTGCAAAAATTTATGCAAGACTTAGTTTACATGCACCTGCACTATAATCTGATATGTGTGGAACCTGATGGTTTCAACTGTGTTCTTATTCACGTATTTCACGGAAATTAAGCTGCAGTTTATAGAGAAGAGATACAATAAAACCACGTATTTTGTTTCTGTCCCTTTCTACCTATCATATTCTTTTGTAAACAGGTAATGAAAATGTTATTCTTTACCCTCAGCAGCGCAATACCAGATATTTAGATGTGCACACTCGATATTAAGGCTTTTGGAAAGGATTAGTGTTTCCTTACTCTTTACCTGTTTAGACAGTCTGTTTTCCTCTTCAATGTACTTCTGTTCTTTGGGCATTAAGGTTCGTATGCTGGCTTTCACCTACGCATTAAAATGTGTGTCAATATTTCAAGCTTACTCGCTCCTTACTAATAACACATGCTCCGATTTGCAAAAATTATGAAGTTTCAAAGTCACGGCTGCCAAGCCCAGGACACACAGATGCACACAGAGGCAAGGGCTGCTGCTTCATGCATTAGCAGCAATAGCAGCAGCAGCAACAAAAAGAGTGGGTGTGCCAGGCATTGGCAGAAGAGTATTCTGTGGTATACATCAAGGTTTAGAGAAAATGAGGAATGACAGAAATTCTCTACAAATCGTGAACAAAAGCTTTCATGAAACTGAACTCTTTAGCAGTACAAAAAAGCCAAAGTTAAGACTTACAGCATTAAAAATCACATCTATTTCAAGATAGATGACCCCCTTTGTTGGCCCTGTCAGCTGCTTGTTTTTCAAGACGTAGGCTTTCTGTTCACCATTTTGAATCTGCAGGAAAAGGACATGACAGCCGTCTGTCTCGCGGTCTCCACTGAATACCCCCCCCCGGTGACCCCTGACCCCCAGCTGCTGAAACTGACAGAGAACCCAAAACAACTGTGGCAAGTCTGACAAGTACCTGTTCATTACCAGGACCGAGTCTGTCAGGAAAAATTAACTATCATGGGATTCAACATGGCCGTGAATGGAGTATGTTAAAATTTTAGTGTTCTTATTACAGACCTTGGTTGAGAAATGACAGACACAGAGCTGCAAATCTCTCTCTTTTTTTTTTTTTCCTTCTTCTTCTTCTTCTATTTTTTTTTTTCTCATTCTCCCCCCTTCAGCAGGAAGAATACAGACTGGTGTGTCAGGTGAATGAAACTTACAGACAGCAGTGGTATCGCAACTTTGCCTAGAAAGTCAGCACTCCGATCGCGGTCCTCATCATAAACTGTCACTTCAAGCACCGAGTGGATGTCTTTAATATTGCTACAGAGGGAAAAGCACACATGGAGGAGAGAAGTCACCTACACCAGCAGTTACCAAGGACAAAAGCGCGAGAGGTTAGCAAAACCAGAAACTTGTGTATATTTTCCAAGCCACAGCAGAGAACAAAATCCAAGAAAATGAGGCTTCCCTCCATGTAACCCCAGCTCTCTCCAGGAGCTGCAGCAACTGCGCTCTGCAAGGCTTTGCCAGCAGAAGTTTTCTGAAGGATGTTGCTTTAAATTTCCTACCTGGCATTTGCGCTGCGTGAGCTGCAAGGAGAGCCAGCGCGGAGGAGCACTGGGGATTTACCACGGCAAGCAGCAGGCTGAGACTCACAGCCACCCTGAACACTGCTACCTCTGCAGCAAATCCTACTGCAAACACTGTGCTGTCTGCAGGCTTGTAAATGAAAACAATCATCAGCTACACGAGGCATCCTTGTAAAGAGAATGAGCTCTTTAATTCTAAAATCCTTGCTTAACTACAAACACACAGCAGTCATTACAACAACTTAGGAACAAGAAATAAGAAATGACGTGTTTTTCAGCTAGTTCTGTTTTTTGCCTGCAAGCTATTAAACACTCCACCACCGTGGACAACAAATGTCGCTGTACATTGCAAACTCTCAAGTGAAAAAAATCACATTCCTTATGCAGAGAGAAAATACCAAAATTGTTTGAGAGAACTCGTCTTTGATCAAACAGCTGATCCAGGAAATATGAATTCAAGCAAAGCACTTCAGCTTCACTAAAATATGTGCCTCCAGAGGAAACTGCATTGCTAGTCCAAAATTAAATAACACATTTGAGGACAAGCAAAATAGTCTGTGCAGATATGTGTGTAAGAGAGGTGAAAACTTTCCTTGAAGGTCTTTTGAGTTTTTCTATTTAATTCCTGATTAGTCTTTTGTCCTGTATGAAAGCAGGCAACTCCTTATGCAGAGAACACTGTTGAGCAGTGGAGGTTGATTAGTTATCGTTTCTATTAATAGATAATTAAAAATAAATTAATGAAGAAATTAGCATGTTTGTACAGATACACAAATGAGAACTATGTTAATAAGCTAATGGGAAGTACAACTATTGTGAGAGTTTTTCTTTTGTTCAGAGTTCATTCCTGAGAGCCAACTGCAGGGTAAGGAAGGCTGCGGATGCCAAGCATATGAGTGACAGACTTAGAGGAAAAAAATATGAAGATTAAAATCAGACTGTGATTTAAGATCAATGGCATAACAGCATTTTCACTTATGCTAAAGTGAGATAAGTGTACACAAAGCTAAAAGCTCTATTATTTTTTCAGTGGATTGTTAGCTGATTTCAGCAGCAGAGAAACATGCAGCTGATCAGTTTTCTACTCACTGATGTAACATTCCAACAGACAGAAAGAAAAAAAAAAGGCAACAGAGCAAGACAAATAACATGAACATTTTGTTTGTGGAAGACTTTTTTCTACTTTGTCAGAACCTTTTACTGTGTTCAAAATAACACAGGGATTAAAAAAAAAGAAAGAAAGGAGAAAGGAGAAAAAAAGAAAAAGAAAGAGAAAGAGAAAGAGAAAGAGAAAGAGAAAGAGAAAGAGAAAGAGAAAGAGAAAGAGAAAGAGAAAGAGAAAGAGAAAGAGAAAGAGAAAGAGAAAGAGAAAGAGAAAGAGAAAGAGAAAGAGAAAGAGAAAGAGAAAGAGAAAGAGAAAGAGAAAGAGAAAGAGAAAGAGAAAGAGAAAGAGAAAGAGAAAGAAAAAGAAAAAGAAAAAGAAAAAGAAAAAGAAAAAGAAAAAGAAAAAGAAAAAGAAAAAGAAACAGAAAGAGAGAAAAAGAGAAAAAGAGAAAAAGAGAAAAAGAGAAAAAGAGAAAAAGAGAAAAAGAGAAAAAGAGAAAAAGAGAAAAAGAGAAAAAGAGAAAAAAGAAGACAACTGCATCACTTCCCAATAAACTAAACACTTAAGACCTCATTTTGCCCAATAGCAACATTATATTGTGAGAAGTGCAGTTGGCAAATAGAAATTACAAATGCAAAATTCAAAGACCATAATTCAGAAAAGCATGAATGCATTTAAAATTCATTCCTTTATATAGTTTTTGAGTAGTTCATTAAGGTTAACAACCACATTTTACTGAAGGTCACAGAATCTTTTTTCCACCCAAACTTCAGGGCCAAAACCACAGTAGTAAGCCCTTGAAACTCCACTGAAGATAGAAGAAGTCTGGAATGCTCAGTATGTCTCGTTTCTGGTTTACAAGAAATAAACTTGCTTTTTTACCTTTTAAATAGTAAATGTTGCCTTTTCTCTATTTTATTTTTCATGTTTTTAACCCTCAAAAAAGTGTGCAGCTGTGTGGTTTAGAAATGGCAGTATGTCATCATTGGTTACTTTCACTGGAACTTGAGGTAGGTACCTTTGATTTACACATATATTCCCTTCAAACAAACAAACAAAACAACACAAAACAAAAGAACCACCATGAAACACTCACAAAACCAAAACACCTACAATGTGAAGATTTTGTTCCACTCTGGATTGAGGTTCTTGTAGACCGTATGTGTCAGCAGTCTGTCATTATTCAGTTCAACTACACAAAATGGGTCACTTTTACCTATGAAGAGAGAATTTGGAACAAATTTTATGAACTGAGAAAATACACCATGAGCAACTTCTAAATCAAAATTGTTTGTTTTTCTAAACTTTAAGTCAATGAAGAATCAATTCAGCTAAGTCCTGTGGTCTGCATTTTATTCAAGATCATGATAACAGACTGATCATCCTTGTAATCTATTAAGATTCTTCAGTAAAATAACATTTTTTTTGTAAAGGCAAAAGGAAAGGAGAAAAAAAAAGAAAAGTGAAAAGAAAAAAATTACCATATAGTTTTTATCTCATCAAAACCAGTATGTTCCTAAAAGGTGCCAAGCGCCCTTCTGACACAGCTAAGAGAACTATACTTTAATTGTGCCAAAACTATGTTGACTGCAATTATAACATTATTAGAGCATTTTTATATGTTGAAAAAGTATTACTCCATATTATTTGTAATAACATAGCACCCATGATACTTATCCAAAGATTACTATGTTCTACATGTTTCATGCTGCACAAATCCTTTTCCCCAAATCAAAAAGACTTAAAGACAGTTTCAGATAAAAGCCTAACAAAAGAGAGAAAATAGGCAAGTACAATTAAACAATGAGAAAATATCAGCTGGAATGATGGGCTGCAGTCTCAGCACAGCAGAAGCTCAAATGTGGTTGAGATTTTTGTATACATTAATGCACAATGAAGTAGCTTTGCACATATTTACAAGAAGGTCCCCCAGCGTGAAAGCCACCACAGATAAAAGTACGAAGATGATGCTTTAAAAGTGTAATATGTAGATAATGGAAATTGTATGATTGACTGATACAGACATTTTTTGTTTGTTTGTTTTCTTTTTTTAATCTAAAGAGAAGGAATGGGTAAAGAAAGTACGTGTGTGTGCCTCTAAATGTGTGGCAGCTTACGAGTAAAGGTGAGCTGTGTTCAGCTACCAACCAAAGAGACAGGAGAAAAAATCACCCAGACTAAAATTTTAGGGGGATGATGTACAAGTTACACTAAGCTTTTTCTTACAAAGCCAGGATTTGTATTTGGAAAGGAGAAGAAAGAAATTAGACATCTGAGTCTCATGTTTAGCAACAGTTCAGCCATGTAAAAAAGGGCCTTCCCAAAGACGGAAGAAGAAAGAAAGGAAGAGAAAAAAAAAAAAAAAACATGAGGGGGAATGATGAGAACACGGTTGCAATAAAGAGCTGATAAAGCGAAAAAAATAGTTAACTAATATTTAAATAATGATAGTAATAGCCAAACAGAGAGATCCTTCCTACCTATTTTGTTTTTATCCAGTAACTGAAAGGAACAATCCAATGCTTATCATTTTGCTGTCCTATCAATTAGCAAAATGAAACTCATAGACAACCAGGTATGCTAAAGGCAAATTTAAACATTGTACAATGTCAGTAGTTCTAGCCTGGCTGACTTCTGTGCCTGCTTACCTTCACCTTTGGCACAGCATACAAGGGCACGTATTATTTTCATTTAAGGCTACAAATACATTAGTACAAAGCTGGAAAACAAATTGCTACTTCCAGAACCCGAGGAAACTTTGTCAGAAATTAACAACTGAACTGCACACTAGAGAGTAGAGCATTCACGTCTCTGGACTTTCTTTGGATGGCAAAGTGTTTAAAACTTACGGAGTGTTGGCTTTGGCCTTCCACAATCAAATCTAGCACACTATGCAATTGCATTTCACAGTGTCTTCAATAATTCCGTCATGCTATGTCATGTATTATAAGAAGCCATAAACTGAGTAGCTCAATGGGTCTACATTAATGATATTAGGGAGGCATGTAATTTGTTTCATACCTTATTCAAATGACAATGAAATCAATATTTAGACAAAGCTGTCCAGGGGTCAGATCTTCCAAACTACAATATTGATTCAGACTACATCAGAGGTTAATGTGCATATTATTAACTTTAATGATAAAGAATAATTGTTTTAAATGCATTGTAAATTACAGTTAGAACAGACGTTTACCTTCTCTCGAAAACAGAGTATCACTGAATCTTTCCCATTAAACGTGAAAAAGGACTAACTTATTAGTCACCAGAGATGAATATATGATGTTTTCCTGCTTGATGTTTTCCTGCTTCATAACAAGCCTAAATAGTTGTAGGAAACTTCAAAAAATCATATTTATTTACCTTCTCTAGATTTCAGTATTTGGAAAAAAATTATCATAAACCACAAGATAGTTAGAGTAACAAGGCAGAACTGACACAAAAGGTGAGCGAGGTGTTATCTCCTTTTTCACAGCATCATCAGTCATATTTGCATATGACAGGGAAATGTGATTTGTGCTTATTAGTTGTATACAGATACAGTAAAAACTTGCTAGAGTGTCTAGAGGTCCTGTCTGTAAAAAAAGGGGAAGTATTTAATAGATTAATTTATTTCCTGCATCTGTTGACACACACTTTTTCAGTGACTCTCTTTATATATTTATATGAACATAAATCCATTTAAGAACACTATATAATATGTATCATTAATCACAGAGGTCCTCAATCAAACCAAAGTCAAATGGTTATCAGAAATAAAAGAATCCCTCTCATGCTCAGCTTTTCAAGTCTCTCCCCTACCCCCTGAAATAAGTTGAAAAGAGTTTGAGATATTGACAAAAGGAAATATTATGAGATGGTACAAAGTAAGGCCCAAATACGTTGGTTCCCAAGTAGAAGTTTCCTTGCTATGAATATCCTTACTAAGGCACACTGCTTTTACCATATGAGGAGGCTATGAAGTTCCCATCTGCAAGGCCCTTCACCATCGCCTATGGGCACTCCTTCCGTATGCTAAAACGCTCATAACTAAGCGGGGTATCTGAAAGAACACTCTTAGCTGACATGCTAAACATATGGTACGTGCAAATGTTATTTGGATACCAACCCAAATAAGTGAACATGATCCAGAAAGACAAAGCCAGAGAAATGTACAAGTACTTAGTGAAACTCACATCCATCTGTCATCTTTCAAGTTTTCATTATTAGAAAGAACAACTACAATCTTACCTCTCACTGACAGCCATGGCAACCTCCTGCATTGCAAGTGTTTAAAGTAATGGGAACATTCCTAATGAAAGTCTTAAAAGAACATTAAAATATAAAAGACTGCATCTTATGTCTCCTCAGTCTCTAGGACTAAGGAAATCCAAGAACTTACAACATATATTCATCACTGCACTTTTCAAAACCATTACCTTAAGTACAACACATGCTCTAACCAAGCCAACCTCAGACAAATTCTGTCTAGTTAATGCAAGTGGCAATTTAAGAAGAAAAAAAAAATGCTTTTTTTTTCATTTTAGTATTAAAGTCATGCGTGTTCAGAAATTTGATATCCATCTAGCAGTCCTAAAAGTAAACTTTAAAACTTTCAATTAGACTTGTGCTGCCTAAGCTCAATTACATCAGTCTAAATTATATCATCATCACATGTACGCTTTTCACTACAAACTGAATCATGACTGTCATATATTACCACCTGTCATAACCTGTCATATGTTAAGAAATTTTACCCAAACCTATGTATTTACTGAGGCTGCTCTGTGCCTTTTGTAGGCCTCCAGCCTCTGATTTGATCACTTTAGAGGTACTTAAATTTATCGATCAGGATGACATCCACAAACTGCATCCAAATATAGCCCTAAACGTGTGGGCTCCGTGCTGTGCAAGACCACCACCTCTACTTAAGGAATTCACACGTTAATAGCATGCCCCCAGCTCCACTGAAACCAGCACCTATGATTTTGAGTAATCCCATGACCTCAGTGGGACTAATCACTATTATGCTTGGCACTGTTTGAAGGAATTCGTAAGACAAGTAGGTAATAAAACCAATGAAGTACACCTTCCCAGTAACTGAAATCAAACCTGCAGTAAACCTCAATAAGAAGTCAAACAAATCTCATTAATCCACTTTCTTGCTGTAATGTTTCATGCTTTTTGGACTCTACTTGTAAAGTCCTAAGGGCTCCTAAAACGATGGAAATAAAGTGCTAATTTAAATAATACTCATGGTAGTCCGGAAGAGAAATCAGTTTTTCTTTTGATGGATCTTTCTCACCCTTTTCCCCTCTTTAGACATTGCAGACCCATACTACCTGAGAATTACACCTAGAAGATATTCTACTTCACAATGTAAGCTCTTGCTTAAAAAAAATAAAGAACTCCTTATCTTTTGCAGTCTCCCGCTTTATTCATTAAAACAGAGATTGCATCTACTTTGGCAGATATCCTTGTTTGTGCTATGCTATATTGCACGTAATGTTTAGACAGTCAGCAAGACTGGAATGCCATCTGAGATTACTTCGCTTAGGTCTATGTGAAGTATTTTACTTCAATCAACATTGCATTCCTCATGTGGCACACTATAAATGCATTATTTAAAACATGTCTTTTACCTCTCACCTGGTCTCTCAGAACTACCACATGGCCCTAGATGAACTGAAAACTCATCACCAGCAAAAGTCCAGTTCTACAGCAATGCTTAAACTGCAAGGGAGGTTAATCTGGGACTAAAGAGATCTTAGTTGTTACTTGCTTCAACAGTCTTAGTCCCACATGGTCTAGAAAGTCTTTGTAAGTTTGTAGATCAGATTCATTACGTGAAGTTCAGAATGCTGGTGACTGGAACAACTCTTCTGCTCCTGCAAGTACATACAGAGCTCTTTTTCACCTTTAAAAAGACTTAAATAGTGACAATTTTGAATTGGTTCTCAAAATACTTAGAAAATCAAAACAACAAAACCTTAACCTCTAAATTATTTTATCTTCTGATTTTTTTTTTCTTAAGTAGCTACAGCACCGCATTACCTAACAGTTCTGTTGTGTTCTGCATCTAGGAAAGTTGAGGAAATGCCCATTTCACCCATTCACAGACCACTGGATATCTGCATTCCTAGATCAGCTCACTCGTTATGCTGGAGCTCATCAGCAAGCATAAAAGATGCCAGGTAACTTGTGGACTCTTAAGCACTGATGTCCTAGGCCTGACAGAAGTTTATGTGGGGCACCCATCTCACAGCCATGTGCCACTGCTGCTTATCCTCCAGGCTTGAGGTGAGCCACAGCCTGTCCAGGATGTCACTTCTAGGGGGCAACAAATTCTGCTAAGACAACAGCATGGACTTCACCCCAAATTCAGCTTCCAAAGTACCACTTCCTTCACAACAGATGGAATGATGCAACCAATTCAGATGCTAGTATCTTTTATATATATAACTATGAACTTTACCTGAATGTTAGAGCTGTCAGATTGCAATACAATATAATCTGTATTTATGGGCAAGTTAAACAGATATGCCCTTCAATAGTCTCCAAGGAACAAAGTTGTCCAATGTTTTTTTTTTTATTATTCTTTGTAGACTGTCTTCCCAGCAAAAATCTTCCCAGTAATTCTTCCAAATAGGGACTTCAGTTCAACATCATTGTAATTCCATGCTCACTTTCTGGCTCCACTTATACACAAATACTTTTCCCTGATAAAAACCTATCAGAGCTTAAATTTACATTTCTTTCTTTCCATGTTTTGTACAACTTCAACTCTGATATTCTTTCATTATAGAGCTCTATTAAATGTAAGCATTTGTCTCCAGAAAACTGCATGCCAGCTCTATGTTATTCAGATAATACTGTAAAAAGGCAGACTTAAGTAATTAAACGTATGGCAACATCCATATTTTATGCAGTAAGATAATTACCTGCTTTAGACAGGAAAAAAACACCTGTGCACCTAACATCATGCTTTTCTGTTTTCAGTCTTTGAGAAATCAGCTTGTAGGAAAGAAAATAAAAAAAAAAAAACAGACCATCAGCCATCACGCAATGACTTTTTCTTTCCTAGTCAGAGCTGCCATTGACTCTTACAACCAGCTATCACTGATGCAATTGGTTTCCAGAGTAGATTCAGGCCATGAAGTATATGGCAGACCTACCTGTCCCTTGAAAACTTAATGCACTACGTAAGGATTAACTCACGAGGGTCTGCAGATAGCATGGGGCTAGATCCCTGTGAGTCCTGTGGAGATGTTTCTACTGTGGCTATAAAAAGTATGCATTGATTCAGTATACACCCAGAAACAATTTCCTAATTTCATTTTTTGTTTCCAAAAGAAAAAAAGAAAAGAAAAAAAAAAAGAAAAAAAAAAGAAAAAAGAAAAAATAACCATGTGGCAGGTTAAATGTAGATTGGAATCTAACATTTACTTGTTACTGGTCAGTCCATAAAGTTATATAAGCTGATAGAAACCCAACTTCAGTGTTTGCTACGATTGTAAGTAGACCACAAGTCTTATTCCAGACTAAACATTACATGATTTTTTGTATTGTTCAAACTACAGTATCAAAACTGAACTAGAATCAGAAAGACTACTAAAGACATTTTGGATAGTTTCAAGATTCAATAGTAGATTTCAGTTCCATTTCTGCTTCTAAAAGTCAAGTTCATAAGACACAATTTCATAAAACTAATCCAAGTTTAACTTGGTTATAAAAGCTGAAATATTGTTTGAATATTTCATAGGTTATTATGGTTCTCCCCTAACGCTGGCCATGCCTGTCCATTACAGACCTAAGTCCCCGCAGCCAAAAAATGCCTTTATTTTTTGGGAAGACAAGACAGCCAGTTCATGACTCTGGGGGGCAGTGCCACTCATGCAGACGCTAATGTCACTAATGTTGTTCCAAGCTCCCTGCCAGCCAGCTGCCTGCAACAGAGCAGTCAGTCTGACCTTTGGCCAGGAGAAGGAATGGCTCAATAGCATGAGAAGCTGCCTTATCTAATGGATTAAGCACAGGACCCAAGCCAAATGCCAGCTTTGACAAGGACTTGCTCTGTGGGCCTTAGCTGAGTCCGTTAACCTTTCTTAGTTCTCCATCTTTAAAATGGAAATGGTAAGTCCTCTTCGGCAGCATTGCAACGGTCTGATTTCATGAATGTTCAAGGCATGTTACCAGGCGATTCAGCGCAGTGCCAAAACCTTGCTCAACTCATTTCAGCAGAATATTTACAGGAAAACATGGTAACGATCTCAAATAATTTCACTGGATATTTAATTCTAAATGTTATGGTTAATTGAAAATGTCTTTTAAACTCTGAGTTTGCCATTAGTAACCTAAAACTGCTACTTTAATTAGGAAAGAAAAAGGAGTTTTGCAGTACATGATATTGGACTGATGTCTTCAGGTAAACCATACGGACAGGATCAGGCGAGATTTTATCTACCAGAGAATAGTGTCCATAGCTTTCATTACTTTGTGAAGATAATTCAAGTGTATATTGAAGTCTGGGTGCACTAATTGACAGAGCAAATTACTTTTGGAACCATAATTCCAAAGGGCCTTTGAATTTATTCCTTCAATTTTATATGTACAGACTTCCACACCTTTTTGAATTTAACATTTGTATACGTCATTCTGACATTTGCTAGCATTTGAGAAACAATTTCAAAGACTATTTTTGCACAAAAGGTATTAAGACATCTTAGTAGAACAGATTTTAGAAAACTCATTTACATTCTGCACATCTAGCGACCTTGGTTTCTTCATTCCACTTTCAAATATTTTAATCAAAATTTTAACATGGAATTTTCTTAAAAGAAAGGCTGAATGCCATACATAAAACTTAAAAAGAAAAAAAAAAAAGAAAAAAAACCTCTCATTTTCTATGCTTGCATTTCAAATACCAGGTTCTGAAACCTCAGTAGTCCCCCCAAAATGCAGGAAACTGATTAATAATGAGGTCAGAAACACAAATAAATTAACTTCTAATGAAGACTGGAGACACAGTAATCAAAGTGTTAAAAATTCATTTCATGCACATCTCATTTGCCTCTTAGCTGATATTTATCACATAATTCTGTGAGAAAGTAGAGGCCTAAGATGCTCCAGATAAATGTCTCAATTAATTGTACAGAGGTAGCCCTCTTTGAGCTGAACCAGAGCTGTGAGCTCTTTATTAAAAGCACTATTCTGTAGCCTGTAACCTTGTTCCTTGACTCCTCTCTAGTTTCCAATTTAAACAAGTCCCCATGCGGCCCGCTCTAAAGGGCTTTGTCTCCCTGTCATTGTTAAGAGAGCCGAGGCATCCTGGAAGTGTGAAATCAGACCTCATGAGCTGAACGGTTCCCCAGGGAACGCCGGACCGCGCAGAAGGTCAAAGTCATGGGCTGGACCATCTGAAAGCGTCTGATCGCCGGTCTGTGACACAGCAAGTGGGGTGGGGGTGGGCGAGAGGCAGGCGAGGGGGCTAGAATCGAGCACGTCTTAATTAAAGCCCAAAGACAGCAAAACAAACTGTTTTCTCGGCAGACTGTCACGAGGAGCTCAGATTTTGCTCTGCTAATGAATCTGAGTTGCTAACTATTATTCCTGAAAAATAATGGGACTTGCGCTGACGCTGATAAAACCTGTAGCACATCTTTTCCCACCGTGAAGGTGGGAAGGAAGGAAGCCTTCTCGTCTATAACAAGGCAGAGTTTTACATTTTATTTCAGGTTATCAGGAAAAGGATGAAACTATATGCCCCCAAAAAAGGAGAGGCAAACACTGTGAAAATAGCAGGTTTCCCCTCACCCTACTTATGTACAACTTTGCAGCAGAAATTTACTTATTGCTTTAAGTGACACTATTTCACTTTGGAAAGGTCTATTGCTGTCCAAACATCCCGTGGCTTGGGTAAACAGAATGTGTATTAATTTCAGAGATCAGCTGACAAGATGAATCCGTTATACCTTACATTTTACTGCATTATCAGAATATTTCCTCATTTAAAAGGACTTCACCATAGCCATACAAGCAACTACTCCAGTGCTCTGCAAGCAGCTGAACCCTTGAGAAAAGCTGGATGACTTCCAGAAGAACCACAAGAGAGCAAAGACATGGGGGAGAGGGAAAAATACAACTTCTTTTAGCTGAATAGAACAAAATGTAAACTGTATTGTCAATAACATAATTTCATTTGATAGATTATAGATGTTTGCTTGTTTGGCAAACATTAGGCAATATTAAAATATAAAATATAAAAAGGCAACATTAAAATATAAATATTTTATATGAAATAACAGCTGCTGTGACCAGAATTTCCAACAGAACACGATTTTGTACTGGTGACAACCGCAGAGTTTTGTTTTACCAACAGAAAGTACTCTGTGGCTGATGTCAACAGACACTTTAACCAGGGAAGATGTCCTGATAAACCGGCCAGCACTCTCCAAGGCCCTGGTCCTGCCGGATGCCCTGTGTTTCAGCGCTCCCTGAAGTCAGGGAAAGGCTTCAAGCACCCATCAGGAACCTCTCATCTCCTCAGTGGCTCTCACTTTCCTAGGCAAGTCATTTCCGTGAAAGCGGGCAGAGTGAAGAGGAGTCTGACTCCGTGTTTTTCTCAGATATTGTTCAAACTAAGTTATGGCACATTCAGACAGCACCCCCTTTTCGGGCAGGTAGTGACCATTTTCTCACCTGCCCACGGCTTCACTGAGATTTCAGTCTGCCCTGCCATCTTGTTCAGTGCATGTGTGTGTATCTGGGAGTTGTAAAATGAGGCCTTAACCATCACCCTTACTCTCTTTTTCCTTCTATTTTTTTCCTCTCCCTCTGTTTAAAAATCGGTCTTAACCTTAATGATTTGAAGTGCAGCGTCCAACACCCGGCTATTAACGCGGAAGAAAAAACTACCCTCAACTATCAACAGTTTATTAGGGGCTTAACTGAAGTGACCTACTGTAGAAGTATTCAGCTGAACAAGACTATGGGCTTTCTCTCTGGAAAGGAGGAGAATTGAGGGTTTCATTAAAAAGTAATTTGTGCTTTTTACTCATTCATTCAACGGGAGTCTCAATTGCTCTTTATTCAAACAGAGTTAATACAGTATTACAATGCTTCTCAATGAATGTATGGTAACAAAAGAAAAATTTCACGTTTTGAAAGGAAAAAAAAATATCTTTGTAACTGTGTAGTAAGACTGATGACTACTTAAAAGATTACAGAAATCTTTTTTCCATCTATACTTATGTTTAATGATGGAATATTATGGATTTTAAAAATCCATTCAGTCCAAACTAATAAATTTTGATTTATTACTGCATATGAAAAGATTCCTGAAAGTGAAATGGGATATGTTCAACACACAGGAAACAGAGCAAATCAGACGGGTACAACACAGGTGTTTCAGCTACTTTTCAGACTCAGGGAAGGGCAAAAGATTAACTGTGAAAAAAATGATATATTAAGAAGAGCAAACTACTCCTGGGTTTTTATTCACATAAGCAACTCTTAATTGCGCAAGTTATACTACTGATGACAGTGTTCTCTAAACTGACTAGTAAGTATTGCTCAGCTGAACATAGGTGAAGGATTTTTTCTTTTTTGGTAGTTTTTACAGACATGATTTACTGACAATCAACAAATGCCTACTTGTAAATATTACTACTTAAATTTTAATTTGAAATTATCTGTACATGCCCACATAAATTAAATTAATAAGAACCCATTGTCCTCTTTTCAAAATACCAAATACTACTATCCAACATTTGCATGGATTTCTGTTACATCTAGAATACACAGCCTTTTTAAAAAGCATATATACTGTACAAATGCTAGTGAGCAAAATACTAAGGACACGGGCAAGTTATTGTGTGTTCTTCCCAGTCTTCCTGACTGTCATTCTAAATGTAATGTCTGAAAATTTTTGGTAGCTCTGTACATCTTTAATTGAATCAAATGTATTTCCAAAAAATCTGTTCAACCAGCACAAATGACATGTTGATCTGGAAAAGTCGAAGACTGAACGAGGTCAGGGACTGAATTATCCCATTTGCCCCTGAATAACTTAATCTCTCTCTCTGTTCAGACCACATTGGATTATAAGGTCAAAGCAGAGTGAGGAATCTTTAGAAGCATTTCTACAAGCTCCCCAAAAATAGAATCTGTTATTTTGTGCGCCACAAACTGGAAGATCAGTTTCAGCAATTAAATGTTTACTCTGTTACCTTGTCTAAGAAAAAAAATACTGGTACTCATGCTAATTTGAACAAAACCATTAAAAGAAAGTATCATCCTATATATCTATATCTGCTCTTGTAGTAAAATATTTACATCCAAATTGCACTCAAACGAGCTATATTAGGATAGTTTGCCTTTAAAAAAAATTATAAAGATGGTTATTTTCTGACAGAGAACGAGCTTGTTTTGCTCCATTTAACCTTTGCAGTATGAAGGTGATTATACTTTCAGGACATAACTTGGATATTTCTGAAGAAATATATTCAGTATGGCTGGGATACTTTTCCTGTGTTTTGAAAAGAAACAGGTTTAATTATCCAATCATCCTATATAACTTAAAATAGAAAATAATATATAAAAATTCTTATTTCCCTTTTTAAACAGACAAGCACTACTTAAAGGAAACTTTACATGTGTTTGAAATATCTGAAACCAAAAGCAGCCTTGCTATGTATCTGGCAGGTGCCAAACAATTATTTTGGCAAAAAATTCTATCTAAAATTCTATCTGAAAAAGTTCTATCTATATCTATCATCTTTCATTTCCCTTGTCTGTTGAACTCAGCTTTAATAGATACAAATATACAAAATAATCCAAATTAGAAAAAGAAATCTTGAAAAAGTATCTCATACAGTACTTTCTGCAGGACCTCTGATGGGGTCAAAATATGTATTTCACCCTTCTCAGAAATAACCTACATAGGAGTCCACTAGCATTAGAATGATTTGCTGCCTTGCTTACAAAAGTTTTGTTTGTATGTCTGAGGATCTTTTTAATGAGGAGAAGGTGAGACTAAGCAAGCAGGCAATAATATTTTGATAAACTTAACCATCTTTTAATCACTTTTAAAAAGGCCTAGTACTACTATTTACTGTCACAGAAACTAAATGAGTCCTTGCCTGTAACATCAGCTGCCATCAATGCTTCTGCTCGGATGACCTTCACCTGAAGAAATCCCACGTCCTTCATGTTATGGAACATCCTCATTGGACTCTAAAAAACAATAATAAGAAATACAATTCTAGATTGTAAAAAGGACAAAATGAAAGCAATGTTGGTAGCTTCTTCCCTCTCCCAAATATAAGTTAGTGTAATTCTAACATATTCACACTTTTAATTATTATTTTCTGCAAAACATGCAGTTGTTGGTGTTTCTTTCAGTATTTTGCAACTTTAACTTATCAATCAAAAACACAAAGGAAAAATTATAATATAAATGATTAAATATGCTAATTCTACTGACTTAATCCCCCTAATAGCACATAAACAACTCTCCATCACAATTGTAAATTACATCAATGTATTAACAAAATTAATACAAACATTTCATCTCCCTGAATACTTTTGTGAAATCTGTGCTCACATTTTCCCTTTGAAGGCTCCAAGAATATTTTGAACAGTGACTTAGGACCAGTATCAATTTCATTGTTCTTGATCATTATATGTAAGCCTGTATGCAGCATATATGCAGCAAATAATATGAGCAAAAACAATCAAAAGAGGATTCTAGCAATTTAACACTTTTCATAATAAACACAGGCAATAAAAGATTGAAAAAAATGAATGAGAAGATAATTTCAATTACACAGCAAAAAAGGGTTTACTTTTTTTTTTTTAACCATCAGTTTCTGCAGTATCTAATTTTTCTTCCTTTTTTAATATATGTAAAGAGCAGAGTAACAATTGCATTTACTCATCCTATGTAGTTATATAAAGCTGCTTGGAAGCTGCATTCAGTTTTTTCAAATGACCAAATGTAACAAACTGGGGGTATTGTAGCAGCTAGGCATGGTATGCCAAAATTTTTAAGCTCCAACTTTGAACGTAATTTAAAAGTTGCAGAACTTCAAATGCTGGTACATCAAATTCAATTTTGATTTTGCAATCAATTAATAGCAAATACGACATTAACATTTAGTTTCTTCATAACCTATGGGAAGAACTCCAAAAGAGGAAACTAAAATTAGATTTTTAAATCCATTTTAAATTATAATCATATGTGGCCTAATTTTGGGTTACTTTTGCAAGTCCTGTTCATAAATGCTAGCTGGTACATTTATTTCTAAACATTTTAACATCTGAAAAAAATGCAAAATGTTCCCGTGGCCATTTCTAATATTTTAATTAGGTATGTGAAGGTATGTTAGCAGGTGAAACCTTTTTTTACTGCTTATCATAATGTCTAGATTTCTAGAATATGCGACCACCAGGTAAACACCAGGTCAAAAATTCTGAAATTTATTATGAATTCAAAACTGACTATTAAGGACAACCACAATAACATCACTTATCTAAAAATCACAGGTGCTGCTTAAATGCAATATTAAATGTCGCAAAAATCTGATGCATAGATAAAATCCTTTAAAACGTTAGACGTATAATATACATCTCCCTCTTTCTGTCAACAAGGCATTCTAACAGCCCAATCACAATCTGATTAATTAATTTCAGAAGCCCCAACTGACTATTTATTGTTTACAGTGAAGGTTTGTCCTTAGTATCCTGACCTGAGGAACCCAGTTAAGCGCAGTACCACACGTGCAACATACTTACAAATATGCATGTATGTCATCACAGGAAAATGGTTGATAATTTTTATTTGTTTTTAATAGGTTTATAATGAGAAATAGGGTTTAAAAGTACTGACGGTGAACTTTAATCAGCACACACTCAACCCTCTGCTTGTGTGCTTACATGCAAGCTGAAAGTGGCAGAGGTGGTGGTACAGATAGCAGTGTTATAATTCAGATCCATGCTGGCACCATCTCGCATTTACTTCAATAATGATCGAGGTTTGGAAGCTCCTTATCAGAGCTCGTACTGCAACGGAGATAATTCTGCTCTAATACCATGATGAAAGTGAAAGGACTTAACAAACAGGTTTTCACGTTTTACGTGTTTCACAATGACTGAAACAAACACCTAGCTTCAAAAAGAAAACAAAGCAAAAACAAAGCAAAATAAAACACCAAACAAACACAGACCAGGACAAAAAACTGCTCCCTTTCCTGCAATGCTGTACATCCTCCCCTCTCCAAATTTCACCCAGCAAATTGCATGTTCTGCAAAAAGGCACTGGTACTGTATTCCACTTTGCTACCTTTGTTAGCATCCCACAGAACAATTATTTTTGAACTTTAGTTCCAGCAAGTCAGCTAGTTTAGATTACGTGCACCCCGTGACAGTGGAGACTAGTGAAAATGTATACAGCGCTACTGCACAGACTCTGGGAGAAGCAAATGACTTTAATACGTTACTTTAAATACATAACTTTAAGTAATGATTTATCAGATCATATTGTCTTCTTATTTATGATTATTGTTGAAGGCCTCAAAAACCTATGGTTTCTGAAGCCTGAAATTTCCATAGCAGAGGAATCTGTGATTTGCAGTGAATCTTTTCAGCCCTCAATAGATGGGAAAAGATTGAAATGCTCTGGAGATGAGTCCTCTTTATTTTTTTAATGAAAGGCTGTATAATATATTTTCTGTATGGCTGCAGCAGCTGTCAGGGAGAGCATCTCAGTTCAGCTCTATTATGGGAGAAGCAATACCCCATCCTATGGCATCGAGATACACTGAGGGGCCAGTACTGATTGACAGCTTGTCACCATGACGTCTTATTCCATCTCTGTTATGGAGAAAATTAATGTCACACCACCAGCCTTATGACTCACTGTCATCTTAGAACTGCTCACCTTTTATCAATGCTCTAAATAACATTTCAAGCCCATCGTCTCACGGTGGACAATCTGGTCAAGGGACATTAAATCGGATGACTGTGAAATGTCATAATAAAAATGGAATGCTAACAACTTCTTCTCTAAACTAGCTCCTCTGGTTTTTAAACTATGACAAGGGGGACCATAGGTTCAGCACACCCGTTCTGAAAAGGTCATACAATCTCTCTTGGTCTGTACCCATTAATGCGCCCCCCTCCTCACCCCAAAAGGAATTAATCTTTTCAGACAATTGTGGTAAAATAATGGTTCAAACAGTAATGCCTGTTTAATTTGTAAGGCTCTGATGTTCAGCTACAAATGGTTAAATGACAGTAATAGAGTCATTTTCCAAGGCTATTTGATCTGATGGCAAGGTCAGCTCATTAACTGTTTTTGGCTGCGGAAAGGGTGCAAAATACATTTCTCAAATGGAAGCTGGATTTTTTTAAGAACACAAAAAATAAGCTCCAAAATACAGCCCATGAATGGGAAGAGTGCATCTTGGTAACTGCAGAGTCCTTCTGTCTATCAGTTTTGAAGTAGAGATATGAATACCAAAGATAAATCAAACAACAGTGAAAATAAACTATTTGAATTTTCTTAATCCTTGCCATTTCTTTCTGCTGCTGTCTACAGGTCATTTAAATTAAAAAATGTAGGATTTTTCAAAAGGTCTATTGATTCTATAATTTTTAAAAACACAAATGAGAAATTCATACTTCTGCAGTTAAGAACATCTTCCAAAGATACAAATATTTTCAAATGCATACATTAATGTAAATACAAGAAAAGACACAAATCCATGAATATTTAAGCAATGGAAATAAATAGATCAATCTTATTCCACATAATTATGCTTTACACTGGGGACCAAATCTCAAAAAAATGAGAATTTAGGAAAACTGATTAATAATACACAGTCACAACATGTTGCTATACTGCTTCTAAATTATCAAAACCATCAGTATCACTCAACTCCCATCATATCATCACACACAATAATCCGCAGAAATGTGCTATTGTTACACTTGGTAGCTAGAAGTATGTCAGCTCAAAAACGTATCTACCAGAAATTTATTATACTTATAAAGATCCATTCTGACACCCACAGGCTGTCTTGGTGGCTTCCTAAATGTGAAATAATTCTCTTAATTGTAATTATTTTTCAAAGATTTTGCAAAATACCTTAGCTCTCAGTTGGTTTAGGAATATTATGTTTAGCCTCACTAAGTCACCTCTATTAAACTGTGTTTATGATAACACTATTGGTGTATGAGTTGTACAAGCATTAGCAGACAGCTGATTCAGGGGAGATAGCCAGAATAAATTTGCTGAAGCGCACATACTGCTAATCTGTTTGAAGAATATTGTACAGCATTAGTACCAGCACTTCACGTTATCTGCACAGACTGATAAGGTACATCTTTATTAAATTCTGTTATTGAAAGGATGTCAGTCATGGAATACGAATATTTTAAAATCTAAAAAAAAATTAAGCGGCTCTTTGTTAGTCAGAGCTTGGTTTAATGGCTGAGTGTCTAGAGAAGCCTTTCTAAACACCTGGCAGCATTGTACAATAAAAGCTTTGTAATTTTAAGTGGAAATAGCTTTTTTTTTTTTTTTTCCTCCTTTCTCTGTGTGTAGGGAGACAGTTACTTTTAGTGATTCAGGCATTAACAAATGCTGGAGTAAGAGCTCCCCTCTCTGTTGCTTTGATAAAATTGCACAGATGCTGTGTAATGCGAGGATGCTGGGAAATGAAAATAATTTGCTGCAGAATATTTTGAAATGGAAATAATATTTGAAACAATTATTTGATGATATAAAATGCTACTTCAGCCTCTAATGTACAGTCAAAAATTTCTTCCTCTTTAGTCAAAGCTTAAAAACCCCAGACTACTGGCACTTCAAATCAGTTGGCATAAGCACCCACCAGAAACTGTGCAGCCACTACATTACTTCTTAGTTATCTCGCACTTGGTAAAAACGATCTGCAAGGCAAACTTCTTTATGTCACGGAGTCAAATGAAATAGCTCAATTACTAAGGTAAAAAAATACCTTACTGTACAAAGAGGATTTGCAGCCTTCCTGATGCTACTTGTTTTAGCTGCAATAATATTAATGACTAGTTTAAATGACTGCCGTAGGCTGAATGTGATAAGGATGTAAGAGATATATTTGGACTTTTCTCCCTAATGCTTATTATTCATATAAACAATCATTTTGCAAACAGAGGGCAAAAGAGAACTCCATACATATCTCTTCAGTATTTCCTCCCGCTCCTTCGGGTCCTCCAGGGAGTTGACAGAGAGGTCAGAGATAGTGACTGCAGCTGAGGCTGTCAGAGTGACCAGCAACACCAGGTATCCCTCTCCTTCCTCCAGCGGCATCTCCAGCTTGTGAGTTTGCTCTTTACTTAGTGTTGACAGGTCGACCTGGCACCTAGAAACAAACATTTTTCATCAGCCTGCGGTTTTCTTCACATTAAGCAACAGCATGCTGGCTTACTGGCATTCAGCTGGACAAACAAACAAAGACAAATCAATAGGAATTCCTTCCAGCTTCTGAAAGGATTTCTCTTCAGTTTCAGCCCATGCTGCTTGCTTGTTAGCTGTTTTTTCAAAGATGCAACTTGTTATGCATGTGAACAATAGAAATATTGATTAAAAAAAAAACAAACAACACAGGAAGCAAGGTTGTCTAAAATGCATTAATTGAGTTCCAGTCAAAGAGAATTTTAAAAAATCATACTCAGATGCAAATTTTACTTTTCAATTTCGCCTCTTGTATAAATCTTAAAATGTAAGTTTTGGTATGAATGTTTTCAATACCATTCATCCAACAACAGTAAAAGTCCCCTCTAACAAAAAAAGAGAAAATAAAATCTGTGTGGACTTAATTGTGATGGAGTCAACACGACTGAACATAGAAAAGCACAACTTGAGCATCACCCAAGGCTCAGCTCTCTTGCAGTTAGCTGTGAACGGCTCAGGGTCAAAGCTTCATGCAAGCAGCCAGGATAAAATTTGATGCCGCAAGCCCCTATATAATAAGATGTCTCATGTTGTAATGAGCAGGGACTGCTTATAACTGCACAAATAGTGGCTGAAGCCAATCCACCCTGCTTGATCCCTCCCTGAATAACCTTGGCTGCACGGGATACACCATACACTGAACTAATGAAGAATGGCTCCATACGTGCTAGCCAGCAGAAATACCTTTGCAAGTGTTGAAACGTCTTTAAAAATAAAAGATAGAACTAGAAGGAAAAGCTAACAAGGAGCTGACCAGAAACTTTTAATTAAAACCATACCTTACAGTCAGTGAATATGTACTCTGTACGTACCTTAGAAGTATTAATATTTTAACATGTATACTTCACAAGTTTCAACTTTCCTAGATTGCAACCCCGAATGTGTATAAAAATTCAATGCCTGTGCCAACTCATTGAACCAGTAAGGTTGGAAAAGACCTTCAAGATCATGTAATGCCATTTCTCAATGTACAGGAATTTCTGTGAAAAAGCACTTTTAGGAATACTTCCACTTATAGCATCTCTTAGTAGTGTTTTGCCAATACATTACTCTGAATAAAAACAAAAACAATATCAAAGTAAAGTGTATGAATACATTCCATAGTTAGTTAAACAACCAAATAGTCTGCTTTTAACAGTGATTATTTAATGTGACAAGCACATGTTCTATATGCCACTCTCACTAAGCTAAACATCTAGCAAACTCTTTTCATAAAATGTCAATTGATTTTGAAGAGAAAGATAATGTGGTGACCGCAGGGCCAATAAACTGAGAAAAAGGTGGCAGACATGAATAAATAGGCATTTAAGGACAGGAAATAGCCAATTATCAGAATAAATGCATCCTCATAAAATAGGCACTATGCAATCACAGGCAGATTAGATTTGCTACAGGAAAATTTTCTTTTAATTTTTTAAAAAACATTTACTGTCTGTGTAGCTGTCAAAATTAAACTACTGCAAAGCTCATACAGTAACAAGGTTCAATTATTTTACAATAAGAAAATTTCTAACTGACATAGCTCTCTGAGTTTTATGTTTACCGTTTATTTTGAACTCTTTGGAAGATAAGATGTTAGAAATGAAATTAAGGAAAAACGTAAGCTGTTGCTGTCAATGTAGGTTCACAGTCAATCTGAGTTTCACACATGCACATAAGCAGTCAGATTTTTGTTTAGGTCACGGTGAGGAGTATAATGCTCTCCTTAAGATAATAAATATTATGATCAAAAGTTAAGAGTAGGAGTAGGTTAAGATGCCTCTAGTGTTAAATATTCTTAGATAGTTTATTTCAAAACAGATATTCCTCAAAAATATCTCTGCAAACAATCTCTGTAACCTTAACCAATAATCATTGGAAGAACCATTTAAACTCTCTTAAGAGCAAGTAAAAGAATCAGAAAGCCATTACAATATAAGTAATGCAGAAATAATCCACCCCTCACTCAAAAATAGAAAACAAATGCTACCTGCACTCCAACAAAAAACCCAAACACCTACAAGCATCATAAAAATGTAGTGACTGTAAAATTATAGTGTTTCTGTCAGAGCTACAAGCTCCAATGCCTTGAGTTCACAAAGTTACAGCACTCTTTGTGCTGTAACTATTAGTATGTGTTACTTCTTATTTAGGCTAAAATAAATTGAAAATCTGATTTTACCTGTACATTTTTCCTATAAGTATATTGCAGGAGATACAACTTGCATGCACCTAACTCACAGGCAGTGCGGATGGAGCATTAGGCATAAGGCAAGTGCATTGGCAGCACATGCACTGGAGTCCAAAGATGAAGGAAAAACCGAATAGAAACATTCCAATTTACACTGCTAGAAAAATTGTGATCTTTTCCATTAATAGTTGAGTTTTTCCTGGTGGTGGTGGTGGGGGGGGATCAACTTTCTCTTTTCTTACACAAAATTTTCCTGCAATATTTGTTGTTGTTGTTAGATCTGTTTCTTGTTCTCACTAGATCTTTGCATGGGACCAAAACAATGAAGGAAGCTTGTTTTCAGCAAGACATTGTCTAAGCAGTAATCTTATCCTAGAATAACTAACAGCAGTAGGAAAACCTACAAAAGTTTTTTGATTCAATTTACCTGCAAAAACTAGAATTCACAAAATACTTTTCAAGATTTAACAGTGTTGAAAGTTCAGGATGAACATTAATTTTTAAGACGATGATTTGTAATCAAGACAAGCATGGGAGACGCTAAATACAAAGTTGTGCATAACCAAGATCACATACCTGTATTCCAAGCTTTAAAGCTCACTTTTACATCAGTTAAGATGTGCTTTTAGACACATTTGTCACCTACAAGTGTTTCCATGGAGAACAAAGATGGTTTGAGGATGAAGGTGAACTTGAATGCTACCAGAAAGTGCTGCAGAACAAGCAGGGCAGTGGTAGGAATTTTTGTCTATTATTCTCCACTGAGGACCATGAAAAATTATAGACATTTGCAGAAGACCATAAGTTGCATATGGCTGGAGTCACATTGAAAACAGGAGATAATACCAATTTTTGGAGAATTCAGTCTTCATGGCATTATTATCACATGCTGCTGGTGACAGGAAAAGCGTACCTCTGGTGAAGAGGCCAGCATGAAGAACTATAGCAAAAATAGCCATTACCTCTGCAGACAGATTTTCAAGCATGACTATAAATCACCTTTCAGTAAATTTTAGCTTTTAGGGTAATTAGAGTATTCTGCATTATACTGCTGCCCCATGTTATGCGGTCCCTCCAGTGCACAGCTATGACAATGCTACAAGTGTTGGGAAGGGACAAGTGAACATGCCCTTGGGTAGCTGACATGTTCAGAAACAGAGATACATCTTCCCGAATACCTCCCTTGTCAGCTCTGCACATGAACATTACCAGACGCCACGTGGATCTGGATTTGCAGGCCTTGAGACATGAGAAGGGAGGAAAAAATGATGTAAGTGCCTCAAGCTCACGCACCGGAGTGTGATAGGTAAGTAGCAGCTGAGACACGGTGCAACTCCCAGAAAGAGGATTTGAAGATTTAAGGGGAATGCACCACTTCCTCTGAACATGTCTTCAGCATGTGTTAATTACCCAAAATGTTAGAAATAGGAGTTTCTGATTTATTTTTAATTTGAATGTATCTGGCTTTGGTTCTTTTTATGCCTTTCTCTACTAGGTTAAAAAAAGGCATTGGTACCCCGTATTTTCTTCAGGTGAAGGTACTCACATACCATAATCATATCTCTTCTTGATCTTCCTTTTGATATGCTAAACACCACCAGCTCCCTATATATTTCCTTGGAACACATCTCCTACAGCCCTCAAATGACTTTTTGTAACTTTTCTGATCCAGTGAAATTCTCCTGCATCCTTTTTAAAGTGTGGAAACCAGAACTATATGTAGTATTTTATTATCAGCAGGTCTAAGAGGCAAAAATCACCTCCCCTCTCTAGTTCTAACAGAACCTGGAATGTAAGACCGCTTTGGCACCCTGGTGAAATATCCTTGCTAATGAATGAAATACAAAGGTAGCGACATGACATAGAAGGCCTCTTAAAAGCCAGGTGGCCAGGCAAGGGAGAGACAGCAGATAGCGAGATCATTTTCTCACATGACAAAATAAAGCATAAAAGAGGAATTGGCACAATCCTAAGTGATAGGGACAGAAAAGCACCACTTGGCTACAACCCAGGCAACTTAATTATCGTCACGACTTGTTCAGAAAGACAGCCTTTTAACTCCACTGTGATCCAGGTCTATGCTGCTCCAAAGGATGCCAAGGAGAGGAAACTGTGCAATTCTGCAATTAGAACTGAGCTGGCCACACATCAGAAGAAGCGAGGCACGAACTGCTACAATTTGCGAGACTCCGTAGCCTTTATGAGCAGAGTAAAATGTTCCAGTAAAACCAGGAAACAAACGGAGAGCGGAAATTCTGCAAGGCAGCGACAGAAAATGATAGGGCTCAAAAAGACAGGACTGCAGTTACATGAAGTTCTTGGAGGAACCAGAGTGTGGCATTTTTAAGCACAGAGATAATGAGAAAGAAATAAAACTACAGACCCCATGCTGTGCTTGTCATAGGTGATGGAGAGAGGCGATAGACTGAAAACCAGGAAAGTTCCCCAAGGAGCTGGAGGCGGCACCTCAGCTAAGTAGGACACCGACGGCAGGGGAGGTCGGGGTGCTGGACGAGATCCCCAGGATGGTTGCAGATGGCTGCAGCGCCCGGCAGGACCCGAGGAAATGGTAAGTTGGTCTGGATAATCAAAATATGAGAGCCCCACCAAGCACAGGGCAACCTTGCTGGTCACTGAGCTATACCTGAATGCAGGCAAGTATTTATGGCTTGCTAAAAAAAAATATGGGCCGTGCCACAAAATCCCATTGATGGATTTTGGAATGAGATCAACATTTTCCTAAGCATAGCTCTTCGCCATAACACTACAGATTTACGTTTGAAATTGTGTAGACAAAAAGAAGTACTTGCAGATGCTTTATTATGTCCTATATCATCCTCACAGCACAGCCACGCACTACAGACACGCACTGTTAGCACACTCATCACTGTAATTTCTTCGCATCAAAATTAACACTTTCCTTTGCTAAACCATTCTTTTGCTTTGAGAAACATTGATTTTTCCTGCTTGGTTCTCCCCTCACTAGCTGGTCCAAACAACTTTGCATGATCTTCCACGTGGCTCCAATCTGTCTTCAAAAACCCTTATCAACACTATTAATTTTCTTCATATTTACAGTCAGGGCCCCCATATCTAGGTAGCCATTTTAGTTTTCCTTCTCCCTTCCTCTCATTTCTTAGCTCTTACTTCATACAGTAATGTAAATTTCCATATGCAGGACCTTAAGGGCCAGAAGAAGGATCTACAAAGATAGCCAGTTTGTGTGCAGCATTCTGTATCTCAGTTAATACGTTCAGGAGTACTGCTAATTTTGCAAAAGTACATGGCAATAACAAATGTCAATAAAAACTGTGAACAATAAAATACCTGGTAAGAGAAATTTAATTAAGATTTCATTAAAGACAAAGATGACCCTTTCTTGCTTTTTAGCAGAACAGCAATGTCTCTGCACTGTTACATGCAGCTAAAATGTGCGGAGATAGTAATAAGTAAGGAGTGGAATACCTGAAGGCCAGATTTCGAAATGCACTATTTACCCTTTGAAAACAATCACAAATGGAGATGGCTCAGCACATCTCAGGATTTGTCAAGGGCAGGCCTGACAGAAGCATTTTTAGATGTTTAATGCTTCTGGCAAAACCTTCGTTTTACACAGAGAAATACATCTGCAATGATTTAACTTTAGTCATCATGTATAATCAACAAACTATTATACACACAGTCTGTTGGTTGTGTGCTTGTCTGTGTTTACACAGAATTGCTGTGTAATTCACATGTGCACACAGATCAAAACTCACACTACAATAGAATATTAAACAATAGATTTAAACTTTGAAAATAAAATTCGCCTCCAAAGTTACTGCAACGTGCAGACTTTTTCAAACAACCATGTAAAAAATAATAATAAAAAAAAGATGAAATACCACCATAATAAAGTCCTATTTACAAATCCAGAAAAATCCTTTTTGTCTCCATAGAATTCTGTGAAATTTAAAAATTCGCCAGTTTCAATACAGCGGCTGCACACAGACATTGACAACTACTATTCAAAGCCTCTTTGTCGGGCAACAATATTTAAAAAAGAAAGTTGTCAGTATTTTAATATAAATTACAGTCTCCACATCTTTAGAAAAAAATGACAAAGCAACATTCACAGTAGCACATTTAGTGTCCTTCACTTAACTTTACGTGCACGTTGCAGTACCAGTACACAGCTGAACAGCACAACTAAGTTCTCTGCTGACAATATTCAGTCTGCCATAGTGAAATTATAAAAATTTGGGTGGAAAAATAAAACTGAAAAGACATAAATATTTTATATAAAAATCCCACTTTGGTATAGAACTCTGAGCAGTATATCACTGTGTTTTCAGATTAATAATGCAGCAGTATAGCTCTCATTGTGCTTCTGTTTACGTGCACCCAAAAAACCCTCTATAGCTTCACTATGATGAAAAAATTAAACAGACAAAACATAGCCAATTAGCTGTTGAAAAAAAAAAACCAAAATGTTTCATTTTCAGTATTGTAACTTTGGATTCACAACATCCATTTTAAGAGAACGAAATTAAATAAATGTTATAAGGTGTGTACCCATATATACAAACACAAAAACAGTTTGAATTTTAATGACAATGTTCAGAAAAATTATGGAACATATCTCACTTTTCTACAGATATAGTTAATACATAACTTTAATGAATATAAAATACAGAAGGTCTTCTGCTGTTCTTCATTTGCATCAGGTTTGGTAAAAGATAGAAACATCTATAAATACTGATGAAAATAGATTTAGATGAAGTCTACAGTAATTTCCTGGCATAAGATATGAGTGAAAGTTAATGTCATTTTAAAGATAAACACGCATTTTTCATACCAATAAATAATGCTATAAATCCTGCTGTACTGGGTTGCAAATAACTACAGCTGAATAAAACTGCATGACATGGGATTTACTTATCCTGTATGTTCACAGAAACAACTTGTTCTCTGACAGCACTCATTCTTGGCAATTTATTGCAGCTGTCAGCAGCCAATTTGTTCAGATTACTGCTATGCATAGAGGTGTAACAATCATGAGGATTTATTAGCTGATTATCGTAAAGGTGACAGTCAGGATCGCCTTCAGAAACACAGATGAAAAGAAAGTTAAATAATTACACAAAGATTAAAATCATTTCACCTTCATTTTGATCGTAGAATTACCTACATAAATGTATCACAGTATGTGTTTTTAATCACAGTAGTATATCGACTCAATATGGAAAAGAAATGATTTACACATAGCAAAAACATGTGAATATTAAACATACTCAGACGGAACACAATACAGACATACCTACGTATTTCTACTTATCAGATGAAGTATTGACTAATACTGCAAGTTCACATGCTCACTGGAAGGTAAGAAACCTGCCCCAATGACTTTAAGTGCTGGTGCTTTCCAAAAAAAAAAAAGGATTTCAAGACCTCACATCCTTGGTTCTTGACTTTTTTTGTTTGTTTGTTTCTTTGAATGATCTTCAGAAGAATGCCAGAATTTAATCCCTCACTCCATGCTGCATGAATCTGTCAGTGTTTCCTTATACAAATCAGCAGATCATCAGAAATATATTTTTCTCAGAGCTTTTGTGTGAGGTCTTTTTTCAGGCTTTTGAAATCTCAAATTAAACACTGAAGTGGTTCTAGGATTTCCTTTTTTGGGGGTTATTCGTAGATGAAAGTTCATGATGCACTACATCCTTTATACTCACATGGATTGTGCATATAGTTGCAACTCAAATTTGACTAATATATAGGGCTCAAAGTTAAGAATGGAAATAAAGCAGTCAGCATCTCACTTTGGGAATCACCACACCAAACGTGTCTGGGTACCAAGATGAAGACGGAGCTTTATGCTCGTTCTGTGACAGACATATCTTTCTCCTTCTCTGAATTAGGATACCACACTGTCACTCTCACCCTCTTAATACTTTCCTTTTTCTTACAAGCCACTCCTTCCACTTCTGTCCTCCTGTCACGCAGACCCAAAGCCAGAATCTCACTTCCATGTCTCCAGCCTTCTCTCACATCCCTCTTTCATCTTCCTGCCCTCAAAAAAGGATTGCAAACCCAAGCCCTCACAGGCTGAGCACACGTGCCATCTCCACTTTGCCATACTCCTGACTTCATCCTGGTTCTCCACAGTGCTCCAAGGTAATGATTACGACAATGCTTACATGGCCCACAGAATTCTGTGTTCATGACTTCCCAGTTCTTTTATTTCACTGAGGTGCAGCTGACACAAAATATAATTCCAGAAGAAATTATGACGTTCTGCTTCGGAACGAAATTTGCAAGTTATGGAAGTTAACACAGAAAGAACACCTCGATTCCAGGGTACTACCAGTGCCACTTTCTGCACGGTTCCTGGAGCTTGTCCCGCGAATCTTCCACTCAGAAGCCCTGACTTGCAGCTGCCCAGTAGGCATCGCCTCTCTCATCCCACCACCACGCATCCACACCGAGATCGTGGGGGAACTCCTGCTCTCCATCCCCAAAATCAGTTTATTTTAGAAACTCTGTTTTTTTTTGGGATGTTGCTCTAACAAGGACACTCCTGGGCAAAGCAGATTGCCCATCTGCATTTTGCACGGGGAAATTCTGCTGACCTTCACCCATGCTCTGCAAGCAGTTGAACGTGATAGACAAAAAAAAAAAATTAAAAAAAAAATTATTGTAGATGAGAGATGAAAACTGCTCCTTAGACTTTTTTTATACTGTTTTCTTAACTCAGTCTGCTGTTTCTCTCAATGTGCAGGATCTCTTCAAACGAGCCTGGCTTCTCCCTAACCATGCTTTAGCCGGACAGGGCAGTTTCTCAGGAAAAAAATTGTTTTCATTTAATAAAGTTATATAAAAAAGTTATAATAAATATATAATTTATATATAATATAATATATAATATATAATATATAATATATAATAAAGTTATAATAGCTACGGCTCAAATATTGTGTAAGAAAGTAGGAAGATCGTAATAAGATGAAATTGATTATTCTTCATCACTGAGACATGCTAGAACACTACAAGGAAGTCTTTTGTTTCCGTCCTACATGATGACCTTTCCTGGAACCCGAGCCAAAACATTCAGTTTATTCTATGTGCCTTGAGAGACCTACTCAGACGTTACTCATGGACTACGACTCAATCTTGCTTTACGAAATTAATATCTATTTATCACAGCACACACACAGAACAAATCTGTAGTGTCTGTACCAAAGCATTTACAGCTTTCAGAGACAGCCTTGAAATAAGAAACTGGGTAAGAGAGGTCCCTGTAAAGCAGAGCTGTCAAGTACTGGTGATTTTTATCCATAGTGATTTGAAGAGTATTAGTGAAGGTGAATATTAAGACCTATTTTTGTATTCAGATTGAGTTTGACAAATGACAAAGTTTTTCATGGAAATCTTCACGGAGAAGAATTTGTTTGAAGGTTACATTATCCAGAGATGTGGTACCATCTCTGGTGAAAACGAGAGAGTGTCTGAAAGGACAAAGTGAAGAGGGATTATAAGCACACTGATAGCAGAAAGGTCACAAAAATCAAGCGCGGTGAGATTTTGGGAGAAGTACCACTGATTTTGTTGAAATCAGTTCAATACTGCAATAGCGCTGCAGGTGAGCTTTCTCAGAGGAGCATCTTTTCTGGCATTCATGCTATAGAGGAATTACATCTGTTTGGGTGAATAACAAAACAAAACAAGATACTCTCAGGGAGAAATGCTAAAAGCTTCAAGATGTTTTCTTCAAGAGAAGATTTCTCATACTACCATATTTCATGGGCCTGAATAAAATGTAGAAATTGCTTGTTGCTTCCATGATAGCTTCCAGTTACTAAAAAGAAATATACTCAAGCTTAAGACATTATAACTTTCTCAGATATCTGAAAAGCTACCTAAATAGCTTATATGCGTAAAGTTACACATTTTTCTTCTACTCTAATTTCTCTGTTGCATTCTTATCTAGGTTTCAAGCACCCTGAAGCAAAACCCATGTCTTTATTTTATACAGTTCTCTAAAATACTTTAAACTTAATGTTATAATTACTGATAATAGTAATAATGTAAGTACTGTTCCGAAGTCTGTGTACTGAAAAGTCCTAAGTGAGAACTCCAAAACTCACCATGTTTTGGATAAGAAGGTTAAAGCTAAGCAGAAGATAGAAATGATTTCCAGAGGTTTGCCACATATTGAGACAGGTCTAAATGATTATGTTACTTCAGAAAAATAGTCATTGTTACCCTTTGTGCTGACTGAAATCAAAAAAGGGAAAAGATAGCGATATGAACTTCAAATATAAACATATCACTCCATCCACGTTCCATTGTATAAAATAAAATTGTACTATGCATGCTTTTGAAAAGCTTTTGTCTGATACTAAGGCTGTTTGCTTGCCAAAGACTCTGCATCTATTCTGAATTCCCGCTTGGTAGGAAATAAACACGTAATATTATCCAATTGATCTAAAGAAAGCCATTAACTTAAACAGAAGCAGAGAGGAAAAGGTTAGTGGAAACATAACGACATGGACTTCAGAAGCACATAGCTCAGTCTGGAGGATTTCCATTCCTAATTTTAGCCACCCAAAAAAGCATTCTACTACTTAATAGTATCAATGCCCTAGTGAAAACACCTATAACCAATATTCTAACAATCAAAGTATACAGGATTAATTACTATTTTTATTGTAAATGTATGGATATCTATTAAAATATGATGTAAACACTTTTCAGCTTTCAAAGAAGCACTGTCTTTGTACAGCATCTATAAGCATAAGACAACTAATGCAATTGTCTGAAAACACCTATCATCTTCTGAGACAGTCAGAGGGAGCACAATCACACAGATTTATACCATTTCTTGAACTGTGAGTTCTTCACAGAATACTCTCATTTCATTCACCAAGTAGACTGAAAAATGAGAACATCATTTTGGTATTACATTTTTATCACAAGTCATGGGAATTATGCTGGGCGTTGCCATATGGAACCTCCTGCATCTTGATTATAGTTCTAAACATGGGGTTTTCATTTTGGAAAAAATAAGTCTATCAATTGGTAAAAGCTGCCACCTACTGGTCAACACAAATTATTTTACACCACCAAGGTAAAGAATAATGCCAACGCCACAAATTATACTCTTACTTTGTAAAAAATCCTCCCCCACCTTTGAAAAAAGAAAGGCAAGAACAAATGATCCTAAGAAATAGTTTCAACGGCAAGGTTCATTTTAATCATCTGCTCCCATCCCCAGGGAACTAGAAGGCTGTAAGTGCACAAACCTGCCAATAAAATCATCCTTTTTGCCAGCATCTTTGTCCCACACGGTAATATCAATAATTCCACCTCGTTCTTCGTAGAGATGAAAGTCAAACTGCTCCCTCCACTGAGGATTCAAAGTTTTTGGCACAATCTGAAAAGAGCAAAAAGGAAGTCATATTGCATTGTGAAGGCGAACTTTCTCTTGAATTTCAAATTTGATCTTTAGAGTCTGTGTTCAGGAAGCATTTTTAAGGTATGAGTATCTCACGGACTGAGGATTTAAAAAACAGTAATTAAAAAAGACTATTGGTCAGTTCTCTCATGCTTCTTTGACACATCATCAACCTCCAAAATCTTGCAGCCTGTCACCTTCAAAAGCCTTCATAACAAAGGATTTACCCTGGGAATGGATACATTTTTTTGTAGAATAATCATGCCCTATCTTGAGTGGCAGTTAGCTACAAATTACCTCAGCCTAAAGAAAAACAAAGCACCTGAAATGACAAGTAGATGGTGACTAAGAGTATTTAAACAGAAACAATTTGATCATCTCCTCTTTCCCCAGCTTCATCAATACTGGGACAAAAATGTAATTTTAAAAAAATAATTGAAATCAAACAAACAAACAAACAACTGCAATTTACTTCGTTTCCTTTGCAGCTCAGATAGAAGTAGTTTTCTGAATCATTTTCAGTACTTAACATACTTCAGTCCATGTACTTCTGAACATGCTCTGCAGTACAGAATCTTTGCATGTTTATAAATCAAAATGCAGAACAGTGGTCACATCTGCCCTAGTACCTTACCTATGAAGCTATTTCTACTTTCAGGGTTGATGTGTTTCACTGACTTGAAAAAATGGAAAAATTAAAGAGGATTAAGGACTAGACAAGCTACAGAAATGTTTAAGTCCTAAAAGCATGAGATTTGATTTCTTCGTTTTGATTTGTACATGAAAATGCACAGATTTAAAAATAATAATAATATTTTTTCAAACCAAGTAACACTATCATAAAACTGGGTGACAAAAGGGGTGAAAAGGTAGGTAGATACAGACCCTGAAGTGGGTGTGAGGACACAAAAACATAGACTTCCAGATGATTCTTCAGGCATTGATGGGGACTCCCAGCTGCATATGGATCCTGATGCCATTTAAGAGATGTTTAATCTCAACACTATGCACTAGAATTTACTTATCACAAATCCAAAGGATAAAAAGGGATTAAAATGGTCAAATATATAAATACATATTTTTTATTTTTTTTGGGGGGGGTGGGGGGTGAGTCTATCAATCACATAGCACCTATGCATGTTCCAACCTACATCACAGAAAAAGTAAAGAACAGTTACTCCATTGGTTGTAATACAACAAAGATGCTGAAAGTCAATCAAAGGAACAAATAAATTCCCTTACAGTGAATACCTGTGTGAAGACAGGTCTAGAACAGATGTGTGTAATGTGGTAATGTAGTAACGTGATGAATTTACGGCTTCACTTTTTTACCCAGAAGACAAAAAATAAAGTAAAATAAATAAAATGGAGATTATGGCAAACAGTATGTACAGGATATTGACATGGAAGATCTGCCAATGTCCAAGTCCATGTGCTTTCCCCTCGCGTTTGTTAAAAGGCTACAAAAAGATTTCTGACTTTCCTATAAATCTCTAAATTACTCTCCACCTTGTTCCATTAAAGACACGTGATTATAAATAATGATCATTCAGTATTACACCTCTGAAAAATATCTTTCCTGTATTTCAAACTGGTAAGTGTATCTTCTGTCTGAGATGTCTGAAAAGAAGCGCATCTCTTCAGTGTCTTTTTTTTGTTTGCCTCAAAATGTGTTATTGAAAAGCACCCATGTAAATACTTAAAGGGAAACATTATTTTCTTCCAATCTACATAATCCAAATAATGACAGGGAAAATGTCACTAATCTTCTAGGTGATTTTAAAAACCATAGTTACAGAAATGGAAATAGAGGAGAATTGGAATTGACTTCTTTGATAGCCAGTCCAAATGTGGCATAGAGACTACAGTCTGAATTAGGATTCCCACCAGAGTTCTCTTCACTGAAATTTTAGTAATACCAAGACGCATTTTTCATTTTCAAAAGCTAAATCATACACAGTAGTTAAGGAGCACTGAAAAAAAAAAAAGGCCTTTTACACTTACTTATATTTACCCTACATGATTCCAGACAAAGTATTCAGATTATCAGTCAATTCACTTGTTCAAATTAAGACAGCAACTAAAAAATAATAATTAAAAAAAAAACAAAAACTTAAAAACCACCAGTATAACCACCAGTATTGTTTTGAGTAGAACTAGACAGTTTATGAATAGCCTGTGGGAATCAACAATTCCTCCATAAGCCTAATTTCAGGTCAGAAGGCCCTAAGGCTGGCTCTGAGGTCTGCAAAGTTGACACCCAGACACTTGTGGTCTCTTTCTGACTTTTGCTTTCTTCTGGCTCAAAGACCACAAGGGCTGTCATGGCCATGGAAAGAGGAAGGTGTGTCATCAGTGGTCCCAGTATCTTCCACAAACAGCAATTTTCAAACCAACAGGAATGAGGAAAATAATAGCAAGGAAACCAAGCAGCTCTCTACAATCATTTTCTCCCTGATCAATCCTCCTTGCATGTTAAACACATACATATACAAAAACTTAGCGAAACTTGCTGCAAGGACACAATGAGCAAAATGAGAACATAAATACAACTCTCTTCAAGGACACCACTATGCAAATGATGCAAGTCTACTTGCATCAAGCCAGAAACGCACAGATGTGGTATCTACTTGTCACAATTGCTGTACAATTGTCCCCTGCAGTGATGGACCAGGAGCGAGAAATAAAAGCCAACACAGTCTGTATGGAAAATATGGTGTGCCTCCTGCTCACCTACATTTTTAGTGCCTTTTTTTTTTTTTTTTTAATATCTGGCTTTATTTTATTTATATTTTGGTTTATAATGAAATACAACAAAACATCTGAAGAAAAATCCAGGTGCTCTGACAGCTAATAAATCCCCAGCATTTTTTAAGTACTCATGCAAGCCAAAAAAAAAAAAGCTCAAACAGGAAGAAACTATTTCAAACAGTGTCTATGTGCAGCGCAGACCACAGCTAAAATTACCTTGCTCTTGTACTTCTGATGCCCCAGACGGAACTTCACGTAAGGATCACTGAGCCCGTTTGCATCCATCGCCTTAAGTTCGTGACCTTCTATCAAGGTAACGCTAACTATCCCTCTCCACAGCTGAGATTTTCTGTGCAAGTCTGAGAGGCGTAAGCTCTGTGTCTGAAACTTCAGGGAAATAAAAACATAGTTTTAGTTAAAACAAATCCATAGATTTCCTGTGTTTTAATGTTCTTTTTTGTATTATCATGAATGTAAACAACCATCTTAAGCCATTTTAAAGTGATTTGGCAGTACATATATAAACCACATTATAAAGAATTACTTGGACAGAAAATTGTGACTAATGTGCAGGTAATGTCATGTTCTGCTTTTGCAGAATGAAACTCAACTAATACTGCTTAAGGAAATGTTTAAAAAAAAAAGTCTGTTTTCTTCCTGTTTCACTTCTCTCTCTGCAGAACAAACTAGCAACATTACAAATAAATGTTACAAAGTCTGTTATATGAGTTGCATATGACTGAAGGAACTTGAACAAACATTAAAACAGAGAACAGCAAGAAAATGAAACCTCCATTAAAATAAAACAAATCCACCACAAAAAGCGTGGACCACAGAAAAATAAAGCAATAAACTCCTGTGCTTGACAACTATTTGCAGCATGGAGAATTGAATTAAGTGCCAACACGCTAGTTGAAGATTTTCATGATGAGACTTTGCCGAACCTTTAATTTGAACTGTGTAGAAACTTGTGGACCTCTCAATTGCTAACTTTTGGGGAAAAAAAGTTCACATAGACACCCACAAACCATATGGCCACAGCATTCACCAATGAACTCCGCTAAGGGTGGAAGAGTGGGGAGAACTGACATACCACTTTTGCACTTTTCAGTTATAGAAAACACGTCTCAGGTGTGTGGGAGGATACCTCTTAATCTGCAATTGTATTCATTCAGAACTGCCTTATCTAAAATCAGACCATTAGATAGCTATACAATATTTAACTTACAAACTACTCTGCCTAGGAATCAAAAAACCTCATGTCTGCACCGACACTGGGCTGTAAATATATCAAGGCTGCATTCTCTTTATTATGCAATGTAGTTTGAGCAGCAAAGGCTTTGTGGGCTCAGGAACCATCCATACAATAAAATGCTGTTGCATTGTTAGCTTCATCATTTACACATCTCTGATCTTACACATTCTTTAAGATCATTCTGTCTGATCTTACACATTCTTTTAAGGGTTTTCAGTGCAAATTTGGTTTGAGTCTTTCGCAGGGTAAACAGAACTGGATGGTTATAACCATGCAAATGCATAGGGTAGGAATTTCACTTTATTTACTATCCAGAGAAGCTTACAAAAAGTACACTGGAGTATAATGACTGAATTACAATCTGCTCTCACCAAACTCCAGAGGGAAGTGTTATACGTAAGGACTGGGTTCACTGGGGTGGGAGTAAACCCGAGTAACATGCTTTTAGCAGTATGTTGCATATCATATTGATATGTATTTCTAATAGCTATTCATTCCGATGAATATGGTTACTGCCAAAATATTTCACTGTTTAGTTAAGATCTACCTTGCAGTAGTGAAGGATTTGACTGCAGAGAAGTTTCTCAAAAAATTATTGTTACTGCAAAGGCAAACAAGGAACTATGGAGTTCAGCTGTGGAGTAACCTTAACCTGTGGCATAAAGCGGCAGTGTGACACCAGAAAGTAGAAACCCTACAAAAATTAGGACACAGGAAAGAAACTTAGTTGTTAGAAGAGATTTCATTTACAACAAGGTAAAATTATTAAACGTAATGAATTTTACCTCAGCAATAATGCCCTTAGTTTGGCAGTATACAGTCAACACTTCTGAAAACTTGTCTTGTGAACAAGTGGTAGCATTTCCTAATTGTTTGGTTTCTTAGAAGGTTTGGAGGAAAAGAAGGACTGAATGGTATTAACCAAAACTGACTCTACCCTGAACACAGTGTGATGAGAGGCAGGTTAAGGAATCAAAAAAATGAGACAAAGCATGCTTAGAAAGAGAGTTCTTACTGGCACAGAAGCAGAGGTTTCATTGAGACATTTCAGCAAAGAACCCATAAGGGCTTTTTAAAGAACTGAGTTGGAATCTAAACGAATTCCAGAATATTTTCATGGAAAATTTAGCATTAGTTTGCATTTACAGCTGTGGAGCTCTTAAAGTAAAACTTAACTCATATACCCTTTACCTAACTAATCACAAACAAGGCAGTGAATCATTTAGAGAATATACTTGACCTAAATTCCCTGTGTTCAACAGTTCTTAAAATAACTTGTTGCATTAGAGCAGCTGCCACCATATAAAGCACACTTATTTTATTTTATTTTATTTTATTTTTTTTTATGAGCAGTAGTGAGTTTCATCAACTAAGGTAATTTTCAGTTGAGGTGGCAAGGCAAGACCAGATGATCCACCACAGAGTGTAGAACAGCTGGGTCAGATAGGAGTTTACGAGAACCAAGAAGAAATCCTGAGAACAAATATTCCTGTTTTGCTTCAGGAAGCCGTTTCAGGTCAGAGCCAGATCATACAGTTTATGATGCGCAAAGTGTTCATCAGATACCAGCGGCATGTTGACTGGTAGCAAAGCTACAGCCCAAATTTCAATCTGCTGGAATAAAAGAAGCTGGCTGCTAGAAATAAACTGGTATGTGCTGCTTGCTGCTGCTGCTTCTCTGAGGTAGGGAATTTGGACCATGGTTGTGCTCTTCTCTCCCTGGCTTTATTGGCAACACATAGATCCATTAAATAGCAAACTGAAAAAGGAAGACATACTGAAAGAGAAGGGCTACAGCTAGCGGGAACTAAAGCTAAGGAGAATATCTAGATTTCAAGTCAAATTTGTCAAAAGCTAATAAATGAAATAATGGAAGATAAGACTAATTTCACATCACAGAGTTCTTTCCTTATGACGTTTGTTTCACAGGATGAGAGAGGTGCATCATTTCTAGGTACTTTTTTAGGTATCTAAGCAACCTTCTGTAACCCATCCCACAATGCCAGAAGTAAAACCATGACAGTAAAATGAAGACATCAGCATGACTCTTTCCAAGTTCCTCCTGTGAAGAAATATTTCTTGAAACTAGTTCTTAACTGTCTTATTTCCAACAAGGTAGGTGATGCATATTGCATCCTGGTTTCACTCTTCTGCAACAAACAGATAAAAACTTAAAGAAACTTCACACTTTTTAATTTCTCTGGGAGTAGGTGTAAAGTTATATTTCAGAATACTTCCACCTGTAACTGGCCATGCTGTCTGTGTAATGTCACAGTTCTGAGAGAAGGACAAGCTCTCAGGCCACAGCTAACCAGCATTAATGTGATTAAAAACAAAACAAAAATCAACCAACCAACCAACCAAAATAAACAACCAAGCAACCAAAAAAAAAAAATGTAGCTTGCATACTGTGAAATTTTATTTTCCCAAAAGAAAATAAAAATTAGATTTTTGAAAAGGAGTCTTTCATGTCAAAAGATGCTTATAGCTGCCTGCAAGAGAAAAACACACATCTCTGTGTCCTTGAATGCAAAATCTATTGCTTGAGAACAGTTCAGCAGTTAAGAGATGAAGTAAGCTAACTACCATATACTGCTTCTCAGAAATAACTCTTCAGTGAATTATTGTTCACCTCTCTAGACTACTAAACTGTATGAAATTAAATACAACCATTAGTCCTCCTGTGTTTTATTGCCTAATACGAACAGGATTTCCGAGTTGGATGAAAACATTTTCCCTTCTGTCATGGATATGTCTGCACAGCTATCCCAAAAATAATGAGTGCCTCTGGGTGCTGTTGCAGGCAGATTAGAACAGTGTGCCTACCACAAACTTATTTAAACAAAAAAGTCATAAAATCAAATAAATAAATGATGCAGCCATGTTTCCTGCAAAAGCTTATCTAAACAAAGACTAACTTTGGGTTGGAACCTTGAAATTAAATGCAATCAAGAAAGAGTGTAGCAAAGAATGATACTTCAGTCCATGGCTGAACAGAATACAAATACAAATACAAACAAAATACAAACACAAATACAGCAAAGCAAATCAAAGCTGTCACTGTAAATGACTGCTGCCAATTCCAGAAAAAAGTCAGAATTCTTCTCCCCCAGTTCCCCAGTTTCTGGGATGTGTACACAGCTCGGATAAAGCATTTAAAGAAAAAAAAATATATATATATTAAGAATGTCAATAGACACAGATGCTACCTTGCCTACATGACAAAAAATCAAGGGACAGCCAGATGTAAAAAAAACTGCACAGAAAATGCTTTTCCTCTGTTAGAAATTAGAAAAAATACAACACCTTGCAGAATTCATCAGCAGATAGCTACTGAGCTACTAGGAAGTCAGAGTCCCGCTGAAGGCCAATTCCTTTTAATTTCTGCTCATTGTTACTCAACGAGCTTTATAAATGGATTACTTCTGATAATTACTGTAATATGAAAGAATATTTATCTTAACTTCTGATCAACAATAATTGATAATTGAGGACATTTCCATTCGAGGAGAAGCTAATCTAACCCTTTCAGAACCTGAGAAGTTTACACTGCCCTATATCCTGTATATTCTTAATATGACCACCATGTTAAATCGGGTCTAGGATGTTTGCTCTGACAACTTTATATTGTCACTGTTGTAGCAATCTTCTGGTGACACTGCAATATTTGAAATAACAGCTGATACTTTTGCAACATTTCATGAATTTTTGTGGTTTCCGGAGTCCAACAATTGTGCATGCTACTTAAACAAACGCAAGGAAAGCCACACTGTAGTTTTATACTGGAGCCAGCTTATGTGTAATATGATGAAGGTTGTGACTCTATTAAGAGGACTAAAAGCACTAATTAGGCCTCATATTTTCTGGAAAAGGGCAGAAATATTTATACAGGAAAAAGGTGTGCTGGCAGGAGTTGTTGGAGAGCCTGTGCCGGTATAACGCTAACCTTCACCCTTCTCCTCCTCCCAGCAATTCCTCTTGGGACCTGTGTTGGCAATACATAGAAGTGAACAAGTCTCCTGATGATCGTGTTGTTTTCCGCTGTCCTAACACCAAAGTGGATGTGACACAAAGAAGCATGGTGGCCACTAACTCTTGATGAAAACTACCTGTGCTTTTGGAAGTGGAAACTTGAACCCAGACCCCCCCGCCGAAATACTACTCTGCTGTTTTGATTGATAACCATAACAGCTGCTACCACTCACGTATCCATAATGCAAATATAAGCTTCACCAAATATTTGCATAATTTTTATAGCCAGACGTCTAACAGACAGGTGTATCTATTCTGACATTTTTTACTTCTATTCCATTATTTAACAGTTTTCCTTCAAGCACTATTTACACCTGATAAACTGACATCCAGAACCCAATGGCTTACAAAAGCTAATATTTTCTTAATCTTAAAAAAATAATTTCTTATAAACCATCTCAAAATAATTCTACCTCCTATTCTAAAAGTATACACAGCTTTGTTTGAAAGATGCTACGTTGATTGCAAATTCCTTCAATTAAGAAATGTCATACTACTCCATATTTCTGCTTGTCTTTGTTATCCTTAAACCATGATTTGCTATTTCCAAGTTTTATTCTCTACTCAAGAGGCATCTTGTTCCAGCAGAAAAGCATTTGTTTCTATTTTAAAATAGAAAAAATGCTTCATACGGGTATTCATGCTAGGAAAAGGCAAATCTGTCACATAAAGCAAGTATTTTGAATTAGGCATAAAAGTATCCGTTAATAAGGCCATAGTTTTTGGCATCTTAGTGAGTGCTACTGAACATGCATCTTTTTAGGAAAACACCTGAAATAAAATTTAAAAACAGTCAGCAGTTAGGAGCTGAAAGCACATTACATTTAGTTTTTTTTTTCAATTGTTTCTGAGTTATAATTTTGTCTTTAAAGGTATATGAAAAAAGTATTGCAACGATGAATTAAAGCAAAAACAGTCATCTAAACACAAACTACAAACTGCTTTAATTCACTTGCCTTAGGCAGTGAATGCACTCGTCACCAACTGTAATTAACCAAAAACAGTTTCACAGTCATGACTTCAGGATGAAAAACAAATTTTACTCTTAGTTTATATATAATCTGTTGCAACCCAGACTAATGTATCTTAATTTCTGGGAAGAATGGAGCTTTCATTTCAGTTAATCGAAGTCACACTGAAAGAGCTCGCCACATGTTAATAATACAAAATTAATAGCACTAATACATTCTAGTGCATTCTAGAATTTGCAGTTCTAAAATACGAAACAAAAGAGAAATTTTAAACGAAGAGAGGGTGACACCTTATCTTTTCCTGCAGATTTCCTCACCCAGCAGCCCTGTAGCTCTGCGGATGACAGCAAGCTGGGTGGTGCAGCTGATACGCTAAAGGGAAGGGATGACATCCAGAGGGATCCTGGCAGGCTTGGTGAGTGCATATGAACCTCATGAAGATCAACAAGGCCAAGTGCAAGGTCCTGCACATGGGTTGGGTCGATCCCAAACATGGATAGAGGCTGGGCAATGAGCAGACAGTGGTGAGACACTGGAAAAGGTTACCCAAAGAAGCTGTGGATGCCCCATCACTGGAAATGTTCAAAATCAGGTTGGACATAGTTTTGAGCACTCTGATCTGAAACTGTACAGTCCCTGTCCTTCAGTCTTTCTCAGAGAAGCTTCCTGAATGCTCCACAACTAACAGTGAGCCAAGACCCAGCAAAGGTTGTTAGAAAATCAGTCTGACCAAAAAACTTCATTTGACCTTGTACCGGGTCTGGCTGGGATGGAGTTCAGTTTTCCCTCAGCAGCCTGGAAGGTGCTGTGTTTTGGATTTGTTCCTAAAACATTGTTGATGACACACCACTGTGTTGTTACCTGTTGCTGAACAGTGTTTGCACAGCATCAAGGCTTTGTGCTGGCTGTGGTCAACCATCAACAGTCTTGTTAATTTCTCCCATCTTATCACTATTCCTTCTGACATACTATCTACACAGAGTAAAACCTAATTGACTAAACCATTGTTTTTTTTCTTCCTACAGACTCTTCATCTTTAGCACCTGAACACCCCAAAACTTTCCTTCAAATTAAATATACATGTATTTTTTTCAAAATAGCTTTTTTTTTTTTTCCCCAGACGTACTCTAAAATGCGTATGTAAATTGTGCCCAAATCACTGTGACAAAACATATCTATCTGTGTCAAGGGAAGAGATAAGCACAATTTGCATCACAGGAGATAATGTTAGACACTAGGAGGAAAAAAAAAAAAAAACAGCATTCTAATGGAAATGATAGCATAGTGGCAGAACATCCATCACTGTAGATTTTTATGGACAGATTAAACAAACAGTCAGCACAGTTTGCTACGGTGTTCACACATTAGGGCAGGAAGACAACTTTTCAGGTGGTCACTCCTATTTCCTGTCTTTTTTCACATCCAATGTGCACACAAGTAGGTTTTTTAATATCCGAGGCAACTGAAAATCTGGGAAGCGAGATTCAGTCTGTTCACCAAAACCACCTGCCTTGCTGTTGGCCTCTCATTACCTTTCCAAGATCATTCTTTCATATTTTATTGCCTTCACCTCACACTACCTGACGTCACTATCCCCTGCATTCTTCTGAATTAACTTCCTGCAATTATACAGCAAATTGTACAGCATCAGTGAGAAAGGGGCCAAATTTACCAGTACCTTCAGATTCTCTGCAGAAAAGTCTGTCTGCTCAAAATAACATGAAATGTTCTTCGAAAGAGTGGCACAAAGAAAGGTTTCTGCTTATGTTAATGAAAACGATTAATTGTCAAATGCAGGTAGGATTACCTGATATCTCTAAAAAAACAAGCAATGTTTATAAAAAAACCTGTAACTCCTCGCAGGGAGAGCCACTTGGAAAGTCAGCGCATTGTAGTGGGAGGTAAAAACTATAAAATACCCAACTTTTTTTTTTCTTAATTAAGCATATCAGCTCTTCTCCTTTCCCAGCTATAACCAAGAAAAACAACCAACAAACAAACAAAAATTAATTTTGACTGGAAAACACATTTGCTCTAACATAAATTGATAGTGAAGTACAATTACAGCTTGATTGACCACAAATTTATGCTTTTGATTTCAATGTTAAACACCACTCCACATTATAGAAGTGCTAGAAGCAGTAAGGTTTTATCTAAAAAACATTTTGGTAGTAAAGGCAAATGACAAAAGAAATTAAATTTCCTCATTAGAAGCTAAGAGAAAAATGAAAGGAAGTACTTAATAAAAGAGGCAACTTTTTTGTTGTTATGTTTGACAGCACTGTACTGAACAGAATATAAAATGAGAAGAAAGAGAGTAATACGTGTATATTCCTAACTCATTTTTATGCTGCCAACATGTTAATAGGCTCTTCCCATATCCTTTCCTCAGTGACTGATTAAGCTTCTGTGCTGAGGGAAATGAGTAAATAAAAAGCCAGAACTAATTTTTTCCTAAAGTTTTAAAAACATAGCAAAAAGCAGAAAACAGAAAACAGGGAGACCAGGATGCAGGTCGAAACCCAGGAGGTCCTTCCATAAAGAGAAAGACAAGTCTGTATCTATGGGAAGAATTAACACAAAAAGGAAAACTTGCCCTAAAGAAAAACTGTATGGTTGACACGGAGTACCAAGAAAGTCAAAAAAATCAGGTTCCACGCACAAAGAGGAAAACCCATTGACAGAGGTTAAAGCTGTTCATTTTTTCCTTTGAAAAAGCTAGCAGAAGCTTACAAAAATCCTCTACTTGGTTTAAATGAATGCCTCTGACTATTCAGACCCTACAAATAGTTTTCTTCTCCTCTCCTCAACTTACAAGCAAGTTAAGCAGCTCGTAACATAGTGATGTGATAGCAGTGTGCATTTGTTACGTCCTAAATTCAAGTTATGTATATTATAGAAAATCTAGATTTAAAGTACCTCAATTTAAAAAAGTAATGTACACTATCATAATGTACAAAATCGGACTGATTTCCTAGAAGTGCCATGTTAAAGACTTCAGAAAGCTTAAAAAAATGGAAAATTTATACTGATATTTAAAAAAAAAATTTAAATTCTGTTTTTTCTCAACTCTCATAAATGTAGTACAAATACTCCCCAAAGATGAAGGATCTCAAATAGGGAACTTTCTTTATTATCTAAAAGCATTAAGCACCTGTCTCTCAACATTTTTTAAACGGGCAAATGACATCTTATTTAATATTGGTCACTCCACACCCCAGAGAAAACTGTTTTTTGGAGAGATTTGTTTGCAAATCAAATGTTTTTAATTTACTTATTTTTTTCCCCTAAAAACAGTTCAGGGATTTGGAATTCTAGAAGAGTCCCACAAGATAAATGAGCAGACTAAAACAAATGTGACTTCAATGAAAAAACAGTGCAGTTTATCACACAGTTCTGTGGCTTAACTGGGAGACTTCTGTCTACAGACTACAAGCATAGCAATGTGTATTACTCATTATACATGTATTACAAATTTAGGCAAAAGTATGACTTGAGCTGAGATAAATGTAAAAAAATGTAATATTTAAATTCATGCATTTGCTATTTGCTAAATCTTCTGATATTCCCCTTTTCAAAAATGGTGACTACTGAATTAAGTGTTACCAAATGAACATAACAAAGGAAAACACAGGTGAATAATTCAGGTGAACAGCTCTGCAGAATTGCCAGCTATCATGACATGCCATTCATTCTGGATTATCAAAGCTCAGATTTGTGTCAAACTGAAAAGAAGTTTGGGACAATTTTTTCCTAAACTGATTTTACAAACTCTCCTCCAATACGTTCAGCACATGAGGAGTTAGCTGGCAGGGTGCAGAACAGCCAGGCCCTTTGCCAACCTCACAACTGTAGAAGAAGTTTGAGCAACTTATGTATGTATTTTGGGAAACGTTACACAAACCATACGAGAAGCAAAATATGCACCACCACGCCACCAACTATCTTTGCTTTGTAGATTTCAGAAAGGAAACACAGATTACATACCGTCCTGTATCACAGAAGCAAACTTTGTAAAAACCCAAATCAGAGCCCAAGAATTATAAACCCTGCTCCTTTTTTTTTTTTTTTAAGGTTAAAAATATCATGCAAATATTTTCAAGTGAGCAGTACATAAAACACAGTTTATCAATAACCTCCTATGACCTTGTCCATCAGTATGCTAGAAAAGTAAATCACTTATTTTATGAAGTGAAATTACCCTTTATAGCTATTTCATTTGTTCTCATTTTAACACCTTTACATGAAAATATATTTTAAAAAAAAAAATCTACCAATGCAGATGAAGACTTTCAGATTTAAAACTATTTAAACTTTCATATATAAAACTACTTATAATTACAAAAATAATAATAAGGCTCAACTCAACTCAAAAGCAGCATAACAGCATTCAGTAAGAGCAGCCAGAAAACTGCTGTGAAATTATGAACGTTTTCTTTATGTTTTTGAAAACACATACCGGAAAAAGGTAAGACTGAATGTACTCTGCTACAGTGAGTCTCCCAGCCTTTCCCTAGAGGAAAAGAACATACGCTGACCCTTTTTCTCACTCACATAACTCCTAGGAGTAGTAAAGTCAGATACTGAATTTGCCTGGAGATGTATCTGAAGAGCTGTATAAAGTGAAGACTGATTCCTCTGCTCTTGGAAAACCTGGCTATTGTTCTTTGCTATACGTGCATGTCATGTGGTCAGAGAAATTTATCTTTGAGAAGTGCCACTCTTAACATTTTTTTCACACAAGCATTGTAAACAGCAATAATAATAAGTAATAGGAACATGAGTTACCCTCTGACATGAACTCTTTTTAAACATTAACACATAAGTGTTAAAAGAAATTGTTTATACATGAGATATTAAAGCTATCAGAAAAAGTTAGAACACCTTCACTCGTCATTATCAGAAGTTACTAGATGACTTCCAAGACAAGCTAAAATGCTACAACAAACTTGAATGATGTAATAATTACATTAAAAGCTCAGCTGTTTCATGATTTTGATTTGACAGAATACAAACAATTTAATTAAAACACAATTAGGAAGATGATAGATCTTGTGTCACAAGTCCTGCATGGCATGTCTGGTAAAACATCAAAGTTCTTGTAATAAAAATGCCAGAAGACCACATGCTAAAATTTACCTTACTTGATCTTTTCCAACTCTTCCTCATTAGCATTGTCTGAAAATAAAATAGAGCATTTTAATTACCTTTTCTCTGAAATACAGAAAAGGAGGCCAGCTGTCTCTCCAAAGGGACAATCCACATTTAACCACCATTACCACTGAAGCAGTAACACATACACTCACTCCAGCGACAACTACACAAAACTAAAATAAATCCAGACATCTAGCAGCAGTGTTCACACCCAGGTATACTTCTCTGGGTGGTATGAATTTCTTATTTCTGGAGACAATGCATTATGTTAAAAAGATTTATATATAAATATATTTTTCTTTTTCTTTTTTTTAAGAAAAAAAAAGAAGAGAAAAAAGAATTGGATAAGGAAAAAAAAAGTAATTTGCCATTACTTATACTGAATTCAATTTTTCCTGATCCTTGAATGACTGTTTTATAAATATTAATGTACTCCAATTCTTCAGAACACTACTGTTTAGCTCACAGGCATAGCCACATAAAGATAAACCCTATGCCCCACGTAAGGATTCTTGGACAACATGCATCTATTACAAAAATTTTAAGATTATCACTACTATTTAGCTTCACAGCAGTAAAAATAGCTCTATTTTTTGATAATCACACACATGGGCTAAAATTAAGTATATGGTCAAGAAAAAAGTGCATACCTTCAATCTAAAAAACCCAACAAAACAACAAATCACAGTAGCTGTGTCCTGCTACGTAAGTGATCTGTAAAACCTTGGTACTGCTCTAACATGCTGGAAGATAGTGTCGAGAGAAACAGATTCCTAATTGGTAAATAAAACAGGTCAAGATGGATAATTTATCTGTGGACAATTTATCTGTGAACACAACTATTGCTTAAAGCAGTTCTGTGGAAATACAGAGAAATTAGTTTGTGCAATTTAACAACATTTTCCAGCTTGTGCTTACACTGGGCAAGAATAAATCGAAGGCCATTAATTTCTCTTTAAACTTTTTTTAGACTGTGGAAAAAACAAGTACAATGCTTACTTTTTAATTAACTATTGCAAAAATGCTTTGTTCTTCAGACTGAAACAAATTTTGAAACGTGAGTGTTTTACTCAGTACAAAATAAGTATTAAAGGGGGGGGGGGGGGGGGGCAAAGGAAAAAAAAAAAACAAACACCAGGAAGAAATACGTGTTTTCCCTACTTTTAAAATATCCAGAATTTGGTTATTTGGTTCCAATAGATGCAGTTTGTTGGGAGGAGAAAAAAGCTGGTGAAGAAAATTGTTAAGTTGCTACGGTCAGAAAGCTTAACGGCTCTGCCATTAAGTTAATGGTACCGTAGCCTTGTTAAATATATATAGATATTAATTTTTTTACAAAGCTGGAGAAAGCCACTTCACTCATTCTTATGGGCAGAATGAGAGGCACGTGGGGAGCAAGCAGCTCTAGGCCCATAGCATTTCTTGTATAACCACATTCCTGCATCCTGTCCGACCTACCTTTGCACCTCCCTTCCTCGCAGCTGCTTCATCCCACACATCTACACCCACTCAGCTGTGGACCAGGCTGTGAGCAGGGAGGATGATTCAGCCCAGTTATGTGAATCAGACACCTGTGTAGTATCATTTCAGCTTCGATGAGTTAGGTGTGTGCAGCAGCTAAAGAAACGTGACTTACTTGCTGAGTGCACTAGCAACATCACCAGCCGCAGCAGGTTAAGCTGAATCAATCAAAACCACCCTTAGAAGCCAATGAAACAAATATATAGCACGGGGCAGGTTGTGGTGGGTGGTCTACTCTACGTGGAACTGTGTGATACAAAAATACTCCATGACTGACTCCCCTTCTGTCATTCTTTCTTCTATTATATATCATTATCCCTTTGGCAAGGTTAAAAAGACAAAAACAAGCTTACACTGTAAGACTGACAGTTTTAGACTGTAAGATTTAAGACAGTAAGCAAATTGAGCAAATTGACAGCATATTGTCAATATTTTTATTGACAAAAAAAGCAAAAAAAGTCAAAAGCAAAAAAAAAAAAAACAAAACATAAAAAAACATCATTTGGGATTAATTGTTTAAGGAAAAAAAGATGCTGTAATTTAATTCTCACCAAAGAGCAATATCCAAGTAACACTCATATGCTTCCTTTTTTTTTTTCCATTTTCTATGTTACTCAAGCCATTGGCAGCTGCCAAACAGTAGTGCTCAAGCTCTGCTGGCCCCAAGCCCCCAACTTTCTGATTCCCTGTAGCCGAGAGTTGTTTTTAAGCCCTAGGCTGGAAGCGACTGATCTAGAGAATACACAGGAGATGTGCAGCTCCAAGGAACTCACGGACACTGTGCAAGTTCTCCAGTGACAAAACCTGTGCACTGCACTCTGCTAGAGAAAGCCAAAACAGTCACATGCACCACGGCACCAATGGTTACACCACCAAGCAAAGAATTTGCAGACATCTCATACACATTTTTGATTGGCATGCATGCAATATAAATGACACACAGGCATGCATAATGTACAGGTATTTAAAGGTAAATGCTGTCAGAATTAAAGAAACAAAACAAGCTTTATTCAAGCATGTTGAAGAGAAAATCCACTTCTTTGTTAGTTCTGACTTTTTAAAATTACATTCTTCAAAAGGAGAAATTAAGGAAACGGCAGAAGAGACTACATCATAAACATATTTTTACAAGTAGAGATAAAAGTATTTTTTTGTAGAGCTCATAGATTTTACTATGTTTTTGTATACACATACTTTTTGTGTACTTTTTAATTTTAAGTCTTCTTTGTTTACACTAGTTAACTAAACTGTTCTATCAAAGCAAAGTAATTCAAACAGCAATATTAATGTAAAGAACAAGTACTGTTAACAGCACAAAGCAAATGCAAACGAATTATTGGAACTAGTGCAACTCAATTGTGTTAGTATTCATGAATACTAAAAACATTCTTACTTCTGTGGTGTATAAGAATAATTCATTCATCAATTTTGATTCACAATTTAATGAATGTTCAAAAGTCAGAACAAATCTGACTTTTCCTTTCAACAATACTCAGAAGAATAGACCTCTATTCAGGTACATAATTTGAATGGCATTATATTATGAGATTAGTACTTGCAAAGTTACAATTTTTATGCTGTCAGAAAAAGCGCTAGGACACCGAAGGCAAAGATCCATATAAGATTTGCTAGAAATGTTAATTTGTTCAGTTGCCCATACTCATAGACAATTGCAGGCTACTTCTGCATGTTTTTCCTGAGAAAACAGACCATGAAAATCAAACAACGTGTTCTTATTTATGAACATAGTATATGGAGCCTGTTTTAAATTGAAACCATGTCTAATATTATTCTCCTGGAAGCACTGTAAACTCCTTAAGCATTGCTTATGACAGTATAACAAGATTTGGTGATAAATTCCCAGCTCTTCCAGTTATTAATATAATTTTATATAGTTATATGCAAATGTTAATATTCTTAATAGTTATCTGAATCTAAAGATGAGATTTGTTTTGATCTTAGGAAATGGGACCTTTTAGCTATAAATTAGAAAGAAAATCTTATCTATCAGCACACTGAAAATTTGCATTTTGTCAGAAATTCTTCCAGTAAGAAGGAAGAAAATGCTCATCTGTGTACCATACCAAATCTCTCACATCTCTTTGCACATCTCAAGGCTTCATAAAGGTTAGTTCCATCCAAAACATGATCAACTATTACTATTTCATAGTAACTGCTTCTTTTTAAAATGATTTGCAATAATAGCTCCCCCTCATAGGTAGGAAGCAATACACAATAAGGCCCCCAATTTTCTGCCACTAGTCCACTGAAATTCCAACTGGAATATCTTATCAACCAGCACAGGTGCTAACAGTATCAATAGTTCTTACTCACGATGACAGGACACTTCTTGTAATATGTACCTACACTATTTTGCTATGCCAATAAAATGGTTTGCTATTAAGAGTTGTCCTCTATCTAGATACAAAAAACATATTGTCAGAAGACTTGACCTTATCTACACATCAATGCCAGACCTCCAAAGCGCTCTCAGTAGCTCCAATTCAGGTAGCTAAATGATCTGCTTGGAAAGTCTAATCTGCAGCAAAAATTCTCAAACAATACGTTACAAACAGCAAGTATTGTTCAGAGAACTGGTGTTTGAAGTGTGACTACAGAGCTGCCAAAATATAAGGTCAGACACAATGCTACTTCTATGCTATAGCAATGTAGGAAAGCTAATACATCTGCCGTTGAAGCTATTCTTTTTCTTTCCCCAAAAATGATCCTAAGGCACACTTATAATTTAAGAACATGGGACTTTAAGTACATGAAATACGTATAAGTGCTACCCGTTAATTTCAGAATTCTTCAGCTTTGTAATTTAACCATTTTACACCACTTATATAACTTTAAACTGTTCATACATTTTGTAATCAGTTGAACGAATAAAGCTTAGCAGAAGAAAATATACTTTTGAAACGTAGGTTATATAGGAACATCAAACCAAAAACATTTAAGAAAATTTGGAAGGACTTAGGAAAAAGTGGTTATGATGTGAACACACTTTCTCTGCAGCAATCGTTAATACATATTTAAGGATCCTGACATGTTTCTATCTATAAGTTTCAACAGGTACTATTTGAATTATTACCTATATAGAGATAACCAAATAGAAGGGAAGCAGTAATCATTCAAATGGAACACTATATAGATTGGGATTTTCCTTAATTACTATTTTATACAGTACATGTTTCTATAGCAGATAAGAATTAGCTTTGATCATCTAGCACAGCATTTGAAAATTTATTGCTCTCAACAAAGTTAAACTCAATAAAAATTATCCTCATTATTATACAAGACCTTTTAAAAACAGTCAAGGATGACAATTCAATTTGAGTGATATATTTTGTAATATACTTACTCCTTAGAGAGTAAATAAAGTCTAATTAACAAATATACAAGTACGTGTGGTAACTGCATAAAAGGTAATTGTGGCCTGACCTATTAAACCTATACTACATTTGTATACATCAATTCAGTATTAAGCTTATTGGTCATCTTTCCTTCGCTGTTACATAAGTTCTCTAATTTTACTGTAACTTTGTTAGGACTGCTGTGAGCTCCATATCTTGGCAAGACTGATTTCTAATAATAAGTAGAAAACTCGAGATTAAGAATCAGGGCATTGTCAATCCTGGGCATTTTTAGAATAAAGTGCCAAAAAACAACAGCTTGAACAACAACAACAACAAAGATCAGTTCAGATAAAGTAAAAGCATTAACTTACTAAATAGAAAGGTAACAATGAAATGTATAACAGCACAGAAACAGTTTTTCCTCTTATTACCATCAGTCAGTTGGGTATGTGAAAAATTGTTGTCCAGCAAGTCTATGGCACATTCAGTTCCTAAATTTACTGACCAAATGCCCATATGAAAGACATGTCACACTGTAGTGTCTTAATTTCACTTTTTCAAACGTGATTTTCATGAGCTCTCTTTGTGTAATAGATAATATTCTTCCTTAAGACTGAAAGACACAGCAGGTATCCTATCTGTATGGTGAAAAAATCAAACAAACTTCTACTGTCCGTGTAATGGTTTTGCACACCAAAGCACATTTATTCTGTGCTTCACGATTTAAGATTACAGCATGATAATACCAAAATCACTTGGAATGACAGGGCTATTATCACCTGACTCAGAAATGCTGTTTTTACTCAAAGACATAAAAACAATGATGAAATCATTTATGTTTTCAAGTCAAATGATGAACACTTTTGTGTCGAAAATTTGCAAGGAACTTTTCTGAGTTGCCTGCACAAAGGTATAGCTTAAAGAAAGAATAATATAATTTAAATAAAATAAATTTAAATATAGTTTAAATAAACTCCCTGTACATTATTACTATTTTCCATTATTCTTGGTATTTTCTGACAGAATGTCATAAAGAAAAACAAGAGAGGAGAAACTTGTTTTCAAAACTCTGCACCTTTGTTGTACCAATTACCGAATACCTAGTTCCAATTACTGAGTTACTAGGTTATTTAATTAGCACTAGGGGAAAAGTTGGACAAAGAAGAGTATCACAACACACCAATATTTGTCAGGTATGTAACAGGATTCTCTGTCACACCAGTGTCCTGTAGCATTACAGAAATGTAGATGCTTTTACAAAAACCATAAAGTTGATCATATCCCTGTTTGCAGTACAGACACAGAATATGAATGAAAAATTTCATCGGATTAACACTTCTTTTCCCCTCTCTGAACTGAAAGGAATTCAGATTATTTTACAACCTCTGTAGAAGATTTCATCTCTTGTATTACTACTGTAAATGTACTATCACTATTTAAATCAAAAACCAACAGATGAAAAATTAAAAACAAAACGCATCCAAACTGCAGACAGAATTTGTCACAACAGGATCTATCTACAAAACTAGAAAGCATTTTCACTAGCTAAACAACTTAGAAAACTAAGATTGATGAAGGAACTACAATAAACACTGAAAACCAGAAAAAAAAAATCAATTTAAATCTATTAATAAAATTGAAAAATATCAGGTAATAATTCATCACTAAAAGCCCAAAAGTAGAAACACTACTTTTCCTCGAGTTTCTTTCTTTTCAGTGTGGATTAGTATTCAAATATTCTTATCTGGAGATGGCAGCACTGGGTCCAAAATTCTTCACCAATGGTTCATTGATATTCTTCTATATTAACCACCACTGTTCACCTGCAACTGACTTTATTTGAAACTGCAGACTGTTTATGTTCTGTCTGAATCACTCACTACCATCTCAGGGAGAATCCAACCCAGATGAAGTATGCTCAGCTATACCTGAAACACTGCTCAGCATTGTTCTAAGACCTGGAAATATCAAATTAATCTCACGATATATCGTTTATTCTTGTGTTTTAAGTCATCTAACCATAGAGGGGTCACAAGAGTGATGACACTTATAAAAATATTTGCAATTACCGCCTCTCGCTGTTCTTCTCTAGGAGCCAACAGAACTGATAACAATATACTTCCCAGATCATGGTCTGGGTAATGAGGATCCTTCAGACTCAAAGTAACATCTGTTTGCCTACAAGAGAAAAACATGTATTTGTTTTGGTTGCAGGTTTTCAGATAATTACATTTCTGAACCATTACAATTAAAGAAATCTGTATTTATATGAAACTACTTGAAAATGATGTCACAAATTTAGCTTATTTATATCTTTAAGTACTGCAGTCTCATAAATAAATACTAAATGCTGTTTCTCCACGTTAAGTACTTACACATGCTCAAGCAATTAAATCAACCAAAATGGTAATGGATTAAAAAATAAATAAAAAAAATAAAGAAGAAAAATAAACATAAGCAGTAGGTGGTAATATGTGGACAGACATAAAATAAGAACAAGAGTAAAGTGGTTATAAAACTTATATCTCTATAGATGCTGTAACAAATTTTCTGCATGAACAGTTACTACATTATTAATGTTAATGTTACAGTAATTCCCTAAAACTAAATGTCTTCCTTCTGCCAGTTTTATGTGATGTAGGTTTACATTATTACTTTTCAGCATAAGGTTCTATTTACAATTCCAGAAACATGAAATTGACAAACCTACAGAATTACTCCATAGGCTTGTTTGTGCCATACCTGTTTAATTCTAATGAAGTGAGATCCAAAAATGCTGATCCAATAAAGTCATCTTGAAGTCCAAAGTCATAGTCGAACACCTATGATGCACAGGGGATAAAAGCATTTTCCAGCATTAGAAATCTTATTATTTTGAAATTTTGCTGCTTCACATTCTTTAAAATCCTTTTCCAGAGTTAAGCCACGTGTTCCTCACATTAAATCAGGAATAACTGAAAGCATCATGTAACTTTCTGGCCACAAAGTAAATTTTGAAACTCCTTATTTAAAAGTCAGAATGCATAATGTACAGACACAGACGTATACAGCTAATAGACTGCATATGAAAACAACACCTGTTGCACAAAGAGAAAAGCATTTTTATAAACATAGGCACAAAGAGAGGAAGACCAAAAGAAAAACTAAATCAAGGAGAATCACTGATTTGTTAGACATGAATTAACACTCGTATGAACTTTATGAAGTTTAGAAAGAAAGCTGTGATATGATTGTGTAAAGTGGGTTATTAACAGCACTTGCGACAGTATTAGGAATTAAAAAACAGTCTTAGTCTGGCTTTTGAAGATTTTATAATTTTTTAAGTTTTAGAAATATTATAATCTAAGTTGATGACTTCATAGGTATGCATAAGAAAATAGTGACGCTTAGTACTACTGTGAGAATGCTGCCTACTAGCTCTCTATCTCAAAGAGAAAGTACCTGGAGAAATTTACTGAAATCCAGACAAGAACCTCTGCGTATTACATTGAGTTGCATCATGATTTGAGATGTATTACACTTTCTCAAGTCAGAAGGAAGAATAACAAACCATTCAGGGATGGCTTTGGGAGGGAAAAAACAAAAAGATGTATGGCAACAAAGTAAAGTTATGACATAAAACTACAGAAATCAAAAGCTGGAAAATACCAATTTTCAAAATCAAATTTTCTAGGTAAGTTACATTTTCTTGTCAAATATTGTTTTGAGAATTTCTGAGGACCAGAACATACCTTCAGCTCTAAGTAAGAATGATACTCATCAATAGCTAGTAATGATAACATTTAACCGAGAAGTGAGAGGCCTGGACTCAAGGCATTTGATTTTGATATAAATACTTCAACTATTGCATTACAGAAACTCTTTTTCCAGCAGTTAAAGCTACTCATCATCCACAAATAAAGAGTTTAGCGGCGACAGCACTGCTGTGGGACACAAAGGATTGAATATACATTTTTGTATATAAATCCACTATAGCCACTGATCTACCTGAGCAGGTACTGTCATATTTTTTCTGTCTCATTTTCATTCTAGTGTGAAAGGAAAATGAATGATGAAATTTCTGTTATTCTTGCAGAATAGATTTGCTTTCTCACCCTACAAATTAAAGATGAAAATGTCCAATGGACCTTTACAGTTGAGTTAGTATAATTTAGCCATGTCTTAAAATATTTGGATGAGCTATAAAAACTGCAATATTTAGACAATGTTTTCATAGTACGTACATGCATAGATAGGTATTATACCTGTTAACATCTACTTTCTAGAAAAGAAAAAAAAAAAAGCATGCTGCTGTTCCCTTGTCACTTTACTGCAGGGTTGTTATTTGGCATAAACAAATCAAAATAGGTAGTTATGTAGTAAGCATCCCCCTTTGAATCTGTTTCTCTGTTTTAGAGCACTGGGCATGTATTCATTCCTTACTAATCCCTAAGAGTAATAAGAGCAGGAAAGTGCCAATTAAGAATTATAATTATTTGAGCAGAACACATAAAACTTACAATACAGAGCCATACTCAAAGACTGCTTAACTGACATTTATCTACTAAAAAATTCTATAATTTTGTATGTCAGTTACAGTTTTTGTCAGCTATTTCAGATTAACACTGATACTAAACTGAGTATTCTGACAAATTACATTATAGGTATGACTTAATTTTCTAACCTTTCTCAAAGTATCCTATGTATGTTCTAATTAGAATTCTAAAACTACATTTCCTGTAACATTTTTAGAATTTAATTTCTATCTACATTGTTTTACAAAATGAAGAATCCCATTTGGAAACAGATCACCATAAACAATTTGGGCCAGAAAAGTGCTTTTCCATTCCATGGAATGCATACACAGATGGATGTTTCCTTTCTAATAAGGATAACTAAGAAATATTAACGGCACTGCTGCAATTAACTCTGAGCATCGCTGGCCTCACTTTGATTTAAACTCAAGCTATCCGATATTTTGGCACAGATGATGCCTCTGTCATGACAAAATCATCCTCACCTGTGACATAATGAGTAGAGTTATAATGTAAAGACAAAAAAAAAAACAGAAAGCATTACAAAACATATAAGCAAACCCATTGTGTTCAGGCATGAACAAGAAAAAAATGAGAGAATTAGGCACATACATTGATTAATTCTGAAGTTAATGTCAGGAAAGAATTGCTTTTAATGGGATAGATTAAGCTTCATGTCAGAATTATACAATGTTTCTACACATAAATGGCATGCCATCAATATACAGTGCAGTTTTCTTTCTGTGACCTTCTCTTAAGGATGCTTTAAGAAGCATGAAATAATTACAGCCTGAAATAAACTAAAATGCCTCTACTGAACTTTAAAAGGGAAGTTCTCATGTTATTATTATGTGTATTTAATTTATTTCACCTCAATTTTTTTTTTTTTTTTTATATAATGCAGTACTTCACAATAACTTTTACAGCAATTATAATCTGTACTTTCCTTCAATAACTCTTTGGTTGTAATTTGTCAGACATAAATACCTTTACATATATAGGTTCTCTTGGATTATCTATAAGAATGGAAGTTTTTTCTTCCCATACAGGATTGAGGTTCTTGTGTATTGTTTTACTTCTAAATACTTCTTTTCCTCCAAGTTTGAACTTGACGTATGGATCACTGGTTCCTGTTAACAAAATACATATTGTTAATTATGTCCTTTCAATACAATACAGATAAAAATGTAATTTTTTACTGATAGTCAAACTAAAAACATCAGCTGAGGAAAGAATTACTTTTTTATTATCACCATTTATTTTACACAGTGTCATTATTCAGCTAATTCTCTGTGCCGATATCGAATGGGTGTTTGCATCACTTTCTGTTGTTTGCCATCCAAACTCAATACTGGCTTTTCCGCTGCAGTCTTTAGTTAACAAAATAATGAATTTATCAGGACTAGGATCTTATCTTAATGTAATCAGAAAAAATAGATTATAATATTAATTTCTGTAATACATTAATCTAATTACACTAAGTGTCTGAAAACGCATGGGCAGATGTTAAGAATGAATCCTGTCTCCACAGACATCACCGGTGTAACTCTTCATTGACTTTATTGCGTCCAGGATTCCCTCTTCCATGAAGACTTCCTACACCCGTCAAGGTGAGCAAACTAACCCTAAATTCACGCCACAAAGTTCATGTGCTTCCTGCAGCGACCATGTAACAGCAGGCAGGCACAGGCTTAAGCTCCCTGATATGAGTAACAGTTGACTGACCAGACCTGTAACCCCATAAAGAACTGAAATAGAAACGTTAAAAATGCCGTGAATGGGCCATGGATGGGGCATGGGTGCAAAAGCATCAAAAAACAAAAAAAAGCATTTTGATTGCAAAAGACATAGTTAAGACTTCAAAGGAAAGGAAAAGGTTTGATAGAAAATTCAAACTAATTGCTTTCCCTAAAATGTCAATTGGTAACATTTCACTTTTATGTACATGAAATTCATCTCAGTGAAAAATTTTGGATGGCATTCATCTTTCTGCTTCTCTGCCAGCTGTGTCAGCCCTAACAATATTTGAGTCTAATGGATTCAAGCTGATTTCAAAATCAACAATACATCTAAGATGAACAAAATTACATCTTCATGAGCTAAAACAGGGAACAGTCTTTCTTCGCACCATTAATGGGTTACATATTCCAGACATTTGTGTTTACATCCGTAAGGAAACGCAGTGATTGTCTTTTATTAAAACTGCAACGTGCTCTTCAGAGTCTGGCACGACTACAGCTCTTTGCACTGTTTCATGCAGCCACAAGATGTCAGTACTCTTTAGCTAAAATTATATATCCCTTTCAAAAATCTAGCTGTGGGAACTGGGATCTCGCATGTAAGAGGGCTGCCGTCATTCGCTTTTGTCATTACTGGGACAGTCTCTCAGTGGCATAAAAAGTTTACTCTAGCACAAATCACTTTTTCCTTAGTTATGTAGTTAAGTAGTGGTGACAATTTATTTGTAAGGCAAAGATCATGTGTTTGAATTCATACTGTGAAATCCTTTGAACATGGACACCAACAAATCAGCAAGAGGAATGTGAGACATATCTCCCACGAGCCATAATTCTCCCTGTGATTTTCCTCACTGCTGCCTTGAGCTGCAGATTAGCTGGTCTTTAACCAATTCTTTTTATTCTGCAAATTTCACAAAATTCTCTTGATGTTTGAAATTAATATAAAACAGTGTTGTGAGATACATAGCTCATGAATATTTCAGGACACAGATGTCAAACAATTTAATTTTAATTCATTTTTATGCAACAAATTTAGTAGTGAAGCATATCAAACGTTACTTCCATTTACAATGCATTGCAAAATCTCAGGCTTTGTAATATTGTGCAATGGATGCTTGAACCTTGCTTTGACACATATCCACTTTAAAGCCAAGAGCTCACTAGAACCAATTAGATAGAAGTTCTGTGCCCTTCACAGACCTTTCACATTCCTCGAAGAAAGACCATCAGATTTTTTAAAGTTTGCATATAAAGAAAGACAAAATTAAATAAAAAATATCGCATCAGTCATGCAATCCTTCACTAATGCCCTGCAGAGTTGAGGAAAACCCTAGGTGTAGTGTTTGAACAGCACACACTGAGCCCAAGTGTCAAGCCAGTATTCTTTTTTAAACATCCCCCCCGCCAAGGAAACAAAAGGTTTTTCTGGAATGTACCTGGAATTTTGTGCTGAGCAGCAGAGCATGAAAGAAGGCACAGCAGAAGCCAAAACCCCTTTCCCTCTAAAAAGTTCTGCTGAACAGGATCAAATGACCTCCTGCACAGCTCTGTGTCACAGGGTCCCAATTTTAGTATGTATTATAACAATAAAAATAATATTTTTTTCAGATACATAGCAATTATAGATGCCTATTAACACATAATATTAATATTGCATAATTGATATAATTATATTGTATTAATATTATATTAATATTGCATTATTAATGGTACAATATTAACCATATGCTAATAGGATTTTAAATATGTAATAAAATCATAATGTGTGTTTTAATTAACAACCTCAGTTCAATCTACATAAGTATAATTTCGCCGTTTTATAAAAATCATTTTACTTTTGATCTTAACCTCACACAAACCCAGTAAAAATCTACAAGCCTTCAGAATGGGCCTAAAAAAAAAAAAATGATACCCAGTCATGGATTCCTGTTACTCAAATCCCAGATTTTTAATCGTTTTCCTTGTTATCAAACCATTCAAATGAACCTGATACACCAAGGCCTAATAGCCCAAATGTTTATTCTACCTGTAGTAGCTAATAACAAAACAATAAGCCTTCACTCATGAGCTTAAAATCTTACAAAAAAAGCCGAACTGTGCAACTATAGAATCTATGACTCTATAATACCGATATTTTGCTGAAGCTGCACCGTTGCCTGTGTATAGGCAATAAGGATTCTCCACACAGGGTGGCAGCCTCTCTTTGCTAAGGAGGCTTAGCCAAACAAACACCTAAAGACGTTGCTGAATTTCAGTGGAGAAACTTGCCACCACCACAGCGGTTGTTCCTCGATCCTGTGGAAGAAGGCTCCTCTGGCCCTGCAGGACCCACACGCTAACACGTACGGATGCGCTGACTGTCCTGAATCCAACACTTCTCTCTATGTAGATGTCACCTAAGATGAGTTTAGCTTTGCAGGTTTAAGGCTTAGATTAGATCTTGGACACACAGAAAGATAAAAACATTTTGCAGGAGAAAGTGTTTTCGAAGTGTTTGTTCAGAAGTATACTAAACTGCTTTGCAGAAGGAACCATAGGAGAGTAATCAGAAAGAAAACACCTCATAGGCAAATTTCACCACAATAATAATCAACGTTATATCTCATAGAAAGGAAACATTCTCAATAAATTCTATACATAAACATAATTGGTTTCTGAGGCTTTGTAACAGGCCTTTCAACTTATTTGGCCTCCTGTTGACCAGATTCTTTTCCTTAATTAAATCTTATTTAATATAATGGGATAAATGCTAACCTAAGAAAATTCAGCAATGAACAGAGGGGTAAACGCAACTATGAGACCAAGTAATGAGCTTGAGACTGCTCCCCCTTAACTGGTGCTAATGAGAGAGAAGGATGAGGCAAAGGTCTCCATATTTACCTACAGTATTTCTATACTTGACTCAAGGAGAGCAGAAGTCAAACAGCTTCTTCAAAAAACCTCAGCTGAAGATTTATCTAGAGCATATGGGAACCAGACGTTGAAAGTCTAAAGGCAAATTTTAAAACCTTGTACTGAAAACAGAAAACACAGGCAAAAAGTATTCATGCTTGTACATAAATATATCATAATGCAGATGAACAATACTGAAAAACAGCACTTTTAGCTGCTGTTTCATCTACAGATATTTTTATACTTCATATATCAAGAAGAAAAAAAAAATGCATTTTAGAGAAATGCTGAGCTACCAAGTAAATTTATCACACAAGGGAATTAACTGATTTAATTAAAGCTATTTAACTACAACAGGCATTCATTTCTCCACCACTGCATTTCACTCGCAGTCCAGAATAACTTTCAGAACAGAAAGCCATTTGCAAGCCCGTTCCTGAAAGAGAACAGTGCTTGTACCCATCAAAAGCTTCTAAACAGTTCAGATTCTCATTACTGCAATTTAAAATCTGATTTCAAATTATTGCTTTTGGACAATCTTAAAAAAGTTAACTTTCTCCTGTGAAACACTCGTTTTTAAAACTGTCAAGAAAGCAAAGCAGAACAAATCTGAAAAACAATCTTACTCTCCTCTCTCCTTTAGTCATAGGAGAAAAAGCAAATAACACAATTCATTAAGTTCTTCCCAGTAGGCAGTTAATCACTGCTGCAAAATAAGCCACATGGACAGAAATTTTTCTGTCACAATTTTTCACAGCAGTGTGTTTTGCTATTTTATTTTATTTTTTCCCAGCCTACAGAGCTACTAAGCTACTAAGGTAATATAAGTGGTAATGTAACAAAAGATGCATCCCCTCCAGCACCTAATACAAATGAAAAGTCTCCTTTGGATTCATTACACATGTGCAATTGAATGCACACTTAGACACAGTTCAGCCTAGTGCTTTGAAAAGATGCAAGCTTTAAAGAATATTAATTGGAAATCACATTAATTAAAAAGAGCTTGCTCCTGTACAGCACACATGAGGAATATTGCGGGAATGCGCACAAGATAAAAAGCAATAAACTTCCCATAAATATGGGAGAAAATAAATTTTCAACAGTGCAAGAAAAAAGGCAATGTGCACATATCTGGAAGCAAAAATAATGAAATAAGGTCAAGGCATATTCTTAATTAATTTATTCTCAGAGCTATAATTAAACCACTGTCATGTGTTTCTATTATTATTCAATTTTAATTACAATCTTGGAATCGCTTCATTTTACCTACGGTTTTTAGAGAAAGAAAGCAAATGGCTAAAAGCATGACACTAGAGTTGGTAAATCAGGACAGGGTCCTAATACCTATTAGTGCGACCTTCACTGCAACTCCTCCTGAAGGCCAATCCCATCCCTCTTTCAGATGTTTTCATACAGGAACACCTGCACGTCTCATGAGGCAGCTCCTGAAATTCCACAGATTTTCTGTGTGCCATAGAGAATGAGCCAACTGAAATTTCAGTCTGCTTTAATTCATAAGGCTCCATTTCACAGCAGTTCAGACAACTCAGCCTCCACTGCCTATGAGTGAGACCTTACAAAAAAAAAAAAAAAAAAAAGGTAGGACCCATTGACTGTGTACCATCCCCGGTCATAAATACAAGCTTTTCTTCACTTTCACTGTGAAAGGTTTTGCCTTTTCCTTAACTTCAAGGACTATCACATAAAGGACTTCACTAGATTTTTACCCATATCTGATCATCAAATAATCATTATGCAAATAAATCCATTTCAGAAAATCCAATCTTATGTCCTGATGTATAAATAATTAAAAAAAGTTAATTATTTACACCATGATAACTTCATACCAGTACGTAGATGCAGAGTAACTTCGACATCACAGTTCCTGAGAAGCTTAATTATTAATACAAGCATTTGGTCCAGATTCATTCCTTGGAGAACCCTTTTTCTTTCTTTCCAACTCCATTCACTTTGTTCCCCTATAATGAAGTTTCTCAGTCTCAAGTCATTTTCTTTTTTACAACCAAGGTAGAAGAAAAACTGGGAGGATGGTTCTCAAGTATGTGTTAATTGAGTATATCAAGCGAAACGTGCATCAGTTTCTAGTATTTTACATATTTAATATTTCCAAATTGTGATATGAAAAGTCTCATAAAAAGAAACATAAAGAATATGTCTGCTCAGGAGTACTGACAGTCCCCTATTCTATTACTAAAACTAAGGAAAATATTTCCAAAAGCTATTTTATATTAATTTAACAAACAAAAATAGTAATTCATCTTATTTACTTACACTATTGCATACAGTAAAAAATGCAGTTTTTCCATCAATAATCCTAGTTTCTGTCCACCTAACAAAGAATTATCCACCCAATTCACCTAAGAAGGACACTAATTACTTTAAAAAGCACTTATGGAATATTAATATCCTAAGAATGAAGATGCCAATTACAAATTTACAGTGAGCACACAAGCGCTAGAGGATTCAGAGATCTTCTACTCAGGAGTCAATAGGGAATACAAGATTTTAATTATTCAGTGCCCATTAAAAAAAAAAAAAAGTTGGTTATAGCAGTCATAGTTTTTTATCTTTCTTTTGAAGACTCATTTCTTTCAAGAAAAAGGCTGTCTAACTGCTAGATTTCAGTATTGCCCATGACAATCATCTTTGTTTAATAAATACCCATCTAAACAAATACTAATTATGCTTGTGAAATAGAAGGAATGATAAAAACAGACTGGCATAGCACAGGATAGACAAAGATCAAGTACTCAAAGGTCAGCCTAATTTCAAGAAAACTTATTTAATCTTAAGCATGGCTGAAGTCAGACTCATTCAAACAGAATTTAAGCATGTTACAGAAATGTGATCCCTACAGCATGAATTATTTTTCTAGTTACTCAGGGTAAACAGAAGTACATCCCCTGACCAAAGGATATACCACTCCTAAAAGCTTATGACTGAAATTACAATATTCCTGAAATTGTTTAGAGCACGATCATCTATTTGTGACGACAGACATCTCTTGCAAAATCAGTCACAGGTTTCACCTCTTCTCATACAGACAGAAAAATCTGCTTTGCTTTCTCTAAAGTATACAGTTCGCTGTAGGTCTTATGCATTATATCTTCCAGCTTAACAGAAATAATATATGTATTTTTATATAGTTGCAATAGACAAATGTGATTTGCCCTTGTCAATGTAACAATACAGTCAACAACCTCTTTATTAGTAATTTTTTTCCCATTCCCCAGGGACGATAGTTACTACACATTAAATAAACGCTGAAATACAATCAGATCTCTGATCAGATCTCAGCTGTAGCTTATTTATTTTTATCTTATGGAAAATAAAAATGTTAGGTAAAGCAAAAATAGAAGCCTCTAGCAGCATGCAGCTCACATATGTCAGGCACAACAACAACCAAAAGGTACAGTGAGTATTTAATACCTCAGTTGAAACTCATACTCATGGCATAGGCAATCCCTGCTAAAGTCGTGTGAAGAAGAGCTTCCACTATGAAGGAACATTCACAGAAACACAGTATATAAAACTTGCCTTAAAACAACGTTCTAATTTTCTAGTTAAAAACATTAATGTTGTTATTTCCTTACTTTTTTTAAGGTCATCTGAGAAACAAAACAAACAAACAAACAAAAACCACAATAGACATAGTAGCATGCAAACAAAGCACGACTTTCAATTCACTTTTAGACACTTTAAAAACACAGGTGTTTATTGCCATGTAATGACTTTGAATTAACACACCAGATTCTTCCACATGAATCAGAGGACAGTGGTCTCGAAGTCCCAAGTCAAGATGCTGCCACCAACCTGCAATAATTTACCTGCATTACTAACAACAGGTTTCATGAGGATTTTGGCTCCTGGGGTAACTTAAAGTACCTAAGTGGTACATCATCTTCCCTGTCCAGCAGGTAATGTGATCTGAAGAATCTGTCTTTTGATCTTGGTACAAATTCTCACTGCAATTGTCCACTTAGGAACATCACTCAATTTTTGACACAAATGTCTGCATCTTTGAATGCACTACAGTGGCACAGTATTTAAACCATACCACTTTAGTAACATATTATGCCTGACAGTTTATATGTGGCTGGACAGCCTATTATTATTATTATTATTATTAACCTTATTTTTAGCACCGTCAAAGTCCTCTTGCTTTACCTCTGTTACTTCATGGTTATAGGAACAAAATGATTCAAAGCTTCAGTCAGATGTTTACAACTTGGGATGACTTACTCATTGAACACCTGCATTCATAAAATGACTTAGAGATGTAACCAGGAGCATACACACTTTTCCTCCTCTTATGAATGAATATTCATATGTTCTTTGAGAATAACAGCTATTAAATAGGAATGAAAGCTTAACCTCCACAAATACAAGCAACAAACAAGTACATTTTCTAATCTGCAATGCTAGCATTATACTCCACATACCTACCAAAGGAAAAATCCATTTAACTACAGAACACATTGTCATGTGAAATTGAAGTGAATAATAAACATGTTCCTACAATACTTAAAGAATAAGAAATATAGTAATGAAACTGAAGGAAAGGGAAATTATTTGAGAAGCATTAAATGAATGCAGTTGCTGGATAAACAATTCCCTGTTATATTCATCATGGTATTAATTAAAAAATAATAATAATTAAAAAAAAGAACGTTTTATTCCCAGTACTGATCTTAAACCAAAAATAGACATTTCCAAGTGAAAGATCTCTAGTGTTAACAGAGTCTTCTGTCAGTCTCAGGAAAAAAAAAAAAAAAGTTATTTATTTTTATCATTTCTGGAACTAGCAAAAATGGTATGAGAACTACACGTTTCTTGTTTGAGAGGAAGAAGTTCCAAATGACGCCTCCAGACCATGATAATTTACAAGGCAGAACCTGAACAAGGACAGAGCCACATCATACGTGCTTTCAACGTATTTGTCAATGATGAGGTATTAATGTGACACCCAGTTCAATAAGCCTTCAGGGCTTGGAATAATGGTAACTTGGTAGGAAACACCACATTGTATCCTATAGCTATCTCTTGCTGCTCCTACTGGACGAGTAGGAAACTCTTGGCCTCCAACAAAAATCTGGGCTCCTCTATTACCTATTATTATCTGTTATTTCCAAGTGAGCAGCCTTGCTTCAACTCAGTTTGTCCTTCCTTTTCAATATCATGCCATGTGTCATAGACTCACTGAATAACCCAAGTTGGAAGGGATACACAAGAATCATCAAGTCCAACACCTGGCTCCACACAGGAACACCCCAAAACAATTCACTTCTCTGAGAGCGTTGTCCAAATGCTCCTTGAACTCCAACAGACTCAGTGCCGTGACCACGTCCCTGGGGAGCCTGTCCCAGTGCCCGACCACCTCTGGGTGCATGTCCTGGTTCCAGTTAGGACAGAGTTAAGTAGCTCATAGTAGCTGGTAGGGTGCTATGTTTTGGATTAGGATGAGAAGAGCGCTGATAACATGCTGATGTTTTAATTGTTGCAGAGCAGTGTTTACACCAGGCCATGGACTTTTCGGCTTCTTGCTCTGTCCTGCCAGCGAGCAGGCTGGGGGTGCAGCAGGAGCTGGGAGGGGACAGACCCAGGACAGCTGACCCAAACTGGCCAAAGGGGTATTCCATACCATCTGACGTCATGCTAAACAATATATAGGGGTGGCTGGCCGGGGTGGGGGCGCCGGCTGCTCGGGGATAGGCTGGGCATCGGTCAGCGGGTGGTGAGCAATTGCATTGTGCATCACTTGTTTTCTTACACATTATTATTGTTAATACTATTACCATTATCACTATTATTATTATTATTGTTATTATTATTTTCCTGTCTTAATAAACTGTCTTTATCTCAACTCTCAGGCTTCACTTTCCCGTTTCTCTCCCCCCATCCCAGAGAGGGAGGGGGGAGGGTGAGCGAACGGCTGTGTGGTGTTTAGCTGCCAGCCGGGTTAAACCACAACAGTCCTTTTGGCGCCCAACGTGGGGCCCGAAGGGTTGAGATATCGACAAATCTGACCAGAGTGTGTTAAACTAAAATTGGTATAAGTATTGGACCTGCTTAATAGTTGCTAGTCACGATGTTGATTGCCTTAATCTCCAGTCTGCTGTACCTGTATTCCAAATTGAGTTTTATGGTGCGTTACTTTCTGTATGTGCTCCCTGTTGCACTGTTTATCCTTTCCGGGCCCTGGTTTAAGATTGTTATGGTACTGTGCGGTGTAGCAATGGCTTATGAAATGATGAAATATCTGGTCACGACTCTAACCTGGTATTTGTACTCAGCACTGACGTCGACTCTATACTTTGGAACCCATATCTCGGAAACTATTAGCAATTACACCTATTGCCTGTTTTCGTTAGGGAGCCAATCTGTGAAGGGGACAGGGGAAGACATGTTTCCCTACCTGTTCACTCTGCCTTTCTCCTTCACCACCACCCTCTTATCCCCCGAGTTAGTTACGGTGGTTCTCCGAGATGTTGAATATCCTTGGGATACTCAGACCAGCCTGCTCTTGTTGTTATGTCTCCTGAATGCGCTTCAGATTTTGTGGAGGGTTAAACAACTACTCAGGAATCTCATCCGGAGATCTGTCTTGAGGCGGGATAGTTGCGAGTGGCAGGGAGTGTGGGAGGATATGGGCAGGTTTCTAGAGCAGTGGTCACCTCCAGTGTTTTGGACATTCACCCCTGAACAACTGCAAAATCCTAAAAAGCTGGCAGAATGCTTGAAAAAAAGGTGTCATGACTCTGGCAGTTCCAAAGTGACACAAATCACTGTAGCGTGCTGGGGTCTGGCTTGTGCCTATCGAGCTGCAATTGATGCTACTAGTAACCTAGCTCCAGCTCCTGCAGCCGCTCCAGCTGCAGCTCCTGCAGCTGCTCCAGCTCCTGCAGCCGTTCCAGCTCCTGCAGCCGCTCCAGCTCCTGCAGCCGTTCCGGCTCCAGCTCCTGCAGCTGCTCCAGCTCCAGCCCCTGCAGCCGCTCCAGCTCCAGCCCCTGCAGCCGCTCCAGCTCCAGCCCCTGCAGCCGCTCCAGCTCCAGCCCCTGCAGCCGCTCCAGCTCCTGCAGCTGCCCCAGCTCGTGCAGCTGCTCCCACTCCTGTGTCTGGGTCAGAGAAACGAGCTGTAGCAGTGCAAGTTGACCCCGCAGAGGGTATTCCAACCCCTGTGGCAGACCCTGTGTCTGGGTCAGAGAAACGAGCTGTAGCAGTGCAAGTTGCCCCTGTAGACAAGGTGAAAAAATGGTATAGAGGCTCAGGTCGTTCAAAACGCAGACAGTCTTCTGCTAAGTCTGGGCGTAGTGAAGACGAGGCTGGGCCATCAAAGGTGCAGGAGACTGAAGATGAGGATGAGGATGGCGAAAAATCAACAGTAACTACCCGGACTCCATACCAGCCATCAAAGGTGCAGGAGACTGAAGATGAGGATGAGGATGTCGGAAAATCAACAGTAACTACCCGGACTCTACACCGGCCATCAAAGGTGCAGAAGACTGAAGATGAGGATGAGGATGTCGAAAAATCAACAGTAATTACCCGGACTCTATACCAGCGTGAGCTACGAGATGTGCGAAAAGATTTTGGTCGCTGTATAGGCGAGCAGCTTGTCACCTGGCTGCTCCGGTGCTGGGACACGGGAGCCAATTATGTGGAATTGGAGGGCAAGGAAGCCAGGCGGCTGGGATCCCTTGCTAGGGACGCATGCATTGACAAAGCAATTGGAGATGGAGCACAATCTCGCAGCCTCTGGAGGCGTCTCCTGTCAGCTGTGAAGGAAAGGTATCTCTTCAAGGAAGAACTTGTATGTTTACCAAGCAAATGGACCACCATGGAGAAGGGAATTCAGTACCTGAGGGAATTGGCCGTACGGGAAGTAATTTATAAGGACCTAGACGACGCACAAACATCCGCAGATCCAGATGCAGTCCGGTGTACACTACCCATGTGGCGGAAGTTTGTACAGAGTGCCCCATCATCATATGCCGGCTCATTGGCAATACTAGCCTGGAAAACGGAGGAGAATCCCACAGTGAATGAAGTGACTAAAATACTCCGGCAGTACGAAGGAAATCTCTCCTCTTCCCTAAAGGCCTGTGTCTCAGCTGTGGAGAAACTCTCTGAAGAGGTCCACCAACTTAAAGAGAATTTATCTTCCCCTCCACCTGAACGAACCAGTGTCCACCAGCTAAAAGAGAATGCTTTAGAGAAACTTTCTGAAAAGATCCACCAACTTGAAGAAAGATTATCTTCCCCTTCACCTGAACGAACCAGTGTCCACCAGCTAAAAGAGAATGCTTTGGAGAAACTTTCTGAAAAGATCCACCAACTTGAAGAAAGATTATCTTCCCCTTCACCTGAACGAACTAGTGTCCACCAGCTAAAAGAGAATGCCTTGGAGAAACTTTCTGAAAAGATCCACCAACTTGAAGAGAGATTATTTTCCTCCCCACCTGTACAAACCAGTGTCTCAGCTATTAGGGGTAAACGTTCATCTATGCAAGGAAGACAATATGGTGGGCACACACACCGCGCCACCCTGTGGTTTTACCTACGTGACCATGGAGAGGACATGAGAAAATGGGATGGAAAATCTACTGCGACCCTAGAGGCACGGGTACGTGAATTGCAAAGGAAAACAATTGGGAAAAAGGAGTTCTCTGAAAGGTTTGCTGCTCCAACTTCCAGCAGGCAGTCCTTTAAACACAGAAATGAAGATTCTGACCAGGACTAGAGGGGCCCTGCCTCCAGCCAGGGGGAGGAAAGGGACAATCGAGTTTATTGGACTGTGTGGATTCGATGGCCTGGCACGTCAGACGCACAGAAGTATAAGGCTTTGGTAGACACCGGTGCACAATGTACTCTAATGCCATCAAGCTATAAAGGGCCAGAGCCCATCTGTATTTATGGTGTGACGGGGGGATCCCAGCAGTTAACTGTATTGGAGGCTGAAGTGAGTCTAACCGGTAATGAGTGGCAGAAGCACCGTATTGTGACTGGCCCAGATGCTCCGTGCATCCTTGGCATAGACTATCTTAGAAGAGGATATTTCAAGGACCCAAAAGGGTTCCGCTGGGCTTTTGGCATAGCTGCTTTGGAGACAGAGGACATTAAACAGTTGTCTACCTTGCCTGGTCTCTCAGAGGACCCTTCTGTTGTGGGGTTGCTGAGGGTTGAAGAACAGCAAGTGCCGATCGCTACCACAACTGTGCACCGGCGGCAATATCGCACCAACCGAGACTCCCTGAGTCCCATCCATAAGCTAATTCGTCAACTGGAGAGCCAAGGAGTGATCAGCAAGACTCATTCACCTTTTAATAGTCCCATATGGCCAGTGCGAAAGTCTAATGGTGAGTGGAGACTAACAGTGGACTATCGTGGCCTGAACGAAGTCACACCACCACTGAGTGCTGCAGTGCCGGACATGCTAGAACTCCAGTATGAACTGGAATCAAAGGCAGCCAAGTGGTATGCCACAATTGATATCGCTAATGCATTTTTCTCCATCCCTCTAGCAGCACAGTGCAGGCCACAATTTGCTTTCACTTGGAGGGGAGTCCAATATACTTGGAATCGGCTGCCCCAGGGGTGGAAACACAGCCCTACCATTTGCCATGGACTGATCCAGTCTGCGCTGGAGCAGGGGGAAGCTCCTGAACACCTGCAGTACATCGATGACATCATTGTGTGGGGTGACACTGCAGAAGAAGTTTTCGAGAAAGGGAAGAAAATAGTCCAAATCCTTCTGAAGGCCGGTTTTGCCATAAAACAGAATAAAGTTAAAGGACCTGCACGAGAGATCCAGTTTTTAGGAATTAAATGGCAAGATGGACGTCGTCAAATCCCAATGGATGTGATCAACAAGATAACAGCTATGTCTCCACCAACTAGCAAAAAAGAAACACAAACTTTCCTAGGTGTCGTGGGGTTTTGGAGAATGCATATTCCAAATTACAGTCTGATTGTAAACCCGCTCTACCAAGTAACCCGTAAGAAGAATGCCTTTGAATGGGGCCCTGAGCAACGACAAGCCTTTGAACAAATTAAGCAGGAAATAGTTCATGCAGTAGCCCTCGGGCCAGTCCGAACAGGACCAGATGTAAAGAATGTGCTCTACACCGCAGCCGGAGAGAATGGTCCCACCTGGAGCCTCTGGCAGAAAGAACCTGGGGAAACTCGAGGTCGACCCCTGGGGTTTTGGAGTCGGGGATACAGAGGATCTGAAGCCCGCTATACTCCAACTGAAAAGGAGATATTGGCAGCATATGAAGGAGTTCGATCTGCTTCGGAAGTGGTCGGTACTGAAGCGCAGCTCCTCCTGGCACCCCGACTGCCGGTACTAGGCTGGATGTTCAAAGGAAGGGTCCCCTCTACACATCATGCAACTGATGCTACATGGAGCAAGTGGGTTGCACTGATTACTCAGCGGGCTCGAATAGGAAACCCCAGTCGCCCAGGAATCTTGGAGGTGATTATGGACTGGCCAGAAGGCAAATACTTTGGGATATCACCAGAGGAGGAGGTGGTTCGTGCTGAAGAAGCCCCCCTGTACAACAAGCTACCGGAAAATGAGAAGAAATATGCCTTGTTCACTGACGGGTCCTGTCGTATTGTGGGAAAGCATCAGAGATGGAAAGCTGCTGTATGGAGTCCTACACGACGAGTTGCAGAAGCTGCTGAGGGAGAAGGTGAATCGAGTCAGTTTGCAGAAGTAAAAGCCATTCAGCTGGCTTTAGATATTGCTGAACGAGAAAAGTGGCCAGTCCTCTATCTCTATACTGATTCATGGATGGTAGCAAATGCCCTGTGGGGGTGGTTACAGCAATGGAAGCAGAACAACTGGCAGCGCAGGGGCAAGCCCATCTGGGCTGCGGCATTGTGGCAAGATATTGCTGCCCGGGTAGAGAACCTGGTTGTAAAGGTACGCCATGTAGATGCTCATGTGCCCAAGAATCGGGCTACTGAAGAACACCAAAACAACCAGCAGGTGGATCAGGCTGCTAAGATTGAAGTGGCTCAGGTGGACCTGGACTGGCAACATAAAGGTGAATTATTTATAGCCCGATGGGCCCATGACACCTCAGGCCATCAAGGTAGAGATGCAACCTACAGATGGGCTCGTGATCGAGGGGTGGACCTGACCATGGACACTATAGCACAGGTTATTCATGACTGTGAAACATGTGCTGCAATCAAGCAAGCCAAACGGTCAAAACCTCTTTGGTATGGAGGACGATGGCTGAAATATAAATATGGAGAGGCCTGGCAGATTGATTACATCACACTCCCTCAAACCCGCAACGGCAAGCGCCACGTACTTACAATGGTGGAAGCAACCACCGGATGGCTGGAAACATATCCTGTGCCCCATGCCACCGCCCGGAACACTATCCTGGGCCTTGAAAAGCAAGTCTTATGGCGACATGGCACCCCAGAGAGAATTGAGTCAGACAACGGGACTCATTTCCGAAACAACCTTATAGACACTTGGGCCAAAGAACATGGTATTGAGTGGGTGTATCACATCCCCTATCATGCACCAGCCTCTGGAAAAGTTGAACGATACAATGGACTGTTGAAGACTACACTGAAAGCAATGGGTGCTGGGACATTCAAAAATTGGGATACACATTTGGCAAAGGCCACCTGGTTAGTCAATACCAGGGGATCTGCCAACCGAGCTGGACCTGCCCAATCAAACCAGTTACGCACTGTAGAAGGGGATAAAGTTCCTGTAGTGCACGTAAGAAACATGCTGGGTAAAACAGTCTGGGCTACTCCTGCCTCAGGAAAAGGCAAACCCATTCGTGGAATTGCTTTTGCTCAGGGACCTGGATGCACTTGGTGGGTAATGCAAAAGAATGGGGAGGTCCGGTGTGTACCTCAAGGGGATTTGATACTGGGTGAGAATAGCCCATGAGTTGAATTGTAGTATGTTAATTATTATATAATAATGTATGTCATCACTACCATGATTGCTATATATCATAGATGAAAATGGTGATTAATTAGAATGTATTGGACAGAGTGTAACCTGAGCATGACATAAATGGTATGGAATAAGGGGTGGATATCTGTCCTGGTTCCAGTTAGGACAGAGTTAAGTAGCTCATAGTAGCTGGTAGGGTGCTATGTTTTGGATTAGGATGAGAAGAGCGCTGATAACATGCTGATGTTTTAATTGTTGCAGAGCAGTGTTTACACCAGGCCAAGGACTTTTCGGCTTCTTGCTCTGTCCTGCCAGCGAGCAGGCTGGGGGTGCAGCAGGAGCTGGGAGGGGACAGACCCAGGACAGCTGACCCAAACTGGCCAAAGGGGAATTCCATACCATCTGACGTCATGCTAAACAATATATAGGGGTGGCTGGCCGGGGTGGGGGCGCCGGCTGCTCGGGGATAGGCTGGGCATCGGTCAGCGGGTGGTGAGCAATTGCATTGTGCATCACTTGTTTTCTTACACATTATTATTGTTAATACTATTACCATTATCACTATTATTATTATTATTGTTATTATTATTTTCCTGTCTTAATAAACTGTCTTTATCTCAACTCACAGGCTTCACTTTCCCGTTTCTCTCCCCCCATCCCAGAGAGGGAGGGGGGAGGGTGAGCGAACGGCTGTGTGGTGTTTAGCTGCCAGCCGGGTTAAACCACAACAGTGCAGAACCTTTCCCTAACCCCCAGCCTGACCCTCCCCTGACCCAGCTCCATGCCGTCCCCTCGGGTCCTGTCGCTGTCCCCAGAGAGCAGAGCTCAGCGCCTGCCCCTCCGCTCCCCTCGTGAGGGAGCTGCAGGCCGCCATGAGGCCTCCCCTCGGCCTGCTCTGCTCGGGGCTAAGCAAACCCAGGGACCTCAGCCACTCCTCATACGTCTTGCCCTGGAGACCCTTCACCATTTTGTAGCCCTCCTTTGGACACTCTTTAACAGTTTTACATCCTTCTTATGCTGTGGTGCCCCAAACCACACACAAAACAGAACCTGAGGCCACACCAGCACAGAGCAGCCCTTGACCAGCTAGCCATGCGGTACCTGATGTAGCTCCCACCAGAGCCTCTGCACCATGATACTGCTATGAAAAGTGGGACTCATTGCAGATCTCTCTGTGTCTGTCTTTTGTCTACATCCACCTGTTTAAATCAACTCACTCAGGGTTGGATTGTCCACTCAACTTATGCCCACAATTCACTTTCCTATTTGAGACTTGGCAGCAAATAAATTTACAAGGCTATCAAGAGATCAAGAGCTTTATTTCATTTCAGAAAAAAATACAGAAAGTCCTTTTCATAAATCTGAGTTTCTGTGCAGTCTGGTTAGGACCATACCACAGAGAAAACCAGCGGTTTGAATTTCCTAGTTTTAAGTCAAATTCTGAGCACGGTCAATGCTGAAGTCATTTTCAGACAAAAAATAAGCATCTCTGAATTTTACAGCCATAAGATCACACAGGAGAAGATACAGAAGAGATAAGAAACAGCCTCAGGAATGCAAAGTTTCTACTCATATAATTGTTTTTTTTTCCTCCCAGGTCTCAGTGACAGACATTTTACTGCTCTTAGGCAGAAGGTGTGTTTGCTGGGACTGCTATCTTCTGCATTCTAGCTTACTGGTGTGGCAACACTTAATCACCAAACTCTGTCTTAAAAGAAAGTAACAATATCACTGGTATACAGCAGTCAGACAAGGAGTAGTTACAGTAGACCCATTAACCTCTCCTATTAGCAAAACTCCCATTTCTTACGACAGTGAAAACTACCACAAATGTGACAGCAGCAAATCAAATGGAAGTTAATATAGAAGAAAACATCATCAGAAGTCAAAATATTTTGATTGAAAATAAGCTAGTATCTTAACCCTGATTTTAAGATGACCTCCCAAACTCAAACTGACTAGAAACTAACAATGAAAAAAAACCTATCCTTTTAATAATTCTGCACTGCTTCCTTTCCTAAACATTCTGCATTATCAGTGGAGAAATCAGTCCAAAGGAGCTGCAGAGGTTGAGATGAATATATTGCATTTGCTCAATTTGAAGATTTCTTCTTGTGAATAATGAAAAGCGAAGTAACTTATTGCAACTAAAAATGCTATTCATAAAAGTGTGGGTAATAAAAGGTATAACAAGGTGACAAGACAGAGAAAACAGATTTGTTTACTTTGTACAGGTTAGAGCATGTACCCAGGGAAATCACATATACTGCAGTTCAAAATACTGCTTTAGATAGCATTAAAGCAGGAGCACAGGTAGGAAACGGTACAGCAGAAATTAACATTAAGTTATGGAAGAGAAGCAGTTTGTCTCTGCAATAGGTAAGTCTGAAAATTCTGATTTTTTTTCCTTTAATTACAACAAAATTCTGTAAGTAGTCAACTAACATCAGATGGATTCTGTTCTAACAACTGCTTTTCTCTGTATTGATGTGAACAGGCAAGCTAATCCAAAAGCATTCTGTACCGGTAGTTAAGAGCAGCAACAAAGTGATCACAGCAGTGTCAGCTAATGGTGTTCGGGCACAAAAGCTTTACAACCAAATTTAAACATCATTTGTGCTCTTTCTCATACTGTATCATGGGATCATGCCAGAAGACCAATGGTACCTTAAAACTGAAAAAACAAATGCTGTCTTCACATGTTAGAGAACATATTTTCAGAGTGCAGGACTCCTCTGAATCTCAAGTTGTACCGTACTTCAAGTTATATCACCACAACTTACACCACTGTACCTAGTAGCATCATTTCTTACTGACTGTTTGTTACACGTTGTATGAGTACTTCAGTTTTCATTAGTATTCCTTCAAATTCTTTACTTCTATTCTTCTAAAACTGACCTGTAACCAAAATACTAAACATACATCCACATCTGCACAAGTACTTATAAGTTCTTAGTTAACTGTTCCTTTATTTTTCAACTGTAAAACACAACTGCTCAAATGGCCTTTTCTAGAAAAAGTGAGCAATCTGTCGAGAGCATTCCTCCAAAGACATTAAGGAAAATTTTACTGTTTTCTTTCTATTGCATTTTTATAGGATTCTAATATATTGAACACATACACACACATATATATATTATATTATACACAAGACTGTTACAGGAGAAGAAATTCTGACCCGCTCAAATTCATAGAGATTCTAGTATTAACTCCAACATAGACGGAATTTATTGTAAAAATCAGAAATAAATTCTGTAATTCTAAAATCTAGAGGGTACCTAGAATTATTAAGAAGCCTGCTGTACTTCCTGTTTTATGCTTGTGATTTTCAAATATACAGTAAACTTACTTGGCCCACAATCTACCTTAATACATCTTTACCTTTGCAGCATATGAGTTTGCCCAGTGTACTGCAAACTGACATTTTCAAATCAGGGTGCCTAAAAGCAACACATCAAAATATGTTTGAAAAAAAACCTATACAGTTATTTTTGTCTTTCATAAATATCTGTTTAATATCCACTCAGTCATATCAACAAATATTTTTGTGTAATCTGCATAACTCTCATGAATAAAAGTCCATTTGGGGATTTTTATTTTTAAATTTTCACTGCATTAAATATGCTGCTACTCACAGATGTAAATTCTGGCTCAAAGCACTCTGAGCCTCCAAAAATTCAGTATTTTATTTGGATGCCTAATTAGTAGGGTTGTGAGGAAGCTGGTGAAGTGTAAGAGCCTACAGACAGTGCTGGTTGAAAAATACCCCTATTTGTCAGTCAACACTCACAGGCAGCTTTGGCTAGACCTTGCCACGGGGAAATTCACAGCAACTGTTGCTGTCTCCAGAGGAACTGACACTAAGTTTGCTTTGGAATTGTAGAATTTTTCATTGTAAAATCCCAAGGAGTGGCATGTTAAGGCATGTTCTCAAATTATTTAATAATCCCACAAATTTACTTGAGACATGAACTGGACTTAGACAGTCCATCTTCCCACTGTAAAAGACTCCGCCTTAAAGGCACAGCATTTAGCAGTCCTTTTATAAGGCTGCCGTGCAGTATCCTCAGATGTTTCTTTCTTCTTGTGATGGAGGAATGAAGGAAAAAATAAAAACAAGGGCCACAGTACGTTAAGAGAAACACAGATCAGATGCTTACCAAAATACAAGGGAGAAAAAGGTGTGTAGGGTGAAAATGATGACTTATTTTCAACTCCCCACACAAAAAGGAGCACCTGTTTCTTCTGAAGTTTTCAAAGTGACAGGAGGATACCATCACCCTCCAAGTGAGGATATGCTATAGTGCATAAGAATGCCTGGCTATGGCAGAAACAGAAAGCCATATTAGAAGAAAAACACTGCATGGAGGCTTAAGGAGATTGCTTGATGGTGGTGAACCAGTGTAGTGAGGGACCAGCCAGTGAGAGCAGGCACCACGTCGAGGTGAGATCAGAAGGAACTAAAGCAACACAGCTAAGCCCATCCTTCTGTGGACTTTGGCATCTTCTGCTCAGAAGAACAAAGCTGCTTGCGACACATGAGATGGGTGCTTACCTCTGCCCTTCTGGGTACGCTGCCCTCCCGTTTCTCAGATTTGCACTTCACTCTTTCCTCCTTGCTCTTCTGCATCACAGAACATCGATTATTCCTCAGCCACCATCAGGTATGAGCCACTGCCACCAGGATCCTGCCTGAGATCTACCTCTCAGCAAGGTGAACACACCACTACCGGCCTCCTGAGAGCAAGCAGCAGCTCCTTGGTGGTGCCACACTGTGTGTCCACCACACTGCTACAGAAAAACATCTGCAGCAGCAAGGCTACGGTAGAGCTGGAATGTATTTTCCCAGTCTGCATTTTATAGTGGGCAATGCTGATCTGTATATGTTGACAGTTAGAAATAAAACCACAGCTGTAATTCTCTTTAACCAAGCCAACATCTCTCTACAGAAAAGAGACACAAAACTGCAGCAGGCTCTTCCTTAATTTTAGGCATCTTTACTGAAATACAAATAAAAACCTCTGTGTACCTAATGACCATGTACCTTTAAATATAACATCCTGTAAATGTTTTTATGCAGTATGAATGCTGCCACACATCTACATACATTTACAAGAATTCCAGGGTAAGAAGCAAGCCAAGCTGTGATCTCGTTTCAGCATCATACGCTCAGTATCTCTGTTGTAAAGAAACTAAGCTTTCAAAAATTAGCTGTTCCAGACATTCGTATCTCCTGGAGAGCTTAAAAAAAATGCATTAAGTATAATTGTGACTCAGATAAAACAATATAATCCCTTTGAAACACCTTAAAATAAGCTAACACTCTTGCATATTCTCATTTAAACTAAATATAAACTTTGATTTCCATTCAAAACCAAATTATATCTGATTTCCTTTGTATTCAATAGCTCTAAAATTCCAGACACAACAAAAATGTTAAAATAGAAATACAATTAAAACGATGCTTTGAAAATTGTTTCCATTTAGTAGCACAAAAATACTGATCTGAAAGACCTTCTAAAAATGATTTGGCTTCTGGCTCCCTGTTATATTCTGAGTAACTTTTCTCTTCGGCTATGGCCCTGTGACTATTTCCCACATCATGAAGATGCAACAAGCGCTACAGTATTGATTTATGCCATTAACCCTCTCATCACACCTTTCCACTGGCACATTCCCATCATTCTCAACCCTGTAATAGACTTAGCTATATTTCACAATACGCAAAATTCATTCCCTAATCCCAATCTACCTGAACTGTGGAGATGAACAGTTTGTAGATCTGCATCATTACCCTGTGTGCACTACATTTTAGGATTGAATTTCAATATCCTACAATAGTGATGCATGATTCAAACATAAATTACATTCTCTGTAGGTAAGCTTACATAAAAAGTCTTTTCAATAATTTTAAGTGCATTGTATTACACATAGGTGTGCTTTCAATGTTTTATGGTTGCACAGAATCAGCTGTATCTTAAGGCTGATTGCTCTTATTTTACTTATTATTATCATGTTGGTATTTACTTCTCGTCCACATCCTGACACTGTATACGGTTACAGAGTATTCACCAGCCAAAATACAAGCTCTATGTATATATTTTCGCATTATTGCAGTTATTTGGATTTTTCCCTGTTTTGACTGTCATCTCTCCCAATTATGCTCAATTTAAACAGCTAGTTTCTTGCTGAGGTAAACATTTCATACTGAAAATGTTAAATTTATCAAATCGAAAGGCAGCCTTTGCTCTGCATTAAGGCACAAACTGCACACCATTTCTGTTTTATTTCTTAAAATTTCAGGTACAGGTTTCAGTGCCAGAGCCAGGCAGTTGAGAAACTCCACTCCTGTTACAAAGTCTTAAGCAGCTCTGTTGAATAGTCTTCTGAAGAGACACAGAAGTATGGTGGTATTATCCAACTAGAGGCCAAGGCCTTAGGACATTGCAAGCATCTCTTTTCAAGAACTCTTCCTGGATGATTTCACACACAAAATAAGCTACTGCCCGATCATTGTGAAAACGCCAAATGAAGATTCACTTACACTCAAAACTTTCCCTTGCTATTTTGCAAGAACACATAAGTTTTCATGTGTACTGGTAAAATTTGTAAATTTTAAAACCAGAAGTGATCGAATTCATCATGTAGCTAGTCTGTTTATTGACATAACACAAACCATAAGACTTAGTGGGATTAATCTGTGCTATTTATTTCCCAAGTTTGTGCACTATGAGCACTAAAGGGAGTGGCTTCCTGACTCCAGTGAAGCAAGAAAAGACTGTGAGAAAAGAGGTATCTAGAACACTTCAAAGAATATTTTGATACTGTTCCTTGGACTTAAGAGAATGGTAGAATACCAATGACTAAAATGCAATTCACTTTTTCACCAGTTGTGCTACAACATTTCAGTTTACATCTCAGTGTAAGTCCTTCTTAAAACAAAAATGAATCAACCACAAGGGTTTTTTGTTGTTGTTTTTTGTTTGGCCAGTTGTTTGGTTTTTTTTTTGCTTAAAATATTGCATAAAAAACATAAAGGCATGTTACTGATACGAAGTAGTTGCATAAAACCTATATGGAAGTGAGAGACCAGCAAAAAAATCAAAGATTTTTTTAGACTATAAATTTTAATTCTTGCAAAAAAGTCTTAAAATACACATATTACACAAATACTTTGTATGACAAAAAGGAAATGAGAAATCAAAACTAGAAAAAAAAAAAAAGGTGCAACATAAAGATGTAGGGTGTAAGGTTATCTTGTTAATTCTACCAAATTACCAAGGATATTCAACAGACCTCACAGGAAAAAGGATTGGAAACTAAATTTTAAAATCTAACTACTTATATAGTTTACTTCGGGAAGCATTTAAATAAAGCAAATTCTAAAAACTACTTGTGGTCACTATAGGATTTTACCAGAAGAAAAATGTAAGCCATCTCATCGCAGAGCTGAGATGTCACCATGGTACCACAGCTTAGCGATACTTGGAAGGAAAGCTTGATCAGATTGAAGACAGGTTTTCCTACAAAGCTGAGGAGTTAAAAAGAATAGTTACATTTCCTGCTCTCATACTGCACACACTGGTACAGAAACATTGCTTGTGATAATGAAGACCTATTTTCAACCCTCTGAGAAGACAACAGCAAGATGTTGGTCCTCTGATGAAGAAAGAATGTTCTGTTCTTCCTTTGTTGTGACTACCAACCGTGCTATTTATCAACTACTAGCCATGAGCAATGCTGGCATTGCTAGCCACATAAATACAGCTGCAATCTTTTCCCTTTCCTCTGAGAATGTTATGCTGTCTTTTTATAAATTTGGGTAAGACAAAGTGTGCAGAACATTCATGCAAGGAGAATTCAACTTTGAATTCCAAGACTGCAATATGTTCAGCAGCAGGTTTCTAAAAAGATATGTGAAACTACAGTTCGAGAATTAAGGAACAAAAATATAATTTTAAAACCAGTAGTTCAAGTATGCTTTTGGAGTGAGATTCACAGCAATCAGAAAAAAAAAAAATAATTATCAGGTTTTAAGCAGAGGGCTTTTCCAGGGCATCTGGAAAAAGTTTTGGAGGGAAGACTTACTGGGCTGCTGCAGACTTATAGCCTATGACTTCTCTGTGACACTCCTGTGATAAATCTCCCAACCTCTGATTTTAATATCCAACACATCTGTCTTAGCAGCTCCATTTAGCATTTGGATATATATCCTTACACAGTGCCTCCCACAGACTGTCCCATAAGCACTTTCTGGTTCAAAACCCCTAACACAAGCAGTGCTTCAGCATGCAGGCAATGCAACAAAAATGCTGGTACTGGCTCAGACCAAAGGTCTGGGAGAAGTCAGTATTCTGTCTCCACCAGGGGCTTTAAACAGGTGTCGAATGTGACAAGCACGTAAGTTATTTCCCTCTAACGTCCTTCTCAGAGGCAAAAAGAATTTGAACAAAGAACTTCAGAACAGGACTCACTTTTTTTTCCCTGTGCATTTCAATACCCTAAGTGAACTTTTCTTGCTGAATCTCCTCTTGCACGTAGACTAAAGTCTAGTAAGAATTCAGTTTTACATGCCCATTCTTAGTGAAATAACGTTGGTGCTACCACAGGAATTCTTGAAAAAATGAATAAAAGATATCAAGTATTACACTCTAGAGAGGATTTAGAGAGAAATGACTTTCCAAATTTAACACCTTTCTGTGCACTTTCCACTCAGCAGCTATCTAAATCCTCCAAGTGCTTGCTTAACACCTGTGCAGTTCCCTTCATTCCAGTTCTGCAGTTGCTCACAATATCCTCAGTCTGAGTAACACCACGAGAAAGAGAAAACAAACAGGAATGCAGAACATGGCAGCAAGGATATTCAGTCATGAATGGACAGATTTTAGCTTGGGATCATAGAATCACAGAATGGTTTGTGTTGGAAGGGACCTTAAAGCCCACCCAGTGCCACCCCCTGCCATGGGCAGGGACACCTGCCAGCAGCCCAGGCTGCCCCCAGCCCCATCCAGCCTGGCCTTGGGCACTGCCAGGGATGGGACAGCCACAGCTCCTCTGGGCAGCCTGGGCTGGTGCCTCACCACCCTCAGAGTAATGAATTTCTTCATTACATCTAATCTAAATATACCCATTTTTAGTTTGAAACCTTTACCCCTTACCCTATCCCTACACCCCCTGACACAGGGTCCCTCTCCAGTTCTCCTGTAGCCCCCTTTAGGTACTTGGAGGTTGCTGTGAGGTCTCACCGGGGCCTTCTCTTCTCCAGGATGAACAATCCCAGCTCCCTCAGCCTGTCTCCACAGAAGAGGTTCTCCAACCCCTTTGACCATCCTTGTGGCCTCTTCTGGACTTGTTCTAATACTTCTGTGTCCTCCTTGTGCTGGAGGCCCCAGCATTGAGCATAGGGCTCCAGGTGGGGTCTCACGAGAGCAGAGCAGAGGGGAACAATCCCCTCCCCACCGTGCTGTCGGTGCAGCCCAGGCTACGAGTGGCTTTCTGAGCTGCAAGCACACATTGCTGGCTCATGGTGAGGTTCTCATCAACCACCACCACCAGGTTCTTCTCCTCAGGGCTGCTCTCAATCCACTCCCCACCTAGACTGCATTTGTGTTTGGGATTGACCTGGCCCACGGACTTGCACTCGGCCTTGTTGAACTCCACGAGGTTTGCACAGGCCCATCTCTCAGGCCTGTACAGGTCCCTCTGGATGGCATCCCTTTCTTCTTGCATGTTGACCACACCACACAACTTGGTGTCATCAGCAAACTTGCTGATGGCACACTTGATCCCACTGTCCATATCACCGAAAAGAAATGATAAACAATGCCAGTGCCAATACCAACCCCTGAGGAACACTACTCATCACTGATCTCCATCTGGACATTGAGCTGTTGGCCACAACTCTTTGAGTGCGACCATCCAGCCAATTCCTTACCCACTGAGTGGTCCATCCATCAAATCCCTGTCTCTCCAATTTAGAGACAAGGATGTCATGCACGACACTGTCAAATGCCTTGCACAAGTCTAGGTAGGTGATTTCTGTTGTTCTCCCCTATTCACCAGTGCTGTACCCATTTTTGTAGAAGGCCACCAGAATTGTCAGGCAAGGCCTTACAAAGGAGCCCTGAACAAGGTACTGTCTTTATATTTTCCTCTAAATTTCTGAAATAAAGACTCTTGGAAGCCCAAGCCCAGTTGAGATCTGAAGCCTAAGCAAGTAGTGGGGAGCTACAGGTGTGCTCCCTCCCGACCTGAAGGATTTTCTACAGTTCACAAGATGGCAATGGAAGCTCTTCTTCCTGGCACACTTACAGTGCCTTGCTAAAACTACGCATTTCAGAACCTGGGATTTCACCTCAGAAGACAGCTGTCCCATCCTTTGTTTACTTTAGATTCCTCTATTATGGAAAAAGCAACTGCAGTTTTTTCCTTGCAAACAAACCTACACATTTATAATCACATTTCTGCTCATTTAGAAACAATACCAATGGCAGATATGACTGAATTACAACAGATCGTTCAGAAACCGAGCAAGTTATATGGATGTCTCTCCAGCTCATCAAACAAAAACATTTGAGTATCTTTATTTTTAATGAATGTCTGGCAAAGCTTGATAGGCTATCAATACATCTAGAGGAAGAATATAAATAAAAAATGTATTCTTGCAATAGTGAGAATATGGAAATTTCAATTTTGGTGACATAAATATCAAAGAAATACCAGAGAGCATTTGAGACCTGAAATCAGCCAAGTAACTTCATCAAGTTGACACAGAAAGACTCTGTATAATACTATTTTTTTTAGTTGCAGCCCTACTATTGCTTTTTCTCTCTCACAAGAAATATGTTTTGACAAAAGTCCAATATGCTAGTCAGAATTATCAGGCTTAAATAGCTGTCTGGAAATGAATTACTGGCTGACCTAACTTAAATAAGAGTTAAAGTTGCATGCGCAGAGTCATTGAGACAGCCAGCTTTGTTCCTGTGGGTCAAAATATCCTTCAGAAATTGTGTGTGGTACATGTCTCAGTGCAAACTGTAAAATTCCAACATGTGATCAGCAGATTGGCCAACAGGTAACACCTGTACATATCAAATAGAGAGTTGTTGTCTTTAAACACAGATCCATTATTTATGTTAAGCAGTCAAGGAACAAAGTAAGTAATTAGTGAACCAGACAGCAATAACCTACATAGTTAAATTAAATCTTTCTTAGTTTGAAACTTCCTCAAAATGGAGGTAAATTAGCTAATAGTACAATTAAACCAATATTAGCTAAATATTATTTCTCTTCCTGTGTGGGTTTAGTGGGCCTTTGCTCCTTTGACTGTGTGCTTTTGAGTCACAGAACTTCTACATAGTTTTAAACAGAGTTTAACTAACACAAAATTCAAACGTTAATTGTTAAGTGAAACTTTAATAATCTCATTTAAATTTAACCAACAGACAGAAAACTTCCCAACATTAAGGCTGTGTTTACCAGCACGCACTTACCTCCACGATCCCTTGCTGCTAAATTCTGTCCTCTTCTTAAAGTAATGTCCAACTGGTACATTCCGGGATCCTCAGAGGGAAAATCTGCATTACTAGCTCCAACTGAACTTGTTTTCTGGAGGAGAAACAAATAAAAATACAATAGCTAATGTTACAAAGAGTTTCAGTAAAGTGTTTTTTTCTATGGTATTAGCGTCCCATTGAATTAAGACAAGAATGTATCCCATTCCTTCACCTTATAACTAACAGTCCAACACCAAAGAACCCAAGCCTGTCTTCAGCACGACAGTTCCTTAGCATGCCTTTTTTGTTCCTTTTCCTTTTTAAATAACTTTTTAACTTTTCAATGGTTAAATTTGTAAATTAAAGAAAATGTTTGAAAAATGATTTTTTGATACTTGTATTTATTATGTTAACCTCCATTTTTAATTACATTCACATTCATTCCTGGTCTGCTAGAGCAGAATAAGTAAGAAAAAAAGAACCTGGACCTTGCAGTGCTGTTTGAACTAGTAATTATCAGTACTCTTAAACCCTGCATTTATTCACCAGTGGTAATCTAGGCATCGACTAAACATAAATGTGATACAATTGTGGTGGCTGTTACAGTGCTTTGCAAATTATGCGATTTTAACGCAGAGTTATGAAGGAGACTGGTGAAAAATATCCTAAAGACAATAAATGTAGTTGTATCCCTTCATTTTTAATACATGCATTTTTGGTCTGCCTGCACTCAGGGGCAAAGACAAGATTCTCAGAGTAGTTATTTGTATAAATTGTATCAAGAGAAATTAAAAAATAAATAAGTAAACAAAGTCAGAAGCAAAGGAACTCTCTGGAGCATATGAATAGTAACCACACTTCTGTCTCAGATGACAAAGGAGAGAAATTATAATTCCTGCTAGATTTATACAGTTCATGCTTTGAACATCACATTTAATTTTAATACTAGAATAGCTGTTTCTATTATACATACACAGTATATACAGCAGCTTCACATATTATATACAGAGCACCGACATTAGATATTCTCATGCTAGGATGTAAGTCTTCTAAGACTAGTGCCATTAATACTTTGTTATAAGATTATAGCTCCCCTGTAAGGAAAAAAAAAAAAATGCAGCAGTGCAATAGAAATACATTGGAGAACACGTACACTAAGTCCTACACCACTGCAAAGGAAACTTTTGTTATTTCTCTTCCTAGTACCCACCTTATTTTCTTTCTAAGGTATTAGTAAATTTAAAGCATGAAGAAGATCACAAAATAAAGAAAATTTAATATATGCTTTACTCTTGTTATTCCAGAGTCACACCTGAGCCTAATTTATTAACCTTTGTTGCAACACATCCAGTGCTAGCCAAACCACATAGCAAAATGCTCACCAGTTCCAAAGAAATGAAATTCTTCAAAACTACTGCACTTCAGAGAAAATGGTTAGATGAGCTTTGACTGGGGAGAGAAGATGTTGAAATCTCTCAAAATTTATCTTTTGTCTTTGAAAAGTAACTGCTGAAGCATGCCTGAAACTATCAAAAGACCTTGTAGGACTAGAGCAGAAGTCATCCACCACTTCCTTTTAATGGATTAACTCCTCTGGGTATCTCTCACTGTCTATCTCATTCTTAAAAATTACTGACCGCAGGCAGTTACAAGGCTGAAAATAACAAAAACCGAATTTCCACCCTGCCTTGTAAGGGTATGTAGGAGATAGTCGGCTCCCCTACGGGTACCTGGTCAAGGACCATCTTCCAAGGCAGGAGGGATAGCAAGAAAGGGAGGCTAGTGATGGGAACCACGCCTGGCCAGTCACACTTCTTTATAAGAGCAGGTGAGAATGAGGCACGTTTATCCCAGTGGGGTTACCTGACGGAGGACATGTAAGCCAGGAGGCCATCACCAGAAGGAGGCCCCCGGCCTCAGAAGGGGCAGGCTAATGAGCTACCTGCACCTCATCCTTCATTCATGCAGGAAGGATGAACCTTGCAGCTGGTAAGGTGTGACCAAGGGCTCCAGGCTGGCTGGGTGCAGGAAGGGCAGAGCTCTGCAGACCTGAACTGGTGAACTGCCTCTACCTGACAGAGAGCAGGCTGGGGGCTCACCTGCCTGTGGCTATCTCCACGAGAGTCCCACGTGTGAGTGCTGTTGACCAGGGCAGCCTTTGTGGCTGGTCATGTCAGGGTCCGTGCGTCCGTGGTGTACGTGCTCAGCCTGGTACCGGCTGAACCTGCAGAGGGGACAGCAGCAGCCACGTCCCCCAGCCTGGGCAGGGACCCCAGGACCCCGGGCATAGGGCTGGGCCGCAGCCAAGGGGCAGGAGCACTGCTGGGCCCAAGCGGCTGGAGGACTCCCATCGCTCTTCACCTCCCTTAACACGCTTCTGCAATGCACAGTATCTAATGTGGACAGAAATAAGGAAAAAAATCTTACTGGCCTGCTCCTCAGGCTCAGCCCAGGCACCGACATTCATCAGGGTGCTGTGTAAGATAAAACGTGACTTCCAAAGAAAGTGATGAACACTGAGATTTTCCTTCCCCTATCTTGACTTTCTTCAAGAGGCTGCAGATACAAGAAGAACCACAATGTCTGCCAACATACACCGTCTCCTCCCTGATTATTCCTTGTGGTGCCCCCCTCTCACTTCCCTTCTTAGGGGCAACACAAACTCTGTATTAAAATTAATGCTATAAATATTTCCATGTTCCTCTCCTTCTCCCTTTCTCACCTTTTTTCTTGCAATGGAACTTAGCTTTCTCTTTCAACTTTAATCACTTATTCATTCAGAGAGCTGCTCAAGAAGACTAGAAATGCTTAGGTAAGCAATGTAACAGGTCTGCAGGCCATAAACAGCTACACAAATGATATAAAACTAACAGATATTAACTACCCCTAAGTATTAAGAAGTCAAAGCAGTATTTCTGCATCAGACAAGCAGCATTTGAATTATGTAAGTAAAAACTGAGGTTGACATAACATATCCAACTGTCAGTGAATCATTTTTGACCAACAATTTAAATTTCGAAATTTAACAATTATAATGGCAACTAGTAAAACAATAAGAACTACTTTTGTGCACTCTGCAGTAATGAACTTAAAGTTAGAAATACTTGGACAAGAAACTTGAGAAAATACATCAGATCCTATAATTGCCATCAATACATCAAATACATCAAATCCTACAATTGCCGTAACCATTTGTTTCAAAAACAAATTTTCTTAAATTCCACATTGTACCTAATCATGTCAAGAACAAGCATGGCTACATGTTCTCTGTAGCCATAAAAATTTAATCACAACTAGAGGTTGTTATGAGACACTAGGCTGTTTATTAATGGATGATGACACCAAGCCTGACAAGGTAAGGTCATGCGTTTATTTTTAGTGTCTAAAATGTAGAGAAGAACCTTAAAATACTTTTCGTATTATATATTTAAGAAAAATATTGAGATTCCATACAAAGAGCATAAAGGCAATTAACCATTGTTTTGCATAAGTAAAAACTTCTGTGGGAAGGCAATGCCACAATTAAATCATTTGAATTAATCCTTAGTAGTGATCTGTCATCATCTTATTTTAGAATATTCTCTTTAGCTAAATTATGACTTAATTGCCAGACTATACAATTTCCCATAACATCTGAATTAGATTGCTTTAAAAGAAAGTTTTGATTTTGCACAAACACCAAAGTCTTGTAGACAGTGAATTTTGATAGAGAGGGCAAAGATACTGATCGTCTTGTAAACACTCCATGTGAAAAAGGTCAGGACAAAGGTCTTGATGACCATACAGTTCATCAGCTGGACTCTTCTGTTAAATAGATATCATACTAAACTCCCCCGGGCAGTTGTCTTACTGAACAATGTGAGCAACACCATGAGCTGCTTTCACTTTCAGTGAGACATCCGTGGTAAGACTTTCAACAGTCAACCCTTAAAAAGAAAGAATCTGCAGCTATAACTCACTGCTGACTCATGACGTGTCAAGAGATGTCCTAACATGCCCAGAAAATGCAATGTTTAGTTGAGCTGAACAGAACATGGAGCTCACACTGGCCACACTTGTGATGACCCCTGAAAGTGGCAATCCTTTAAAGACCTGCTTTCCTAAGAACCATCTCCATATTATACAAAATCATCTGAAATCTAAAAGAAGACTATTTCAAGAGCATGAAGTCAGGAAAGAGAGAGCCCAACACCAGTTAGCTGGTTTTTCAGGTGTAAGTTAATTGAATCCTTTTCCGTTAGAGGGCTACTCCATGCAAGGCCATGATCATAGGGTCATATTATCACACATGGACAATGACGCTCTATTAGACCAGCTATCAACAAACAGCAGAACTGATGACTTTCAAATGGAAAACACTTGGTGTTGTATTTTAAGACCAAATATCAAAGACATCGTTAGTAATATGCAGTGTATGAAGCACATTCATGAAGCTAAGCTGTTGGCATAGAAATATGAAACGATGCTTGATCTCTGTTAGAGCAGCTCCAGGGTTTAGATGTTTACTGCCAATCTGCCACTCTGGAGACATAAGAGAGAGAGGGGAGCTGAGGAAGAACGTGCCCTTGTGCCCCTGCCATGTTATGGGTCACTACTAATGTGAAGAATCTGTGCATCTCAGCATAAAAAATTAGTCTTCTGATGCCATGAGAGGTTTCTGCCACCTAAGCTCATGCAAAAGCAGTCTGTTATCAAGAAAGAAATTAAAGATTTGTTTGTTTGTTTTTTACTATGGTAGCAACTCCCACTTTGTTTCTGTGAGAAATAAAGAAAAAATATTGAGTTTTCTCCAAAACAACTCTAGAATAGCTGGAAACTCTGGCTTTAGTTGTATCATGAAACTGTTCACTGCTAAGCCCTTTGAGACTGACCAAACTAAAAAGTCAGACAAGTAGTTGCATCTCTGTCTTCCGTACTATGATGGACACCTCGCAGTGTTTTCCAGATACAGCAGTTTAACAACTAGATGAACAAACTATTTTTTACAGCCAAACAAATGTTGGTCCTGTAGGAGGGCTCTACGATAGTTCACTGCTAGGTACATACTGGGTACATAGCTGCAGCATTTATAAAGCGAAAAGATGTCTAATTTTATGGCAAGTTGAATTCTTCCATGGTGTGAAGCATTCCTGATGCAGTTCCACCCCAGCATGTGAGAAAAATGATGATGCTTTGAAACTAATAGGATGGCCGAAATTGCCACCATTCACACACCATATCATTTTTCACAGTTGATTAAAAACACTATAAAACAGAAAAACACAGTGAAACTGATAACAGTCCCTATGGCATTACCAAATTTCTGACCAAATCTTTTGAAGTCAGACTACCACTTTATGGCTATGAGATAAGAATCAGTAACATTAGTTGTGCTATATTCTTTCAAAGCACAAGACAAATTTTCAGGTTAATGCAGCAACCTGACCCAAGCTGACAGCCTGAAGTTTACTAACATCTGCAAATTATCCATTGCCTTTTTCATCACCATGAATATTGACAGTCTTCTTCAAAGCTATTCACTTAAGCAAACCGAAGAAATTAATGGCATTGCTCCTGTCCTACAGTTTAAATCTATCAATTAGCATGACTTTACTCCATATATTCAGGGGATATGAAAGATTTCAGGAACTCTCTGCTGCAGAAACTGAGTAGCACTTCAAAGGAACAGATCTTAAAATCTGATTTTGTTTGTTCAGTGCCAAAACTGAAAATATTAATCAATATATATATTAAGAAAAAAAAAAAACACTACAGCTGTAATACACTTCCCCTTCCAAAAAGGATAAAAATTCTTTATTCATACAGCCCAAATATAACATTTTCCTATAGACAAAACTATATTTTAGGAAGGTATATGAATATTACTTCAATCTAACATATCTGTGTCATCTAAACAACAGGTTACAACTCTGTTCATTTGATGTTTTATTTCAATATTCTGCCAGAATACAGTGATAAGCAAAAAGCACTTTTTTTTTCCCCCAACATAAAACAAACGCATCAGCATGAAAATGTAAACACAGACATCCAAGCAAGACCTGGAAAGTAATAATGATTACAATTTTCCAGAGCCATGGCTTGACATAAGCAAACATTTCCTGCAGTAGACAAAGGAAAAGGCCAGTGTAACTGGAGTTGTATAAAAGCAGTGAAGAGAAACTGGCAATATGGCTGCACTGACTGTCCACATGCTGGGGTCTTAGTCAGGAGATGAGATGGTGAAATAAATAGCATTCCTTTCACAGTCCATACAATAAATAAAATTAAATCAAAGTGTTCTGAATGGTGGATGCAAGAGACATCAACGCTGCAGGTTTGATAGCATGGCATGAAGCATCACCACAGCTTTTGAAAAAAATACCAAAAATTTTGAAGCAGTGTCTTGAATATTGCGTAAGCAGAGTTTTCCACCCCATTTATTGCCTGGCTCAACCTCACTTTTTCAGATCATTTTCTTTTGCCAAAGCTTCTGGCTCAACTACACAGAGTGCTTTAGAAACATCTGCTTATAAGGTAAGGAAAGAGATTTGAAAATTCTTAATATCTAAGCGTCTGACAACTCCTTATGCAATTAGTGGGAACTAGCTATGCTTCAATTATAATAAAGTCAAGTGATAAGAAATGTTTAATACCCCTGAGAGTATTTACCTATCTAATTTAGAGTTATTGTGACCATCACACTCTTAGCAACACTTTTTATTCTAGTGTTTTGGCTGATGGCAAGCCAGGAAGAACTGATGAACTTGGGAGCGAAAAAGAGTTGTGCACCCCATTTCATCTCATTCAATCTACTTCCCCTGCTCCCTAAATAATGAGGCAGGTGTAAAAGGCAAATCCATTTCAATATCAAAGTAAAAGAACATTCTATTTTAAGTTGGAAACGTGCAGAAATTATTGTAGCATTTTATATCTGCAAATAACATGGTTTTTGATTGACCACATACATGCTTCAGATGGGACTGGTTACTTTGTTAGTTTGCCATACAACAGATGTTTCCCACTGGCTTGATATGAGTACTTACAACAGACGTAAAAAACCTCAACTGTGGTCTTAAAGATTTAGAATTGGATAAAATGTACCGATGACCTGTGAAAGATTTTTCATATAAGCTCTTTATCACATAATGGCAACAGCAGATACGTGCTAGTCTGAAATGTCTTGATTATGAAGAACTATAAATTCAAGATTATTTCTGCAGAATGAAGAAACTTTAACTTAGCATTAATCTCATACACACACACACACACACACACACTTCTACATATGTCAGTATACTCTGCATGTGACTATCTAGTTTACATTGTCAGGAAATACACTGTGGTTAAGTAAGAGATAGAAGTGCACAAAATGTTCGGCCTCCTCTTTCTTGAGCTTTTTGACTACATGTGAAAGACCTATTGAATCTGTTGATTAAAAATAACCTGTAAGAATTAAGAAGCAGTACTCTCATTTATATCTGCAGAATAATTGAAGTATTTTTTGTGACATCTGTACTATTGTTGCTCTTTGATACTGAAAATGAGCATTTGCTTTCAGTTGCTTTCAAATAAAATAAAACTGATTACTTTCAACAGCTTGCAAGATTTCCTTCTGAAATTGTAACAAATAGATGAACAAATAATAGTAAAAGATGTAAGCATATTAACATTTTGAAAGTTTCGGTATTCAGAAGTACACTTGTTTCAGAAGAAGCAGTAGCCCTGTCTGGCAGCAGAGGAAACCAAACATAGACATAACGATCAGAAGAGAAACCAAACATAGACAAAGCAATCAGAAGAGATTTGATCAAGTTGTTCCTTCTTCCATCTGCTTTCATGTTCTGTTTGCTCAGTTTGCTACCATTTATTCACTGAAATCTACAATAAAATTTTACTTCTGCAGGATCACTTATAGACACTAAGATAGTAAAGCAAGCAGAAAATAAAAACAAACAGGCCCTCCTCCACCAAGACCATACATTGTGCTTGAATAAAGCAGCCATGGCTCTTTTCATCACGTTTCCCTGCTCCATGTGCTGTGCTCCCCTCCCTCCAAGGCTTTTATCCTCCCTCGTTATACCAAAAATGAAAAGCTCACATCTAGACTCTGCTCTGTGAAAAGAAACTGCTTTAATTGTGCCAAATCCTCCCGGGGTTATCAATGTTTCTAACAGACACAACAGTTTACCTTCATACAACAAACTACAAGCACGGAGTTTTAGACCAAAAACTTTTCAAGCATTTTCCAGCTCTTACTCCTTTTTTGACCCTTCAAAGTACATTGCCTCAACCTCTTTGTAAAGAGCTGTTAAAGAGGTTTTTTGGAAAGTCCAAATAAATTTTACCACTGTTTTCCTTTGTCTGGTACTGCTTTGATAAATTTACGCATATTCATATAAATAAATAAATGCATAAATAATTGTAAAGCTTTTTAAAGCTTTTTAATATACTGCTTATTCAAAACTGTGTTATAGAAAACATGTGGTTAGAAGTACTATATTAGGTATTTCAACTGCTGAGTTACAAGTTTGATCTAGTTCGTAAGTACTGATATAGCACTTCAGTGACCTTAACATTACTTATTTTTTCCCAGCACTCCTGTTTTTAGCAGAACTTCTTTTTGCTGAAAATTCGGCTGGTTTAAGACTTAGGTTTTCCTCTCCAAGAAAAGTGATTTGTTCCAACTTAGCAGTTTGCTGTGGAACCATGTTTGTTAACACCTTATTCATTGTTTTTCATTAAGCCAGGAAATAGCACGTCTAGAGTAGGTTCTTCCCCAGCAGCTTTCCTGGTCTTTCCCTACACCAGCAACCTCAAAGGACGAAAGCTTCCCTTACCACTGCGCGTGACTTTTCAGGAGAAGCTGACTGCTAAAGATGTAAGGCAGTGATGGGTTGTGTATAATTCCATTTCAGATAATATTACAGAGGAAATCAGGAATAAATTAAATACATATGCTAGATAAATCAATACACTTTTGATTTGACATCTAACTATCAGATTATAACAAAGGCTAGGGTACTCCCTATTGCTTTCTCTTTAAAGTATCATTTGTGTCACAGAAAATGCTTAAGGAAACATTCTACTTTGTGATTTAGAAATGTGGGTATCTTTTGTAGAAAACAGGTGGCAGTTTTGTTTTATTCTATATTAAACAATTTTTGCTGTTCAGCAGCAAATGACAAAAGACATTCAACCAAAGTAGCCCTAAGCCTGCAAAACATGTATGCCAAAGTGCATATACCTGAATGCAACCAAAGCATCCCTTCACAGCACTGAGCCCATGTGTTAATTTATACAAAAACTGACATTGCAAATTACCATTTCAGAAAACTAATGCAACAAAAAAACATTTACCCATTGCAACATCCATTATAAATGGAAGCTCGATGGGTATTGGAGGAAAATATTTTCTAAATATATTACCTAAATTCTCTCTCCTTTACAGCCTATAAAATTCAGATGTTTATTTATGTAAGCCTGAAAGCCTAGTTAACTAAAAAAGAAGCTTTCCAGACTGCATGTAGTTACCTGGAGTTTTATATAATAAAACACACATACACACACAAAAAAAAAAAACACGTTATTTTCTTACATCCAGAAATAACTCAGTTTTCAGCAGAAAAGCGATAATCCAGGAAGAACTGATCCATTCCCAATATATAACTTCCCCAATTAAACCAGTACTATCAGAACACACCTTACCTGAAATATATTTTAACACACCTTACCTGAAATATATTTTCTTGCTGCAAGCAAACAAGTAACTGTACTGAAGCGAGCCACATAATACCAAGATAGTAGCATAAGAAAAATTATTCACCAGTCTGCAGTTGGATGGACATTTGTTATCAGCAATTGTTATCAGCAATTCTAATCGAGATCACTTTGGCTTGATCTAGATTAAATGCTTCCAAAACCTGAAAATTCAAGTCCACACTGAATAATATAGATTTTTCATTCCTGAAAGTTTCAGAATCTCTTAAGAAGATTCTCTACCTCTCCTTGTTCCTTTAAATATATTTTCTTTCATAATTTGTAATAATTTTTATATGTGCTGGTCACAAAAAGGCTTCCTACTTTCAACAGGTAAACCCATAAGCCCAGAAAAAGTTAAACCAAAATCCGGTACAAGCAGCATAACAAAGAGTGGTAAAGATGAGATGGAAATAAAAAATATACTGAGAAGGAAGTCGAGCGCTGAAACATGCAACTTTTAGACCTCATTACTACGGCCTACAAATGTATTAGAGATTGATATTACTTCTGATATGTTTATGCACATTATTTAAATTTTTACCAGACTCCCCCCACAACCTTACAGCTGTGGTTCACACAAGCTCCTTAACTCAGCAGGGACATTACTGCATAATCTCTGATACAAGAACAAGATGAAAAGAAATGATGGCAAATAAATTTTCTACAGGGAACCAAGAGATATACAAATATCCATGGTTGAGAATCTTGGAGACTGAGAACCTGACTCTGACTGAAAACTTCCAGCTGAGGAGTAATTCAAGGTTTCCAGTTTTGAACACGACAAAAATTTGGTCTTCCACACAGAAAGTATCTGTAATACTACTAGGCCTAACATTTTTTTTTACATCATTGTGGTTTTTTTCCTACCTATGGCAAAGCTGAGAGCTGTTCCATGCTACTTTAAGATATTCTCCACTTGTCTTGATTCGTCTAAATACTGTGTAAGTATAGGGGGGAAAAAAAAAAGTAAAATGTGTTCCTGAAATAGAAATGGCAATAGCCAAGTATGTCATAGCTATGGTTTTTTTTGTTGTTGTTGTTGTTGTTTTGTTACTGATGAGCAACAACGCAGAACTCTATGCTGGGAATGATGACTGATACTGCAACATGGCATGTCTGGTCCATGATAGCAGATTGCAGTACTTTCACTAAGGTGAATTTTTTCAAAATTTTAGGCATGGATTTACCGCTCAGACCTTCCAAGAGCTTGATGGAGGCCCCAGTGATGGCATTTGGTGGCCCAGAGAAGTAGCTGGAGGAGACAGAAACAGCACATACCAAGTCAGATACCCAGGTGGCAAGATGAGAAGTTGTAACGAGCTCAGAGGTACTACTACAGGTCTACTGTTTATTAACTCAATCCTACTCAGTACTCACAGTTCCCAGGAGAGAAACCAGCTGTGGGGTGGGATACAGTTTACAAGGAAGAGTAGCAGTGGTGCTTTTTGGTTGGAGAACAGGACGAGGCCCTGTCCTCTAATGGCAAATCCCAACACTGTCCAGTCAATACCTATGGGAAAAAAATCAAGCCTGTCTTTTAGAGACCTGACATAGAATCACAGAATCACAGAATTGTAGAGGTTGGAAGGGACCTCAAGATATCATCGGGTCCAACCCAAATTGCTGTTCACATGCTGTTCGCATTTTAGCTCCACCATTGGCAGATGTAAAAGGAAAAAAAGCAAGAAAGTAATCTGTACAGAAGTCCTCAAAGTTTGTGAAATCCCATCAAATTGGGACTGGACAGTACCAATCCTCTCAAGAACCCACCTGAATCTTGAACTAATTTATCAAATATCATACGGGGAGAAATACTTTTGCAAACAGAAGGAAAGACAAACCCCACCAAAGTCTCACTGATCTCCTAAGTAAAAATAATTCCTCCATGAGCAGCAGTATCCACCATAGTGCACAACTCGTCTGCAGCGTGCATCTTTGCTTAGGAGCTGGTATCACCGAATGCCAGATAAAATGGAGAAGTGCTTTCCCGTCACCATTAGTCAGTGTGTCTCTGGCAAGTGTCAGAGAATGACAAGACAAAGCCCAGACCCAGAATAACCCCTACTGTCATAATTAACTAGCCGAGTGCCAAGGAAAACAAAATTAAACTCAGGCAGCTTTTGAAGAGAAGTCTGTCTGCTGACTGGTGAAGCAGTGTAGCCATTTTCCTCCATTAGCCACAGAAGGTACTTTAATTTTGTCCAATTAGATAACGTGGCCTACTACAGCTTTGTAATCTGGAGGTGGATGACATAATCTGAGTTATTAGCAGCTGAAACCCCTGAATTTCTTAAGGGGACAGTTCAAGAACTGACTCTTCAGAAAGATGTTTCCCCTCTCCATCAGGAAGAGATACAGATCTGACTCATCAATAATTTGTAAACCTAGTCTGATCTTACAATGATGCTGAAGGACTTGCAGAACTTTACAAGTGCTGGAAACTATTCCTAATTGACATAAATAATAAGGAAGCACATATGAACTATTATCTTAAGAAAGTTTTTCTAGAATGGGGAAAACAACAATAACCGTCATTTTTCACAAGACAACAGTTCATATTGTCTTGTGAATACATGCCATAAAAAACCAACAACAACAACCAAGAAAAAACAAAAAATGTGTAATTCTCTTAATGCAAATAATGCCATTATCACAAAAATCACTATGAACAATTTTCCAAAGGTAAATGTGTCTTAGCATCTTTGAGTAAAATAAGAGTATCAGTAGAATAACTGAGAAATTAATCTTCAAGTGCCTATAAAGCCAGCATCATTACAACTGGGAAAAGTAGATGTGGATGGCTAAATCAGAAAATTAAGCAGAAAACAAATGTGCCAGTCACTACCATTGGGATAAGCATTCCCACCAGCTGAGTTGATTCAAGTTTTATATAATTTTCAGCCAAGTACCAACAGGGCAGTTCTGCTGAAGGCAGGTGATGGAAGACCAAAGGTGTGCAAAGAAGGGCAATGAGGCTGGTGAAGGGTCTGGAGAACAAGTCATGAGGAGCAGCTGGAGGCACTGGGGCGTTAAGAAATAACCAAATCATCTACTTGCTAACTACGATTTTTTAAGGACAAGGGATGTCAGGGACTTGGAGAAAGGAAGTGCTATATTCAAGCTGGAGAAGGATCTGGCTTACGGTGGGAACTATGCCTACTCATGCAGCATCAATGTAGGATGTGGTATGTCCAGTTCTGCCTCATCCATCACGGCTGACTAGGAAGTTCTTCAGTCCAAGAGAGCTGACACATGCCCACACAGCAGAGGATGAATTGAGTTTCTTCCACAAACAGACAGCTAGCTAGAAATCCAAAGGATACTCCCAGTAATTAGAGCTGTCTCAATTTAAGTGGACTCCCAGAGGAGATGCTTTCTTTGCACTACTACTGATACACTTCATTTGATCTAGCCACCTGTACATCCCTGCAGTTTCTCCACATGCATTAACACCTTAGAGGAGGATTGTTAGAACAGGATTTAACACTGAAACTCAAGACAATTTGGTAAATTAGTTTGCCCAGAGGAGCTGTGGATGCCCCATCCCTGAAGGTGTTCAAGACCAGGCTGGATGGGGCTTTGGCCAACCTGGTCTGGTGGGTGGCATCCCTTCCTATGGCATGGGGTTGGAGTTGGATGATCTGTAAGGTCCCTTCCAACCTAAGCCATTCTACGATTCTGTGATCATTTTATGAACTGTCTGCCAAAATTTGTTGCAGCATTCCTCTCCCTAATCTCATTCCCTATGCTGTCCCTTCATCCATTTTTGTTTTATAGGGAAATTGAGCAAAAATTGCTTATAAGAAAAATCTAGAATCACAAAGGAGAAAGGTTTGCTCTTAATTTTAGGGATAGTATTAGATTGATACTGCTCTTCATTAATTCTTATATAACAAATATTATGCAAGAATTTCTAGAGCAAGTTTTATATCAGATTATTCATCTGTCACATGCAAAAAGTTACCAACTCTCTATTTTATCCCACGGGTGCATGGAGCTGATTAATGGCCTCAGTCTTCAGTTACCAGAATTTCTCACAACTGTTTACAAAAGCAATCACCTCTAACTGAAAGTTAATTTAAAAACATGTAAATGTAAACAGGACCATGATACATTGATTAGAGAGTAACACTTTGAAACCTATTTCAAGTGCAAAACAAAACCCTAGAAAAAGGTAAAGGCTGTTTTCCATACCCCCTGTTGTTTTTTTCACCAGCTTTTCCAGTTTCGGGAGGTGCCTCAGCACTCTTTTCCCTTCTGCTCAGCAGACTTTGAGAAAAGCCTTTTGTAAACCTTTTGTATGAGGGCGGTCAAACAGTACACCAGGCTGCCCAGAGAGGTTAAGGGCACGCTCAAAACCTGACCGGACACAGTCCTGGTCAGCCTGCTCGAGATGACCCTGCTCTGGACAAGTTTTCAAAAGGGCTACTTCCAAAGGCAAACCTCAACCATTCTGTGTTTCTCTATTGCTTTGAAATACCACAGCAAATAAAGCATATGCTGACCTCATCCACCTTTTCTGAAGCATGTTTGTGGATGGACTCGTATACCAGTGTTGATGCTGACATTAGGAACTACCATCCCCTCTGCCTGTTAGGAGCAGAGCACGTCCAAGATACACATGAGCACCGAACACTTCAAACAAGCGTACACACACGCCATGAATTTATTCTGCACTGCTCATGTTCATTTTAAATTAAACCTTTCCCTCTACCCACTTCAGACTTTTTCTTTAAAGCACGACATTATTTTCAAAGGTACAGCAATATATTATATATCAGCATATAAACATGAAGCTGCTTTATTGATAAGCATACTACATGCCATGGATCCTAAGTAAAAACAGTAATAAATAAAAAGCACCACTGATGTTGGTGTTCTCAGTTACACACAACAAACAAACCCCTAACCACATAACTAAAAAGATAACAGGAAAAAAAAATAAAAAGGACAAAACCTGCCTCTTAATAGACTCCATGATCATGCCACGTTGCTCATTCAACAGACCTACTACAGCTTGAGGATATCCATTTTCTGAGACCATTTATGTACAAAGCACACAGTCCACCTAGCAGACATTGATGGCATTTTTTTTTCCAATAGAGCAATGAAGCCACAGATTTTCAAAGACCAGATTCACTTTCAAACTCACCAGTCACATTGACAATCACTGTAATTCTAGTCTACACAATGCCTTTGAACCAGGAATAAATTGCTTTTAAATTATTTCACAAAACCTTTAAATTTACCTTCCTTTTTCAAAAATCCCAAGAGCATAATCTTTTTCAGAAATTAAAAAATCTGCTTCTTTAAGCCAAGGAAATGAAAAGCATCACGAATTGAATTAGATCTGCCTTTCATCTGTGCAGAATTACTCAGTTCCCAGGACAAGCCAGAAGAATGAATACTCCTGAGCCATTTTGGTTTTGAGAAGATTATGGTAAGATACATGGGCTGTCTGAATACATTTTGGCAACTCATGAACATGTGATGCACACATAAAGTGAACAGGAAAACAAAATCAGCCTCTAAAGGGATGGACAATACACTGCAAAAAACACAGATTACAGTCACACAGTTTTTCCTGTTCAAAATAACCTTACATTCCTAAAATCATCATTTTTTAAGCATTAAAATAATGTCTGCATTACTGCATTTCTTTTTTTTTTTGCCTGTTTTCATTTTTCCTAAAGTCTCATGCAGATACAGTACCAATCTAATTGCTGATAGCTAGCATTTCTGTCGTCCCTAGAGAAACTTGCCATATCAAGCACAAAAATCCTCTCACTTGCCTGAAGAGTGCACAATTACACTGCAAGTTATGTCAAACACTGCACGTGAAGGATAACTCAACAGGGAACAAGAGACAGATGTCACATCCATATCGAAAGAAGAATCTGTGAAGAATTAGACATCTCCCTTTCAAAATGAGAGATGCCTGAAGTCAATGTGTATGCCACATGCATCATTCTCTCAGAAGAAAATAAACATCGGTCATTTTATTTACATATATGCTGTCCACATTTGCACAACAGAAAACCATACTAAAATATCGTGAATTTAATTGTCCATATTATATTAATTGTCCATATTAATAATAATTAATTATATACTTAAATATGCATACACTTTAAGTAACTCGGGTTACTTTACTGAAGTAGTTTTATGCTAAAATTATGTGCCAAAGTTATATTTTAAATTCTGTAAAGTGTAATTATCAGAACACAACATTTGTATTACTATGAATTCATTTCAAAACAAGTAAATTGATAGTGCCGCTGTCATTAAAACAACACTAAGCAGTTACCAAGAGAAACTTCGTTGGTGCTTTTACTCATAGTTCAAGAGATCGCTGTAAGGAAGATAACACTAGTCTAGTAAATACAAATGGCAAAAACATATTAAAAATAAGATTCCAGTTTTACAAAGGTAGATTTAATTGAACATGAACTGCCTAGGTATTTCAATATTTTCAGCTGTCATTAAAGAATGACAGTGTGTGTTACAGCCATAAAATCCATCAAAAAATCCACACACTATGCAGCAGGTATCTGAGAGCAACTTAAAAGGAAGAATGACAGTCTTCAAACTACCTGATCCATCAGTAAATAAATAGATTCTTCTGTTAACATGGAGCATTCAGTGAAAGAACAAAAACTGTGTGATTTCAGTAGCGTTTTCCTCCTATATTCTAAACAGCTGCAAACATTAGTCCACCTGTGACTGATGCTTCTGTCCGTGTGATTTGGTATACTCTTAATGGAATAAACATTTTTCCCCATTTTGCATTACTCACTTTGGACATGCAGATTCCATCAGAAGCATGTATTTAATTATTTTCAACATAGAGTTTTAAATTACCTGCATTTTAAAACAGGATGCATATACACAATGATAAACCAGAACCTGTTATACTTTATAAAGAAACTAAATTCCTACCTTATCAGGTCCAAATGGAGAAGTTCCCACAGCTTTCACCTATTTGAAATAGTATTACAGCAGTGAGTTAAAAACCTCTTGCTTCACAAAGATACTTGCTAAGCGGAGTTAGCCTTGTGAGCTGATAACTGCTCAGTAAAACTGCTCACCTCCAGCTGGTAGCAACAGCTCTGTGCAAATATCACTTGACTACTGCTGTGAACTGCAGCTACTCAGAGTGAAAGTAAGATAAGACTTGATATGTGAATATGTTTCAACACATTCAGAGGAAATGACTCAACTATCTGCACATCTTTAAACACTGGAAAATGTTTCCTCCCCCACCCCCAGCCGCAGAAGGTGGTATAAACGAAAGTTGCTGTCATTTATTCATTAAACACTGGCATGAACCACACACAAAAGTTCAACTTGTGAACACTAGATCCTAGATAATCCCTACGCTGATTCTGGCAATTAATGCCTTGAGTGGAGAAATACAAAACTTAAATGTTTGTTTTACTACATGAACACATATGAATTTTATGAAAATCAAAGAAAATACATACTTTCTACCCTAGTATATTCGCTCTGAAGACACTTCCAAAGGAAGGCTCTACAGAGGGACCTGGATAGGCTGGACCAACGGGCTGAGGCCAAGGGGATGAGGTTCAACAAGGCCAAGTGCCGGGTCCTGCACCTGGGGCACAACAACCCCATGCAGCGCTACAGGCTGGGGGCAGAGTGGCTGGAAAGCTGTGCAGAGGAAAAGGATCTGGGGGTGCTGGTTGATGCTCACCTGAACGTGAGCCGGCAGCGTGCCCAAGTGGTCAAGAAGGCCAACGGCATCCTGGCCTGTATCAGGAATAGTGCAGCCAGCAGGAGCAGGGAGGTGATCGTCCCCCTGTGCTCTGCTCTGGTGAGGCCGCACCTCGAGTGCTGTGTTCAGTTTTGGGCCCCACACTACAGGAAAGACATCGAGGCTCTGGAGCGTGTCCAGAGAAGGGCTGCGAAGCTGGTGAAGGGCCTGGAGCACAAGTCCTGTGAGGAGCGGCTGAGGGAGCTGGGGTTGCTTGGTCTGGAGAAGAGGAGGCTCAGGGGAGACCTCATTGCTCTCCACAGCTACCTGAAAAAACGATGTGGGGAGCTGGCGGTCTGCCTCTTCTCACAAGTAGCTAGTGATAGGACTAGACGGAATGGCCCCGCATCGTGCCACGGGAGGTTTAGGTTGGATATTAAGAATAATTTCTTCACTGAAAGGGTTGTGCAGCATTGAAACGGGCTGCCCAGGGAATTGGTTGAGTCATCACCCCTGGAGGTTTTCAGAAGACATGCAGATGTGGTGCTTAGGGACATGGCTTACTGGTAGACTTGGCAGTGCGAGATTAACGGTTGGGCTTGATGGTCTTAGAGGTCTTTTCCAACGTAAATGATTCTGTGATTCTAACTAATTTAAACAGATTTAAAAACACTATTCAGATAACTGCTATTAATCTCCTACAAAACTTCAAAAATTTTTCTTCTTGGCCACTACAGAAATATCAGAAGCTGACAAAGAAGGAATGAAGATAAAAAGGCTGAGATAAAAATAACGTAGATCTTATTCAATAGAATTTCAACATATCTTCAGTTTAAGTCAGTTAAGTGCAAATATTCCACAACTGGATACACATCATTATTTGTATGATGTTAGAGTCTGTCCAGTCATATCTACCCTTAGTATGGCACTTAATTTATTTTTTTAATCTCCACTCATTGAAGAAAATCTTGCTTTAATTTAGCTTGAATCTTGAATATGCAAAGAGAAATGGCTCTCTTTAAAATCCTTATATGTCTTCAACATTTTGTAGTCAGCTCTATAGATTTAACATCCTTCTACATCAGATTGCTTTTGATCTAAGTGATCTCAGTTTTATAGGCTTTGGATCTCCTCCATTAAGCATAATATTCCACAGCAGCCGATGAATGAGCGCAACCTGGAAATGTGGATTCTCTCTTCCTAGACTTCTCCATTTCACAGAGAAGCCCCTTGATGCCTGGGACACGCTCACACACTGGTGCAGTTTACCCTGTACTATGTCAGTCTAGACTTAAATTTAGTGGTGTGCCTGTGAACTACGAGTTTCAAACTCTATGGATAGCCAGAAAGTATGTATCATCCTGCAGCCAAACATAAAAATCAGTGTTCTCATGAAGCGTCGGTGTGATAGGAACATTGAAATAACTGATCTAATATATATCATTATTGGTTCTAATGAAAAAAAAACATTAAAAATACCAGTTTGTTCCTCAATAGCACCTTGCTACAAAGGAGAAAAAAAGTACGGTGGAATTAGTTATTTCATGTCAACCACATACTAACCAACTTGGGTACTAGACTAGGTCAGAACATTCCACCATTTTCATAATTTTAACTTAGTTTAATGGTGGAATTAAATATTTCTCTTGGCATAAAAAAGTCATTCCTAAAGAAAAGAAGAGTAAACACCAGAATCACTCACCCAAGGAACAAGACTGTGACTACACGTTCTGATAGACCTGGATCAGATGCAATATACCAAAATAACAGAAAACATAGGAAATGCATGCAAAAGAAACCCCAAAAAGTCATCATCCCTATGGCATAAAAAAACATCATATATGTTACACATGACATATGACATGTTCACAAAGATGACACTGCTGGAGTCTTCCATGTGAAGAGCTGAAGACAACCTAGATTTTGGCAGACTCCTGAAGCAACTTAGGAGAACAAGTTAATAAGGAGTAAAGTATCCCCTTTCTCTACTGGAAGAGAAATTTTCCCTAAAACAGCAAAGTTTTATTTTGAATTGATAGAGAGTGATGTTTTTGTTGTTAAAATAAGGATTTGTGTAGCTTCCATGGCTTCAGATACATGCATATGCCCTTGCTCATGTGATTTAATTCCTCTATGCCTTGCTTTTGATTACTGGAAGCAGAGTAATAATTCTCCCTTACTTTACAGATGATGTTGAGCACTCAGACACTACCATGAGAGGGTCAACAAAAGGAACAATAGCATCTGTTATCTCCCTGGCTGCTGCTCCAGAGAACAATGAATTCATTTGCAAGTAGCACATATGCTTTTATTCTCATTTAGCAGCAATTTCCAAAGAATCTCACTTATTTATGTAGAAGAAAAGCAAGCAATGGAGGATAAAAGTCTACAGAAAGCAAGAAGAAATTTCAATCTGTACATTTGTTAAAGCCATGTCCTTTATCACTGCCTCCTGCCTTCAAAGCAAGAAACTCCACCTGCTACAAAAAATAAATACTAAACAAGTTCTTAGTATGGTCAAAATGCACCTGGAAAGACCTGTGTGCAGAAGCGGCTTGAAAGCTGGTTAAGGAGACATTCCAGATGATGTCAAAAAAAAGCACTTTGCTACTCAAGACCACAAGGGAGGTTGCTGATGGAGACTCACCCCAGTGAGCCCCTTAAAGTTGTGGATAAAACAGGGAGAAGGAGTTGACGAGGTTTCCCATCAGGTGCACTCTTGCACCGGGGATCTAGACCCAGGTATCCCCTTCTTGACTGATGCCTCCTGAACTCTCCCCACGAACCACATGGTCGCTCCTGACAGCCGCTCTCCCACCTGCTCATGACAAGGGCTTCCCCCAGAGCCACTGATAACCAGCAGAGGTGAAAAGGAAAAGAGTATGGACTTAGAAATACTGTGCTTAGTGCTCAAGTGACAGCTTGGAAGAAAAGCTATTATGCTGAAGCCCCCACTCTACAGTGGTGTGCATCTCCCATTATGGTGGGAGAAAAACTTTGGGTATTTTTTCTATTTTTTTTTGTTGTTGTTTTCAGAATGTACCTCTCTCCTTAGTTTCTAAAGGCACATGATGATGTATTGTTAGGCTAACAAACATTTTGAAAATATGTTTTTTGAAACCCTACAACGGAGGATGAGAAATCAGTTATTTGAAAGGCAAAACAGGTCTCATAGCTGTCTGCTATGAGAAATCAGAGATCAGACAATAGACCCGTGACACTGAGTAAAGTGTTTTTTAAAATGTGAGTTTTCTACTGAAGCTCGTATGTCAATAAACACAGACTTTCTAGAGAACATCTATAAATTACGGTTAGATGACTTTGCTTTTGAAACAACCTGAAAAGTTTCTTCAGTGTCAATGTGACATATTGAGGAATAACGAACTGACTAACTACACTCTGATCTATTCATCTGAATAAAACGTGATAGAGTACATTGACCTGAAACAGTGGAACAACATAATTCAGTGAACAGACAATTGTGGTGTTATTTTTCTTCAGAGAACTTCAAAGCTTCTTGAGTAATGTCACCTTTTTGAGAGCATGCTGTACCATTCAAAAGGAAAACACTATCCATAATAGTTTTGCAATCTTTCTTCCTGATTTAGCATTTTAAATTAATACAGAATTAATGAGATATTATACCAATACTAACAACAGCTAAGGGGAAAATCATTTTCAGCTCAGGAAAAGACAGTAATAGTAAGAGTGTAACAACATCTGATTAGAAAGATGCACGCATATCATATTCTATGTTGATATGCCTAGCAATGTACTTCTTTCAACTCAAGAAGAAATTAGTTTACAGTGTACTAGTATTTTCTTTAATTTCACTGAATGCCAATACTGTCACTACTGATAAATGTTTAACTTCCTATAGGTTAATTTAGCACCACACGAACACTGTGGAGGTCCTGGTGTGCCATGGAACAGTTTTTCAGGTTTCAGTATGGAAAACGCTGCTGAGGCCAGGACTTCTTCCTTTATTCACTGTTTGCAGGCTTTACATTTGTAATTGAGGAACAGAACAGTAACCATAACCTTCAATGATAATGGTCAACTAATGGTAACAAAACTATGATGCAATTAGTAGGAATGATTTATTTCTGTACGACTACTAATACAAATTACCCCGTAACGTGACGAATGCCTCTGAGTGTTTCCTCTGCCTAGTGACAGCATTCTTCATCTACATTTCTTACTACTTGTATCTGCCCACATGAAGTATTTCTGCAGATGGAATCAAATACACTTTCCTCAGATACTGAATTTCCTGCCAAAACGTGAAAAAATACCATAAATAACAACCGATTTTACTGATTATTTATGCCTCTAACCTTATTCCTGTAGACCACTAAGCAGGCAGTCAGCTGGAAAGAAAACTGAAACCAGTTACTCCTTGTACATGCGGAAGTCCTGGAAATTATTTGAGTCGTCCTGCTCCCTGCAAGCACGCTTCTCCAAAACTAACCAAGAGAGTGCATCTCCCAGAACATAACGACAGGGCTTCTCATGCCTGCCTCTGTATTATACAAAATCAAAAAAAAAAAACAAAAACAGGTTGGTGGAGGCAAAGAACCCCTTGATACAAACCGGAAAAAAAAATTCAAACACAGCAACCAGAACTGTCCTTCCAAGAACTTCACAGCAAACCCTGGTAGAGGGGACTTCTCTACAGATAGAGAGCAGCAAGTCTGCCAGATCATCAGCAGATTGCCCAGGAAAGATCCTATCTACCAAACAGACCTCTCCAAGCAAGTTATAAGAAGTAAGTTATGGGTATTCAACCCATGACTTGCACTGTTACACTACTAGCAAACAGGGAGTAAAAATGCTTCTCCTAGTACACTGTCCACGAAGGAATAGCCTGAGGCATGGCGATCAAAGAGGCTGTTAAATCAGTATTTTAAAGTAGAAAACACAGGCATTATTTAGAACAATGAGAGTTGTGGAAAGGTATCCTAGTTTTGGCTGTGACAGAGTCGACTTTCCTTCTGGTGGCTGGTACGGTGCAGTGTTTTGGATTTAGGATGAGAACAATGCTGATAATACACCAATGTTTAGATGTTTAGCTGTTGCAGAGCAGTGCTTGCACTAAGCCAAGGACTTTCCAGCTTCTCACACCGCTCTGCCAGCAAGGGGTTGGGGGGGGACAGAGCCAGGACAGCTGCCCCCAGCTGCCAGAGGGATGTCCCATACCATGGGGCATCAAGCGGGACAATTACATGGGGGGGCTGGCCAGGGGGCTGCTGCTGCTCGGGGTCTGGCTGGACATCAGTCAGATAGGAGTTGCACTGTGCATCACTTGCTTTGTACATTCTTTATATCATTATTATTATTGTTTTCCCTTCCTTTTCTGTCCTATTAAACTGCCTTTATCTTGACCCATGGGTTTTCACATTTTTCCCCAGCTCTCTCCTACATCCTGCTGGGGGAGGTGAGGAATGGGTGAGCGAACGGCTGTGTGGTGCTGAGCTACCTGCTGGGTTAAACGACAAAAACGGGATGGAAAACCTGCTGCAAATCAGCGCTGACCCGTGCCTGCATGCTAGGCAGAGAGCATGGCTTCACTGAACAGCTGCAGAAAACTCACTCACTTGTAAAGAGGCAGCAGCCCACACAGCAGTGAAGCTGACAGTAAATCTTTACAGATTAGAAAGATTTATTTTTTTTTTAGGTATTTTTTAGACAGCATACTATATGGTGACATAAAGATTATGTTATATATAACAAAATATACAGAGGGTAAGAGCGAGGACAGGTAGCCTAGGAGGGATACAGACATTGTCCAAGCAGCCAGGGATCGGGTTAGGAAAGCTAAATGCCTATGGAAGGTAAGGAGGTGATGGTGACAGATAATAAGGCTTCACTGAGGGCAGATCACGCCTGACAAATCTGGTGGCCAATACGTTGTGAAAAGATACATGTCTGTTTCCAAGGAGCTCCTCCAAAAGTAACTGTTCTTACAAAATTTTGGAGGTCCATGTTACTCAGTTAGATATTGAAACAACAGCATATAGATATTGAAGCTAAGACATTTCACTTCCCACCACTTCAAAAAAACAAAAACAACAACAAAAAACAACAACAACAACAAAAACCTAAAAACTAAACTAATTTTCATGTGTTCCAAGTTCTAAATGACAACATCAAAATAAACCTGATAGTCTGCTACGATGAGATGAGTGGCTTACTGGATAAGGGGAGGGCAGCAGATGCTGTTTATCTTCAAATTAACAAGGCTTTCAACACCATCTCCCATAATATCCTCACACACAAGCTGACAAAGCACAGACTTCGCAAGCAGACAGAAAGGTAGGCTGAGCCTGCGTTAGGCTGCTGCACTCAGAGCAGTGCGACCAGCGACACAAAATCCAGCTGGGGGCCAGCAGTGTACCCCAGGAGGTGATGCTGGGGCCAGTGTGCTTCACCAGTTTGTCCTTCTTAAGTTAAGTGCAGGGCACAGCTAACACACAGCATACAAACTCAGATTAAGTCCTTACTCATTCCATATTGAAAAGTACATTACTTGAAATTTTATTATTTTTTTTAATCACCTGCAAAATACATCTTCCAGCTCAGCTGAGTAAAAGCACAGCTGAAGATACACAACAAAAAGTTATTGAAATGCAGGATGGGAAATCCTGGTAAAGAATAAACCCTGAAAACAGGCACTTATTTAGAATTTATTGGTATAGTTACATTTCCCCAAATAAGAAATCATCCTTCTAGTAGAAGTTATAGGTCTATAAACAGTCTAGGAGAGTATTGAATCTCCATTTTAAAAGTTTTAATTTTGAAATGCATCAACACTTTATAACCCAGCTTGAACTTTCAGTATCTGATGAACAAAGATGGTGTTCACATCAGTTCAGAAAACAAAGGGATGCAAAAATGCTGAAAACCTACAAGCATACTTGCAATTCTGTTAATTTTCTCTTTCTAATAATCAAAGTAACCATTAAAGATGACTTAGCAAAAAAATAATAAATAAATAAATCTAAAAGGTCAGTAATTGAACTTAATTTGAAAAAAAAACAGTAAGGATTGTGAAATAAGCAGTTTTTCAGGTATATATCCAAGGGAGCTACCATCTTACTAATTTATGGTGGAAATTAAGATAAAGCTCTGTGAAAAACAGCAGCACCTCAGTTTAGACTTGTAATCCTGGTGCAGTGTAATTGCTGAAGACAATAAACCGGTAAAAGGAGACTCTCTTGAGATACAAGAGAGGTTTGCACCTCCTTATTTTAAGCACTGAAAATGTACAGTCTGTTCAAGTATAACTTTAAAGGTACATCATGCAGTTTCTTTGATTGTGTAGGTCCTTGTTTTCTAGTTTTTAATTCTAATTTAAAAAAAAAAAGTTGAAGCATAACAAATATTGCTGCTGAGGATAAAGTTAAGATGTGCACTGAACATGCGTTATGACAGATGTTCAGTTATGCCAAAATCCCAAATTCAGTGAAAGAAGGCGGCCCACGGAGTGGCATGACAGAGGTCACTTCTGCTACAAAAGCACCGCACTGAAAGAAAGAAGCTCTACACTGCACTAAAACGGGTTAAGACATGCTAAAGCAACTAAAAGTAGTTTTTCTGAGAAGCTTTATAGACTCATGTAGGTCATCTTGTGCAGCACCATGCTGGTTAATCACATTGCTTATAAATTTAAGACTAGTATGTTTCCCAAACTGATTGAACAAATGCCTCAACAACAAGTACCTCACTAAGGTAAGATGCACCTTTGTAACCCTTGACTTTATAAATGCTTACTTTGCCCTTTACTATAAAGCAGTCTTCGTCAATACATCAAAGACACGATTACCTTGAAAGTGCTACAGCTAACCTTCAGGACTTTCCTTTTGCAATAACCACAGTAAAGAGGATGAAAGCTGTCACACGGACACTACACAGGAAGGACATAAAAGGTGTTAAAAGAAGTAATACAAAATTCATAAAGATACTTCCTCCGTATCAATTTGGCACCGTATTTTAACTTTTGTATTAAAGTATCTCCCTCCAAAAGCGTTAACTTCAACCAAGGGAGGACATTATAAATAACACTGTACTGTATGCAGGCAAGTATGAAGACAGCGGACACTTTTCCTCTGGATGTGGATCAAAGGAAGGACTGGCATTCTCTCTTTTTTCAAAGAGCTGAGACACCCACTTTGAAAAGCAGTGCTGGGCTCTCCAGTCCAAGGGCACCTCTCTAAAATACAGATATTCAGTGTGAGAGGGTGCCGATTTAAGAATTTTTGAGAAATCCCTCGACAAGAAAATACCAGTAATGAGATGTTAGTATTAACCAGTAGTGTAGTACTACATGCCTCACCGTGGCCACTGGTGTTATACAGGAAGCCTAAATGCACAACTCATGACTGAGCTTTCTGGTAGCAGGCCAAGCACTTCTGGAATTTGCTTTATCAGAAACCTTTAAGTGCTTCAGAGGCTCTTGAAATCTGACTGTGTGTATTGTCTATTTACTGTTCTGATGCTCCAGCATCAGAAAGCTTAATTTTTTGTCCATTATCACCTTTCAGTGAACTTCTACATAATTCCTTCTGGACAATATGAAAAATGTTAAATGCCAAAATATAAACCTAATGCACCATTAAAATGTATTTTCTGTGCTACGTATTGCTCTTAAACAAGGGAAGAAGCATCTTCTCATTTTAGTAGCTTGCATAATTTTTATTTTCAAAGACCTTCTCCATGATTGTCTGTATGCCTTTTTCTTTATTCCCATAATGATTTTTTCCAAACTATCAGAGCAGAATTTATCATGAGCTCCAGGGAAACACTGGACCCAAGAAGTTTCAATAATTGAACAGACTTAGCAAAGCTTTGATTTGCTAGGATAGTCATTTTCCAATCTGGAAACCTAAAAAAGAGATCTTGTTTCTAATGATATAAAAATGCATTTATGAGACTACCCCAGGCTTATTACCAAATCTGTACTAGATTCACAGCTTTTTTGTAAACACAAATATTCAAGATAAACGGCTGGAGATGTCATTACATCAGATAGTTGCTTCAGTGCTTTTCAAAACAGTCACTGCATGGTACAGTACTTTTATTCAATGGAAAAGTGATGATTTCCTGGAAGAGAATAGAGCGTGCAAACCGTTATCATCTCTTCTAGTACCTTGGAAAAGCATAATTGTAATAGGCTGCACTTTCATTTGTTCTTTTTAGGCAGGAAGACATGCAGCTTGTACAAACATTTAATCTCTGAAAGAAAAAGTAGAAACCTTTTTCCTTACCTAAGTCCAAAAGTTAGCACCATACCAAATATTTACAAAAAGTTGTCTGAACATGCAAGCACACATATTGGCATCTTTTCTTAAAGAGAATTTAAGATTCTGTTTGGAAAGGTGACATTACTGCCTCATACCTAGCTTTCATCTTTCCTCATGCTCTGATTAGCCAATTAATGTAGCAAAGAAGATTTAGAATATATGAAAGGGCCAGTGCAGGCAGTTTGTTTTGTGTTCAAATACAAAACTTTATTTACACTGACAAAGGTAGGATTTTGTTTAAAAAACAAATCAGGCATTTTCTCTATGCTAACACAGGAGAAACCTGAATACCTGTTGGTGGTGAGTTCTGTGGCTCTACAAACCCACCCCCTCTTCTGTGTTTTAATCTGTCTCCTTCAGTCTTCTTTAAATTTCAGTCCTGGGAAGACTGGAAGTCAAGATTACCCTCTGGAAAGTATGCAACTTTGGTCAATGACTAAGAGAATCATGCTTCATCTCTTGCGCTTTTTTCTGGCTTACTCTGACTTGAAGCCTGATCTCTACAGAATGAGCTTTAACTTGGTACAATGGGAAATAAATTATGAATAACACAGTGTGACCAAGGGTGGGTAATTCAGGAATGTGACTAAATCAGGTATTTCAAAATTGCACTTGGCATTCTCACAGAAATCACTTGCCCCCACATAAAACTTGACACTGTTGAGAGATGTGAATGAATAGCAATTTTTTAAAGAAGAAAATAGAGCTAGAACTGTGCAAGAAGTCACAGGGTGCTAGGAATACTTAAAAGAAGTGAGAGCTCTTCAGTCAAAGCCACTAATAGGCACTCTAAATTTCATAAAGAATTCAAGAGAAATATGAATGTGTTTCTTAACACATTTTTACAAAAGTAATTAACATTTTTCAGTAAATAAATCTTATAGTAAACACATATTGCAACTGACAATATTTTCTACGAACTATGATAATTCATATTTACATTTGTTAATGCTCTACTAGTGTTAATTAGACCAAATCCAGAGCACTGCTACTGTTTATCTATTCCATAGAGCATTTTCTATCATTTTGATTGCCTAGCATTTTCTATCATTTCAAGACCAAATTAATTTTCCCTATCTCTTTTTATGATTCTATGATTTACACAAAATGCCATTTCTGTACATGAATCACTCCAAACACAAAACGTAAGTGTACTTCCCCAAATACTATACAAATGTGAAATTTCCAACATTTTCAGCAGCGTGGGGATGATGGGGAAGTAATGTAAGGCAAGCACAGGTAGGATGCTGGCAGATCAAAGTAAACTTCTTGTTTTAGCTGGAGCTCCTACCGCCCAGTCATGAAAAACCACCTCTCAGACCAGTAACTGCTGAGATGCACAACAAAAAGCAGCGGTTGAATTTTTATTGATTATATCTAGGTAAAATACAGTGACGATGCCTATAAGGTACTCAATTTTACAAAAACACAAGAGAGTTATAGTGGATTTGCCATCTCTGCACATTCTTCCTGCGCAACGAATTGGTTTGGAAGAGAACCACGACGGCGGTGCAGGTGCCCAGCGGTAAATCACCACCGAAAGGCACGCTGCGATCGCTCGTTACTCAGTGCACAAACTCTCACGCCTCTCAGTGTTCTGTCACTTAACCCTCACATCAGAAGGACACCTCATCTACGAAAAATACCTTACGAAAAACTATCAGTTCAAAATACAGAAATGAGTCATCCCCAATTTGTTTTGTTTTCAAGCCTGAGCAACGAATTCGAAACCCGTAGGTACACCTTGCAGACAGTGCATGCTGCACTTCGTAAAGCAGAGGAAACAGCTGTCTGAACGCTTCCTAAGTAACACACAATCCTAGGCATCTCCATACAGCCATTAGGGAAAGTGAAAACAGCAATTCAGGAGGAGGTATTTTGTTTATATTCCAAATTACACTGAGTATTTTCTTGGATAGGAAATTTGACTTTACTCCAAGGTTGCGGTGACAGGCAGGAAAGAGAAGACAGTGGCATTATGCCCTGATGACAACACTGGCATTAAGCAATCTTAGTCACTACTTCCAGCCCTGAATCACTTCACCCTACCCTACTGAAGAGGTCAGGCAAAGTATCTGAATAAATGCAAGAACGTAACAGCCGAGCTTTGCTATGCTTCACAGGATGGTTTGACTGAGACCTGCACTAAGGTGTAAACGGAACAAAAGCTTCATGTGTAAGAAATATTCTTCCCGTGATTCAATGGCCTGCAAGAAGCAAACTCTGTCAAAAAGAAGGGCAGCTTCATGTTTTGGGTCACAATCTGCAGAAGAAAAAGATCTCTGCATCCAATGCCAGTGCAGAAAAGGAATTTCATCTGTGATGGATATATCGTACTATGGTCTCTCAGAAACTTGATATCATAGATAAAATCACTAGGGGGGAAGGGAAGGGAAGAGGGAAGGGAAGAGGGAAGGGCTTCTATAGGTACATGAACAACAGTAGAAAGAGTAGGGAAAATGAGGGCCCCCTCCTGAAGGGCACAGGAGACCTGGCTACCCAGGCGAGTGGAAAGGCTGAAGTACTGAATGCCTTCTTGGCCCGTCTTCACCAGCAAGACTGGCCTTCGGGAACCTGAGGTCCCAGAGGGCAGAAGGAAGATCCTGTGTGGAAGAGGATCACATCAGGGAGTACTGGGTCCAATCCTATTTAACATCTTCATTAACGATCTGGACAATGGGGTACAGCGTACCCTCGGTAAATTTGCGGACACCACAGAAGTGAGGCTGAGAGAGCTGGAGCTGTTCAGCCCAGCGAAGAGGAGGATCTCAATGTCCACAAACGTCTGAAGGGAGGGTGTGAAGAGGACAGAGCCAGGCTCTTCCTCAGTTGTGCCCAGTGACAGGAAAAGAGGCAGTGGGCACAAACTGGAGCACAGGAGGTTCCCCCTGAGCACCAGGCAGTACTTCTGTGCCGTGCGGGTGACAAAGCCCTGGCACAGGCTGTCCAGAGAGGTGGAGGAGTCTCCTCCCTGGAGAGCTTCAAAAGCCTCCTGGACATGGTTTGGGCAACCTTTTCTAGGTGTCCCTTCTTGAGCAGAGGGTTGGACCGGATGACTTCCTGCGGTGCCTCCAACCTCAACCAGTCTGGGATTCTGTGCTAACATACAGAAGCAGACCAGAAACCCTTGACTGCCACAAGGTCAAAGCGGTTAAGAACTTGTGTATAAGCAATATAATGGCAAATCTCTGTGACAGGGCGCTTTTTTACAGCAGCGTGAAAGAGAACAGTTTTCAAACATGCCTTTGAGTAGACTATTTGATATGTTTATGTGACCCCTGGCATGGTCAGACACTGCTAAATTACGTAATGCTTTACTGGAAATCTTTCCGCTACGTTTATGTGACCAAAGCAGGTAGCTCTCCAGTAAAGCATTACCAAATTGAGCAATACCTGACCTTGCAGGAGGAATTTTGCTGTTATCTTCACCGTTAGTAACGAATTACACGCCAAGAAAACAATGGGTTGTCCAGTTCTTAAGGTACAGAATAAAATAAGCTGTAAGCTACAAAGCATTAACATAGTGGTAGATTTGTGAGTGAAAGGGGAAGTTATGTGTTCTGGGGTTTCCTGTCCTTGTTAAGGAGCTCGGGAGACTAATGAATTGCTGTAACTTCTGCAATGCACAGCAGCCTCTGCTACATGAGGGACTCTTCCAGGAAAAAAAAATAAAATAAAATCTGATTAAGAGAAGCAACCCATCAGTACGGGGAAAAAAAAAAGAGAGAAAGAGTGAGAGAGAGAACTTTCTCCTGGTCTATCGCTTTCTCAAGACTCACTGACTCTTACGCCTGTAAGGTCTAATGCTATTACCCTTAGTACTGCCATGATACCAGTTGTTGGGTGCTCAGCATTGGCACCCATTGCAGACCTTAGCCACTACTTGAAATCAAGGTCCGAGTAAATGTGGTTGCTCCCCCACAGGCACAATTAACTGCTCTCAGGTCTGTTTGTCTCCTCTCAAAGGTCAAACTCGCTCGGCTTTGACCAACAACACAGCTGGCCTCACCCAAGACCAGCAAGCAGGTTTCCGTACTGAAACATGCAGGATGTACTTGAAGACGCTTCACCTATGAGCAAAAAAGCACACAGTAACATCCACCCAACAGTCTGAATCCAAAGCAAACAAGCTGTCCTTCTCCTCTGTGTGCATTCAGCACGTTCCTCGTACACCACACCATGCATTTCTTAATGGTTTAGTCTCCTATTGTGTGCCAAATGCTTTCTAACTGATTAATTGCTGTATTCAAATGACACTGGTTGTCATTTTTACCATGACAAGTAGTACTTGTTGTCTCAAAAGATGAGGGAAGCCTGATTATGATCTTGCTGGTGATGGTGCTTTCTCCTCCTCCCAGGCAAGGAAAACGAGGAGGGAATGAGAAAAGCTGGCACGTCTAAACTTTTTCTAAGGTCCTGTTAGAAATAAAGCACTGATCTACTGCATACAGTAATTTTCCAAAGGGGAGTGCGCTGTCAAATCTCTTCTCTGCAAACTGAACATAATCCCTGTAAACCTGTAAGCCTGAAGCCATTGTGTTAGATTCCAAAGTTTTCACAGGACACAAATAAGAATGTTGGTGTTGATCCTTTATGAAATGTCTGGCATGATTTTTATTTTCTAGCACTTCAAGAAACAGACAGTTGGGCGACAGTCAAGGCACAGTAAGGAGAGCAAACAAAAAATTAACTGCTACTGCTAGCAAGCGCATGCCTTCTAGCAAACGAAGGGAAATAGATCATAGGATCATAGAATATCCAAGTTGGAAGGGACTCACAAGGGACTCCTGCGTCCCCAGAGGACCATCAGAAATAATAAAATAAAATAAAAATCAGACCATGTGTCTGAGAGCGTTGTCCAAATGCTCCTTGAACTCGAACAGACTCAGTGCCATGACCACATCCCTGGGCATCCTGTCCCAGTGCCCGACCACCTCTGGGTGCAGAACCTTTCCCTAACCCCCAGCCTGACCCTCCCCTGTCCCAGCTCCATGCCGTCCCCTCGGGTCCTGTCGCTGTCCCCAGAGAGCAGAGCCCAGTGGCTGCCCCTGATCACAAAAAGCTCCACATGCTACAAACATCTCCTAGTAATTTACCAAAAACAACACTATACTCAGTTGCAGGATGCCTTCTGTCCAAAGGAACAAGCTGTTACACTGACAACACCTCATGGTTGACTTCTTCGTAAGCTTTCATCAGTCACCAACCTTCACCAAGGAAAGCTCATACAGTCATTTAGATGTTCTACACAATGCCTGGCTCTGAAGCCTCAGCTCATTTGATTATTACTTGCTTTTGTCCTACCCTTCGCTTCCTTCACTAATTACTGCTCCTCTTCTAGCCTCTCAGGGTGTCACTCTTCAGGCTTTTATACAGTAAGACTGCATTAAAGGAAAAAATTATGAATTTTATCCATAACATCCATTATCACCTAGTTCAGAGAAAAGTTGCTATATTTTATGTATTTGTAAAATGCCTATATGTACTGGACAGAACATTCAAAGTTACAGTATAAATGAAGAACAATTACAACCTGCTGACCTGTTTAAATAGTTTGTTTGTTTCTTTTAATCTGAACATCCAGATATGAGTGCTCTTTCCTACTTCAAGATGAGATTTTGCACTACACAGTAAAACTTCCATTTCATATTTCAGCAGTTTGTTCATGATCTGGTACGCTTTTCAGTAAAGTGATAAAACTTAGTATCCTAAATGAGTGCCAGAAAGACTCTATACAAAGTATACTTCAGAAGTATAGTTCAGTTGAAGCATCTGTTCCCAGTAACAATCACCAACAGGTTTGCCCCGCTCCCTCACCAAAGCAGTCCTCAAGCCTCTCAGCAGTGATCAGGGTTGTACCTCTAAAGAGCATCTGAAGTACAAGAAGGGCAGGTGGAGAAAGACACTGACAAATTTTGGAAGATTCTCACAACTTCATTATACAGAATAGCAGTTTTGCATTTTACAGAGGTAACGGGCAAGATCCATCTCAGTTTCCCAACTGCTATTCGACAAATTGCTCGTGTTGTCTATTCTTCGTCTGGAATATAATTAACTATCAATAATAAAAGATTTTGAAGTGAATTGTTTTAGTTCCATCTTGTGCCACTCTTATAGCATGCAGACTCACTTCAATTAGTGTCGGTGTTACTTAGTCTGTCAGCCAAAGATAAAACTTGGAACTCATATTCAAATGTAAATATTGAAATACTACTGTGCACAGAAAAACATCAGGTATTTCTTCTTAAGAAATTAGTTACATTATACTTTTAACTACAATACTTTTAAAATATATCATCATTTCAAATAAATACATATACATGCACACACACATAAATAAATAGTGACACATTTCCAATAAATGTGATGTATTTCCTCTGTTTTCTGCTAGTTATATCTATTTTAAACAACAAATACTTGGGGCTTAAAAGATTAATATCTGTCCCTATACTACCTATGTATTCTTATTTCATTTGAATTAGAAAAAAATAAAACTTTTGAGCAGAGGAGTATATCATTTTGAAAATTATTCACTGCCTTAAGGTAACAGAAGCTTAACACAGATTCATAAGTTTGCCTCACAGATGGAAGCAATACACCCAACAGACAGCTTCAGTAAAGCACACTGAATTACTCCACAACTCCATTTTGCGTGGATGAAAGCAGCCAACGTATCAAAAGAGATTTGTTAGTTTCATGAGACGTGGGGGTTACATGGACACAGTCATCTTTGTATGCTGCAGACATTGGATAGCCCCTGTCAGTGAATGACCAGCTCTGCAGTAAATTACACATCAGCAGACGCCACAGCCCACGTGGGGAGGAGAGGGTCTCCTTGGCTAAGCCTCACGAGAGATCACACCCCAGAAAGCGTGCACCGATTTAGTTCTGTAGACTGCTAAGAAACAATTGTTATCTCAGCAATTAGAAGTAGATATTCCTCACCGCTATTATGCGTTAGTGAAATCTTAATTTATCACACTACACCAACTTCCTCTTAGGGAATAAAAGCCATTACCGAGGCTACCACTGCGATGACAATTCTAGACTGCTATCCAAGAGACTCAGATGTCTGGCAGGAAAACGTGTCACATGTTACAACAACCTAAACTTTTATGATGCTTTTCAAACTTATACAATGTGTTAGTAAGTTTGGAAAATATTGTACTTTTTTTTTTTTTCCCTCTGGCATCCGTAATGCTTACTTCCATTCTTCAAGAAGTCCAGGCTTTTCCTCCTATGTATTAGGAAGTGCAGCAAAAGTTTTATCTTTTCGTCTGAAAACAGTCAACCCAAGTTAAAAAAAAAAACACAATCAGATATATTATGGGAAGACTGTATTGTATTAGGTCTCTGAATCTTATTCTTAAAGTGTAAATTTATCCACTGAAATGCTCTTGCCATATAAAACATTTAAGTCACCAGAATGTTTTGTCAATCAAACAATTCTCAGATATATTTTGAAGTGTGGAGCACAAAAAAAGGATGTACAATGGCTACTTGACAGTTCAGGTTGTTATTAGGTGATATTTCCTCCACGTGCAGCTAAAATTAAGAGGGAGAAAGCCAAATGCCAGAAGCACGTAGATCACAATTTTACAAAATCATTGTATTAAAACAAGTAAGAACATGCAAATAGAACCATAAGCTTATGCATCAAAAATTCATCACAGTAGTCTCAAAAATCTCTTCTGAGGCAAACAGAAGTGTTATCTTATGCAAATGAAAACACATGCATACATGCATATACACATAATTCACTTGATACTATACAGATCAAGTGGCCAACATATAGTTCTCAGCCTTGTTGTCCAACGAAATTGCTTTGTCACTGTAATAGATCTGTTGCTTCCTTTGTGGCACTTAAGAGAGCTATTTAAAAACAAACAAACAAACAAACATTTTGCTATTGATAATCTGCTCAACTGTAATTCTTCTTGTTAAATCTAGCCTAGAAGAGGACAATTCCATCTCTAAACTGTAGAATCAGCCATAGTAGGGAGAGTGTATTTCTGTGCTTCATTAACTCCTCATTCCCCCCCCCCCCCCCAAAAAAAAAAATCAGTAGATAAGTTATTCATGTTAATTCATTTGTATCTCTGTCTTACAGTTTCAGCTCCAAAATATCACCTAGTAAGCTTCTGGAGACTCGTTTCCCCTGTGCTTAGCTCAGACCACCGTTAAGTACCTCAAATCCTGGCAGACAGTCTTCCAGCCATTTTTCAAGCTGTAAGAATGAAAGTGACGCAAACAGACAAAACATTTCTAACCTGCAGCTGCTCAGTTTTCTCATGTTGATGTTTTGGTTTTTTTGTTTGTTTTTTGTTTTCCTACTTTCTTCCTACTGATAGAGATGCTTCCTTGACTTTTAGAAGAGCTTGCAAAACAAGACTGAATAAAGTACTCTTTTGCAAGGCCTTCTCGACTCCAACCAGCAGGTAAAAAGAAGAAATCGATGATATAAGGGAACAATATTTGTTTTTATTATTGCTTTAAATAATCTTTTTTCCTATATGATGTAATAGATTTCATACAATCTTAACAACAGAAAATATGCTGAACTGAATTAATCTTTAAATCACTCTCACTGTGGAGGAACATATAGTATAGTAGATTATCAATCTTACGTTAAAAATGTACTAGGGAACAAAAAAAATTGTTTCTGTTTCTAATAGTTTTCCATAAATTCCCCAAATTTCCTCCATAGTTTTCCTATATACCTACGATAAGAAATTATGATTAAAATTTTAGTGAAAGAAACTCTGGGGGCTTGTTGTACCAGATAACAAATGCTAACTCATATGTGCTTGTCAGTACCCACTAGAGAGAACACTCTTTGAACTTGTTAAACAGAAGAAAATCTTCTCATGAAGCAACTCTTAAATCATTACTATGCTTCTCTTTCTACCCACACTGCATTTAATGCAGTTATTTTAAGTCCCTATGAAAAACCATGAGGAGAGATCATCAGAATTCACAATTACTGCTTTGCCTCACCCACACATCGTACCTACTCTGTACTTTCTCCACTCATCTGAGGAGTGACACTGGAGCCAATGTCCTGATCTTGGATGTTCCAGCAAAGGCTAAACATTGCGTGATCAGTCACGATACCAAGAGTGCTCAGATAAAATTTTCAGCTGAAGTATAGTGCCAGTTTAACAAATAGCACCAAAACGTACGTGGGGGACCCAATATGTCACTTAATCCCTGTCACTGTGCTTCGACCAGGAAAAGTTCCTGTGAGTCAAGTACAGAGAGGTCAATGGAAGACCACGGCACAACGTAAAGAAAATTTCAAAAGTCACGCAAGAGTGTTAGTTCTGCTTCACTGAGACACAAGCGTTGACACCCAGCTATTTCACTGAGGCCTGTAACTAATCCAAGCTACAGCAACCACCTCTTCTCTGCTGACAAAACGGCGAGCTGCAGGCACTGCCACAGACCTCTGCAGGTGAGCCTACAGTTCAGGGCAGTCTTTCACCGTTCAGAGATGAATTTTCACTTTGAGGAGAGGAAAGGAGAAAGTTTCCAGCCACACCTGAAAATCTCAATCACTGCTGATGCCTGAGGCCTACGCTGAGGCCTCTTACTACATCTAAAGCAGAAGCACACAGTAAGTTAGAAACTGGTGGCGTTATTCCCATTTAACCCAGCAAGCACCTACTGAAGAAGCAAGAATTTTGCATCGTGTTGTTTTGCTGCCAGGTACCCAAAGGGTCATGAATGATGCTGGCACTGAACGTGCCCTCCTGCAACAGTTGTTTTTAAATGCTCAGAAGAAAGTCAGGTGTTACGTGCCTCAGATGCCGACGGAAAATTTAAGTACCCTCAAGTACAAACTACACGAGCATTTCCTTGAAGTGTTTTGGCACAATCATCTTAAAAGCGATTAAGTTATTACCATTCACAATTATGTTCAATGAAACTAAAATACTTTCAGTCCTACTTTATTATTAAATCCTCTCAAGTACAGCTTTTTTTTTTTCCCTCAACTCTCTGTTCCATTCCAGTCACAGTATTATTTTTATTGTTATCCAAAATGAATTTAATGTAGCATTTCACAATTCCCCCTCTACACTGCTCTGAGACCCCACCTGGAGCCCTGCGTGTGTCCCTGCCCACAGCAGGGGGGTTGGAACTGGGTGCTCTGCAAGGTCCCTTCCAACCCAGACCACTCCCTGATTCTATGATAATGTTAATGATTAATTCTGTACAAAAAAAAAAAAAAAAAAAAAGAAAAAGCTGTGCCTGGACACAGAAAAGTGTCCAGCTATGCAACAGGAGGAAGGGAGCAGAACACCCTGCTGCAGGCAATTAAGCACTGAATGAACCAAGGTAGTTGTGCGTGGTCCTTTGCTTCCAAATTTTACCCTTACAGTGTTAGAAAGCACTACACAAAATCTATACAGTAACGAATTTCTTTTGAATTTATCTCCCTTACCTACATACTTCCTAAATTACAGAAACATGTTTAAATGCATTATTATTAAAATACTAAACTGCAAGTCATCTCGGAAATTGTCCAAAATTTGCCAGCAGGACAATGGATGCACTCTGCTCAGACAGATGCCCCAAAGGGGAACCACAAGCTTTGGCAGACGTCAGAATGGTTTCCTTCTGCTTCTGGTTGCGTGTACCAAAGGGTAATTAATGCCTTGGTCCCCTGGTCTTTCTCCAGCCAAACCATATCATACGGCACCATGAATGCTCACCTCCTTGCTCCCTGGCACGGCAGCACGATGCCGCTGGGAGGACCACCAGCCTGCCGCAGGACTGCCCGGAGCGGCGATCCCCAGGCCCAGAGCCACCCGGCGACACCCAGAGGAGGTGGGAGCACCCGGGGAGGAGGTCAGCACCCACCTGAGCCCTGCAGAGGGCTGGGGATGGGCTGAGCCCTTGGGCGAAGCCATCCTGAAGGTACCCGCACACACACATGCCTTGGCACCCATGGTACCAACAGCAGCCGCAGCAGCTCCTGCGGCGGGGCACAGCTTCTAGCCCCTGCCCCCAGGGGCAGCCGCGCTGCTGCTGAAAGCCACAAATTGCTCTTTTTATGAGCCAAACTTAAAATAACGTAAGTATCAAGGGGAGGTAATTACTCACTGAAGCATCAAGGCTCAGCTCTTCGCATCTCTTAATTAGCTGCCTCTAAAAATATAAAATCCTCATGTCAGAATGACATTCAATAGCCTTCAGTACAAGGTATTACAGGAGCCCCAGTTCAAACAAAATGCGCACCGCTGAACCAAATGCCTCTCTAATTACAGTGGCTCCATATTTTCTGTAGCACTTGATCTCGGTACTCCACAAATGACAGTAATCTTACAAATTTTTATCAGGCACAAGACATTAATTTAACAAAAACTAATCAGTGAAATTGATTGACGCCCCCCAAATGGTTTTTAGTCAAGAGCATGAATCTACAGCTAGAATATTCAAAAGTTCAAATAACTTCACCATAACTGAATTTCAGAATGTGATGGTGTTACTACATTTCTATATGGATGTACTTTACATTTCGGTTAAACTGTGCTGAGATCACAGCTACATTTAAAACAAGAAAAGAACATTTGAAGTTTATGGTTCTTTAAATTAATTATTCTACCCTAGTGCAATTTTTGACAAAGAGAACATTGAAGGATACAGAATTCTTTTCTTTTGGAAAGATACAGGTGGCTAAAAAGACTCCAAAAACAAGCAATTTGATTTTAGACCTTATTTGAAGCACTCACAGGAAATGACAGTGAGTAATTTTCTGTAAAATTTATTTCCTCCATCTTTATTGCCCATACCTTTCTAACCAACTTCAACAATATTCACATCAACAACTGAACATGAAAAGGTCAACAAAAACAACCAACACATTACAAGAATTAAGAAAACCCACAACTTTTTAAAGATGCATCATGTTTAATTTTCCTGTTAAAAATTCTGATTATATTAGATGCTTTTAAAAAAGAACTAGCTTTGTTAAAAGGCTAAGGCTTATTTAAGCAAGACTGTCAGAAAAATCTCATATTCACTGCTGATTATTCCAAAAGTACAAATTGAATTACACTTCTAATAAAAATATGAAATCTCCCTAACCCATTTATTCGGTATATACTTCTTTAGAAATAAGCTTACCTTGTAAATTATACTGCTAATCCATCAAATTCACATGGTAGAGTAGGTACAGTTTTATATTCATTAGGCATTCACTTACAAAATTGACAATCTGGCACAGTTTGTACTCAGCATAACAGGACAAGCTAGAATAAAAATTGAATCATACAGAGAGACAAGTTCAACTTGAAGATAAAGAATACTGACAGCACAGCAGTAACAGGATATTAATTTCTTCAATATCTGGCTTAAAACTCACCAAAAACATCTATTTTGTTTCAGCAGGGGTATATCCTCCGGATTATATACTGGAATGAAACTTGAGGTATTTCTTCCATAAATATTTAAATGGCAATGGTTACAATTCTGGGAAACTTTGATTCAAACAGAAATTTTAACACACCTACACACAGTCCTTGGGAACAAAATGCTTGCTTTAGGACTCACCAATGTACAACAAAATACAAGAATAAGCTCAAAAGGAAAGCTGTTCAGTTATAAGACAGAAAATGCGAGCAACACTGCAAAGGCTGATAGATAGGTGCGTTTGATACTGTAACTGGCAGGCCAGAACTGAACTCATCTTTCAGCTGAACACCTCCAGACACACACAAGTTACTTCGGAATTTAGACTAAACAGAAAATGCTAAGCCTCTCCCAGGAAGAGGGCATGAGACAGTGGAAAGGGCTTCCATGTGGCTGTGTTCTTCAGAGACCAACATTTTATTTGGGCTTGAACTCGTTCTTGAGCCCCTGTGCGTAATTGTATCTGTCTGTTCAGAAAGTTCACACTGGAAATTCTTCCATTACCTTTATGGATTCAACTATGCCCTTCATCCCACCTATTCTTGATGGCTGCTTTATCTTGCATTTTTTATAAAGCTGACTTCAAGGGGCGTAAATTACCTTTCAGACGTGAAGTGATGTGTAAGGGAACCCAACTCATTTTTCTCTCATTCTCACATACACTCCAAAACCTACTGTTTGTCATTTATACAAACCCAACACAGATTTACCACCTAGAAAAATGAACATAAAGACCAGCATTTGCAATACTGGGGGCAGACAACCCACAGCACTATTATATCTGTGAAATAATCACAACTATTAAATAATGTGCATCTTATCAAACTTCATAGAATCATGAATCATAGGATCATTTTCTGCGAAGTAATCTCACATGCCTTAAAGAGACATATTTGCTCCAGGAAGGTATGTCTTCCTATGACCAACTTTCTCATATTAATTCAAAACCATCATTCTCTGTCTTTGAATATATTCTTCATTGTTTCACTGATGTGATGCAACATAAAAAAAGGCCATGAACCACTACACAGGAAACACATTCAGTACCATGTACGTGACTGAAACTTATACTAAGGCTTCCTGCACAGGACCACTGACTCAGGAAAACCAAACACAGCAAACAAAACAAAACAAAACAAAACAACAACAACAAAAAAACCACCCTTCTCCCAAGCACAAGGCAAGGGAAAAAAAAAAAAGTGCTCATTTATAGATATTATATGTCGGTTCCCATCTCCCAGAAGAGAGCATCAGTTTTTCAGTTCTTCACTCCTGTGACAGTAGTTCAAGAACTGCTCAGCCAGCACAGATACTTGAGCTGCGCTCAGGAAAAGTGAGCCCTCCCTAAACGACTTATTTATCAGGGTCCAAGTCCCGAAGGGACACAGCTCACTCACATCAACCTCCAGGGCTGCCACAACTGCTTCTACTCCTCTCCCGTTCAAGCTTTTCACAGACTGTCTCCATCCAAACTCACCACCTTTTTCCGCTCTCCAAAACAGCTTTCTCTCCAATGAAGGTTTCCTGCTTCATTTTTCTGTCCTAATTTCATTTCCCACCAGAAAACAGACATCCATTGTACAATCTCAACACAAACTTGTTAGAAGTTAAATAAAATCCTGAATATTAGCCGTTCACCCGATTCTTTTCCCCTCCATTAAAAATAGGCAGTTGTTCTACCTCATTCCCCATATGAACTCCCTCAAACGTCCCTACATGAATTATTTACTCTCCAGATCTTCTACTTCTGCTTAAACCAAATAACTTGCTGAGATTTTCAGGACAAAGCCATACAGGAAGCAGAAAATAAAAAGGAGTCATTCACTGACCTCAGGAAAGGCTGCTCACAATGGGAAGGAAAGATTTGGAAATGAATTTCCATACATGCCTTTAAGAAGTTCATCCGTAAGAGCATCTAACAGCATCCTCCTCACCTGAAGCAATATAACACAGTCAATTTTCTAATAAACTCTGTTATTAACATAGAAAAGTAGAAATGAAAAATATCCTTTATCAAGTCAGATCCATTTCTTTCATTACTGCTAGGTGAAAGAGCCCATAAAGGCCACTGGCCTTCAGTACTGATGCTCTGCCTGGCACCGTGCATTACCGTCAGCTTCTCTCTATCACAGAACAGTTACCTTGAGCAGTGCATAAAACATGCACAAAAATACACCTGCCACGAAGATGGATAACTAACTCAAGTCCTAATCTAAATTCTGGAACTCACCACAGCGAGGCCCTGTGTTTTTTCTCATTTCATCCTCACAGGTGAAGATGTCCGATCTAGCAAACAGGCTAAGCTTCAGTTCAGAGAGTATGCAGTCAAGCACGTACTCCACGTGAAATAGCAAAATAAATGTTCGGTGAAAGAGTGACTTTGAGTTGTTCAGAAGAACGTAATGGGAGACAACGTGAAGACCGACATAACGTACTCTGGCAGGAATCCTGACCTCAACCACGTGCTAAGTGTACATCCCCCAAAAGGGGAAACATGAATTCAGTCTGCTGCTCCCTGTTCCCAAACTGGCAGGAAAGTGGAAAAAGACCAAGAGCTCGGCAGTACACCTCGTGAAGAAGCGTGGCACAAGCTTCGGGACCAGCCTTCCCCACAACAAGAATACCTGGCTCGAGAGTGTATTTGCATTTGAAACTCTTCCAGAAAATTCATGGGCAAGTCATGATTAATATGTCTGATAATTTACAGTAAAATGAAATTTACAGTAGAATTTATAGTAAAAATTAATAGAAAGATGAAGAATTTGAGTTTGGATGGGTAATCTACTCTAGAATCTTTTCTAATAAACCACTCTTGACAAATAAAACAGTACTTAAGAAATAGTTTACAATGCGTCTTTGAGTGTAGCTCTTTAGCCAGTTTCTCCAGAAGAGACTCCAATGGAAAAGCACATGGACAGCTGGAAATATTTTTTAACCATTTAGATGGCATAGAAAAGATGACGGAGGAGACTAGTCTCCATGACAGAAATTGCCAAATCCATGAAGCAACACTTACATTAAACACACAACTAAATCAGCACCATTTGTGCCATAACTCAGCAGAGAAATGTAATTATTTAAATTATGCAATACATAAAAGCAATAATATAATAACAGCAGGAAAACAGCTTCTGGAGAAATTCAGGTATTAATATTGTTTCATCCCATAGTGATCTGGAAAATTATGGAAAAGATGTAATTGGCAGGAAGAGATGGGATGACTGGTCTCAGGCAGCAAAATGTTTTAGCAAAAGAGAGGAATAGCTCATGGGACAGCTACGGAGGGATGCTGTCTTGTCTCTCTGTTCTCACTGAATAACTCTGCTTTTAAAAGGATTAAACTGTATCCATTCTGGAAAGATATTCTGTTCTAGAAGAGGGATTAACAATATGTATTGTTTGCCAGGTAGTTTTGAATAAATCCCACACAACAACGTTCTCTCGAGTTTCATGATGAGCACAAAGGGCATCTGCATGGGCAAGGTCTTGTGGCGAGGCAGCACCCTGTCCACAGTCTCAGCATCACCCGTGGAGAAGCCAGTGGCCCCTGAACACGACTAAAGATGCAGTTTTCAGGACAGCCAGAACCACGCCAGCATACCTACAGTGCGCACACCTTCATCTCACTTTCATGTATGCAGAAGGTGTTGTGGTTTTTTTTGTATTTTGTTGGGTTTTTTTTGGCCAAATACAATGAATCTAGGAGTACTGCTCTTCTGTGTTCCCCTCCTTAAAATTTCAAGCAAAACATCAGTCACCCTTACTCTATCAATCGGTAGCAAGTGGCCAATTTTGATGTAAAATTCTTTCATGTTTTTGAAAATATGCTACATTTCTAAAGTGCTAATTTCTTACTCAAGTTGCAGAGGCTCCATATGCTTTAGAGTACAAGCAAGTAATTCGTCTGCAGCCAGTTAAGCACCAAACTTGTCAGTGACTAAACAGAGAGACCAGTTCATCTCATACACAGCTTTCATGTTTATAGTCTGCTATTTTCAACTACAGTCCAGGCTAATTCAGGGCCTATATTTATGTTCTCCATAAACTGCATTCACCTGCACATTCTCCTTGATGTTAGTGAAGAGCAGCAGATTCAACACCCTTTTTTTTTTTATAGCGAACATTTTGTCTACATTTGGTATTTCTCCTGTTTAGCATTAAAGGATAGACACACACTGTGGCTGGATACTGCAAACATCACCCAAGGCAAATGAATAATTTTCCCTGAAGAAGCACCCTTCTTGGCAGCAGAAGATGCAGCATTGTGCTTTAATGCACACACACACACAAATAGAAACACTAAGAAAATTGCAACACAGTCCTCCTCCTAAGCAGTTCCCAAGAAGTTTGAAACATTTTGGAAAATAATAAATTTAAAAAAGTTATAATCCAGGAATAAGGGAAGACAAGCATATGATGACTGCACTGTCTAAACTGCTGTAGGTTTGACTAAAAGATGGGTAAAACTAGTAAATATATTTATGCTACAAGAAATAATCTATGAATGAGATGTTACACATGACTGTGTCAATTATATTAATACTAAATTATTAATTTAAACAATAATTTAATAATCACTATGTAAATTATGCAGAGGAAAGCAGAATTCAGGAAAACTGAGTAACAGCTAACATGTAAGTAACTTTCAGGCCTAATGCTATGAAACAAGACAACAATACAGGAAATTATGATTATGATAAATATGAGATATAATTTGAGGATTTTGCCAGGAAAAACAGAAACGAAGGGGTAAGCTGAAAAGCATTCAGCAGTCATGCTACTTTGGAGACTACAGGGTCTTTTTTATGAAAGTAGATGGCACGGTTTGTATCTCTTGAGAGCATGCTGTAAATGATTACCCTTGATATAATTTATAATACTGGAATGCAACTACCTGGCCCAAACAGAGTTCTACAGCTGCATTTATGAAGTTTCCACACCTTATTTACTCATGACATCCTTTATTCATGGTAAACCTCCTCCTAGTAACTTGGTAGATTGCCAGACGAAATGCAAGTCAACTGAAATGCAAGCATTTTCTGCAATTTTCAATCAAGGTAAGGCCGCCTACTCAGAGAAATAAGCCTTTAAATTGGTAGTAAGAACTTTTGTAGTAAGGTAACTTTTGAGCAGGTAAACAAGTACAGCTAGATAGGCCTGTTAACATTATGATGCACCTACAAGCTCTTCTATAGTATTTCATGCAGTGATTTATAACGATGGACAGCATATTCATACAATGAGTCATCCAATGATGGAATAAGAAATAGCCCCTGTTTCTTGTCAGATAACACCTTCCAGTTCTCCACGTGCCACAGGATACATCTATTCCATATCTAAAGCTTCTGACACATCCTGGTCCTAGTTATGTCTGCTTTGTTAAAAAGAGAAAATACAGCACATAGTAACTAATAATACAAAGAATACAAAATTTGTATTATTCTTATCCTTCTAATATTATGTAATTGTAAAATGTTATATGTGTCAGTTCCATTTCTTAAACATTTTCAAGGACTTAGCATCAATAGTTAAAAAAGTAGTACAAACCAAAACAAACAAAACCTGAGAGTGTTAAAATACAAAGTTAATCTCAAGGGCAAGGATGGGTAAAAGTAAAATGCTCATTCAAATTTATTCTTTTTGAATTTACTTCTTGATGAGTATTATCCAATAGGCAATCAGTAACTGATTCTTCACTGCGTTACTTTATTGTCACAGAAAGCCTGTGATTCGTGAAGGTGATGTTCTGTAGGTGGAACGCTTCTGAAACAATGGACCTGTAGGAAGTATGTGAAAGACTAGGAAAGACCTATATGTTATTCTTGTCAGCATTTAACTACTTTAACCTTGTCCACTGTTCCCTCTGACTTCCATTTCTCATTTTCTCAAATAATTGCATTTTTTTTTCCAATGGAAAAAGGACAGCATATACACAAAAGTAGCACCCAACTCATTGCAAACTGCCTAGTTTGTCTTCAGTGAGTGTGTCATGATACCACAAGAAGCAAAGAAATAAAGCACATGATTTTGTATCTAAAGATAATATAACTCATTTTTGAATGCGTGACTGAAATTATTAATATGCCTTCAATTTTTTCATACTATAAAGCTACATAGTTGCATAACATGTCATATTTTATCACATTGTCATCTTAATGCACAATTACTAATGAATAATATGCTTTTGAAATATGTATATATATGCATTCGCGTATTATGTACCTCAAAAATAAATGACTTACTCAAATTGAAACTTACAACCTAATATCTAAAAAATTAAACATTTATGACCACATATAAGCTTTTCATTTTTAAAACTAATACTTGATGCTTACACAGTATTGCATTCCAACTACTGCACAAAACTCCTCATTACCTAAATGAGGCAGTAGCAGTGAGATAGCAAGAATGCCAATAACAGTGCAGAGACTCATTATTGTGCAGTAACATTTGATAGCTCTTAGAAAATGCTGCAACACCTGTGTTAACAGAAATCATGTGTGCCCACTACTCCATTACTTTGGTTTCTACGAATGATTTAATTCCTGAAATAAATCAGGCTTATCTGATCTCTGGGGCCAGAAAGAATCACGGGTCTTCAGTCATGCCCCTCTCCTCATTAGCAAGGCTCCAAAGGGGCTACTCCAAAGGTGCTACAGGTTAGAAAACTGACTGTTGACCTACAACAACAGACAAATGTTTGAAGAGCGTACTTTTCCAGATGCACCCAGGAATACAATATACTGTTTTTTTTAAATTAAAAATAAATAAATGGCATATAGCAAATAACACTACTTGAAGAATATCTAACAAAGTACTAAGCCTAAGTTGGCTAGCAAATGTTCTTCTTCCCTAGTGAAGCAGTCTGAACTTTCAACCCTTATATATATAAGGGTTATACCAAGAATGATAATCATAACAGCAAAGGCTTTGATTTTTTCTGGGGATGAATGTGTTCCTGCACATTGGTGTCTGTGTGTGGGTTGGAGACGGAAGGTGGTAGGTTGTTCTTCCAGTGGACTAATGCTCACGTAACAGGCACCTTTTGGGGGCAAAAGTCACCTTCAGCCTTTCCTCACCATCTAGAAGGATGCTGAGGCTGCCTAACCACAAGCATGGACAGAGCGGCATTGACATTTTGTTCGTTTTTAGAGATTTGGGATTGTCTCCCTCCTCTCCCTGAGAGGAGTAATGATTCACTATGTATTTGTTAGCAGAAAAAAAAAAAAGAGTAGAATAGAAACTTGCCAGGAAAAGCCTCAAACTTTCACAGGTAGAACAAACCAGCTAGACAAACAGGTTGCTCATCCAGAAGACGGAACATTGTAAATCACCAATATCATCAAAAAGCATGCTCTCTGGAAACACAGCTCATTGTCCTTTTCATACACTGAACAAGCTTTCTTTTGGTTTAGCACACCCCAGCTCCTCGTATTTCTCATTGATTTCTAAGACTCTCTTTCAGGGAATGCAGTAATTTTGCAGCTTCTGTGTTAAGTAAAATGTCAAACAGCACCTGAAAAGGAGTTTATCATAATTCCTTCTTTCTTCCTATGCATTGGACTAGGCCTAGAATAGAATTTATGGAATTTATTCAGTAACTACCAAGTCCTTAGCCTGATGAGGGAGAGAACCATGCCAGGCAGGAAAGCGTATTGCAGCTTTCAACACAGGGGGCGGATATTTATGACTCTAAAATGTATCTGTTGAGCCAGTTTTTAACTTCCCTCAAAATAAACTCTGAAGAAACTGTTCTATATTTCTAACCACACTGTTAGCTTTCCTCTTAATAGGTCTTTAACCCACCTCTGATGGGTCCACCAGAAAAATAGCTTCCTCCTCATTTAAATGCTCTTTGTGCAGCTGAGTGAATAAGCTCTGCAACCACTGCTCCTTCCTGGAGCAATATAATTGTTTGGGAACAATGGAATAACAGTGACACATTATGCTGGATGCCCTCCCTAAATGGCATTGTCAGTAATTAGTCTAATTAAAAATTTCTTCCAAGCACCATAGCTGAAAGTTATTCTACAGTGAACAGAAGTTTCCCAATGAGCTAAGCTCCTGTGTGCCTACAAAATAGTTCCCCATTAACTCACCTTCTCCAAATACTTCTCTACATTAAAACACAAAAATTCAGAAGAGCAGTAACATTCATGCTATCTTCATTTCCCTTTGAACAATAGGATTCACTTAATGAAAGTCTACAGTGCCTGAAAGTCTACAGTGCCTGAAAATGAAAACTTTTGATGCATCTACATAGTCAAAGTCTTCCATAAAATATCTTAATTCCTACAAGACAAGTTGATATTTTACTGAATACATTTTTTTGCTAAATTAATCTTAGTGTCCTGTGAAAAATATTACGGTAAAAACTAAAATCTTAAGAGTACTTCACATTGCATGAAAGCGACAGTATTGTAACTAAAATATAATCCCTACAGTGCATTAGACTGGCTGCTCTGGAAGTTCATCGTCTAACTACAAAGCGACTAGAGCTGATAACTAACCTAGAACACGTTTCTTTCCTTTCAGCTCTGAAACGCTACACAGAGCTCAGCAATGCCACCTCGGCAGCACAGCTGCCTCCGGCCCTGGATGCAAACCGCTGTGCTTGACGCGACGCACGGAGCAGTCAGCTCTGCTCAGCGGGGATTATTTGGAGGCGATGGAGCAACAAACCGAGAAGCACGAGGAACGACTCTGCAGCGGTGACGACAGCCAGACTTCGACACAGTGGGGCACGGGATGCAGGCTGGACCGGGGCCTGGCGTGCAGAAGAACAGCATATGGAGAGCCATCCCCGTCCTGCAGCTCACACTGCAGCACGGCACCGCTACACAGAGTCTCACAGCTTTCTCTTGCTCCATGCGTTTATTTATTCCCAAACCTGCACTGGAAGCAGCCCGAGTGCGAGAAGCCCCCTCTAATTTTAGGGCTTGAGCTCTGCTCGCTGTATATACCCTGCACTAAGTCCCTCCGTCCCCCCCAGAAACTCTTGCAAGTCTTTTTTGCGCTTACCGCAGAAAAGCACAGGAAGACAAGCAGAAGCCTCAATCCTTGCAGAGACTGACATCTCCTTGAAAGTACTTGAAGGAACAGGGTGGGAAGTGCTGGGAAGCAACAGTGAGGGAGTCATAAAAAAAAAAAAAAAAAGGGAAACAAAGCCAATCTTGAAACAACACTGCAATGCCTATTTTTTTCCCTCAGCAGTCTGGGGAATGCACAGCCTTGCACAAGTTCAGGTGTCACCTCCACAACAGAAGAAGAAATTTAACCACCTCAGGAGACCTTACATAAACTGACAGCTAAGCGGGAATACACCTAACAGTAGATGCTAACGCAGGAGGGCAATCGCTTAATTCTTCCTACAGATTTGGAAACCTGAGCCAGCGGTATGGGACAGCAGTGCCCGTTGTGATTTGGCATCCAAGGCTCCAGGAACCCTGCAAGCAAGGCATCCAGCTCCCTGCAGCGGCAGGAAGTGCTGCCTCCCTCCTCTCCCTGCAGCATCCTCGCCAATAAAGATGTTTGCTGAGCAGCCAGGGTCTCGGACCTTAATAACCACATTTGAGGAACCTGAACCTGTAACCCCCACCTCGGTCAGTCAAGTTAATTAGAAACACGTAATCTGTGTGTTTGGACCAATCAGTCCCTACATAGATTTGCAGAAACAAATCAGGCAAATGTGTACTTTTCTCTTCTTTCTTTTTCTTTCTGAATTAGCTTCTTCCTCTGAGAAAACTCTGCTTTTCTAGGTAACAGGTAACCAGCAAATGATGCTAAAAGAGACACATTCTCATCTTAAACTCCTGATTAAGAAGCCTCAGATCCCAAAATGTTTTCCTCATTTAAAGCAAACAGGAAAGGACAGAAATGGAAGCAGAAGCTTTCTGCAAAACACAAAATTGTAAGAAAAGCCTCAGCCTTTGCTAGCTTATTTCAATCTTGAGTATATGAAAAATAAACTAAATTAATTAGCACTTTGCTCTACTGTAACTTTACAACAGTTTTGATGTAACAGTAACATTGTCAAGGAACAATGAAAAGTTGAAAGTCTTGATTCAGATTAAAAAAAATAAACCAATGCATTTCTTGTAATAACTGTAATTTAAGGACATGCTCCCACAAATATTTAGCAACTCTTACAATAAAAGATTAGAGAGCAATAGTACACAGTGCTGTAAAAATCATACTTTCTAAGAAAATAATATAACATGATAAAATTGTGTAAAGGTTTTCCTAACGAAGTAAATCCTTAGCTCAAACATGCATTTTCATGCCACGAGCCCTGCTATTTCTCCTATTCCCATCACTTTTATGCAGGCCCGCTGTCAGTAATTGCTGCTCTCCTGCCTTTCAGCTAATTATGTTCTTACCCCACCCAGCAGTGTTTGGAAAGGTGTAATCTCCTGACACACGAGTGCTGCTGATGAATAGGAAATCTCCCTTTGAAAGAGTTTATTAGCAGTGGCAGGTGAAGCAACCCCTTTAGTCAGGTTGATTTCTATACTTGAAAAAATTCACAAAGGTTTCTTCTATTCAGTATCCCTCATTTTTTGCATCTCTTAAGTAGTGTGTATGTTTTTTTGTTTGCTGGTTTGGGGTGGTTTTTTTTTGAAACACCTTATCAGAAAACAAGCCTGAAATAACACTAGGAAGTTATAAACACAAAAACTGAATTTTTAAAACATTTCCTGGGAGAACTCACAGCTTTAGGAATGTATCCCCGCATGCCTCAGGCGGTATACAATGCTTTTGTTGTAATTATGCATTTTAATATTTGTATTACTATGTGCGTGTGCTGGGAGTTCACGTGGTAATATGAGGATGAACCATTCCTTCACACATTCTAGGGAGAGAGGCCGGTTAGCCATCATGGAAAGTTTCTGTGTGAGCTTGGAGAGTATGTCAGAGAGCCAAGACATCTGGGAACAAGAGGAAATTCTTGAGAGCTGTTTGTATTTGGACCCATCAAGAGTTAGATCCAAAACAGATTCAATATGTAAAGAAGCTCAAGTAAGCTATGAAAACAGGACAGAGCTAGCAACGGGGAGGAGATCACTGCAGTCACATGTACATAGAAATGACTGCTTGCAAGGCTTACAGACAAAATACAAGCATGCAGAGAGATGATGCCTGTAGAAGCAGAGGCCTATATGTATTTTTTAATTCAGCAAAGCAGTATGGTTCCCCTCTACATATATTTGTAATAGTGGGATCAGCAGGAGATGAAAGAGTAAATAAAAGAGATGAAAGAGTAAATAAAATTATTCAGCAGGGCTACAAGTACAGCTCCTTTTTTCAATCTACTGAGAACGAATATTATGTGTTAGCATTCAAGTGAACAGAAATTGCACACGTTTTTGACCATATTAATATTTTGTACCATATTAATAGATGTCCTACATTCCCAATGGTTCACCTGGTTAGTGGTCCTACGAATCATCAACTTTTCATCATTCCCAAATGAGAAGTTTTCCAGCAAGGTGCTTTGAGGGCTGACCACGATAACTATTCAGGACCTCTGGGAACCAGCGTCGTGTCCCAGCTAAACTCTTCCATCACCTTCATCTTAGTACACCTGAGCCCCTCCCCAGACTGCATCAGAAAGATGGTGCCAGCTGTCATCTGCTGCTCCTCTGCACTCCACTGCAGAGGGAAATGCAGAAGCCATGGGCTGTCGCCTCTGGGTAGGCACACTCTTCCTAGGAGGATGCGAAGGGCACTATGTAACTTGATGGCTAGCTTGCAAGCAGCAATGCTACAACTCAAGTGATACTTATTAACTACGCCAAGAATAGGAATTCTATAAAAGAATAAAAAAGGCTCAATAGCCAAAGACACATTTTCATACTTACATTCTGACACCTCACAGACACGTTCTTTAATATGTTATCCAAACTACTTGTGTTTAATTCTAGATTCGTATTGTTCTATGCTGAAATGCATACATAACACCTGTGATGTAAATAATGGGCAGCAAGCATACAGTTAATTTGTTAATTTTTTAGAAAGCTTCCAGTGATGCAGAAATCCACAAAAGGACCTAAGATTTTGTCATAAGAAAGAAGATAAAATATCAATATATTATACCTGGCAAACGGCTGTTCCAAAAGCTCTGAGTAAGAACTGAATTGATTAGAGGCAAAACACCAATATATACTGAATAAAACATGTCAGCCAGCACTCAGCAGAGCTGAACTTTGAAACCATTTAAGCTTAGTTGTACACATTTCTATACAGAGGGAATAAAACTGTCCCCAGTCCAGTTTCCTTCGGGACTTTTTCTTCCTCGAGCACTGAATTACATCAGGTTATTCATTTATAAACCTTTCCAAGTCTCTGCTTTCAAGTATATAATATTAAAAATAAACATACTTGCTCTTAGAAGCTAGACTCCCAGTCTGCATTGTCTCTGAAAGGAACTGACTGGAGAAGAACATTGTATGAGTCTGGGGAGTCTTTATCAAATATTCGGTTAAACCTAATTCCTGAGAGAACGTGAATTTTTAAATATCATTTAAATGTACAGGGGTGCATTACCTCTGCTTTTTTTTTTTTTTTAATATACCACTCATTTTGAATACATGATGCTTTTGTTTATGAATAGACAAAGTTCATTACACACATACACATTTTAAAGACGATTTAATGTGAGCTTGACACACATACTAAAAGTAGTTTAAAAACAGTTACTGTAACTGTTTAATGAGTTGTGCAAGACATGGAAGGGGTTGGGATTGCTATTTTCAATCCTTTGCTCTAGAGGCATAAAATTAATTAAATGCAAGTTGAAAAGCAGAATAGCTACTGCCCAGAAAATGCAGAAACATATCAAAACAGATGCTTAGAATTTGTTATATTAACTTACAACAAGTATACACCAGGCCAAACAATGGGAAGTCTCTTAAGTCTGCTTACATTTCAGAAGGAAGGACACAAAATAAAACAGACTGGTTTTGGAATTAGAGTGCTTCAAGAAAATTTTAGGCAATTACAGTTGTATGCAACTGCCGTGGCATAAACTGAGAGTTAAAAGGTATTGTACCACAGCTCCATTTTCTTAACAAGCAGAAAGGAAATGTAGGACAGACTGCTTTAAATTTTGATTAACTACAAAAATACCTGTGGACTGAAATTAGTGGAAAAGTGTTCAGGTTGCCTTACCTGGCAAAAGCAGTCACGGCAATCCCAGTGAGATCCTCTAACATTAGGGCTAACAAAGGAACCGTATGAAACTCACGCATTATATTTTTACAGGTGGTAGACACTGGAAGAGAACAGACGATGGCCACTGCAGGAACATATTCTAAAACGGCTCCTGTTAGAGTACCTTACAAATGGATCTACTAGCGGATGAAGCCACTCCTGAAAAAAGATGGGACGGATGTCTCCAAAGTCCTGCAGCTTCTGTTCACAGGCAGGGACACACAGAAGGGAACTACTCAGTTAGGAGATCATTTCAAAAGCATTAACTGTCTACAGTTAGCTCATTTTTTTTTTTATGATGAATTCCCAAACATCTTCAAAAACATGCCTCGTACGAGCCAGAAAAAATCCCCGTGCTAGTGAAAGTATCAGGCCTAAATTGGACACCATAAGTAGAACAAAAGACAATAGGTCACACCTGAAGATGGAGCTTTCTGGCATACCTTTATTTTGCTTTTACCTGTTCCTGTTATTAACTGTTTAGCTTTACAAAACAAGCAAACAAACCCACTAATTCTGTAGGATGTTGCTCTGTGTTTCCTCACATCTGTTAGGACTTCAGCAACAAAACAAGGCTTTGCCTGAAATACCTCAGCTACCAAACTTGTTGCCTCTTCTTTGTAAAACATGCAGGAATGAAAGGCAAAATTAAACTAATATGTATAAAATTATTCAGTAAATGACAGATGGAAATGCTTCTTAAGAAGCAGTATTTGTAGAACACCGCTCATTCTGTCACACATCAACATGGATCATCCTCCTTCAACTCTGCTACCTATACACACCTACAGGCAGTAAGATGCTGACTAACGACAAACCCCCTTTTTTGTAAATTTAAAAATTACTTGCATACTGAGTGTGATTCTGAATGTAAAAACAGAGTTATAGCCAGTTTTCAGAGCCTATGCTTCCGTGCTTGAAGACACAGGAGAACACTCTCCCACTTGTTGAGGTCAGAAAAGAACGTGAATTTACTTGAATGTTTCTCTGGCCAAACCACTCTGCACATCCTGCTAAACACTAAAACATTCCTCATTTTACAGGTAGCTTCTTTGCTCCTGAATGTAGTTAGAGAACATGGTCCTAAGCCATATAAAGGGCTGCATTCAGGTGGTACCTCCTAGTCTGGCATTTCAGCGTTTCTGTCCTACAAAATATATTACTCTCAGGCATTCTGTATGCCAATTGGTTTCACCTTCTGTAAAAAGCAGTAGTGTCATTTCAGTGTTACACATTCACTTTACTCTTTCCCGCACTCCTCTGTTTTGTTACGATAAGAACGCTTCAACTACAACCACAGCTGTAATTAGGTGCTTACTGAAGGCACGTTTCCCCTGAAGTTCAGCATGCCTTTGTTTCAGGGATTTATGAACACAAATTGTAAACAAATCCATTTACGAGAACATGAAATTCATCCTCTTATAGCTCAGTTCTGCGAGGTTCTGAACACAGGTGCAATACCTCAATGTCAAAAAAACCACACATGAATAAATTAAAAAAAGACTGATATATTTCATAATTCAAGTTCTTATACTTGTAAATGCAGAATGACTTAACCATCGCTCTAAATAACTATTTTGTTTACTGTACAGAAAGAATTCTTTTGCTTTAAAGTACTTCTGACTTGGGTGTACAAATTATATGATTAAATGCTGTCTGCTCATTTAAGGAAGATCAGTCAAAAGTGCCACACTGGCATCAACGAAAAAAAGTCGTGCGAGCCCCATCACTGCTACATGTAAATTCTTTTCAGAAATGTCAGGAAAAATGTAATGTATAGACAAGAAAGCCTTTTCAAAAGACCACTAACATTTGCTTAGGGATACTGTGTGCTTTCTGGAGAGGAATATGTACAATATAATATACAACTCATGAAAAAAGACCAAGTGAGCGTGGTCTGAGTCTCTAAGCTCCATGGTGTAACCATTAGAAAATAAAAAATATCCGGGAAAAAAAAAAGATTTTCAGATATTTTCAGGTTTCCACAAGTTTTCACTTACCCCCCAGATTTCAGAGCGTGTTCTTGACAGGACTACGGAATGATCCATGCTGACGGTTGCGATCACTCCGAAGCGCTCTGGCCTGCCACCATGCCCATCAGGCTCTGCAGACAAACGTCTTCCAGATGCAAAGAGATGGCAAGCCTGCTGTGCACCTAGGCAAGTCGTTCTCAAAGCTAATCACCCTGTTAAGTTAGAAACGAGCTTCTCAGGCCTTACATAACCAGAACCAAAAGCAGAGATCTTTCTTTACCACTTGATTGACGTGCCTAGTTTTATGTAACGCTCCACGAGCAGGCTCTCGCCTGCTCACTGACTCCCTTTCCCCTGCTCGCACCACGAGTAGTCCTCCAGGAAAAAATCTACCGAAGATGATATCCTCTTTGCTCTGCTGAGGTGCTCCTGGATTAAAACCATTCTCCACCTTCTTTTAGGTAAGCTAAGCACATTGAACTTTAAGGTTTTCTCTGTTTGACATTTTCCTCAGCCTGCAAATCATTTTTCTGACAACCCAAGGCTCTAATTTTCAACATGTTCCTAAAAACGCAGATGCTGCACGCAATGTTCTGAGTGAGGCACAGCTGAGAAGGACATCAGAAGTAAAACCAGCTCTCCTTGCAGTCACGATTTTCAGTTTTATAAATCTCAAGGCCACTTCAGCTCATTTTGCTGTGATGTTACACTAGGCGCCCTGCCTGAATTGCTTGCTAAAACCTCTAGATGCCTTTTATAATTTCTCCTTTCCAGGTTTCTATACCACTTTCGTAGAGGTCAGATCTGCACTCCTCACCCCTCAGTGTATAGACAAGTTCCAGTTTTGACTGTACTTGGGAAGTGTTGTTGTTTTGTTTTGTTTTGAGGCTACTGTGTGAAGTCACTCAAACTGTCATCTACGTCTTTCCACAATCTGTTGTCTGCCAATTTCATTAACAGCAAATGTATTTATTTCTAAATCATTAAATAAAGTGTTGAAAAGCCTTCGATGGGATGCCCTCAATACCTTCTGTTGAAATATTTCTGTTCAGTGATGCTAGAAAACGACTATTTTTTGTGCATGACTATTTTTAACATGAGTTTTAACGATACTGTGCCTCAAAAAAATCTTTAGACATAATTGTGCACTATTAGATCAGCTCCCTCTAATGCTGTCACAGGCACGGAAGACGAAGGCTAGACTTATGCCTTAAATCTCCCACTCCAGCACAGCATCACCAGCCCCAAAGCAAGGTATCACGGCTCTGCCGCCCACCTCCCCTGGCCCCAAACCTGTCACCCCAGGCCTCCTCCTGATCACAGCGCTTCGTGAAGCTGGTCCGGAGCTGCTTCGGTACGCCGCAGGTGGGCAGGTGGCAGATGGCTCTGCGAAGTACGTCCTGATGCAGCGGATATAAAAGGAGAGGACTGAACCTTGAACTACAAGGTTACACATTTCGACAGCATTTTTGAGAGACGTCCCGGGCATAAGCATTGAAGACCCCTTCCTTTCCTGAAATGCTTGAACGATACTGCTAGATCTCTGCCAACAGAAGCACCAGCTGCAGACTTCGGTTGGCATCTACTGTACTTGAATATACCAGACTTGTAATAGGAAGCCACTAAGTTTCTTTCATTCTCATTTGAATAACAATACCTGCCAGGAGAACTGTGTGTCAACATTTGGCCACTGCCAGCATTAATTCTCGTATAGATTTCTCTTTAACAATTTATATTTTTGTGTTTCAGCAGCCACTAGAACATACATAATTTAGGCCAGCTTCTGCTCCCAGGCAAAAATAAAATTATGACAAGCTACGTTACAAACCTCATATTAGTTATGATCTCTAATGAGAAAATGTTCTTACAGTCACAGTAGAAAATGATACAGGCCATCAATACCAAATTGTGAACTCCAACATTACATGTTGCACACACATTTCGACACATTCAAAAAAAGTCTACTGCGGTTCTTTGCACACAGTTGCCCTAATTGGCATTTTTCATAATTCATCAAATGACTAAAGCTAACACTTATCTAGACCTCACGCTAAAGCTGTTGATTATGAATAATTAAATTTACAGCTCCCTCCACAAAAGCAAAGGTGAGCCAGACTTGGGCAATGGCCTGCAACTACCCAAAGGGGTAGCATGTGCTCGGTGTGAAATGTGCATGGGGGTGATATTCACAGGTTTGCATTTGTATTTCTTGTATATGCTTAGTAAAAAATAGTAATAACAATAGGATGCCTCCTCCTGCACACAGAACATAAAGGAGAGGAAAAATACCCTAGAAACACTAAGCTTGAAATGTTGACAAATCTTAATCTCCAACAAGAAAAGGTAGGCTCAAACCTAAATAAACATGCACCTCCATTTTTACAACATCTTGTAAAAATCTGCAGTTGTCAAACCCTGGAAGAGTTTCTGGAATTAATCCCTTTTTACCTCATCTCCAGTCACATTCTTTTCAAAAATATTCAATAAACCCTGATTATCTCAGCATGAATGGAGGACTGAGCGTTGTGAAACTTGTACCAGGGTATAGAGCAGCATGTCAGGACTGCAGGACTCAAAGAAAATAACCAGACATAAATGAAAATTAGAGACAATGTAAATTGGAATTTCCTTAGCCTACCGATGAGACTGGATGCTACCCATACAACATTTGCTCAGAAAACACAGCAGCCAGTGACTGGGCCATCCACACAAGACCACTGACATTACACTAAGACGCCAAATATCATCCAACCAAAAAAATTAATCCAAAAACTAAAATAGCATACCAAAAAACAACCAAACCAGAGTCCGAAGCAATGAAACGCAGTAGGTACCTAGACAAGTGCATGTTCACTACTGACTAAATCTGGTCATCATGAGTTTCTAAAAATTTTCAGCAAGTCAGATATATACAAATATGCGTGCATCTATACAAACGTAAGGCAAAGCACAGCATTTGTGACAACCTAAGATGTGAAACAGTGCTTACTTCCCCTAGCCAACAAAATATATAGGGAAAGAAAATCTTGTTGAATAAGCATAAAAGTAGAAGGAAATTTGCTTGCAAATTTTAAAGACCAAGTGATTTTCATCTATTCATCCCTCAGGTACTTTTAACTACTTCAAAAGACCTTTCTGTACATTCTTACGAACCATATTAATTTATCTAATAGTCTCATCAGAATACTTCAAGGACTACTTTGCAGACAGGTTTCTATCAGATGTTTTTTCAGATATTCTTATAATTATTTCCATTTTTAAAAAGAAATCAGGAACAAAGAAGAAAATGTCAGCATTTATACCCACAGAACTTGAATTCCCACAACTACAGGGTATCAAACAACTCGTCTGCATAGAAGAAACCAGGTAGCACATGCAGCTACCTGGCACTGGTTTTTAGGTACACACCGCTTTACTCTCACTGAAGATTTCAGTGGCCTGTTAGGCAACGCCTTCTGTCATCTGCTTACCGTTGGCACTTGACAAGACAGAACTTTACGACAGTAAGAATTAATTACTGGTGCTTATTAAAGTACTGCTACAGTATGGCAGTTCCAAACCAAACCATTACCAGTAAAAAGCACTGTCATTCACTTATAAAATGCCATTGTAACTACCATTAAAATAAATAAATAAAAACAAAACAAAAAATCATGTTTTCACTTGCTAGAAGCAGAGGATGTCAATAACAGAACAGAGGTTAGATTAAAATACCAGTGGCGGTCCCATATTCTTCCACAGGACTTACAGCTGCAGTTTACTGAGTTAGATTAATATTTTGTTCCTCGGTTACAAAGAACAGTCTATCTGTTGACTTGTGTCTTTACAGTTACCTGAAAAACCATGTTCAAAATATTTTCAAGAACTACAGTTATAATACAGGAAATAATTTTTCCTCTTTCAAAAAAGCAATTGAGAGTACATCATGTTAGTAGTGATAATCATCAAGTGACAGGCAATATAGAATTGCTCTGTAATTGCTCTTAAATACCTGTTTTCTCTCAAAGACTTTTAGTAGGTTTAGTTAAACAGATCATTAGGATGCAGAAGCGTAACTTATATAATAGAGTTTCTTTCAAAATTATTATATAAATGATGCCATTAAATACAACTGAAACAATAACAACTTACTCATGTGTGTAAGCTTTCCCCTGTCTCTCTAAAACATTTTTTATGTCCAACAAAAAAGAAAAGTAAAGAGCTAGCTGAAAACATTCTCCATCACTACTACTGTTGCATCTTGCCTGTACAAGTATTTTCCCACTTGGCAAGTACCTTACCAGACATAAACACGGAGTTTGCTTGCTGCACTAAAACTGCCGAGTTTTGATTTTGACAAATCACACCCTGATTTAAAACCTGCCTAGCTGACACGGTTTCTCCCTACCAGATCCACACAGTTTCTGAGAGTCAGCAAGCTGACCTCTTCTCCCCGTCCCTTGCTTAACGTAAGGCGATGATGAGGAAAGCAAGCATTTGCTGCAAGCCTGTCCCGGATCCTTAAGGTAATGCCCCCACATGGCCACGGCTGAAGAGACGCAACACACGGACAGAGCACAGCCACCTACATTGCACAGAGGCATCACCAAAACAGGCGGAAAAGGACGGTGGGGTATTTCAGTGCTCTCGTGGTTTCGCTCGTGGCACACCTTCCTCCTCGGTTCCCTGAGAAAGGGTTTCCATTGCTGACTGCACAGGAGAAATTCGGAGTTTGACTGTGGCACAGAAAATAGCTACTGAAAACACGGAAAGCATCACTGAGAGGATAAAGGATTTAGAGTAGGCTCTTCCAGAGCCATATAACTGGAGAGCAGACAGCCTTCAAATTCATTCTGTTTTAACAGGGAAGTATGCAAATGAAGATAGACTTTATTCACACACCTGCATGCAAACATACCAATACATATGCGTATTTCTGTAAGGATTGCAAGGGGGGGGGGAAGAAAAAAAAAAAAAAAAGAAAAAAAAAAAGCACACCTGGAAAGGCCAGAAACCTCTCAAAGAATTTGCCTAGCTGCCAAGTTTGCATGGAATGGATGTACTCATAAATCCACTGGTGAATACATTACAGCCTATTTCACGGCAGCAGAGACTTTAACAACAATTCCTAATGAACAAATCCAAACAAAACATAATAGAAACGGAGCCTCTCCCTACAGGCAACAGGGTACTGTAGTCACCCATTGCCACTAATCACCAAAACATCTGGCAAGGGAGACTGAGCGGTGCTTCATACAGAATATTTGTAACCTGTAACTTGTGAAAAAAAAGTCTTTAAAATTAAGCATGAGAGATACGGAAACTGTAGGATCACTGCTAGCAAAGCATATTAAATTTCCAGCACATACATTTTGTTCTTTTTTCTTAGAAGTTGGCCAAACATTTGCTCTACTTGTTTCCAACTGTCTGACGGAATTTTTGAAATTGCAAAATACATGTAATTATGAGATAACTAATGCATCATATAATCAGTCAACTCAGATAAAGAAAACACTTAAAAAGTCAAATATCGTCCTGACTGTATCTTTGGCACGCTACAAGAAGAAGAATGTAAATATAAATGAACCGGCAGCATCTGGAACAGATCTGCTTTCAGAGACTAATTCTGTGATATGACAGATTATTTAGAAATCAGTAACATAAAGACAAGTATATACGTTTTTGTGGTATTCTTGCACCATAAGAAATTATGGAAGGATTATCTTCCTTCCCAAAACTGAATATTACTGTTTCTTTAGAAGAATTTGCCTTGTAAATAACTTCTGTTGAAGAATTATTTTATCCCACCACTGCATTACTTTTGAAATAAACAGAAGTACCCCGTTTCAAAAAAGTCTGAAAAAGTCCAAGTCATTACACATGTTAAATACAAGCTGTACCTTTGAACACACACACTTTCTGAAAAGCAATTCATATTTGTTGAAAGATACTAAATAAAGTTTATGTTTAATGTAAACTACTTGTAAATTATTGTTAAAAATGCAGAATCAAAATTTCTCTGAAGCAGCACAGGCATAAAAATATTTGCCTTCTGACTATACATCAGCTATGGAAATTCAATGAAATTCACTGTTTTCATTAATTATATATTTAACAGAGATTCAGAATACGCCTGCTGTGTTTCGGATCTGTAGGATCAAAAATACTTCTGGGAGTGGAGAAACAAGGCCCTGCTATTGTTTGGCACCAGAATACAGATTTGTGTAGCTCCTACCTTATACGCTTAAAATTTTGTATGTGCTGGAGTCATTTATTTTTATGACTAGCCTGAGGTCAAAATCAGAAATTAAACTTCTGCTGTGGAGGAATTACCTTATTTAAGTGAAGATGATAATTGTGAGACTATTCCACTTCAGGCACCTGGCGTAGTAAATTTTTAGTGCGCTGCATTTTAGATAACTGCGAAGTTCGGTATTATTTAAACAAGAAAACGCAGCTTTCCAAAAGCAGCATCAAGTCTCCTAATCTTGGCTCGATCCCCGCTGCAGGTGTGCTTTGCCTTTCCGTGGCTGCAGCTGGCCGAGATTTAACACACATTAGCATGAAAGCAGGTAGCTCAAGGAGGGAGCTGAATTTAGCTTCAGCTGGATGAGCTGCCAAGAGAACAAGCAGAAATACTCGCGCTGGTTAGCCCAGGCCCAGATCTTACTGCTGAAGCTGCGATAATTGATAGAGAAATCGGTGGTTTATAATCAACTCATCACTACCACTGTGACACTGATGAGTACGGCATACCGTTATCACAGGAATGGGAGCAGAAAGGTACGACTTGCTCGAGTGATTTTGGGGAGTGACAGCGCCCAGGCTCCCCAGCACGCCCATCAGCCCCCCGCCTACCCCCGGCATCCCCTCTCCGCCACCGGAAAAGCCTGACAGTGCTCCAGGGACCTACACAGGCACCACCACTCCTCACCCCATGGGAAGAGCACGGGAGAAGAGACCGAAAGACAAAGGAAGGCAGCCCGCAGGGAAGGGATTGCTAACGAAGCCCGCTCGCAGAGCGTGCGGGCAGCGGTGCCGTGCCGGGCAGGCAGGGCATTCGCACAGGCTCCGATCCGAAGCACGTCGCGCTGCCTTTGGCTTACCCACCCCAACCACTTACTGCTCTCATCAAGGAGCCCTTCTTCATACGTTTCTGCAGAGCCCCGCCGATACCTCTGGACCCACGCAGGCGTCCGTACACCTTCATGCAAGGGGCATGCAAGCAGCTTCTTCCCTCCATGGTCGCACTTGCAGCCGGGAGAAGGCTTTTTATCGTTGCAGGCTGGACAAAACAACGAGATTAGCCGGAGCCTGCAGAATCGGAATTTACAAACACGCACCCAGCGCTGCTCAGGCAGTGTTTTTCTGCAGACCAAAGCACGAACGAGCTCTGCCATTTGCGGTCCGAGCAGAGATCTGACTTCTTGTAAAGTTCTGGCTGATCAACAGCAGCTGTGACCTTCAAACAAGCTCAGCTTGGCCAGAGAGCCAAGCCACCCAGTGTGGAGACGGAGCTCGGACACGGTGCAGCCCAGTCTCACAGTCAGTGAGAAGCTCCCTGCATTTTTTTTTATTTTTTTTTTTAATACCTTACATACCTTACATAAAACACAATAAGAAAAAGAAAATATAGCCCGGCAACAACACCCCTGAAAAAGCTCTTCATAAACAAGCATATACATGGTAATCAGTCTGTATTTCCACTTCTCTCAGCTGACAAAAAAGCAAAACTCAACCTGCAGTGCTGGGCTGAAGCAAAGTGTTTATTTCCAGAACAGCTCACCCAAATGCAAAGATGCAGACAGTTAGGAAACCTTGGCAAATACAACTCTGACTTTCTGATCCAGAATTCCACCTTGCCAAGTGCTCTATCAGCACAGGCACACACACAGCCACCACCTCCTCATTAAAGGGAGGACACCGAGCTCTACAGGACAGATCAGTAAAGCACTTTTGGGTACTCTCTGATGTCAAATCTGCTGCACTGGGACCTCTTCCCACGACTTCTGAATAAGCTGCACAGGGGGCATTTTAAAAATATTATTATATATATTTATTTATTCATTAAAGCTTCAAAAACACAAGGATCACAGACCTAAGTGGCATTCATTTGGAAAAAGTGTTCACAGACAGTGACTCAACTCACATAGATCTGAGCTGATATAAATAGAAATTTAGGCAAAGGGAAGCAGTACTGGAAATCTGACAGGTACTCCCAGTTTAAGAGCGGCTGGTTTTGTTGGTCAGCTTTATGTCCCAGACTTCAGGGTCCCAAATGCCTTTTAAAAGCATAAGTATCAGGGGACAGCTGGAATACCTGCTTTTTGTTGTTAGTCGTGGTGGGTTTGGCTGGTGGAGGAGGTGGAGGGTTTTTAGTTTGTTTGGTTTTTAAAACATTAGTGGAAGAATCCAAAAAATCTTTACCGTTTGTTTTAGAGCTCAAAAAAAAGTAGTAAATCAGTAGTAAGAAAACATTACTTTGCATATCAACATTCTAAAATAATTTACATCTTATTCAAAAAGCCTAGTCTTGTTTGAAATCCTTTGCTTTTATATATATACACATGCAAAACATCTCTCATTTCTTCCAACAGGTTTAATGTTATGTCAGTATCAGATTTTACGAATTTACTGCATGGAGGGAGAGTACATTCAGCATTGTTACCATATTTAAAATAACACACTGAATTTTAGGGCACACACTTTTTCCTGCCTCTGTGATATCTTCTTGCTTTCGACAGGTTTCAATCTACTGTGTTTGTTTTTGTTTTTAATTTTTAATTATTATTTTGTATTTCATAATAGCCAAACAACTTAAAATCTAAGAATAGGTGTTTTTCCTTGTGTTTGCAGATCTAAATAATTCAGCAACATCAACTGGTAATAACTTTGCTTCCTACCATTTAAGAAAATGCTTGAGGAAAGAAAAGAAAAAACACCACCCTACTCTCTCTGATATTTAAAATCATTTTTTCCTCTTGGGCTCAGAAGACAATCAGCATACCACACACTTATTTTTAGGAATTTATTTTGAAGTACATGACTTCTCTTCATTTTTTTTTTCTATTTCCTCCAGAAATTTAATAATTCATAATACTGGGGGTATGACAGAACTTTCTGGTCTTTGATTTTATCTGTTTTCCAGTACTACAGGGCACTATTTGATTTAAAAAATATATATATTCTTCCTGTTGACACTTCAATAAAAAGCAACCATTGTCTTACTTCTCTATAAACTCCTTCATTTATTTCTTGCACCTAGATCTTGACTAGATTGTGGTATATGGGAAGTCAATCTCGTGTCTTTATTTAGGTGTCCTACAACACAAAATAAACCCGCAGTGTCAAATTAGCTGTCTCATTCATCGGTGGCGCCAGTTCTGTGGGTTTCTGCTTCTTACTCAAGCACAGTGGAAATTAAAGTGAAGCTATGAAAGTCTTTCATTTTTCCCTTTTTGTTATGAATTTATCTTATTTTTAGCTTTCCCCTTCAAACTCTTAAGGGCAGCCAGGAGAAGCTCTCCTCCGTGCACTGCCTTCCTGCAAATCAAAGGGAGCAATTCCCCTCGATGCCGCAACGTCTGAACTCCTCTGTCCAGGAGAAGAACCGAGAGCAACTGTTCCACACCTGCCAGTGCTCAGCGCTGCCAGAGCAGAACGCGAGATTTTAACCCAATTTTGGCAGAGACAGATTTTTTTAATTTTTTTTTTAATATTACAAACCAGAATTTTGCTGCAGAATTTTTCGGCCTTGTGTGAAGCTCCGATGAGAGACAGCTACGTGAGCATCGCTTTGGCCTGCTCCCTGACCACACGAGGTCCCTACAGCCAAAAAGAGACCAGCAACCCTTCATCTGAGGTGCAGTATCCAGCCCCCTCTGGGCAACCACTGCCGAATCCACCAGAATACAAATACAATCCCCCTTTGGTCTTCCGGGGACAAGGGGAAAAAATAAAATATATTCTTCCTAAACAAGGAACATCTCTTGCTTTCCTGGGAGCGCACCAGCATGCCAAATCACTTCCGAAGTCAGATCACACCATCAGCCAATCTCAAGTCTCGGTGCAACTGAGATCATCAACCAGATATTTAGCTAAATCGTGCTAATTACAAGTTTCCGTACTAAAAGAAAATAAGCGTCATTAATAGTAACTGCAGAGTCTTCGCTGCCCAGATGGAGCTCAACAGTAGGCAAACGCTGACACACGACCAGGCCGAACGTGGAAATTTCAGAATTACGTTTACAAAGCGTGTATCTGACTCAGTTTGCCCACACACTGATGCGCTGCGTGACGGAAGGGTTAAAATTGTTCCCCTGGGGCAGCGGACGAGAAGAGCTGTGGGCAGCACCCACTAGGGCAGGTCCAGGCTGGCATGAGCTGGATAGTCTTCTACATTAATCATTCAACACGGGGCTGCCCAGTCATCACTTGTCACCTACGTAAAGGAAGGGCATGCGAAAAGAGTTCATGAGACACGTCTCTGGCTGCTGAGGATTCGCCTGCTCCACATATACTGAGGCGGATGAGATGCTGGCCGTGCCCACCAGGTAATGCCGGTAATGCTGCCGGCACAGGCAAAACTTCTTCTTTAATCTCTGGCTCCAAAACAGAACGTGCTGCAGCCATATTGACTAACGAACATAACGAACATTGCTGTAGGATTCCTGCTCCGTGCACCCCTCCGACAAGGCTAAACCTTGAACAGGAGCCCAAGCCGTTTGGTGAGAAGAACCAAGGGATGACCAAAGGGAGCTGCCGAACCCCACAGTCTGGCCTCCAAAAAGTGGTTCATCCTTGCAAAAAAAGGCACTCACTGGCACTTTGTCATCGCCATCCACACCTTCGCTTGTCCCTCAGGGCACGGACAGGTGACAGAAGCCTGGAGGCAGCGGTGACAGCTCTGGCGGTGCTCCCACCTTCAGGAGAGAAGCCTCCTTGCTTCGTAGGTATCTTTTTACCTGGATTTCACAAGCAGTATCCTCAGCTTCCTTATGGTGGTTCACTCGCACGCTTGCAGTGCATTTTCTGGTTTTGTGGTTGAGGGTGTTGCTTTTTTTCTGGTTTGCACCATGCAGACCTATGTCTGACTTTCCTTAACGGCACCAGCTGCTTTGTTAAAAAGTATTTAAAAAAAAAAAAGTAAATCACAACCACTTTTGTCTCCTGCCTTGGTTAATAGTATGTACTCATAAGCACCGTTCCTGTAACTTTGCAATTGTAACGAAATGAACAGAAAGAACTCATGTACAGCCAGAAATGCCTGAATTACCTGAAAATCCAGACCGTACAGGTTTGGCGTGCTATGGCTACAACAAACAGGTGGGATATGTTCAAACTGCAGTCTATCAAAGCCAGAAGGGTTCCCAAGGATTCTGCTGGTTTGTTTTTTTTTTTAACTAAGCTTGCTCTGGACAATGTTCCCATCCAGACGGGCGAGGGGAATAAACAGCAAAACATGGGCGACATCTGTACAGCTGGGTGCCTAGGATTTAACGCAGCCGGTGCGATCTGAGAGGAAAAGCAAAGTCAAACAAGCGCACACAGATGCGTGCAGTTATCAGGAAAAGGACGCGTCGCTACAACTCCTCGGCGAAGCAGACTTCTTATCCTCAACTCCTGCTCGCTCGGCCCTGGCAAGCCGCCCGCTGGATACTTTCTCCCACATCCGATAACTGCATCCGTCTTCTTCCCAGGGCAAGCGAAGCTAGCGCTGCTAACCCCTGCTTGCCATTGGAATTGAGCTGGTTATTGGCGATGGATTTGCACCAGAGAAGTGTGCTAAGGTGAGCAAGTGCCAGCACTTGCAGCACGGGCTTTGCCATGCATTTTGTACCACGGAGTGCCCTCGCAGCCGCAAAGCGCCAGCTGCAATCTGCCCCTGGTGAACACCACGAGGGTCCAGGGCACGTCGGGAGCAGCGGCGGTGGTGTGTGAGCAGCGGGTGCTCTGCCAGCCCTGAAACCTCCCCCCCAGCAAGGAGCCCCAGCTCAGAGGGGAAGGGGGAGCTCTGCACCCCACTGCTCCCCGCTGACACCCAGAAATGCGCCACGTGCTTGGGAAGCCTGGAGGAAAGTGAGGAACTACAGCTCGAACTTGAAACCCGCAAGCAAGTTAAAAGACAATGTCAAATGCCCTGCTATAAAGTTGGTTTGAACACCGCTTTTTTCCTCAGCAGAAAAGCAGTGCTCTGCAGTTGTCAGGCTGCCCTGGTTATTGCGTCCTGTTCCCCCTCCAAGGCAGTCCCACACTTGCGACAAGGCAAGCCCTGTGATGTGCCATTCCCAGAGGGTGCCCTAGATTTTGTGCCTCCGAAATTTCTCCCGTTGTCCCTACAGGACACGTACTGTCCCGGCACTCAGCCGAGCCCTGGCTGAACCTGCAGAGAGGCAGCCCAGTCCCCACAGGTCTCGTTTATCTGGAGACACGGATGTGGCAGGCCACGACTGAAGTAACGCAGGAGCTCTGCACCCCTACCTTTCCTGGGACATGCGGAGCACAGCTAGCAATAGGAGAGCTCACAGCAATCAGTTCAGCAGCACGACTGCCACTGCAGAATAAGCAGCCGTACAGCCGTGCCCACAAGCACTCGGAGGGTCCTTTTGAAGGCAGGACTTTTCTCCCACCCCAAACAGGAGCTTGCACTGAACGGCATCACAGTAAATGGATGTTTTCACCCTGTAATGGCCACCTCCAGACTCAACCGGACGAGCCACGCTGCCCGACCCGTGCCTGCACCTCCAGCTCCCAGCAGAACCAAACCACCCGACGCCCTGCTCTGCTGATCCAGAGATCCGCCGTCTGGATTAAGACAGAAAAGGTGTTTTGGCCAGTTCCCACCTTACCGTGTCTAAAGAGTAGTGTAAGGATTAACCAAGACACCTTACTGCTTTTCCACGGATGGACAGACTGAAGCAAGAGTTGGCCCCTTGGACTCACACCACCCACGACAAAAATAGCTGGGCAGCGGACAAGGCGTGCTCATGGACACAATACGGACAGCCTCCGTGATCTCCACGTACCAATGCGGGGAGTACAGCAGTCACAGTCAACTGTCACGTTGTAAAGCATGACAATTATTTTCCAGTGCTGGAAATAGTGCAGCAGCATTTATAGAAAGCAACCAACCACAGCCAGCCCCATGGCGATTGTCATTACTCTGCAAACACAGGCAAGGTATACATACACACACTATATATATATATATATATACACATCCTGCAAAGTAAGTGGAAAAAACCATCCCCTCCAGACTTATAACTAGTGAACCTGAAGTGAAGTGAAAATACTTCTCAATTTACAGGTCAGGTAACGTTGCTCAAAACCACTGGCAAAAACACCTGTTCTACTGAACAAACAGCTTAATCCAGAAAGAGCAACATGACCTAATCAGCTCCTCCAGCTGACCTGGTTCATTAAGATATCTGTTTTGCTAGTTTCAGTTAGGATACACACAAAAAATTGCTCATGGCCAGCTGGTATCAACTAAAATAAGAAACATGGCATTATCATCCTTTTTCTACTGTGTGAAAAATCTGTTCATGTCTGAGGGCCTGCAAACCATCTTAACCTTGAAAGGAAGACAATAATACAAACATTTTGACTCAACTGATAGAGGAAGCCCATTATCAGGCACTACAGATAGCTACAGAAATTTTACATTATTATGTCTGAAGAAAAGTTTAAGATTTACTTTTATTTTTAAAAAACAACATTCCTTGCCTGCAACTTCTTTGTGGTTCAGAATGAGTCTGCACAAAAAAGAAAAAACAGCTTTGTATCACAGGCACAATGCAAACTAGTATACTCATAGGCCTTTTCTCAAACCATGCTAGAACTTACTAGGTGAAATACACCTCTAAAATATACCAAAAATATACCAATATACCAAAAAAATAAGGTTTTGAAAGCTAGAAAAGAGACCACATGAAGTAAGTTGAGAAATTCAGTTTTCACTTTACTGCATCCAAAACTTTTTCCTACCCTTCTTATATTCAGCAAGCAGCAAAGATAAAGCTGATGAAAAATAAATGAAGGCATTCAAAAATAAAATGATGGCTGCAACCAACCGCACAAAAATAACAACAACAGAAAAGTCACCACCTTGGAAGCTTGAGATAGCCCCAAAATCTTCAGCTAAACATCTGATCGCTACAAACAGCAACATTTCTTGCATCCAGCTCTGGGCCTAAATGCACACCATCGTCTATGGAGTAGCTTCTAAAGGTTTTAAGATCTAAAATATTCAATTATTTTCCATTGCATGAGGTTTCTGAACAATTGTTGGGAGTGAGGGGGAGGAAAGGAACCAGGTGAAGGGCACATTGAAAGGAGTTTACATCAGCCACTTAGGCAAGCAGCTCCACTTCTTTATTAAAACAAGTTATTCCTGGTGCCTCTTAGCCTCTTACCACCTGCTTACACAGACGTGACATTAATTCAGACGTCCGTAATAACATAGCAGAAGCAGCACTTTGTGTGGATGTATTCTGAGGTACAGAGGACACCCATTTCCACCTCTCTCATCTCACAGATGCACAGACAACACAACTACGTATTTTTGACTTGCTGTGGCTTAATAAATGGCTGTTAGCTGACCTGCATTAACTGACCCATGAAAACATCTTCAGCCCATCGCAAGCGTAAAATAAAATGTGCTCTAGTAACCTCGCTGGCTGCATTTTCCAACAGCGTAACTCCTTGTAAATTCACTGTGATTTTTCCATTTACGGAAGTAGGCTTTTTTTTTTTTCTTTAGGGTACTTGTTTTGTTGAGCATTCCCTGCCTTTCCAAGCATATGGTAATGCCATGCTGAATGATGCATGGTTTCAACGAGGCATGATCTACATGCAGGCACAAGCCTTGGTGAAGTTGCAGATGTGACAGCAACGCTTACTCTGGTTAAATGATAAAGGAGTTAGATATTTGTTAGCCAGAACTGTGAAAAACAGAATTCTAAGGACTGATGACAAATGCCACATGACTAGGTTGAACACAAGCATAGAAGCTGGGAACTGATTTGCACAGGGCTGCAGGCCTATGGCAGAAGCAGGATTACAGAAACAAAGAGAAAAGGTGACAGCCCAAAAAGTTTTGGGAAGAGTAATGCCTAGCATGGCTAGCCTGAAATTATAAACTAGGATACTGTCTGTTATGCTCTTACTTTGTCCAGCAAAACCAGCGGGCACAGGGAGTTGTTTATGATCCTTTATAAAGTAACAAACAGGGTCTTATCCAAGTAACACCAGACCCATTAGCTATCCTAACAACCCACAAGGCTCCAAGCAACGGATAGCCATTCAGACCTAAAGAAAGGTTTGCATGACACCAGTCATCAAAAACTTATAAATAAATAAAAATCCTGAAGCTTAAAGGCTTATAGCAAAAATCTGGGCTCTCATTTCTGTGGTGACCACTATTCTGGCTTACCAGAGCCTACATATCTACAAGTCGTCAATTTACACTGCATGTGTAGACTACATACTGAGTGTGCAATGATAAGAAGCATTATACATGACATGTATACAGGCCCACACATTTATTTGTGTTATCTGCACAGCGCTAAGTACTAAAGGAACTCGGCCAGCACAGAGATTAAATACAGGCTATGTAATAAACACCCATACAACACTTCCCTTAATGCTGGGATAGCATAAATAAATGTATCCCTCTATGGTTTGTGTTTCCTTGTGGCTCACATTATTGTTATGTATGGCTGCAGCGTGATCTTTGCATTATTTAAGAAAAAAACAAAAAAAGTTGAACATTTGTTTCATTTTTCCCCATAAACCTTTTCATAAATTACTTCAATGTGAATAGTTCAGGTTTAGCTTTCCTCCTGTTCTCTTTCCAAAAAAGTCATTTCATGCTTTAAGATAAATCAGCCAACATACATAAACCAACCACCAGCTAACAGTGAATTACAACAACAAGAAAACAACATACAAAGCAACAAACAAATAAGAAAAAAAAAACAAACTCAAGAACCACACAAATACAGAACCTAACAGCCTTGGGTTTTCTCAGACACTTCTAACATAATCATATGCAATAGTTTTATACCATCGTATGACCTAATCCTTCATTAATGTTGGTGTATTTAATGATTGCATAGGTCTCATAATATTCTCAGCGTTTCTTCAGAGCTTCTAGAATCAATACATCACAGTGAAATATTAAACCTTAGGTTAAAAAGAGTCTTCTTTTTTTTTAATTTAAGAAAAACATGTTTATTAAAAATGCAATGCTTTTGATTCTGAAATGAAATGAGAATGGAGAAATGAATGCTTCCTGAAAGTCCAAAAAAAGCCTCAGAACGCATCCAAAATAAAACATCTGTTTCACTCTCAGTTTCTAAGCCTGCAACTCAAAAAAACCATGAGTCATTCTTGAACGCCCTAGGATGGCTGCACAAGATTGCACTACACAAGCAGTGCATGATTACTCCCCCCGCACCCCCCCCAGTTAGTTCTTTGAGCACTCTCAACGCGTGCGGTGGTTATTGTAAGTCTAAATCTACGTCCTAACAGAACAACACTTCTGGTCTGCATGTTTCTAGGTAATCGTCTTTATATCCAATTCATCTGGTCTTCTGAAAAGCACCTCTAGTTTTGTGACTCGGTTTATATAATGTTTCTAAGAAGGTATGCTCCGTTTTTGTAAGGAACCTGGCAATTCCCAGCCCGTGAGCACTGTAAACGTGTGCTCCCCAGGACGTCTTTAACAACTTATACCCTGCACGCGCATACAAAGTGGCTAGACCACAGGCCGGTAACATCCATGTAAACAGCACCCCCAGAAAATGCAAATTCATGCAAAAATGGCTTCTGCGTGTGAAGGAAATTTTAAGGCCAGGTCCTGACCGGCACGCAGAATGTGCTACAGGGTCAGCATGACCAAGGACTTGCAGATAGCTTCACACCGCTTGTTAACTTCACAGCTTGTGGCCAGCCTCACCAGCCATGCTGTTCCTCAAAGCAGTCTCAACTTACAGCTTGATTTCCAGCTGAAGGAGAGGCCTCAGCAAACCAGGAGCTGCCAGAACGTACGGCTGCCTATTCACCTGCAAACTCCTCTTACAATGCAGACTTAAGGGCTGGGGTGCCCCGGGTGTGAGGAATTCACCAGGGTAAGCAGGAATCATCGTCCCAGCCGCTTGATCCCGTGACAGCAACATCACACAGCAGGACTTGAATTCTGAAGGCCTGAAGTAACCGAGAGGCAAAGACAGAAGTCTGGGTTAACAGAGGTAGTTTTGTGAATCTGGATATGGGTTCCTCCAAAATGGGGATAGTATCCCCCCCCCAAAAAAAAAAAAAAAGTTAAAAACTGTAATGAGGATTCAGTTATCTTATGGCTTTTTTAATCAGAGCATACTACTAGAACCATGTAAAAATCTATTCTAGCCTCCCACAGAGATGCCTGTGCCATCTCATTTCTTCTAAAAATCAGTTTCTGATCCCATACTGAGAGACTCTGCTGTAGGCAGGCATCCCAGGGGAGGGGCGAAGAGCTGAGAACATACCAACAAATCTAGAGGGAAGAAACTCGAGAATAATTCCTTTTGGCTCTTTTCTTCTCTGCCTTTTCCTCTTCTACACCCAGCCCCTGCCCAACCCCATTTCCCCATGAGGCCCTTTTCAAAACTTCCCATGCAAAAATCAGATGTGGTCCAGAAGAATACGTCCCACCTCAGGGCAGACAGTGCCACAAGGCAACTCTGACCAGCGAGCAGGAAGGAAACCGTTCAGCCCCTGCGGTAAACAACAGAAATTGCTTAAAAAGCATGTCAGGCCTTGGAACAGCCAGAAGGGATTGCGCAAAGCGGGAACTCCTGAAGATTTTGAACACGGGTTCTCTTTTGCATTCTGAAATAATCCCCCGAGGCGCTGCAGATGCAGACAGCTCTGAAGAAACACTCGTCATACCGTGAAACCCTCAGCGGTGGGCAATCGTGCCACGCGTGATGCCATGCAGTACAAGAGCACACTCCCCGCGTGGTCCTGCTGCTGCAGAGGAGGGCAGGAGGAAAGGCACGGGGAGGAAACACCCCTGCCCCACGCACCGGCCATAGCCACGAAGGTAACTCCGGCTCTGGTATGTTAGCATCCCTCTCGTGCCTTATGAGATTTAAAAAAAAAAAAAAAAAAAAAGCCCTGTAGCTCCCACAGACAGCACCCCAGGCTAATGGGAGGCCCGTGTGAAGGGATGCAAGGTTACCTTGCTATCCTTTTTATTATTATCTCTGCTATTCTCCTCCCCAAGGTGCTGGCTCCAAGATGGAGCTCCACAAGTGATGCTTTACAGACCCAGTCTCGCCGGGGCCATAGCAAGCCAGCAGCTCCAGCTGCACAAGGGGGTGCTGCATGTCCTGGACGTGACTCTGCAATCCCCTGTTCTGTGTCACCCTCCTGCCACCAGGTTTCTCTCCTTCCATGCTACGTTTTTAATAGGCAGCTGGAGCAGCTGCTCCAAAAGGTATTTCCCATGTAACAGAGTCTTCTTCCTTCACATACAGAACACAAAGGTTGCCAGTAACTGACTAAAGCTTATGATTATCTGAAGAATCTGTTGATCTGTTGAGAAAAGTCCTCATTTTTCTCCATTACCGTTTTGCTCTTTCATTAAACCACTAGTTGCATTAAAAGAAAAATTCATGTTTGTATATAAAATCTCTCTGCAATCACTGCTAGCGCCACGGACTGCCAATGTATCTCTTCAGATTAAAATTGCAAGGCAGCAAAGCATCCTTTGGATCAGCTACAGGATTTTCCAAGAATCATTTTTCTTTTCAGCAGAAGTACGGCCTAACAATGACTAGAAATTATACAGGAGAACTGGTGTTTTTCAAATGAATGCCTGAAGCGGACTTGCCTGTATTTCAGAGCTTAAATAAGGAGCTGGATTTTTTGAACTTCAGGCCCCTTATCAGCTCCATTTGTAACACAAGGTGCTGAACACTTCTCCAAACCAGGTGTCCCACTGAATTGTTAAAACACGGATGTCAGAACTTACATGACCCACGCCTGTTTAAAAAGTACTGCTTGCCTAAACAGGCTTCACACTGTCGCTGGGAATAAAGCGTGTGTACGCTACGAGAAAAACAGCACTTCTACGTGGTACGTTCTTTAAATTTGGCATTAAACATTCTGAAATTTATCAAACATTGCATGCGTATGCTTGGTGTACTGCACATAAAATCAGTTCTCTTTTGATGTATCACAACACTTGTGGCTTTTTGATACAATCATATTCTTGGTCCAAGGTAAAAAGGTTACCGGTTTCAGAGTCGGTTGCTGTCTCTGTGCATAAATGGGGTAGGTAGTCTGAAAATACTTTCCCTGGAGAAATTAAAGTACTTCAAAATAAAATTTCTCCTTAAAAACAGGTTTTACTTATTTTTCATTTTGTCTGCTACAATCTGCTACCACCACGTTAGCCGTATAATGTTATCTTAAAAGAACGTGTTAAAGTTCTGCAATATTTAGTGTTATGTGCAACGTTTACCTGATACTGCTCAGTATTTCATCACTCACAATGAGAAGTTTTTAAAGTCCCCTCTCCTCAAAACTCTACTGACATACTACTGCCACATTCAGTATTTAGTATCATCAGTGTAAATAAAATACATGAAATATATATGCATTTTAAATGGTTACATAGGAAGTTATCCACTAGATACAAGCAGGAAACAACATATGTGGGTAGACAGAATTTCAGTGCCTCTGCAACTCCAGCACACAGCTTGCCTCACTTCGGTTTTCAGTTAAGTCTGTATAATGTATCAGACATTCTAACTTCCACAAAAAGAAGGGTTTTGTTTTGTTTTGGTTTGGTTTCAAACACACTGTTCAAGTTTTATATGAAGGGAAGGGAAAAGAAATCATCCACCACGAGACTTCATTTCATCGACAGCACTGACACCCAGGAAGCCAGCTGGAAAGCCTGTGCACACCTGCCTGGAAAAACATTTGCAGAAGAGCACCAAACTCCTTCAAAACCCAGGACTCTGAGGCTTTGAGGAACAAAAGAACATTTTAACTGGAGGCACAGTGAAACCACATGAAATTCATGATGCTTAAGTAATTAAGGAATTGGAGAAAAAAAACTGTACAACTCCTACCTAGAGCAAGTTATCTACAAGGGATTGAACTACATCTCCGATATTTTTAGTTCATCTCTTCCTTACAAGTCAAAGCCTTTTCCTAAAGCTTTGTAATGAATGTTCACAAAGGAATAAATTAGGGAGATTAATCTAACTCCGCAGTTGAGCTCTGACCTAAAAATGCAATGATTTTGAATTCTATTTATTGAGATAGTTGAAGTGTGCAGCCTACAGAACAAATTCTCACGGACTATAGGACAAAAAGAACCTTATGATACATACCTTCTGCTTCTCAATATATAGTAGCTTTGGTCTGCCCTATTCATTGCTCTTCTATCTTGTATAAAATCCTTGCTTAAAGGTACTCCAACTCAAAGACAAAAGGTAAACACATCATAAATCAGTTTTGTTCCTAATTTCCATGGATATCCATGGCTGTATTTCCAACTGAAACTTCTCTTGAAAGTTCTACGTTTTGTACAAAAATTGCATCATGGAATTATTTATTATTGTTCAATGTTTTCCACAGTAAATAGGTCCTGTTAAATCCCCTCATCCCTGCCAATTCTACAGAAAAATCTTCACACCAAAAAGTTTGGCTTCCTCTGCGTACTGCATTATTACCAGCAGCACAAATTCTTACCAAGAACAGAGCGATCTTTTCCCCTGGTAAAATTAAACAGCAGCAACAGACATAAGGGCTGTTTCTTCAGGCCAAATTCTGCCTGCCAAGGGTGCAAGAGTGCCTCTAAGAAAATGTGGGGGTGATGGAGATCTCCTTGAATCCATCTCCCCCTCTACCTCGGACTCACCAGACAAGGAACCACCCCAGCACCATAAAGAGGACCTCAGCACAGAGGGAACAAAGCACAGGCACGGAGGGAGGTGAGCAGGAGAGAAAAACAAAAAAACAAAAAAACAAAAACAGGAGCAGAAAAGGAGCCCTCCTTGCTCACCTGAGCCTACGCACACGCACTTCTGGCACTCCAAAGTGACAAGCAACATCGCCGTGGATGCATCCTCATCCACAGAAAATCCCACCAAACATCGTGATGGGCACTACAGGGCACCAGTGGGGCTGCACGCCACTGGCAGCGGCCTCAGGCATTACAAGGCCATGAAGACGGGTTTTCTGAGGCACCCTAACCAACTCTCGAAATAACAATAAATCAACAAACTCAGGGGTCTTTTACTGTTTTTCTGCCAGAAGCTGACTGGTGCTGCAAAATACTATGTTCTACACACACACACACAAAAAAAAAAAAACAGAAATAGGTAACAGAAGCAATCTCAGTCTAAATAATGCAAATAGCAACATTTTCTCCAATAAAATTTAATACAAAAAACATGTAAAACTTTGAGAAACTGGATAATTAAAGGAAAAAAAAATGCTTCAACCAAATGTACAACCTTCCACAAGGAAGTGCTACTTCCAGTGCAGCAGAAGGGAAGAAAATGTAAGGTTTATTACAGACATCAACCTTTTACAAACACCAAGCCAAAACACGTTAAAATGACAAGTTAAACAGGTTGCCTTCAGCAAAATACTTTAGAAAAGAAAACTACTCGTCCATGACAGCACAAGGTTCATTTGATGGCAAAGGTTAAACTGTATTGGATTTGTTACTTAAAACGTCACCTTCTAGATAATATGCACTAAGGAAAAAATAATAGTAACTATCACATGTATCACAACCTAATCAAATCTATAAGAACAGTTATCAAGAATTACCCATGTTTATGGGGAATTTTACAAATTAGATCTCACTTTTCACTGTAAAAGTGATAATGACATTTTTGAAAGTTGGATGGTGTATATCTTTTTTCTTTTTGAATGAACACATTTTAATTTTGAGTAAATGAAGTGGACAAGTCTCTATCATTAACATAGGAATAAGCATGCATGGAGAAGCCTGTGACTAATTATACGATAGCTTTGAATACTAATTGGTTATGTATGCATCTGCTATCACACCTACGCATCAACTCTTAATACAGCACTTCAGTGATGTTGTAAAACAAATAAAAACACCTTATTTTGTGTAACATACACAACTTCACATACAAATGAAACAAAGATTCTTTCACCTGTCTTGTAAACCAATATTGAAACGGTAAGACAAATATTTCCTGCAAAGTTTTCTTTCAGCATGGTCTCCATTTACTTTTTTTGTAGGCTCCTAAAAATTTAAGTATCCCACACAAAAAAATGAATCAACTGAACCAAAATCTCCCCAAAAACAATTCTCAACTTGCTTAAGTCTATATTAAGCATGCCTTAGGGAAAAAAAGAAAATAGACAGAACCGATTAGAGAAGTATTAGCATCCACCTTCCCAATTCCCAGGTGACAGGTTCATGTTTACTCGCACTGTCTTTGATCTCTTCCTGCACAGGAGCATGCCTCTGACTCCAGCACCCACGCTCTTTTTAGGTCCCCAGTCATATCAGGCAGAGACATTCCCCGGGGCTGCTCAGACCGCAATGCTTCCCGACATGCATGCAGCGGGCCCATCTGTCCCTGGAGAACTCTGCAGTCAAACCAAGACACATTTAATGAGTTTAAATGCCTGCTGCAAAGGGACTCCTCGGGTAGTAACTCCTGACTTGCAGAATTAAAGGCATCAGCCCTGCTTACGGTACCCATGCCCTGAGAGCACGACCAAATTACACCAAACCTGGGCCAAATCCTGAGCGGGTGTGCACCAATTATCTGCCTTGTATTTCACAGAGGTATACCCGTTGACACCAGATGAGCATCTAACCTTACACAAAAATTAACTCCAAGTAACAGAAGCAGTCTACACTAAGAATAGTAATTAATATAATCAGGTCAGGCATAGAAGGGAGTTCTTCAACCCGTGGTGAATAAGCAGAAGCCACTTAAAATTCAAAACAATTAAAATGCTAATTAGTTTTTCTTCAATTGCCTGCTAAAATGATATTGCTCCATTTCATCTGTGTTTCTTCTGTCCAGATCAACCACTCAAGGAGGAAAAGAAAGAAGCACAGAGAACTCAACCTAAATCAAGTCTCTGTACAGCTGCAGACCAGGAGGCGTTTTTTACCCGAAGTGAATCTCCAGGTGCACAGCAGCTGCAGGACAAGGCCATTCTGAAAGTGGAGGTCTGCAATTTCCATGCCTCACCATCTAGGACGACAGGGGGCAGAACATTTCTCTGTCAACACAACCTTTCCTCCCTTTTTTTTCCCTCCCCTCAGCAGGTGTAAAACACGAGGTGAGGAGAATGCTAAAAATATTAATCGTGTATATTAAGCAAGTATCAAATATAAGTGAACATTTGAACCACTTACCATATTTTCATTCAGATAGCCCACACTTGAAGTAATGTGCACCAACTCAGAATGTACAAGCAGAGGATGACAAATCCTACTGAACACAAACAAAATCCAACACACGTGGGTGGAGAAGAAGGGCAAGGAAAGAGAATCAGTGAGACTGAACAACAGAATATTAGTGCTCAGGAGCAAGAGGGATCCCAGGTTATCAAAGGCATGGAGGCTCCTGGCTGGAAAGGCTCTGGAATAAACTTTGTGTATTGCCTGAACACATGCTAATGCCGCTGCTAGATTACAAGGGAGAGAAAGGTTGTTTAATTTTTACAAATAATTCACAGCATTTTATGCATAAAAATGTTATGCCCTCAATTTTAACACTCCCAAGTTCTCCTTTCTCCCAAAATACACATGGTTAACTATGCAGACTCCTTTGGTTTAGCGGAATATTGACTGCATGACAAAAACTATATCGAAAATGTCAGATACTAATGTCAGGGCAGCACACCAAAACAGACTACAGTTATTTAGAAGCAACTGATAGGATACTAAAGGCAATGCATGCAACACTGCAGACTACAAAAATAAACCCTGTTAGAATTGGGTCAGAAATACAAGGGTTTTTTATTGCTATTTAGCACAAAAAGTGAGGAGAAATAGTTGAGGAAAGATTGCAGATGTCAAGTATTTGAAAGTCTTTCTTTCATAGGATGGGGTCATTTCAAATTCCTGACACAAATAAAAGATGACAAGGGCTAAGCAAATCCCTGTGTGAGGGGGCAGTGTAAACCAGGTGTGACCTGTGCATCTCACACATCTCTCTACAAGCACTTACACTTTTGTTATACTGGAGCGTTATGGATTCTGGAATTTGATGCTATTGATAGTCCCACCAGATCTTTCTCTTTGTGTCACAAGTCCTTCTGCAATATTCTCAACTGAACCAAAGGAAAAAAATATATATATATATTCTCCCATTTATCATATAATATTCTTGACAGCCTTTTCACTCAAGGTCATGTCTTAAAACCTATCACTGAAGAAATTTCATGAGACACACAGCTCAGTTTGGAGGAACTTATATACAGGAGTGACAGAACCACCAAGACTCTCAGCATCTCTGGTGAAATGCCAGCCAAACACAGGTGCACGTCCACATTTTAATTTCTGCTAGCAACACCTTCCAGAGACGTCACACCACAGAGCTGCTGTGAATCATGGCCCTTGCCTGAATCTGGCATTACTTGTACAGAAAGCATCTCCTCACCCAGAGCCCCCCGAGCAAAGCCATGGAGCAGGAATGCTCGGTGTGCACCTCCCCTTCGGGGCCACAGAGGAAGCAACCAGAGGGTGGCAACATGCCCACTCTACATACAATATCGCAGCAGCAGAACCATCTTACAACGTTGCTGAGATGAGTTTGAATAAATCCTGTTGTGCCTAACTGGGAGCTGTGATTTAGAAACGCCCAGTGCCACCCACCTCAATGCCCTAACCATCAGACTGAGGTCATCTGAGATCCCTCTCAATCTCTCTCAAGGCTGGTTTTCTTCCCCCCCATTAGATCAAGCAATTTTGCGGTCACTAAGTGAAACTGATTCATTTTGCAGCAGCTCAAATTGATTAACTCACACTGCTGGCAAAAAATGGGTCTTAGAGAAAGCATCCAGGACCTGCAACGAGATGCGAAAGCGTAACGAATTAATATATCCTGAGCCCAGAGACGGATTCGGCACGCTGTTGGTTGAAGACCACTTTTATACAATCCAGTGTTGAAAAACAGGCACCTTGGAGAAAAAAAAAAAAACAGCTTTCCTCCAAAGTAAAATCCAGTTTCCTTGAACATACCAACAAGTTCATCATCATTTTAACAGTAGGTAAGATGTATCCTTCCCATTCTGAGGGAAAAGTCTGGCATATTTTCCACCCATTCAATGACAGGCAAGGAAACAAATTAATCATAGTTTTACATAAGATATCACATGCTGGTTTCTAAGTAGCTTCCTTAGAAACAGAAGTTGCAGAATAGAGTAGCTGATGGCTGTTTATTCTTCTGCTTTTTACTGTCTCACTGTCCTCCTCTGCTGTTTGCCTGTGACTGCTGTGACAACTTCTCTGGACAAAAACTTTCATTCCACTACACATTTGTGCCTTACCACCCTTTGGCAGTAGTAATACAAAAAATGGATCATTTCTGTTTGAAGGGTAGAACTGAAATTGTGTTCTTCTGAGAAAGGCTTTTTAATTGGACCTACTGATCTACCAAGACACTGAAATGCCAATTGTCAGAAAATTTCTCTCCTGTAAATGAACCAGTCAGAATACACATGAGTATTTTCTTTCAAACGTCAATTTCAAAAATGTCAAAATACATTCTTGACAAAACAGTTATGTTATTACTGTTCAAATCGTGTATCTCAGGATGCACAAAGATTTTTTCCCAAAATGCTGCACAACCTCGTGTTTACAAGCAGAGCACATTAATCTCATGCTGTCATTACTAGCTCATTCAGCAAGCACGCTCCATGTTTTGAAAGTGATTGGTCTGGAAAGCTCCTCTGTGGGCAGGAAAGCTGCTTGACTTGGAGAGCATTGGGCCATTTCTTACATGTCAATCTCTTTCTCGTGGCATTTTGAAAGGACAGAAGTCTCTAGGAGGATATCACTGAAAAGTATCACAAGTTATTTAAGAAAAATACTGCTAGATCAGCACAGATGAACACACAGCTCTATTCTTAAATTGATATCAATTCAAATGCAAGAGACCTGTGAAGAAAAGTCAATCTCTGAAATACGAATATTCTACACAGAATGGTCCAATGAGAAAACGTCAATTTTGGGTCACAAAAAATACCTTTCTCCCTTTATCCTCTTGGTATAAGATATTATAAATGATAAGCCTCTAGAAGAGAGAAAGCTGTTGGGGTTTTAGCAAGGGTGGGAGGAGATATAAGGCTGAGGTTTGTCTATTTTCTCACGTTTGCCGGTATGAAACAGATTGTCATCCGGGCACCAGTAGCTGAGAAGATACAGCATCTAGCTGCAAGTTGTTAAGGCAGTAGTTGGACTGGCCGGCCTCTACAGTAAGGACAGCTGCACTGCAGGAAACATTATTAGACATCTGCCAAAAAGAAGCACAAAAGATTACTCCTCATCATGTGTTTTTTTAGTGGCTAGTGCAGTAATAATCTTGCCTTTCACATTTATTTCCTAGCACTTCGTCTAGACATGGCTCATGAACTGATGCATGACTTCCGTGCATGGAGAAAAAAAAAGAAGTGTGTAACTTTGTTCAATTATTTCTTTGGGATGCTGCAGTGTCATCTTGAACGAAGTGACACTTTAATGCATCTTAGGCCTCGAGGCATTTTTTCCATTATCGGCAATCAAGCAGCACAAATAAAACGCAAGCGTTAGTTACAGCGGGTTGGCCCTTTCTGATACAGAACAAATAAATAAATAACTGAATAAATAACGAGCGCGAGTTTATTCTTCTCCTACGAGTTACAACAAGCAGTGGAGTCCCGCTCAGAGTGAATGACAGGGGTTTTCCCTTGGCCTAAGCAGAATAAAGCACGGGGGGCTGCGAGTCGCAGCTCTGTTGACACTTAGCTCTATTTAGGACAGCGGTTCCTCTGACAGCCTAAAAGGAGGACTTCATTAGATTGCTTCCTTTTCTTATGCGGAAATACTGCAAACACCAGAAGCCCTCAGTCTTGCAAAACAACTGAAACAGAGCTATTTGCTTGCAGTTGTCATCAGTGCTATTGCATTTTTCCCCACTCTTTAAAAATCAAATTTAAGACAAACCATGAAGCACGAGTGCAGGTTTCCATCTGTGCAGTGCGCAGGAGGCACAACCTAGGATTTCCATTACGCTGTGTGATGCAACAAATAATTCCTCTACCTGGCGTTTCACATCCAATAACCTTGCCAGTGAGCAACAAATTGGGAGAAATAAGTAGAATGTGTTAATGAGAATGAAGCAGTAATCCCGGATTCTGTGAAAATTAATATTCTAGCCGTGCAGTAGTTACTGCTTCTTGTGTGCAGGGACATCTACATGGTGACTAGCATGTGCACCGTACAACCATATATTCACAAGACAAATTAAGTATTTTGCACAATTTTCACAAGATAGGTAAAATTCTCCCTTCTGAAATGCTTCAGAATGAAGACAGCATATAAAACTTCATGTTGGACTAGCCAAAAATAACTCACTTTTCAATTACTTTTTGTTTAAAAAAAAAGTGTGCTTACATTGCTGCCTTCTCAGATTTCCATCCTCTCTTTGAGTAATGAGGAAAAGTATAATGTCCGGCAGCCATACTCCGAAAGTCTCTAATACCTCAGCCTCATGCTCAGCAACATGATAACAAACCTTTCCGCATTTTAAAAATAAACTTGTGGGTCACAGATCGCCCTGCTCCTAACAAAGTCAGTTGACAAAAGATGCTAGCCTTGTTTTCCTGCCAAACCTCAAAGTGCTGAAATATCGACCTCATTACGCAGCAGGTACAGCTGAGAGCCACTCCATTCCCCAACAGACTCACAAAATCAAATGACGACTGCCCCGGCCAGGATGCCCTAGGCTGCTGCAGTGACAGAAAAGCTCTCCTCGCTCCTTTCCAGGCGCCTTGCAAAGGACAAGGTGCCTGCGGGTGAGGGAACAGCCTGGTGACTTCCGAAGGCCATACCCAAATAACTCGGTGGTGATGCACCAGCACAGCCCTCCTGCAGCCTGGCACCACCACGCCACCTGCCACCATGCCCTCATGCAAACGCGGTCTACACACGTTTCATAATTGAGACTGCAGATCTGCCCTGCCAAGCAAACGTACGGCAGGGCACACGGGGAAACCCACAGCCTGTGACGCTGAACGTTAGTAGCAGGGATACAACAAGGAGACAGACGGAGGAGCTGTTAATGCATTACAGCACTGCATCGTCATTGCAATTCCATTCAGATGGTAATGGCTAAATTTGAAATCCGGCAGGGGACTTCATTTTGCTTCCAGCTTTAGCGTGCAAACCTTCTGCGCAGACTAGGACACCGATGGAGAGGCACAGGTGTGGGAGCGGAGCAGAGGGGACTTGTGCCGAACACAAAACCTTCTGTGCACATCCCTGTGCGCTCCCCTACACCTCACCTGCTTCCCCCCTCCTCCGTGGCTCAGATGCGCACTGTTTTCACCAAATCTGAAACCAAATGAAACCTGTGCTGCTAAAAACAAATTTCCCAACAACAGCTGGCAGCAATCTTGCAGACCAAAGCATCCGTCCGCGACTGGCCACCTCCCCCGGCACCCTAGGGATGGTACTCACCCTCCTCCTACCTGTGCGAGCCCATCCCTTTTTTTTCCTCCATCACTCGCCAGCTACCTCAACGCCAACAAAAGCAACATGCATCACAACAATCACACCACGATAAACCACGAGGAATAAATCATTCCTCTTTGCTGAAAACAGATGGAGTGGCAGAGGAAGAGGCTGACAGACAGCCTTTTTCCTTAGGAAGGGACTCGCAAAGATTTTGAGTAGCTTTGTCTTGAATAACCGCTCCATTTCACAATGTTTTGTCTATCGGTCCACGGTCCGTTCCTACTGGGTATCACATGCTATGGATTCTCCAGTGCAGCTGTCAAGGAAATACGTGTGTCAAGATCTCCGCATGTATAATGACAACCCACAATTAATTGCAGCTAAGTGATGTCAACACCCTTTGTTCTTTTGCCACCTCTGTTGCACAGAAGTCGAGCGAAACACACTGCTGCGCAGAAATCTTGGCCCTGCATCTCGGTTCTCCCCCTCCCCGTCACCCTCCTCACCTCTCCGCTCACACACTGCCAAATCCCCCAGCCCCTCCGCCGGCTGCTCTGGACGGGTCACTGCAGGTCCTTCCCTTCCAGGTGCTTCCAAACATTTCTAACGGGGGGAGGTCTTTGTGCACTGCTCACAGTTTCTTCTCCTCCGCTAATCGAAGTAGCTGGCACCTGGATTTTGTCAGAAGTTGCTGAATTTCAGCACAGATGGTGCGATAAGGCTGCACTGGCCGGTCCCTGTGAGTGGCAGTACTGGTGCTACCTTTCTAAGCAGTGAAGTTTGTAAATAATAAGATGTACCCACCTGTGCTCACCACCGCAGCAAAACAAACATGTAAGCAGAAACAAGCTGGAACAATTGTTAAGCATGCTTCTGTATGCTTTCGCTTTTTTTTTTTTTTAACGCTAGTAAATAGTTTAACTAGAGTATGGCAGGTCTACCTGCCACAACAGGCATATTTAAAAATAGTAGCTAAAAAGATCAAATAAACTCAGTATGAGCCTGCCACTCTGCAACTGCCAGAGGCTTCTGGCAATACATGACTAACTACAGCTCGTATTATTCAAGACGTTGCTACAGATAGGCCTGAAGTTAATGTTTGTCTGGAGGAACAGCACGACAGAGCACCAGCAGAAAGAGCAGAAAGCTGTACAGCTGCAGTTAACGTTCAGCTTCTGAACGTCTGAGGCTGTTCAACAGGGCTTCAGACACACGCTGTCCTCCACTACACCCTCTGGGGGTGGGGGGACACCTCGAATGGCCCTAAACAGCTCTCCCCCTGTGAATTTATTATTGTTGATATTTTTTTCCCTAGCACTCTACACTCACGGGAAAGGAACAGAGTTTTCTCAAATTTACGAGTTAGGGAAAAGTAGAAAGCAACAGGAAAAATATTTTGTAATGAAAACAAAGCTGTGCTTTGCATGTTGAGATGGTGCTAGAAAAGGTTATACTGGGAAAAACAGCGCAGCATATTTCATGATACTCCAAACATTTCTTTTTCCATCACTTCAGAATTTTATGGATGATTCTTACTTCATTTTGTAGTGTTGGTTAACGTAAGGAAGTAAACAGGGAAGTTACTCAGTTCTCCCACAGATCTGTGACATACGGAAATTCCAGGTCAGATGACTTAAAGCTTCCTAAAGCTGAGGAACCCGTTTTCAACATATGGAAACAAACCTTTCTAAGGCACCTACACTGAACACGTCACCTGGGATTCTACGTGGAATGTGCTAACATGCCCTGATATTGCCGCAGCCTCACACCCAAAGTGTCTTCTCCACACAGAACCACTCAGCCACCCACCACGCTGCTAGTCCGAAGGCCAGGCCACCAAAGCATCCGCATGCTGCAGCTGGGAGGTGAAAGGAGGAGAAAACAAAAACACAAGAAAAACACTACGCAGAACAAAACCCACCAAACTGTGCAGACACAAGTTTAAATGGAAAATTCTGTAGATCGTTTCAGAAATATGTATCTCCACTGCAGAGATGATTAGAGTGTTTCTACCGTTATTTGGTACTGGCGCTCAGAAAAGATTGCAACATCAATCTTAGCACTGCAATTGCAAGAGATTAACTGTTACCCTACATATTGAACTACATTTCCTAGCTGAATCTTAGATACAAATCTTATAAACATGACAAAGATTAAAATTCCCAATTCTTGTAACCCAGTGAGTGTTTTTTTTTAATCTGCAGATTTTTTATTTGTTTGTTTTTAATGTATCAGAGTACACTATGCACATGCGTTCATTCCATCACATTTCCTGGACTCTGGCTGATTCCCAGAGGCAGTACTGTTACTACCCTAAAAATGTGGCATAAAACCAAGTTGCAAAAGCCAGTTCTTATGACATTGAGATTAGAATAGTTTTTATATTAATGTTAGATCAACTACAGTAAACCAGAAAATCAAAACCACCATCAATAATGTTCAAAATTTAAAAATGCAATTACAACTCTAACAGAATATAAAAGTCTGTGCCAAAGAGGGCAGTAAGCCTTTAGCTGTAAGGGGATAAGGACATCCCTAAAATGAAAGGCCAAAGCCCCATTTCTCACCTTCAGTTCACAGAGCTTGACAATTCTTTCTACCTTTCATCCAGCCTTCTAGATCTTCACAGGCTCTCTCTGCTGGGCAAGAAGTTTCATTTGATAATCATTCCTCTCCCAGCAGGTACAACATTAGGAAGTCAGCGTTTGCTTCCTCCTGCTGGAAAGCTTTTGGACCCCACTCTCCAAGAGCTCAGAGCCATTTGCCAGACAGAATCAGACAAACTTTTTGAGACAACGCTTAGACAAAGATTGGAGTTTTGAAGGTCTGGGGGTAAAAGGGAATCCCAGAGACCCTGGAAGGCAGTTATGTTTTCTGATGGAGCATAGGAGCTCTGCTGCAGGCTGAAAATGAAGTCCTGTCCAAGCTGGGTGAGAATTAGTTTCTGAAAAAGGTCTCAGCGTCTCTCCCATGCACCAGGTCTGCCAGCAAACAGAAAGCCAGCCCAGACAAAATTCATTTCAGCATTTCCTCGTTAGTGCACTCCAGCACTGGGTAGGAAAGGCTTAGAAAGAGAACCTGGTCGCAGTCACCAATCAAAGCGTCAACTATAGCTTTTCTTCTCTTACTACATAAACTATGGCACAAGTTACCTTAACGAAACGCAAGCTACAAGAAAATGTCTGGGTTGTCTCCCCTCTACAACACTCGGAAGATGCTGGTATTTTTCTAAAATCTACCTCCATAAAATATTTATCACTAGCTACAGGGCAGCCTAGCTGCTGAATTAATAACACAGGTGAAGAAGCAAATAGGCATCTCATGGGCACAGACATCTCTTACACGAAGGACACAAAACGGAACAGCTTGCACAAGGTGGGAACATATTAAGGATATTCATTAATTTCAAGGTACTGTATAGCTTCACTGCAAAACACATATACATGAGGTGCATTAATTCTGGTTTGTTCAGGTGTCTGCAAGCCTTCACGGGATTATTTGTCTTTGACCAACGTGGTCACCTGCTCACAAGCACAGCAGAAGCAAATGCCACAGACCAAACACAACAAAGCCAAGTGGCATCCTACCCATGGCACGCCTGGCGTTCGGACTCAAGCCAACTACCTTATGTAAACAGCACTCAGCCTTTCTCCAAAAAAGCACCTGATATCACATTTCATGACTCATGCCTGAACGAGATTTTTCTTGAGAAACTGGTGCAGAACTTGCCCAGAATAGGACAGAGAGGAGAGCAAAGTTTGAGCACTGCAGCATTACAAAAGCTGTTTGATGCTCAGTTTTGTGAAGTATCGTGACAGTGCCAGTAGTTAAGAGCAGTCAAACAAGTGACTGAATTTGCTTTGCTTCTCTGGACAGAAATTTACTTCTTCTCTGCCATTTCAAATGAGCAGAGGAAGGATAAAGAAAAACTACGAGGATTTAAAGAACAAGATTTACGCATAATTGAGCAAAGTTTGAAAAACAAGATTTCATTCAGAGGTAACGAACGTTGGTTCTGGATTTCTTACAGCAACTTGTGATCTTAATACGACAAAGGTAATGCTAAAGTGGGAAAAATAGAGAGCGTTTCGCCTAAAAATAGGTATTTTTAAAAAAATAAGAACTTGCAAGTAAGAATAACCAAGCATTACAGAGGATATAAGCTGAAGGATGGAGTAAACACCACTCACAGAGTTCTGCACTTCCCAGTATCAAAATGAAGAGACAGTCCAGGGAGGTTTTGAAAGCCCATCCAAATCTGTCCTAGCAGTCAAAGCTCCCTTCCTATTGGCAGCAAAACCTCTGGATGTGTGTTCTGCTATACCATAACCCAGCCTCAACAATGTCCAGCATTCATGGCATGCATTGTTTTGGTGAAAAAACACACTTTCATAAAAGCATGCCATTAATTCAAACCTATGTTTTGATTTTTATTTTTCCCATTTCTGGGAAAAATGGCATGGTCCTGGAGAGATGAGCTATTCGTCTTTGCAAGGTCTGTAAGCAAGTAATATTTATCTCAGTAAAGGAGGAGCTGGGGATTAGTACCAGAAGAAGGGTAAGTAGATAATAAATCCACTTCACAACAATTGGTAAAAGCCTGTCACCTATTCCAGAATTTCTCTGCTATCTGGGAAAGAAGTATGTGGTCTTGCGACAACAGAATCCCAAAGTTTAACAGTCGAGATTTCTGTCTTTTTACCCGTCTCAAGACCACCAAATGTACTATTCCTGACAGGACTGACATTGGATTTACGGCTCCCAGAGACAACCACAATGCTCTTTTAATCTGCGTGTGAAAAAACTTCACTAGGGATCTGAACCATTGCAATGGGATCTCTCTGTGGCAATATTTACAGATGATCTCCCGCTCTTCTCTTGTGTTAGTTAGCCTGTATTTTCCAGGGTAAAAGGCACTGGTCCACAATAAAAAAAAAAAAAAAAAAAAAAAATCAGTTGATTAAGAGCTCAGCAGCCATTGCCTGGCACCAAGCTGTAAGGCTTGCGGCCCAGCTTAGCAGCTAAAGGCTTCCCCTGCTGCAGCACGAGGGACACAAACACTGAACCACATCCAACAACACAGCAAATTCTGCTTTTAGCATCAGTGACACCGAGCCTTAAAGGCACCAGAGCAAGACCTGGTCTTAATGAGAAAATAATAATAATAATAAAAAAAAAGCTCTAAACATATACTCTCATTTCTAAAGATAAGATGCCAAGTAATCACCAGGCTGTTTGCTACCAGTGCTAATGACTGGCAACAAATATGAGCATCCACGGAAGAACTTGTTGACACTAGAAGATCCTCAGTCATCCTTCAGGGAAACTAAAGGAAACATTAAGTATATTTAGTCTAATTTACGTATTTATTTTCTAAAACAAGTTGAAAATCATATTGCATTAGTTAGGTTGGGTAGTCCCACTTCTACACATCAGAAAAACATTTTAATTATTAACCTGTTAGTTAATAATCTGATATCTTTGACGTCCAATATAAATAAAATAAAAATATTGGTTTTACTCTTGGTAAAGAATAAAACATGATAAAGAGTAAAAGCTATTTTCTCTTGATAAAGCTTAAAAACTCTTTTCTTCAAAGACATCCAATTTCTCCAAGTAGCTTTATGACAAAGACACAGAGGGAAGCATTAGAGCACGTTAAAGTAGTTGACAAGTTTTTGTTTGTTTCAGAAAGCTGAACCAAAGGTATTGCCACAGGAGTTAGGTTTTTTAATAAGGTCTGTCATTTTTTTATTCTGTTCTTTCAAGACTCAGAGTTGAGATCCATGGGAAGTTACTTCAGAGTACAACAAATTTAATAACTTCTAAAACAAAAGGATGCTGAATAATACAAAGAATTAATGAATATTAGGAAAAAATCCTTCAGCTACAGTAACAGAATTGTACAGTCTTAACTTTGATAATTTCCAAATATTACATCACCTGGTAACAAACAGGCTTTATCGATGGGCCATAGACAAATTCCAAGTTGAGTGCCTGGACTGGCCCATGTGGAGGATCCACTGATTCCAGGTGGCTTTTTCTGTGCGCTTGGTGTGGTTTGTCATCATTTCACCCGTACAGAAATACATGGACTGTGCACTGCTACTTCCATGCACAGACACCAACTCTAAAGAACGCTCCATACTGAACTAAACATGATTTAATTTATATATTAAATATATTAAGTCTACAGGTGAAGGTTGAGGGATCTTTCCCTGTTTTACAAGGTACGGAGAAAACTTTTTTTTTTCAATTTCTTTTCTCATTTAAACTTACAGCTTCAGGTTTACATTATAGCTACCTTCTTAAAATTCCCTAGAAGATAACACTTATAATCAGAAAGATCTAGGATCAATAACAAAACAAGAGAGGAAAGGCCAAACCTCAGTCTTCAGATCAATGCAGAGTCCTCTGTCATCTTGCCAAAGACCAGCAATTCATCCAAGACAAAAAATAAAGATGACGCTTAGGTCTATTAATATGTTAGCACCACATCACAACAAAACAGTTAAATTAGAACTACCTACAGAGAAGGAATGTGAATGACGTGCTGGCGGCTCTAAAACTGCTTTAGTCGTGTTTTCTAAAACACTAAAAAGTGTTTCTCTTTGCATCAATACAGCAACCGATGGTAAGTCTTACTGCTGTCTAATAATTTTCTGTGTCCAGCACCACAGAAGAGAAAAAAGCACTTTTCAGCATTTTTTGAGCAAAAGTTTAGTAATATGGCTGAATTTAGGTGCTTGGCTTTTCATATGTAGCAAGTTCAACGTCTTTAAATAATTTATGAAATACACTGAAGTAGCAGAGCTTTGACGCTCATCTGAAATCCAGTTAAAGTAGTTACTAATCCTACAGCAAAAGTTACTACCTTACAGCAGAGTCACTGGGGAGAAAATTAGTATTTTGGGGGTTCCTTTAGTGTAACGGCTGTTGCAATTCCTATGTACCATCCATCCATTATTCTCAATGCCATTATTTTATCATAGAGAGCTTTACATACAACCAGTAAAAACAGGGCAGGAAAAAAAAAGCAAAAAAAGAGAGAAACTAAACCTTGAACGAGGTCACAGATGAACAGTAAATCTACAGCTGCTACTAGATCACTTTAAAATACCTGTCCTAAGTACTTTACATGAGAAGAAATGTTAACTGGCCAACTTTGAGAAAAGATGCAGTTCACTTTGAAAACTCTGGAGAGAATCTTCAGTTAATTAAGCAGAGGATATAATTAAATACAATTCTGTTGTGCTATCGCTTGATTTTCATGTTAGCAATATACACGCATTGTATTAACATACTGCAAGTTAACAGACGGGTCAGAGTCCAACACAACATAAAACAGACTTGTGCATCTCCAGTCACTGGGAGGTAAACAGTTTACCAGAAATCAATACAACGAGGAAACAGGGCAATGCACAACATCCCTTGGTAGAACTGGATATGTAGTTAAACTCCTGGAGAAGCAAACAGCCCGGAGAAACAGCAACAGCCTTTCTTAAGAAAGAAATGAACTTTAGCAACAACTTTTTCTCCCTGCTTGCTATTTCTACTTTTATTTAATCTCTATTAATGAGCTCAAGGCTCTTCTGGCCCAGCTTTAAAATTCACTCATCTACTGCTTCCCTACGTGTCGGTGGCCAGGTTCCCAAAAGAAAGCTTTTTCCTGTTGCCCAGAATTTTGCCCTTTTATTCTCAGAAGACTGTCACCCTCAAATCATGCTCTAAATATCTGTGCAAATGAACTGTCTCCAACTCGTCTTCTTTTGTATGAGCATTATCTCAGAAAAATGTAACCCTTGCACATCATAAGTGTTTGGTTTTCCTCGTCACCCTCCTTCCCTAGAAATCCAAAGTAGCAATTAAGATTCTTGTGTAGCATTATCTGTGCAGATTTTCACCGACGTCTTTTGCCTTTACCTTCTGCTTTGTTCTTTCACCTTCCCTGGCTGGATCAATTACAGGAAGATGACCTGTAAGATACACAAACTTGACCCAACAAGGCAAGAGTTTTGCTAATGTAACTGCATTGACCCCAGTGGCGCTCTGCCAGGTGTGGATGTATCCTGGCAGAGAGAAGCACTGCCTCTCAGCTTTTCGCTGGCCCTGCATCCCCTTCCACACCCAGTTCGGAGTTCTGCTCTCTTCAGGCCCCCTCAGTCATCTCTGCTCCTATTTCTATGTAACCACCGCTTCTGTTTTCATCTTCCAGACACCTCAGCACGACGCCGTGCTTCTTAACCTGAATGTGCAACCTTCCTTCACCTGACCCTACACTATGCCCTCCCATTTCTGCAGTTCCCTCCCAGGTGCCGCCAAGTTCCCCCTCTTACACCAACTTTGTTACTAACTATCTATATATTAGGGAGAGTTAGACAGACAGGCTGTCTGGAAACATCCCTCCAGGTTTTTTCCTCACTGCCTCATCTCTCCCTTGCACTATGCTGCATTATATAACTTAACAACCATTTTTTGGCCCTTAAGTCCTATAACTGTGAGTCTGAAGGATGCCATCTTAATTAAACAAATGGTTCTGCGTGCAGCAGAACTAATGAAGCTTGCTTTCCTATGGCTACGCATCCAGAGGCAGGGCTGCAGTCCCAGCCTTGCCCCCTCCCCTCCACTGCAGGCACCCTGCAGCCCTCCCTCATCTCCTTAGACGGGCAGAGAGGGAAGCCGCACGCCCTTTCAGCTTCATGGATCAACCTGTGACTCCCAGGTCACTATCCTGCAAACCTGCCGGGGAAGCAGCACACAGCACTTCTCACGGCCGAGGCCAGGGAACTCTTCCAGCTGGGAATGCCGCTGACATTCACTGCTGATTCGAGGTGACACTTGCCCACACCCGTGTTCTCTGATCAGGATGACGAAACACTTGCGGCTTTCTTCTGACTGCAAACATTCAGAAATGGTGGTATTTCCACCCTCCTGGGTTTTTTCGCTATCTGATTACGACAAGCTGCAGGTGGCATGCAGCTCTGTGCACAGTCAGGAGAAAAGCCATGCTGGCACAGGCAGTGCTGGGCACGTCCAAAGCCCCTGTGGAGCTGCAGAGCCCCCTGAGGGCTGCTGGCATCTCCTGCCCATGAAACCTCCACAGAGCCGCCACCACCTGCGGCTCCCTCAGGTGTGCATCTCCCAGAAGGGTGAAGGAGGATGGATGCCACGTCCAGGTTCAGGAAAGGTTTGGCCGAGCAAACGTGCCGCACAGCCTTCTGAAGCTGGAAGAAGGATGATGTTTTATCACGCGCAGATTTATTTCTTGGTCCTAGTAAACAGCATTTACATTCTGCCTACCCTGTGAAAGAAACCTGAGTTTCCTGCAGAGTGGTTGTAGCGTCCACCTCTCCCCAAAGCAATCCAAGGGCAGCTTCGAGAGGCGCTCAGTCTTCCGAGGAGAACCAGGTCAGGATTCAGTGCTCAACTGTAATGGTTCTTTGCTGAAGACTCCATGCTTGAGAGTCCGTCTTCTTGAAGCACAGTGCTAGTCCCATTCACTGAAAAGGAAACTTCATCCAATGCCAAGAGAGCAAAGAATTTGCTATATTGTCCATGTTCACTGTGATCTCACTATAGCGCAGCATTTAGACTTTGTACTTAGATCAAATTATTTTTAAATGGTGTGACTGTGCCAAGAAGTACAATCCCAAGATTAAATCTGCACACAGTAATGCAACCTAAAATGCAAGCCTTCCCATTCACCACACTAACTCATGATCCTTTTCACTGATTACAGCTGCAGTATTTTCCCCCATCGAGGAAGCATTTTCCTTCCTCAAAATATCTAGTACGTAGTTACTAAAGAAAAGAAAATCAACAGAATAAACATGTACAAAGCCTGAAGGAGCCTCATTTAATTCCATTCTTCAAAATACTGCCTTTCCACATGACTATGTTAAAAATACTTAGAAAGGAAAAAAAAAAAAAAAACCACTAAGATACTGCTAGATTTAAAACTTGATTTAAAATTTATTCAAGATTTGACTGGAAAACAGATGCAAGGAAATGCTGCTGCCTGCTTCACACTGAGGATCACAACTGTTCAATTTCTGGATCATTGTGGATATTCAATTAATTTAATTTGAATGCGGCATTTTCTCACCCGATTGCTGATGAAATAAGATACTTAAATCATACAGAACTTTATTAGTATTGATTTCATCAGCCAAGACCAAAGTTGGGCAGGAACCTTACTGAACTGTGAGTACAGCACAGAAGCATACGAGACCTGACTCCTGAAATACACTGAACTGGAAACCCGAGACAGCCACAGAATTCGTTACTTGCTGCGCACAGACCTCTGAGGAGTACCAGACACCAATGGAGAGCGTCCAGCAGCGCTTTATATTTTGAGTTGTGTTCCCCCTCCCATTCCATAGTCCGATGAAGATGGTGAATTAAACCAGGTTAAATAACCTGAGTGAGACTCTACCTCCAGCGATGAGAAGGACAGAAGACGTGCTGAGTACAGGACCACAAAACAGCTGCTTCAAATCATCTCTTCGGAATAAACATCACGATCAGCGGCTCTAAGCTCCACCAACAAGCCAGGGACACAAAAAGCTTTACTTAACATCAAAAACAGCAGTTTTGGTATGCAGGCACAGCCCGAGTTAATGCTAGAAATTGCCTGGAGAAATTGGCCATAATCCTGCTCATTAAAGACAACTGTTGGAAAGCTTGGGTACCACTTTGTTTGGATTAGCAGCCTTCTTTCCAAATGTTGTGACTGTACCTTGCTCAAAATGAGAGTGATTCCATTGCAAGTAAATAACAATTGACATGTTTTGTAAATAAATGGTCTGTTTCTTTGCTGAATGCAACAGCGTAACAGCACTGAAAAAAAAGTAAAGACGCTTTTCATATTTATTAACTGCTAGGTGTGGCAGCCTTTAAAATGCCCTGTAATACCCAGAAGAGTAAAACTCCCGTAATTCCCGCAACCCAAACCCAAAGACGTCAGCTTGAAACGTGCCATACACTTTTGTGAGCGCGGTCAGAAATGTAAGGGCTGCTGAGGAGCAATGCCCGCCTCGCCAGCGCGGTCAGGCCGATGCCACGCCGACAGCCCACAGTGTTTTGGGGTTTGGGCGTTGAGGGGACGGACAGATCGGCGGCAGGACAGGACAGACGGCAGGCCTGGAGGCAGGTTTGTTGCAGTCCTACCAACGTTGGGTCCGTCACCTCACCCCAACGTGACACCCACTGGAGCTGCTGCCCCTCCCTGGGCACTGAGGGGACTCTGTGCCACTGGCGTGCAGCGGCGGCAGCGCACGGATAGGCTAATTACTGTCATTTATTAGGTGTGTGCCAGCGGGGCCGCTGAACCACAGAATGGCCAAGGTTGGAAGGGACCTCCCGAGATCATCTGGCGCAACCCCCTGCCCAGCAGGAGCACGTCACACAGGGTGGCATGCTGGCGGGTGTTGAGTACCTCCAAAGGAGACCCCCACAACCTCTCTGGGCAGCCTGTCCCAGAGCTCTGTCACCCGCACCAAAGAGTTCTTCCTCCTCACATGGCGACGAAAGCCCCTGTGGTTCAATTTATACCTATTACCCCTCGCCCTACCACTGGCCACTACTGATGAGAGTTTGGCCCCATCCTCTTTACACTGTCCCCTCACGCGTTTGTAGGGTTTGGTAAGATTCCCCCCGCGGTCCCCTCTAGGCTAAACAGGCCTCCGTCTTTCCTCACAGGACAGATGCTCCAGTCCCTTAATCACCTTCGTCGCTCCGTGCTGGACCCTTCTACAAGCTCCACGTCCCTCTCGCACTGCCGAGACACGGAATTTGGGCTGACTCGGGGGGGAAGAAAAATAGAAAGTGACAGGCAGAGGAAGCAGGGGACAGGGGAGGGGGGCAGCCCTGGTGCAGCCCTGTCCCCCCCCGCGCCCCGACCCCGCCACCCACCCCAGTCCCCCCCTCAGTGCCAGGGGTCCCGGCGCCCCCCGCCGTGCCGCACCCGAGGGACTCACCGCCTGGTTCCTGGTGCCGGCGGAGGGCGAGCCCTGCAGCAGCTGCTCCAGGCAGGCGGTGCTGGGCAGCGAGGAGCTCTTCTGGTGGGACAGGTGCGCCCCGGGACGCCGGCACGGCTCGGGGCCGCCCCCCGGCCCCTGGTCGCCCCCCGGCCGGGCGGAGGGGGCGGCGGGGGTCGAGCGGGCGGCCGGCGGGGCCTTGCCGGGGGGCAGCCGCTGCTCGGGCGGGCGGCGCAGGGCGGAGCCGGCCTCGCCGCCCTGCTCGGGGGGCTCGGCGGCCGAGCAGCACAGGTTGGGCTGGGAGGACGAGAAGACGCGGTCCAGCGCCTGCCGCCGGCGCCTGAGGCCCCCCCAGCGCCCCGCGGCCGCCGGCTCCCCCTTGGCGCTCGGCGGGGCCGGGGGCTCCGCAGTGCGGCGCTTGCCCCCCAGCTGCAGGTTCCTCCACAGCCGGGCCTGGAAGGACGCGGCCGGCTCGGCCTCGCCGGGCTTACCCTCCTTGCCCGGCTCCATCGTCCTCCGGCGGCGGCCCCGGCGGCACAGCCCGGCCGGCCCGGCGCCCTCAGCCCCCGGCGGGCCGGGACGGAGCGGCGCCGCCTGCTGCTGCTGCTGCTGCTGCCTCTGCTGCTGCCGCTGCCACCACTGCCAGCACCACCAACACGGCCACCACCAACACTGCCACCAACAGCCACCGACGGCCCCGCAGCGAAGGCAGGAGGCAGCCAAAGTTACCGCCGGGCTCGCCTATATATGCTGCGGGGACACAGTGGGCTTAGCCTGCCCCCCCCCCCCCCCCTCCACGCCGATTTCTTTTCTTTTTATATAAATATATATATATATATATGTGTGTGTGTGTGTATTTTTGCGTTGAGCACAGCCGCGCGGAGGGCAGCGTGCTCTGCCCGGCAGCGCCGTGATGCTGCATTTTACCCGCAGGCAGCTCCCGGGAGCGGGAGAAATAAAAAATAAATAAAAAATAAAAACAAGCAGCGGCGTCTTTATCTAGACTGTGGTGGGGGAGGAGAAGGGGGAAAAAAATAAAAAAAAAAATAAAAAAAATAAAAATAAAAAGCACGTCTGGGAGAGGGGTTTCCACGGGCAGTGCTGCGGGGAGGTGCCCACCCACCAGGGCGATTTTTGGGGAGGGGGCACAGGGCACCCACCTTCCCCGAGAGGTGGCAGGGTGCAGGCCGGCCGCGTGCCGGAGTCGCTTTGTGGGCGCGATGGTGGGGAAAGGTGTGCCTAAAATTGCTCCTGCTGGCACAGTGGGTGCCACAGAAAGCGCTGGGTTTGTCACCGAAGGTGTCTCAAGGCACATCTGCCCTTCTGCAGCTGTACACGCGGATTTATAGCTCAGCCTCACTGTTTCCTGTAAGTATGCAGCGGGGAAAAAAAAAATTATCTTGATTTACGCTTTTTCTAAAAAAGAAGACAGTTGTAAATAATTATATTGTCTGTTTCCTCAGCACACTGCGCCAGACCAGTGGCTCCATCACTCCATTTTGGATGCTGAATGCTGTCTGAAGTTTCTTGTTTTAATTAAAGTAACAGCAGCGGGAAGATTTCAAAACAAATTGAAGTAAATAAATATTTATTGCATAAAGTGAGCCATACCTTTGTCTGGATTTTCGGTTGTATTTCAATCTAAGTCACTTCGTCATACCAGCTGGTGATTAGGGCAACTGTATTCTGATTCAGCTTTCCCAAAGAAGGTTGCAGCCAGGCATTTGACAATATGACTTTTGCCAAACAGAAACAGGAGAAAACAGATGTTTTCTTGGCCTTTGGAACTTAGTGTGCAATATCTGTCTGATGTTGTAGGTACCACACAGAAACGTGCTGAAATGGAACCTCGTTGTGTGGCTTACTTTCCTGGGAAAAGAAGGATTGGCCCAAAAAGCAGGAATCAAGTAAAAGTAAAGATAAATTTGGTTCTGTCCCTATGTTTAGGGAGGGAAAATGTGCCTATTTAGAGAAGCATTTGAATACTTCTATCTGCCTTGTCTTTTACTCTTTTTATTTTCACATTAGAGTGAAGCAGCTGTAAAATAAGCAGGTTTTCAAATAGATTGTAATTTCTGTGAAGGCATGGAAAAGTAAATATTCTTTTCAGAAAGAAAATAGCTATAGAGAGAATACAACATTTTGTTTAAAATAACTGCTTATTCACCAAAATACTGAAACAGCCTCAGCTTAATATGCCTTTAAATGGCACTCTTTTTCACCGGTGATCAAACTGTCTCAAATACAGGAAATATGGGAAGTTTGTTACTTGTGTAATCATTATTTCTACATCAGCTGATCTGGTAAGCACGACGTTGCCTGGAAGTCACTGTCTGGAAGGAGAAATGGGCACAAGGCGCTGTGCAGCAGCCTGGCATTTGCAGTCCAGCTCTTGCTGCATGGCTGCAACCTCTGCACTGGGTGGTCACAAATACTGTGCAGGCAAGCCTCTTGATTTGGCTGCCACCAGACCCAGCATTATCTCTCCTAACGTTAAAATTGTGTCATTATGTCACAGTTTCCAAGTCTGTCGAAGTCACGTCCATTTTGTCCAACCAGAGAGTGGATTTGCGTATAACAGGAAAAGGTCAAAGTAGCTTAGGCTGTTTAGTTGCAGAAATGCTCATTTTCCTGGGGGCAAAGTGGATCTGGGACCAGGAGGCAGTATATGGCAGCACTGTAACAGGCAGAGTGGGATTATTCTAGCATTAATTCAAATCAAGTCACCATAAACAGTTCTATAATAAAATGAGTCATTCTGCACACTGAATTCTCTGAGCTACATTCGTTTATTAAAGTTGAATCTGAACCTGGCAGAAAGATCACAGCAAGACATCAAGCAACATTCAGATGGAAATCTCAACATTTAAAAAGATTATGGATGTAACACCTGTAACAGCCGGGAATGACACTTTTCCAAATGAACAAATAAGCCTTTATTAGCTCTGGAAATAAAAAAGGGATCTAAAAACATTTATTTACACCCCATTGCAACGATGTTCCATAAGCTAAAACAAAACACACACACACAAAAGAGAGATCTGGTATTTCAAATATGGAGTTTCTGAAACTGAGGAGATTCATAGTAGAGATTTCTTTTTTTTTTTCTTTTTTTTTTTTTTTCTTCTTCCCAACGTATCAATTAGAAATGTCAAAAAGGGAAGAACATTTTGTGAGGAAAGTGACTACAATCTTCTCAGAACTGTATTTGCTCTCTCTATGTATGTCATTACGCTAATCAGTTTAATTTAAACTGATAAAACAAATGTAGCACGCAATGCTAACCACTGTGATTTTTATAGAATCTATTTTCTAACACTTCTAATGACTGGCTCCAAAACCAATATCTCTCCACTGGTTTAGATTAAATAAACATCTCTCTCTGTTTTTTTTTTTTTTGGTTATTTCTTGGAAAAATAAATTGTTACCCTGTAGATTCTGATATTCATGTCATTACCCATAAGTATTTACATTTGGAAATATACCTAAGTTCTCAGTTAACTCCTACTTTTGAAACAGCCTCTTTTCTCCCATTATTCGGAATCTAAAATGCAGCAAAGGTGGTCGTATTGTGAAATATACACAAGACAGCTACGGAGGCAATATTTGACTGGAGATGGCCTTAGGCTCAAAGGCTGAACACAATCTTGGTCTTTCTCAGCCTGGAACTGGATTTTAACCTCATTTGCACATGCTCAGTGCTGCCATTCAGTCATCTTTACGTTTCCTCTGTGAATTATTATGAATTTGTGTCTCCTTTTTTCATCTAAGTGATATTTTAAATGACAAAGTTTTTTTCTATAATGCATTTCTTAAGTACAGCTTTGAAAGTTTCTTACTGTTTGTTTTTCTCTCATAGTAACATTGGGACACAGGCAACCCACTGGCATATTTCAGGTCTTGCCATGTGATATCTGTGATATCTGACAAACAGTAGTCATTTAAATTTCTCTACAACTTGTTGTAAGACCTTTTGTATTATGCAGGCAACGACATTGTTTTACTCATTTTAGGCCATGGCTAAAAGTATTTTTACCTGAAACTTTCTGATTGGGATTCAGCATGAGGCAAAAATCGTCTATGGAAAGTTGTAGCCAAAATAAAGGTTTTGAAATTAAAACAAATAAATAAAATTTAAAGAAAAACATTGAAACCATGTGATATAATTTGAAACTTCAGGCAACCTTAGCTATAGGCAGTACTACAAGTCCTCTCTTCACCCAAGAATACGCAGTAAAGAGTACATTTCTTCCTGGATTTTATACAAGTATGCTCCTACTACATATGGCTCTTCTAATTTGACATAACATAGCATCTCACAAAGCCAATCACAGCTAAGATCTGGAAAATTTTTCATCTCCTTACTGCAGTTTTGAATATTTTTAACCAGCTATTGAGTTTTTTGGGTGTAGCAATTAAAATACAGGTTCAGCCATTACTGTACGGCATTGCAAGCTTCGAAATGTTTTCTATATTAGCAAAGTACTGTGAGTATTATAGGATGTTACGAGAAGCTGAGTCAATTTACTGGAGATTGATTTCCATTCCTTCCATATGTATTTTTGTCTCTAATATTTCCAGAATACTGCTTGCCGGCCTTCTGCTAACGTTACTTAGCCATTTCTTTAATCACTGCTGTTTACACTTGACAGGGTTCCTCCAACAACCTGTGTGGCCAGGGAAGGCAGGGCAGAGGCACAGGTTGGTGCAAAGCCACAGTGCTGCACCGTAAAGCATGCACAGCACTCCCAGCCTTGTGGTCAGACCGTATACCTGTCTGGGAGGGAGATCCCACCGCAGAGAGAGGTCCAACAAGATGGCCTTGCAAACGGGTAGAAGCATGTCACCCCTCCTATAGGACTGAGCAGAGCGATCTCTCTGCTGTTAGCAGGCTTTTTCCCCTTCAAGTCTCCACCACTGAATACAAAACTCTTTTTTTAGTGAGTTCTGGCTCACTTTTTGGTAATTACTGTTAGTAGCAAATTGTATTAGTGCTAGTGTTAAATTGTAATGTTAATTTAGAAATTTTATGCAACCCCAATTTTCTTCTATATTTGTTGGCTGGCAACTTCAGGTTTTCTCCAGTTAACGTGTGCAAATATTAACAAGCATGTCTACATTTAATACTAGCTTTTCAAAGTACCATCTACTACCTGCCTGCTCCATACTGTACCTGTGCTGTTTTTGTAATATGAACAAATATATATAGATAATAATATAATATTTTTTAAAAGTATATTGTATACATTATACATATACTTAAAAAGCTTGTAGGATCTTCAGTAATTGGTGGTATCAGGTTAGCTATTTGGCCTCTTCCACTACTTATCTTTATTTGCTTGCATGACAAGTATTTTTGCACAACAGAATGTGTTCATCAATTTTTCTTTCTTGTTCTGTGATGCATCTCAGCTCCAGCCTCATTTTTTTATTCCTGTATTGTGAAACTCATCAGTGCTTAGGACTGACAAATAATAGTCATACTGACAGTTAAAGTTGTCTTTGCTGATTGATCCAAGAGTTTTTTCTCATCACAAAATTCCAACCTCATTATCTGCTAGAGCAATGGGCAAACACAGACACTTTTCAAGTTCTCCTCAATATTTTCTTTAGTACAGGTTCTAGTGCGCCTTCAGCACCAGCAAGGGTTAGTGGTTCAGCTCCTTGCCCTTCCCAGTCTCTCTGAGAGCACTTTTTAAGAGGGATGCTTTTAGGCTTTTCCTAGCCCTCAGTGAAATTGCACAATTCTCCCTTAGGCTGGGACCTGTGTCTCCATAGCTTCTGTTTCTCTGCAGGTATGATGTTCAGGCTTCTTTATTAGAACCAGAAAACATTTATTTTAGCATTAGAAACAAAATAAAATAATAAAAAAATCAGTTTTAATATGGCAAATACCCTCTATATTCATCCTGTTACAGCTTCTCCTGTTGCTAAGCATCTCATCCTTCAGAGCCTGCCTGGTTCCTTAGCCTTAACGTGGTGCCTTTTAAATCTTCTTACAACAGTTTTATTCTTTTTCATTTTTCTGTACTTTTACTGCATTTTGCTGGTCTAGAAAGCATCTCTGTAGGTTCATGTGAATGTTAAGCATCTATATTTTCAGAGTGAACCTTTCCTGGCAGTAGATCTTGACAGCTGTCCAGTCTCTCCTGAAGCATCACCAGTGGTTAGCCCTTTCTTCAATTCCTGTTTGTTCTTCCAGATGTTGCCTGTTAACCCTGTCTAGTTATATGGGGAACACTCCCATGCTCATAAATTAACATTCCAAATACCACAACAGCCTCAAAATTTACTGGTCTTTACAGTCAACACACATCACCTACATCAACTACTTTTGGACAGCTTCAGAGAGTATAATGATTATTTTTCTCTCTTTTTTTTTTACTTATTTGCAGGTCAACTCTGCTTAAAGCCATCTCCCCTCCAAACAGCCTTCGTGTTTTGTAACCTCTCAATATCTTGAGAGGACACAAGATTTGTGTTTGTTGTTGTTGTTCTATTTTTTTTTTCCCCAGGGTTAATATTACTCAGATTTAGAACTGCTTCTCAATACCTGAAATGTCACTGTGGTTCTGCAACTCAATGAGCAATTACAAGCCCATTTGAAAGCAGGGGTTGTGGAAGACTCATGTTGTCTCCTCCGTGTCCTCCTCCATCCTGTAACACCAGCATTAGGAGGAATGGAAAAAAAGAAGGCTGACTGAAAAAATCATTTGGAGCTTACACATAAATACGTGTGTATATATATATATTATATGAATCATACTGCCTTTTTCTGTTATTTCAGTCACCAAAATGTCAAGTTCCTTTCACTATAGTTTCTCATACAAATAGTTTATTTAATTCCCTTCTATTATCAAATTATTGTTAATAAGGGAAATCTATATAAACTCATACTATCACTGGTTTTGAACATATAACTTACATCTATTTTACAGATTGTCTTTTCCTCAATGAATTCCTCCAGAGACCTCAGTGATTTCTGGCACAGAATGTAAATACTTTGTGTTCCAGTCACCAGATCTTCTTGTTGGGTCTTATGTTATGCTTTACATAAGCCTAGTCAAGCAGTGCATTTTAAGTAATTAGCAATACTTCATGACTGTTGGACTTCTGGAGTACCAGTTTGAGACACAATTGCATCAATCTTAAGCACGCATCTGTCCTAGCCTTCTTATGTGTTTTTCTTTATTGCATTTCAGTCTGAGCACATTATGATCTGACAGTATACTTGCCCTGCACTTTCCTTGTCTACCTAACTATCTAACTTCCTGCTCCATATTTCATCAAATGTTTAATTACTGTTTTGGTTTTCTTCATTATTTTTTTCCCCAAGTTACCTTACTACTTCTTCGAGGCTATCCAGTGTTTCCCAACACAGCAATTAGTATTCCACATATTTTTACCCTTCATTTGCAAGACCTTTGTTCTAAAAAAATTGTTCTCTGTATTTCTACTGTTGTTGACATATCTTGAACTTCTTGGAGCAAGATTGAGTTTAGTAGCTGTGTTATACTGCTTGTGCAAACTATAAATCTGGCTGTATACAGCTGCCTGAGTTTTCCTCTGGGTCATATTTTTTAAGCTGTTTTCTTGTCTAAGGACATAGAAAGATATTTGGTGTGAAGGTAAAAAGTGCTTGATTCTTAATTTTTACTGAGAGTTTTAGTGCCTGGGTTGTCTGTAAATTCAGTCTTTTTCTTATAACTGCCTATCAAGTTACCTAAATAAAAGAATACTTGGCTGTCTCTGTACCTTTTTTTTTCTTTGTTCTTTTTTTTTTTTTTCTCAATTTGGCTGTCTCGGTAATTTTTTTAAAATTATTTTCTGGTTGCACTGAGAACCAAAAGAGTTTTCTGTAACCATATAACTGTACTCTAATATAAAGTTTAGTTCTGACGTATCCTTTCAGTTGCAATTTTATTCAACAGCCACCTTCCAGGCTTTGTGTGCCCATGCTTTGAGCTACAATATTGACAATTTGCTTTTAGTCCCTTTCAGCAGTTCTAGAAAAATGAAATTTTCAGCACAGCCCTGAGGTTCCAATATTTGTCTCTGATGCTCCAGAGCATCAGATATAACAATCTTTACCAGCCTCCAAAGTCCTCCTCAGTATGAGGACCTGTATTTATAGCTGTCATTAGTAGTATGTACATCTGAGCATCCACTTCTGTGAGCTTTGTCTGTTTGCCTTTTGTTCTGGTTCCCAAAACAACCTCCACCTCACTGGGAGCTACTGGTGCCACTCTCATACTGGCCACCCCACAGCTACAGAGACTCCACCGAGTACAGTTTCTGAGTTTGCCTCCTCCTTTTCTGCTCTCCATGCTCTTTGCATATTTCGGAGCTGCTAATCACCTACGTTGGGGATAGTCATGCTAACTACAAGGCCATCTGCTGCTCCTCTTTGTGCTGCATCCGTGATCCACTTGTTAATATTGTCATTAAGCATCCATGAGAATAGAAATGCAACTAAAAATGAATAAATACTCCAATATATTCCAATGGAAACAAGTGCATTTAGTAAATGTTTAAACAAGTGCATTTAGTAAATGTGTTCCTTTAAAATGACTATGGTGTGATTTTTGAACTTTTTGTCTGATGTGGGACTTGATCATTTTGGATTTTTTGCCTTTGTATTCTGGCATTTGAATACGCTTTTTTATGTTAGATCTTTCTTATTTTGAAGTTTCCCTGTAATTTATATTTCTCTGTCTCCATGTGGATGGCATTTGATCTGAAAAAGAACAGTTACTGACTCATTAAATGTCTGAGGTTGGATATGAAGGTTTTCATCACGTTTCCTTAATGATTTTTTGTGTAAGCCGTGACTGTATTTCATTTGACTATTCTAATAATATATGAATGGCTTTAAAAAGAGTAATATTTACTTGTCTGAAACATGACAGCATCTTGGTGCTCCAGAGTAGAAGAAAAATACTTTCTATTTTTTTTCCTTTAAATATAAGATTAGATAAAGAGATTAGAAAAGATAGCAGATAAACATATATATTTCACCAATAAATCAATTATTTTCCAGAGCCACAGTCCTCACAGAAATCTGACATAGCCTTATCTAGGAGTTACTTATGCAAAGGTGAGAAATATATTTAGGGCAACGCATGCTGTCAACTCCACAGCTATACTGTATGCTTAGATGAATATTGATTGTTGATTATTCCTGAATTGACTATTGATGAATTGTTATTTGGGGGATTACAGGCATGACACTGAAAATCATCAACTTCTGTATTTCAAAACTAGCCTACACGAATCAACAATACAAGAAACATTATGGTCTAAAGATTGTTTTATCATTATTTGAAACAAAGTCAGAGACAGCCCACTTTTCATCACAAGAAAGATGAAGAACAGTGACTTTATTCATCATTGGCTGTTCCTCTACGTTGTCTTTGGACGTTGCTCCTTCAGGAACATTTAACAGACAAAAAAATAAAAATAAAAAAAAATGAGGAGACACTTTCTGAATTAGCATGGGGATGACAGATAATCATCTCAAGAAGTGATTTGTGTTTTGTTTTGTTTTGTTTTTTTAATAAAAGATTTAAAAGAAAAAAAAAATCCTATTACAATGCACTAAGAATTAGGCAAATGCCTTTTGCCTGAATTTGAGATTCAGTTGGATGGGATTTAAGAGAGTAGCTCAGATGGCATCATTGACTCTAGATGAGGAAGAGAAAATGGAAGAAGAAACAGAACTGTCAGTGTTTGTGAGGCAGAATGCAGTGGAAAGGGGTGGAGAGCAACAAGACTAGAAATCAACACACAGCATCTATGGTAATATGATAATAAGAAATTGAAAAGGACAGGGAAAGAAGGAAGAGACCAGATAATTTCCAGAGTGTATTGATAGGAGTATGTTGTATAAAATCAAGGTATGTCTAAAACACCAGAGCTACCATGGGAAAAAGAAGTGCAGCCACAGGTAGCTGCTTTTGCCCTGAGTGCCATTTAGTATGATATTCCACAAGCTTGCCCATTCTTCTCTTGAGTAACAGATACTTAACGTGATGGAATTTGTTTGCTTGTGTTGGATACATCCAACAGTCTATATTCACAGTACTCACTGGGGACACAGCACATGGTAGCAGACAGAAATAAAACACCTGATGGAGATGTAAATTCTGTGGGGACAGATTTAAAAATATATTTCTATGTTCATTCTGCTTTGATTGATTAAAGGTCTGTATTATCCTGACAGAACTCATATGTGCAGATTGGTAATTAAATATCTAACTGCTCCTGCCTGCATCTGTCATTTTACAGACAATGCAAAATAGCCAACATAAAATGCACTTAGAGTTTCTCATAAAGAGAAACTGACATAGACAACAACAACATGAAAATGATTCCCAATAATTACCTAGAATCCTAGAAAGCCAAGGTTTTACAATCCTGCTGGACCAACTCAATGCTAGGTTTTTCCTTTGGCTGGTGTTTGTATTCCCTAACTCTAATTTAGACCATACAAGTTTAAAACAACTGATTATACTTTCAGCATAGTTTTAGTGGTCAAAGACACTTAAAAAATGATAGATGTTTCCCTCATTTTTAATATTACCTAATATTTTTTTGACCTTCCTTTCTTCTTTTCTTTTCTTTTCTTTTCTTTTCTTTTCTTTTCTTTTCTTTTCTTTTCTTTTCTTTTCTTTTCTTTTCTTTTCTTTTCTTTTCTTTTCTTTTCTTTTCTTTTCTTTTCTTTTCTTTTCTTTTCTTTTCTTTTCTTTTCTTTTCTTTTCTTTTCTTTTCTTTTCTTTTCTTTTCTCTTCTCTTCTCTTCTCTTCTCTTCTCTTCTCTTCTCTTCTCTTCTCTTCTCTTCTCTTCTCTTCTCTTCTCTTCTCTTCTCTTCTCTTCTCTTCTCCTTTCCTTTCCTTTCCTTTCCTTTCCTTTCCTTTCCTTTCCTTTCCTTTCCTTTCCTTTCCTTTCCTTTCCTTTCCTTTCCTTTCCTTTCCTTTCCTTTCCTTTCCTTTCCTTTCCTTTCCTTTCCTTTCCTTTCCTTTCCTTTCCTTTCCTTTCCTTTCCTTTCCTTTCCTTTCCTTTCCTTTCCTTTCCTTTCCTTTCCTTTCCTTTCCTTTCCTTTCCTTTCCTTTCCTTTCCTTTCCTTTCCTTTCCTTTCCTTTCCTTTCCTTTCCTTTCCTTTTCTTTTCTTTTTTCTTCATTTGTAACTTCAATATGAAATTTATGACTAACATATGTTTATAGGCTAGATTTTTTCATTTGCTTTTATGGCATATTTCTTAATGGCAGCTTTTTCAAAGTTTGTAAGTGCAGGTGTATTCAATGTGCAGGACAGAGAGAACTTTGGCATATCAAGAGGGAGAAACGAACTGTGCAGGTAAACTCGAGTTTCTCTAAATGACAAACATTATTACAACATGGATAAAATGCACAGCAGTTTGTGGCCAGCTACTTGAGAGCCAAGTTCAGTGGAAGTGCCATCTGGCGCATGAGATCCAGCACAAGCCCAAGCAATACTGATTTTTCAGGGCTTGCAAAGTCATCTACAGTGCAGAAGCCAGATGGCGAGTGTAGTGTTCCTCAGCAGACAGATTTTCAGAGCTGTGAGCACAATGTCATATTTTCAGGGTACTCTTTTGCATTTTTAGATGACAGATGCAAGTGGTAGTAACTCGTTATCTAATTACCTGCGTACACATGACAACCTCTACAGAAATATATGAAACTTGGATATTTTAATGTTTTTTACAATTTGAATTGAGCATTGAAAATCTCAGACCAGATGTCTACCAACTAATATTTGCACACACTTTAACTTCACATGCAATTATTTTTGTGTTTAAACTCCGAAATTGTAGGCCACATTGAGAATTGAGGCCAAAAAGTACAAGTCTGAAAAATGAAGCCACTGCTGAAGGACCAAATTTCTGTGGTTCAGGCAATGGCAATCTTAATTTCTCTGAGTTCCTGCACTTTCTAAAATGACTTCTCAATAGAAAGGGGAGACTTTGCTGCCTGTTATTAATCCCATTAGCCATCTGTTTATCAGCTGGGGTTTGATTATTTATACGGTTCACTTGAAATGTATTTTTTTAGTATTCAATACCCCTGAATGTTAAAATTGTGTTGTATTTAGTACCTGTTCTTCAGGGTATATGCTGGAAAGAATCTGTGTCCTTATGACCAGGGAATTCCCTTTTTTGGCAGCATGAAGCTAACACAAGTCCTTTCAAACCACAGCAAACCACAACAAATTAACTTCTGCTCACCCTGAGAAATCATAACCATTACTCTCAAACCCTTGTTACCTGCTCACTGAGATTAGGCATGACTTTTGGCATTTTCCCACCAAGCAAAACTGTTCTGGAAGCTGATCTGTGGCATGGAAGTGGTCTGCGAGCAATAGAGTTGATACCTTTGTTATACCCAGACAGTCTAACATGAAAAGTGTGCGCATTGTTTTTCCATGTTCAGTTCTGACGTGAGCTTCTTTCATAACACGCAGGTAACTGTAAGTAATCGCTCCCAAAAAGAGTTGTTAGCCCCCAGTTTTGTCTTAGCCAAGACCAGGCATACCTGCAATTATTCAGCACCTGTTTTCCCTGATGTTTTCCTTTACTTCAGGAAGACTGCATTTTACCCATCTCATTACTGATCACAGATGGCCCATAGTCAGACAGTGCAAACCTTGTTTTGTACAAAAAGTAACCAATAAAAGACAAAAACAAAGTAATTTTCTCTATGTTTAAGCAACTGTTGTAGTAACTATAGGTTGTCTCATATACAATTAAAAGGGAAGGATTTTTACAGCTGTGAATAAATATGAAACAGACTGCTTGTGAAAATGAAGATAAATATGAAAAAAAAATATTATTAAAAAATTAACTTCTAGCTGGATAATTCACACTAGGAAATACTATAAAATATCAGAAAGCAGTGCACAGGCATTGCTGATGAATTCTGTCCCGCTGACATCCACTAAACGGCGAAGCATCACTGGGGTGGGTGGATGCATGGCAGGGGACGGCTGGGGCGCATTGCTGCTGCAGTAACTCAGGGCTGCCTCTGGTTGTTCACTGGAAGCGGCACAATATTTTTACAATGCGACAGAATGAATAAAGGCAGCCCTGCCTGACATTTTGCTCAGAGATTTTAGGTATTTAAACACAGCACGCACAAAAACAAAACTCTTTACTGCTTCAAAACTTCAGGATTCTTACAGCCTTTGGAAGTAAATGGGGTGAGAATCTCTGTAGAGCTGATATATGGCAAATGAAACTATTAAATACACGTAATTTTTCCCTATATTTTATTAGGATATCTTTTCAGCAAAAGAAACAAAGACATAAAGACAATGCTGCCAAGATTTGTCCTGCACGAGATACAGCCAGAGTACTGTAAATGAGAAATAATCTGGCTCTCAAGTTTATTGCCTATTGACTCAGAGGTCATGAGGGGATGCCAGAACACTTCACTCATTTACTTGATCCTGGGAGGACAATACTGAAGGACTGGGGGTAGCCTGCAAGGAGGAGGTCAACTATACCTCTAGTCTGGCAGCAGTATCATAGTTCGAGGTCAATAAAGCCTTTTTCTGCAGAACATAAAAGTTACTTCACTTGTAAAGCTATTGAGGAATTAAATTCTTATGGGTAATTCATCAGCACAATAAGTAATACCAACACATGTCTTCTGACCTCTTATTTGGATAAAATATTTCAAGAAATAACTTTTGCCGAGAAAGTTATGATCAGCAAACTTCAGTTAGAAAGGCAAATTTTTTCAATGAAAACCAATGAGTGAGAAGGAAAAAATATATTGTTGTGCAGGATAGTCTGCTTGTCTATAACATCATCTGTAATACAAATAATCTCAGGTTAAAAAAAAAAAAAAAAAACAAGAAAAACAACTCAGATTTGTTTTTTGGGTAAGGCCACTTGTGGTATTAACTGCGTGAAACAAGCAACTGAGCAAGGACCACAGAGAACCTGGAGCATGTCCAGAGAAGGGCTGTGAAGCTGGTGAAGGGCCTGGAGCACAAGTCCTGTGAGGAGCGGCTGAGGGAGCTGGGGTTGCTTGGTCTGAAGAAGAGGAGGCTCAGGGGAGACCTTATTGCTCTCCAAAATTTCCTGAAAGAAAAGTGCGGGGAGCTGGGGGTCAGCCTCTTCTTGCAGATAACTAGTGATAAGACTAGAGGGAATGGCCTCAAGTTGCACCAGGGGAGTCTTAGGTTGTAAATTAGGAGACATTTCTTCTCAGAAAGAGCGGTCAGGCATTCGAACAGGTTGCCCAGGGAGGTGGTGGAGTCACCGTCCCTTGGGTTCTTCAAGGAAAGGCTGGACCCGGTGCGTAGGGACATGGTTTAGTGAATGACACTGCTAGCAGGGTGGTGGTTGGAACAGATGATCTTGGAGGTCTTTTCCAACCTTAATATTTCTATGATTCTATGTTACACTGATCAGAGGCTAGAGCCTGAGCTGGAAAATGTCATGTGGAACACATGGAACAAGGTACATAAGGCTGCAATCTGCTAGGTCCTGCATTTTTGCCACCTAACCTTACCCATAAAAGTGGCCTAGAAGAAAGCTGGAGAGGGACTCTATCAGGGAGTGTAGCCATGGGACCAGGAATCGTGGCTTTGAACAACTGGAGGGGAGATTTAGATTAGGTGTGACGTGAGGAAGAAATTCTTCACTCGCAGCACAAAGCACACAGGGGAATTAGGGCTGAAGATGCACCTTGCTTCTGTTCTTTTCCATAAAGAATAGAATGAAATCACCTAAAAAACAGTGTTAAAAATAACCCCAGGGCACAGGGTGGGAGGTGCACGACAGTCCTTGTGGCTGAGGGGCAGCCTTGTGCCTTCTCCATCATTTCACAGCCACTAATCTCTTCAAGCACTGTGATTGCTCTCTGCCTTTCCCTGTGCGTTCCTTTCTTGATGTTGTTTCATCTTATTCATTCATTCTTCTTTTGACTTGTTTGCTTTTTCCAGTTGTCTTTGCCTTTTCATTTCAAGTGAAATAAAAAATCCTTTTGGATCCAGTCCCAGAGTCTGTCATACAAAATTTTAACTGTGACTGGCAGATTTAAGAAGTTTGATGTGTTAGAACACTATGGGGAATATGATGATGAAAATTAAAAAAGTAAAATCCACCTAAGCAACACTTGCACATTTCCTTGCTCGCTTATTTTACATAGATAATTAAAGACAAGTTTCCAAAAGATTTTTCATTTGTTTCTTACTTGTGACAGAATGTGTTATTTTTCCTTGCTTATTTTTTCTTTGGATTTGAAAGTGTCCATGAGAATCCCAGTCATTAGTAACAAGTAAAGAATCCGGTTTAATGACTTCTCATTTGTAGTGATCTGTATATACAAATTTTTCTTCAAAGAAGTACTGACAATACCTAGTTATTTTGTTAATTACACATTTAAAAAAAAATGTTTTTGCAATGAAATTAATGTGAACATTTTCAAGCAAATAAGAAGGACTAATAAGTGACTGAATATTGCTGGAAATCTGCTGATTCAGGCATTCCTGAAATGGAGACAACAGTGCATGAAACAAAATTGTTAAGAAAACATCCAACTGTATCTAAAATACACGTATGAGTAACTACAAGTGAGGATCACATGCAAATACTGCAATGTTCATTTTTTAGACTTTGCGCTCTGGAAGGGTGGTTGACATACACATAATGGTATGCAGAGGTATACCATAGTATGCATGCCCAGTCATTTGACCTTGAGACATTCAACTACACATGAGCAAATACAGAAAAGATCCAGAAGAATTTTAGAAAAATAGAAAAAGAAAGTGACCTTGCACCAAGAAACTCAAGCTGCACAGATCGGCAAGGTAGCTCTCAGGGTTGAGGAGCCCCTGCTCCACCTCCAACATCCTGGATGCCCTGAACGTCATGGCAGTCCCAGTTCAGAGGTTAAGAGCAATCACACTTCCAAAGTCCGTGTTTGTGAAGAGAACCATGTACATATGCCCCTCAAATACCCCATCTATCCAACAGCATCTTCGTGAAGCCCCAAAATACCTGCAGGACACAGGAACGCTCCATGTTGGTTGCTTCTCCTTTCCTGGTGCTGCAGCACAGGTTGATTGTGTATTCTTGCTAATGCTGTCACAGCATAGGGCTTTAAGTATATAGCATCTTCCACCTCAGATGTTTTGGGTTTGTTACTCCGTTGCATTACTACCAACCTAAAACAACTGAGGAAAATGGCATCTTTCCTCCCTGAGAAATTCATTGGGCAGGTTGTTCAGCTGGCCTGAAAACTGTTTAGGAGAGTTGCAATACAAATAAATAAAGATAAGATACTCTATCCTTATTATCTATAAGATACTCTATCTACAAGGATTGGGATGCTTAAGTGCTTCTACTCTGTCATGACCCTCATCTGATAGTCTGCAAGACTAATTAGTCCACCTATTGCAGGGACAGTCATTCCCTCATAACCGTAGGCACAAAGAATAAAATGATGCCTTGTAAAATTCGTACTCTCTGTGACATGCATCATTTTTATTTCCAAATTATGAAAGACAGATCAATTAGTTTCACCAAAAAAAAAAAAAAAAATAGAACCGTAAGTGGATTTAAAAGCCCATGTTCTTCATATTTGTTCTGAGGCTTATGGTAGCTCATTCTAGCTTGCTCTTGTTATTGGTATGGATTTCCAATGGAAAATGACTGTGGAATAGAGCCCATACAATGCATTTATCTGCCTTTCACTTTGAGCACTGTATCAATCTGGTATACAGATCCATTTCTTATTTGGTTTCATTAATGTACCAGGAGGCTGACTTGCATTTTGTTCTGTTAAAATATGGGTTCTTGGATGTACAGTAGGTTTTCCAGTGCCATCCATGTTTTTATTAATGTAGCATTTACTTCATTTGGATGTCAAAAGGCTTAATTAATCCAATTCTTCAGAGTCAGGTGGAAAACAATGAGTAATCACAAAATATTGCTAACTATTATTTTGTCCAGAAGTTGATGGCTCTGTCTGTTGGGAAACTGGCAGCATTTTATGAGAAATATTATGTGAGTACTTCATATTGTAAAAGGAGGTAATTCTGTATATTAGTAAGTTCACGGGTACAAAAATTGCTCTGCAGAAGAAACACACATCCAGATCTGTCCCACCTGAAACAGCCCTGCAACACCCAGTGCAGACCAGCAGCAATATGTGTTTATTTTTTTTTTGAAATGTGTTTATATTTTTTTTTGTATATTTTTTTTATGATTACCTACAAGTGCCACTTCCTTACAGAGACCGACATAATATGCCACCCACCCAGACCTCCACACTGCGCAGCCCGGCTGGAAGTGGGTAGCAGGCAGGATGACATTTGTTTGGACTAAGTCAAAATGACATTTCTCTTAGCTGAATTCAGGTCAGCCTGCACTTCAGGGTTAAGCCAAGCTGGAGGACAATATAAGTAGCAATATTCTGGAGGAATTTCTCGTGAGCTTTTCCGTGCCTTCTCTCTTGTTGCAGCTGAAGAAACCTTTTTAGACATCTTCAAGCATTCATCTGAATTAATAATGTGATAAAGGACATTTTGATGCAGGAACTATTTTCCCTAGTGAATATGCACAGTAGTACTCATCATCTTGTTACATACAGAAACATAATCATATTCAGCATCTGTATAAATGTGTGGACCACTGTCTGACACTGTGTGGCTGGCAACTGCATAAAGAAGCCATGAAAAGAGCAAATTCAGTCTTTTACAAATCCCCTATATAAAATATTGCTCTAATGACAAAGAAGTGCTAAAATAATAAAAAGGGCATTATGAGTCATTTCGTGCCTGGAGTACATCGATATTTGGTTTAAAAAATAAAAACGTTTGCCATTATCATAGCTTTGGGAAGTCACTATCCGGTAGTAAAAAATAATGTCTCTCTCTCTGTTGTACTCTGCATCAGGAACTAAGGCTACTCCAGCTGTCCCAGCACTGCTTAAGTGAAAAGTAAGGTCAGAGGAGCTGTGATGGGAATACATCTGTGCTTCCTGAACAGCAGAGGAAGCTTCTGACTCCCTTTGGCTATGTCTAATTTGGCCTCATGAAAAGAAAAAAAGAAAAAAAAAAGAAAACAGATGGAACAGGACAGCAGAATGGTGGCCTTCAAAAGTATGGAGGAATCCTCCACAAACTTCTTCACATTTATGGAAAATGTGTTGGAGAGATATTTACTAGTAATGTCTAAAAAAAGAGCAGAGAGGATTAGTAATAAACACTTCTGCCTGAATTAACTATAAAAATTTTAATACATATGTCCTTCTGATCTTTGTAAGCTGATGATCTGTCGTCAAATGGCACTTAACTGTTCAAAGTAATGTAATAGAAATATCATGTCATTAGAAGAATTAAATATCACTATTGCTGTACTGTATATCATATACACTTAGGTATAGTTTTAGTATAACAGATAATATTAATTTACATCTACAGAGCATTTCACTAATTTCAATAGAAATCAGTTTAAAAAGACAAGGTTTTCTGGAGCAGTATTTGTACATGCAGCAAAGCCTTGTATGATTTTCGTAACAACTTTTCCTTCCTCTGGGCAATATTACTTGTAATATTGTAATGCTTGTTAGGTGTCACTACTTTCAGCCAAAATAAGCGAACTGTAAGTGGGAGAAAGGTGTGAAATCAACACGCTCAGAGGTGTCTCCTAAAAGTCTCTGCCATTACTGAGGTGTGAGAAAGGCTGATAAGTTTGATACCCACGTCTAAAAAATACCCATCTAACTCAGGTATTGTATTTATCAGGAGCAGGAATGGGGTTTAGAGGTCCTTTTGCTTCTATTTCCGTCCAGCATGATGGCAATGGGCAAGTTCCCCTTTACTTTGGCAGCTTTCGCTCTTTTCATGTTGCTGAGGTCTAGGCAATGTTCCTACGTTCGACTGTCTTTCATCTTTCTTTGAGCTCTTTTTCATCCTGTACTCTGTGCCAGTTTTCATCAAATTTGTTTTACTCTATTGGCAACAAAACATTCTATATTTTTTGACTGAAAAATATTTGAGCCAAGTATATTTGATTTTCACCCTCAGCTCTCAGCCAAATTGCTTTCTTCAATTGCATTGCGAGATAGTTTTCTCTGAGCCAAGTCCTGCTGTTATTCCACTAAACAAAAAGGGCTCTTTCATTTTAAGATGTTTTGTGTCTCGAGACACTTCAGAGGAACATGAGTACATGTCCTTTCTCTCATTCTATGGAGACGTTTTCATACTTTTATTATTCCAAGCTTTAAATTGTGTTAATTGCTCTTCTCCATGGCTCTCAAGAGAGTCATTGGAGTTTATATTCAGCTGCCTCATGCTTCTGCTGAATTTCTCCAAGAAATAACGGAGATAAAGATGAGTTTTGACCAAAGAGGGGATCACCCTTAAGCCAATCTTGCCTCCATCACTGTAAGCCACACGTTTCTAAAACAATCGAGACGCCAGCCCCACGCTGAACAGTAGGGCTAAAACATTCAGCTGTTGAAGTAAACAGCATCTTAGCTAGAACTCACGGGCAGCACCTTGAAGGAAAGACATCCTGCCGGGGTCTCGCATCCCTCCCTCTCTCATCGCCAGGGGCGTCTGCTGAGCACTCGTCCAGTCCTGCTGCGCTCTCCCTGGCCACCATGAGCCACGAGGACCCGGCAGAGGCGGTGAGGGACCAGGTTTTGTGAAAGGGACCCGAACTCCTCTGCACGACGGCGTTACAAAGAGCACCTTCTACTGCTGAGAGGAGACTGGAACAGCAAGCGGTTTTGTACAGGAGTGGGGACCATGGGAAAGGTGGCTCATTTTAGAGCTCCTAGGACATTCCTGTTGTATGCTTAACTGCTTTGATAATTTTCAGACCTTCAGGCTGATATGCTCAGTGTTGATCATACTCATGCAAATAAAGATGGATAAATTATTGCTTAAAATATTCTGCTGGATTAGTTACGCTTGTAGGACTGGCAACAAAACAGCATATTCAAATAGTTTTTGGGTTTTAAACAGTCTGTTAAACAACATTACTGCATCACTAATGTGGGATTACACCTTTATTACATCTTACATGCGGTTCTAATATACTCATGACAGAGTGCTTCCACTGATGATGTGTGGATTTGTCTGTCATGAGGTCTTTTGTGGCACTCTACCAAATATATCCTCCCTGCTGCACGCATGCGATCCCAGGAATAGCTGCAGTAGTTGTTCTTGTAGGAGTAACCCAGGTTGGCAGCTAAGTTTTTTTCTATGTCATCAGCATTACAGCTGCTAATACTGAGCAGCTTTCGTCATTTATTTACTTTTTAAGAGATATATGAAGCGAGGAAAGTGAAACCATTCCTGTAAGAAAAGAAATGCAGAAACAGCAGCCTGTGCTGCTGGAAGGGCAAACTTAGAAAGAATCCAAGTTAAAGTGAGACTAAAAAATATAAACACGATTAGTTTTCTTTCTACAAAATGCATTTTCTTTGTCAATCTCTTTGTCTCAAATGACAATCAGAAGAGATTTCGCTTCTGAGAGCTCATGGTGCAGAAATTATTTTTCTTCCCGCTTACTTCAGACCCAAGACTGTTAACCAGAGAGCAACTGAAGACTGTAGGTGCTCTAGTGGCTTGCCACATACCCCAAAATACACATGCTCTTCTTCTTCTTCTTTTTTTTTTTTTTTCAAGATCTTTCCCAAAAGTTGTTTTGCAATTTTATCTTTCAAAAATTATCCTGTCATTAGAATAAAAAATGCTAAAAATAGGTGGAACCTTAATTAATTACCTAGTAATTTCATATTTCTAAAAAAATTTAAACATTTGCAGTCCTTCTCATTCTATAAAGAAACAGGTCTTGCTTGTCTTTTATATTTTGAAGGAGAGTTTACAACACCTTTTTGGTGAAAAAAAAGTCAAGAGGTGAAAAAATATACTCGGAGAAACAGAGTAGAATAAATTACTGGTATTTGCAAAAGACCAGAGTCCAAGGAAATTCTGTGCTATATAGGTACAGGTTGCATTAATGCAAAAGCATGAAGATATTTCCCTGACAATAACATGTAACCTACCTCAGGCAAGCTATCCCTTCAGAGGAGTCAGGTAGGTGACAAATAAATAACAAAAAAGTTATGAAGTCAGGTGGCTTAAGTTGCTTACAAAGTGCATGTTAATCCTACCAAATAAAGAGAAGCATTAGCAAAATTAAATTTGAATTGCTTGTTACATTATACTATGTGTAGTTAAACCTGGGCTTTACTACATTTTATATGCAGTATAAGTCTGTACATAATTTAATCATGGGATAAAACAGTTATATCTGTATTTAATTTAATTCACTGAATTTAATAAATACTCCTGTAGTGCTCATCATTGAAAATTATCATGACCATATGTCCTTCAAAGACAATTGAAGCAACATATCCTACTTATGCGGTGCTAATACCCTTCAGATAGGAAGCCATAAAATTGAATTGGAATAACAGTCTAGTCATTTGACAAATAAAAAACAATAAAACAGCACATCACACTAAACCTATAATCTTGTGTGTGAGAATATTGGTATTATCATGCTATCTTTGTCTTGTAAAGGTTTTAACATACAGTGACCTGGATTATTAAGTGCTTAACATGCCAAGATTTTGCATTTTACACCGTTTGAATATATGTGCACATTTACAATCTGTTATGGTATCATCTTTGCTCCCACTGACACACTCCATATTTGTATTTTTGGTACATAAATCTTTTTAGCTCAACGTTCAATTATAAGAGACTGTCTTGTTTTTTGCTTACAGAAGCAAGAATTACCATATTTTACATTGAGATAAAAACAGCAATTATTTTAATTGCATTCAGAACGTGAAAAAAATAATTGAGTTCATAAAGCAGGTCTGCAGTAATGGCCTGCTTCTTGCTGAAGCCAAAAGCAGTCTCTTCCTTTGGAACAGCTGAAAGCCTGACGCTATTCTGATGTAAGGAGTACATTTGATTTAAAAAAAAAAAAAAAAGAGGATCTGTAAGTTTCTGTAGCTCCCACCCCAATCTCTTAAGTGATCACAAGCTGCATGCTAATGATTCTCATGTGAGTGATTCTCCCTGATCTTTCCTCCCAAGGGCTTCTCCAGGGTCCTTATCACCACTGCCACCACTGGTGTTGGTTGCTCCTGATGGCTTTGGGGTGTTTGGGGCTGAAACAGATGATGGATCCCAGACCAGCCCCACCACAGTTGCCACCAAAAGTCCCTCTTCTCTTCTATACCATTCTTGCCTCTTTCTTTCTTTCTTCTTGTCTGATGGCCAGCTACTCCTGTGCAGAGCTGTGATAAAAAAGTCACAAAATTAAACTAGCCATCAATTTTAAGTCAATCCTTCAATACCTTTCTGCAGCATTCTCTTCTCTGTGTCACATTTGGCACAAAACTCGCTTCCACCTCCAAGTTAGCTGTACTAACCACACTTTTGGGCTTCTTACTGACCTTACGGAGTATTGAACCATCTACAGTGAAGGAATTGCACATAGTTCACATACTTAGAAAAACAGAATAGCATAACATAATGAAGGAGGTCCAAATTACTGGAAAGAGTAGAAAAAAAGATGCAAGGATGCCATACATGGCAGTAGACTATCTAATTATACAGAACACAATGATATGATTGAGAAAAGTTGCAGTCAACAGAAAACATCCAAAAGCCTGATTTAAGAGCAGCCTACCTTTCTGTGAGAAATATGCCACCCGTGAAAATATGGAATGGGAAAAGCCAAGCAGGAATCTCTTTCAGGAGAGTCCTCCCTGCCCCCATTTCTCCACGTCGTGCTGGGAGGGAGCGATGGCCGTGCTGCTGCGGGGCAGTGCCAGGCACGGGGAGCCCGTCCCTCACGCTCTCCACGGCGTGACAGCGAGCCCAAAACCTGGGGGCAGGCCTTCACAAAACGATCTGCCAGCTTTAGTGCCACCCAGAGCCGCTGAAACTGGCAGTGGCAAGCTGTGGTCGCCCTGCTGCTCCTTCCCACCAGCTGGGGAGGCGTGAGCAGAAGCGCCTCGGACGCAGCAAAGGACTGAAGGCAAGACCTTCGAAAAGCCCTGGATGCCTCCGTGGAGGGTTATGCTGCGAGACGCTGCACTGCACCAGCTCCATAAGCGCTGGCACTTGCAGCGATCTCTAATTCCATCTTTTAAAGGTCGGCACCCCAGGATGGTGCGTAGGGAGCATGGAGAGCTACCTGCCCAGCCCAGCAGTTTGGGTGCCACTGTGCCAGCCAGGTGTCCAAAAACCACGTGTTTCAGCAGCTAAATTAAGATATCGAGGACTCTACCCCTTTGTCTTTTATCCTGCCTGCTTTAGAATAGGCTGATTTATCTTATTTCAATAGTATATATCCTAATATCAGGATATTGATAGTTTAACACTGCAGAATTTAAATGTTTTCCAATGCATGTAAATTTAAAGTCCTCGGTGGTATTTGTTACATTCCTTCACCTCTTGGGAAGGGCTATAAAAATCTGCGTATGGAATCCAGCAAGAGTTTGGATTTTTCTTCATTTTTACAATATATTACATGTATTACAATAACTCATGTCAATGGTATATTTAAGCTCTTAATACAACTATTTAGAAGTAACATAAGGAAGATGTTTATCTACATTTTTCAGTGCAACTTACCGTCTTTTCAGGTTAATATCTTTGTGATTCATTTCTTTTCTCAATTCTTTTGCTTCAGAAAAGATTTTCCACCACTTGATTTGAGCAATTAAAACTTTGGCACGAAAGAGAGACCAGCTCTATAAATAAGATAATTTCTTATCATAATAACTCACTTCAATTTTTTTATTTTGTTCAGGCAGTCAGGATTTCCTGTTCATCACTTCTCTCTGTGTGCTGTGGCGAATGTTCTCCAGAGCCATGGGATCCATTCAGAGTCACAAGGTAAGGGCAGATTCCAGAAAGCTCAGATGTTTGCGGATCACCTAATCCTTATCAAGGTCTTTCTCCGACAAAAATTCAGAAAACAATATTGCCAATAAGCTATTGCTGTATTTTATAACTATTTTCAGTTACTCCTTCTCCTCTATTCTCCTCAAAAAAAATAAAATAATATATATATATAATATTTTGGATAGTTTTCTGTGTTCAGTACCCTTTATGGTGTTTGTTTGTTTGTTTGCTTCTTTCTTTGTTTGTTTTGTCACCAAGATATAGTTGGGTTGGTAATAAAGCTCAGATTTATTCCACATGTAGAGAACCAGGAACAACAAAAAAAAAAATCCTCCTTTTCTGTTAGTCAAAGAAAGAAATTAAGTGTGTTAAGAAATTAAGAGTAAGCCACTGGCTGAAACTGAGAGCTTCTGCTCTGGCTCTTCATTTTTGAGACGATTGCTGTAAGGGTCTTTCTCATGTCAACCACATCTGCTGGCCATTATTTCTTACGCTTCTGCAAGGTATTGTCACTGTGAAAGAGGCCTATTATATACTTAAGTATTTCCTGCCTGAGAAGTGGATTAAACCTTCTGTTAACTGCAGAGGTGCACGGAGATTCTGGAAATGTGCATTTTAAATCCTTCTTTTAAACATGATGTTCCTTCTTTCTTTCTTTCTTTTTCTTTCTTTCTTTCTTTCTTTCTTTCTTTCTTTCTTTCTTTCTTTCTTTCTTTCTTTCTTTATTTCTTTCTTTTTCTTCCTTCCTTCCTTCCTTCCTTCCTTCCTTCCTTCCTTCCTTTCTTCCTTTCTTTCTTCCTTTCTTTCGTTCTTTCTTTCGTTCTTCCTTCCTTCCTTCCTTCCTTCCTTCCTTCCTTCCTTCCTTCCTTCCTTCCTTCCTTCCTTCCTTCCTTCCTTCCTTTCCTTCTTTCCTTCTTTCTTTCCTTCTTTCTTTCTTTCTTTCTTTCTTTCTTTCTTTCTTTCTTTCTTTCTTTCTTTCTTTCTTTCTTTCTTTCTTTCTTTCTTTCTTTCTTTCTTTCTTTCCTTGTTTCTTTCCTTGTTTCTTTCCTTGTTTCTTTCTTTCCTTCTTCCTTTCTTTCCTTCTTCCTTTCTTCCTTTCTTCCTTTCTTTTCTCTGGCAATTAATTCAGTTTTCCGTCATATTTTCTGTTCACAAGCTTTGGTATTCAATGAACCGAGGTTTGTAATAATAGCAATCCTTCTGTTTGCTTGGTAAAACAAGCAACATCCTCACCTCTAGGATGTTCCTTTCCATCAGCAACTGATACAGGGTGTATGGAGTTCTTCCCCTGGGTGTTATAGAAGGGTATATTTTGTATGGAGGAAAGGAGTACCACAGAGACAGGACAGGACAGATTTGAAGTGATTAATCTGTTGTGGTTGATTTTGGATTTTGTTTCCTTGTATCCAAATTAATGGCAGAATGCCATTAATTTCCTCTGGGCGGAAACAGGTGCTATGAAACTGCCCCGGCGGAGTCACAGCACAGTTTTATTTCAGTGAAGAGGATGCTTTTCACACCGCCCTTCCCACAACGTGTGCAGTGAGATAGGGCCCTCGCCTCTTCCCGAATTCAGTGCGAGGAAGCCTCCAGACATCCCGGCAAGCTGATTTCGTGGGTTGGAGCAGAGCTGCGGAGGGGTGCCAGCCTTTCAGGAGCTGTGGGGCTGTTTTGGCTGCCCTGCTGGAGCCACCCAGCTGGCGCTGCATGATTCTTTGCAGGGTCACAGAAGGACTCAAATTCATTTGCAGTCTGTGTTCTCAGGCTAAAATACTGCCTATGTACAGAGATATCTCCTTAAGGGCCTTTTAGCCTCTTACATACTCAGCACTTGCTTTTGACATATGTTTGTAAAAAATCTCAGTCGTTTTCTATTTGCAGAAGCATCAGCAAAAAGGAGAGGACTGCGTTTTGTCTTTTGCGCCTTGACATGATCGGTCCTGTGATGTATCCTGCACATCCACGCTGCGTAACACAAGCAAAACACCAGATGATCTCACTGATACAGAGGGCTGTCAAATCCGACCACCAACGCCGAGCCCCGTTTGCACCTAATCTTGCCCTGCACCTCCTGGTGCTGACAAGGAGCTGTGCATGCACGGCCTGTCCCTTGCGCCCCACCAGCATCCCCACGTGCAACACTTCACACGGAAACAGCAGCCTTTGCTGGTTCTCGGACACCCACCTCACTCACACTGGCTGTGGCCTGCATTTCCCTGGCCCACCTGGAAATGGAGGTGACGGTGGGCGTGCTTTTGGCACCACCATGACCGGCAGAACAGAAACGTCGCCTGTGGCATCTCGCACAGCCCTCCGTGATGTTTCTGTTGGGGAGCTGTCTGCAGTTGTGCTAGCGTGCTCCCTGAGTCGCTCAAATCATCCACCTGTGGTCGCATGTTTCACTCGGAGAAATGGCTCACGCGTTCCCCTCGAAGGACGCCCCACTCCAACGGAGTTTTCCCCGGCAGAGGTCAAACACAGCACTTATCAGAGGCCTCAGACAGAGCCGCAAGGACTGCCAGAAACGGGGGCCAAGCCCCCCCCCCCCCCGTGGAGGGGCAGGGTGGGAGGGCAGCACGGGAGGATTCACCACCAGCGTGCCCCGCCGCGGCTCCTCTCCCACCAGGCCGGAGAGCTGCAGCCCCGCAGGCCCCGCCACGCTTCCTGGGCAAGAACAAGAGACCGTCGCTCCAGCAGGGCGGTGTGGCTGGGCACACAGGAAACACCCAGCTGCCAACCCTCAGCTCGCTGCCTCCTCGGAACAGGAACCGGGGTTTCCCGGAGACAAGGGCAAACACAGCGCGGCCACCGCCGGGCCCGGGAGGGAGCTGCTGACCCCTCTGCCCGGCAGCAACATGCTACGCAGGCAAGTTTGTGCGCCACGCAGGCCTAATTTCAGCGTAGAGCACCCTGCCCGCTCCCAGGGGACAGGTGCCCTGAGGACGCGGTGGTGGGCCCGTCTGTGGTTTTGCTTTCTGCTCCCCTGAGCTGCCCCGCGAAGTTGCAGACCGGCTGCTGGCTGTCGGGGGAGGTCGTTGGGAGGCATTCGGGTGTTCGTAGCACCCTGGTTTCCTTGGCAATTGCTGCTGGAACTCTGCCCACGTGGGATTAGGATTTGCGTGACTAACCGTGAAGCTTCGAAAGGAAAAGGGAGGAAAAAATACCGGTTTCATCCTACGGGGTGATCCCTCCGTAGTGTTCAGTCCATGGTTTTCCTGAGACTCTTGGTCGCTGCTGCCAGAGGGGAGAACTCGGTGCTGCTGTGTACGTATGCAGGAAGACCCGCGCTGCAGCTCTGCGGGTGTCTGTACATTTAAAACCCTTTTTGGAAGCGAGAACTTGCACACTAAAAGTGCTGCTGCCTAAGCAGGTACTACACACGCAGTACTGACTCAGACTTCAGAATTACAGAGGCCTTTTACTACTTCTTTTCACATGGAGCTGTAACAGTGCACGCTATCAACCTTAATTTATGCATTCATAATTCATGACACAGCGCAAATAGTGCCCTACAGATAGACAGAGTGTGTTACAGTTATTTACTTGGATTTCTCATTAGCAACATCGGGAAAATGTTTATTATTCAATCTCAATCTCATTATACAGTTATATATGTTGTTACAGTATCGACAACACTGTTTGACATTTTTGGACCAAAATGTTGGTTTTGATAACACTGATGCGAGCATGGTGATTTTGAGAAGGTTGTGTCTGCATCTCTGAGAACCAGATTTCTTCCCGGTATATGTGATTTTTGGCTATGATTATTTATCAGCTTTGCCAGTCTGGACATTCTCCTCTTTGACGTGCCTTACTGGATGTCGGCCAGCATGTTTTGCCATGTTTACACTGCCTAATAAAACCTTCCACTGCTGCTCTTCAAAAGCAAATGTTTCTGCTGGATTGGCAGCCCTGGGATGCAGGGGCCTCGCTGTTTATTTTCACAGTGGGTACTGCCTGGAAAGCTGCGCTTGTTCCTCGCTGGGTGATCATCCCTGCTGGCAACCCCAGCCAGCCAAAAGCAAAGATTTTTCCTACTGGATTTGAAATTTCCCTGGGAAATCAGCCCCAGTTCCACACAGTGGTGGGTTGGGCAGTGCTCATTAAGGCTTAGGAAAAAACGTCAACACAAACAGTGTCCTGCTCTGAGAATTGTCCAGAACAGGTCGTGGGCCTGCTGAAAGCCCACCCAAAACTGCTGAACCCACCACTTGAGCGCCAGCCTTTGGCCGAAGGGTGGTCTTGGTGCTCCAGGAGGTGGGCAGAGGCGCAGAGCAGCTGGTATGCCAGCCCACGGCACGACCATCTCCTGGTGCTCTCTGTACATGATTGCCCAAATCCAGACACTAAGCATACTCTGAGCCTTTGCTTTGCCTATCCTTTTTGGTTATCCTTATTTGCATCTTCATTTTGAGAGGCTTTTCAAAGGTTTGGTGGCTCCTCTGAGCACGTCCGTACCTTCTGAGCGTGCCTGCATCCAGAGTAAGGGAGTCTCTGCCTCCAGAGCACCCAGGAGGATGCTCCACGAGGGAAGAGGGATGCCCTGCAGAGGGCTAAACGCAGACCTTTCTGCAAGCATCTCTCACTCGGTGCTAAAACTGTCGCAGCTCGGTGACGGGAAGGGGATTTGCGAGTGCAGTTGTGACACAGAAAATAAGACCTGCGGTCACATTTCTGAGGAGGTGATGCAAAGTATTTGCAAACTATGCCGTCCTCAAGATCAGGCAGAGCCATGCAGCTTCTTCCGACTGGCAGAGCCAGCCAGTCAAAATGCTTGCAAATATTAGTTACATTTCTACCTTTGCCTTTGCAAACGAGACTGAAAAATGGGGAAAGTACTTGCAGTTACAGAGTTTTGTGCTAGCTGAATCCACGTACTGCACCATATCGCAGACCGATTTTTCCCAAGGGACTTAAGGTTTTGAAATGCCCTCTATCCATTTGATATTTTCACTTCTAGAGAGTTATGTATGTATGTGTCACCAGCCTGCTGCGGTGATAAGAGCATGAGGGGAACTGTACCACTAACAGTCAGATTTTGCATGTGGTGGAGAGGCAAGGTTCTGGCTCCCGCTTTTGAGATTTGACCCCATGCCAAAACGTAGGTCAGGACCGACTCCTGAAGGTTGTGTCCTACGTTTAGCTCCTGGAAGAACTACTTGATGACACGTGTCGTATGGAAAGTCCACCCAGATGAAAGCCCTCGGGTTTTTACAACCCAGGGAGGCTGAAGTAATCAAGCTAAGGAATGAACCCAGAGGGCAGCCGAGGAGGCAGAGCTGAATCCTCCCGTCTGGATGCTCACGTCCAGCACAGCTGCAGCACCCGTGCTGCCTGCAGAAAGCGGAGCACCGCACGGTCTTGCAAAGCGCTACCCCCAGCATCCTCTGTGTCCTCCCACTAGCTTTGCTGGGCCATGGGAAGCACCACACCACCACACCGCTGCCTGCACGGCCAGAGCACAGCTTTCAGCCCCACGGCATTGGTCACGACGTGGGTGATTTTCCCAGAAAGTACACGCTAGTGCTAGCTTTCCCTGCTGCTGCATAGCGTGCACTGAACAGTGCTGGGCAGCACGCTCAGCAAGTCCACACGGAGCTCCACGAGGCATGACAGCCTGACCGCTGTCTCGGATATGGGAAAAACCAGCTATTGTTCCAGCCTGGTTTACATAAATATTCAGGAGGCAGATCTGGGCACAGCAGTGCTCTGAAGGAGCCATTTGCTGAACTCCTTAGATCTTTGTCATGGCTTAAAAACCTCCTGTCCAACAGATGTTATCAAGGAACTGCTAATAAGAGCATCAGGATCGTTTCACTCATGACAGAAGCAATTAGGCAATGCTGACAAATCATTGCTGGTGATGTTCTGCAAAACATTCGTTATTGGCTTTAGCGAGGAACGTGCCTGGGGTTAATTTCATCAAATACTTCACACTCACCTGCATTTCTGGCTGCCCACCCTTTGCCCTGTTTCCCAGATAGTGCCTCTGGAGAAGCAATGTTGAGGAGCTGGTGACTGACCCCAGAGCCACCAGTCGTATTTTGGGATGGCCTGAAGCCTTTGGGAGCACTATGGTGAGGGGTGGATGGGCTCCCTGGGGGGTCTCACACCTTTGCTCTGCTGCTGCTGCAACCCGTCTGCTAGTGCCACAGCCTTGTGTGCTGGAAAGCCATCAGTACGGCCACGTGTGTTACCCAAATTATAGCCACATTGAGCTGCCTTCATAATAACACATTCCACATTATTTCGCTGTACTTTTTATTTTGTGAGGAATTGTAGGCATCTCGGTTGCACGTTGGTTATTTAAGAGGCTGCCTATTCAACAGCTATGCAATTACATGCCGGTTTTATAGTCTCATTTCTCTTCGTGCAGACGGTTTAACAATGATTTATTTGATCAGCAGTAGCAATGAGGTAAGTGCTCTGTAATACATAAAATACAAATCAGCTAATAATTCATGGGGTTTATAAATATATAATAATTAAAAATAAACTACTTGACAAATTTGTCCTCAGCTTGTCTGTAGCTACAAGGGGTAATAATTTTAGAAGAGGGACCTTAAATTCAGCATTCTGGGACATACATCACTAATTCCATCCATACTTATAGAGATACCAGGAGATGAGTCACATCACCGATCGTTTTGTTCAGCAGGTTGCTCAAAGGACAACACAAATAAATTCAACTTACCATCTCGCAGTGTTCGTTGACTCCCGGGTTAGAGTCCCTTGCAGGGTAACCTTGGTTATCACACCATAACTATGAAATACGAGGCCGCACTGCCTTGTGCAGGGAAGGCGTGTGGGAAGGAGTGCCGCTCAGCGCAGAAGAGCATTTGTGTCAGGCAGCTGATGGCAAGGAAGACAACTGCTATTAAGAGCTGAGTGATTTGTGCTGAGTATTATCAGCCTCTGCAGCCTAGTAATGTGCTTCCTCAGGTCCTCTGAGGCTCCCCTGGAGCTCCACATTGTGGTTAGGGATGGCAGCAGCCTCTCCACACCCTCGTGGCTCCCCACCCATGCTACAGATGGGTTTCAGACCCCGTTGCGAAGCAGTGCTCCTTCCTGAGCTGCCCATCCTGCCCGCCTCCGGGCCCTGCTCTGCTCCTGGCTGGAAGTGGCTGGGGGTAGCCTCAGGGTGCAGAACCTTTCCCTAACCCCCAGCCTGACCCTCCCCTGTCCCAGCTCCATGCCGTGCCCTCGGGTCCTGTCGCTGTCCCCAGAGAGCAGGGATCAGTTGTGGTTAGACTGACACATCCTCTCTTTGTTTGGCACCGCGTGGCTTCTGCACAAGAAATAACACAAGCCCATATCTCAAAATGCGGGACATAAAGCTGGCAAGAATTATTCTTAAGATTTTGACACCTTTTTTTTTTTTTTTCTTCCTCCTTGCTTTATTGGCCAATGCATGATGCTGTAAGCTATTAGCTTTAATGACTCTTCCATCAGGTCATCCATCTCAGGGCAGTGGGATCTCGCAGCTCACTGGGCTCCCTCCCACCGGACTCTGTCTGGAGCCGCTGCAAGCACAGAAGATGCTGTGGCTAATTCCTGCTGGTAGGAGAAGACAGACACTCAGAGACACAGGACCAGCATTGAGCTTTTTGGCATATAAATTTTCTCCCCTGCAGAAGAATGGGAAATGTTTATATTAACTGAGCTAGCAGGGAACTAGTAAAGATTCAGATCAGTGTACTGCAACAACAGCTGCATATAATTTGTGGTGTTACACAGTAAATTTCTGCAGGCTTTGGAAGGCTCTTTCAAGAGCTGTGTTAAAAAAAGTCTCAAAAAAAAAAAAAAAGAGTTATGTCTGGCCAGATTTATTGTGTGTTTCAGACAGTTCTTAAATCTGGCCTTGGCGTTTTCTAGCAGAGGTTTTGCACAACAGGTACCATCCCTGATTGTCAGAGGGGATGGAAGAACATACTGCTGGGCTGGTGGAAGGGAAGGGGTCCCTGTGACACAACACAGAGGGCAGAGTGACCTACACCAGAAGTACACGCTGCTCTTACCCTCAGCAGGTGAAAATTTTCAGGATGCATGGCCAATGGCAAAGAGCCCATCAGCTATTATTGAAACTCCTGCTTGGATACAGGTTTCCAAAAGCCAAACAGAGGAGATAATTTACGAAATACCCACCTGCGTGCAACAACCCCAGTTGGAAAGGAGCCATTTTTCAGCTGTGCAGAACGCCTTTGCTTCCTCATTCCTGTCCTGAGGCTCCCCTTCCATCGGCGAGCATCATGCTGCATTTTGGCTCGCTGGGGAGGATGCACTCACCGTGGGTTTTTTGTTCAGATCCAGACATATTTTCTCCAAAGTCCCTGTCAGACAGGAGCCAATTCTCTCTGAGCCACAGCCTTCGTAGCTCTCTGATGAACGTGAGAGAAACGAGGATGGATTGGCTCCTACCAAGAACGTTGCAGGTTCATGCGACTTGAAGGCGCACGTTGATGAGTTGCGGCCATGAAGTGCCATTGTGGCAGATTGATTATTTTTAATATATTTTTTTTCCAGAACTGAGGAGATTACTTTAAGCAATGGCAAATTGATTAACTGCCCATGATGTCACATTTATAATGTTCCTCCTCTGCATTTTCATGGTATTTTCTTGCTTCCTCTTTCACTCTGAAGGCCACTGGCTTAAACTTGGCTTCCCAAAGTTAAATCTGCAGCTGTACCATCAGAGAAGTCTGTTAGGTAATGTCCATTGTCTCACTAAAAAAACAATGAACTTATGCTAGCAGCACAATACTCTCCTTTATTTATTTTTTCTTAATAAAGCCACTCTCAGTAGTAACAAGAAGAAACAAAGAAAATCCAGGAAATATAGCATCGAGAAGTATTTGCCTTACTTGAATAATTTCCTTCCTGATGTGCAATGCTTCCCTGAAAAAAAGTGCCTCTGCACTGCCTTTGCTTTCCGATAAAAATGAAGTATGAGAAGTTGGTCTTCCTTCCTTTAATAATTTTTGAATTCCTTGGACATTTCAGACAGATTTGAGGTGGCTTAGAGGTCAGAATTCCCAGCAAGAGAATCAGTAGACATGTAGAGCTGCAAATAATTGCCACTGCTGGCAATACCTGGGTGCTTACGGCCACTAGCCTTATGCTTTCGCACTTTACCTGAAAGTGCAGTGCTCACCTTGTTCCTGAGCTCCAGGGGATGTTCTCTGCCTGCAGAAAGTGTCCTGACACCTGTGGGAGCAACCGGTGCAAGTGCTTCCAGGGTATGCAGTCCTCGGGATCTGAGAACCTTGGCTTCTCCACTCAGGCGTTAATTAGGATTGATAATAATAATAATTGACATGTTCGGAGCAGTAGCTCACAGGGCTCATTTACAGCAGACAGCTCTCCTGAGGGAGATCGTTAATAAATCAAAGTGCCTTGGGCCTCCTAAATCCATGCTGGCTCTACTAAAGCAAAACAAAAGCACAGCTAAAATTTTTATTTTAAGTTACAAGGCCAACAAAGTTCTTAGCAGAAGTTAACTTTTGTAAATTATGGATCTAAATCTCTGGTCAATCTGGCCACACTGACAGAGCATTGAGGGTGTTTTATTGCCCTTGTTACGTGTACGAGCATTCGAATCATGCGATGACATATGATGGTCGAAGTCTCATAACAACAAGGAAGGTATTTATGGGTGGTGACATGACGTAGCTGCCCCTGTGCACCCAGATGACAGAAGCACTTGCAGCTGGTGCCAGCCTGCTTGGGGTGGGACAGAGCGACCCTTTCCCTCTCCCTCTCCCTCTCCCTCTCCCTCTCCCTCTCCCTCTCCCTCTCCCTCTCCCTCTCCCTCTCCCTCTCCCTCTCCCTCTCCCTCTCCCTCTCCCTTTCCCTTTCCCTTTCCCTTTCCCTTTCATGTTTTGTAACAAACATGATACTTTTCAAAAACGAAGGGAAAAACACCTTATGTACACTTTTTATTTTCACCCAGTGACTTCTGCTGTCATAGTAGAAGAGAACACACACAGCTTCAGCTGGACATTTTGGTTTTTAGAGCTTTTATCAAGAGGAGATATAAATTAAATGTTCAGCTCTGTTTTGTGCTTCATGGTTGCCAACGGTTATGTGTATTTTAAAGTCTTAATTGTGCAGACAAATGTAAAGCAGCTCCTGATACACAGAGACATAAGCCAGCTGCAGAGCATCATTGCAGCCCATATGGCTGTAAAATATTTTGCAGAGTATCCTTGGGCACACTTCAGTCATTAAACTGTCATCTTTGCGTTTTGTTTATTGATTGAGTAAGGCAGCTGAACTCTTTTCCCCTTCCCTTTTAAAGATTATTTTTACATTGGAATTTTTATTTATGTCAGTCTAAAAGCAGTGATCAACAGAAAACCTGTAGGATTATTCCAGTGGCGGGTTGGGGGGGGGGGGGGGGGGGGGTGATCTATGAGATCTGTGAGGTCCCTTCCAACCCAAACCATCCTCTGATTCTGTGATTTCTTTCCCAACTGGCTAACTGGGTATTTTTTCTTCATCATTAAGCTAAGGGTTTTAGCTAAATTTTATGACATAGGAGTATTTCACACAACACTGAAAGCATAAAAAATATACCATCGGGTTAAATTTAGACATAAAACAAACTTCACTTTCTGTATAACATGCAAACCTGAGGTTCTACAGTAATTAAATTTCTCTGGCCTTTTACACAGGAGTAGCCAGTGGCTCCAGTTTCCCTTGAGCTCCAGACTGTTCCTATCTGCATGAAGCTTCGTTCTGTACCTGCCAGTTCCAGATCCACGCAACATCCTTCCTCTCCCCCTCTCTTCTATATTTATATGCAGTTTCACTGGGTATATTTGAGCCCAGGATTCATTCCCCTGGGTTCTGGTGGGTGGATGGGGAACAGATAGCTGCAAGAAAACCATTAGGCGTGCAGACTTCTTTCCAGCGGGTAGGTGTCAGCAATGCAAGGGAAAACAAAACCCAGGCACTTGGTGCAAGCTCTGCCTGCCCACTCCCGGCCGGCGCACGTTTTGGAGACTGCTCTGCTCCAGCTGAGTCTGCCGGGCTGCTTCCAAGGGTGGTCACCGGTTGTGTTCGTTTTTGCCTTAGTTTAAAATGGAGGAAGAAGAGGTTAAAATGAGGATCTCAGTGATGATATGCTATGGAAGCACTGTGAATCCTCAAGCTCATGGGACCTCTCAGTCACCCTTCCTTCCCCTACCTTGCACAACATATCCCAGTCACTAACTTCTCACCAGGAACTTTCTCTTCTAATCTAGCTTTATGAAGGCTGTGCCACTGTCCTCACCGAAAAAAAAATGAATCCAGGTCCTCAGGCTATGTTTTTTTACCTAAAAGCTGCCAAACATGGGGTTTCTGGTGTTTGCAGGAGAGACGTGTCCCCTGCTCCCGGCCCCGGAGACAAGACGCGGCGGCTGGAGGAGTGGATCTCCAGCCAGGAGAGGACCACAGCCTTCCTCCTCCACCAGGTCTTCCGAGTCAAGGACAACATCGTCTCCTACCTCCAGGAGAGCTCGGGTTATCAGCACAGGGAGACTGCTGCCCGGCAGCTGCTGGAAAACCACGTCCAGACCATTGCAGGCATGGTTCAGAAGCTCAGCCAGGACATAGAGGTAACACATGCTGAGGACAATTCCCCTGCTAACGCTAGGGAAAACGCTAGCTTCTGCTCATCTGGCTCCATGGGCAGGAAAGTCCTTAACACGAGCACTGTGTTTTAGGGAAATTCTGATTTTTTTCACATAGTGGCACTTGCAGTTCCTGGTGAAAACAGAAGGGAGAGGAGTAGGGAAAATAAAAAACGTAATTGGAAAGTAAAGCAAAATAATGAGCAGATTAATGAGTTTTGGGGTTGCTTTCTTCTAACTGAAAGGTTCAGATTCCATTTGTTTTCTGTTTTGTTTGAGTGTGGGAGATTGAATTCAAGAGAAATGAGTAAACTACATTTTCATCTAACATATAATACGAAGGCTCAAATTTCATTTTACTTAGTTTTCTAGCTGCAGATGTTCTACTTTACATAAATTATGTATGCAAACAAAATCAGTTGTTGAAACTTTTCACAAAGCTCAGTTAAAACTGAGGTGAATGATCAGGTCACACTTTGAACTGACTGACAGTTCTGTACTGGAAGTGCATGGGATGATATATTTATTTATTTGTTTATTTATTCTGACTAAAGATCTTTGATTATTTGTTGTTATTTGACAAATTTATATATGAAATTTACCAACACCTTTTGGCTTTTCTTCTTAGACAAAGGTGTACAGGACAAAAATATAGTGAAATAGACTTCTCAAGAGGATTTTTTTTTATCCTTTGAAGTGTTAAATGTCCTCCAAATGCCAGTAAATTCAAAATTTTGTTTTTCATGTACTTGCTGAACTATTTGACATGTAGTGCATTTGTCTTATCAAATATGAAATCTTGGCTCACCTGAGATCACGACTGTTTTATGAGAAAATCACCCAAGTTGTTATCAGCTTTCTAAGTCTAATCATTTTCCTTGGTTGTAAATCACTATTTTTTAGGTCCTAATCTCAGGTGCATGTTTGCTTTGTATGTGAAGATTTGTTGTGAGGCTGTGAGGATTTATTTGTTGAGTGTAAAGCACAGAAAGCAGCTTGGTGAGACCTGTCAGTCAAAGCCACCAGAGGATCAGTACAATTTGGGAGAACTGCTCCTGGCATATAGCAAATTAGAGCGGTTGAGCAATGACCATTTCTCAAGCATTGTGAAAAAAAAAAAAAAACACAAGGGGATCCAACAGGAAATGTGACTGACATACTCCAAGTCTTCCTGCAAGCAGGAAGAATATCCTTCAGAAAAGGATATTCTGCTCTGGGGGAGACTCTGGCATGCTGCTGCCGCAGGAGTGAAGCTGAAGGTGGGGAAACGCATCCCTCTGCCACAGCTGGAAGAGGCTGCTGCTGCATCAAAGTAATTAGTGGAAAATGGCCACAACCTTAACGAATTCGGTGTTCATGATCCTCTGACTGGAGGTGGTGGTAGGGTGTGGGGTGGCAGCTCTGCCGTGAGCAGCAGGCGTGCTGCACTACGCCAAAGCGTCAGCTCCAGGCCTCTCCTCTCCACCCGAGAAGTAAAACCAGGGCATTTGGGGCATCGCTCCCTCCCTCAGCTTTCTGTCTGAAAAAGGTGATGGTAGCTCACAGAGACTGTCTGAAGTTAGTTCTTGTGGCACACGTAGATCCTTCGGGGCAGTCTCTCCTTCTGCCTTCAGACCAGACATTATCGCTGCACAGTAAATCTGGCACCAGGCCGCAAGACAGGCCTGGATGAGACACTGAGCAGCAGCCGACCTGCGTGCACATTTGGGGCTAGACGGGTGTGTTTTCAGTGTTTTTTACAGCAGGCCCATGTCCTATGGGCCAGTGTTCTGTGCCAGACAGTGTGTTTGGGGATGTTTCCTCAGGCAAGCCGAATGAGGAGCGTCAGGGAGGAGACCGGCATTTGCGCGTCTGTGGCATGGGTGGGAGGGCTCTGTTTGACGCTCTGTTTCATGTCTGACCCTTATTTTAAAAATAAATAAATAAATAAAAACCTAATGTAGAAAACCCATAGTGCATTAAAGATCTTGAATCTACAGGTTTTGGAGAGGCAAATAAGAACAAGGGATGGTGCCACAGCGCAAACTAATTTTGCTGTTCAGAACCTGGACCATAAATACATCCAGAGTCTTGGAGACCTGCGTGGAAGAGTGGTAAGGTAAGGAATAAACAACAGCCCCCTTTTTCATCTCTGTTAGTCAGCTTCTGCAAAATAAGTTCAGAGCAGGCGTGAATGTACTTTGCACTCATTTTATATCTCCATTTTAGGGCCAGATCTGTCCTGTGCACTCTCCATGTTAGTAAAATTATCAAGCCAGGGAGGGAAAATAACGATGTTGTCCTGTCTCATTCTTCACCACACACTTAACACTGTGGAGAATTTATCCTTCCCCAGTCTGGCTGGACTTCAGCCGTTGTAGTTGAAGCCTTCCTGTTGTTTCACTAGGATGTGATGTAGGGTTCTTCACCTCTTCTCTTGGAACGTGGGGCTTTGTGAGCAAACCTGATTTCTTCCTTTGAAGGTGGACTTCCATGGGGCATTTAAATAATATGATTAAAACAATGAGAAAACAAAACTCTGCTGTGTCATGTCAAGGGAATACATGGGTTAGGAGCTCTCTAAACTAATATATTGGAAAAAGTTGCCTTTAAGGAAGAAAGCCCCTTGAACCAGCATGTTTCTAATGTTTGTTTGTTTGTTTTCCCAGAGGCCAGTGATATGCTTTTCATATAAAATCACTACTGCTGATATTTGTAGATAACACCAAATCATCAGTTATCAGAGAATGTCCTGGATTAGGGACCGTGGCGGCTGGTTTATAAATAATGTGTTTTATAAACCCATTGAGGGAGTGCTCCACTCGTGAATGCTCCCTGAAAAGTTTGGGGAATGTGGTAGGTATATAACTGACTGTGAGTTCTCACAGTGATGCAGTATCAGAAATGCCAGGAATATGGTCTTGGACCAGAGATCAATAGGGAGATTTTGATAGCTCTGTGCTTGGCACAGAGATTGGTACTAGAATACTGCACTGGGTCCAGAGTTCTCTTTCTGAAGTGAAAACTTGATGCGGTGTAAAGAAGAACCAGGAATGTGATGGTGGGATGAGGAAAATTTCCAGCCAAGAGAAGTACACATCTATGTATAGTTTCTAAAAACGAAATCCAGAGATGTCTTCATTTCCATGTATAGCTACCGGGAGAAAGAGAAAAAAATCATAGGGTGCTGAAAGACTCCAAAACTGATGAAGAAAGGCTCAAGAATCCAAAACTAGAAGCTGAAGCCAATACATCCACAGTTGGCAGGAAAAAAAAAATAAAAAAAAAAAAATGTTTTTTTTTAACCTTGTGTCTGATTAGCATTGGAAGGAAGTAGGAGGAGATCCTGCAAGATTTTCTTTCTCTTGCTGTTCTCAGATTCGGATGGGCAGACTTTCCAGACGATATGCTTTCGGCACAGTCGTAATATTCAGTGAGTGATGTGTCTCACTACTCTTTCCCAGCATTTCCCTTATTGCTCTTGCCAGGTGCACTGAGGCTCACTCCCATTTTCTGTGCTGGATCACTGGCCTGCAGCAGAAAAAACGAACACATGAAGGGAGAGCAGGAAAAAAAAATGAAAAAAAATCTGGAGAGACAAAAAAAAAAAAAAAGTTGGCCCACTTCCACTTGCACAAAGAAAAAATCCAACAAGGAGGTGGAGCTCCTCTGGGGACCCACAGCATCGCCCTCCATGAGCTGCCTTCCTCGGCCCTCCCTGTCCACATGCAGCCCTCACCACAGGACAGGAGCTGCTGCTATGTGGGCAGCGGTTTTGGACTGCTGTTTGGTGCAGGGCAGGATCCCAAAAGGCACAGATGGAACCACGTGTTAAGATTAGCATGAAGTCAACAGCATCATCATCTTTTTAGTATGGAAGCTAAGTCTTAAGGTCCCATTTACGTTTATACGGTATATGTGGGTTCTTCATGTTTCTTCGATCTTCAGTCAGGATAAGCAATTGCTGTGTATAGCAAGTAGAGCCCAGAGTGGCTAGAGGCATAAGGTGCATATTTCACATTTTTTGAATTAATAGAAATCTTCCCAATGCAAACTTGCAATGACTGTTTTCCTATTGATTTGCAGCCTAACCTTAATCCAAGAGTATCTGGGATGAAATAAAGCTTACTGGACCGATGCTCTTTCTCACGGCAGATGATTCTTCCCCGTTTTCTGCCACATGTAAAGGATTAATGTGGATTAGCTCTTATAATTCAATTTGTGTCACTCTTTTCTCCCTCTCTGTCTTTCCCTGAAAGACAGACAAAGACCTCTTGCCAAATACTAGGGCAGTTGTCCATTGACTCTGAGACATTCTGACTACATTTCCACACCATGTAAACATTGATGTGTCAAATAGCTGTGACTGAAAAAAACAGCCTTCAACATCATCAGCTAACATCTCAAACCAGCTATATTTTTTATTTGTGTTTAAATTCGTAAAATATATTGAAACAATAATTCCTTTGGGAATGGGATCATGTATTAGAGCGACAAAAATAAGGTAATCAACTGAAAAAAGAAAGCACCACTTCTTATAAATATTGACTGCTTAAAAACACTGGCTCCTCTCTTCAGTCTCACCAACAAATGACTGAATAAACATTGCACTTTACACAGACATTTACATTATACTTCCTTTTTCTTGTGGACTTTTCTGTTACTCAAAGGAAAAGTCCAGCTTAGTACTAGATTGGTGCATTCCCATGAAGTTAGTTGACCCTTCAGAATACGCAATACTTTGCCAAATAAAATACTCCAACATATACTGCTCCTTCCATGACTGTGAAGAGTAAAGCTCCTTGAATCTATAGCAGGCAGCTGTATTCCTGCCTATAATTAAATCCTTTGGTACAACCATTAGAGGCTTTTAAGACTTTATTCTTTTTAATTCATGCGCAAATCTCAAAGGAGCGCTTTTCTACACCTTTCCCAATCTGTCCTGCTCCTCCTTGCACACTTCCCAGCTTCCATTTCTGTGCCTGGAAAACTGGGACCTCACTGCAAGCTGCCGCACATCTCCGACATGAACCGTGGCTTAGAGCAGGATTTAAGCAAGTCCTGGGGAACCCCATTCACTGCAGGACTCAATCCACCAAACCACAGCAAGGCACAGGGCTATGCCACGCACAGCACGGACACAGTGCGTGGGGAGATGAGGTCTGGTGGCCACACTTCCAACGGGGTCCCCGCTGCTCCAGCCCTGGCGCATTAATCCCACGCTGCATCTCCAGGGCAGCCTCGTTCCGTCTGTGCGTGTACAAAGCCTCTGTTGTCTGCAGAAGCTTCTTCGATTTGCTTGATGTGAAGGCACTGTAGGCGTATCACAATATCTCAGCATCATCAGGAAATGGCAGAAAGCCGGTCTTATTTGAACCGCCGCAATTTCTCTTGACACCCTTTACCTGCCAACAGCACTGGCTTTATTCTGTGAATTATCCTCTTTGGAGGATAATTTTTCTGGCATTTTAAAACTTTGTTGTTTTTGTTATTCAATTTCTATTCCTTTTTTTTCTGTTAAGAGGTGCAGTGCTTCATGTAGTGCACACGCTGAATCGATTAGGATATTTGTTGAGATAATCTTGTTTCTAATGCTGCTCACAGTGGAGCTTGCTCCTGGGGGGCAGATGTGCAGGGGGGGGGGCTCTGTCACTCCTCTCCTCCCAGAGGAGTGGTGCAGAAGCACAAGGCTGCATCTTCTTGCTCAATTTGAATATTTTTACAATGTTATGTGAATATTTACAAATAAGCTAACAAAAATAATCTTCCTCCTGTGGGGAAAAAAAAAAGTATATATGTAAATATGTATGTATACATTGTACATACGCAATGTGTAAAGGTGCAATGAAGACAGAAGCTGAAAAGGGAAGATCACTGAATTTTAGTCACTTGGCTATTAATCAGCGCTGTCACTCTCAAATCCTTTATTTGTCCACTTCACATGCGACAAGATATTTTGGTGAATGCACCTGGAGGAGTTTAAATACAAAGTGACAAATGCTTCCTATAAAACAGAAAGGTTTTTGCCTGTAGTGGCTCCCAAACTGATCTTCCCCAACGCTGTCTGTTCTCACGTGTCTCCATGCAGATCTCTTGTCTGTGATTGCAGATGCGAGGCAAGTATCGCAAAGCTATCAGGAGACATCAGCATTATCAGGCACGAGGTCCAGAAGATCGATAAGGAGATTTACAGCCTTCACTCTACCCTCAAGTATTCTGTGAGCGGCTTTGAGAAGATGGTGAGTGCAGAAGCCCACGGTGAAATACCAGAGGAGCGGTGACTATTGGTATACAGAGAGCTTCCTCTCCTCCTCTGCTGACCAACGTTAACAACGGATACAGTGTTTATATGACAGGATTATTATTTTTTTTAAAAATACAGATTAAGTAGCCTTTTTAATAGATGTAGACTAATAACAGATAATACAAATATTATAGGACTTGGGATACTCAGATTATTAACGACCCTTTACAGTTTCTCAACATAATTTACATGACCCTTGAAAAAAAGCACAACCCTGCTTTAAGTGCACCTGGAAAGTTCATTTGGTTTTCCTTCAGTTTTAAGGTGGTGGCAGGAAGCCATCTAACCAGCATCTCCAATTCCATGTGAATGTTGGCAGTATCACAAAAGCTTTTGAAAATACAACGCTGAATTTTATTTTATTTTATTTTATTTTATTTTATTTTATTTTATTTTATTTTATTTTATTTTATTTTATTTATTTTATTTTATTTATTTTATTTTATTTTATTTTTATTTCTTTTTCTCCATAGAAAGCATAAGCCAACAACAAATAACAGTTGTTACTGCATACAGTTCCTCTGAACTGGTCTCTTCTTGTGACAGGTTCTCTGCACCCAGTAGCAGTTTTAGATCCTCTGACAGGATCAGGAGCATTAGCAATAAAATCTCACAAGAGTCCAACTTCACTGGGAGGTTTGGCTTTCTGAGCATGCAGCATGACACACTCCCCTGCTCCTGCTCCAAACTAAATGTTGTCTGTGCCCACTGGGGCTGGGCCTGGGAGCAGGTATGGGACATTCAGAGTCTCATGCACTTGGTATCCAGTATAAAGTCATTATCATATTTTGATTTCGCCTTCTGCTGCACAAGACACGTTCCAGTCATTTTGTACCTCGCCTATCCATGCATCCTATTCTACAAGGAAAAATGCCCGTGACAGTTTAAATGAAGGTATTTTACCTGGAATTCTAGTATAAGGCACTATTTGGACGTCTGTCTCCCTGAATACATGTACAAATGTTCTTCTTTCCTGGGAATGGGGAATGAAGCATGTGCATGTCGGAGTCATGGTACACAAAGCAGCATAGACACGAGGCGTGATGCTTTCTCAGGTGAAGTGGGAAAAGTTATTCTCATGTGACTGCAGGACAGAAGCAAAGGAAAGAACTGAAAAAGAGCCACGTTCTGTTGCAAAGAAATTAGGTACCAAGAGAGCGTAATGAGTCTTTGGTGGCAATCTTTTGACATGGATGTGCCACAGCTACCAAAGAGCTGAGGGCATCTTCTCACCAGGGTGTTTTCTGGCCTCGTTTAGTGTAAAATCACTGAGGAACACCGCTGGGATTTAGCATCCCCTCTAAATTATTAATAAATTGCGGAAAGGCAGGCTGAATCACAAGCCCGTCAGGTCAGACTGCCCTTTGGGATCAAGCATCTGCATGCAGCAGCAAGTGCCTTGGCCCAGGCTATGCTGCTGAAGCTCGTGGAGGGTGAGGCCATGCAAGAAAGGGGTTTCTGGTGGATCCCAGCCTCCTGCATCACTCTGCCCTACACCTTCCAAAAACATCTGTGCATCCAGCGTCCCTTTACGTAGCGGGCATGGCCTCTGTGTCACCCACAGATGCTGACTCTCCTCTCCCTTCTCTGCTCCGGGTGAGAAGGAGCCCAGTTAATGCTGGATACAAATGTGCAGAAACAATAAATAGGTGAATATCCCTGAATTTAATGGCAAAGCCCGTCTCCACAAAGACTTTGACTTCGGTTGGTCTTGCAGCCCTGATGACTTTGAGCTCAAGTCTGTCTTTGCTGAGTGTAATTATTTGTGAGAGAGTTCAGAGCTCTTCATGTTAGCTGTTTTTTTGGATTTTTTTTTGGTTGGTTGGTTGATTGGTTGTTTTTTTTCCGCTCCTGCAATCATAATACATATTTAAATATAAGTGCTTATAGTCTGGCTCATAAAGGTGTTCTCTGTTGAACTCTCATTAGGTAATGCAGCTATTAGGCAAGATAGAGACTTCCAGCTCTGATGAAAGCTCAAATTTAAAGACAGTCCAGGGAGATCAACATCACAAATTGCAACTTCTGGATTTCAAGTAGGTGATGGAGGGTTTTTCATTATGATAATTCACCCTGGATTCTTTAGTGTGATGAACAGGTTGCTATGAAACAGCAAAACAAACCCATTAATTAACATCCATTCAAAACACTAAGAGAAGGTTAATGAACATCTATGCTATAAAATAATGAAAATACATAATGAAAGTACCTTGTCTTGCAAGCTAATTGTTACAATGAGGCACTAAATGCCACCTTGTAAGAAGAAAGGTATGAAACCAATTACCTTTCCACGCTTAAAAGAAAGGCACCAAATACAAAGACGCTATTTACAATTATAATTGCGGCTAATTTGTGACTTGCCTAATGTGCAGAAGACATTCTCTTTATGCATTTGCTCAGTCTGCCCATTTCTGAGAGAGCAGCCAGGGGCGGGGGTGCTGCTGACGGAGGGAGGTGGCAGGGACAAGCCAGGGATGGAGCCAAGGGCTGAAGCAGCTGCACAGCTTCACGTGCCCTTGGATTTGTAATTTACTGTTTCTTTCTTATGAGGGATATTTCTCCTATTCTAGCTGCAAAAGTACTTTTAGAGTGTCATTTTAAACTTGATGAGTTTTAGAGTGGAGGGAGCTCCACTGAGGGATGCAATGAATGAAAGTATGCAGCATCCATATCCAGAACAATGCAGAACAGCCCAGCATTCAAAAGCAGAACCAGCGCAAGTAGGTGAAAATCTAATTATAACACTACTGCAATAACAGTATTTCAGAGGGAATAGACCCACTCCTTAAAATGTTGAGGTATTTGAATGATGATTTATCTGAATTGCATTCAGAGTTAAAAATATGCTAGAGCTTTAAACACAAAAATGTTCCTGTCAAGAGGACAGGAAAAGAAATAGGGATCAGTGGGGAAATAGCAGCTAAAATGGGGAATGAATTAAAGCGGGGAAATAAAAAAAGAAGAATTACAGAGGGACGGAGAACAGAGAATGAGAATCAAGACAAAGTGAGAGGAACAGGAAATAAAAGCAAAATAAGACGGAAAGAAAAAGGGAACAATGCCAGAAAAGGAGGAAACTGGAAAACTGAATTGAAGTAAATGCTGAGTTTCTCAAAAGTTAATTAGAGATTACTGAAACTGTCAACAGAAATAGGAAGCTTGAAAGGGATGGCTTTCAAGGCTCTGAGATGTACTGGCAGTCTGTCTTTTAACGTGAAATCCAAAAGGCTTATTTATCAAAATGCTGAGATTCTATTCCAGTTAATATCATATTTAATTAAAATAGCATGCTCTTTGGGAAATATGTCTGTCTTCTCCCATATCGCACCTTTAAAACTCTACCAGATTTATGCTTACTTTTTAAAGAGCTGAAATTAAATTTAACCTCTTTTGCTGGAACAGACTGGAGCTTCCACTTACAAGCTGGCATGTTTGGATCAGCTTTGAAGCCCGGAGTTGCCTCTTCAACTGACACGCAGCTGTCCCCAACCAGTTTTTGCAGTCTGGCAGTTGTATTGTGGAAGAGCAAACTGATACTGTTATTGAAAACCTGATGAATTTTTAAAGTGTTTCAGGACTCCCTAGGTAATGTGGACCTTCACCATCAGGGGACTGGATGCTTATCTCTCCAGGCCAGTTAGCTTAGGAATAGCTGTACAAAGCCAGCTCACTCGTCAATAGATTTAGTCTCATGCATGAAAATTTATTGTAGCGCTGCTGGAGTATGCTCTTACTAAATACCCACAAGTATCCCCTTATTAATATTTCAGAGATTTGCTGGACCAGAGACTATGGCAAATCTGCGGTCTCTCTCACTCCCCTGAGATGTAATTGTGTGAGCTCCACGTGAGAGGGATGGCAATTTAAGAAGCGTTCCAGTGGAGCAAAACGGGGTGCTGCTTAACCATCACGTTTTTGCCATGTTTTCCAACTTGCCTAAACACTGCTCTCAGATAATTCATTTTTAAGTTTAAATCCTTTTAATTCCTTCTTTCCCAAGTCCAGAGCATGCAGACCAAAGTCACATGCCAACTGCATATATTACTCCCCACAGAGAATTTGATTTTGAACCTTTGAACAAAACTGACCATCAATAGTCATACATGCTTAATTCCACTTTACCAATTAAAATGATATTGATCACATTTTTTTCAATAATGCTAACAAAAACAGCATCATCGTACCTCATTTTATGCCTCAAGGATGAAAAATCTATGATTAACTACACGAAAGGTCTATCTGACGAGGTACCAGCCCTGTTATTGCCTGATCCACTGGCTGAGCAGAACTACAACTCTTGCAATTATCAGCTTGCTTACTGACCTCAAGTTTGCTGTCGATAACCTCAGGGCAGGTAGTAGTGGCTTCGACAGAGCCCTAACTCCATCCCTACCAGCCCTGTGCAAAGCAGGGTTCAGATGGCAACTTGTACTATTCCAGCCGGGTGGCTCACTCTGTTAGGTCTGAGAAAGGCTCATTGTACCTCTCCTACCCGCCATAAACTACACAGATCGAACAGCGGTCTATATTACCAGCATCATATCACAATATCATTTTATTTTCTCAAAAGCAAAGGCTAGCACTCCAGGAAGTAAAGTGTGTGCATGTTCGTATATGCATGCTAGGGCTATAAATGACAAAATCAATATTTCAAATTTCTATTGTTAAAAAAACAACCACAAACCTTAGAATTATTAAAATGAGTAATAAACTGGCCTAACAGCTGTTTGTGTACACGATCTTGGTAAGACACTATTCGTAGCAAACAAACTGCAGACACGTATCACTTAGGGAAATTCTGTTATCATTAATTTGTTTCGCACATTTACACTGGCTGCTGATGGTAATTATCACTTCATTAGACTGATGCAAAATTTTTATCAATCCCTTTGGTATAAAAAAAAACTATTTCACTCAAACACCCTTTTCAAAAGTGCTATTAAGTATTACAAGTACTTTAAGCATGAAGTCTGGTTATAAAATCCTGCTCTTTACTGTTGGTTTCTACAGTGTTGCCAAGCAGTTGATCTGTAATTCAGCCCAAGTAAATTTCAAGTGGTCACAGTTTGCATGACAGTATGTGTTAGAAATTAATACAACCACATTATTTTTTTCCACGAACTCAGGTCACCGGCATAAGCATGAAAATTTAGATCTGTGACTAAACTTGGACCTAAATTCATGTCTTGTCATGGCTCATGTTATAAATTACAAGCTGCAGCATGAGAAAAGCGAAGTCTAAAACATGCAGTTCTCTAGCTTGAGAGTTTGTATATTTGGTCCAAGTGACATTTGTTGGTCTCTTTGGCCTGCCATGTCTCCAGGTGCTGCCTGAGCTGGGGGGGGCCTTCACATTCCTGTCCAGCTGCTGGTTCAAAGGCAACCGCACTGTATTTGTAAACTTTTACTCACAAACTTCTTTGATCCTTATGAACTTGATTTTCAGACCACAAGGAGTTTGGCTGCTCACCCTGATGCTCAGCTACACAGCTGGTGTCCAGTGGGACAGTGTGGTTTCTTCACTCGGTTCAAATAAAGATCATTCAAGTTGGAAATCCACATTTTTCAGTCCTTGGGTATTTTCCTGAATTAGACTGCACTGGAGAAATCCCATTTTGGCACGTATGCGCAACCTCCAAGTTAAGGATTAATAAAATAATTGAGCTTAGGCCTTCTTGGGAAACCACCGAGGAGGTTTGGAGTAACTTAATTTACTCAAATGACTCAAGACTCCCCCATATTACTGACTAAACCTTAAGTCTCATTGCTAAAAAAAAAAATAAATAAAAAAATAATCATAATTTCAGGTTGACGAGCATTCTAAGTGACTTCAAGGATCAGATGCAGCACCAGCAGAAGTGGACAGAAGCGCAGCTGACACGCTCTGAAGACCAAGCCCAGCACAGGCACCAGCTGCTGGATGCGATGAAGGACAGGCTGGTAAGGCTTTCCTCCACAGCACCCCCCGGGCATGGGGCTGGCTCGTGGGGCTCCCAGGACGGAGAGCACGAAGCACCTCTCCCAAAACCTTGATCCCAACAAAACCAACAGAAGAAATGAGATCAAGTGGAAAAAATGGAATTGCCCGGGTGCCTCGGGACATGGCCAGCAAAATGATGAGCTATGGAAATCATGTAGTTGAGGAATAATTTATTTCGAAGGGATATCAGGAGACCACGAGGTTCAACTCCTCACTCAAACAGGGCCGGTAGCAAAGGCAGGGCTTGGGGCTTGTCCAAGTGGTTTTTTAGTATCTCTGACAAAACTCCCAGCAACCTGGGAAATGCACTTTTCCTTGGTTATGGTGACTCTTCACGTTCATGTAATCCCAATGTACCCCACAGCAGTGGTTTCCTGCCTCAGAACGAGCATCAGTGCCACCACTGAACATCAGGCTTTCGTTCACTGACAAGCTGAGAATAGTAAGGGATCTTCTATGCAAATTCTGCCTGGTTTTAAATATAGGCAGCCCATCGCCATACCGCAGTTGGTATATCAAAACGCAGCCAGTTTGGATTCCACAGCAGCAGTTAGTGCTTGGCACCGGACCAATGCCTTTTAATTAATTCCTCCACAGCTTTAAAAGCTTTCCCTCCTTTGATATATGCAGTTCGCTCAGCTTCAGAGTTCAAAACTGATTAAAATATGACCACCATGTCTCAGTGCCAGGATTAAGATCGCTGATCAAAGACCACATCGAGGAGCAAAAGAGAACTAAAACACCCTTGAACTTTAATCTCCATTTATTCTGCTTGATGATCTCTAGTACTCAATACAACCAACACTTGGTGCAGGCACATACTAGAAATGTTTCTGACCTTTCAGGCACTCTCTGACAGCTACCAGTAGAATCCACTTCCTCCACCAATACAGTTTTTGTGATTGCTTTTGATAAAACACACCCATTATACATGGTTGCTCTTTCCTCTGGGAGACCATAGTGCCAAGCAATGTGGTGTTAAGAGGACTTAAAGCTCCCAAAGCCGCCTCCTGACAGACTGAATAATAAGGAGAGCAATTACTGTTGTGTGAATGCAGTGCTGTGGAGCAGCCAGTGGTCCCCTGGGCATCTCCTCCCTGAAAAAAAACCACAGCTCAGCCCCTGGGTGCTCAGAGTATGTTTTCAGCACCACGCTAAGCCCTGTTCAGGTTCAAAGAAGCCGGCTGGGTTTGCAGATATCTCCCCTGAGAGGCAGAGCATGGCATTGCCCTGGGCTTACAGGAGTCTCCGAGCCGCAAGGGCCGCAGAAGACCTGAGGGTTTTGCCCGTTTTGACCCGCGATGGCCAAATCAGGAGTTGGCCAGAGGTCTCGGTGCAACGTGATGGGCAGGAAAGGGGGTGGGCAACTGCACAGCTCAAGCATCAGCTTGTCTCTGGGGAGGTGACGTGGCCTTCAAGAGCCATGCTGGGCTCCAAAGGGAGAGGACTGCTGGTCGCCTCCTGACCCAGCTGCGTGGGGCTCGCTCTCCTTACTCCAGGTGTCTGAGCAGGGTATGCACCTCCAGCCTGGGAAACTGGCGCCAGAGCTTAGTGCAACCTGAAAGCAACCTGAAATCGGCTCGTCTGAACCCCTAGTCTGGTGCTGCGAAGTGCATCCCCGGATTTAAAATAAAAGAATAAATAAAATGATAAAATCACCTCTGTCCTGGCCCAGCCTTTTCCCCCAGTTCCAGTTTGTTGGGGAGGAGAGGACTGACATTCCCTCCAGGATATCAGAACTCATCTGCGCTCCTGCAGTGCTGCTGCCCTTGGGATGAAGCAGCAAAACTGACTGAATTCAAGGATGCCAGGTGTCAGGTTAGCGGTGGGCATACCTAAAGCATCTTACCGTGAACTTGTTCTATGCATTTAAAGGAAGCGGCAGAGAAGAAAATAGAGGAAAAGCTTCTGCTTCTGTCACTAAAGCTAGAACAAGCAGAGAAACCAGAGAAATGCAAACAACAGTTGAGCCAGATGAGAAGTGATGAAAACAACCTGCACGCAAGAATCACCAGATTTGAAAGACGGATCTGGAAGGAGCTTGAGGAAATCCAGAATGAATACAGATCAGGTGAGAATGGTCTTTAATGTAGTTCGTTTTTTAAATAGATTTGTACAGTTACTTACTGCTGCAGAAAGTAACTTTCCAGTAAAGGGAGAAAGACCTTAACAGGACTTTCTCTCTCCTGGGCCCCAGTTAACGAGGTGTCATTTCTACGTGTCTGGGTCAGCCTACCTGCACCGCCCGCAGCCAGCACGACATTCACACACGGCTGCTTTCTTTTCCTAGGAGTCTGATGGCAAGAACACTTAAAAGACAATTTCACAACCTGCTTTCCAAATATTTTAGAGTACTTATTTCTTCCACTCATGGGGTCACTAACCTTAGTTGGGAGGTGCAAGTCTTGCCTTCTCCCACGGGCTCTGCTCCCGTGAACGTGTTTGGTGGTCTCTATCATTTCCATCCTTTATGCCCCACTCTCAGCTAACAATAGCTGGAGAAAGAGGCCCCTGGATATGTAACAAATACCCTCCGCGGGCCACACTTTACAGAAATGAACGGGGAAGCATTTGGATAACACTGCTGAATGCACGGTGGCTGCTTCTTATAGGTACGGTCACCTCGAACGTAATTCTGAGAACATGAGCACTGTACCAATCTGAGCTGGTTCTGGCTCTTCAACCTTCAGCAGCAATTAGAAGTCCTTTACCTGGCACAAAGCACAAGGCTTTCAAAAGGACGATTCTGCCTGCCATAAACTACCCTGCGTCACTCGGTCCATTGCAATACCATCTACTCGCAGCTGATAACGGAAACAAAACGGAAATGTCGGGTTATCCGAAAAATCACTCAGCCCATCTCTCCAAGGGAACAGATGGCTGAAAGTCATTACACAAGTGCTTCACATCTTACATGTTCTCACTCGAAACTCAAGCATCTGGTTCTCATCTCCAGAGCTGTCTGTGATCTAGGACCCCAGCTCCTTCGTTCAGTTCCAATTCCTTCATTTTCCGCAGCCCACCTACAAGCCTGGCTCCAAAGCTGTAACAAACCAAGCCTTGAGGTCTTTGTGGAGCTTGGCACAGGAAGGATTGACTGCTCAAGTTCACCCCAGTAAGCACAAGACAGCATCCCAAAGAATGCTGTGGATAAGAAATTTGAGAATATAATATTCTGGTGTGTTAGCAAGAGTTCTTAACTTCAGATTCTTGCCTATAGAAATCGGCCACAGAAGAGATCTGTTTACACAGAACTTTGGCCTTATTTGCCCTAACCTCAAGTCCAAGGATTCCTCCTTCCCACAGCGGTCTAGCAGGGGTTGATCCCCCAAAAGGGGAAGAAAAGGCCACTGAAGAGGTGCAGAGCAGCATGAAGGGCACAGAAGCAGTTTATAAATGGCCTCAACAGCTTCTTGGGCTTTAGCACAGACCAGCATCTTGGAAATCAGACATGTTCAGAATTTATAAAATTCTAAACCCTCTGCAGTGATTTCATTGAACGCTATCTAGTGTGTAGCAGTGTCAAAATTAATCCATGATAAACAAGTGTTCCAAAAAAAAAAGTAATGAACTGTCATGTTACTATAAGCACTTTTAAAAAAAAAAAAAGAGGACAAGAATTAATTTTAATCCACTGTTAGTCAGTTTTCTTGCTAAGAAGTAAACACCTATATGACATGCTGGACAAATGCAAAGCATTACTGTGTTGTAACTTGAAAGTTACTGCAAAATGGAAACAGCTATCTAACAGCAGCTTAATTTTCCATTCTTTACCAACAATGTTTAATTGTACTATGGCTCAATAAAAGTGCTCTGTACTTCTGTTTTTAGAAAAAAAAAAAGTCTGCACACTCCCATTTCTTTTCTATAGCTATATACAAAGCACACATTGCAAGTGAAGCTGAGCTCCCACTCTCCCAGCTGTGTATGAAAAAACAGCGCCCATCTCAGATGAAATATAATTTTTATTCATAGTGGCTACAGCTCTTGGAGGTCCATGGCACAAACCTTTCTACCTGCAGGTGGGCAGACTGCAGATCAGCCGTGCCTGTATGGGTTTTCCTGAAATTGGTCACCTTGCCATTTTATTGCCTTCGACACATCGGCTGGTTATCTGATTGCAGGTGCTGAGTTTCTCTCAGTAAGATGCCAGGCCAGCAGAAATCGCACAGCTGGCTACAAGCTGTGAGACTGTAAGACTGACAAGATGGGTAAGATGTGCTGGGCAGGTACTTAAACGCAGTCTGCAGACTCCAAGGGTGCTGCGGAAATGTGGTCACTCATACACACCTGTACTTAAAGGCACTGCTACCAAGCACATTAACGGAAGTGTCTGATTCAAAATAAGGACTGCAAACTCAAATACATAAATAAAATAAAAATCAGTGCTCAGCAGAAGAACATTACGCTTCAAAAACTAACAGTACCCTTGGTTTTAAACACAGACATAGCATTTTCTTAACTCCAGACCACAAATATGTCAGTTACAGTTTACTTCTATCATGCTTGGTATTGTCCAGTGCATTGGAAGATACTAATCCTATAGCAAGGAGTTTGCAACCTAAGCTGCTAATACATGTCTGTGGTAATCAGTAAAATGATGAAATAAATAGATTGGGTTTAATGTGCTCTGAATTACATGTGGGTCAGAAACCTCTGCAAAGAAAAAAACAGAATCTCTTAGTGTATTGAAAGCAACCACTATTTAATTAATTGTTCCTGTTCTTCTACCAGGATTTCAGTCTATTCATGAGTCTCTGGAGCTGCTCAAACAAATACAGAACACAAAGCTGAAGCTTGAAAAAAAGAAGATTCAGAAAGACACTCGAAGAGACAAAGCAAGTGACCTCCCATAAGAATGAACTCCAAAAGCAAATCCTTATCAACACTTGCAGGTGCTCTCTCCAGTGAGAAGCGTAGCTGGATTAAAAGAAGCAGTCTTTAGACACACCCACCTTTGTTTTCCCCTGTCCCTGCAGGGCGTTCTTCTGACTTATCACATTGCGCAGACACAAAAATAACAGCTCTGTAAAACTAACAGTCATTTCATACCAATTTCACAATAAAAAGTACATGATTTTTTAAGGACTGACTTTAGAATTCTGCTATTCATGCTATTTAAAGGACTTTAAGAAACCTACTACTCAGTCCTTAAGCAGTGTTAGCCCAGTCCTGCCATAAGCCATATTGGTTTTAGATTGGTGTAAGCACTAAAATCAGCCCTAGCACATTCCTCCAGCTCCAGTGTGTAGGTAGTAATAACATCATGAAATGTGGCATCAGAATATGTACTGATGCATGACTTGGACTGACTCTAAGAACTTACTGGATCATTAAAAGTAGCTAGTAAATCAGGTACAAGTGTGCTAAAATGCAAGTTAATTTTTAGCAGATGCATTATTAAGAAGGCTTATTTCTCATCTCTTCTGTTTTACTAAATGAAGTGGTGGTTAGCAGGATAGTACACAAAAATGTAACTGACATCATGAATTTTGCTTTACTTAAAAAACAAGCAAACCCAAAAACACAAGAAAAGAAATCTGTAAATAAGGAAAAAAAAATGGGAGTAGAGCAAAAGGAACATATCAGTGTAATTTCCCAACAGAGGCTAGTAGGAGTTCTTTAGCAAGGAGGCAAAATAAGGCAGTCATGGTGCAATTGCAATAGAAAAATGAACTTTTACACTGTAACATTTGTTACCCGAAGGCCTAACACCATCCGTCTCTAAGAGACGGAAATTCAAGAAGACTGAGATAACCTCCCTTCTCAAGGCTCTTGTGCTTCTTGCTCTACAGAAAAAGAGGTTTCTTAAAACCACAGATTCCAGGTGGCTTCTCTTAAGAAGCCAAACCTGCACAGCATGGTTTCTGAAACTGAATTGATGCAGTCAGTAGGGAACTCTACTTCAGTAATTAATCATGTTCGCCCCTGCTGGGAGAAACTTTGGTGTGTTAAAAGTTTCTCCAGTAACTAAAAAATCCTAGAAAATGATCCCTTCTTGACAAAACAAAACAAACAAACAAACAAACCAGCAACCAAAGTCACAATATTTCTGCATTTTCACTGAGGCCTGACTTTTCGGAGCAGAGCTTTGGGTTGATCTGCATTTGTCACATTTTCTACGTGCAGTAGGAAATCAGCAACATCAAACTCCTAATAATAAGCAGCAGATTGAGCTACTGTGAATTCATATTTTAGTGCCGCTTCATATTCTGTCCATTAAAGGGTGCTTTGCCTTCACTGTAGACTATGTATAGGGTCTTAAAGTTGTTCAATGCAGTCACAGCACAGCAAGACATTTGGTACAGGGCAGCCTCACAACCTTCCCCTACTTTGTTCTAGCCACTCTTGCAATTTTTCACCCGTGTACTTGTCTGCCAGAGAAGCGGTAGTCGGTGTGGCTTGGTGTATTGCCTCCACACTGTGTACGTTGGCTGCTGAGCAGCAGATAAAGGAGGAAATCCAAGGTTACTGATGAATGTGTTTCTGAAAGCAAGTGGTGTCAAAAATCACCCAGAAAAATACCAAAACACACACACACACACAAAAAAAAACAAAAACCAACAACAAGACAACCTTCAGAGTCTAACCTTGGAACAGACGAAAGGACAGAACTATTACTGCATGTTTCCTAATTACCCATTCCTTCATGTGGGAATATGCCACAATCAAATGTTGCTTTACCTAAATACCGATTTATGTGATTCTACTAGAAGGGCTTGGGGGTACAATTATAAATTAAGTTCATACGGGAATATATATTCGGAGCATTGCTATTGTTTGAGTGACATAAAGGAATTATCTCGGTATTTATTACAGCTTACTGTGACCAAACTCAGAATGATCCCTGAGAACAGTAAAAAGTTATTCAACTGTCAGCTGTTAATTCAGTAGATAGCAAATTAATTGGGAGAAAAGGATAGCTAAATTCTAGACATCCATGACCACATTCAACTGGACTGCAAGACTGTGGATGCAACTTTTCATTGTAAAGTTGCATTTGTGCATCTTTAAAACAGTTCTCCAGTTTTATGTTTACATATTAAATTGATTAAGTGTTCTTAGATACGAAAGATGCTCATCAAAGCAAAACTTTCCTATCACACAAAACTATCTGAAAGACAGAAGTAAACATTTGTGGCTGTGTTAAAACTCTCAGGTTAGGCAAGACTACTTTAAATTAATGTAATTACCCACTGTACTTCACGATACCATTTTAAGAGAAACCCAAGAGTTGAAAAGAAATCCACATTAGCAAAAGAAGTACAGAGAATGAAACAAATGAGTGACCCAAGTAAGCAAAACTCTCACAAGCAAGCTTTTCTCTCTCACATTTATGTAAAAAGAAATGTAAGCATACAAAATTCTTCACAACTGACGTAATCAGAAGTTCTACCTTGAGATTCAGTAAATCTCATTCCATTCTGCCTTCAGCATAAGACAACATAATAAAACAAAGTATAATTTGGGTATGTTTTTCTTCCTTTACATTAGTAGCAGCCAAATGTATGGCGTTCCAGTCAGTGAAATTCATAACCAGCTCTCAGTTCTTCATTTCAACAATGCTTATGTGCCTTTGTATAGTACTTTGAATTCCAAAGCTGAGCTCTACAATAGTATAAAATATGGGGCTGTCTCAACCCCCATGAATTCACCCATTTTTTCAGTGGTACAGCACGCCTTCTATGAGTACTGATTTTGTAGAGGCTGCACATTATTGAGGAGAGCAAGATTTTTACCTCATATTGTTTGGTTTTACAGAAGCTTAATTTTAAACTCAAGCTCCCTGAATGCTTTTCACTGAGTAGGTGGTAGAGATATGTGCTGTTTTTTTTCCTACAGGGCATGTAATATGCTTTTGGGCTGTTTAATTTTCTTATTCAAAGAGTTCATCATTGATCACTGCAAAAGTTATTGACTTCATGGTCTTCTGAAGGAAGAAAACACTGATTTTTTTTTCTTCTGCTTATTTTAAATACACAGAATATTCCGTTGATGGTTACTTAAGCCAGTTTCTCTGGCCTGCTGCCTTTTGTTCTCCTAGGTGTTAGAAAGATTTGGTGCTGAGCATAGGCTCAAGTGGAAGCATTTCTGTCTAACGCATTAAAAACAAGGGAACGCAGCCACTTACTGCACTGTCATCAGGCTGGATATCATGGCTCTCCCACCACTACAGTGGGAGGCATAAATACCAAAACCATACACAGGGATATGAACTACAGGCTGTAACCCTTAAGGCTATTAATAGCAGAGAGCTAAAAAAAGTTACAGCTAGTTTTGAGAGTCACAAGTCTGGCTTTTCCAACATTCTCTTTTAATATTCGCAGTTAATGATAATTCTAGACTATGTGAGCAGGCTGTGAAGGCAACCACAATCTAAATTTAATCAAAAAAATCTTTTTAGAGTAAGGTATTTTGCAATGAGATGGGTGGGAGAATGAAAGTGTGGGAGACGAGGAGGGATTCTTGCCATTCAGAGAGCTCACCTCCACAGAGCAGAAAATCCAGCCTACTGAGCTTAGTTTTCTGGCTTAAAAATGACAGTGGCAAGCCTGTGGCTCCCGCCTGCTTTCCATGCATCACTGTGCGTGACTGGTAGCCAAGATGTTCTGGGTGGGGGCCTCAGTTATCCCTCACCCCAGCTCAGCATCCCGCTTTCTTTAAGCCAGATGCAAGTGGTCCTGAAACCAGCTGTGAATTCAATCTAATCCCACTATTTCAGCAGCACGCTGCATGCCTTGGAAGTGCCTGCTCTCCTCTAATACGGGATATTCACCATTCTAAGACTTTTCTAGACATAATGTCACACAGAAATTATAAACCAGGAATGGACAGCTATCGTGACTCTCTTGTCAACAGCTTGAAAATCGCTAATGGTAACACTAACAGATTAGAATCACTGCTTTATTATTTTTTTTATTTTCATGTACATCAAGGCAAAATAACATCACGTATTAAGAACCACTGTCATGATTCATCCTATTAAGCAGCCAGCAGCAGAATTAACAAGACATAAATAGAGCCTGTTATACACAGTTATAAATACGACCCTGTCCCTGATGATCACAAGCTTTTCTTGATGAGAACATTTACTGAAGCCTGCAGTCAAGGATACACTGCTGCAGTTAAGGCTAGCTAACAAAAAAGATAAAAAAAAAGCATATAAACTGACACCACATATCAAATTCCAAGTGGATTTGGGTCTTGACATCAAAACAAAATATGTTGAAGAAATAGAGGCATTTTAAATGTCTGTATGTTTTATAATACTTGTGAGGGAAGAAAAGTTTGCTGTTAATTAGCTAGTAACACTCCGTTCCACGAAAAAAGAAAAAGTAGAAACCTTTTCAACCTTGCATCACTGCCAATGCAGTTAATATTGTACTTCTTTGTGTGTGGCCAAGGGGTAAATAGAAAACAAGTAGACCCCATTGCAAGCAGTACTGACATTTTAGTGAGGAAGGAAACAAAAACAAAATTCAGGGTTCTCCCTTCAAGCCAAATGTATTTTATGGTGAGACCCATGTCAAAAAAATAAAAAATAAAAAAAAAATCTTGAGTTCAAGAAAAAGTGAAACTAAGGATAAAGCTGCAGCTGAGGCAACAAGTAACAAAACCGGATACAAACAAATAAAAAAGCCCAAACCACATATACTCCTGAAGGATGGCCTGATTAAGTTGCTTAAGCAGAAGATTTTCCACTTCAGATAGTACATCCTAGGCACTTGATGACAATTTCTTGTTTAGTTCCAGAGCTCTAACATCTCCATTAGCTTTGGCATTTTCTACAAGTACCTACAAGGAAATCAAACAATGAAAATTTGAGAATTTTGTAAGTTTAGTGTTGGTATATTTTACTGGAAATCTCAAATGCATTTTAATTTCTGCTACCTAGCTTCCCTCAGCGATTTAAGTAACCCTTAAGTCCAGATAGGAAACATGAACATTACACATCAGCTTGCTTAAAACATTATTCATTTAAAAACAAACAAAAAAACCACAATCCACTCTCTAGTCACCCGCTAAACATGTAGTGACTTGCAATGCACTACAGTAGCATCATTTGTTACTTGAGGCTGAAAGTGAGTTTGGTAAGTAAGTTCCCTGCTGGCAAAGAAACAAGCAGAGCTGGTTGAGACCCATCTCCCTGCCAATGCACACTTGTTCTCTGCTAGAGCATTTGTATAAATCTAAATTTGTCAAAAAAAAGCTTTCTGTGCACCTACTTACATAAAACTGCCAAGGTTTCCCTTTGCCTCTTAAATTTAACCTTTCACCGTTTACTTTCCACGTCATATTTGCAAACTTTTCTACTAGTTAAAATATCTCCCCTGACAGCGTAATGTTCACAGATCTTTATAAGCTTCTGGCACTTCTCTTGTAATCTAGTTACATCATACATATTTAAAATGATAAACATTAAGTAGAATTAAGTAAATATTAACTCTAGTCATTATTTGTATTTTACTCACTGGTAGAGAGTACAGATGACTTTGCAGAAGCAAGTATAAGGAGATCATATCAGGATCATCCCAACACAAGAATTAATTTATTTTTTTTTTTAAATGAAGCTCTGTGTCTGTGCATAGATTTTTACCAATGCCACGCCTACTTAATGTTTGATCTTGTTAATGATTCAACATTTCAGTGTTATCCAGAACAAAAGAGACCATCATCACTCTGGAAGGAGCGTTCAGATTACTAAGAGAATGTTCCGAGTTTGAGTAAGCAAAGTGATTCCAATTACAAGCCAAATTTAACCACCTCTTTTTACATCACTTTGCAAATTTGTGAATTTGACCAAATCAATTTGCAGAGCACTCTGAATAAAAAATAATGTACCATTTACTATGAGCAAAAAAAAAGGTACTATCACAGATATAATAAAAATTGTAAGTACAGAAAGTATAGCCTGCTACTGCTCAGATCTTTTGGGTTAAGGCATACCACACTGTTCCAGATGGGCTAGAGGAAATTAACATTCCTGATTGCATTATCACATTCAGGTAAAATTCTGTTAAAATGGTCCTCATATCTACTGAGGAGTCACTAGTAGAACTTTCTAATTTGGTTCAGAGAGAGATTTTACTGTTTGTTTTTCATTAGTATTGCAGGGAGGGAGAGAAGACTTTTCAAGCAAACTGAATACAAATTGAGCTGTGTTTCGTCAGCATGGAATTCCTAAACACTGCAACCTGTAGCACAGGAGAGCCACCACTTCCCTAGCTTCTCTCTACCCCACTTACAAGTTAAAAGCACATTACTCGATGGGAATTGATTGAATTTCTATATGAAATGGACTGTCTTACATCTATTAATTCATAATCATCTTTGGCATACAGATGCTGCAGGAGGTACCAGCGTGCCACTGACACTATGGATTCTGGATTTCCTGGTTGGTAGACCACTCTTTCCAACATTCGACGAGTCTCCCTGGAAGCACAACCAAAACACAATCCAAATCAACTGCAAATTTCACTGACTATATGGCATGTAACACACCAATATCCGACGGTAAGCAACAATAACCAGAAGTTACGTAAGGGAAGGTCCTTGTACCCACACCACCCAAAAAAGAGAGGAAGCTGAGTTGTGTGTTCCTTTGTTTGCTATGTAGTTGCATCTGGAAAGCTAGTTTTCAGCTGCAATGCTAAGGAATACTGCCACAATTATTATATTTAATAAATTACATTCAGGATAGTGCTTTAACTAGTGACTAACCTGAATCAGACTGAAATAGCAGATTTTATAACTGCTACGGTAACAAGATAAACATGCTGTCTCTGTGAACTCTGCAAAACTTCTGATTTCAGTATCTGCTGAAAATGACTTCAGTACAGCAGACACTCTCTTGTTTAAGAGCTACAAAACAAATCTTTTGGAAGATAGATGTTCCTGTGAGAAGCAGCTATTATGATGAGTCTTAATAATCCCAATGAAATTTAATATTATACACAAACATTTAATCCAGGCACTTACAAAACATACTACAGTTCCTGTAAAACACAGGGGCAAGATGTGAAATTGCAGAAGAGAGGGATTTTTTTTTTTCTTACAGAGTACCACAAAGAGTTTTAAGCCTTATTTGGCTGATACTACCTTCTAAAACTGCCAGCTTGTAGCTAACAAAGATGTTTTCTAAATTCATCACATTATTAGAAATGTGGCAAGAACTTGCAGTTAAGTTTAAGGATACAGTATTCACTCAGTGGTACGCAATCAGATTTGGTTTTTGTTTTGAGAATTCTGTCCTTTATATCAAACGTTGTCCTTTATATCATTACGATGTGATTTAACAGACTGATTAGAGGTTACATCTGTTTCTGTTTTGTTATTTGTAGTTAAGATGAATTTCTTGTTACAGGATTTTGAAACATATTGCCTCATAGATATATCACAAGATCTAATCAATTGTTCAACTAAGTGAATATTTGAAATTAAAATAGAATGGATTTTAATTGACTATACAAGTTTCCAGCCCAATTTTATTATAAACAACAACTGTCACAATTACATTAGACTGTCACCTTCTTAAAAGCTCACAGAGAAAGTAAGCCATCTCAGAACCTGGAGAATCTAGTTCATTAGAATTATCTATAAAAAACATCTAGAATTTTCCAGTTTTCCATAGCCTAACTAAAAAATCTGTAAGAAGAACCTTGACTTAATAGCCAGGCTCATAAAGTAGGGGATTCAATGTCTCCACTTCAAACCTCAGTCTTCTTCCCATTCCTCAATGGGAAAATGAACACCTGTCTGTTCAGAAATGGACAGGAACCTTGACTTAGACTTAAACGAAAGCAAAATGGATCCCAGCAATAGCGATAGCATAGTGATATCTGTATCTGCCATGCTATTGAACAAGATCTTAGAGGACTTTATAGTTTGTCTGAATAATTTATTTAAATTAAATGCTATTAAAAAAAGCTTAGACCTGTTTTTCTCTTTGTGTGAAGGTCATCTACAGTTTTTTGAGAAGGAGGATTCTGCTGCTTTCAGTTCCCCACACTACTAAACTCCCTCCCTCCGCCCTCCCTTTTAAAGTCACTTCAAGAATTAATTCACGTTTTCAATTTTCTTTTAGGTCTTGGAGTTAGATCTAGGCATAATGACCACTTATACTTCTAGACAGTGTATTCCATTAAGCTTAATAGATCACAAATACCTTGCTCCCATTTTGCGGTTATACTGCAGTAGTGCTTGCAGGAGAGATGCCAAGGGGCAGGGTGAGAGTTTCAAAGCTTCAGTTGTTGCCTCTTGAACCAAGGATGGCCAATGCTCATTTGGGACATTAGCCTATGATTTAAAAAAAAAAAAAAAAAAGAGAGAGAGAAAGTGCTTCATTGTAGTGTGTAATATAAGTCAGCGTTTGTTTGCAGCCCTCTACAAAGAAGGTTTAATTCAAATCGTTCTGAGTTACATAAAATGTTTGGCAAGTTAGTACGAAACTTCATAAAAACACTGATTAGAAGAGCCTGGAAAAGTCAAATTAAGTTGTCTTGGACAAACCTACATTCCACTTGCTTATTTATATGAAGAATCTTTTTGTTGTTTTTCTGTTGTTTTGTTTTTATATACATGTGTTAGTAATGACTGTTTCAATCACAAACCCTTTGTTTGCTCTTCATCTCGTAAACCTTCATCCCATTAAATAAACTATGTTAGAATGTAGAATTCATTCCCAGAAAAGACTGGAGAACATAACATGTTTTACTAGAAGTAAAAAACAGCTCCAAGATGGGAATTACCTAATAAAGCAACTATTGAGAAAGTTACTGTATCTTTTGGCTTAAGAAAACCTTACTATTGACCAGATAGAATTCATACTGCTGTGGTTGAAGGGGTGCCTACGTTTTGACCAGGCTCTTGCACATTTCTTTAAGCCAGTGCAGATTAGAGAGGCCTAATAGGAATCCATGCATCAACTGCTCTGCTCGTGCAAAAGTAGAGATGAGATGATCAGTTTCACTCTAATTATATTTTTAAATAAAGTCACATAGTATCATGCAATTTAGGCCACTATCTGAAGAAGTAGTGTTAATTCAATTAAAGAGTACCTTGTGACCTACGCAGACATTTAGGAGATTTAGGAAATTGGAAACAGCATACTAGAAAAAGGGCAGAAAAATCATGGTAAGAAAAAATTTTGTCACCTGACAAATTCTGCTTTTGAAGCAGATGGTTTGTGAGAAAGGAATTTGTCTACTCTGATGGGGATTCTCTTTTCCCACCAGAAGCAACAGCTTTGCAGGTTTATCCTCAGTAAAGCTGCCTGTCTTTCTTGTATGAGCACTCAGGGTGCTATGGGGTACCTTTCCCTGATTTTGGATAAGGCTGTTAGCTTAATTATCTGTTAAAATACATCAGAAAGCATTAGCCAAGATCACAACGGTATCTACCTGTTATACCAGTTTGAAAGAAATCTGACAGTACACTGCAAGTTTCTAGAGTGACAATGCCTAAAGAGAATGGACACTCTCCAAGGAATTGAGTTATGTTCACCTGGCCCCTCGGTGCAAGGAGTAAGTAGAACAATTTTCTTCATATCACAAGGTACACTTCCCTTAGATTGTCTTTATACGTCAAGGCAAGGCACCATATCTAGAAATGACCACAGAGCACCAGGCACCAGTACAGGAAAAGCATTTATTAAAAAAAAAAAATAATTATTAAAGCTAGTTATCTGAGCATAAGGACAGAGATTTGAAGGGTATGGCAATTTTGATGATAGAACTGAATCTATTAGAGAACTAAGCCTTATTGAACAAGTTAGCCTCTTACGTACCAAGTGATTCTACTCGGTTATTTCACAGCAACCTCTCTTACAAAGGAACACTCTATAAACAGCCCACTGCCCCTTGATATTTTATTTTATTCTCTAATCAAGTTGTCACTCATAAAATGCAAAGTCGTTTAAACAGGAGTTTCATTTAAAGACTACAGAAGCCCAACATTACATCAACTCCTGTTACATCATGCAGTTATATAATTTTAATTATCCTACCATGCAGATTTCCAGTGCTAGCATAGCCAGCCTGAGCAGACTGGATAACTTCCCACTCCAGCTGCCCTGCTGTGACGCCAACTGCAGACTCTTTCTGTAACACATCTCTGCTCCAACCATCATTCCTTGGGACTGATATACTTTTGCCAGCCACTGAAAATAAACAGACAAAAAAATCATTTAAGGAGCCAACAAAACATGCATCCCATTAGGCAATACAATTTATACAATTTAGTTTTGTGTTTTTTTTTTTTTTTTTTTTTTTTAAAAGAGTGCCACACTATAGCATTAGCTAAAACACCACCACCCACCCCACCCTCATTCCAAGATACTGCACACTATCCTGCAGGAAAATGTAGTTTCCTGATTGCAGAGCCAGCAGTACATCTCACTATAGTAACTTATGCCAGACATCTATGTCCAACTATCTGATAGCTGTCTTCATCTGGAGGTTGCACAGAGATGAACAAATAACATGACTGGCTTTGTGAAAGCCTAGAAAAGCTAAAAGAGAAAAAGAGAACTGTGTTGTGCCTCACTTGTTTCTAAAAATTCTGTAGAGGTTAACAGAGATTCCAGCACAACTGAGTAATTTCAGGAACATGAAAGATATTACAATGTGAGTCTGAGCTCAGATAAGGGGTGTACAACTTGCACTACACAGCTTCTTTGCCTACCACAGTCATCCTGGAGGCAGTACATGGGATAAAGAGAGTAGAAAATAGGACCTGGGTGCAGAGTTTCACGCTCCTGTGAGCTTCACCAGCTCTGTATTCACTCACAAGTAGAAGGAAAAAGATTCTATCTTCTCCCTCGTTAATTGTGTAACCACGTCACATTTCTCCAAGGAGAGAAAGCCAGAAGTTTGCAAATCCCTGACATACGCATGATGTACATCAAAATGCATAAGGCACATTTAGAAGTATTATTTGCTGGATAACCAAGCAACCAAAGCAACTTCTTTTTTGAAAAGAGAATTCTCCTGCTTTTAAGTAAAGGACTTCTGCTAGCTGATGACTGTCTAGTATAAAAAGGGGCAAAATTCTTAACCCTTTCTGATGCACAGAAGTCATTTGTCAACAAAGATTTTCTAGTGTGTCCCTTCTTATTAGCACTAGCGAGATTATGAACCTTTGCCATCAAGCTGCAGGACTACTCTATTAAATAAAACAGGGGCTAAGTGTTAAGTAACGGTGCTCCACCCTCCCCCTAAAACCTTTCCTTGGGCTCACTGCTTCGCAGCTGAAGGTAGCTAGAACACAAGATATGAAAAAGAGAACGCTCATGCAAGTGCACCATGGCACTTGCAAGACATGTCTTGCAGACATGCAAGACCAGCATTTTCACTGTCTCCCTGGTAAGCCACAGCAGAAGAACAGCCATCAGAACAGTAGTTCAGCAGCTCTCCTAAATCCCAGAACAACCATTTAGACATATAGCAAAAACTTAAGCAAAAATCTAAGCTAATGGCCACTCTAATTTAGTAAAACTGTAGGACATTGCGATGTACACTTTTGAGTACGACAAAAAACATTTATCAAACTCTTAGGAAGTCTGGAGCGAGAAAACATGAAAGCATAGCTATCCACTAGGAGCAGCTGTAGCAGTCAGGCAAGCTACTTGAGAACTCTGTCCTAGCCCTGAGAAATATTTTCTTTAATTGAAGACTGAAAAGATCTTATCCAGATGTATTTTATGTATTGTATGACCTGGATTAAAACAAAACAAAACGAAAACCACATACATGGTTAGTTCACTTCCTTTCCCTGCTTATAAGCAGGACAACACTTGGCTATGCAAGAGCTGCCTGAAGAACTCCATTTTCAATATTATTACTAAAATAATAGAGAACATAATCATGTCTCACATACCCATGTATTTTACAAATCCCATCTGAATGAGTTCTGCAGTTCAGGAAGACAAAGTTTTACAAGTCTAAGGAAAACATACCAAAAAAAGCACCTTTCCACAAATGCTACTCTTATATTCCAGAAGGGAAGATGACCTGCAGCCTTGTGACAAGGGACATAACGATCTCTATAGCAGCCTTGGTCTCATCTTCTAGGACTGAAATCACCTTTAGTGAAACTTTCCGGTAAGGAGGTTTTGCGTGTTCAACAGGCAGAGGGAGCACTGTACTTCCTGCATCTACATGAAAAACCTCTGAAAGTTCATGGAATTTTGCTAAACATGCTCCTAGTATCAGTGAAGGAAGAGACTAACTGTAACCAACAGCAACAGTTAAAAAAAAATATATATATACACACATATATATATGCACAAATATGCTGCATTGCCCGAAAGACCTTTTGGCATGTCAGAGTCTCCTCAGATTGTCTCACAGAAGCAGTATATGAACTAAGTTATAGCACCTTCATATTAACTAAAAATGACCTCCTGCAATTCCACGAAAGGAAGTGAGCAAACACTGTTCCTGTGAGTGACTTCTATTCCTCCCAGTCTCAGCTGACTTGAAAGTATGGTGACACTTGATGTCAGAAAATTACGGAACTCAAGAGAGAATAAAGAAGTGCAAACAATTTGCCTCCATCTACTCTTATAGGCTATGAAATATTTTACTGTTTTCTCACATTGCTAAGTCATATGACCCCAAAGACACATGTGTCAGGTGTTTAACCTCTAGGTTTTTAATTCTGCCCCCATGTCTGCTTGTTCTTTCTAACACTTGTCACTATTTCAACTATAAAAGAAAATTAACAAAGATACAGCTTTATAAAGAACTGAATAATAGCTATTTTCTTTGTTACTTACTGTCAGTGAACAAAGAAAAAGCAAACAGTGAAACAAACTCTCACACACTTACCATGGATACTCTCAGAGCTCACTGTAACAAGCAGCATACCAAAATCAGGGAGACAATCCACACTTACTTGCCAGGCTGCAACTGAAGAACTGGTCATGACTGTTTTGCGAAGCTCCTCCAGGATGGTATCTGGAAGCTCTTTGTGAGTCTGCAACAGCTGTTTACACTGAACTTGTCTCAAAAGCAAAAATAGAGCTGGGTGCTCAGGACAGCTCTTTAAACCCTAAAACCAAATGCAATCAGAATGATCATTTACAAATATCAGAAGATACTTTCTTTTTTGACATGTGAGTCTTTTACAGAAAAGAGCATTGAAAACATTCTCAAGATCCTTGCAAGATGGCATTTTCCTCTACTCTGCAGAAAGAAGTGTTCCAGGAACTGACACATGGGAAGAGGAACTTTTTTTCCTTTTCCCCTTAAAATACATTTGAAATCTTTCCTAAATTTTGCACCTGTCTTACTATTAGAGGTTTCTGAAAGACAGACAGATAAGTGGCAGACCTCCAGCTCCAGTTTGGCTTGACAATCACTACAAGTTTTGGGCTGATGGGGGAAAAAGTCTATCCCACGACTGAAGTGACCTCAGGAATGTTCAATTTTTTGTTCAGTTTTGGTTCTCCCAGATAGGGTTCTTTATTCTCATTGGAACAGAAGCACTTTACTAAACATTTCCTGCCTTAACAAGTTGCATCTTTTTAAGAATGCCCAGATTGCAGAGACTTTATGAAACAAAGTAGAAGCTGTTAGTATTTGCTTCAATTTTTCTACCCAACAGCAAGTGTGGAATTAAGTTGCCTGTCTCAAATTCAGAGTGCAGTGCCTGACTCGTCATTCCCAGTTATATCACCTTCTGGAAATCCTAAGATCCAAAACGCTCAGTGAGAGCTAATGATACCAGAGAGTCTTACTCTGGTTTCTACAGAAACTGCAGGCACTGACTCTCTTTTCCCTAAATTATTTAACTAACAAAAATCAGCAAAAATCACTATAATCTCTTCCTACTCCTTCCCCAGATGCCATGTAGTATTTGTAGCAATATCCAACCCTTTTTAATATAAGCAAGGTCCGTATACATGATGTGCAGAAGAGGAAAACACCTCCACCCCAAGCACATTTAGGGGAAAATACTTTCCTGTCTCTTAAAAACCCCAGCATGTTCACTGAATCTCATTTTTAGTAATTAACTCCCTTCCCCACCAGTATAGAAGTGCTATAAGCAAGGAACACATCTGCAAGGGATTAGCCATTTTTCTAAGTGAAAGTCAAGGATGTCTGCTGCTGAGTCCAATTATTATTTTGTTAATCTTTTGCAAACTTCTTATATACACACTTGAAGGCTGTTAACACAACAGTGCCCTTCTCCAATTGTGTTGCCTCAAGATTTTTCCTTTTAATAATTAAACTTGCGGCATCCACTTGTGGATCTGAAATTGACTACCAATGTAACTTAACCACAGATCAGAAGACAGTTAAGTCCCCTGAAAGTCTCCTGATTGGATTTCTTGTCTTGAATTTCTCTACTGCTTTGCTTAACTCTAAGTTAGTATTTAAAGGCAGGAAGGGCAGAACAAGTTTCGTCACCCAATACATTCATCATGCAATGATTTCTATACAACTCTTTTCACATTTTGCCAGTATGCTGCTGTCATACCTTGGTACAAAGTGCTTCAGCTTCTGAGATTCTACCAGTCTCCTCTAGACTGGTGATAGCTTGACATAGAGACCAATCTTCAAGAGTCTGGATATAATTACGTGGAAGGTTATTTTCTCTAGCTGCAAAAGCACATAAAACACTAAACTGAATTACTGTACACTTTATAGTGCCCCACCATGTCACATGTAAAGGATATTGACCTAGTAAGGGAGAATTTCTAGGAGTATTGGTCTGACATCATTTCCTTCATTAGTAGGAACATTAAGAGATGATAAAATTGAAAACAAGAGGATGGAACAACAAATCCACCCTTTGAGTTAATGGTTTGAAAATAATTGATTTACTTCCAGTTTTCAAAATGCTATGGATATTAAGCAAGGCAGGCCTATTAACTGAGGTTATCGCTCTACTGGAAAAGTTACAGAGCTCATTGTAACTTCAGCCTTTTCTTCTGAACAGTGTTCCGTTGCTGTAATATGCACCTCAGAGTTCAGAAGTACTATTTAAAAAACAAACAAACAAACAAAAACATTTGAGGCTCTGGAAGGAAATGCAAGCTACAATTAAGTAATTAATGCTAGCTCTACATTAGGATTTAGTATTTTTATGGGAAAAAATAGTTGCAACTCAAATTACTACTATGCAATTCACACTGTATATGCACACTTCTGAAATTCAGGATAGTATTGCAAGCTTAGAACACTTCAATTATATTTCTTTTCTTTTTTTTAATTAAAAAGTTTTGTATCATCTTACTTTTGGCTGAAATTGTAGATACAAGTGTCATCTCTAGACCTGTTCGCTTTGGCTGAGTGTTGTTTAGACAGACAACAGTGTTCTCAGTATGACAGGCTGCCATTAGCACTGCCCATGCAGCAGGGTTATCTAGGAGAAAACAATGGTTAAAGGCAACTCGTGCCCATTCTAAATAGTCTGGTAGTTCATTTGGAATGATTAAGCATAAAAACATAGCCATCAATGGAACCACGTACAGTAAATAAAGGTAACAAGAACAAGGCAAGTAATCCAATCAGACACACACATCAGCTCAGCCCAACGCAGCAGACAAGTATTTGCCTCTAACAAGTAAACTTCTTCAATTCTTAAGGTAAAAATGCCATTTCTAAAGCCAATAAATGTATTTTTCATACGGACACTGGTGTGTTTAATTCCAGTGACGCAGACTAACCTTGACTATCATTTAGTACCACATTAGAGAGACAGAAAAAATCCCAAGATGCCATCCACAGCTTCCAGTCACACGGGCTCATTCTAGTTCAACCACCAGCATGCAAGTTACGGTGATCACAGACACGTGCCTACTTCTAGTGTCAGCTAAACCAAGCTCAGCATTAGCTTGAATTAGTCCAGTCAAGAACACCTGTAACTGCAAGAGTCTGGTCTCTGTCCTGAATCAGACAGAGCTCAATTAAAAATTTCAGCTATGAAAATTTTCAGTCCAAAGATAGTTTTTTCTTTGTCAAGAAAATAAAAGACAGCTCGACAATCTAATAAAGTAGAATGTAAACTATACTGCTTATGAATAGCAGTCAGTTTTGTGTATATCTGGGGGAAAGTAAGTAATTTTTTTTTTCACTTTCAACCACACTGACCTGATGCATCCAAGCAAAAATAATGCAGAACAAACAATGGTTTAGTACTTTGTTTTCAAGACTTACTTTTTAAACCCCTTAAAAACCCTACCAGATTTACACTTTACACATTTAATGAAGATCACCATTTAGAAATAGGTGAACAGCTGCCTACAGTTTATAACAAGCATACTGTAATAGAAAATTTCCAATCCTAATTCACAAGATAGATGAGTAAGTCTCCTCTGCTTGGTGTGGCATACTGACCCTGAGGGAACAAGTGTTTTTCTTTTTTCTTACGTACAAAATAATACTTATCTCTTCTCCTGCTGAGGAAGTAACAAATTGCTCATGTTTTCAGAACAAGCCACGAAACTCAGGGATTTTTCCCCATCTCGTTGAATTCACCAAGCCTAAACTTGCAATGATAGTTAAAATTTCCATTCAAGGCGTTCTCCCCAGAACATACACAGGCAAAACAAAATAACAGAACGACCCAAGAAAAGCAAATACTTTGTTAGCACAACAATTTTGTTTCTGATTAGTAAAAAAATCACTAGCATATTTGAGAACACAGTCACCTGGACAGAGGTGGATTGCCTTCTGAATATTTTTCAGAGGATTTTCCCTCTGATCTTTTAACATGTGACATCCTGCTGCCAACTGATTAACTGCAACATTTAGTAGGACTTCCTATAAAATACAACATAAGAGTGACTTAACACTATACGTAAGTGATCAGATGGAGTTCATTTTAGGATTGTTTAATGGAATTATAAAGTCTGCATTTTAAGAGAGACAAACCTTCCCATAGCTTGAATCAAGTGCATGTGCAATGTTTCCTGCCATGGCTCCACCCTGCAAGATTAAAAAAAAAAAAGAATGTTATATGGTTAAGAAACATTACAACATCTGTAACGCAAGATTTTTTTGTCTGTATTAATCAGAAATATAAAGTTTGCATAATGAAAGATTTTCCTTTCCTACAGACAAATCTCTTTGTAGAGAATTATGAAGAGATATTCAAGATCAGAACTTATCCACAACTTGTGTTTGTGAATTAAAGTTTCATATAGATAGGGATTTGTTTTCAGGTGCTATTTCTTTTTAGATATTTGACATACATTAAGGGAATGAGTGTTTATTTGGAGAAGAGCTACCAGTAGGTACAGAAGCAGCAAAGAAATACTGGGTAATGAAATAAGTAAAGTTGAGTACATTAACCAAATTCAACATATATAAAACCTTTCTTAAAAATGTATATTGTATGCATATATGAAAAATCCTTTTATATAAATTAAATACATTAAGTACAATCTTTTCTTGATGAAATACTTCTAGTCGATTTAGTCTATTTCAAGAAGATAAAGGTTCACTACGCCATTAAGGACACAAATAACCGGATAAGTAATTTGTTAAGGGTGTACCTGTGCATTGATCAAAATGTATTTATATTTAAAGTTTTCATGTTAACTAGTGAATGCACATGTACTGAAGCAAGATGTGTTTTTGCTTTTTTCTTCAGTTAAGAAACAATATGTAGTACACCCAGGTTATAAACAGAACAGACTTATTACAGTGCATTACAATGCACTTACTTTTGACTTCTGTAACGTATACAGTGGAACTAGTCGAGACAAAAGAGACCAAAGAGCGGGATTATCAGGGTTACTGTGAAAAAAAAAAAAAAAGAAAAAAAAACAAGCACATTAGATTTTCTGGTTTGAAAATGAATCCGGTCTTCTGTGACTTTGTAGGCAGCTGCTGTAAATACCAAATAGATCTTTTGTTTTTAGAAAGAAGACTAAATGCAGTTGTAAATAGATGTGTCTAGTAATTTAAAACAAAGAAACAACACTGGTATTATAGTACTGGCTAAAGAAATAAAGTGTATAATATGTATATTAATATTCATGGGAAGAAAATGGACAAACTCCAAGACTACAGGTTTGGTCTTCATAGTCTGAGGAACAAGGAATTTTAACTGCAGTTTTGGGGAAAAACATTGTTTGAAGCATAGCATATGAAATCACCTGGAAAGAGTGTAAGGTGTGACTTGTTTAAAGGCAATAATTAAAATTCCCCCTTCCTGTAATGCCTAGGTTACTCAAAACACTTTTAAACTCAGACTTCTACTTAAGGGAATGAACTGCTTCAGCTGCTGTTAAATATTAAATAAAAGCCCTAAAGATTTTCTTAGTTGAAAGTTCTGGTAAGCAAGATGAAGAATGCTTTTATAGCATAGTGAACTGATGTAACTACCAAAGAAGCCACCAAAACAAAAACAGAAAAAAAACATACAAGCCATGAAGTTTTTGCCACTTGATACCTTAAGTCAGGCAGAATAAAGCAAACTTCTGTCTGCTGATTCTACAATCTTAAACGAGCCACTTTCATGTTTGAAAAAAATTCTTTAATAAGAGAAAAATGCTGCAAAAGAGTTTTGCTTACTAATGAATATCAATAAAGAAACACATTTACAAGGCAATCTAAATATTAACAAAATGCATACCTATGTATTGCTTTTGAGACTTCTCTCTGGACTGCCACATTTCTACCTTGTAATGCATAAACACCAGATGCAATAAGGCACCTCTCATAAATCCCATCTTTTCCTTTCTCGTGCTTCAGTAATTCTTTTAAGGCTGCTGTCGCAAGTGTAACGTCCTGCTTTACCAGTCCTAGCGTGCACAAAACCTTCAGACTTTCCGTACTAGGTTCCTTTAATGAGCTGTTGAATCAGAAGGAACAGAGACGTTATTTTGGAGCAGAAATTGAACTTACTGTCAATACTACAGTACTTGATGGTTTTGAGTCCTCTTGCTCCCATATATCACCTCTGATATGCTGAATTAACACTATGAGATGCTGAAACAAGCTAGATCAGTAAATTTGAGATATCAAGATACAGAAAGTGGTTGTGTGCCATTTCAGGTAGTATGCTACACACAGTACTTATAAATACTTGGCAAGGCTCCAACACATTAGCTATCCTTCAGTAGCACCCATAAAAGGAATGGCAAAAGAATGTCTAACACTGAAACCTATTTAATTTTCCTGAAGACATCTGTACTTCTAACTCATGTCATAAGTGAGCTGCAGTGTGCCTACTTTGCAACAGAAATCCAGGAAGGAAAAAGCCAGAAATGAGCCTGCTGCATAGAACTGCTCTTTCAATTTGGCTGTTCTGATAAATTAAACCTTGTTTACATCAAGATTTCTTCCAACTCAGTGTACTTCGAGCATGCCTTCCACCATCAATTAGTTTTAGTATCAGTACTAAGTTATGCTATTCTGTTCATTATGAGAGTTTAACCGCATCTCAACAGTACTCCCATCTTCATTGGAGACCTACTAGCCACAGTGGATGACTTTTTTCTGCAAATTATATAGTATAGGTGGAGAAGTCTCAACTCAAATTAATCCCCTGAACTTTGACTTTGCATAATACAGAGAGCTCATTACAAACAACCAAAATCAAAGATGTTAACTGATGTACTAATTGAAATTATTCTTACAGCAAAGGTAATTCAATAAATGACAATACAAATTAGAAGGAGGCAAAAGAAAAGGAAGAGAATAAGGCATGGCAACAGTAATTTGGAGTTTCTTAATTGTCATGTCCTATACACAACTGCAGAATGAAATGCTGCCTACTTTCACTTATCAGGTGACTACAATAAGGTTCCTGATCAAGCTTTTTTAGAATAATTTTTATAAATAATAATCTTTAACTAATAATTAATCTTACATAATTTCTGCATTTGAAAAATATACAAGAATGTGAACATCCTATTCTATATTTTGTTTTCAGTCCCTGGCAAAAAAGAAATCCCACCAGCTGTTACATGCAACCTTGAATAGCCAACACCAAGCACGTCAGCTAGTGGAAGGGTATAGCTCTCCCATGAGTAAGAAGAGTTACTCTATCACACCAGCTACAGAGACATACTCATTACCCAAATCTCTGTGCTAAGCTGTCCATGAGGAAAGAAGAAAAAGGAATCTTCTTGCTCAGTGCCCTACTTAGGTCACTCAAGTTCCCCTGCAAAAATTCCCATTAACAAAGACCTACGATTAGAATGTACAGTTCTCTTTTCTTCTTATTAAAATCGACTGTATAACTCTGCAACACTGTGCTTCAGATTTAGATCTGAACATATTCAATGTAGTGTTACTTTTCTAAAGCATTTACTACTTTTTTATTATTATTTTAAACACAAATGACTACCATCATTTAGGAAATTCTCACTGTTGATGTTAAGGACAAAAATAGAACTCTGCAGTGATTAATAGGATGTACCAGCTCCCTAGCTAATTAGTTCGCTAACTCATCAGTTACTCAGGCTTTAGCGTAGTCATGAATTGTCACTATTTCAGTAACTTCATGAGTCTTCTGGCAAGATGGGGACTGTACAGCCATTACTGGAATTCTCTGTTGACAGGAGTCGAACCTGAGGCCCCCAACAAAAGCGACTTTTCGGTTTTAGCAGTACAATAAAGCATCATATACTGATTGTTATTCCCTCCACTCACCATTTAAACAGTAGGGTCTTTGCAGCATCCACTTTGTTCTGCTTATACTCTATTATTGCCAAGGCAGTCAGGATATGTGCTTTATCTTGTTCAGACTCGGCAACAGACAACGCTTTCTCATAGGCTGGTAAAATAAAACAAAGACTTAGAATTGAAGAAGAAGGGAAGAAAATACCTTGTTCATAAAGCCTCTGGAAAGGCACGATATTAATACATACACACAAGGCACTTTTGTTTCAGGTTCACTACATTTTCATGCCTCACATCATACTGCAGAACACACAACTATGACATTATAAAGCAACTGTAGGTTGGAAAATGCCAGGGTTGTTTACAACCTATTTAATATGTAGCAAATGGAAATAAATCTGAGAAGTAGTGCAGGGATATCTAGAAAAAGACTTAATGAGTGCAGTTTAAAGATTCCCTTATGACAGTATATTTATGAAATAGTATTTGAGATGGGCAGACAACTCCAATCAAAAACAGAGTTCTTTAAAATGCTGAGCCGGCTGCTCTACTGTGAATGCTTACACTTCTGCACTGATAATTCAGTACACCTCTTTGTGAAATCTCACATCTCAGCAGTGTAGAACATGACAATATGGCACTTACATTTATTCCTAAAGGTAAAGTGCTTTGTACACCACATTAATCTCCTACCCAGAACTGATTTTCCCAGGAAAGCCATTTCATGATAGTGAGAGAAGCTAAGAGCACAAGAGGTTAATGGACAAGAATTAAACAGTTATAAAAATGTAGCTTTCCTTAGTACATTTAATAGCTCTAGCACTCAACAGCTAAATGATTAAAATAGCTACAGAATTTGTATTTATACATTGGGACTGAAAGAGTGAAATAATCTCAACTACAGCTAGGTTGGTTAGATGAATAAACTTTGGTAAGATTCATTCTAAGAAGTGCCCTATAGTGCTTTGACTTAGGCAGATGTTTACCTTTAATACTTTCTTGTAAGAGTCCTTTCTTGAAGTAGGCTAATGCTACCCCCACAATGCCATCAAAATCAGTTAGAGGTATTGATGTATAAACCTCAATGGCTTTATCACATTCACCAATGGCACTGTGAAAAAAAAAAAACAAAAAAAAAAAACCAAAAAAACCTATCGTTAGTATGAAGGATGTAGCAAGAGCTGTTATAATCCAGAAAAGCTGTCCATGCAGCTGAGTATCCTGTTTTCAACAGCAGTTCTAAGCACACACCTGGAAAAGTGCAGGACTAGGACAAGAACGTGCAATATTTCTTACCCTCCTCCCGTTACAGCAGTTACTCTTTCCAACTACCTGTTGCATGAAAAATTGTTGGTGGGGAAAATGTGCAGGATAGCTCTATGTAAAGATGTAGCTTAACTGTCAGCACAATGGAATAGGGAGGGAGAGTAGGAAAACCGCAAAGGTGAAAAAACAAGAGAAAAATCAAATCAAAGCACGCACGTGCACACACAGGCAAGTGTACATACACAAACAGATACAGAATTCTTGTTCTAAGGCCACTATGGAAGAAATTATGCAGGAATATATTATTAGAACTAGTTATTAGTTATTGAACTGTTAGTCTTGTGTAAGTTGCACACAGGAATCACCATGCATACAGTGTGGATCTGAGACTACGGAAAACCAAAGAGCTGCTTCAGAAATCTTCTCTGAAATTTAAGAATGAATTACTGCATTATCACAGCCTAGGTACTCCAGTTACATGCACAGAAAATTAAGAATACATTAAGTTTCCCTATAGCATTGACAAAATCTAATAAGCAAAACTTGAGCCATCTCGCATCAAAGAACAGTTCGAGAGTCTTCATCTGTTAACCCTGGTGCCCTGCCTTCCATCAGAACTCAAAGCGAATCGTGAGGTCTTTTCCAACCTTAATGATTCTGTGATTCCGTTACGGGAACTCAATTGTGTGTAGGGTTGCAGCAGAAAGGGTCAGCAGCAGAAAGGTCACGTGCGTACCACATCCTAACCACGCATGCTTCAGGTCATACAAGTGAATACAAATTCAAAGGGCAGGTAGAAAGGACTTCTAATAAATCTTAGAGCAGCTATCTTATTCAAACTAAGCATACCTGAATCCAGAGTGTGGAGATCCTAAAAAAAACAATTTACCCTGGAGGCTGTACAGCTACGTTGTTTAGACTTTTTTTAAGGATCAAATTGAGTGCAGGGGAATCACTGATATGTTATAAACTGCCAAGAGGTAGAGAAATTCCTTTAATGTGGTTTTGATATAGTACCCATTTCTGGAGCACATAAAGAGTTCAGTCAGACTGGTCTAAAATTAAGAATGATGTTTAATAAATTATTTTCTCTGTCGATCTTCCACCATTTGGCGTCACACAGGTTTTTCACCACTGCATTCACTACATCCAAAGCTGAAGCTAGGGGCTGGGATAAGTACGTCAACAAACACTTACCACAGTGATCTGCCATAGTTTTGCATAGCTATATTATATTTCTCAGTATCCTCAGAGTTTTTCAGTAATGAAGCGGCCCTTAAAATAACCACAATTAAGAGTAGTTATCATAGGACTATAACACGAGTATTCTGACATTAGTTTTCAGAGCAGAATGGACAAGTGTTTTACATAGAAATCTTCTTACACGTAAGCACAGAAAGCACAGAGCCAATCTTACAAAGTTTAATGCATCACCAAGCATGCTCTCCAAATGTGGTTTCTTTCACCACCCTCCTCTACCATTTGAAAAGAAAAAAAACCCTGACATTAATCAGTATAGAATAGAGACCAAAAAAAAAAAAATAAAATGAGAGATGCCATACATTGAATTAGCTAAATGTCCTAGTAAGACACTCAGCCTTGGAATGACTTTACTTCTCCTTGTTATTTGTGTTCTACATTTCCAAACTTGATATAAGAACATCCCCACATCCCCCTTGCAGTACAGTTAGTTGAAATGTACTGTTGAGTTCTTGAAAATAAGGTTTACTGCAAGAAAAGAAAAACCTTTACAGAAAAAGAGGACAAGGAGCTTCTATCAGTAAACATTCTAGTATGTATAACTCACCTCTCATAAGCATCTTTTGCCTGCCTTTTTAGATCCATATACTCACTCAAGTAACCAAGCATTGTGAAAGCAGATGCATCATCTGGATTTCTTTCTAGAAAATCAGTATTGACAATATAGGAGAATGTAATCAGAAAGAGCAGTGAAAAGTATTAGAAAAAACACTGCTACATTGATGTAACAGTACACATATATATATATATATAAAAAGCACTTTGCTAAGTGCTTCTGTCAGTTGCTCACTGGAATTATTTGACAGGCTGCAAGCAAATAAAGAAGAGATACTAAGACCACAACATGACATCAGGCTAGCTCAAAAGCGTTTCAACTCTTATGACGCAGTATTGATGTGCCCAATATATACATTTTTTTCAGCCCACAGTGTTTTGTTTTGGTTTGTGGTGTCTTTTTTTTTGGTAATGAAATAATAAATTACTCAGCTTGTACTGACTTTAGTAAGATACTAATAGAACCTTATGGTTTATTTTATTTTCACTACTACAACGTTGAAAGGCTTGTCAGTAGCTAAAGTTAGCAGCTGCCATCTCAATCCTAACAGTTTTCCCTAGACCAGAAAGGGGAACATAGGCCTTTCTTGAAATTTGCTTAGGGATTTTACAAATGCCTTCTCACACTTACCTTAAGTGCTTGTAACTTAGTTTGTAGCTCTAAAAATATCAGCAGTGGATATATTTAGTCCAAGGATGTGTTTACAGTTAAGAGATGCAGATTAAAGAAAATCCACACTTGCTCTATCCACCTTCTGGGCTAAATATACACAAGCTCACCACAACATGGAGGCCACGCTGGCTTGAAGCCAAGCCCAAGAAAGTCTTCTGTCTCTAACTGAAGGTTAACACTATTGTGTGCTTCAGGTTATAAAGTTTTACAGTATCCAGAAACAGCCTAACGTATGGCACACGGGCAGAAAAGCTAGCAGCTATCTGCACAGACATACAGATATACTCAAGTGAAGTCAGATACCAGACACCTGGTGGCAAGTATAACAAGGCTCTGGTCCTCACTGTGCTCAGTTCCTGAAACGAAGTCTGGTGGAATGATAGAACTCATACCTATTTTGTTCCAGTGCATTAATAAAAATCAGTAACCAATTAACCCCACTTTGTCTGCTTAATCTACAATACAAAAGCCTAGTCTAGCCGAATCACTCTCTGCCAGACCTTGTACAGAAGTAGACATTTAACACATCTTGTAGTCAGGCTTGGCAATTCAGAGAGGCATCTAAGTTACCTACCTGTATATTTGGTCATGACCACCTGAGCTGCTGGAATAGCATTCATTTGAACAATGTTGTACAGATACACCTCAGTATTTCTGTTGTCTTTATCTTGCAGCGTTGAACAAACCCAGTGGGCATAGCCTTTTGCTCCCTCAGTCTCAGGAAATAAAAAACACACAAATTGAGAGTCACTGAACCTGCTTAAGTAACACTGAAATTCTTAAAAGACCATAATCATTCTTTGTTTTAACACAATCTTGGCTAAAAGTCTGCATAATTGTTAAGCAGTAGAATAAAACACTAAACTGGATTGCTGCAAACAAAAAATTGTCCTTTGGGCAATTAAAGAACTCTCATATTTACGTATCACTTATGACATACTGGAGGGATGACAAATGAAAAAAGGTTAAGAGAATGTAAAGTCCTCCACTTTCTTAGAACCCAGGGTACTGGCAGTATCCTCACTCTTTCCTGTTTATGTCTCCAATTTATGCCTTTGATCTCTGTCCAGTTCTGTGCAACATCAAGATATTTTTTTTCACAACTTATGGAGCAGAGTTCTTGGACCACTGGGACTAAAGCACTTAACAAAATAACTGCTTGCCATTCAGCGCCAGCACAGGCCAGGAACACCAACATGAAAGTCAAGACAACCCCATTTGGAACTCTAGCTGTCCCATCATTAAAGACACCTGTTTTTTTAAAAAATACATCACCTAACTAGAGAGATTAGATATGAAGAATCTTCAGTACAATATAACTGTTACACTTACATGCATACTAAGTTCAGTTGTATGCCTGAAGAGATCCATAGTATCATAGCTGCCAACCGTTTCTGCGATAAGAGCCTACAGAGAAGCAAAGGTTCCTGTGGTCAGGTACTTTAAAAATTATCACAATAACAAGAGGCTCAGCACACATTACTTCAGGCACATCTTAGGTAATTAACATGAAAATAATTTATGTTCTCATGCTCTCAAAGAAATTCTACGCTGCTCTCTTGGGACTCCACCTGAAATACTGCATCCAGCTCTAGGGCCCCAGGATAAAGACATGTACCTGTTGAAGAGGGCCCAGGGGAGGCCACGGCAACAACCAAAGGGCTGGAGCACCTTTCCTACAAAGAGAGACTGAGAGAGTAGGGGTTGTTCAGCCTGGAGAAGAGAAGGCTCCAGGGAGAGCTTACAGCGGCCTGCCAGTACCTAAAGGGGTCTGCAGGAAAGCTGGGGAGGGACTCTGTGTCAGGGGGCGTAGGAAAAAGACAAAGGGTAATGGCATTAAACTCAAAGAAGGTAGATTTAAATTAGATGTAAGGAAGAAATTCTTTAATCAGAGTGGTGATGCACTGGACTGGGTTTCCCAGAGAAGCTGCTGATGCACCATCCTGGAAGTTTTTAAGGCCAGGTTTGATGGGGCTCTGGGAAACCTGGTCTAGTGAGAAGTGTCCCTGACCACAGCAGGGAGTTGGAACTAAACGAGCTTTAAGATCCCTTCCAACCCAAACCATTCTCTAATTCTAAGAATAAAATGAACACTTCAAAGAGGGCATAAGTAGTCTCCGCTGCATCAGCCCTTGACACTTAAGGTGTCGGGCAGCTACTTTACATTTTTGAAGACAAAGACTTGTGAGTGTTAGTTCCACTTATAACAACATATGATGGGAGCTGAATTTTGACATGACGTCACTAGTCCTCCCTTAGAATCCGGTTTCAATTAGATATTATTAGCAGGTCAACAGCATGGGATTATTGAGTGCACCTACAGCAATCACAAGTGAGTCATGAGTACTTCTACTATTCACAGATGGCCTAGATACCAGTGGGAGCATATCCAATCCGCAGTGGTAGGTGGAAGAAGGCACCTCCCAGGATGTAAGAGCTGCTTTTGGACCAGGTACATTAGAGACTTACTGTTTTTAACAGTGAAGATAGACAGGGGGACACTGAGAAGTGCGTTAAACAGTGCCATTTAATGAGACAGTCATACAGCAGAAGCCAAAATAGCTAGCATCTTACGAAGATGGTACTTTGTTAAGAACACTTAATAATAAGCTTCAGAGCACAAAAGTTAATTTTTTTTAATAGATAATTTCTTATACAACTCAGAATTACATTAGCCACAAAAACATTTATATAAAGATACATGATTAATGTAGCTCCCATTATATACCAATACAGAAGCAAGGGGTCCCACCCACCCCCAGGGGAAGCAGCTGCTCCCTCTACTTAAAATCCTATGAGATCATGCTTAAGTGCCAATTCTTAGCATGGAGTGTAAAACCTCTCTTGCAATAACAACTGGTTTTGGTGCACAGTTAAGATTTTTTCACATCTTACCTGCCCAATCCAACACAGTAGGTAAGAGGGCTCCAGAGACTGGGCTACCTTGAAGGCTTCATGAGCTTGCTGCAGAGCCAAAGATAATGATGCTATTCAACTGTCTGGCATGGTGACAGATCACTTTTGAGTATTCATAGTTAACATGCAGTAGTATTAAAAGAGATTTTCATGAATGAAATTAGGTCACTACTAAAAAATATCTAGTGTGCTATACAGAACAACATATCACCCACAAAAATAAAGCAGTTTAGTCTTCTCAAAAGTAAAATATAAAATCAAAAATATTTACGAGATCAAAGTTCCTCTCCCTTCCAAATACAATTCCTCCTCCTTGTTCTGAGGAAGAAGCTAGATTAACTGTTGGAACAATTATTATTTTAAAATCAGCCTTTGAGAGGATCCAGATTTTGGAATTTGCATTTCTTTCATGTAAACAGTTTGACACATTCTGAAAATTGTTAAACTGATTACCATCCACAAGTCATAATTTTCCCTCAAGATTGCACATGTTCATTGTTCTTCCCTTAATGTGGCACAAGGTGAACAAAGTCCTAGCCTGAGTAGTCTTAGCAGTAAGGAGTTTGTACTATTAAATTATTTTTACTAAAAATGAAGCTTGACCATCACGTTACAGAAATTAAATAAAATTGCTGAAATTCTGACCAGCAAATAGGATAGCATGTAGTTTTAGGTGCATGAGAAGCCTGGACTTCACTTAACAGGTATTCCAATTTTTATTCAGAGAAGCTCTAAAGGTTATACAGAACTATGGCAAGTCATGTACCATATTAATGAGCAGAAAGTAGCTACCTACAGGAAACTCAGAAACTCAAAGTTTCAGTTTGTGACTAAAAGAGTTCCCAGTCAAACTTGCTGTGAGTTGGTTTGATTCAGTCCTTCTCAGTCCTTCTGAACACTTGCTATTCCACTCAGTCATTTGGAGAGAAACTTCAGCAATTTAGAGTAAGTTCAATTAACTGTATCCACTCCAGAACAAGTACTTAATTCGTGTGACTCAAGAAAGATGCTGATTTTATTTCATTCAATGCAATTAAGTTTTTTGAATCTGAGAGGTATGCTCTCCACTGTTAGCCCACACTCTTACCCTACTATATTCCCCTAAAAAAAAAAAAAAAGTGGAAAGGGAAACTGCATTTGAGAAATGGGAAAAAAAATGTACCTCAATGTTTCCAGTCACTAGATACAAAACCCCCAAGTTGGTCCAGGCAACAACATTCTAGGGAGAACAAATACAAGTTAAAACCGATGTCTTATTGCTGTATTCTAAAAAAAATGACACAGCATCAGGGGAAGAAAAGTTTCAAATGCCCACTTGAAACAGATGGCAGCTGCCTACAGCACTTACGATTTGCTCAGCTTGAACAGATTTGATGAACGAATGTTGAGCAAGAGCATAATTCCCAATAGCTGGGGGGAAAAAAAAGGAGAGCTAGATCTAACTGAATTTCATAAACACCATTAGTCAAGTTGCCTTCTAATTTAGAATATTATGCAGCTAGGGGTCTCACTGAAGACTTACCACTACAGGAAGCAACTACACCAAGTGCATTCCAATAAAGATGATTTTTGCTGTCAAGCCTCACAGCTTTTTTGAGACACTGGAAGAAAATCAAATGTGAACTGAATTACTAGATTATCAAAAATTAAGATTTTATGCACTTAACTTATCCAGAGATTTAGGTTTTATTGAGGACAGAGAGGTTAGGCAGAGAAACACCAAAGTTGATTTAAACTTTAAAGAATGCAACAGAAAAACAGGCAGTACCTGCAAAGATTTCTCTAGCAGTTCACTGATCTCATTCATGTCAGCATCCACTGCTGTGAGGTGCTCTGCTTGTCGATAATAATTTATTCCAAGATCACACCATATGTTAGGCAAAGGCATCAATTTTAAAGCTCTGCCGTAACACCTACAGAAACATGAATCACACAAGTATTATTCTGAGCCTCCCTAACATGAAGAACAGAAAACTGAAAAACACTTGAGTGCTTAAAAACCCAAACCAAACAAATATGCATAAATACAAACAAAACCAGACAAGAATGGAAATCCTATGACAACTAATTTTCATTCAGACAGCTATCTTCACAGAATCCACCCTGGTCTGTATTACCCACCACTAGTGAAACTACAGATGTGAAATATAACAGTTATGTCAGGTGCAATATGCACATTTTTAATTAAAACAAACATCAGCCATTTTCAGAGTTAATCAGACTTTCCCTAGGAAGTATTTTGACTACACATATCATTGTTGAGATTTTCTAAGGAGGTACATTTCCAGCCTGTCTTAACTAACGCATCCAGCTGCACAAAGCTCGTAAGGAGCCACAGAAGAGGCTACAAGAAAACTTTAAGTATTTCTGTTATCTCTAGCTCTATTATCATGAGCTTCCAGGGCCAGGAAAAAGGAATTGCGTCTTCCAATGTAATTTAGATCCCATAACTAGGGCTCAAACTGATGACAGTTTTGTCCAAAAAAACACAGACATAAAGCTTACAGTATTATCTTGGACTTTAATAATCCTGGGAGAATGGGCTAACTACTACTACAACCACTCTGTTTAAAGTAGCACAATTTGTTGAATGACAGACAGGATATAGCCGTGCTCTGGAGACAGAACCAAGGAGAAGAGCAGGCCCTAAATTAAGTGTTGAGAGCCACTGCGGCAATCCAGGGATCATACCCTGAAATGAGTGGTATAATTTGAAAGAAGCATGAGACTTTCTTTACCTCCTCATTAATCTTCACTAAATATCCAGGTGATAAAGATCAGCACTTGTTTCATTTTCTAGAAATAATATAGTCTAGAACATTTGAGACTCTATAAGTGTGCACAGATATGTAGAAGAACTTGACAGTAAAAAAAAAAAAAAAAATTACCTTCCTCCCAGTCTGAGCAGTTCATTTTTCTTCAGCATCTGTTTGCCTTCGTTTTTACCCAGAAGCAATCCTAGAACTTGAACATTCACTTTGGCTGGTGAAATAACATGCACACTAGTACAGGTATCTCCAAGCAGTTTCCAAAGGGAAGATATATCAGGACGGTGCTTTGTTGCCCTGTAAATTGATATTTAAGAAAAGCCACAAAATATCTGTTCAGACACTGCAACACTCTTTCCTGAAAGAAAGTTCACCGCTTTGAATAGTGGCACAAACTCTAATTAATTGACGGGCTGCTTGATTTTTTTTTTATTATTCTGTTTTCTTGCTACTCAATCTGTAGTATTAAAAAGTTAAAAATAATCATAAAAAGAGAAACTACAAAATGCTAACGTATTCCAATTTTGTGGAGACGAAGAGTCTGTTCTGAAAATTACCTGTTATCTGTCAAAACATCAGCTGACAACACTAACTTTTGCATTTCAGAACACTATCATTTATATTGCAAGACATGAGACATCCGCAGAAACCTAGCGGACCTTCTCCTATACCAACAATTATCCCAAGGTTCAGTTTAGGCCTCTAAAGCATTCTGCCTGATAAGCAAAACAGTGAGATTGCGGAAGGTAAGCTACAACTGCCTCTCATCCACCATTTTTGGTAGAAGTTCCCTTCCTTCTACCCATATACACAGGATGACAGCTGGAGTGAACTGTGTGTGACTTCACACTTGTGTTATAATCAAAGGACTCTGTGTCTTTAAACACAAAAAAAGAAAACTAATTACCATTCACTCCGGCAGCCTAAGTCCACCATGCATTATTCAAACCATTTTCACTAAACACTTTCTTCTACATTAGAAGCCCAGTCCACTTGATTTAGTGTAACTGAAAGTCCTCTAACACTTAACTTCTTCAAACCACAAGCCCAGCGGAAATGAAATAACAGAATGTTTAGTACTAACCTTGTAAAAAATTCAAGAGCCTGCTCTATGTAATCCACAGCCTTCCTATCAAGATACTTATCAAGGGCTGATTTTGCCAGCATGAGATAGCACTCACCAAGTCCTGAAAGACAGACAAAATATCCTCTATGAAAACAGATGCTTCCATGTTACTGCTTGATAAAGGAGGTGGGGTGGTATGAAGAAAGACTGCTCCACGTTATGCTTTATGCCCTACATATACTATGCCTAATCAAAACGATCCACAACCAAACTCACTCTGTGGCTCATAAGAGAGATTTTGCTTTTACCCCTTCCTCAATAGCATGAACTGTAGATTAATCTGAATATTAAAATAAACTTGTGTAATTATAAGAAATATAGCACTGACACTTTGGGTTTGTTTTCAAGAATTAACTAGAGCGGTGCTCTGCACTGGCAAGTCTGACAAATACAGCCATATTCAGTTTACACTTTAGTCAAAAACATTATCAAATCATTGCCAAATACAAAAAGAAGAAATAATATAAAGGTAGGAAAAATGGGAAGTTTTTTTTTAGAACTGGCTGAAACCACAATTATTTAATCCTATTTAAGAATTTACTTCATACGGAAATAAATGCAATTAAAGAAACCACATCTAATACCACCATTTTTATTATTTCAGAAGCAGCAAGACACTGCCTGAATTATATTCTTTACACTGCTCATATCTGCAGTGATTCTGTCTGGCAATAAGTCACTGGATTTGAGCCTCGTTAATTCTCAGTATTTTTTTCACAGTTCTGAACCTACGTTCCTCATGCTTTAGTCCCCTCTATTTATATCAAACCAATAATCAAAGTAGGTACCATCTCTCTTTGCAGATGTTGACAAACAATTAACATCAATAACATCGTGATAAACGCAGACCATATGCACACCAGGTGCAGCAATTCTGTGAGATTCTTATCGTGCCCTCACTAAATATTTGTTTTGACCACACAGAAGTCCCTAGGACATAAGCTCTTCAGCTGGAAAGAAGCTGCAATCTAAAAGCAAAATTGATTTTATTCCCTGAAGTTATAAATGAAGAGATATGCTGGAGCAGACGTGAATAAACTTATTATTCAACAACACCAATAAAAAATGCACAGAAAAGACGCATTCAAGCAACATCAGTATATTCTCTCATCTGCCTTAAGACTACCCTTCTAACAGCTCAGTTCAGAAACTGTATATTTTTTGATCAAAACTGTACAACAAGTACACTTGTGTATATTTTGTGTATCAGCTTACGCTCACCCAAACATCAAAGGCCTTTTACACAAGGAACACTAACTTAAAAATTCACACCAGCACCAAGCAGCAAAAAGCTTGATTTCAGATGGATGTATAGGGTGAGAATGCCTGAAGACTAAGAGGCGTTGAGAACGTGAACAAAACAGTTATTAACTGACTATCAAAATTTTATATACTCCCCATGTTATATAACCTGAGAACAACAGCTCGCTTTCACTATCACCAGGACTCCATGCTCTACCATTCTACTCTGTTCCCAACTACATACTAAAGAAACCTACCAACTGCCACATCTAACACTTGTGAGACCTCTCTGGATACCTCACTACTATTTTTAATCAGCTGAGGAAGATCACAGGGGTCAGAATCACCAGGGTTAACACAAAAGGTGAGAAACAAACAGTCAGGAGGAGCAGCAGCAGAAAATAAATATAGTCCACCTTTTTGACACAGAAGTCCAACTCCACTGCCTGTTCAGCCATACACAGTATTTGACTGCTTAGGTGAAGCTGAGCATCATCAGCAGGCATCCACTACAAAAATTTTCAATGCCTTTACCCATTTGGCTTGGTAGTTACATAGGAATAGTTACCTTTTTTTACCTACTTGCAACAGTAATAATCACTTCTGTGCATCATGGTTTAACAGTCTTCGTAAGTTTACAAACTACTACACACTGTCTTCCATACATGTGAATCACAGCATTCTACACAAGCAAAACTATCCTTTACGTAGGCAGACCTAACTACATCAGAGCCTCTTCATGAGATTCAAGTACTAGAGGGGAAAAGACCTAAAATTTTCAGATTCAGACACATTACCTTTCAATGCAGGCACATACTCTTCAGTCTTCTTTAAGATTTCTTGATAGGTAGCTATAGCATTTTCATGTTTGCCTAGAATCTGCTCAACTGCTGCAGCTCTGTAAATGCTGTATACAAGCTCTGGGTTCAGTTCACTGGCCTTCTTGAAGGCTTTTAGAGCTGTTGCATAGCTACCTCGGCCAAAGTAAGCCTCCCCTAGAGACTCCCAGCAGTTGGAATCCTTTGGATCAGCCCTGAGAGCTGCCTGCAAACTGAAGAAATCAAGATTTACTTTATTTAAATCAAATGTGATACAAGTTAACAAAAACAAATTATTTCCTTGCATTATATCCTATCAGAACACAACCACACAATTATATAGAACTTTTAGAAATTGCATAATAGTGTTTTAATCTTCATAGAACACATTATAAAAGTTTAGGCATTGTACCTAATTTTGGCTCATTATTCAGTGTTTTAGTGTCTACGACAAGCCTGTCACTAGGCTTGTTAGCATGGATCACTGCTATCATGATAAGACTGCATTGTGCTAATTCCAGAACTGGAGATAGATGCAGCTTGCTCAGACCCATTTCCCACTGTTTAGTACAGGCCATCTTGTGATTAGCTAACTTAACTTCAAAAATCACGAAGATCAAAGACTGTTTCACAGCGATTTACACAAAACAGTTTAAACCAACCACGAGTTCTCTTACTCAGCCACTGCTTGTGACGGCTGCCCAGTTCTGAGGTAGTAAAGTCCACGATGAAGCCAGGCCCATTTTACTGTACCAGCATTTGCTTTTTCAGTTACTTCATTCAAGATTGACAGAGCGGTATCCTAACAAAGCACCAAAAATGCCACATTAGTAAACAGCTGTATCTAAAGAAGAAAGTTATTGTTTAAGAAGAATACTCCCAAATCCAGCAAACCATTAAACTGTCTAACTTGTTAGTTACTGTAATGAAGAAACATCACATGGGCTTTTTAAAGCTGGCAGGCTGAGTGGCAGAGTAAAGGAGGAAATTGTCACATCTGAAGATGTGATTATTTCTTATGTATATGCCTTCGCAAATAGGCAACTTGATTTTTTAACTAGATAAGGTTACATGTCTTTGCAATAAGTCAGATACTCAGTCTGTTTCTCTAGATATTCCAATAGTCTGTCAAAGTGTGGGCTGCTTTCTTGCTGTAATATCAGACTAAGAACTTTTTATACAATGCTATGCAGGAAATATTTGTTTAAAATGTTCTGATGACTTTCTATGCTTTTTCTGAAAGGAGCAAGGGGGAGGATGGAAAAAGAAATGGCAGAAGTTAAATATGAAGAGAAAACTTACTTTCTCTTCATGTAACCTACTGAAAAAAATCCTCCCATCTGAATCACATATGTGATGACTACAACGTTATGCTTGCTTCCCCCACCTTTCTCCCCAGATAGGTTTAAATCAGAATTGAAGCACAGAGTTGAAGCAGATCCAGCTATGAAAACTGCTAAGCAATGACAGAACATCTCGTTTTTTGAGATCTTATTCTCAAATCCTGAAGAAACCTGAAGTGGTTGCTCAAAGAGCAGGATTAACAGAAAAGCAAGACACCCATTAGCCAAGGCCCTGAATATGCAATACCATGTCTCCAAGTTCCACACTTAAGTCTACAGCTGCTGTTCCAGACTCTTCATCAGTTCCATCCAGTTCAAAAGCCTTTTTATAGCAACCACGAGCTCTACTTTTGTCTCCAGCAATGTCTCTGTAGTAGTTACCTAAATAACAAAAGACACTTCCCAAGTAGCTGTCCAATTTTGCAGCCTATAAAGAAATATGAACACAATATAAGAGCACCTTTTGAAGGATTAACAAATGGGCAGGTCCAGTGATAACTACTTGTACAATCTCTGCTTATCAACTTATTTAAGCATCTTCTGTGATACATCTGAGTATTTAAAAGATTGCTTGAGCTTTAAATATTTGCAGAATCTGCCACAAACCTTCTGTACAAAATGTTTTGTGCCATGAGTACTAACAAGCTAGATATGTTGGGAACAAACAATTGCATACTGCATCCCATCATTTTCATATTCCACTTAATTTCAGTCACTATACTCATAGTCATACCATATCATATCACAGTTAACTCTAGCATTTTCTAAAGTTTGAGTTCCCTTTTTAAGCACATTTGGCAGATTTGTTTACACCTAAGAAACCACAGCCCCCAAGCAGCATAACAACAGCTATGACAATAATAAAAAAAAGCTCATATAAAATAATTTAGAATTAAGGCTATTGTTCACTTCAAATACATTGCCCACTATACTCTGCTGCTAATGAATTGTAAACAGTAGGTGATGATATGAGTTGCCCATACCTGCTATTAATTTATAGTGATTTTACAGTATCTAGATTCCTATTTTGTAACTTCTAAATTCTCAGTAATGATGTCAGACAATCTTTTGGATTACATTCTTATCTATGTGCAGGGAAAAAGCCACAACCAGCAAAAAACAAACGATCAGGAAAAGCATATAAACTAGTTGGGCTTTGCAGGCTTACTTCTGTGGATACACACTGAAACTGTAACACCATTCTCTTCCCCCCCCCCCCCCCCCCCCCAATTTTCAAACATTTCGCCCTCTACATTTCAAAATGTCTTCAAAGTTCTACACTGTTCACCTATAGGCCTCAACTTAACAGCCCTCAAGGAAAAGGGGATTGAAAGAACCACTACTACTTTTGGCTACACCAAAGACCTCAAGATTTAGGTGAACAGAAGAAAACAAAAACAGGGAGATTCTAAGTAATTGCACAGCTCCCTGTGATGCATTTCTTCACAGCTGAATGTGGTTTACAGGCTCTGGAGGCCTGTAAATAGTAACAGACAGAATATTCAAGTGTCTAATTCCAGTCAAGAATAATTTCTGTATTTCATTTCCCATACAGGAAAATGCTAATCTACACGAATAGTTAAAGAAGCTTTTACCTTCAAGAAGTGAGTGAGTGTTTTTCCTTTGTCTTTTTTTGTCTCATCACTCATGAACCAATAGGTGAGCCCCAGGTACTGATGATACTCTGCAGTTCCAGCCCTTCTTTCAATGGCGTTTTGAAAACTAAATAAACAGAACAGATTAGATCAAGCAAACCCTCAGAAGCTGAACAACATTATATTCTATTTTCCCCCACATGTCCCTGTTAAAAAAGGAAAAAAAGGTTTACCTCCTTTCTGCCTGTTCATACTTCTTTTGAGAATAATGGATGAAACCCTCAAGAGCATGGGCCTCAGCCAGATCAGGGTGTGACAACAGAAGCTCTTGTGAAATCTGCAAAAATATGTCATCCCTCCCTAGTTATTTCTGTATGAAAATAAGAGTTCTACTTAGCTTACAGTAAGGACTACAGAGCACTAACCTTTGAAGCTTGATCCACTAAACCTTTGTTTAGATAAGCCCGACCTCTGAAAGCTAAAACCACTGGATCGCTGCTTGCACCCACAATCTAGAAGATCAGGTAATAGATACAAAGAAGTTATTCTTTTCACACACTAAGAAATCAAAGGTGTCAAAAGCAGGTACTCTACGTGAAGACAAGAAAACATTAAGAGGGGAGACCACCCTTGAGGAGCCTTAGATAGAATTTTGCTGAAGAGGTGGCAGATTGTAAACAGAAAGGAGAAATCTACAGAAGTTTAAACAGTAAAAAAGTAGTATACATGAAACTGTGAGGCATAACAGAGGGGAAGCAATTTCCACTTAAAGCTTCACCGTTCAATCTTGAAGAAATGTGTTTGTGTGTAATAACAAGTGACTTGAGGACAAAGGGCGTAGGATTATAACCGTAATTCAAATAAAGATGAACAATAGCCTCAGAACTAGCAAGAACCCACCTTCACTAAGCAAGACCAGATAAGGTGAAGAGCAACGGCTTTTAAAATTAGAATTGTGACTTAAAAGAAGTCGTAGCAAAGCCTAAAAGCAAGGGAGCAAGGCATGTTTTAATTATACCACTGTTGGTAGAGCTGTCTAAACCACACAGAATACAAAAACGAGCCAAGGGGAAAAATACACAGCTTGAATTTTTAGTGCATAAAGATGAGAGCATTTTTTTTTTCCTTAAACTACATTTTAGTCAATGAAAATACCTGCTCAAGTGCATTAATGGCTTCTTCTGCAGCATCGGCATCACCTATTTTAATCAAAGCCTCTGCTTTCAACTGAAGAATACGGTCCTTCTTCTGCTGAAGAGTAGGACTCTCAGGATTTCCAAGATTCTTGAGAGCTGTTGACAAGACAGAAGTTTAATCAAATGGAAATAAAAAAGGAACTACAAAGAACACCACTTAATAAAGCCAATTATTAGACTGTTCTCTCCTGTGTTGAAGAAACTATTACATAAAATCTCTACCTATGCCAAGTTCAAAAGTTTGATCAATTTTAGAAAGGTGATGTCAGACATGTAAGAAACTGTCTCCTAGATGCTAGCTTAATAATTGGAATGCTATATTTTCCTGATCCATGCTCTGAGAAAACAATGACCTTTCACTAACCAAATTTGTTGTTCTATACTTCAGTGTCAGAAGGGGAAAAATATTGCTATTAAACCAAGAATTTAACTCTGTACCTGTGCAAAGATAGCTCTGTACTATTGTAAGCGGTATTGGTTACTTCTTCAACAGTATAATCTCACCTCAGAGAATCCCTGTCAAGTTTCAGTATTCTCCGAAGACAAATACTTTCTCAACTAGTCAGTTAGCTCTATTTCCACACATGACAATCTTCCGTCTGACCTGATAGAGTCAGTCTGTCCTAGCATCCTGCCTCTAGCGGCAGATGTACAGGAAAAACATAAAAACAGGCCAAGCACAGAGCAGTGCTTCCCTAGATTTCTCTCCCAGTTCTGGACTCAAAGAAACTTCCAGTATCCACAGCATCTTTTAGCAAGGCTCAATACCTTAACTTATACTTTCTCATAAAAAACAAAGCCTCCGTTGTTTGTTCTGAGCCTGACAGCCTTTAGTTTCATTTGTTACTAACTAGATCTTGCATGGGAGAAGAAAGCATATGATCTTTATTTATTTTCCAAGTGATTTGTAACTTCATGGATTTCAAAATCATTTCTTCTCTTAGAGAGTGGGTGGGTACTAAAACTGCACAAAGAATTCACCACACTGCCCAAGTTCTTCACGCAACTGCCTGTTGGTGCTGTTTCACTAACCATTCCCTTCACTGTAATTCCTGACTTTGAAGCTCTCCTGTAAAGCACAGAAGGGGAAAAGAAACAGTCCCACTTTCTTCATACAAAATGAATAGCTTTCTGTGTTTTACTGCAGTAAGACTATAGGATAGCTTCATGAGAACGTTTCTTCTAACAACTGCATGACTTTGCTTTTATGACTATGGAATTTTATCAGTGTAGTGGGTTTATGTGGCAAGGTTTTGGTAATGAGGCGCAGCCTCTGTGAGCAGAGCCCAGCAGCTGTCCCATGTCAGATCAGAGCCAGCTCCAGCTGCTCCAAAAGGGACCCACCGCTGGCCAGAGCTGGGCTGTGAGTGATGCTGGTAGGGCTCTAGGAGAGCAGATTGAAGATGGGGAAAAAAACTGCTGTGCTACAGCAGCTGGGAGAACAAGGAATGAGAACCAGCCCTGCAGGCCCAAGGGCAGTGCAGCAGGAGGCAGGAGGTGCTCCAGGCTCACAGCAGCAGTTCCCCTGCGGCCTGTGGAGAGGCCCCTGGTGGAGCAGGCTGTCCCCCTGCAGCCCACGGGTCCCACACGGAGCAGATCTCCACGCTGCAGCCCGTGGAGGAGCCCCCGGTGGAGCAGGTGGATGTGGCCTGGAGGAGGCTGCGGCCCATGGAGAGCCCCCGCAGGAGCAGGCCCCGGGCCGGAGCTGCAGCCCGTGGAGAGGAGCCCACGCAGGAGCAGGGGGTCTGGGGGGAGCTGCCGCCCGTGGGGGACCCGTGCTGGAGCAGTTTGCTCCTGGGGGATGGACCCCGTGGTACGGAGCCGTGTGGGAGCAGAATTCATTTTTCTACATTAATTCCATTACTCTCTTCTTTCAGTTTTTAAGTAGTTTCACCATTAAACATTAGACTTGCCTGTGGTTTTTCCGATCTTTCCTACAATCCTTCCTGAAAGTTGGAGTCACACTAACTATGTCTAAGTACTTGGGTGCAAAGACAGTTTAAGTGATTACATACCACTAGAAAGAGAATCTTTATCAGGGAGTTTAGTAGTACGAAAAGGGGTTATGGCTTGAAACTTGAAGAGGGTAGGTTTAGATTAGATATTAGGAAAACTTCTCTTCTCCGAGGGGGTTGAGGCACTGGCACAGGTTGCCCAGAGGAGCTGTGGATGCCCCATCCCTGGAAGCACCCAAGGCCAGGCTGGGTGGGGCTTTGGGCAGCCTGATCTACAGGGAGGTGTCCCTGCCCATGGCAGGAGGGTTGGAATTGCATGCTCTGTAAGGTCCCCTCCAACCCAAACCATGTTGTGATTCTATGATTTAACAGTTAAAACTTCAGCAAATTCATCTCGATGTGCCCTGTTCAATTCCTAGGTCAGTATCTCAGTTTCTTAATGCTCATTTTTCCTGTTTTGGTTTATAGTAACTTCTATTAATGCTATAATCACAGATAAGTTCTTTGACGAGACCCCTGAAACAAGGGTCATGGTGTAGAAGTCTCCCTGAGCTCTTACACAGTGAAAACAGATGGGAAAATAATTGCCTCGTTTTCATTCTTTCTGCAATACGTTTCCTGAACTCTTTCCGTTCCTGAACTCCTTCGTTCCGTTCTCACATTTCCTCTACCCATCTTTATAGCCCTTTTGTATCTTCCTCAAGTACTGCCTCTTGGCAAGTACTTCACCATTTGAAGTATTCCCCTTGCTTTTAATAATTTCCTGTGACTGTTTAGCCAAGTCTGATTACTTTTACCTCTCTCAGTCTTTCCTGAGGAGTTTTTTGTTGTATTAGTCCCTGTCAGAAGAAGTCTGCTTTGGATGCGCCTTCATTTATAACCATCAAATAACGATTCTGTTCATTAGACATGTATCACTAGATCATAAGAACTGCCCTCATTCCCAGCTAGCACAGATGAAGAGTTGCACTCAGAGTAATGTTTCTCAAGATGCAGCTGTACTATCCAACATTCTTCTGCACTTTAACTTTTTACTCTTAACTTTATATAAAGACTGAAAAGGTGAGATTCTGATAAAGTCCACTGTGTTTCACCCACCTCTGTAGTTCCTGGCAGTTAACTGCTGTTTGGCTGACTTGGTCAATCACCAGCTGAAGCAGTATATGAAAATGTGCAAAACGCCTAAATATTAACCACGAGACAGCTTCCTGGTTCTCATTAACCAAATATTTCCTCTCTTCCTGAGACTAAGCCGCACAAGGTGATTTTCAGCTGTCATAAACCAAAAGCAGCAAGAGACCCCAGCACAAGCAGCGAGACTGCGAAATGCAAAGGAGTACGGCTGCTGCCAACACAGGCCTACTGTGCAAAGGCCACATTGACTAGACTGCATAAAGAGGTGTAACACTGCAGATGCCCTTTCAATTAGCAGGCAGTTACCTTGATTACAGGACAGGACAGCATTCCTGTGCTTGTGAATTTTCATCTGTGCCTCTGCCAAATAATGCCATGCTCCCAGACACTGGCTCGCCTTCTTCAAACCTAGTAAAAGAAAGGTTAAGAAAAAGTAAAAAAAAAAAACATTGCTTAGGGCTGCAAAGATGCTGTGGCTGACAGATGCTGTATTGCCGTACAACACCATCAAAACACTAACATCAAACAATCTGCAAAAGACTTACAGTTAGTTTAAATTAAGACTCAAAGAAAAAATTATCTTAGATACCTCCAAACTGTAAGGGAAAGACTACAGAGGATGTAAACCTCTCTTAGGCTTAATTTTGCCTATAATGTTATATATATAAAAAGAGAAAAAGGGGAAAATGTGAGGAAATATACAACATTGGCTTAAGGTGCACTTTTGTTTCAGAAAGCAAAAAGTCCTTCAGTTTGATCAGAAATTAACACCACCAGCCTGTAGACTGCTTTATAAAATTTTCCTTAGAGACCAGAAAAGTCTGGCTCTATAGAACAGCTACAGAACTTCAAGACAGCAAAAACAAACAAACAAAAAAAAAACGCAAAAGCATTTCACTGGAACTTCCTGAGAAACTTGCCTTAATTAGAGATTCAGTCATAAAACAGAATTTGATTCTTCTGAGAAATATATTACCATTAAATAATTCCTTGAAGTTTCAGAGCCTAAAATGTGAACACTTGGCTTACTAGGAAAGACATTATTTCCAACTCCAAACATTTCTGCTGATGCAGAGTGCAAGGCTCTTGGTATTCTCCCCTTTATGAGTATTACATCTAAAAGTAAAAAACTGATATGTTTTGGGAGAGAGTAGTTCAGGAATATAAGCAAATTTAAATTGCATTCCTTAATCGCACATATGTTTTATCAAAATGTCAAACTGCCATTTAAAAGAGGAATTTGTTTATAAGGCCTGCTTAAGAGGACTTTCCTCTTAAGCAACTGAAATTTCTAATTCATTATTTAGGCAAGTCACCTCATTTCAGCATGGGTATGCTGCTGTGACATAGCATATTCCAAAATCTAAATTAAAGAAACAGTCTTATTCTAACCCCAGGTGAAAGGAATGCAGGGTATCACAGCATAACTTTATTGCTTAGACCTTCAGACATGTTAAACCTGAAGAGATTTTTAAAAAAATATCCTTCAATCAGACAAAGCATTGAGTATTATTTTAAAAGCCAGCTGGTCTTTCTACTACTTGCAATAGAACTGGCAAAGTAATACGAAAGTCTAAGATACCCAAAACATTAATTGTAGCTGCTGTCAAGACAGAGTACCTATACCTCACATTATACATTTACCTTCAGTAAGACTCTTAACAGCCTCCTCGTATTTTTTTTCTTGGAGGCATTTTATACCAAAACCAACGATGCCTGGACCACTACTTGAGTCCATCTCCAAAAGCTTAGAAAAACGGTGCAGGGCCTCTTCTGACACGACACCTAGTTTCAGAAAAAAAAAAAAGAAACACTTTCTTGAGCTGTAGATTTAAAAATGCAACAAGAAAACTAAAATTATTTACATAAAAGTATATACTTATACAACACTTATCCTTTAAGCTCAAGGCAATGAGTTTATTCACTAAACATTTTTCCAATTATACTATATGCTTATACTCCCTGTATATAAATAAATAAAAATCAAGTAGTTATCCATATACTCAGTATCACCAAACAAAATAAGCTGCCAATCTGAAATCTGAATTTTTTAACAATTCATATTAAACGATTACAGGTATGCTTCCTTTATTAATAGAAACTAATTTGTTCATATGCTTTTCATCTAAGCTTAGGTGAATGTCAAAATCTACCACAAATAAATCAAAATAATTTCCTTCCAGAGTAGGCCTGTGTAACTACACATTTGTTATGATGGGCTTGCTGAAACAGTCTTGCTGTGAAACCACATAGGTTAATGTGTCGGCATTACATTTTATTGACAAAGTTAACTTGTAAACTTCGTAACTTAAGCAACAGTCTTTGAACTGTTTTTTTGTTTTGTTTTGCTTTAAATTATGGACTCATTTAAGATACAGGATGCCTTTGATTCGAATTTGGTAAAATTGACTAATATTGCAACTAAGTTACAAGCCCACAAATTTGGGGCATCAAGCAGTATGATATGGTTGGAATGACTCACATATGTAAGCAAAGAGCCTTACTAAAACCTAAGTATCCTTCCCACCCCAAGATGATGGTGGGACGGTGGGATGTTGTCAGAGCATCAGTATCTAGGGACTACAAGATGCACACTACAACTAACAACAAGATGCCCCTCTGGAAATTAGTCTCTGCATATTTCTCCCAACTGTGAAGCATTCTCATGTGGAATTGTAAGTTCAGGCCTTGTTTGTCTTCATACTTTCAAGTTAAAATGAAATTTTTTCTCATTTTTCCATGAAGTGTACCTTCAAAATTGGAAAAGGCATTCTTCTACATAAGCCAAAAGTTATTTCTCGTTATATAAATGAGAGGGTTCTTTTTCCTGATTCTCCTCCTTGTTTTAAAAAAACACATTTTGAAGTAGCTAACTTCAACTTCTGATGCCTTAATCAAAGGAAAGGCCAAAATTTAGTAATCTTTGAAAACGCTGAGATGTTTAACATAAAAGCAACACTGTTCACAAAACTACTGATTATGGCAATTGCAGTTTCAGATCCTTGCAATACTGAAGACACCATAATTTTATGCTCAACGATCATTTTTCTCTACCAAGAACAAACATCTGAACAGTTCTATGTATTCTCTATTCACCAGACATTCTTGCTAACAATTTCACAAATCTTTCTTTTTAGGCAGGAAGGATTTTATTGCTGAAGAGTAACCTACACATAGCCCTTCCTCAACCTTAGAGCACTAGTTAACTTCTCCATTCACTCCTCTAGGCTTAGTGCCTATGAATTCCAGGCTTCATACTGAATGCAAAGCTTAGATTCATTTATCTGGAAAGGCTGTTTTTGACTTTTGTAAAGCAAATACATTGCAAGAGTTGGACTTTTTTCTTTTTTTTTTTTTTTTCCCCATTTACAGTTATCATTCTGTTACAAAATCAAGTAATTTTTTATAAAGCATATGTCTTAGTTCCAGCTGGGATGGAGTTAATTTCCTTCATAGTTGTTGGTACAGTGCTGTGTTTTGGACTTAGGATGAGAATAATCCTGATAACACACCAATGTTTTGGCTGCCGCTGAGCAGTGCTTACACCAAGCCAAGGACTTTTCAGCTTCTCACACCGCCCTGCCAGTGAGGGGCTGGGGGTACACAAGGAGCTGCGTTGGGACACAGCCGGGACAGCTGGCCTGAACTCGCTGAACAAATATCCCAAACCATACAGAGTCCCACTGAACAGTAAAACTGGGTTAAACAGCTAAACCGGCCAGGGGAGCTGCCGTGTTTCAGTCTGGTTGAGCATCAGTTGGCTACTGGTGAGCATTGTGCATCACTTTGTGTATTCTTTAATTTATTTCCTTCCTTTTCTTATTAAACTGTTTTTGTCTCATCCAAAGAGTTTTATCCATTTCTCGCCCCCATCCCACTGGTGGGGAGTGAGGTAATGAATGCATGGTGCTTCACTGCCTGCCAGGTTAAACCACAACAGCGTATGAGTGAACACTTTTCATTTCCAGAGCAGTAAAACATGACAAAGTAAACAGCGTGCTTGTATTTAGGTGTGAAGGGTAAAAGCTTGTCAAAAAGATTGTCACAAAATCAATTATAAAAAGAAATATTTTAAGCCCCTCAAAGTGTATAAACCCATTCTACTCACCTGACTCAATAAAGTGCAAGCAAAGTACTTCCAAAGGATAGCTCACAGTAGGATATAAAGCCATCATGTCATCACAGGCCTTTTCCAACTTCATTGTTTCATGAGGAAACTTGTAAGGAAAAGAAAACAAAGAGCTATTTGTGTGAATTATCATACAGGATTGTTCCATGGAGACTGTGATCAAGTGCACCTTCAGCAAATTGGCAGATGACACCAAGCTGAGCGGTGCAGTTGATAGCAAAGACAGAAGAGATGCCTTCCAAAGGGACCTGGACAGGCTAGAGAGGTGGGCCCACGTGAAGCCCATGAGGTTCAACAAGTCCAAGTGCAGGGTGCTGCACCTGGGTCAGAGCAATCCCAGACTTCTCTCTCTGGAGAAGAGAAGGCTCTGGGGGCCTTATAAAAAAGGGGCCTTATAAAAAAGATGGAGAAGGACTCTTTACTTGGGTAGCTAATGATAGGACAAGGGGGAATGGTCTTAAACTAAAAGAGGAGAGATTCAGACTAGACATAAAGAGAAAATTCTTCACTTTAAGGGTAGTGAGGCAACCAGCACAGGTTGCCCAGAGAAGTGGTGGATGCCCCATCCCTGGCAGTGCCCAAGGTCAGGCTGGATGGGGCTTTGGGCAACCTGATCTAGTGGGTGGCATCCCTGCCTATGGCATGGGGGTTGGAGTTAGATGATCTTTAAGGTCCCTCCCAACCCGAGCCATTCTATGATTCTATGACTGATTCTATGACTCACTGAAGAAGACAGACTAACAAAACCTTACCTTTGACAGGCACTGAATAAAGTCTTTGTAAAGATTTTGGTGGTCTTCACTGGGAACAGGGTCAGCAGAGTTCACTGCCTCCTCAAATGCATTCAAAAGCTGAAATAAGAAATAATTAGGAGTACAGCAAACAATGACTCTAAGAAAATGTTACCATCATAGTTAAGTGCATACTTAAACCTGGACCCTACTCCTTAAATTTATCCTAGTACAAAAGGCAGAGGAAAATGACAAAGAAAATTCCTTATCCTGGTGTCCTTGATATTCTGTGGGTCCTTTATCAACTCATAAAGGACCCAAAACACATTAGTTTTCCAAAACAAGAAAAAGCAGTAATATGTTTTATAAAATAAGTACAAGGAATGCAAAATTTGTGGGAGTACAGATTCTTCCTTGTGCCCAATTCCAATTCGAGGAAGGACTTGGTACAATAAAACCAAGGTTACTATTTGTCAGCCTTCCCCCCGAGCTCTGAAGAAACCTGAAGTCCTTAATTTCTTGACACTCTTCCCCTCTCCCACTATTAAATTTTATATAATGTTTCCCACGCCCGAAATGATGAATAGCCTTCAATACCACAAACTTACAGGTTCAGAACTGCAGTAAATTGTAGATTTGCAGGTGAAATTCATTCCTAATCTTTTTGTACCAATGTACCCCTGCTCACCTCCTACTCCACCCCACACACAAAACAAAAAAAAACAAACAGACAGCAAGTACTGACTTCAGCACCTCCTTTGTATAATAGCCCTTAAGGCAGAGCATTTGCCTTCTCAGAACTTATGGATCTAGATTCAGTTTCCCTCTGTCAAAGTACTTGAACACGTATTTGCTACCTTTCTGGACCATTAGTATCAACCAGACTGGGGAAAAGAAATTTCCACCCTTCCTTGTGAAGGAGGTTCATCTTGCAAGAACGAATAAAACAGATAAAATAAAATTAACTTTGGCCATAGAGAGCACAGAATCAGTATAACTCATGATCTTTCCGTAATGCTCCAAAGAACTTTGACATTCTCCTAAAACATAAAAGCTTAAAATTTGCAGGAGAAAGGAAATTTTGAACCCAAACATTGATACCTAAGATGAGCGCTAGGTATGAAGAAATCGAAAAACAGCACAAAGCTACCTCTTCCAGTTTGCGGGAGGGGATGGGAAGGAGTCACTTGTTTTGGAGAATTCCTCTATTCTAGACTCTACCAGAACTTTCAAATATGCTAGAAGCTATTCTGTTCAGCTGTGTTAATACACTGATGCTTCTTCTACCATGCAGGGGCAGAACAATGCATCACCAGGTTACAGGGGAAACCTGGTCTCCCACAGAACTTAGGAGGCAGTTAATGACAAAGCTCCAGGACAACTGTTTGGGTTTAGATGCCTGATTCCTCTGAAGTTTCACTTCAGGCAGCAACACCTTCACTGTTTCTGTCAGATGGTGCCATCACCTACCTTTTTCCTGAGAAGCTGGGTACCACTGAACGCTAATGAGAAAAAGTCACACGATGGGTACTTTTTTAAGGCTTAATTTGAATCTGGCTGCTCTGTGTATATATATATGCATCTGATGATGAATGGGAATGGAAAAACATTACCATTTGCAGAGTCTTATTGTCCTGGCTCTGTGCACTGTCTGCCAGTAACTGGATCATCCTTTTCCAAAGCTGATGAAGCTCTGCTTTTTCTGCACCTTCCTCCCGTTTTATAGTTATTAGTTTCTGCCATGTTTCAGCCACCTGTCAATAGGAAACAAACAAACTATGCTGTAACTCTTTAAATTCAACAAAATTTTCAAGTACTGTCAACTCCAAAAAACACGCATTTCACTTTCCTCTCTTAAAATGGCACACTGCTGTACAAGACTATGACATTCTTTCAAACAGTTAAAAGATAACCTAAATTAAACCGCTATATTACTAGAGTACTTCCATTTCTATGCCTACTTACATTTGCATAACACATTATTGCAAAGAAATGCTTGCATCATTTCTTGAAAAATTTAAAAGGAAGACTTAAAGCTATCCTGACCTGCCTTGTTATTGGACAGAAAGCCCAGTGCCAGCCAGACTGAGTAATTAAGGACCACATGGAGAAAAATGAATGCTTCCAATATAGAAAGTTAGAGACATTGTAGGAGGGGAAGTGAACACTAAATTATAACGCAAAACGAGAACAGTATACATAACTGCCTACATTAAGTAAGCCTTAAGTTAAAGAATAACAGTACACCTCGAAATAAGGATGTTGCTGAAGCCCTTCCTACATTATCCACAACACACGCTGGCAGGCAGTACGCTGCGAACAGAATTAGACAAAAATGAACTAGCAGATCCTGACTAGGAGCAAGGCAGGAGCTTGCTTCCTAGCATGCTAGGGTAGACAACAGAGTAATATTTAAAGTAACTACCCAGATTTACCTGCCTTCTGACAAAAGCACTAACACCTCCCAAAACACTGCATGGGGACTTGTCTACCTTCCGAGTTACGTAAAGGTGGTACCAAGAGCATGAATTCTGACTCTAGTTCCTTGAGGAAACAACAGAAAAACCAGACAAACAGTCCTCCTACAAACTCTGAAGAACAAACAGAATATCTGTCAGATCTACAGCACTGCAAACAGAAATACAAGAACAGTAGCAATATGTGCTGAAATTACAGCGTGGAAAACACAGCAAGACTAAGAATAAAAAGGATGCTCAGGCCTAACATAGGAAGGAAACCACAAATTAAACTTATCACTAAATTTAGTTTCAGAAAGTGCTATGCAAAGAAGCTTTGAGGCTAACAAGTCTTCAGCCTGATGCTAAGAGATAAGTAAAATCTCTCATTTCCCATTGTCAGAGGAAAAGGGGGAAGATGGTGTCGTGTATAAGCACACACCACAAAAGTGAACAGAGTAGCAGCAAAAGTAAGTATTCTGTAGTTACACTAGACTGTAGATAAAGCTACTGTTAAACCTTACAGGTGTTTAACAGCTCCACCTCGTGGTAACCTGACAAGAGCCATCCCTGCAGTGCTCATGCTGACAGGGTCTTTAGGAGTGCAGGGAGGGCTAAAGCTTGTGGTGCACCAGAGCGGATTTTCACGTCCTTATCGTTGCTCATAGAATGTGGTACCTAATCCATAGGCTTCGTTTGTTTATTTAAATTCCGCCTCACCCTCTGGCATGAAACAGCCTACGAAAAGATCATCCCATCAGTGAAGAGCTAATCAGGTACTGAGAACTGGCCAAACTAGGCAAAGGGTAAGTTCCTCTCACATGCTGTGGGTAAATGTGCATTTGGTATCATGCTGGACTTCTAGAAGTCAAACAGAAGAATTACGTTGCACCCTTCCAGCCTATACACTAACATTTTTGTCAAGTTTTATCAGTTTAGCAGATCCCATCCAATTCTGTTATGCAGAGGGAGGAAAAAAAAAAGAATATAGTTAAAAATCTGTGCTGCCTCGCTGTGATCCAAAAGGAGATTTCAAGCGATCTGTGGCCCAAAACTCCTATGGATTCCTTGATGAAGACTAGTTAATTCTAGCAAGAAATTTCCTTTTGATCAGAACAGAGAAATAACATTAGTCACCTACCTCTAAATATTTCTTTTCTTGATGATATAGTTCCACAAGCTTGTTACATACATCACACCATTTCTGCTTGTCTCCACTAGAAAGAAGAAAATCAACCAAGCTAAGCTTTCCATAAAACAGCAATACACTTTTCAAATTCTGACAAATAAAGTTTTAATTCAGTTAACAAAAAAATATTTAGAACATTGCAGATTACCTTAAAAATCGCTGCTGTAACTGAGTAAACTATTTCTTTAAGGGATTGGGCTTTTCTGTTTGATCTGTTTTCAAATTAAGGAAACAAATGCAACCCTCCAGTCAGTTACACTGACAGCTGAGAGTTACTTTTGTTTAGAACTGTATCTGTATGAGGTGCGTGACATACGTTCCCTGTAAAGGAGGGAAAATTAAGTCCCCTTATTAATGCAGGCTTGGTACCATCACAGCTAAATGCTTCAAGGAGGTGAGGTTAGACAAATGACAAAGGCCAATATAAGAATCTTCTGAAATGCTAACCTCAACTACAACTATTCCAACAGTTTTTGCTCTATAAAAGGGACAGAAATAACATAGCTTTTCTGTACCTGTATAATGTAAGTAACCTGCACTTATCCAGTGGCTTAAAAAAAACAATTGGCAATCTATCCTGGCAATCATATCAGCTATGGCATTTACTGAACTTTACTGAGCTAAAAACCTTAGACTGAATTATGGTACAATATTCTTTACCTTCCATAGAGTTCCAAGAGCTTTTTATAAACATCTGCTAAGTCTCCTTTGACATCTGTTTGGTTGGATTTCTCATATAAATTTGCTAATCCCTTTAAGAAAATAAGATCAGAAAATAAGTAACATTCGTTGTCTGCAGTTATGACTTAAATTCACATTGCAAGTTCCGCCTAAAAAAATATATTGCCTTCACATGTTAATGCAGTAATCTCTGAGCAGAATCTACATTGATATTTCTGTACCTATTTTAAAATAACAGCTTTCCTCACTTTATTAACTAATACAACTATTTGAAACTTGTAAATGTTACATAACCTTGTCTGCAAATTAGAGTATATACAAATCTAGACAAATACCACCTCACAAGACAGAAGCTTTATATCTAAGTACCATACCACCTTGTATGATAACTGAAAGCCAGAATCTGATGGTTGTGGAAATTTCAATATATCTTGAAATCAGGCACCAGTATTTACACTTTAAAAAGCTATTTATATTGAAAACTCAACAAACCTTACTACATTAAAAAATATCAGATGCTGACATCTCTGAGAGACCTATTGTGCAACCTTATGCTTCACAAGTCTCCAAATAACTCAACTGTATGCTATAACCATATACTCTTAGGATGTCACAACACCAGCAGCACACATCTATTTTAAATGTACGTTGTTATTTTTTAAGTAACATCAAAAATTAGTAACAATCCATTTCATGCTGGATGCTGGAAAAATAAGTTTCTAGATAAAACATGTTATTTTATATGAGAGAAGCACTCTCAAATGTTTGTTAAGCTATGAGCATGGCATTTCTAAGCACAGACAAATTTACTATACGTCCTTCAGTTCATGTTCTTCCTAGCACATTTCACTGCTATCTTGTCCAGAGAAGAAATACACACTTAAGTACAATGGAACTAAAATTCATGCTGCTACACACATGCAACCACCCATGGCTTTACTTTGGACATACGTAACATTAACTTCTGCTACTGAAAAGCTCCGTACAACTTAATGCCTGAAGAAAATTCAACCTAAGTCTTAACTCAGCTTTGTTCCCATACTTAACTCCACAGGAATACTTCTCATGCAAAGAAAACGTGAATCTGGGCATACACTTACCTGCCACGCCAGCAGCTGGTTTGGTTCAAGTTCAATAGCCTTCTTATATGCTCCTTTGGCCTGATCAGGCTGTTCTAGCTCAGCAGCTGCCAGGCCAATAAATACCCAGGCATTGTAGTTATTTTTTTCTTGCTTTAAGACTGCCTAGAAACATGCGATTTTAGGTGAAAAGGATGAATGCAATGCATCTTACAGATTCATGCACTAAGTTTTGTCATTAAGGTCTGGTGAATTCTTCTTTTTAATATCAAAAGTTAACTCATTTTTAGGGAAAGGTTAAGATTAATAACTTGAGATTTTTATGCCACAAAATGCTTCACATTGGAACTGTTTAGCCAGTAAGCATATCTGCAGCTCTACAATTAAAGCTTTCCTGTTGAAGTGGGGGGTTAGAAACTAATTTTGATTGCCAGCATTCTAGACTTAATGTTCTTATTTCCATACGTAAGCAAAGACAAAAGGAGAGTGGAACAGTAATTAAGCCATGCGATTAATCTTAACTATTACATTGGTGAGGTACACCACACTCCACATAACTACACAGTTCTAGGTGTATGGGAACAGCAAACAAAAAGTACAGAAATCACTACTTTCCAAGTAAATAATTGTTACCTTGCAATGTTTTAAGGCTTCCTTATATTCTTTATTTCTTATGGCTTCTCTAGCACTCTTTAATGCTGCTTTCACCTCCTTATTTGACATTGTGGCTGCTAAATAAAACCAACACATAATTAGTTAGTATAGAAGAATTGCAAAATCATTTAGGTTGGAAAAGATCTTTAAGGTCATCAAGTCCAACCATACAAACAGAACTCAGAACATTGCTGATGTCCTACTGTAATAGCATAAAGAAAGCATCCCGAACACTTTAGTTACTGCAACATGCCAAAAATGCACATTGAATGATAATTCCCTAGAACTTGCTGAAACAAATATAGTTAAGATCAATTGGTCACGCTTAGGCCTAACGCAGGACTAAGTCTATGTTCCAAACAGTTAAATGATACACAGTACTTATCCTAAGCTTTAACCCGAATTTCATTCTGGGATAATCTTCAATGGGATGAGAGTTGTTGTATGACAGTTACCATAGTTAGAGGTCTAGAATGTCAGCACGTGAAAGACACTGCATATAGTTTCTCTTAAGGCAGGAATTACTAAACAGCGAGCACTAGACATGTTGCCAAGGGGTTCCCGAGATCAGAGTTTCATTTTCGTGTCTGTGTCGGGACGATGCTCAGCAGGACACCGACACTCAGGTGTGGTCTGCCTTCTGACATAAATGACAGATCCGCCAATGACTACAGCCGCATGGAAGCATTAAAGTACAAGCATAAGAGACGTTCACGTTCGTGATGTCTGCGATGATCATACGCTGTTGTTTCACGTTAAACATTTCACCTAAAACAAAACTTTAAAACATCATAATCAAAACTGGCAAAATGGGACGTGGCTGAGCAACGGCTCTGATGGCACGGGCAAAGAAGCATGCTGGAAACACGAAAGAGCAGCTTTTAGAAACTGAAGAGCCGAAGTTGAAGAAGGGAATAGGGGCTTAGGGAGAAACTAATAGCAAAAGGGTGAAGGAAGATGGCTGATGTCTAAGATTCTCTCAGAATCCAAATATATATATATATATATGATTTTTAAAACCTCCAAACTCACGCGTTTTACGAGCTGCCGAAGACAAACGCTGTCCTTCCGAGCGGGCACGGGCTCCTCGGGCTCCTCAGGCGCTCCTCAGTTACCGCAGACCCAGCGCCCCGCGCACCTCCCGAGCCCGGGCTCCATCTCCGCCTGCGGAAAGAAGACAAACTCAGCCCGAAGCGCCGGCTCGGCTCGGCTCGGCCCGGCTCGGCTCGGCCCGGCTCGGCCCGGCGAGCCCAGACTTCCCGCGGGCGCCCCGCCTCTCACCCCCAACCCCGCCGCGGCCCCACGGCCGCCATCTTACCTCCCCTCAGCCCCCTCACCTCCCCTCAGCGCCGCAACCGCGCAGGCGCACTCCCCCCAATGACGCCACCGCGGGGACGCGTTCCTCTCGGCCGCCATTGCGCCCGCCTCCGGCGGCGAGCCCGGGGCACGCTGGGAGATGTAGTCCGCCCGGCCGGGCCCCGCCGGGCGTCGCCGGCCCGTTCCGCGGCCATGCGGGGCGGCGGGGCCGGGGGGCCCCTGAGCTGGGCCGGGCTGGCGCTGCTGCTCGCGGCCGCCGTGCCTTGGGCGGCCGCCAGGCCGCGGCCCGCCGCCTCGGGGCGCCGGCCGCGGCACAGCGTGGTGCTGGTGGCCTGCGACTCTCTGGTGAGTGCGTGCCCGGGGCCGCTGTAGTACCGCGTCCCGGTAGCGCCCTCAGGGTGCGGGGGGTGCTGAGGTGAGGGCTGGGCGGCCGTGAGCGGGAGGAGGGGTCGGTGCCGAGCCCCCCCGGCGGTGCAGGCGGGGCTGCGAGGTGGGGCGGTGGGAAGGGTGGCCTCGGTTCTCGGGAGGGGCGCTGCGGAAATAGGGGTCACACGTGTGACGTGTAAGAAATGTTTGTTCATTATTTTTTTTTTGTTGTTTCGCTTGCTGATCGCTTACTCAATAAATTCATTCTTTCCGGCTAAAAGAGGAATTTATAACAACACGCGGCGGGGGTCGCACGGCCGTGCTGGTGGGAGAAGGCCTCCGGCACCGTCACGTCCAGCCTCAGGCTCCCGCTTGGACTCGCGCTAAGCCACGTCCCCGTGCGCCGCACCTGAATCGCCTCCGGGGTGGCGGCCCAGCCAGCTCCCTGGGCAGCCCCGTCCCAGCGCCCCACAGCCCTCTCGGTGAAGAAACGTCTCCTGGTTTCCAACCGCAACCGCCCCCGGCGCAACGCGAGGCCATTCCCTCTAGCCCTGTCACTAGGTACCTGTGAGAAGAGGCCGACCCCCAGCCCCCCACACCTTCCTTTCGGGAAATTTTGGAGAGCAATGAGGTCTCCCCTGAGCCTCCTCTTCTCCAGACCAAACAACCCCCAGTGCCCTCAGCTGCTCCTCACAGCACTTGTGCTCCAGGCCCTTCCCCACCTTCGTAGCCCTTCTCTGGACACACTTCAGGACCTCGGTGCCCTTCTTGTAGTGAGGGGCCCAAAACTGAACACAGCACTCGAGGTGCGGCCTCACCAGAGCAGAGTACAGGGGGACGATCACCTCCCTGCTCCTGCTGGCTGCACTATTCCTGACACAGCCAGGATGCCGTTGGCCTTCTTGGGCACCAGGGCGCACTGCCAGCTCACGTTCATCTTGTTCGTATAAGGTGGCCACAGAGTCATCAGCTGAATCAGAATTTTACTGGCAACTCTCCCAGAAAAGAAAGCACCTAGCCCCCCAAAAACATTGGTATATAGATGTTTCATAGCTTTTTATTCACCAATCGCTCACAACTACGTAAGCACTTTGTAGAACTGTTTTTGCACAAACTTATGCAATCAGACATAGCAATGTATTCATGCACATATTCGTGATACATTTAATTGCTGGTCACATTTAGCAACTAACTTTTGCCTAAGTTATACATGTCATGACACCTCTGCGTAGCACTAACCCTATGGCATGTTACCGTCTTTGCTCGTTTGTCCAGGACAAACCAGTTGGTCAGCAGATGTGGTCACTCGGCCTTCTGTCACCAGGATGTACTTTCTTTTATTTTCAGGCTGATTATTTGTTTTTCATTGTTTTCATACTTGTTCTTCTTGTCAGAGTTGATATTTCTCAATAGCAGAGTAGGCCTGATAAGTTAAATAAATGCTTTCCCTCTGACTTGAAAAGCAGAAAGGAGATGAAGGTCACTGGACCCTGTACCATTGGAAATATGAAGGACTTCAGGTCTCACAACAGATGGGATGGAGAATTTGTAGACATACATGAAATGACTGAGATAAAGTGTTGGGCGTCATATATTGACTTACGCAGACTTTTATTAGGCATAACAAATAATATAAACTCGTCAAGCGAGTTTCTACAGTTAAAAGGATAAAGGAACCGTTAGGTATGTTTTTATAACTTTCTGATGGCTTTATTACACCGAGTTACTGATATATTTGTTTTAACTCCCAGAGGGGTAGAAGAGTTTTTTTTTTTTATTTATTTCATTTACAAACACAGAATATATTTCCTTGTACAGAATATGTTCCTAGCTAAAGACAGCACTTTTTTTTTTTTTTTTTTTTTTTTACCCTTTTCTCACGGTGCTTCTATCTGTCTGTCCAGAATACTGGGAAAGTTTTTATCACAGTTTTACTTTGAGGAAAACCTTGGTTTCTGTGTCTCATCTGATCTATGCTTTCTTGTAAATCAAATATAAGCTCCATGGCTCTACTTTCAAGGACTTTTAATATCTAATGACTTATCATTCCCTGTTGAGAAACCAACATTTGACTCCCACTCATCTCAAAATACAGTACTTGATTGCATAGGTCAGAGTTCTTGATGTTTTACATGTTGTTTGTCATTTGTGGGACAAATTCTTCCTATGTATTTATAAAACGTGTTATCTGTCCTTAAAACCCTTGTTAAAACACTTGTTTGTTGTGATTTCAAAGATAATGCAATAGCTCCTTATTCAGTTTAGTTCCCCTGATTGTATTTTGCTTCTTCTTATTGTGAGAACATCAGCTCTCTTAATATTCAAAAATAATGTGTTTTTTGTAGATGAATTTTTTTCTCCAAGTTTTCAGCTTTTACTAAACCTATTATTTACCAAGAAAATGTCAAATTTAAAATTTAGGGAGTTTGTCAGTGGCCTTTTTCTCTTCAGATGCTGAAGCTATAGACAAATCTAAGTATATTGTCCTGTCAAGGGGAAGATTCTCGTAACTGACTTTGAGGAATTAGTGAGGAACCCCTGGAAGAAGGAAAATCAAAAAGACGTTTTTCTGTGATATTTCCTACAAAAACAGTTAAGAAGGTGCTGTTTGTGAAAGGTACCTTTCACAATATGTACCCGCTTAGTGTGTACAAAGACGAAAATGTTAAATAGTCATTGTGTTGTGTAAGCCTTTATGAGATAGGTCTGAAAGCAGAAATACGTTAACCTTTTTGATCACATTTCTAGTGCAGCACAAGGCAGAGTTGGGTGAATTTGAAACCAACATTTTTTTTTCTGAAAGAAAAGCATATGTCCTGCAAGCTGTCAAAAAGCACAGGATTTAATTTTAAATTATGCCTGCCTTTGTGATGGGATACCGCTGCCTACAAAATCCACGCTTGTTTTGCCAAGCATGACAAAAATTCTCATCTTGGTAGTCAGGACCGTGTTTGGCCTCCGAGGGAGCGACCACTCGCTTGAGCAGCCAGCTTTTTGCTGTTAGGCGTCACATCAAGCACTGTGCTTATGGGGCTTGCTGGTGGAACATAGCAGCTGTAGGTAGTTCAGCTCCTGAATTGCTACTTGAGATGAACAGAGCGATGACAGGCAGCCATCCCCTCACTCTTCTTGTGGTGCAACTCGAGCTCCTGGACGAAATGTGCTTCCCTGTGTAACTCAGAATGATTGCACTACTTCAGGTACTTCAAAATCCGCAAGTGCTACAGAAACATTAGAGAATGGTTTTCCAGAAAACAGCTGTAGAGCTTTCATCTTCTCAGCCTGCTGAAGAAATGTATTTCTCTCGTAGAATAGACATGTCACCTGCCTGTCCACTATCAAAGAAAAGACTGTTAGCTCCAGCTGTTCAAACATCTTCACTGGAGGACCTTATGAATATCTTGCTGATGGATGGGAGATCGATCACGTACTCTCTGAAGACTGCTTTCCGCCCAGAGTTCTGTGATACTGCAGATTGCAGCCTTGCCATTTGTCTTATTTCTTTGTCTTAATTCTTTGTAAATTTTCACATGGATGATCAGTGCTTACCCTGGGGAATCCTGGAAGCAGTGGAACACAGACTAAATTCTTGAGGCTTGTTCTCACTTGCTTTTGCTGATTTTTTTTTTTTCTCCCACATACTATGCAAAAAAATGACATTAGTGAAACTGTAGGCAAAAATTAAAAAATGTATCTGCTAACATGCAGAAACAGCACAGTTTGAAATAGATAATAATACGTCTTACATTGTCTGATCTCTGTTCTTGAAACTCTTAATGAAAATCTGAAGACAGAAAGAAACTATTGTTTCTATGTAAGTTTGCTTAATGCTTCATATAGGAAAATATATACGTTTGTTTCCAGTAGTTATTTTCAAAACAAACACCATCTTCAAAAATAGAAAACAATGAATTTTCTTGGAACTCCTACATCCATCTACCTGTTTTGTTCTAAGTTAAAGCATTTTCTCTTATCCTTTGGAGTTTTCACTGTGACACAGATGCCAGAAGAGTGTTTGTACCCATTTTAAACTTAAAACTGTTTGAAAGGTGAAATTTCATATGAAGGAAGGCATTGATCTTGCATTCCTGGAGACTGTACGCGTTCTTTGTGTTTTGAAGTAGGTGGTCAGAGGTCTCCATCTGTTTCTGTGCAGCAGCTGCAGTGAAGCAATCACGGCAGTTTGCTTGCTTGAATAAAAGTACCCGTTCAGCAATAAGAGACAGCAACTCCCTTGATGGCCATATCTCCCTTGTTGGCCATATCTGGTGATTTTTGATTATGAGTCAGCAGGAGGAAAATGGTTGTTCAGTTAAATGTTTTCTGTTGAAGACGTAGTTATCTCACTAAACAATCCTTTTCTCATCTGAAACAAAAGAATTACGGTAAAACTCACAGTGCAATTCCGTACTTAATGTCATACAATGATGCCTGCTGACTCCAGCAGCTACCAAGACCCCATTCTGCCAAATGAGGCTCGTTCAAAATACGGCTGGTTCAAAACCAGTCATTGCACAAGTCTGCATCAGTGTTCTGACCAACTCCTTTTCATCTTTTACCTTAAGCTGTAGAGTGCTTCATGTTAGGACCCTGAGGGAGAAATAACTCTGGAAGAACTGGAGCTTAGAATGTGTTGAGCAATCGAAAGGAAGTAGTTTTATGAAGAATTGCAGTTGTCTTATGCATGGCTTTTTTTTTTTTTTTGAGTAATCCATTTTATATTGATCTAACAAGAGCTTCTCAATTCCTTATTTTCCATACCTGAGTAGAATCAGCAGTGTTTCAAGATTTCAATTTCAAGATCACAAGTTAAGAATTGTTGCTGACAATAATTTGGGATAACAGTGTTTACATAACGTTTTTCTCTGTTTGATTGCAGGATGGACGTTTGACATTTTATCCAGGAAATCAGACGGTGGAATTGCCTTTCATAAACTTTATGAAAAGACATGGCGCTGTCTTTCTCAATGCTTATACCAATTCTCCAATTTGTTGTCCATCCCGTGCAGGTAAGACCAAGCAAAACATCAGATAAAAGAAAATGATAAATACTTGCACACGTCAATTTAAACATACAGTAATTATTAGAAACTTCAAAGGCTTAAATTTGTGGGCTTTCGCTTTTTTTTCTCAGTAAAACCAATTTATTTTTGATTTGTGTCTGAAGTTCCTATAGTATTCTGATGTTCCATCCATTTCTCTTTTCCGTGGCTCACGCTTCTTCCTTTCAGGTTTTTGTTCTCTCTCTTTTTTTCTTTTTCTTTTTTTTTTTTTTGGTGCAATTACATCCAAGCTTCCAGGTCTTTTTCCAAATTTCACTGAAGCATCAGTAACTTTTAAAAATCTTGAGGATTTGTAAAGAAATTGTCAGTTTGTGTGCTGCAGTGTTGAAACTGGATTCAGAACTACTCTTGTCCCTTCCTGTACAAATGCAATAAATTCTCTTTCCTACTTCAGGAAAAAATATTAAATAAAACCAATTGAATACATTGGTTGCTGCTAGCCTTGCCTCCAGATTACATTTATTCTAAACACTGTGTTAAATACATAGTGCATCCTTCAGTGTCTTTAATTATATACTTAAGGATTCATCTTTACTCACGGTAATCAAGTGTCCCATGTGCAACTTCACATTTGCAGAGTTTAGAACTTGGAAAGTTGGAAGGAAGCTGTATTCTTGAATAAAAGGTTACATCTTAAAGTGTTTCTAGCCTTCTCAGTTGTTGCAAAGATCCTCCGGTGGTGGTGTAAATGAAATTTCATCTATAGCTGAAGGCGAGATCCCCCTTTCTGTCATACGTGAATTGGAGGAACCAGCCTGTCCGAAGTGCAGCAGACAGGTGTAGCTGTGAACCAGCAAGGCATCTCTTGTTTAACCAGTAGCTTGGAAACTTTCAAGGAAATGAGGGTGCATCCATCGTGGAGGAGTCAGAGACAATACTAGAAGGGAAGGGAGGAGCTGGGGATGATCTGAGGCATCGCTGTCGGTGGGGAGAGTAGGTGTGTCACCATGGTATGGCGTTAGCATTCTCTACTGTTAGTGGCTTTTCCACTGCATACAGAAGAGTTTAGTTCTGCTTTTGGATCCACCTTTGACTTTAAACTACCCTTGGGAAGATGACAGGCTGCAAAGAAACAGGGACTAGATAATAAAAATGTTTATTGTAGTTCCTTCTCAACCTTTCCTCGGTTTTGTTTGTTTTTGACCACTTCATTAATAATTTTGCTTTGTTTCTAAAGCTGGTAGTGAAGTAGAATATATGGAAAGGATAAAACTGAGGCATATAGTTTTTAAAAAAGTAGAAGATTAATTTTCTTCACAAACATACTTTAACGCTAAAATCTAATTGAAGTGAGGGGAGATAATGCTTTGGAGCACGTGTGCATGTTTCATCAGGATCTGCAATGCTGTGGATTTTTTCCTGATTTACAGAAAAGCTTGATTTAATGACTCTATGGTGCATGGAAAGGTGGGACCTTTATCTGTGATTCTAGGGATTATTTTAATAATTGTTGCTCATAATGATGACAAAAATGTGATCCACTTGAGTGGGGAATATAAAATGCCATTTTTCTGATTCTTAATGTAAACTTTTTGCCTTTAATGAAAAGATGGATCCGTTCTGAAGTATATTCAACTTAGTTTTAAACAGGAAGTACTACTTACTCTTCACAAACCGAATCTCATTTGTTTTCCAGCTATGTGGAGCGGTCTTTTCACTCATTTAACAGAGTCTTGGAATAACTTCAAAGGTCTAGATCCAGATTATGTAACGTGGATGGATCTCATGGAGAAGCATGGCTACCAGACACAGAAGTACGGGAAATTGGATTATACTTCTGGACATCATTCAGTGAGGTAATCAGAGAAATGCTCCTGTTATGACATAGACAGGAATGAATAGCCTGACAAGTGGTTTCTGTCTCTGACTGAAATGGTAGGAGCTTTTATTTGAAAGAAATTGTGTTAGGAACCTAGCAGAGGTCTGTCCTGTAATTTTATGCAGCCACATAAGCATATCTCATTTTATCTGTTTCCTTTAGCTGGAAGGTGAATATCAAGGTTGTGACTTTGCTCAATGTGAATGGTTATTTCATATTTTATTGCTTTAAGACTTCTTGTGTTGATTATATATATAGTATCAGTATAGGAAAACCAAAACAGAGAAACATATTTGATAATACTTGAATATTAAAGCTACCATCACAAACACTGGAGATTTTTTTTTTGAAGGCTGTAAGTTTTTTTAAATAAAAAAAATCCAAGTCCCTGCTTACCAGATAAATAGTTAGATAAATAGATAAATGTGAATATAAGACAGATAAATATGAATCCATAGCAGAATATGGAGCAGGGTCAACAAGGTAGAGATGCTATTTCTAAACGTTATTGTGTAGAAGTGGTAAGAAGAACCATTCTGACATGAAGTTATAATAAAACAGAAAAAAGTTTCAGAAGCAGCAAAGAACGAGTAAAGCTATGAGCATAAAATAGATATGCGATAGCTGTAGATTAAGTTTATAACAATTCTCCTTTATGTAGAAATTACAGATAGATTACAGCTACAAATGTAGGAGAAGTTCATCGGGAGTTCTAAATTCTTTTGACTTGGAAGAAGAATGAAGAAAACACTTAACCGCCAAGTATGTGTCTTGTGTATGTATTTTCAGTAACCGTGTGGAAGCCTGGACTAGGGATGTTGACTTCCTGCTACGGCAAGAAGGGAGACCCGTGGTAAATCTTACTGGCGATAGGAGGCACGTGAGAGTGATGGAAGCAGATTGGCGGAATACTGACAAAGCAGTGGCTTGGATACGGGAAGAGGCCATTAACCTTACTCAGCCATTTGCTCTTTACTTGGGACTAAATTTACCACATCCCTATCCATCACCTTATGCAGGAGAAAATTTTGGTTCCTCTACATTTTTAACGTCTCCCTATTGGCTTGAAAAGGTATGTGAAGATGGAATTTAAGTATTTTATTACTTGTAAGTTTTCAGATCAGACACAGTTTTGATAATTCAGTACACAGTAAGTAGTACTTGGATGAGGTGTTAGACTTACGATTTAAGATTAAGCAAATAGAAGCAAAGAATTTTGTTCTGTTGTAGGAAAGGAGAAGGTTTGTTAGCAGTTATCACCACTACCTGTTTTAAATTGCTGTTATAAACTGCTAACTGTTAGAAATTTGGAGTTCAATGGCTAGAAACACATTAAATTGATATAATGAGACCTAAGTTTTAGTGGGAGATTTTCTGAGCAGAAGTCTCTTTTCGCTTAACTGCTTTCAGTTCTACTGTAGCATCATTTGTTTTTAGTGTCCCAAAATGTCCTGCTATGTCTATACATGCAGAGTGAGCAGATAGCAGTCCATCATAAAGACAGGGTAAATATTTTTTTCTCTCTCATGTAGTCTCCAGGTGCCCTTACCTATCATAAATCTATAAATGGGTTACAACAGCTTCCACTGCATAAAGGCATTAGGAGTTTCTTCAGCTGAAGAAGTGAGAGTCACGTTTTAAAGGACTTTACTTGCTTCAGAAAAAAACAGATGCAATTCATATAACTGAATTTTGCCTTTTCTACTGGGGAGGTGCAAAATTTGTTTAGATGCAACAAAAATACAAAGACTTAGAAAAAGAGATATACAAATTAAGGTTGAGTGACATTGATAGATATTGGTCTAATATCTATAACAGATATTCTTTATTAAGAATGCTGAGAAGCTTATGGGGAAAGGAAGAGCAGGGAAAAAAAAAAAAACAACACAATCCTTCCTGTGAAAAAAAGCAAGATCTAGTTTAGATATTAAGGAGACTTCCTAGGTGCTAATTGCTACAACAGACATTTCTTGGAAAGTGGTGTTGTATACCTTGTATAACATCAGGAGCTGGTTTGTATCTTCTTTCATGTCACAGCATAACATCTCAAATTTATAACATCTCAAACACATTTTTGCAAACTTAATCCAGTTAGACTATTTAAACTCCATAGTTTGTTGAGGTCTTTTCACTGACTGTGTATTTGTGTTCAGTTATGTGAACCACATGCTACCACCTACTGACCATTTCCTGATTCTTCTGGAATGCATTTGTTTTGGCCATGGAAAAAGCAGACTGTGAAAATGACAAAGATCAATCTCGTAAGGAAATTTGAGTGTGTAGATGAAGAATGTGAATTAAATTACATGCGTACTGGGGAGCTAGTACAGAATGGAGTATCAGCATGGTATGTTTATGAAACCCTGTGCTGGTGAGCAGATGGTCCACTGTAATTTGCACTATCTGGCTCCTTTTCAGGGCATGTGGCATCTTTTCTAGTTACAAGTTATGACAGGCAGACATAGAGATTATGACTATGAATTCATAAAGCTAGGTTCTAATCTTGTACAAAAGGATTCAGTGTTCCGATGAATCATGGGGATGGAAAGTTTTTGCTTCCATTATATCTCATACAGCTAATAAATACCATTCGAGGAGTCTAAAATGTGACTTTATGTGGCCAAGGACCCTCAGTGATGGGAAGATGACTGAAGCAGTTGTCTGTTATTATTTTATCTTCCATGATTTCTTCTTGCCAGCTATTTTCTGTAGGCCCAAAGGAAGCTTAGGTTTTGATATGTCTGTTTTGACTATTACAAAGCTGGGTATTATCCCTACGTTTTGAACACTTTAACTCTTGTCTTACTGGCTGTTAAGATGACTTCATATGTCTCCTGGATAACGCAGGAGAGAATATTAATATTGGCTGTTGTGGGAGGCAGAACTTTGTAGGTTTTGGAACATACAGCTGTAATAGCACTGACTGTCAGTGGTATGATATATGACAGGGAGAGGCATGCTATGCACATGGTTGCCCAGCCACTTGCTAGTTGTCAATACCACACCTGTGGGCAAAATCAAATTGTGTTCAGCTGGCATCGGTATTCTGAAGTCTGCACCAGTAAATGAGGGATGTAATACTTCTAGGTCCAACTTTGTTTTGGTTACCTGAGGACTGCAGAATTTCAGACCACAATGACTCTGTAACACGAGAATCTCCATCTGAGCACGGAATAGATTATTCTGTATTGTCTACTGCACAGAGTATGCTCTCATCTCATTTCTCAGGGATAGTGAAATTGGCTATCACCCTGTGAACAGGAGGTGGTGCTCTCTTTTCCCACATTTGGGTGAAAATCTGTTTTACGGGGTGCATGAGATAGGTAGTAAAGTCAGAAGGGGGAGCTATGTCAATAGCTGCTGGACCAGAGGAGCGTGAGGGCTCTTTCTCCTGAGTTCTGACACGTGAAATGACAGCTTTCTCATTGGCATGAAGCAGATAGAGTTGGGGATCCATGAAATCACTTCGTCTGTATTAGGTTTATAAATTCAATCAGTATATCTGTCACTGCAGTACAAATCATGGTAGCAATTAATATTATTAGACCTCATGAAATAACTATTTTTCCTACAGTAATTACAGTCATTAAAATACAGGAAAAAGTAGTGAGCTTTTCTTTTTTTGTATTATGCTGCACACTGTAAAATATACTCTTTTGTACATGTCTTGAAACTTCTGAGTTTCTCAGTTCCTTATGGTGCAAATCCTAGCGTCTTTGATCTGCTTGCTTATTGGAACTTGCTTCTTCACCATCATAATCTAGGCCTCAGCTCTGATTATTAGAGAAGGTTTTCAGAGGTAAATGAGAACAACATGTGTTTTTATTGCTTAATAAACTTATTTTTTCCATACTGAGACTATAGTTCTCTGCTTTATGGTAATTTGTGTTTTAAATCTGTGATACAGTAGTAATTAACTTTGGTAAATGCAGCACTTGCTTAGGAGCATGCTTACAAGTGTGACTGCCTAGGCAAATGTATGTGTCAAACTTTCAGTCGCTAAAGCTCATGCTTAAGCACACAAAATCTGTGAGAATGCTAGTCTGAATATGCAGATCTAGCATTGTATGTAATTGATTGGCTCCTCCTTTTAGCTCCAAACTGATTTTGTGCTTCTTTATAACTAAATGGCTTAACATTTGTAGAAATAAATAGAAATGTATTAGAAAATTGGACTAACATGTTGAAATATTTTTATCGAGATGGACTTGTCGTCCAGTTTTCGGTAGACCTTCCCAGACTAAGTACTTTCTGTATTGCTTTATAGACACACATGACACCCATACATAAATATGGCTTAGAGGTATTTTACACTTAACGAGACACTATGCCAATCCTTCCGTAATTCCTCTAGATTACAGATTTAGAAAATTGTTCCACACTATCACTTCCCTGTTTAAAAAGATATCAGCTAGAAAAGCACATATTTCTGGCATCTTTCCTTAGTTTCTAGCTGATTTTTATAGCTCTCTTTTATAAGTAAATGACTTAATACCTGTGGAAACAGAGGGGAAGTGTGGAGAAAGTAGCAGCACCACGTAACAGATAGACAGGTGTTGTCTCCTGGACCACAAACTGAGAACTGTGAAATTATGCTAGAAGTTTTAAATTAAATGTTGTTTGTGTTTTTTTTTTCTTTTTAAAATTGTTTAATTCAGTTGCTAAAGTAATGTCAATATCCTCTTTGTTTTTAGGTAATGTATGAAGCTATTAAAATTCCCAAGTGGTCTTCTCTTTCAGAGATGCATCCAGTAGACTATTATTCGTCCTACACCAAGAATTGCACAGGACAGTTTACAAAGCAAGAAGTGAAAAATATTAGAGCATTTTATTATGCTATGTGTGCAGAGACAGATGCTATGCTTGGTACGTAAAGTTTCATAACACAGCGGGTTTTCTTATTCTGATTTTTTCTTAAGAAATTTAAAAGAAAATGCAGTTAGGGCTGGTCTTTTGGAAAAACAAAACAAAGCCACACAGTTCAGACCTAGGAGTAAGTCACATAGATGTTGCTTAATCAGCCTGTATGATGAATAACTGGATAGCTTTTAAGGCAATTGCAAAGTGAATTCACTCTGAAAAATACTAGGATAAACTATCAAAGAGTAGATAAAAGCTAAGTAAGTACAGTAAAGCTTTGTTTGACATGCATAAGAGGAATTAAATATTTTTTCATTAGGTAATAACTGTAAAATAGAAATAGGTGCAAAGGGGGAAGATCAGCAAAGCAAAGCTGCAAAGAAACAGAAATTTGGGAGCAGAAGCAGTTCCCCTGGAGATTGATTTCAAATGCATAGATACAATGATAACAACCAGCCATGGCTTAAACAATGAAGCTACCTTTGAAGTCTTCCTTAGCAGCATATTATTGAAAATGAAGAAGAAAAAAATTAATTAAGCAATCAGAATACTTCCTAATCTGTGATAAGGTCTACATGCATAAAAATTGTAATGCAAAATGGACTTCATTTAGGGTATTCTAATTCTTAATTTTAAAGGCGGCAGTGAAAGAACAAGAATTTTCTTGCATTCTAATTTGAAATTCATGAATAAATAATCTAATCTTTTTGCAATTTTAGAATGATTAATTTAACAGGCATAGAATTACTCTTTCACATTTTATAAAATAAAAGAGATCAGTGGGGACGTTAGGAAATAAGGGTGTTGCTAAGTAACTCTGCACTGGGGTTTAATGCGGTAATTTAAGTTTTTAACTATTCTGTTTAGTCAAGAATTATGTTAGTGTTTTAATGTTAAAGATATGCAGATGCTTTGCTTAGTTACTGATTTCATTGACCTTGGCCTTGTCTTCCTTGAACAAATGTCTGTGTAAGGGGTCCCTGTGGGACATAAGCGCAGGAAGAAAAGACACCCATGGTTACGTGTAAGGTGGATCCTGTGAGGAGTCCTTCGCTCTAGACATAGTGTTAGGGCTTCTGGTGATGTGTTTTGCTTCCGTCGCAATAACTATTATTAGTTATAGTAGCAAAAATGCACCTCATCCTGTGGCGCATCTCTGCCCTTCATAATTTTTATGGTTGTTGTTCAGTGCCCTCCAGGCTTCATTGGGAAGCAGACTGCTGCAACTAATTTACTACAATATAATACTGTATAATGTTCTGGGATGCATGCTTTGGGCTCAGCCTTCTGTGGCAGAGGGAGGATTTCCCAAGCCTTTGAATAGGATTACACAGGGTTTGCGTGCCACTCTGCCGATACAGGAGTTTAAAGGAATATTTTGAATGTATCTTTCTGAATACCTTTTTCTTGTTGCAGGTGAGATTATTTCAGCTCTGAGAGATACTGGGCTTCTTAAAGAAACAATTGTTATATTCACTTCTGATCATGGAGAACTTGCTATGGAGCACCGGCAGTTCTACAAAATGAGCATGTATGAAGGAAGTTCCCATGTTCCTCTTTTAGTTATGGGGCCAAGCATAAAAGAACAGCAGCAAATATCAAACATGGTGTCTCTTGTGGATATATATCCTACTATGCTTGGTGAGTTAAGTCATTTCAAATTATTTTTTTTCACTTAATTATTATTGTATATATGCATTATAGACAGAATGATGTCTCCACTTTGTGAAACATTGTAGTAAACACAACAGGAGGTAACAATGTATGTGGGGAGCATAGGTATGGACTTAATACAAAATGCAAGAAGTGTGTATTAAAACTGAGTAAAAGAGTTGGTGTTGTTCCTTATTACTCTTACCATCATTCTCACAATTACAGAGAATGATTTTATTTGGGATTATTTGTTTAAAAATGTATTATGAGATACAAACCAATCAGACATAGTTTAGATATGAATAATCCTTGCTAGCATGCATATCTAATAATTCACTATAGAAATTACAATGTAAATGCATCCAGATATGTGATTTTATCTGAAAGGATGGCAGCTTCATTATCTTATCAAAGGAATTTTCTTTATGAAGTGTCATGTGGAAGAAACTTAATAAAGGTCTTTGTGTAGGAAAGGTACAATTGATTTGAGCAAGCGTCATAAAATGTGATAATCCATATCCATTCTTATATTCTTGGATATGGAAATATCCTTTATGGAGCAGAGAATCAAATGAAAAGGACTTGCATCAAATTACTTACAAATAAATAGAAGGTGCTTATAAGAGTGTATTTTCAAACAGTTTTCGTGTGACAAATCACACAAGATCTCTTTGGAACTAAATATTAGGTGAAGTCACCATTCCAGGCTTTATCTACGATCTTTTAGGCTGCTGATCAGAAAACTGTTCTTTTCAAAGCAGTCTGCAAAACTCTTTATTTAAGAAGCATCACATGCGTGCTACAATTGCTTGAGAAAATGTAGGGCAATAGATAAAACTGTACTTCTGGCGGTAAAAGCTAGTGAAAAATTGTTTTCTATATTGTTTTAACTGCAGTAGTGTCTTGATTATATATATCTTTGCTTAGATATAGCAGGAATTCCTGTCCCACAGAACCTCAGTGGATATTCTCTTATACCGCTGCTACAGGGAAAGGCTGAAGATGAAGTGTCACCCAGAGGGCCTCGGCCCTCGTGGGTGTTGAGTGAGTTCCACGGGTGCAATGTGAATGCTTCCACATACATGCTTCGAACTGATAAATGGAAGTATATCGCGTACTCAGATGGCCATTCAGTACTTCCACAACTGTTCGGTATGTTACAACTCTTGTGTCCTAACTGATTGATAAATTTACTTAAATGCGCATTGGCTCTTAACTGCCTTTTTGTTTGTTCCAGACCTTTCTGCTGATCCAGATGAGCTGACAAACGTTGCCGTAAAATTCCCAGTAATTGTAAATTCCCTGGACAAAATACTTCGCTCTGTAGTAAACTACCCAAAGGTTTCTTCTTATGTTCAGGACTATAACAAAAAACAGTTTATCAGCTGGAAACAAAGTTTGGGCCAGAATTACTCAGCTGTTATTGCCAACCTTAGATGGCATCAAGACTGGTTAAAGGAACCAAAAAAATATGAGAACGCAATTGACGAGTGGCTGAGTCAGAGAGAATTAATAAAATAAATATATAAATAAAAACAACGCAGATTTCTTATGACTGATGATGCGGAAACATTCTGCATTTGTGATATTCTGTTGTGTTTCAAGTGTTAGAACTGCTATCTTATACAAGCTATTTAAAGCAAAGATGCTCAGAGAATTACTGGTTTTAGTTAAAAAGCCAAAAACATTTAATATAACTAGCCAGCACAACAGATTTAGGTTCTACGTGTTATAATTCCATATCACTTAAGTATTCATAGGAAGGATAGCACGTAAGTATTAATTATGTGTATGGAATGTTTAGCTGGTTGCCGAAATGCCAAGTATTAAGTGTCAGAACTTAACAGGAATTTGCATTTCTAAGGACAGACTGGAAAACGGATTATAGTACCTAGTATGGTGGGATGCCAGTCACAGAGAAATGTGCTAGAGCCGGTTTTCCATCAAGGTGGACTTTAAGTTCATAATAAATTCACAGTCATCCAGTTTGGAGATGCCGTAGAGGTTCAAATTTCATCAAAAAGATACCAACCAGTACTGGTCTGGACATAAATGCAGTTTATTCAAGTACTTAATATTTTCAGCATTCCCTATTTATACATCATTGAATCTTCATCCTTTGAGGATCAGCCTTCTAATCTCTGGCTTTTGGATCTGAGCTTATCATGCTTCACTGTTCAAAATAACTTCACTATATGCATAGGCTACTCATTGAACATGTTTGCTATGAAGGGGAATTTGGCCTTTGGTCACTGTTGGAAATTAAAGGGGGAAAAAAAAATAATAAGACCCTCAGACCAAACTTGTTACTACAGCTGTTCTGTGAAAGGTGGTAATGCTATTTGCACAACATAAGGTGAAAACTGATTGAGTAGATTCCCCATTATGGAGTTAGATTCTGCAGGTAAATGTTTTAATGTGCAAAACTGGAATCTGAAGTGTATACAGAGGAGATGCTGTCGAAGCTTTCAGAAAAAATTAACATAAAAATACTATTTGTCATTTTACCAGGAATGTGACAAAAAACAAAGCAGTTTTGGAAGGAGATAAGATTTAGCTAGTAAGTCTTAACTTTTGCTTAATGAAGAATACCCTCATAGCAGCACTTACACGTGCTTATTTTCAAGCATGGTTGTTGCAGCTATAGTAGCAATTCAGGATGATATTATAGTTCATACCTAAATGCTCTCTGGAATTTTTAATGCAATATTCATCAGTAACTGTAAGCTTGTAAAAAAAATAATAATAAAATGAAAAAAAAAGTATTTTCTGATGGTTAAGTACTCTACATGCATTTTGTAAACTGCTTACTACACTATTATTAGGTATATATTAAGTTCAAATAAACCTTTAAACCCTGTAGCATGTGCCTTTGCAATTCTTGCAAAAATGAATTCAGATAGCAATGAAATCATTTCAACAAAAAATACATCTTAGCATTCTAATATAAACTGGCTGCATAAGTACAGGGAAAAAATGTAAAAATGTCCCTATGAAGGCTCATTCAACAAGGAAAATAATAAATAAATTGATCACTTTCCAGAGTTCTGGACAGAATGGAATAAATTGTACAGAATACAGCAAAATAAAATGATAGTGAACTTTTTTTTTTTTTTTTTTGTCAGTGCTTTCTTTAATGTTTAGCTATATCAGTAGGGAAAATTGTGTTCTGTCAATTCTGTGAACGCAGTGTTACATTTCTCTGAAGATGAAAGCCTTTAAAGATGCACTTATTTGTAACTGTCAGCCTAACAAAAATGCAGTTTGTATTAATGTGTGAAATGGAAAAACAAAGTTCCTACCTTAAATCCTTGCAACGACTTGCTGAATAACAGACTGCAGAAAAGTCCAGCTCATAGGGGCAGCTTCCCAGATGATTGAGGGAAACCCAGTAATGTGCTAGCTAACAAACCTAAAGTAGAATTCCAGTAGGTAGGGATGATCTCTGAGTTATTCTGTGGCATGTAAGGTGGTGAGGATTGTGGTCAGATGCCAAGTTGGCCTATCCAGTCTAGGACATGGTGCTGGGCAACCTGCTGCCCTTCTTTAGCAGGGAGAAGTGCCGCTAACCTCAACCATTCTGGTATTCTGTGACAGTCAAGTATTTATTTTTGTATTTGTTCGTCTTAAAAAGCTTATTTAACCAGAAAACGTTTATTTATTTGTTAAAAGCAAAACTTTGTCTTCCACAAGTTCTTAGAAAGAAAGAAGGCAAAAGCCCCCTAACACTTAACAGCCTCAATTTGCGATAAACAATCTGCCTGTTTTGGTGGAGAACTGAACTAATTTAACTATAAAATAGATATATTTGCAATTGGTCATATTCAGCTTCGCTGTCTTAATTATGCTAATGCATCTGCATTGCTACAACAAATCAAATGATGTTTGCAACATGCAAGCTTGGCAAACTAACTGGAAAAGCACCTTTTTCGATCACTCTAAACAAGTTGTACAATGTAAAGAAGATAAATACATAAAAATAGAGATAATAAGGTATAATATTGGTAATAAATAATGAGAAACTGGGGAGTGAAAGGGAGAAGAAGGGCTGGAATAACAATGCAGTCAAGCATGTTTTCAGATTAACTCAGGTCAACAGAGCATCATGAAATCCTGAAAACAAACAAAACAGACAAAAAAAAGCAGGTGAGGTACCAGTGTTCTGAAGAATAACAACGGGAATTATTTTTGTAACTACAAGTTCCTAGAAGACACTGCAGAGGTAGGAGGCTGCCAGTGTTGGTTATGCCATCAAGTCATGAAAATAATCATCTGTCTTCTTTGTCAGGACAGCTTGCCTAATCAGTGAGAAAAAATGCATGCAATTAGGCAATGACATGTTTATTATTTCTTTTTAAGCAAGGTGTAGAAATAGATTCTAGATAAACTAGGTGTTGTCTAGGTTGCAACCTCTCTATGGTGCAATTTTTTCAGGAACAAAAAAAAAAAAGTGGAGTGAACAAGGAGCAGAGTAAGAATCAGCAGTATAATGTGATGACAAAAGAAACAAAGGACATTCTTGGATGATTTAAAACAGAGTTATATACAAGACACAAGGTAATTATTTTATTCTTCTTAATACTAGTGAATCCTCAAAATATCCCCAGTTTGTGGCTTTGTATTTTAAGAAAGATGTAACCAGATGAGAGCATTCAAAGGTATATAATATAAGCAAGGGACTGTGAGTCATGCTAGGTTTGTTTCAGACTTCAGAGAAGCCTTGATATGTCCCCAGATAATAATAGGGCTCACTTAAAAGCACAACAAACTGCTGTCACCAAGAATATAAAAAGATGCCTTTGTTTTTCAGGCATGGCTGTTCTGATGTGGTATTTGGGGAAAAAATTGTATAAGGATGGTTAAACATAAAAACAGACTGTCTAGAGAGGCTATCGAAACTGACACTGGAATTTATTACAAATAAGTTGAAAATACTTGTCAAGAATGGGCAAGGTACGTGTGATCCTGCGCTAGGTAAGAGAGCTCGACCAAATGCCCCCTTGACACTCTTTACAGCCCTTCTTTTCTGCATGCTGGGTGGTGATTTGCCATTCTTTTTTTTTTTCTTTTTTTCTTTCAGTGAACAAAGTTCAGTCCCATTTACGTACCACCCTTCCAGCTTTACAACCTTTATAATAACTCTTCGCCATCACCAGTAATTACAAGTTAACATGAATTATTGTAATGATGTTTTGTAAAAATACCACACAAAGTACCTGTTTTCAGAATGATGTCTTTTTCTAGGAAAAGTCACATTAAGTCTAACATCATTAGAGGAAGCTTGAGTTTCAGCTGCTGCCACTACCTGTCAGAATCTGGTACCTTTACAAGTAAATGTGGTTCAACACAAATACCTACCAGGAGACATTTTTTGAAACAAGACAAGATGCCCATAGGAAAGAGAGAAACATACAGGAAAAAAAAAATACTGAATATTGTTGGATAGGTTGGTGACGGCCAGTGACAGAGTGTGGATATAAGGAGCCTCAAATGCTGTGTCACTGAAATAGTGCTGGTTTGTAACCTAAAATAATCAAGAAAAAGCCCTGGCTGAAGACCCAGCGAGGCCCTCCACAAGTAGGAAGGAGCCATGCCCTGAACTGACCTTCCTCACTGCACGTGTTGGTAACATTACTGAGAGCACAAATGTATGCATCCTGCAGCAGGCCTTAGGAACTGAAAATCTTCCCATGAAAGCAGACTGTGACTGACACACCAGTAGAGGGGTGTCTGCGATTACTTTCTGATTCTAGGATTAATCAAACAATCACTCGTGGGAAATGTAAATGAGTAAGAACGGAGGGGGGAAGTTTATTTAGTTCTTCTCTACTGCAGCTAGACAGGTAGATACAGCTGGCCAATTCTTTAAGGCCTTTCTCCAAGCAACACGGATGCATGCATTATCACTCTCACCCATGTCCCCTGAGCTTCCCCTCCAGTTCAGGTTTCCCTGGAATGTCCTCACCATGCTCAAGATGTGCTGGGTTGAATCTTGCCTTCCCTGGCTGTAGGCACCACAGCTAGTAGGGGGGGTTCCTTCTTTTAGACCTTCACTTAGCCCCATGCTCAGTCCTCTCAAACCAACTAAATGCCAGTCTGGTACTGGTGATGAGCTCTGCCCAGCTCATGCTCCGGGTGCTGTCTTGCACCTCCTTGTGTTTATTCAACACTTATATTCCTTCATTCCCTTTATCTCTGCTTGTGTGAGTGTATGGTGTCACCAGAGTCTCACAGGGTGGAGGAGACCACGGGGCTGCAGCTTGCCATGGTAGGTCTTTGGCCAGCCTGCTCCACGCTGTGAACCAAGCCATGCCATGCCCAGGAATTCTGCCCCTTGAGTAGCTCCTTCTTGGTGGTCTGTGACATCCAGCTCTTGCATGTGCAGCACCTGTCACTCCACCCCTTGACACCATCACACATGCACGTGTACAAGGGTTATTATCTTCCAAAGCCTGCAGCTTCTATGCTGTGGATTGCCAAAGGTTTGTTGGTGGGTAGTAATATGCATTTGCAGCTCAATGTCGGACGACATAAAGACAGTTTTGCTAATGTATAAACTGTATCGTCAGTAAGACCAAAATGATCCAGTTCAAAATTGGCCTCAGAATACTCCTGAACCAACCTCCAGCATCGAGTGACTGTCCCCATAAGTCTGCGTTCTGTCTGTTTTCTCCTATTCCGTGGGAGGTTTTTAAATATTCTCTTATAACAGAAATGTCGATGGAGATATGACCGGATTGAGCAGCATAAGTACAGCGGGTTGTATTTATCAATACACGCACGCTACCTTGAGAGATGGCATATCCAATGCCATCTGATTTTGGAGCACTACTTTTGATATTCCTGATACCTCTTCTTGCAAGGCCAAAACTGCATTGGTGGTGGCATTGCCCATTGATTTGTGATGGCAGATTCAAGTACAATTACACTGAGATTTGGAAATAGGATTCAAGATACGTTCCATACGTGTTTTGATTTTTCCACTAGAGGATTTGGAGATTGAATGTGCCTGGGTAAATAATGGGCCAGCCCCTGCCATAGAGTATAATATACTTCTGAATGTGTAAGTAACCATCCCACTGTACAGGAAGGTGTCTGTGCTGTCTAATGACAGGCTCTTATAAGCACAATTGATTACTCAATCCTGCAAATTCACTGTATCTTTCAGCAGCACATGATAAGGATGGTGATTTGGGGGTGAGCAGTCCTTAATTTTATTATAAGGTATCGAATAATTTGCAGTATAACACAAGAGAAAAATTAAATGCGTATTCCCATCTGGACCAAGTGTCTTTAGTGACATGCATAATACTGGAGTTTCACACACAACTGAGCAATGTTTCACGCCTGTATTCCTTTCCTAGCTCCTGTCCTTTCCTCGAAATATTCAGGCAACTTGAGGCATTTAGTCTACTGGGAATGTGAGCATGGAGAAAGTCAGCAACACATAGTGAGCACATTCAGGGCTTCGCAGGAAGCCCATGCATCAACTGGTCGAATTCTCTCTCTGAGAAGTGTTAGGAGGTGCTTCCAGTGGGACACCTAAGAGAGGTAATCCTGTCACTCCTTGAGAGGGTAAGTGGGTACATAACCAGCATTTGAGGAGCTCAAGGCCAGGCTTTGAGCAACCTGGTCTGGTGGGAGGTGTCCCTGTCATGGCAGGGGCTTGGACCTGGGTGGTCTGTAAGGTTCCTTCCAACCCAAACCATTCTATGATTCAATGATTCTATGACAATTTAATATTTTTTCCTTCCGGCCTGCTTTTGTTACAGGAAACAGCAGAAAGACACATATAACTGTAAAATAGACAATTTTCTTGATTCAAGATAATACAAGCCAAAGATTTTAAATTTTAAAATAAATATTTCATATTAACAAAAAGAGATAGTATATGTTGAGGGTTCTTCTGATCTGAAAGCAAGACACATGTAAAATTATAAATACAAAGAAAAGTGAAATTATTACAAAAAAGATAATAATGCCTTAGGTGCAGTCCAGTACAGTGTAGGCACTTGGAGTGTTCCCACATAGAGTTCATGAGCCTGGAAAACAAAACAAAGAGACATCTTGGGTATAATCCATTAATTGCTTAATCCAGACTTGATCTCCAGCTCTATAAAGTCTGGTTAATCAAGTTTTGGAACCTTCTGGCCCTCACAAGTATCTTAGGTCAAAAGCTTTGCCTTTTGGACTTCCCACAGAGGTTTGCTGATTGTTTAGGACTGCTGGCCACAGTGTCTGTCCCCATTGTAGTGTTTCCATTCTCCTTACTTGTTTTTCTAATAAACCATCCCACCCTTCTAACATCCATTACTTGGAGGATGGTGAAGTAAGTAGAAAGTCTGTTTAACCCCTCGTTGTTTACACCAGTCTTATTTATTCTTGAAGGGAAAGCCATTATCTAGCATTTCTTGTGGTAATGGTAAGGTGGGAAACCAGCAATCCAGACCTGCAACAGTAGTGAATCCTGTTGTCTGCCTAGCTTGATGTTCATACAGGTCTTTTCCTCTTTTCATGATTCTATGATTCTATTCCACTTATGACTCCTACTCCAGTTAATATGTTAAATCTACCCTTCAGATGTTCCAGACTAAGGGCCTACATAATTTGTTTGCCACACTTCCCATAACCCTTTTCCTTCAGGTAAATTGGCATTTAATTGTCCTGCTATGTGCTTTTTCATTTTATCTATTTATTTATTTATTTTGCAGAAATTAGACTTCCCAGTTATGTATTTAGCATTAATCAAGCTACTAGGCCAACCTCATCTACTAGCTGGTTTAAACACATCGTATTCTCCAGTGTCCCATGGTCAGTGCTCAGAGCTCCAGAAAATCCCTCTATGAGGGGCATATCCCTGGCATGCTTATCAGCCTTGTTATTCCAGACATGCACTGGATCAGAATTCCTCTGATCCACATCTCCCACTGCAGTGGGTCTGATTCCTGCATGCTTCAGTGTTTGTTGCCATATTCCTTTCCCCTAAACATCTCAGTTATTAACTTGCCAATTATTTTCCTTCCATTTCTTCAGTGGCTCCTGACCAGGCTTCACAGGAATTGGTGTAAATAACCTTACCTTCTGCTTCCAGAGCCATTTAAACAGATTGCAACTCGGCTAATTGAGCAGATCCCTCAGTTTGTGTGACAGGACTTTTCAATCTATGACTGATATGGCAGCATGTGTTCTAGCCACTTATCTGTGAACGACACTCTGTTGTGTTGCTGAGGATTAAATTTGGGGGCTTCCTGTATTGGAGAGTTAGGATCCTGCCAGGGTTGTGGAGACATCCCAATCTCCTGGACATCTTCAGTGAGTTTCCCTTCTTTCAGGCTTCCCTCACCCTCTGCCCTGGGGTAAAGCTCATGTCCGCATGGACATTTGTGCACCAACCAGCAGGAAGGGGTGGGCTTTCATAGATGCGGGTAGTTTTAAATGTTCATTCCTGTTCTGGGTGAGGTTCTGTGTATCCATTAAGGCTAGATAGTGCCCTAAGCAGCACTTTTCAAACACCGTGTGCTGCCTGCCATGGCTTTGAACTGAGCCGTATGGGCCATTCTCCTTGACCCTGACTTACCTGCTGCGACAGTCCCCACCACGCTCCTGAATCCCGTACCATTACTGGCAGTGCAAAGGGGTCTCAAGCTTGTAGGGGTCCTAACAACTCACAGGCTGTTACTTCTTTAAGCTGCTGAGAGCCTCTCCAGCCCGGTCACACCACTCGTGCTGTACTGATGCCTTTAGCATGTTGTGCAGGGTGTGAGCTTGTGCACCAGAACCTCCTGAATCCCCACGCACCCACTGTCTGCTGCTGGGTCGGGCAGGTCACAAATGTCCACTAGGACATCCCAGGGTACTTTTAACTTGCTCCTAGCCACCTGATTACTAGGAATTTTATCTCCTTCCTGGAGCCCAGTTGTTTTTCTGATGGTGTGTCAATCCCTAACTCATTAATGCTAGGCTGGGTTGGATGGGGCCCTGGGCAACCTGGTCTAGTGGAAGATGTCGCTGCCCATGGCAGGGGGTTGGAACTGGGTGGGCTTTAAGGTCCCTTCCAGCCCCAACCATTCTCTGATCCCATGAGTCTATGATTAAACTGCTGGATTATGAGGTGCATCCTTCCCGTACCCACAGCTTGTTGTTACCCCCGCCTAACACATCCTTGCAGCGGGTGATTAACATGATCCCAGAGACAGCGTTATTCCCCCGAACGCCTCAGCCAGCCCTCTGAGTGCTGGCATGGGGCCCAGCGGGAAGCCAGCGTCACGCTCGGGGCGCCGCCAGGAGCGGCAGTCCTGCTGGCTGGCACACCGCCCTGCAGCTAGGCCTGGGGCTGGGCTCAGGCCGGGGGACACAGGCCAGGCAGGCTCCTGTGGGCAAGAAGCTGCCTCCACGCAGGCTTTCCGTGTGCTTTAGGCTGAAATCTGCCACCTTCTGTCGGTGCTCTGCAGGCACGTCCCCTCTTCATGGCCACGGGAAGGCTTCTGAGAGGGTCGAGCTGCAGAGGCCTTTTCCGCGTGGCTTTTCAGAGGGGAGAAAATTGGCGGTCACCGCGTGTTTAGCAAGCTCTGTCCTGCATCACCGGCCATACGCTGCCCCGAGGGCTCAGTCCCGCTGGGCAGTCCCTGGTCCGCAGCTGGCTGCAGATAAGCACGGAGGGGTTTACGTCTGAGCCGGCCTGTGGAGCGGAGCAGTTGGCTGCCGATGACTGACCCCGGGCATTTAGCGTAGGGTCTACAAGATGCTGGCAGTCTGAGCCAAGTTTCACACTTATTTGGCTGGCTGTTTTTTTGTGTTTGAAATCCAGGATGGCTGTAGAAATGTCACCACTAAATGAACTACTATGTGTTACTTTAATACAGGTCTGGACGTGGATATATATGTGTGTGTTTATGCATGTATAAGTGTGTGTGTGCATATGTCTGTCTTTATAAGTGTCCTCACAAGAGTGTGCTTAACTACATGCACCTGAATTTTAAGGTTTTGTTGAGTTTGGAAAGTTTATATGCAGTCAGCCCCAAAAAATCCTGATAGTAAAAATTGAGAATATCCTATTCTAGTTCTCATGGTTAAGTTGCTACACACCGTTTTCTAAAGAAAATAAGATAAATGTGAATGCCTTATTGGATGCTCCTGTGAGTCCGACAACTGTGATATTTCACTTTCTAGGAAAGACTTGGTAGAAATTCCTGTGACTGGAATGCAAGGAATTGGTAGTTGTATTTCGTTATGCACAAAGCAAATAATAACTGGCCTTGCAAGTGCCACTCTGTTATTTATACCAGTCTTCCCAGCATAGCGGTTATGAGGAAACATGCAGTTGCTGAGGCTGCGTACACACAGAACACACTACGTGACATAATACGTGACTTCTGCGCAGGGTTTCAGTTTGACGTGTCCCGCTTGGAGCAGGCGGTGGTGGAGCATTGCTTATAAGGGGAAATGCAGCGAGAGGAACTCTGAGCTCTGATCTTCTGTTATCAGGACAGCCCCAGCTCATCCCCACTCCTTATCAGTCCTCGCAGAGCTCTCCTCTGCCATGCTGAGCCTTCATAAAGCCTGCCTTTTCGTGCTATTGGGGCCAGTCCCACTGGCTTACGTTTTTATGTAAAGAAGCACTTTGATAAATGCTGTTACCTATGCGAACAAAGCAGGCCTAGTTGTGATAGGAACACTGAAGAGAGACAATGTTGGACCTCATTATTCTGAGCATTCATTTCTTCATCTGCTTTCTCATCTCTGTTGTAATCTGGTGTGGATCTAAGGTACCGTACAGCTTGCTGCGTGCCTGATAAGTTGCACGGATCTTTGTAGCTCTTAAACCTCTTTGCAACTGGAATCTGTATGTATGTGGTTCCTCTTTGTTCTCAGTGTGTGCAACGGCTTTTTTTAGACTGATCTTCTGTGGAATTGAGGGTAATATTGTGGCACTAGGACTTCTGAGGTGACTGGAACACAGTAGCTAATTGTAAGCAAATTTAATAGGAGGAAAGGTTTGTGATAAAAGAGGAAAACTGCCTCGTGTCCTCTGCTGAGAGAGGGAGAGGCTCTTAGACATCTGAAATATGTAAAGAGAAGAAGGGAAAGGCAGAACACATCCGCTAAAAAGCCCATTTTATTATAGCTTCTCAAATAAACTTTTTTGTTTGGTTTTGTTTTCTTCCTTTTGCAGATGATATTTTTACTTTTTTGTCAACATAGATAGGTTGTGTTTCTAGCCATTGTAGTATTTAAAGAGTATTAAATTTACTTGTAAATGCTACAGCTTACTCATTGCATAGCTAAATAATTAAATATTTTAAAATCAGCATCACTGGATTTGTTTGCATTAGGGGAGATAGTGACTAAAGTGAAGAGTAAATAAGCAATGATTTGGAATTTATCTTGTCTCAGCCTCAGGTATGAGGTTTGCAACAGTTGGTGTTCACAGTTCTGCTTCTGGTAGTGAACATGTTGGTGAAACATTATCACCAAACTCCTGTGCTTTGCTTCATGTGCATATTGTTAATCTTTTACTAAAACTTCTGTTCCTCTCATCTCATGCGTTAAATGAGCTGTGGCTTTCTCTGGGACTGGGACATCCATTCCAGATGTAGAAATCCAAACATGGACTGCTTCATAAGCTGCCTTTTTGAATTATTTTTTGTGTGTTTTAAGGATGTGGATTTGCACAGCCCAAGCAAAGGAACAGTTGAAATGGAGCCAGATGGTCTTGTACTAGTTGGAAAAGAAGATGACATTAAAAACTCCCAAAGAATAACCGCCAAAGTCAATGGCAGAGAAGTTGTTGTTTTCTACCATGAAGGGAAATTTCATGCTTTGGACTCTCGCTGCTACCGTAAGATATTTGCTCGTTCGGTCTTAATGTTGCTACAGTTAAGCATAACATATGCTGAATGAATTAATATTTTATTCTGCCATGTTTCAGATGAAGGAGGCCCTTTAAACCTTGGAGAAATAGAGGTATGTAAGCAAAGTAATATGCATGTGCATAGAGTCTTTTGAAATCTCAAATGCATTTTCTCTGACAACTTTTGACTGAACATAACATTGAAAGAAATGGATATTTAAGTAAAAATAATGCTTCCTATCACACTTTTTACATTATTATTATTATTATTTTTTTGCATGGTTTGGTTTTTGTTTGTTGTTTTTTTTTTTTGTTTTAATCTTGGGAGACTGAAATGGTGAGATGAGAAATAGAGTGAGAATCTGATTCCCTTTGCTGTGTGGATGCATCCCATAATGGTAGAATATTATGATTAGCAGCTGTATTACAAAAGTTGCAAGGAAAACCTGGTGTTGTTCACTGTTGAATAAAGGGCTCCAGCACCAAAAAGATCGCTGGTCCAGTTTGCTACTGTGATATGGTGCTCTTAGGAGCAGGAATTTTTGTTCCTGCCACAATAGACATGCAGCTGAATCACCAGACAGATTTTTTGGCCTGGAGATTCTTAAAGGAGAAGAGTCAGAATATGATTACTTAATTTTTCTTTATTTTTTTCCTCTTTTCAGGATATCGATGGTCAACCATGTATTGTTTGTCCTTGGCATAAGTATGTAATTACTCTGGAAACAGGAGAAGGATTATATGAAGGAATAAACCCTTTGGAGCCATCACCAACACCTCGGTGGCAGTCAAAAGGAGTAAAACAAAGGATTCACAAAGTTACAGTAAACAATGGCAACGTTTATGTGAGTCCTCCAGATTTGTCTGTAAGCTTTGACTCTGATTATTTTGCTGACAAGTACAAAAATAATGGTGATTTAGCTGTGAAAAAAAAAAGCAACTCACAGGCAGCAGAGTAAATTGTGTCTAGGAAGCAAAATGCTGGTGAATGTCCCTATGAAGAATCATTGTAATTAAATAAAAATGTAACATGGCTGTAAAGACTGTTTCCAGATTAAATTCTGATGTTTATATTATGCATTCAATAATGTAGAAATTAGTAAGATAAGAAGCTCTACTTAGTTGGGGATATGACTAGGTCTGTGCCATTGATTTTTTTTTTCTCTTGAATTTCAAGACTGACTTAGAGCAGAGTGCATATCATACTTTATATCTTATAAATTCTGTATTGCTAGAATTATTTTAATTTTCAAGAGGGGATATAGTATAATATATTATTACTTATGAAACATTTATGAAACATTGTTTAAGGTAAATAGTCTGGTGTAAAGGTTATGTTTATATATTTAACAGTTTATGATTACAATGTCTTCTGTATAAATGACAGAAAATTTTAACGTTTTAGATATTTGAGCAATCTGTGGATGTTTATAAATCCAAAGGGCTACATTTTCACAAGGAGAAGTACAACGCTTGAGCATATTTTAATGTGCTTTTTTATGCCCATTTGTGTATTGCTACCAGATTCCATAGTAGCATTTATTCTCCTACTCCTCACTGAACTCTTCTGGTAGTTCATCAAATAATGTGACGTATATTTGTCATGTATAACTTATTCTTCCTGATTCTGTTGTTGGATGAGAAAGAAACAAAGAAACTGTTGGGTAAAAAAAAAAAAAAAAAGAGAGACATGCATAGTTCTTGTTCGTCCGTTTTTATTTATTTTGAGTAACATCATTATATATTCACTATAAAGGGTATGCTTTTTGTTTAGAGGCAAAAGTTAGGTTGCTGCATTTGAGTTCCCTGTATAACATTAGATCTGCCCTGAGAACCGCGCTCCCAGGACACCCTGCCTTGTGTTGCATGAAGGGCAGTCTGTGTTCTGGGACAGGGTGGGTTTTCCCACCCAGAGCACAGAGCCCAGAGACCTTCTCTTCAGTTAGAGGAATACTGCGTGAAGGTTAACATCAGCCCCAGACTCCTGACCTGTCGGTCTGTCTAGTAATGTGACTGCAGCCTGCCTGTAATTTTTCAGCGAGCCTTTTCCGTTGATTTGTTGGCTATTTGCAGAAGTTCTATCTTACATGGGTTCAGTTTCAAGCTATTTGGTCTTTACTGTAAGTTTCTCTCATCTGTGCAGTAGGTTATCTTGCTTTTAGTGTACGGGGAGGATAAGGAGGTCTGTGTCAACATCACTGTTCACGTCAATGTATTTAAAATCAGGGAGGTGTAGAGAACTGTCAGAGAAAGACATCTGTGCCTGTTTGATCACAAAGAAAAAAGCAGAACACATTCTCAATTTATGTCACGGTGTGATGGATTCATCCTACTTAAACTTAGGCATCTGCTTCTGGTCACTGCTCCTTATGTTGTTTGCATGGTCAATAGGGGAGCACCTTCAAGGTGCTGTTGATCTGACCCGTTTCAGTTTTGTGTTTTAGAAGGAGTGCAGTACTGAGATATGTTCTTCCTCCTCCTCTCACTGACCATTAAATCAGGCTGTGCTGACTAGATCAGATGTAAACGCTTGCCTTCTGTCAGATGAATCGGAGTTGATCGACTGCCAGAAACTGCTGTTATTTACTGACCAGTTCTTTGGTGTTGGTTCTGTTGTTCTTGTTGTTGTATTTGTTGTTGGGTTTTTGTGTGTATGCATGTGTTTTCTTTTTCCTATTTTAAAGGAACACATGAACTTCTCTTCTTACTCTTCTTGAAGTGTAGGTAGTAGGAAGGTGAGGTTGGTGGTAAAGCAATACAGCTGCTATGCCAAAGGACACAGAAGACACATCACTGTACACTGGCTTGGCCACATTAAGAGGGGACAGAATTTTTCTTCCCTTTCCTCCGTTTTCACCCAACTAGTTTCGCCAGTGATGAAACTTAAGCATTGGTGTCATGTACTATTGAAAGGCACACATCATGTAAAAGAAAAATATGTTAAGACCTTCAGATACATTTTTGCTGACTCATGTGATTGCTTAGATATTATTTTTACATTTTTTTTCCAGTAGAAAGAAATTATGGAGATATTAATGATAACAACATTTATGGTATTAACAAAGACTGAGAATGCGTAGACCTTAAATTAAATGTTCAGATGCAACAACAAGTAGCTCACAGTCTTGCCTGAGCATTGTTTAAAACTGCAGGCCTGCATTAATTTCCTGTCATTAATCTGTCTCACAAAGAAAAGAGAAATATATTTTGTGCTTTGGCTTGAATATTTTCATGATGACTCTGTGAGATGCTCCAGCTCTGTAAGCTACTTTCAAAAGCAGCTTGAATGGAATAAACAAGTTATATTTATTCTATCATGGATCCATCTTTTTGAAAAAGTAGGGTTTTGATGTTCACACTACTATGACAGCAGTCATAGTAGCTTGAGCCTCAACCTGATGTACCATAAACCTTAATTAGTACCATAATGTACCATAAACCTTAATTAGACAGTAGTACCTGTAAGGATAGGTGGCTTAAGTTTTCCTTTCTGCATGTAATACCTTGTTATGTCATGTCCTGTTGACTTCATTTGGCACTGTACATTAAATAAGGTACTTTTTCAATGTAATAATTGATAGTAAAGTTAGGATTAAGAAGCTTATGAAGGTAGTCCTTAATTAAGTGCAGCTCGTGAAGTGCATACACTGGTGACAGCAGTCCTTGCAGGACTGGAGAACACACAAGAAAAATGTCTAGGAGGAACAACAATTTTAAAACCATGTTTTCACTGCCAAAGCCCTTTTAATAGCATTGCACAGTTCCCTCTTTTCATGCTCAATTTTGGAATGAAATGCACTCTCAAGTTTACAGCTGTAGTTTCTGCTCTGTTCAGGAAAAGTAATTCGTGTTGTTAGCTCTGATATCGTACAGACATAGGTTTAAAGAGTCAGCTCTCACCAATTCCCAAGCATCCCATCTGCCTTCCCACTTGGCTTGGTGTTTTTGAAGGTTACTGGAGGCAGGGAATGGAAATAATATTGACGAAGAGGTGCCTGAGCCTTTTGTTTTGTGTAGGAAAAGGGGACGTGTGTGCCGAGATCGCCTTTTGCTCTCAGTGCCAAGGTTTCGGTGAAGACTGGAGTCGGTGTGAGGGACAGAGTGGCCGAGGCAAAAAGGGGGGGGGAGACTGAGCAGCTGGTGGGGTGAGGTCTCTGAGCCACCCCTGGCTATGGTACCAGTGAGGGCCCTTGGCAAAAAAACAGCAAATGGTTTTCTGCTGGGTCAGCAAGTTCAGTCAGCGCAGCCAGTGGTTTAAATGGCACTGCACTCAGGGCGAGGGGATAAGGAGTATGAGAGGCGTCAGGGAGTGCGATGCTTTATATGTGCACACACACATATATATATTGTTTAATAGAAGTTATTACTTCTGCCTTGCTTGCCGATAATATTCAAGACGCATAGGTACATTCTCTCTGCATTAGAGTAAGAAGTGCATTTTTACCGTAGCGTATTCTGAACATCCTGAAAAAAACCAGCATGCTTATTTAGTGCAAATTGCCGCAGGGAAAATGACACACTTTTACAGCTGCAGTTTGGGCCAGAAAAGCACAGAGGAGCAGTGCAGCGGTTGCCTTCCCCGGTCCTGGTTGTACATCTCCCAGTGTTCCCAGCACTGCAGACTCAGCACCCAGGAGAAAGCCACCCGCATCTGAAGTTAAAAAGCTGTAGATGCTCGAGATGCAGCGCACATCCCACGAGGCCGTGTCACCTTGCACCGCACACCATATTTTTAATGAGACTCAGCATCCAAAGAAAACCTGAAGCTCGCTATCTCTTACGAGATGCAGGTGTTTGTGCGAATTTTCGTTGCCAGTTTAGATACTCCAGCGGGTGCTAAGCTGAAACAATGCCTGATGTTAACCAAAATAATGTAATATTCGATTCTTTTTTATTTTTTCTGTTGCTTTTTAAATAACTGATTGCTGATCAGTGTAAGGACATACATATTAGAGATATTTTAACAATAGAGAAAAAATACTGGTAATTAAAAATGTGTACTTCTCTGTCTTCATCTCTAATCACACAGGGTTTCACTTCTGTAACTTGGAGGTGAGCTTTGACAGCAGCTATCTATTTCTGTGAATGTCTTTTATAAGATTCTTCTCTGCTGACTTGTAAGGATACTCTTATTCCCTCTGATACCTTCCTCCTAGCCCAAACCTTTTCTTTCAGGATAACTTCACAAATTCCTGCACTTACTGGTGGATTATGCAGGCTGAGGGATTTCCATTTCTCCATGTATTACGTGCTTTGCATACAGATTTTTTTTTTTAACTTTATATTCGTATTCTGTCTAGAAAAGGTGAAGGAGGTGGTTCTTGTATGTTACTGCTTTTCACGCAAATAACTTAAAAACTTTTAGTTGTTCACAGGAAATTTAATTTCTCATATTTTTTCAGCTGTTACATAGGAGCCTGGCTTCTTGTCCTAAGGGACAAATGGTATCCCAACATACTAAAGCAAATCTAGTTAATAAATCTTACACAGTTGTCCTCTGAGGTAGAGGAAAAGCACGGAGAGCTAGTGTTGGATCCAAAAAGGATCAAAAAAGGGATTTGCCAAGAAGATTGATGATGGGATAGCTTTTTTTTTTTTTTTTTTTTTAATGTCTTTTCAATGAATGGTGGATAGAATGCATTTTTTAATAATTTAAGTCCAGAATGGAAAAATTGTTTTTGAGAACAGTCATAACAGTAAAATAGAGTAAGTCAATAATGTTGCCTCATTTGGCTGTTTCTGTTTTACTATTCCTCGAACTTTGTCTCACGTGCCCATGACCGTTAGTAGGATGATGTAAGGTGAAGTACCTTGGACACAGTTCAGAATCCCATAAACACAACAGTGATGTGCAAGAATGGGTACGACGGAGAAGATTTGGGTTCAGGGCTACAGATCCTTGTCCAGGAAGTCTACCAGTTCCCCACATAGTAACTCATTAAGTTTCATGGCTGTGTTGTATCTGCAGTAATGTCCCTCCCCTCCCCAGATACAGGCACCTTCTTAAACCCTGTCACTCACAGGGTCCTAGAATGGTCTAGGTTGGAAAAGGCCTTCAAGATCATCAAGCCCAACCATCCACCTGGCCTACTGAGTCCCACCACCAAACCGCGTCCCTTAGTGCCGTGTCCACACATCCCTTAAATAGCTGCAGGGACTGGGACTCCACCACCTAACCGGGCAGGCTGTTCCAATGCTCGACCACACCCTCCATGAAGAAATTCTTCCTAATACCCGACCCAAGCACAACCTGCCCCAAACTGAGACCCTCTCCTAATGGCCTATCTCTTCTCACCTGGGAAAAGAGACCGACTGCCTCCGCGCTGCAGCCTCCTTGCAGGAAATTGTAGAGTGCAATGAGGTCTCCCCTCAGCCTCCTCTTCTCCAGACTGAACACCCCAGTCTCCTCAGCTGCTCCTAACTCCTGTTTTCTAAACAAGATGAGTCGTCTAAACTCAGGTGAATTATTAACTTACCCATTAAGGGATCATTACAGCAACGTGGCACATCTCTTATGTACTTGACATTTGAAGTAGCAATTGTTTTGTCCACTGTATGATCCCAGAGTGAAAAATAAATAAAAATTAAAAATCAGGTAACTGTTTGCATTTCTCACAATTCATTGACATTTTAGCATTTTCATACAGCACATATATTTAATTAGTGAAGATTTGGTTATGAGGTTGTTAATCTGGACAATTAAGCTTTTCCATGTATCAAACTTGTCTGCAATAATAATTCTGCATTTTTCAAATTTTAGTTGTCAATTCCTTGGCGAATAGTGCTATCCATATTTTATAGCTGTGCAACTGAAACAGAAATTGACATTTTGAATGTTTCTTAATTTTGGTCTGGATGAGTATTCCTTTCGGGAAAAAAAAAAAAAAAAAAGTGTAAGTATTGAAAATGAAACAAAAATAATACAAAGTGTCATTTTGGCATTTACCCAGTGTTCCTCTATCTCCTCATTACAAAATGGAAACAAGAAAGAATCAAAAGGTCCTTCAAGCCAAACAAAATAAACCTGTTTTCTTCTTTTTATGTTCAAAGGAGACAAAGCCAGAGCTGTCCTAAATCCCCCTCCTGAGATTTTAGATAAAGAAAACAACACGTAGTTGCTGCCCTTCCCAAAGGGCAGCAGTTTATGATCTTTCGCTGTAATGATTAGCTTTTCCATTACTTAAGCAATGACATTTTTAGTGACCTCTTGCATGCACAAGGCCGGTTGCCAGAAAGCTGCTGGGCTTGCCTTGCACCTGGCTCTTCGGCATTGCCCCCTGCGCAGCACCCCGGGGGGACTCTACGTGCCTTCACGGACCAAGCGCTCCCTACCAGTGAAATCCATAAGTTGGTGAAAAGTTTACATTCACGTGGCTCCTGCTGTAACTGCTAATGGACCTGCTGGAGGGTTGCTGGGTAATTAGTTACCGGGTAGATGATCGTGGAGGACAGTGTTCTCTCTGGTCCCTCTAGTTCCCTTTATCGAGCATTTGTAGGTGGGAAGAGTGACAGTGAGAATATTAGGCTGCTTATTTAGTCAGGTGCATTCCAGTTGAAATAAAGAACACAGCATCAGCGTGGAACCCTTGACAAACTCCTGGTATTTAACGTAGAACAGGCTTCTGCAACTTCATTTCTATGCATCAGGAACAATATAATTATTAGTAAAGAGTGAATACCACGAACAAAGTCAATACCAAGGTCTTTCACGCACCACCCATCTCCGAGTTTCTTTTCAGCCAGCAATATGGAACAACAGGTGGCAGCATGCCAGGCAGCCAACCAGCTTAAGGTGGTTAATTTCAAAGCGGAGGAACTGAGTTTCCAAAATAAGCAGTACTCACTCTTTGCAAGATCTTTTTTTAAACCAGCGAAATTTCAGAGCACACGCTCCTGAGCATTAACTGCAGCTGCATCCTTCCGAAAGTCAGGCATGCTGCTTACCCAGCTGAGATGGGATCTTTGTAGAACACTCGATGGTACCTGGTTTACTAGTTTCATCTCAGAAGATGGCTTTCTTTTCTTCAGATTAAGAGGAGGTACCATAAGATACGTGGGTATACATACATATGCCTAATACACAAGCATACATACATACATTATCATTTCTGTCAACAAAGCTCTAGCTGCTAGGCTATAACGCATGGTGCACAACAAATGAGGAAACTGCAAGATAACCATTTCATTCACATACCGATCCTTTAAAGAGTTGGAAAATCCAGGTTCTAACGCATAAACCTAACCCTTAAAATTTACGAGTAACGTAGCAGATTAAAATAAGCGCCTTTTTATGAGGGCATAACTTACTAATGCTTTCTTGTTCTCATGCCTTCATTTGGCTGTGAAGCACAACCTTAACCATTTTCATATTCCGTCGTATTAATATGCACAGCTCATTGTCTCTGGCATTATGGAGCAGAGTAGTGGTGTTCCATACCAAAACTTTGTACAAAATACCTAACCATGGCAGCTTCAAAGTTAGGGGCAAAACTTCTGCAGCAAGAGGACTAAGATTTTTACAGAACATCCTTATGGCAAGACTTAGGAATCACATACTGCTCGCTAGTTGGTGCTTGCTGATAAAAAGTCAAGTTGAAGGCAAGGTAAATGAATACTTGGGCACGTATACTGTTTTACAGGATGAAAGACCTGATGTCCTATAGTTTGCTTTTTGTGTGTTAAATATTCTCGGCAATTGAGCTTCGTTTTACCTTGATTGCTCTGTGTATGTCTCGAACTGTAACACTATAATATGGAAGTTTTTATTGAAAAGCTTATCACAATTTTCTAGCAGGATCAAATGATAATGATCACCATTATTCCTGGCAAATGAGTCAAAAATTAACATAAACAGTGTATGTTAACTTTAGGTAAAGTCCCATATCTAAACTGACATACTGAGAACCTGCGGTGTTTTTTGTTGTTGTTTTTATTGTTGTTGTTTTTCTGAGTACATAAGAACATACAGATCTTTTATGTGAAATGACATCTTTCTTCAGTGTTGATTTCTAGTAACCACTTTGTCCTTGGATGAATAATGACACAGGGGGTCAAGAAATGGAGAAATGTGCAGTCAGTTATTGCCCATTAGAATTTTTTTCAAGTGACTTGCCTAAATTTATTTACATATTCTAGCAAGGAAAATTGTCTTCGAGAGTTACTAGAAACTTTTCACATCTAAGATGAATGTAACACATTCAAGCTGTGACACCGTGCAATAAACATTGCACATACAGAGACAAGAATATTGTCTTTGCTCATGGTTGACATCCCAAACTCCCATCATCACCTTAGGAACAGATTGATACTGTCTCAATGTCCTCATTTCTTCTTAATCTGGAAGCAAAGAGTGAATTAAAACAATGCAAAAAGAGAATATTGGAAAGTGAGTGTTTGTAGATCCAAAAGTTGCTAAATTGGAGCTGCACCATTATGTGATGACCCAGATGTCTTTTGATCTCTGAACAACTCCCACCTCTTAGGAATATTCATGGTTTCGTGGAATTGACTTCAGCTCTTTGTAAATAAAAACCTCAACATAATATCATCTCCGCATTCCTTTTCTTCAGAGTGCCACAGAGGTAAGAACAACACTTGTCCTCTGCAGATGGACTGGAAGAGGCACTGCTTTGTGCAGCCGTAACTGCAGTTTGTCTTTGGTGCAGAGACCGCTTGTAGGGAGTGCCAGAGGGTGCTGTCACCTGGCTGGAAACCTAATAGATCTAAAGAAAGGTGTCTGATGAACAGTTAGTGTACAGTCAAAGACAATAAAATAGGTGAATTGGATGTAGTCGGCAAAATGTCTTTACTGTGCTTGAGTAATTGTACTTTTAATTGTAAAAAAAACTTACGTAAAAGTGTAGAGTTATGAAGATAAAAGATAGTGTAGCAAAAATAAATAAATAAATAAACAAACCAGACACATTTGCACTAGATGATTCTACTAGGACTGGGAAAGCTTAAATTACAGTTGAAAATGAATAAAAAAGAAATAAAAGCACAAGCTCCATTTAAAACAGAGGTATCATTTTAACATCAGTCTACTGGTGCTTCCTTTTTCATAATTAACTTTTCCATTTATATCTCCCAGTAATAATGTTCATTATTGTATCTTAATGTTCATTTTGCCATTATGTTTAATTATCTGGAGTTTAGAAGCAAATTTTTGCTGTCATTTACACTATTACCTAAGTGGGCTTCCTTCTAAAACATCAAACCTAATTTAAGGTATATTCAGTCATCTGAGATGTTCCTGTACTTCTTTTAACTAACTGTTTGCATTATAGTGTAACCAGGTGTCTGACCCAATTTCCACTTTCAAAGCCATCTGATCCTACTGTCCCATTGAGATTAGCTGCAGAACTTCATATTGTCTTAATAGTTGAAATAGTATTATGTTTTATTTTCTGGCATCAAGAAAGAAGTCAAGCATAAATTCACCTCTAGGTGCACAAGATGTTTCACTGTAAAGAATTGGAACTGAAATAACTTACCTAAAAAAAAAGTAAGAATGCAGAATCTGTCTGAAGGTATGAGAATTTGAATTTCATTAGTTACACTGCAGTATAACTCATCAATTTTCTTTAAATTTGTTAAAATAGAATACTGAAGCTAAAACAGCTAGGAAGGTATTTTTACATTCTAGTATTTTCTTTCAGTATACTAGATTAATAAAATACCTTTATAATTTTGAGCATCCTCATTACTTGTACCAAAATAAACTGATATTTGTCATCTTACATTCTTTAATTTCGTGAGCAAGAATTTTCAGCTGACATCAACAAGATTTACTTGTTTACTCTCAGATATGTGTTGTTCATTTAGGTGCCTAATTTAGATGTCCAGTTCTGAGAGCCAAGGCTATGTAATGGGAACATACATCTCTGTAATCCCTCCTCTTGGCAATCTTCCTAACATGAAGTGTTTTCTTCCTCCCCTCCATATGAAGGCAACAAATTAAAACAAACTTTTAATTTGGCATAAAGGCAAAAAATGTAAATGATTTTTTAATTAATAGAAGTCAGACTTCTGAATAAATCTTCTGAAAAGACACAATCTTCTATTTTTATTCCATGTGGGCATCTGGCTAAGAGAGATAAATAATCTATTCTGCACTGTTTTTAAGCCGTAGTGTTTATTAGGAACCGGTTTGTGAAAGAAAAGGATTTTTCAAAGTGTATCACTGTTTGGGCATGCCTTTATCCTAGATTACCTGTGAGCATCCGCTTCAGTTAAAAGCACACACAATATGAGTGGCTTATCACAAAAAAAAAAAAAAAAGGAAGAGGAAAAGAAAAACTTCTGCTGGTTGAGATCAAAAAAAAAAAAAAGTTGTAAACATGTTATTTATTTTGCTACTTTAAAGATAATATCTTAAAATTACAAAAGTAAATATGAATTGGTGTTTCCTCAAACCACCCTCCGTTAATATTCTATTAAGAAATAACTTTATGAACTTGATTTTAACAATCTCTCAATCTTTTATGCCAGTTTTCCTACCTTCTAAAGTGATGATTTTGAAGTGACCTTACTATCTCATCAATCTTCACTCTATTCCTTTATTTATTTATTTATTTATTTTTTTCTCATGCATCACTGCTTTTTTGCTGTGATGGCAGTTCATCATATTCTGTGCAGGCAGAAATGACTTCATTCTAATCCTCACATAGCATCATAAAAAGAACCATTAAATGGAGATCTGTACAGAAACTGACATCGTTTCTCAGTTAAGTGTCTCAAAATGTTAAAAATGGGTCCAAATTTTATAGGCAACTGGAAAGAAAATCTTTTATTGATAACTGAAAGTAAGTCTTGCCAACAAAATGCACATGGAAAGTTAAATGAGACAGAGGGCAAAGAATTGAAAGCTTGGCAATTTAGTATTTTCTAGGGAACAAGGGAATAAGCATTCTGATGCTTCTTTGGTAAAATTCATACTCCATAAAACACTGCTTAAAAATTTCTGTGCAATCATAAAGCAGCCAGCAGGAAAGAACATGGAGTTTTAAAACACCTTCTACAGCTTATTTGCCACAGCAAGGACTGAGATCCAGCTACCCCCTTCCAATTACAGTGAAATTCAGGAGGATTTCAAACACAGAGAATTAGGTAGCACTGGTAAAATTTCTAAGACTTCATTGGCATGGATCTAACCAAAGGCAGCTTCCATTTGCAGTCGCCTACAATAGGTGGAACATTCATCAGTTTTATGTCTCAGTGCTGCTACAGTGTTTCCCTCTTCATTTAGCAAATGCTCATGCCCCCTGCTTCATAAGCGTAGGTGTGGGTCAAACATTTTCTGCTCATCCATGTTTAAAAGCATCAGTACTTTTTCATAAGAAGTTAGAGCTTTTCCAGGCTGTTAATAAAAGTAATCTGATGTGTGAGTTGAAAGATAGCATCCTACACTTGGATGTTTTTGTGTTTTTGAGGTTTTCCTGTCTGCAGTGGTCAAGTATGAAAGCGCAAATTCAGGTAAATGATCTGTTTCTTTTTTAAAATAAATGGTGAGTCATGATTTGAGATGGATGCAGAATACTATCAACAGCATTCAAAACATCAAAACCATAGAATGGTTTCTCATCACTATAGTGATGAGAGAGCACTGTAAAATGATCATCATACCATTACTCATCACTAAAAAATGTCTCAAATATCAGCATATAAACACTTCACTTAGTTTAGAAATTCTGCAGCTTATGAAGAGAAGTTTATACTGTGACATACCCAATGGATAGGCATTTACCATATATGCCCCATACTACAACACAGAGGTTGGACGAAGGTAGATAAGACTTCTGAAGAACCTGCTCTCACACTGCCTGAGGTCTGTGTAGTCTGTATCAGGCTAACTAATTTTTAGAAAGTTTAGAAATGTTATTGATGACATTATCAGATTTGTTGCTCTCACTGACTAGTTTGCAGGATTCTCTTGGTCAGGAATTAAACTCATAAAAGGACCGGATGTTAAAACAATTCTGTAGCAGAGAAACATATATTAAACCACAGATCGATCGATCGATCGATCGATCGATCTATCTATCTATCTATCTATCTACCTACCTACCTACCTACCTACCTACCTACCTACCTACCTACCTATCTAAAAGATTAAAACTAAGTTAATTAAATCCCATCTAGGAATCTCTAGAAATATGCTACATAAAATACTCTATCTACTAAAACATCTCTTTGCTGACAGCACAGTTTTAAATTAGTACAAATGTTTTGACTGATACAGAGAGAAAGTAAAATACTCTTAGAGACTGAAGCTTTTCAAATAACTTCCATTCATATATATATTTTTTCTTTTAAATTTTCCTGTTCTCACTTCTGGACTTCAAGCAGGAGTGGTTTTGTTGTTGTTTGCTTATTTTTCACTTTTGTTATGAAACAAAAAAAAACGTCACTGCACACAGACTTCTTTATTACTCGTTTTCCATTTTCACTTTGCTCCCAAGCATTTTGCACTGCTTGTTTTTTTTTCAGACATCATGCCCTTTGCTTTCCTATTTTGTTATATGGAGAAGCATTGTTAGGCAACTCTGGCAAGATTTCTGTAGACACAAATCTACAATCCAGGCTGTAGCTCAAGTTATTGCCAAATACGTAATTAAAAATCCTGATGTTATTTAAGACTCTTTACTGTAGAAAACTAAGTGAATATTACTGATGATTCAAATATAACAAATAAGAAGAAAACAAAAGTGAAAAAAAATCACCACCAAGAACCATCATATCTTTTGATGCAGAAGAAGCCTGAATCTTTTTTTCCTTGTAAATGTTTTCAGAGAAGACATAAACATGTCAAATACATGCTGCAAATGTTACCTTTTAGTAGTGCTTCTTATTATTATTCTTATTTAGTAGTATCTCTTCCTTAGATTGTAGGAATATCAGAACATCTTGATGATTTGGAGCTTTATCCAGTGACTCCAAATAGAAAATAAGGCAAAAATAGGTCCTTTGACATAACAAGTCGATGCTATTTATCATATGCTGTTTTAATCTTCAGTTTTAAATTCCAAAGTGATGCTTCATCTCTTGGAAACTGATTTTCAGGAGAGGTGCAGAGCACAGTTTTTACTTAACGGGCTATGAAGATGGTTTATGAAAACAGTACTTTTTTTCTTCTTTTTTTTTTTTTTCTTTTTAATTCAGTAGAGAAAAGTTAACATTAAGAAAGAAGGATAAAGGATTTATGAAATGCAGACAAAATAACATTCTTTTAAATTAACAAAGCATATGGCTTTGCTATGAGGTTATTAGAAGAGTAGGAAAGTGATATTTATAGTGTGTATACTTTCATTAGAAAAGCACCACAGCTTTGAATAAGAAAATACCAGCAATAAAAAAGCAAGTTAATACAAATTATTCATTCCAGTGTTTGGTATATCTTAGAAGGTAGAAAACAAACCTGATATGCAACTTGAGTTTTGCACACAAGAACAGTGTATTACTATAATATAAGAAAATTCCTCTTCTCGATCTTCTCCATTTGTTCATGTTGCTGTTAGAGTTGTTGTTTGTTTTTCCTCAGTATGAAAAATTTAGAGCTTCAGAGCTAATGAAATTTGATTGCTTCTTTCACGTTGACCAGTCCAGCCCTTTGGCCTTGTTTTCCTTGCAACTATGGTACAATTAATAAAGCAATGGACACTGAAGCTAGTTATGACAAAATATCAGGTTCTAATTGGTCAATTTATATCTGTGCAACCTCTAGACCAGCAACAAAGGTAAGTTGTGTTAACTTTATTTACCTCTACTTAGAGAAAGTAAAAAATAAAAGCACTATACTGATTTATGGATCAAGTCAAGTTTTTATTTTCAGTTTGCAGAGCTGGCGTTCAGAAATGCCAGCTTTTACTTGAAAACTTTTTACTTGAAACCATACCAGTTTTGACCTGGTCCTCTTTAGTGATTTCAGTGGTGATTTATTTATGCAGATATGCATTTCAAATTAAATGCATATTGCTAGCCTGATTTTCAGCAGAAGTAAAGCTTAGAGAGTAACATTGTCCATATCTGCTCCTCTATCTGCCTTTAGCAGTAAACTTTGACTACAGTCAACCAAAGGAAGAAAAGCCTTGAAGATACTAAATCGCTATCAGTTTTGTAAAAATAGGCTGTTCAGTACTGAGACTTAATTAACACAACTATGGAGACAACAGCCAAAACAGGAACACTTCTTGGACTGCACTCTGTATATCCAGGATTTGAGGCAGGAAAATAGTCATTCATTGGCTTCTGCTCATCAAAGTAAATCCACTTATAAAGACGTTTTCATTTCTACTCTTTCATCGTGTGCCATTTCTCACATCAAATGTACACTTTAGCATTCAGCAAAAGTTCCTGAGCAGCCAAATATCCCTCAAGAGAGTGCTCCAGTTTCGGAATAAGTAGTCTAAAAGTGCAGGAGAAACCAGAACCAAATTTTTTAAACATGAAAATGCCCATCCAGTAATGACCTGAAAGTTGTTTAATATCCACATAAGGACAGCTAATTAATAATCTACTGTTTCTTTTAATTCTGGAGAAGTGCGGTTGTATAAAAATAATTTAAAGGTAACTTTAAACAGGAAGCCTACTCCCAATGAGGTTTCATTTATGACTCATTATGAACTTTTGACACTCATAGGTGAATAAATAATTCTGTTACGCGTAGCCTTTGTGGTGGCTATTTATATATACAGCTCTAATCATTCTTCCTTAATTTTATTTTCTTAAAACTCACATTAACTCTTCATTTACTTGATGTCATGAATGTTATCTGCACCCATATAGTGTATTTTTAGTGACCAAAACTAGAATCTTTACTCATTAATGAACGAAACTGTGCACAAGCACAGGGCAGAGCACAGTAAATAACCTTGAGGCACGTCTCCCTGTACAATTCATGTGCTGGGTCACTCGGTCTTAAGTGCTTATCCAGGGGATCATAAAGTGGATTAAAATAGCCCACAAGTTTCAAAATACACTCAGGGTGTGCCACCTCTTCCCTGCCCCCGACCTACAGCAGCATCTCCTAGTGAGGCGGTCCCATGCCTCTCCGAGTGCCCTGTGGACGGGGCCACCTGCACAGCAGGGACCTGCTGGGGAGAGCTCCCCCAGCTCCCTGGTGGCCAGCACCTGCTCCGTCCTTGTTCCCCCACGACCACCTCTCCCCACAGACCAGCCCTGGACGGGAGAACCCCAGCGTGGGGGCATGGGGGGGCTGCGGGGGAAGCGGGCAGGTGGTACAGGGTGGGCACACTGCTCCTGTGTGTGTAGGGATGGGGTGGGTCTACCTGGGAGGCTTGTTTTCTAAAACAACAATAACGTGTAAACCGTTTATTTATTTATTTATTCTTTGAAAGGCGTGCTAATGCAATCAGTAACTCTTGTTAAACGAAGACATGAGAATTACACGGTGCAGCTCTACGGCATTTGCTACACGGGGGTGTTTTATCGTGCAGCATTTTAGCGTTGTTGCGGCCCTTCGTCTCTGAATTTGAGAACAGTGCTGCAGGTTGCAGGCATGCAGGCACCGCGGCGATGAGGCTGCTCCTCGTGACTTGGGAACGGGAGCCTTTTACTGCTGAAGTCAATGACCCAGGAGGGCAGTCTGGACTCCTGCAGCAGCAGAGCTGGCTTCCAATAGTCCACTGCTTACCCACACCACGTTAGCAGGTTTTCACAACTCAGTAGTGGCTTTCGCAGCTCTCTTCTGCTATAAATACTATAAACTGGATCTGGTTTAAATTTAGAAAGCGGCCTTTTTACTTCTCCTCCTATTAGATCATTTTCAACTCACTTCACACCTTGGATTCAGTATGGGGCTGATGTTACGTTTCTTGTTTTGATATAGCGGCACTAGACCAAATAGACAGAGTAGACATTAATAAGTAGCTAGGACTAGATAATATTTGCTAGACCACTCCTCAGAAACTCAGATAGGAACCCCCCGACCTGGGGTCTGAGGCTTGTGCTAAATCTTTACAGGTGGCCCCATGCTGTGGGCCTGGCAGGCAAAAACTGCTTGAGAGGGGCTCCGGGGAATGCGGAACCAATGGGACTGGCCTTCATTCCTGAAAAGATGAGAGAGTCTGTAACAAAAATGATGAAGGGACGCATGGACAAACAGTGTCTGCTTGGAAGGAGTGGCTTCTGTGGAGGGAAGTCCTGCATCACCGGAATTTGGAGGAAGGGCAGTAAGTATGTGGATAAAGAGAGTTGCGCGAGTATAATAGTCTGCCTGCGTTTTCAAAAAGCCTTTGAGAAGCTTTTTGTAAAGCTTATTAAGTGTTGTAAAGAAACCAAGTTACCACAAGATTGGACGAGAGATTTGGTTTTGGATTGAAAGCTGGTGTAAGAAGAGGGAGTGAAGGACAGGGCTTAGTGGTCAGTCTTTAGGAAGAAGGAGATCCAAAGAGTCAGTAATAATAATAATAATAATAATTCAGGTAGGAAGTGACCTCCTGGAGGTCATCTAGCCAACCTCCTTCTCCGAGCAGGTCTAATTGCATCAAATTGCTCAAGGACTTTTCCAGTCAAACCTTGCATGCTTGCAAGGATGGGAATTCCCCAGGTCAGGACAGAAGCCTCGGGTTGTCCTTGATGATTGATGTTCGCTGGGGACCTGTGAAACCTCCAGGTCTGCAGGTGATACTTAAACTTCTTACAGGCGGTCAGATGCTGAATGCTGAGAAACTCCAGAAGGAACCCACACAACTGAAGGAGCGGGAGATGATCTCTGGAGTAGATAACCACGAGATGAAATGATCAGGAGACTGAAGGGGCTGAAGGGCCGCCTTCATTTGACCCTTCACTTTGGAGAGGGGATGGCTGAGGGAGTTACAAGTGATGTTTACAAGCCTGTAAATGTACTAGATGTAAAAGCGGAGGCATAAATCACCTTTATAAAAGCACAATGAGTTTTTCGAAGGCGATTTGCACGAAAGGCGATTTTTCAAAGGTCACGGCATTGCATCATTTATGGTGGTGGACGCAACGCAACGTTCTGGGATCCGTGCTGCCTGTCGCACTGCGAGGCTGAGGGCTGGAGGGGCAGCAGGCTCTGGCAGGGGGTGGTTGTGCCATCGGTACAACTGGCACTGCTGTACAAGTATTTGTGTGCTTCCAAGCCAGAGCAACTCCACAATTATATATATATTTTTTTTCTGGCATAGTCGTACTGAAAAATATTCACAGTCCTTAACACTGCCCTGCCATTCATTCCTTGCTTTCCCACATACAGGCTGCTTTTGTGGGCTTGGATTGGGCAGATGGCTACAGCAACAGAAAAACTCCTTTTGTTGGTTTGTGCTTTGTCTGCGTAAGAATCTCGGCTGCCAGACTGTACAGCAGCGTGGATGGGCACCAATAAAATCAGGGCTGACAAAGTTTGTATTTTGCAACACACCCCCACTCACCAAAAAAGATTGCTGTTACCTGGAGTCACTTTCTATGTTCTTTGGGGGGAAAAAAAAAATGGAAATTTACCTCTCTGAGAACAACATAGTTTGTCATGTACTGAAAGCTGCTAAAAAGTGAGCAGAAGCTCCGGGCAGTGTGCAGAATCAGCTAATGAATAGGACAACATTGAATCCAAATGCATTAAATCATTCCACTGATGTGAAAATATGGGACAGTTGGTCACGTCTTGATCTGTGCAAGTGAGACTACAGCTTCCACAAGGAAAAAGTCTTCCCCCTTGACTTGGCTGTGCTTATCTCCTTGCCATGGAAAATATCATTGCCCTTTTGTTGGGAAAGACTGCGTATTTGTCTTCATTGCTTTTTCTGAGATATTCACTGCAAAGCTTCAACAGAAATAATTTGAAAGAAAATAATAACATCCCAGTCTAAAATGCACAAGATCAAATATGCTATTGTTTTCTGAGTCTTGTCAAACACGCTCTCTCTTTTCTGCAATGTTGTCTTTGTGTGTCTGCAGCAGCAGCAAACGCCTGCTGGCTGAAGTGTTTGCTGATCAGAGGATATTCAGCTTCCAGACTGCCACATAGGGAACAGTCAAGCAATCCTTTATAATCCTCTTCTTTCAGTCAAACAATCTTTTATTGCTTTCACTTGCCCCCATAACTTGCAGAATGCATCTGAGGTGGAGATGTCAAGCAAAATCTCAGTTCATGGAGTTTGCTACCATGTAAAATTTAAGTCGTATTACTTTTCTTCTTTTCTTTCCTCTTTTCTTTTCCCTTTTATTTCCTTTTCTTTTTTTTCCTCTTTTCTTTCCTTTTTGTTTTCTTCCCCCTTTTTTCTTTTCTTTTCTCTTTTTTTTCTTTTCTTTTCTTTTCTTTTCTTTTCTTTTTCTTTTCTTTTCTTTTCTTTTCTTTTCTTTTCTTTTCTTTTCTTTTCTTTTCTTTTCTTTTCTTTTCTTTTCTTTTCTTTTCTTTTCTTTTCTTTTCTTTTCTTTTCTTTTCTTTTCTTTTCTTTCTCTTCCCTTCCCTTCCCTTCCCTTTTCCTTTCCTTTCCTTTCCTTTCCTTTCCTTTCCTTTCCTTTCCTTTCCTTTCCTTTCCTTTCCTTTCCTTTCCTTTCCTTTCCTTTCCTTTCCTTTCCTTTCCTTTCCTTTCCTTTCCTTTCCTTTCCTTTCCTTTCCTTTCCTTTCCTTTCCTTTCCTTTCCTTTCCTTTCCTTTCCTTTCCTTTCCTTTCCTTTCCTTTCCTTTCCTTTCCTTTCCTTTCCTTTCCTTTCCTCTTTTCTTTGCTTTTTTTCCTTTCCCTTTCCCTTTCCTTCTTTTTTCTTTTCTTTTCCTTTTTCTTTTCTTTTTTCTTTCTCTCCCAAGTGGTTTGAGGAAGGAGTGAGAAGAACCAGAGAATGGTTTGGGCTGGAAGGGCCCTTAAAGCCCACCCAGCGCCACCCCCTGCCATGGGCAGGGACACCTCCCAGCAGCCCAGGCTGCCCCCAGCCCCATCCAGCCTGGCCTTGGGCACTGCCAGGGATGGGGCAGCCGCAGCTCCTCTGGGCAGCCTGGGCCTGGGCCTCACCGCCCTCAGAGGGACAAGTTTCTTCCCTATACCTCACCTAAATCTCCCCACCTTTGGTTTCCAGCCCTCACCCCTTGCCCTATCCCTACACCCCCGACACAGAGACCCTCCCCAGCCTTCCTGCAGCCCCTTCAGGACAGGATGACGGGACGCTTTGGGTTGTCATCTTCCATTTTAGGTTAAAAAACCTAAAAACCTGCGCTAACGAGCGCAGTAACCACCCATCCCTACCGACCACCCCGCCCCCTCCCCACCCCCCGGCCCCGCTCCCGCAGCCGCATGCGCGGGGCCCTCACCTCGCCCCCCCCCCCGCCGCGTGCTGGGCGTGACGTCAGCGTGCGGTGCCCGTGACGTAGTGCGGGAGGGAGGGAGGCAGAGCCGGGAGCATGTAGGGGGCCACGCGGGGCCGGGGGGGGGGTCCGGGGGGTACCCGGGGAGATGCCGGAGGGGGGGGTCCGGGGGGTGCCGGGGGGTACCCGGGGAGATGCCGGGGGGGGTCCGGGGGGGTCGGGGGGGGGTCGGGGGGGTCCGGGGGGGGGGGATCGGGGGTGCCGGGGGGGTCCGGGGGGTGCCAGGGGGGGATCAGGGGGTGCAGGGGGGTCGGGGGGGGCCAGGAGGGGTACCGAGGGTTACCGGGGGGTACCCGGGGAGATGCCGGGGGGGCGTCCGGGGGGGTCGGGGGTACCCGGGGGGTGCCGGGGGGTACCCGGGGAGATGCCGGGGGGGGGTCCGGGGGTGCCGGGGGGGGATCAGGGGGTCGGGGGGGCCAGGAGGGATGCCGGGGGGGTACCGGGGGGTACCCGGGGAGATGCCGGGGGGGGTCCGGGGGGTACCGGGGAGATGCCGGGGAGGGGTCCGGGGGGTACCGGGGGGTACCCGGGGAGATGCCGGGGGGGGTCCGGGGGGTACCGGGGAGATGCCGGGGAGGGGTCCGGGGGGTACCGGGGGGTACCCGGGGAGATGCCGGGGGGTACCCGGGGAGATGCCAGGGGGGGTCCGGGGGGGGATCGGGGGTCCCGGGGGGTGCCGTGGGGGTGCCGGGGGTTTACCGGGGTGATGCCGGGGGTGATGCCTCGTGATGTCGGCGCAGGTGCGGACGCGCGGTGCCGTTGCAGGTCGGTGAGCATCGTGGCGCTGGGCACGGAGCGGGAGGCGTCGGCGTCGGGCAGCGCCGGGCAGGCGGGGCTGGTGCGGAGCTACCTGCGGGGCAGCGGCCTGGTGGCCGAGCTGGGCAGCCCCGCTCCCAGCCGGCTCCGGGCTCGCATCCTGGGCGGCGTGCCGCTGGAGGTCCACGAGTGTCCGCGATGGGTACGGCGCGGCGCGGGTCCCCTCGGTTCCCCCCCCCCACCCCGGGGTGTCGTCGCCCCGAAACGCGGGGGCATCCCCGCTGGGGAAAGGCTCTGCTCTGCCCCCGAGGGTCTCCCCGGGACGGCCGATGCCGTGCTGGGGTCTGCAGGGCTCGTCCCGACCGACGACAGACGGCTGGTGCTGCGGCACGAGGGCTTATGGCAGAACACCGAAAAAAAAAAAAAAGCAATCTCAAAATATCGGGAAACAGTGCAGCGGCCCGCAGAGGGATTTTTTTTTTTTTTTTCTCTGTAAGACTGAAAAGGCTCTGAGAAATGGCAGGTTCTGTTACCTGTCCTCTGGCTAAACGCACTGCGTATAAAGTCCTTTAACTTCTGCTGTGATGAATTGTCACGTCCTAACGTGATTTCTCCTATCGGAAAGTAAATAATGAGGGTCCTGACACTCTACCGTGTTGCTGGAACTTTTGCTAACGGGTGGGATAACTTAATTAGGGGTACAAGCAGGTCGATGATTATGCAAAAAACGACACTGATACTTTAGACTATGGCATACTTACTAACACCTGATTGCCTTCAAAAAAAAAAAAGCTTTAACAGCTTTAACAAAATAAAACTCTGAGACAGTAATTAAGTAATTAAGGTCTGAACTTAATAATTTTATCCTGAGGGTGATTTTTGCAGCCCTGTAAGGGAAACTTTTTTTTTTTTCTTTTTCAATCTACAGGAATCCTACCAGTGCAGCAATACATGATCAGGAGCCTATAATCTTAAATTTATCCAATTTAGCTATCATTCTGTTCTCTATTTCTCACCGCTTTTCCTTTTTTTTTTTTTTTTTGATGGGATGTCCGATTTATTTATTTTTTAAATCTTTAAACATGCATTTCATCTGCATGTGTGCTTTGTTCAGTTCGTTGGAGCACAGCAATGAGTAGAAGCCGCTGAATGTAAATTAAAGCTGTAGGACTTCAAAGGGTGGTTCAAAGGACTGGAGCTTGGCAAGGGGGGTTGGAAGGCAGGCAGCGATAGCTGGAGAATGGTAGGAGGAGAAAAGTGTGCAGACCTAGATTAGAGATGCATTTTTCACGTTCTTATGTTGTTTTATGTCCATTTGACCTTGTAGAGAACAAGACTCTTCATTTCTGGACCCCTTATAACTTTTGGCCTTGAAAGACTATCTTGTTATTGTCTGTGGCAATATGTTTTTCGGCATTGGCCTTTTGTTGTTCCCATTCTCAGCTAAAGAGGCAGGGGGCCTATTACTGGGAATAATGAGGAACAATGGGCATTTTTTGTTCGGCAGAAGACATCTCGGAGAGTTGGACTGGACTCCTCAGAAGGTTTTTTGTCCGGAGTGAAGCTGGCTGCTTGCTAGGAGGGAGCAGGACAGGACTGTTGTTGGTAGGCTGCATTCTTGAGGTTTGTTAGGTCGTTGTGGTCCGTGCAGGACTATTCTTTGCTAGCCCAGGGAAATACCACGTTACAGCTCACAACAATGACTGGTGGTGCCTCAAGTGTGGTTGTCGCTAATGTATCATATTCCCCACGGGAAAGGGTTCGTATTTCGTGCAGGGTACTGAATCCTAGAGGCAGTGGCGTAGCGGGCTTTGCATTGTTTCATCTAAGCGTAACTTCCATTTCAGCTAGGGTTTGTATCATATCTAGATCGAACCCACACGATCAAAGCAAGCCAGCGCTGCCCATAAGGCTTGGCAAGCGAGCACACTGGTTGCTGCAGGGTGGCAGGCTGCTCTTCGCCCCGTGCACGCCTCCCTTCAGCTGTCGTGATGTGCCAGCACCGTGGGGGCAAATTTACCTGGGTCCCATGGCGTGGGTGGGCGCTGTTGTGAGACAGATCATGGCACGGGGTGTGTTTGCTGTCTTAGTGCACGTGTCCTGGCCGGTGTCTTCTGTCTGCAGGAGGGGTCAGCAGCTCGGGTGGGTTTGGCTGAACCCTCAACGCCTTGCTGCATTCCCTAAGTCTCTCTGAACGGGTTGTGTCAGGGTTTTCCAGCAGCTCCCAACGTGCTTTTTGCCGTGATGGGCTGGAGAAATGTGAAAAGTCTGGTCTGCGTGACGAACACCGCTGCAGTGGCATCCTTCTGTGCAGCGGCATCAGCGCTGCCCTGGGGTCCTGGTATTTGGTGGCTGGAGGTGGCCACCAGACTCCTGAGCGAGTTTGAGCTGTTTTTGGGCAATGCTGCCCATATGAGAAGTATGGGAGCTAGTGACTTGAAAGGAGTAATTTGCAAGAGAAGTTTAAGGTTTGCTCTAGAAGAGGTTGCTTTGTCTGGCAAGCTATGGCTGTATCGGATTTGACAGTCCTGGGAAGCGAGTTGCCATTTTATTGGCTTGTGTGTACTTTGCAACTTGAGACACTTTATGCTGAATTTTGTTGTTGTTCTGCATGCGTACAGGTAAAAACTGCAGAAAAAGTGCGGACCAAATCTGTAATATCTGATGGCCAGTAAATCTTCAGCTTCAGAATGAAGCATAGCATAGAAACAGCAATTCATATTTTGATTCATTTAGTTGTGATGTTGGAAAATAAATGGCAGGATGAATGGCACTGTGAGTCTACCACCTACCTGTGTTACCTCTGCTGTACTTTCCTCTCTCGCCTGGAGCAGCGCTGTATGGATATTAGAGTGATTCAGTCCTAGGCTGGGGTCTTACTCTCTTTTTTATTTTTTTTTCCCTCCGTAAGCCACCTGTCGTTGCTTTTTTTCCTAGGGAACGATACCTCCAGAAATTTGTTGTTTCCCCCATATTTATAGTCTGCCCAGTTTCTGAAGGGTCTCTGACAACATCATGTTCCTAGTACCAAGTACATGAAAAAAAGAGCAGCTGGAGGCTGAGGGGTGCCTTGTGCTTGATGATGCTCTCACAGGGCATCATCAAAAGCGCAGTGGGATGCGCTTTTTTTGCGTCTGCTGACCCACAGCCGAGCTGCAGACCTTCGTGGGGATCGATGGTGCTCAAATATATCAACTGCAGTTTTGAAAAGGTCTTCTGTGATAATTTTTTAAGAACTTCTCCTTTTCCACAGTCTCTTTCCATGAGTCTAATCACATTTTTCTGACACTTTTTTTTTTTTTTATTCCACCAACAGTACTAATTCCTTGAATTAGTTGTGAGTTCATAATATGTGATTGTATACTGGTAAGTTATTTTTCATTGCTGTGGTCTTTTTTTTTGCTTTTTACAAATATTCGTGCATTATTTTATGAGAGAGAACCACACAGAGCAATGCTAGTCTTTGTGTTTTCTCTTCTTTTTTTTTTTTTTGGTGGGCTGGTGGGGAACAGGGATACATGTTCCTCCCGACAGCCATGGTGCACCCAGCGCGTGCTGGGGTGCTCGGAGGGAGCTGGGCTGGCCCGCGCCAGCACCGGGCGCTTGGTCCTGCTGGTGCTGGTGCTGCAGCGGGGAGGGTGCTGGTTCCCTAAAGGCGTTCATACATTGTCTTTTGACAAAGCAGCTATTGTCCTCTAAGGGGCCCGTGTGATGGTCCGTAGGAAAATCACATCTTCGTTGCCCCCGAAGGCTTGGTTTTCGACTTTGCTGCTTGACAAGTACGATTTACTAGTGGAAAGGGTACCTTATGAGAGAGGTACGTAGCAGAGACAGGTAAGGGGAGAATACAGCTTCTTTTCTAGGAAGTCCTGAGAGGAACAGCAACAGAGCTACGATTATAACTGAAAAGGTCATATTATCATAACGCTAGCTATGCGCTTATTCCTTTTGTCAGTGGCTGTCTTGGGAAGTGGGCTGTGCCAAGAGCAGGAAGCACGATGCTGCTATGCGAGTGTCATAGATGGAGCCTGGAACTGAGGTCATTCCTGCTTCTGAGCAGTTGTCCATCATCTGAGTGAATTCTTCTGCCATTTCTGTAGGAAAGCTTTCCTAAAAGCGATAGTCAAGGAGTGCTTAACATGGCTAAGGCTCCGGAGATGCCCTGTCTCAGTGATGTATTGGGAGAGCAACATTTTGTCAGAGATGTTTTTGAAGAATTTTCCCACCATGGGAGCAGTAATCTGGATGGTCTACTCTACATTTGATGCAAAATGAAAATAATTGCCACGAGACCTCTGGGAACATGTCGTTTTGCTCTGTGTTTGTAAAAGTAACATCCATCCCAAAGAACGGACTTTGGGTGTGTGGGAGAGCTTAGGGAAACTGCAGGAGGGCGATACAGATGGGTTGTTGTGATGCTTTGGGTTGGCGCCTCCAGCATTGTTCTAGCTTCTTTGATGCGCTCCACACTGGCTCTCATCCTGGGAAGGTGCACTCCATCCCCACAACTCTGTCAACGTCGCCAAAATCCTTCTTAGGATTAGCAGAGACACACAGTGGTGGCAGGGGGTAGTGGAGGAAACCACAGACTCCCACAAACCTGCTGCAAGATGCAGCTGTGCACACCTAAGAACCTGCTGCAGCCTGCTCTGAGAGCCCGTAGGACTTTTTTCCCTAGCAGTTCGACAAAGACGTGTATTTATGCACCCGTGCAGTTGTTTTCAGTAAGGGTTTCACCAGGTTTCCACACACCTGCAGAGCTGGAGATGTGGCAGGGTACAAAAAGGGCACCTAGTGCATTACCCATAGGCTAATGATTAAGCTTTCTTGTCATTGCTGTTTTGATGTCAAAAACTCGTTTTTCTTTTTAGTATCATTTTCAACAGGAAAAGCATATGCATTTTCTTGCTGTATCATACTGACCTCTTCACCACTGTTGTGTTATCTGCACAGGGTTGCAGTCAAACACAAGTCTCCTACGAAGTGCTCAGATGAGATTCTCAACAATGGGAAGAGCCCCAGAGATGCCACTAGTTGGGGTTAGGTCTTGGAGGGTGTTCCAGGATGGTCTTTTACTGGATGATGCTTTCTTTGGAGAGCTGGGATGAGAGCTGAGGCTGGAGCAGTGTGTCCCTGTGTGTTAGACTGTGTTGTGTCCAGAGCTGCCGGTAGGGCTGATGCCCAGTTACGTGCTAGGGTTAGAGATGGTTCTTCCTTGGGCCATGCTGAATTCATATTCACCAAAACCTCATCAACCTTTCCAAAATCTTTCTTTGTGACATGAAATGGTGTCAAAGTGCATTGGAGGTTTAGCTCTATAATGGAGGCAGCTGTACAAACCATATACAGACGTGTGACAACGTGTAAATATTACATATTACATCCAGTATGAAGCTTCGACAAATATTTTTTATTATGAATGTATTCGCTTGTTGCAGAGTTTTTGTATATTTGTGCACCCTTGCTGTAGTCCCCGGTGGTGTTATTGATCCCCAAGATCTTAGTGATAGAAATGTGCAAACCTGGGCTGAGCTTGAACACAAGCAGACAGAAGGAAATCGCAAAGCAACAGGCATGCTTTCCATCTTCTCTCATACGACAACTAAACATTTTATATTTATTTTGGACTGTATTTTATTTTTCATTAAACCTTTCACGTGGTAAACGTATGCAACCCTACCAAAATGTTTATGTTGAGATTTTCATCAGCTAAAAAGTATTAGAGCTGCCCCTTGAATGTTCTTGATTTTTTTCCTGGCAGTGTGATGATGAGGTGCTCTGAATGCCCATCTAGCTGGCTGTCTCAAAGCACTGTACCTGGTAGTCTCACTGCTACAGGTACTAAACTTGTGTTACTATGTTAACTTTATGTATTCATTAGGAAGCAAGTGTGTTCTGGCTACTGATTTGGATGTTTTTCGGTTTGGCTGGGCTGAGGTTTGAGGTTTTGCTGGTGCCTGGGAGCAGCCTGTGAGAAAAAGGCGTGGGTTAAATGTCAAACAAGAGGCCCTAGAACCCTCTGCAGTTTCTAGGGGAAATAGATATCTATTTGTTGTGAACCAGGAGGCAGACAGAAGCTGAAACACATAGTTTGAGCCCTTTGATGAGACTACACTATGAAATAGCCGTGTAAGGAAGCTAACCATCATCAATTGAAAGAGGGTAGGTTTAGATTAGCTATAAGGAAGAAATTTGTCCCTCTGAGGGCGGTGAGGCCCAGGCCCAGGCTGCCCCGAGGAGCTGTGGCTGCCCCATCCCTGGCAGTGCCCAAGGCCAGGCTGGATGGGGCTGGGGGCAGCCTGGGCTGCTGGGAGGTGTCCCTGCCCATGGCAGGGGGTGGCACTGGGTGGGCTTTAAGGTCCCTTCCAGCCCAAACCATCCAGTGATCCTGTGAAGTGAATCAGGATTGAAGCTGATACAAAGCTGGATTAGCAGAGCCAAGTTATTTTAGAGTAGAGTAGAACGGAACAGAACAGAAGAGAATAGAATGGAATAGAATAGAACAGGATTTTGTTAAACCATGGTGAAAGTTTTCCTTAGCCTGGGATTATAATAATCTCTAACATTTGACTTAAGAAAAATCCACCAATAGCAACACTTTTAAAGCTCATGTCAGCACAGTGAATCATTATGCTATAGCTATTCTTTATAACTTGTTAATTGTCTATGGTTCTCTTATTCCAGAACAAGGACACCTACTAAAGAAATCAGTGGGAACGCCTATTAGGCTTAGAGTTTATTTCTCAGCTTAATTATGTGTAGAGAAAAGCTCTGAATTGTGTAGGATGTGCGCTGACAGGCTAGGCAAATATTTGCCAGTTGATAGACTTCCAGCAAGTTCATACTACCTCTTGTACGTAAGAGTACTGCAGCTCATTCAGCACAGATTTGAAACAATGACTCTCTTGGAGTGATCCCATTGATTTCCCCTCACCCAACCCAAACTTTGAGTCACGTTCTTTTGTCTCTTCTTTTATGTCCATTTCCTCCTCTCTTCCACGTCTTCTGCGTTTCATCATTGCTCGTTTCCATTTTTTTTTTTCTCAAGATCATATTTTCTGTTAGCTTTGCTTCATGCTGTATAGTACTGTTCTGAAAGGTTATACTATTTTAGATTTTTAAATTGATTTTTAGTTCTCTGGAAAATTTCCAGATTTCTGTCAAGAGTTTTCAGTTGAGCAGATGTGCAAGAGCCATTGCTATTTCTGAGCTAGTGTTTGGTAAAGCAGAAATTCTGAAATTGGAGATGCCATGCAAGTGACTATATGAGTAATAACTAATATTACGTGTAGATGCAGCACAGTTGTGATTTAATTCGATACAAAATAATTTTAGAGTGTAAATCTTACTTTTACAGACCAGAGTAATGACAAATTGAATGAGAAATTGAAAAAGGAAGGTTAGTTATGTAACATAAGTCCTTGTACTGAAGACATCAGCACTTGTTTTTGCTCAGAAGCTTTTGTGAAGCAGATAAAAATTACACTCAAATGATGAAAACTGTATCTAAAGGTTCATAAGTACATAGTATTGTTCTGTGTAACACTCTACCTAAAATATTATTATAATTAATGGTTTTATATGAACTGCTACAATTTTTTACCACTGAAGTTTCTTTTATTTCCTTAATAGAAACATTTGAAAGTTAAGTATTTTAAACAGCAATGTTTCTTCATGCAAATTATATCCCTAGATAAATACTATCTGAATAACTTGTTTTGCAAACAACAGAATTACAGAGCATCAATTCTGGTCTTTGTTGCATGTCTTCAAATGAGATATTAGACTATCAGTTAAAAGCACTCCTGTAAGGTTTTGCATTAAATTATATTGAATAGTTCGTCTTTTCATTTATAGACAAGGGATTCTTGACTTTTTTTTTTTTTCCTGTTTAGGATATATTTGACAGCGACTGGTACACTTCTCGCAGTCTTATTGGAGGAGCTGATATTATTGTGATTAAATACTCTGTCAACGACAAGACTTTGTTTCAAGAAATAAAAGACAGTTATGTCCCAATGATAAAAAAGGCGTTAAACCACTGTTCAATTCCAGTAATAATTTCTGCTATTGGTGCAAGAAAAAACTGTAAGTATCCGATCTTCTGAAGCAATAGTTAAAACGCCACTTGGAAGTTAGACATGTAGTAATTTCAGTAGAAGCTGATTGTTTTTCCAGGTTGCTAACAGAACAATTAACCTGTCAGAATGACAGTAATGTGCTCGTGTATTGTGGTTCTGTAGGCTGGCGTGTGGGCAAGAACCCTTATGGTTAATTAACCCCAACGACAAAAGGCATCCTATCCTGCTTTGACCTCTTCGACGACTCTTCTTGTGGAGTCATCAGAGGTGGAGATTAAATCTAGTGTTTAGGATTAAAGAGTCATAAATTTGAGTGTACGAGACGAGCTCTGTAGTTGTGAGCTCTCTCTAGCCCTATTGCAGGTACCACATATCCCCAGCATTAAAACTCAGCGCATCAGCCTGCAGCCACTGCTGAGGTGGTGGAAAAATCCTCTGCATCCTCTAGGGTGTCGTCAGAGGAGCAGAGACACAGCCCTTTGGTACCACACTGGCTGAGCAGGAGGCCCACAGCGAGGGCAGAGCACACTGACTGTACCCTGGATGTGTAGCTAGCAGGGAGGTGCTGCTGTTTCACACTTAAGGAAACCGCAGTCACACAGGTGTGGATTGACACCTCGGTGTCCCGCAGCCGACTGGGGCAGCGCTGGTGAGAAGATGTTTACAGTTTGGGTAGACATGGGTAGCTTTTGTCTGCTTATATCCTGAAGTAAAGTGAAAAAAAATAGCACAGATACTGACAGAATAACCGCACAAACTTCATTCTCTATTTCCAGGTGTTTTGCATTGTGGTTTTGCTGGTTTTCATACAGCCTGCTTAGTCACGGGGTCTGATTTTCTTACATGTTTTCTTTCCAAGACAATGAGTACCAAACTTGAGACTTGGTTTTACTGTATGAGTTTGACTAAAAGCAATGTTTCTGAGCATCTCTCCAGCTAAGAGTAAGGGATGTGATTTATGAACATATCTGTAGTAATTTACTTTGTGAAATACATGTCATATTGCTTAATATTTATTTATATCTTCTGTGGACATAATGCTTAGTTTTGCCAGCATCTATTTATGTACCATTTTGCTCAGCGATTGAGGTGGGATTGTTAAAGAACTCTATAAGAGTTAAATCTTTCCCTTCTTTCCCTTTCCCTACTTTCCCTTTCCCTTCTTTCCCATTTTATTTTATTTTGCTTTGTTTTTTTTTTATTTCCTTTAGTAAGTCACTAACAGCGATAAAATACTTTTAAGCTGTGATCTACAAAAAGGCAATAAGTCTGCCGTTCTAGAGGTAAGGTCCCGTTGAACTAATGCTGGGCTTCCCCGATTCTTTCCCTTCCCTGCGCTTGCTGTCGGAAGCACGGCACGGCCAGACTCCGCCGCTGGCGTTGTCCTTCCCCAGCCTCCCTCTGCCTGCCTCCCCTTGGGGGAGGCCAGGGGAGAGGCCAGGGCTCCCAGCCGCAGCCTGGGGCGAGACCCGGCCACTGGGGCTCGCACTGAGCCCCTTTGTTTGGGGGAGGTATGCGCAGGCCCAGTGGCTTGCTCGTACTCATTACTAAGATTTTAATCCTTTGTAGTAGCAAGTGCTGCTGCCAACAGAAACAAAAACGGCGATGTTAACGCATGTTGCCCGTGGGCCAGAGCAGTGGGAACCAGAGCAGTGGGAACAAGCATGCGGCGTATCTGGGAGCGTGTTTTTGCAGGCAGCTCTTGCTGGAGTTGAGCAAAGTTGAGCCCGGGTGGCTAACAGGTTTTCATCAGTTAAACAGCACAGTCTTCAAAAATAGCTGCTTTGGCATAAAGATTTATGTAAAACCTGAAAATAAATCATACTCTACTGTTACGTGTGTGCTCATAGCAGCCAGGACTGTTGGTGGAAATTTTTCCTTTCCTTGTCTGGAGTGCGCGGAGAGGCCGCAGTGCGACAGGCTGGAGTGTGGCAGCGACCCGTGGTGAGGCCTGCAGGCTGGCACAGCACGTGCCAACCCCAAACCAGCGTCCTGAAAGTCCTGCTCAACTTTTCTGCCTTGAATTGAGTTCAAATAGAATCCAAGTGGTATTTAAAGTAATGCTAGTGTAGGATAAACTGAGTTTTGCATAGCAGATGGTGTTTTGAACGGACTGCAAGAAGTTGTTCGTGTCGCTGTGATTACAGATTGCTTACCAGAAAATTGCTGTGTTTGACTGTTTTTTATTTTCTGAGCAGAACATCCTCACAACTGTTTAGGGAGATGAGTAGTCCGGGTGGTTGGACCAAAATGCCTTACGCGCACCCCTGTTTTCTCCGCAGTGCCCTGTACCTGCCCGCTATGCACCTCGGACCGGGGGAGCTGTGTTACCACCTCCGAGGGGCTCCAGCTTGCTAAGGAGTTCGGAGCTACTTACCTTGAGCTGCACACTCTTAACGACTTCTATATCCAGAAGTATTTCGGGGGTGTGGTAAGTGATGGGCCGCAGGGCTCCCAGCATGGCGCGGTGTGGGCCTGATGGGCCTAATGGGCCTGACTGGCCATCTGTAACTGCCTCCTGGAGACACAAGGGAGGCCGTGGTGCATGCTGCAGGGACTCCCCGTACCCTTCTGGTGCTTTTTTCCTGCTCTAGCTTGATAGACCCCAGCTGGACAAGGCACCTTTGACAACCCGATGTGTGGGTTTGAAAGAGGAGACCTGCTTGGAGCTGGTGGTTTGAGCGGGTGACCTCCGCAGGTCCCTTCCAGCTGTTATTCTGTCATGTCCTCATCTCTTTTTTAAGTTTTACTGTAATTGCTCAATCCCTCTGTTGCCGTGCTCATAAAATGAGGACAATAAGATTGCTAAAGTGACTGATTTTTTAGCGTATTCTTGTGGTCTCTCAGCAAACAGTCATGGCACTGTCAGTAATCCTGAGCAGAACCTGGGGTCAGTTGCAGTAAAGTCAAACAAGGCAGAAGCTCAAAAGCTTGTTAAAAATATTTCACCTTTAATTAGCATTTTATTTTTCCTCTATCCTAAATGCAGGGAGGTCCACAGAACAGTTTCAAACCACAGTCTTTCAGACTTCTCCATAAAATTGTTTCACATTTGCATTTAATTTTCAACCTTATGAGACATTTTAAGCTCAGGGTTTTGTTGAACCTTTTATTTACTTCCCTGGTAGCATTTGGATTTGAAGAAAAAAAATGTAGTTCCTTTAGCCCAGTAATTTCACATGGTGTGACAGTTGTCCCTGACGTATAAATGCAGTGTGCTTCCACGGGATTTGATAGTAACTTGAAATATCTGGCACAAGTTAGCCAGTTTTTATTGGATCCATTCATTCCCAACTAAAACCAAGGAATCCTCACAACATCTCATCCAAGCAGAATATTCTTCTAGTTTTCATAAAGCACTGTGCGTGCTACTGGAATGCATTGGGTGCTAAAAGTGTTTAACACATCCATTACCTAGAACCATACCACCATTTATGCCTCTTTGCTCTTTTTAAATGGATCATTTCGCCTGAGGTACATTTTTATTGCAGTGATCACGCTTGCTGTCTCTTGTAGTAAAACACCGTGCTCACACAGGTCATATGTTAACATGGCTTTTCCAGAAGGCACTATAGCATTGTGTGGATTGTAAGCTGCAGAGCTCGTATAGGGTTTGTTGTTTCTATCACTAGCAGCTGATCATTAGACATTGAGTCTTATTCTTCTCTGTAATTGTGTAATTAGCGTCTAGTAAAGATGATAAACTGAATATCTTTGTGCCTGTTATTTTTGAGAAGTTGAAACACAAGAGAAATAACCATCGCCATGTGAATAAATAGTCTTTTAAATTATGCTGATTTCAACCACCTTTGGTATCTTCTCCTGATAAGAAAGTGCCAGGACTCTGATAACCTGGGTGGCCCTTCCTAATGGCAGTAACTTCAGTCCTGCATGTCAGGTCCACTCATTGTCCTTAGTTTCATGGCTAGTTTGTTCTTAAATTAATAGGATTTGTTAAATTGCATTTCATATTTTAGCTGGAATATTTTATGATCCAAAGTTTGAATCAGAAGTCATCTGAAAAAATGAAGAAAAGAAAAAAGACCCAGAAGTGCCATCGAGTGCAACCTCCTCAGCTTGAACAGCCAGGTGCTCGCTGATGTATGGTCTCTGCTGTATTGTCTGCTATGTGTGTGGTGTTCTTTATGCAATTAATGCTTTGTCGTAATTATTCTGAACGGTGCTATCTGTCATCAGCTATGCTGGTTATGATGCTCTGGTTGCATTGTCTCTTAGTGGTAGTTTAATTAGTATAGGGAGAATTGTGTAGCAACATGTAACATAGCAATGGGCTTCTAATTTATTTCAGACACAAATAACAAGAGTCATTTTCTGGTGCGCTTGATGAAAAAAGGCCGGTGTACAAACTAATAAAAGATTTATGTAAAAGATTAACATACAAATTATAAAAGGAAGTCATTACATAATGCTTTATTGTTATACAATATCAACAGGTAATATTTCTACTTGCCTTAAATAAAACAAGGAAAAATACTTGAGTTCCTCCTGCATGTGATTTCCAAGCATCTGATGCACATATCCAGAGAAAGGATTATTGAAAAGATTTTGCTTCTAACTATGTAGCTGTCTTGTCTTGCATGTACTAGAAAATGCACTTGGATCCTGTAGCTTTGGGACTTACAGCCAAGATTTATTTCAGTCATAAGTGCCTTAAAAGGTTTTGTAAGTTGGTAGACATGCTTTGCTAAACAAGTTCTACTAAATATTTCCATTTTAGGAGTATTTCACTAGGCGTATGCGAACTGCATCAAATATTATCTTTTTTTTTTTTTTTTTCCAAAAATTGTCCTTGATTTGATCAGATTTCTGGGAAAATAAGTGTTCTACAGTTAATAACTGCTTCAATTTTACAGACCAGCTCCTTAACTTTTGCAGAAAAATTGCCGATCTTAAAAGGAGAGGCCTCGCATTACGACTCTGACATGCACAACTTGCTGTTCTGCTGCCAGTGCGCGGATGTGGCCTTTTACTCAGAAGACTTCAGCAAGGTGATGGAGGCTCACAAGGTCATCCTGTGCTCCGTGAGCCAGGTCTTCATGCTGCTCTTCAACGTGAAGAGCCCCGCGGACGTCCACGACTCCTCCATCGTGCGGACAGCACAGAGCCTCTTTGCGGTGGACACCGGGGCCAGGCTGCTGGTTCCTCGCGGCGCCGCGGAACCCAGCCCCCCAGCCAGGGTGATTGTTAAGGACTCCGTCTTCTGCTCCTGTCTGTTGGACATCCTGCACTTCATCTACTCAGGTACCTGGCTGCCTATTTCTGCCGCAGCACACGCCTTGCTTGGGAGCACATGCGCTAAAGCAAGGGCCGTCCTTAGGCTGCGTTTGGTGTGCACGTGCTGTGCCACATCGCTACACCTGCTTGGCTCCGAGGAGCAATGGCTGTGGGAGAGAAGCCCATATTTCTGTTAAAAATTAAATTGTCTGTCACTCCAGATCTATTCAGCATGACATTTTACTTGTCTACAGCCATAAGCTAAGATCAGTGATGTTTCAAAGCTTTGCCAACAAAATATAGAACTCATGACAGCTGCAGGGTTCAGGCTTTGAAAGTACTTTAAATGTCTGCATGCTCCACACGTTAAAGAGAATGCAGTGTTACAGAAGTAAATCTTACATGCTCTTTCTCTTCTGGATATGGTGCTGTTCAAAAGAAAGTAGTGACGTCTGGTTTTGGTGCAGAGAACTTCTGTATATTGCATATGATTTGCTGCTAATGAAGTCGAGGCAGTGATCTCATCTAAACAAAATTACCCCTAGCTATCTATTAAAATGGAACTAATTTTTTTTATCTTTAAAAATATTGCTTAGGAATTGTCAGATGAAAGAGAATTCTTTTTTTTTGTTTTTTTTCTTTTTTTTTTTCCAGAGGTACCTGTTATCCTTTACAAAATATTCTGCAACCTGTCAGTACATAAGAATATAGATTTTTTTTATCTGTGGAAAGAGTTAGAAGGCTTTTTAGTGATGCATTCTGATGTTAATCGTAATAAAAAAGACCTAAATAAATATATTGTTAGAACTCTATGTATAAGGAAGCTTAGTCGACGTATGTAGATCCATACCTGCTTAACACATGGAAAGGATTTTTCCTCAGTGACTGAGACATGAGTACAGGCTTACAAAGATACAAGGGAGGCTCATTCAGCTTTCAACCTGGAAAATCTCCCCATTAGAGCTTTCAAACAGAGTGTTGAGCATGGAGAACAGATGCAGTTGTTTTTTGGTGTGAATAGATTCATTATTTTATTTATTGGTGGCATGAGTAGAGGATAATACTTGGAATTTCAACACATGAAAGATAAGTACAGTGTCTTTATCTGTTTGAGTTGTTAATTTACCATTAGCGTTTGCTGATGTCTGTGTATTTTTTTATTTTTGTTTATGGGAACCAAAGGGGTGAGCAGCTTCGGACAGAGGTGGGTGAAACTCTGCTCAACGTCACAGCTCCCAACCTGAAGGGAATTGCCTTAAGTCTTTGCACAGTTTGGTACAACTGAGCAATGGCAATGACTTCTGAAGACGTTTAAGGCATAAGCTGAGAAGAGATCAGGCCATGAGACAGTGTCATCATTTCAGCCCGTTAGGACCGTGGCATCATGCTCAGAAGATTACAGGCACTTAATGTCCTTATGCAGGAGCTGTTAGAGCTGCAGATGCTCGATGCCCTTTCAGCTTCTGAGTGCGCTTTCCACGTTCGGTGAAGCAGAGTGCTGTGAGGGCAGTGCTGACCTGTTCTTTATCCTGAGCTTTTTTCTGTCTCTGGACCTTCCCTGCTGCAGGGCCCTGTGGGTCACAGAGGGAAGATACCCAAAAAGTGCCTCCTGTCTTTGAGACTTACCCCAGCAAAGTGTTTGAGGATAAACTGTGGTGTTTTTTTGTTTTGTTTTGTTTTGTTTTGTTTTCCAATCTGGCTACTGTCACCTGATTTGCATTTACAATTTGGCAATATTGCATATTATTTCTTTACCATAAAGAAATTTTTGACAATTGGGGCCAGAATCTGTGCCTAAGCCAACCATGAGCCTTCACAGGTCATCACAAGAAATGCTTTTTTTTATCTCTGTCCAACAGTTTTAGTTTTTGAAAGAAAACTATGGAGAGACCTAAGAGCGTATTGTGGTTTTGAGTCTGAAAACAAGAAAGAAAGAAGTTCCACTGCAAACTTCACTCTGTTTTCAGTTACCAGTATTCAGAGTGTAACTGGGCATGGAGCTTTTCTGGTTCAGACACCTACAAAGCAATGCAAACAGTGACGCTGGTTGATCAGACGCTATAGAATCCTAATAAATAGCGAAGCATTCTATATTTTTTTCTGAATATGTATCTTCAATACATAATGGTTGAGCTGAGGGGAATCACAGAAAATCATTCTGAAAGCAAGAGTGCTGCCTAACCCATGCTGTCTATGCCTGGTGGCATTGTTGTAAAAGCCATCTCCAGCTTACCATGAAAGCTTGATTGTAGCAGAATCACATCTTCCAATTTCTGAGCACATCTTGGCAAAAAATATAATTTTTGCAGGATGTGTTTGGTATTGATAACAAGTTTTCTCTGCCTGGTAAGTCCTGGGCCTTAACTATTTATTTATAAACCAACTTTGCCTGGTTTTGTGACAGGTGCTTGCCAGTGGGAACGACTAGAAGAGGATATAAAAAAGAAGTTGAAGGATTCTGAAAAAACTGAACATGTGCTTGAGAAAGTTAAATGTATCCTGAAAACTCCAGGGAAGGTACACCTAAACCCTCTTGGGGTAACTGGTAGTATTAGTTACTTACATTCTTAGAAAATTCTTCTATAGGCAAGATTTCATTGTCAGCTTTGTTCTATATTTGTTTTAGCTTATGTTTTCTTTTGCTGTTTTGTCAGTAGGTTGTTCATATACGTTTACCTGTTTATCTCTGTGTTTAGAAAGACAGAGATGCTGACGTACTGTGCTGGATGAATGTAATCAGTAGAAAGCACATAAGCAGGTCTCCTAACAGGATTACTCATATTTACAGCTTCACACGTTGTCTAACAATATGATTATGTGTTCCTAATTCTCATGTAATAGAGGCTGCCCAGGAAAGCTTTGCTCTCCTGAAAATGTGCCAAAAGTTATGCTTCTGGAGGAGATTGGGAGAGTTGATTTCCCTTATAAATGATGTGATGTGGAAATCTGTCTATTGCTTAATGTATGTAATTCAGTAACTGACTTCACAGTAAAATGTTATCCATGTCACATTACTTGTGTCAATAAGAATTTACAGTATAAAATTAGTTTTAACAGCCATTTACACGTAGCGCTTATAGATTCCCTGATACTATAGCACTTGCATAAAACATTTCTGTGATGTGTAAATGGGAAATCATCTTGCACCATCTTGAGATAGCATAATATACAGATCAAAAAGTTACCTAGTGTTTTAAGCTTCTGATTTCTCAGTCGTAGCTTGCCAGTCACACGTGTCCACAGCTAAACTATTAGTAGGGTTGGATTTTAAAAGTCTGGAAAGCTTTTAATGTAATAAGCCTGAGCGGCTGTTTTTTTTTCTTTGTTTATTTGTTGGGGGGAGGGTTGTTTGTTTGTTTTCCTTTGGGGCTTTCATCATGCCTTCAGGCTACTTCTATTTCACATTTCTTCAAAAGCATGAGGGCTAGAAATGAATTGGAACAGGGACTGGAAAGATATGGAGGTTTGCGGAATTGCAGATGGCAGGGGTTGCCATTGGGTGGGATTAGCAGGAAAACATAACGCTGAGAGCGACAGGCTGCTGCTTAGTCTGCCCCCATAAATCATGTCTTGTAGTCATTTATTCTGTGGCCAGCTATACTTGTCAGATTTTTATTAATAGTTTATTTTGCAGCTAAACAATTTGAGGGATGGCAGCTCTCACCAGATAAAACAGTTGTACAATACCTCTCTCAGGCTGTTCTTTAATACGCCTGTCCTGGCGGATGTCATCTTCACAATACAAGGTACAGCACCTCTGCTCCCCCATGTCTCCAGCAATTATCCTCCCTGAAAGGGGATGTGACTGTATTTTCCAGTGCATCCGCATGGAAGTCAGAACTAAGTAAATGTATACACTTTCCTGTCACGGTGGAAAGCAGTTTTTTGCTCAGCTTGTCTGTATGGATGCTTTCGGGCAGTGTCCATGCTCAGCCAGCTCTCCGTTTGTCTATGAACAATGTACTCGGATGCACAATATGCTGGAGTAGCATTCGTGACTTGTTCTGGAAATGAAATGCCTTCACCCTTAAAAAAAAAAAGATTTTAAAAAAAAAGTTGCATACTTTTGTGAGAATAAGAATGAGATTGTTTTTTAAATGCTAATGATTTTCTCAATTTGTCCACACCCACCCTTCATACAGAAATGGCCTTTTAGGGTTAGACAATTGTTTAATTATTTTAGCTTTAAGTCTCAGAGCCAAATATGAAACATTAATCCCTCAAAAATAAGCACGCGTGGACAAGCAGATTCTTTCTAGATGTTCTGTATAATATGCCGTAAAAACAAAAAAATCTTTGAAAACGAGAACAAAATCCTCATGTTGAGTTTAGCGACACAAACAATTCAGCTCAGTATCCCATTCCTGAGAGAGGCCCTGTGGGAAGCTGGTGAGACCATACCACCACTGTGTATTACACAGAACAAAAGTTACCAGCAAATGAGTCAACCTGTATTTAAAAAAAAACACATACTTATCCACTAACAAAATGTGGACCTATTTTTAATGGTTGCTGAATCTTCCACGATTTTTTTCCTAATTCATCAACCACGATAATTTTATTACAATTACTAAGGGAAACGAGGGCTCTGGTCTTTTTCAGGCAAACAGATTTTTATTCTGAAACTAATCCTTGAATACTGAGAGTTGCTCTAAGTTTTCTAGCTTACAAACATGCTTTGGCACCATGGGAGCCCATTATGTTTGTGTAAAAACTCATAGTGTGATTGAACTTCTTAATCAATACGCAAATCTACAACTGCATGCTCATGCGTATTTGTTCAGTATTAATTATCTATTGGCTATTGTCAATTTTAAACACTCTAAAATTGCTTTTAATCGTGCTAAGTGACGTGTAAGCATTCCAAGATAATATAAGCTTTAATATTAAGATCTTACTGTGTATATAAATTCATCATCGATTTTTCTCTTGCGTCCTGCAGGTGCAACTGTACCAGCACACAGAGCAGTTCTGGTAGCTCGCTGTGAGGTAATGGCAGCTATGTTTAATGGTAATTATCTAGAAGCAAATAGTATTCTGGTTCCAGTGTATGGGGTTTCCAAAGACACTTTCCTCTCCTTTCTAGAATATCTCTATACCGACTCCTGCTGTCCAGGTAAGAATATTTAAAAATACGCATATTTTTCCACACTGAGAATGAAGGGATAGGGAGCAATGTAGCAGCATTTATTTAGTCAGAAAATGCCAGTATTTTTCTCTACAATGTCTCAAGAAAGAAAAATTGTTAACATTTTGCACTAAAAAAAGAAATCCATCTTATTCAAGTAAAATCAATATGCAAATAGAGTGATTATCACTAATAAAATGCTGTAGTAGTTTTATGCTTGTGTAGCAAGACTAAAAAAAGTAAAATTTTGTTTCTGATCCACTACAGCATTTGCAATTTTCTTTCTGCATCTAAGGAGTATTGCTTTGAATCTTACTTCAGGGTTTTATTTCAAAATTGTCATGTTTGGTTGGCTTACATTTTGCTAAGCTTAATGTAACTAAAATTAAATTGCAAGAATACCTTATGTATATACACTGATATCTGATTTATGTATAAAGCCCTCCTAATGTACATGTACATTGGAGTGTTTACCAAGAAAAAAAGGACTAAAGTATTCTTTGCTTCTTATCTTTTGTCTTTTTTAATGAGAAAAAAAGCAGTTGCAAAAATGAAATGTGATTTATATACAGATAATCTTCCTTTCATAGAATGAATTATGGTGTTATACTTAATTTTGTTTTTTTTGTTCTTCCTAAATAATTCGACTTTGTTGTTATTTTTTTTTCACTTTTCTCTTGTCAATCCTTCTAACATTTCACTGTCCATTGGTTTAAATATTCAACCTCTATATCACATTAAAAAAAAAAAAGCTCCCTTCAAAAGCTCTCTTCTTTGGCCTTTTCATTGTGTTTACTCTTACAAGTATTACAGATGTTCTTTTTCAAAAGAGAAGTTAGAAAGCTAAATCCTGTTATTATTCATCATTCAATTTAAAGAGATCAGTAGTATTTGACTTAACATCTTCAAGATATGGGATATTGATTACAGTTTATTACACTTGCCTTCTAAAAATTTACTAACTACTTTTTTCTTGGTAATTAAATAGTTTATCAGGAAAAAGAAAGTGATATAGCAAACAATAATAATAATAGTAATAATATTAATAATAATAAATAAAAGGTATCAGCATCTTGATTTTGTGTTCAGCATTAAATGTTTGAAAGATCATTCTGTGAAAAGCAGCTTTGAGTGTCTTCTCAAAAAAGTATAGTACTTGTAACTGACATTCTGTTGTTTTTCAGCTAGTATTCTCCAAGCTATGTCCCTCTTGATCTGTGCAGAGATGTACCAAGTAATGAGACTCCAGCATATCTGTGAGCTTTACATTATCACACAGCTTCAGAGCATGCCTAGCAGAGAACTGGCGACCACAAGTCTGAGTATTGTTAGCTTGCTCAAAAAAGCTAAGGTATGAATTTTATAAATTAAATAAGAATATATATGGTCACCATAGTTAGAGGGGATTTTTTTTTTAATCCTAACTTATGATTTTTAAGATCTTAATAATTTCACTTTCAAGGACAAGCGTTGATATAATCTGGTGCTTAAGGATTTTTAGTGGCACAAGGGTGGCTCAAATAAGGTCTTCATCAACCTTTTACTGTAGAAAGTACAGTCATATCATATTTTGTGCAATTTTCTTCATCAATGACACACTGCAGTAATTCAGCTTTATTGTTATTCCTGCCAAAAAGGTGCGTTTAAGGCAACTGAAGATGCCGTACCTCCTTTTTTAGTCAAAAAGAAAATTGTATTATATCTAACTGTCACAGAAAATCTCTGTGACAAAATCCAAAGAAGGATTTTATGGAGAAAGAAGAGAGAGCAAAATGCCATGATCATAAAAAGAGAATAAGGCAAATTACATTTATTATATATTGGGAGATACATAAAGAAGCAGCCTGCTGATTTACAGTAATGAAACATTTTTTTCTTTAAAGGTGAACTCAATTCTGAAATGTTACGATTAGTAAAAGAAGCGACACAGCTGCCCTCCTCCTGTTTCTGAGTTGCCACAGGAGATAGGACACCAGTTTATGTACTTACAGGCTTTCTCTCTTTGTGAATGCATGTAATGATGTACATCTTATTAATAATACATCTTCTCAACTGCATTTTTTAAAAAGTGTTTTTTAAAAGTTATTCTCCTTTTGTGCCAATATTTCAGTAAATTAGTAGGGATTTCCATGGCATTTCCTTCACTGTCAGCACCTGAAATGTCTCACTGGATTTTCAGCTCTGCATGTTATGCTAGTGGGCTTTGCTGCTGTTTCAGAATCGACCCAGCTGCAACCAGGACGGATGGTGAACCTCTCACACACCCGGATTTGCTTCTGTCCCCCAGGGGGCTCCAGCCACAGGAGCTATGAGAGTACCCCACTCACTGAGGCACAGAGGAGGCAGAGGGTGCTCCTTTATGACTTTTTCTGAAGTTCTGCTAATATGCAGAAGCCAAAAGTTTCCAGATTCATGACCAAAAGACCCATGGATTAGGTCACACAGCTTGAGGAGGGCAGTTTTATCATTCATTCAGGGGTCAATATCTGTTTAAGTATTTCTGCCAGTGACTCTTTTATCTCCTCCTGTAAAAAAATCATCTAATATGCTGCTGTGTGTGTGTGACAGTGGTAATCTGACATATTTTGGCATGGGAGGTGTGGTTGTTTTTTTCCTATACTTTTAGACCTGGTAGTATTAAAAGCGTTGCTTGTATCTCCTTTCTTCTTGCAGTTTCACAATTCCGATTGCCTTTCAACTTGGCTTCTTCATTTTATCGCCACTAACTACCTCATCTTCAGTCAAAAGCCTGAATTTCAAGATCTTTCAGGTAGCCCTTACCAATTATTTTGAAAAAAAAGAAATGTTTTTCAGTTCTTTTTAGATTAGAAGTGTGATGTTGAAGAATGCTACTTCTGCATAGGAAGATTAGGACTTCTCTAGGTGTATAATCTAGAGCAATCCGAAGCCTGTGGGACCCTTTTGGTTCACCACCCTGGTGTGGAACAAGCACGAGGCACATGGAGGGCAGCACAGCCAGCACCCCACACCCTTGTCTTTGATCCCTGTGCTGATGATTAGCACAGCTGGTCCCACGCAGAGCTGAACTGACGAGGGCAATTCGGTCATCACATCTCAGCCCTTGCACACACTTACGCCTGTAAGTTTGTTTGGTTTGTAATGAGTCACTTCCAGTACCTGCTGTTTAAGGGTGGGGATTTTTGTCGGTGGAAAATAGGATCCCTGTCGTACTCCCCAGCAGATCTTTTGAAATCAAGTGACTAACTAACATCCTTTCAAGTAATTAAATCCAGGTTCTTCCAGGGAATTGAGATTTATTTTTCAACCCTGACTATGTTTGTTTCCTGACATGTAACTCCAGAAAGTTTTCTCTGTTGCCTACGGGACTTTTTGTCACTCAGGTGAAGGTGGTCTTGGCAGGTGCAGCTCTTAGGCCGGGTGATCATATTCAGGCTGTTTGTAGGGGGTCAGTGTCTTCAGAAGGGAATTCTTAGTGCACTGCAGCTCTCTTTGGCCCCAAATTGTTTAAAAGTCTTATTTCCTCATTTGTATGGCTTGTATCTGTATGTGTGATGACAGACGACTTGTGATTGTTATGAACAAAGGGAGGAGGGCTGGCTCCTCCCTGCTTTGTTTGCATGTGGGCTTTGTCCTCCATCGGGCCATCTGCCCACCTTCGAAAGACCCATTTTGTGCAGCCAGAGATGGATCATGTCTGGGAGCAGGACACCTGTGCTGGTGGGTGTCATCCACCTGGGGGTTCATCCTCAGCAGGCTTGGTTCGCTCTCCTTCCTGCTGGTTGGGGCGGCAGAGTGTGCATGTCTGAACCTCCCTCGCTGCGGGGCTTCAGCCTTCCTGAGCTTCTCCTCCTATCTGGAAGGGTGCTACCACCGCCCTCAGGACACTGTCTGAGACTCAGGCTTTCACAGGCAGCCCCTGAGGTTTCCTTGAGCACAGCAGGTCTCTTCACACTCACCGTAAATTATTTCTTAGTGCTGCACGAGCTCCGTCAAGAGGCTGAGCTCCGGATAGCTATGCTAAAGCTTTAACGTCTGATGCTGCTTCTCACTGTCAACGTCAGCAGGAGATATCTTATTTTACCTGTACGGATGCAGAATTTCTACGAAATTTGTTTATTAAGTGATGTTTTTCTGCTGTGGGAAGTTGTAAGTGTGCTTCTGCCTGCATCTGCAGTTACACAAGTGGATGTCAGTCTGCGTACGAACCTGCTGTGAGACTTGTGCAAGTGAAACTTAGGAGACTTCTGCTAACGGTCAGGACATGCTCTGACAGTGCCCGAGTAGCTCGGGGATAAGCTGTACGATATTACCACACCAAATGTTTGCTGTGCTATCACCTGGAGTGTCCTCTGTGCCCTCATCCCTCGTGAAGCACCTGAGGCCGATGCGGCTGTTGGCTGTTTGACGAGGTGTCTGAAATCTCAGCGGTGATGGACACCCAGTTTTGGGGCCAGCCCCTGGTAGAAAGCATTCATATTCACTCAAGGGAAAAGGGTGCCAGATTGGTATTCTTTGAGGTTTGGTAGCCTGCCCTTTGCTGTTCTCTTTCCTCCCAGTCTCTACCAGATGATTTGTTGAGGGATTGACACGCTCTGCTCCGTTGAACTTGCACTGGGCAAGGTGAGGGAAAGAAAGAAAAGTGCAAATGTAAATACAGGTGGATCGGGTGAAAATGTCTTGTTCTGACCTGCCAGGGCACAAGTGCTCCCACAGGTACAGCTCTGGTGGGGAGCTCACTCCTCAGAAAGCAGCAGTTACTGGTAGTCGACCTGTATTGTGTAGAACATCACAATGTAGCATCACCTCCGGTTTCAAGAACAATTGACCACGGAGTAGCTGATTTCTAGTTACTTTCCTACAGCTGAAACCTTGAAATCGTCAAAAGCAGCTCTGCATTTTGCTGAAGACAAACGAAAGGTGCTGCCCGTCGCCCATTATCAACATAACTTTCCTGGCCTTGCTGCTCTTCGGGTACCTGCTGTGCTTGGGTCTCTGTCCTGCCTGGCTGGGCAGCTGCTGCTGCGGGGCAATCCAGGAGCTATACGCATGGGCTTCAGGGGTGAAAAGGCATTGTTCTGCAAAGGCAAAGCAAATTCACCTAAGCAATGTGTCTAATATCTGTTACGTGATTTTATATAGTCAGTGACAGAAAACATGGCATAAAAGACAAAAATCTTGATAAATTCTTAGTTGCCCTCTTTACCTTGCTTTTTGTAATCTCAAAATAAACAATTGGCATAAGGATTGAAATACCCTCCCTTGCAATGTTACGGTATGGAAAAGCTCTTGCAGTTTAGTTTGTCTTCTAAGAATAAAGAGTATCCATCTTTAGGATGATCTCTCTGCTCTCTGAATGAGTGTCGTATCCATTTTATTAAGTAACATATTTACTGCTGACTTATTAACAATGGAACGTCATGTGCAAAGTTTTGTATCATGGGTCCTAGACTAAGATCTAGATGAAATGTATGCAGTCATTCATTCCAACTTTACTTTTTATATTGTATTTATATCCGTGATGTTTTTAAACCAGTTTTAAGAAACTTGGTGCAGCCTGTGCACTCATACCTGTACGTATATTACATTTAATTCATTTTTTGCTTTGTTTAGTGGAGGAGCGCAATTTTGTAGAGATGCACAGGTGGCCGTCCAACATGTACCTGAAGCAACTTGCCGAATACAGGAATTACATCCACTCTCAGAAATGTCATTGCGCAGTAATGTAAGGAGACTGGACACAGTCAAAGTGCAACTCGACTGGGAAATCTCTGAGTGGGGATTACATGGAGCATAAAAATCATATTAACAGCAAAAAATAAACACTGATGTTCCCTAGAACATTGTATGCAATACTATAGTGCACTTACTAATGTTATTTGCTTTGATAATAAATGATTCTACTTTCTTCCTTAAAGCTGTAAGAACTGTATCATGAATAATTATTTCAAGCATAAGGATTTCACGTTCATGGGAATTAAACCAGGCCATGTCAAGACTGACATCTGCTCCCCCTTTTAAGTTCTTTATTGTTTATTTTTAGTGGTTTTCATGGTTATTTTCAGCTGTAAAGTTGTTGAAAACAAATCTTTTTTTCTAAATCTGTATACAATAAGAGTACAGTAGCAGAGTAAGGAAGCTGAGAAGCCAACTCTTAAGTCCTTTAAATATCTGAAAACACAAAAATTTACTGCAGCATTTATTGGTTTGCAAAATAAAGGGTAAGCTTAATTCATATTTTAGTAAGCATTCATTTTCTACTTCAGATTTGTTTTTCTTTTCAGTGGAACTCTTATAGGCAGGGAGCCAGCAGTCATTCAAACGTTTTGTGGGAGAAAACTCACTGGCAGTAGTGACTTTTTATGGGAAAAGTGGGTCTCATTTTCAGAAGTCCCCAGTGGTAGCTGATAGCGTCAATGTTTGAAATTGATGTCCTGATGGTGGAGGGAGGTGGCCTACAGCTAGGTACACTGGTCCTATGAGGAACATCAACTGTTGTAATGCAATGTTCGGCTTGACCCTCTCCAGTGGGGAGTCAGTTAAAATGGAATTATCACAGTATGTTCATAAGCTACTATGTATGATAGAAATCTGATTGTATTTTCTGAATGCATGGATTCTTTCTCAGATATAGGAAGTAAATCCCGAATGCTATGCATAGGATGACCGGTCAATAGCAGACAGTCTTTAAGAATATTCTTCAGGTCACAGGCCAAAATCATTCACTTCTCTTGCCATTAAGTTATATGTATGTATTAATACTAATGACAAAATTAACACAGCATTTATGTTGAGGGTACCTATCAGAGGATAGTTTCTCTAGGTGAAATCTTAGCAAGGAAGTAAACTCTTCACTATCAGTCTTCTTGTACTTCTATATCAATTCTGATTTGCCAGCTGCCTTTAATTTTGCTATGTGTTTTCTGAGCCCAGAAAGACCAAGAAAAGACACTGAAAAAAATATTTAGTATTTCTCTAACTTTCACAGCAGATTATCTCAAAAGTACTTGGAAATTAACTAAACCTGTGAGATGAAGATGGAACTGCAAATTACTGGAGATGAATCTTTTTGCTTATACGGATTATTTTTATATTTCAATAAAATTTCATAAGTAAATTGTTTTTTTATATTCCTAGAATCATTTTTTTTTCTGGTGATATTTTGCTGAGTTTTTTTTTTTTTGTCCTATTCTGGGACAAAAAAATAAAATAAAAGAGAGAGAAATTATGACTCAGCTGGCTGCTGCAGGCTCAAAATTCTAAAGTTAGTTTTATATTAGATAAGAATGGTAAATCATTCTTATTTTTAACTTGTCAACTGGAGATCTTAAAGTTCTTTAAAGATGAAATATAACAATCCACATGTTGCATATAAGCAGTTAGAAATGCAGAACATTAAGTCACTTTTTCAAGATCACTAAATAAAACTGAAAATAGCAAAGAAAAATGATTAGAAAAGTAGTATGTATTAAATTGAAATTTAAAGAAGTTTTTTCCTCCCTAAAATGATGGTATCATTTTAGTAGAAAATAAAAATTCTAGGCATAAATTAATAGGTAAAACTTACATTTTCTTGGACGATAAAGCCATGAGCAAAAATGAGCACACAGCTGAACCATAGCTTTCCTGGGTACCTGAGACATGCTTGGTCAAAAATGCGCTTCCGTCAGTTGCCACTGACAGAAGATACGTTTATATGCCTCACAAGGACTTCTTGTACAAAACTGAGACAAAAGTTGTGTGAATGTTTGTGTTGCATGCAGTCCTAAATTTTCAATGTCTTGAAAGCTTTCCCAGTTGGTTTTTTTTTTCCGTTAAAAGATAATATGTTGCCGATAACGTAAGTAGATAAGATATAACAAAATGCTATTTTAACTTTATGTAAATGTTTTATAGACATTTACAATAGGCTTAATGGAAATATGACCTTTGTATCCAACCAAGAGAAATATTTTGGTATTATGTGTTACAGTCAGTGGTAATTACACATTTTATACTGAGAAGCCAGGCAGTGTGAAAGTATTTATTATGTATTCATACATATACTGCATATTACTCTTCAGACATTAAAACAGTTTTTCATCTTATAGAGTATCCCCATAATGCCACCTGTATCAGGTGGAGATATGCTAACTTTGCACACATAGAGCATCTGATAAATTTAAATTCTTAGAAGAAGTGTAACTATAAATTCTTATTTTTATTCCGTATGATGTTTTTCTGTAGAAATGTATTTATCTTAAAGCTATTTTTAAACCTGATAGTTTAACGTTCTAAAATACAACTGAGAGTAGGTCATGATGCTTGGTTAGTTGCTGTTGGCAAATTTTTTTAGTATTTTGATACCTGTAGGAACATACAGATCATGGATAGTCATGAATTAAGGCACTACTGAGTTTGATATTTGTGAATAACTTTGCATAACATGTTAGGATCTTTGCTATAGTATAAAGTAAAAATTATGAAGAAGCTGAAAAGAATTATTCAAACTAGTGGCTTTGAAAAGAGTAAAATGTGGGAGGAGGAAAATTTATGTGCTAGAGTAGGAAATGTACTCTCTCAGATGTTTTACACAGAGTTATCTTGCTAGCAACATCCACTTCTCTTTAAAACAGACTTGCCACGTTCTGAAAAACGGTTTAATGTATTGTTGACAGATCCAGTTTTCAGTTCTCATAACCGCCCACAAGAACATTTTTGCTCTGTGAGAATCAGGATTTGCCTCTAAATAGAGTCCGGAGAACCAGTGGTGGCCTTGGTCTGATGGGGTTCAAACCTACATTTCTTACATAGCCCCCAGGGCAGCAGAGAGCCCCCAGTGCCCCTGGTGGGGAGACCCAAACGTCACGGTGCCAAGCCAGAGCTTGCACCGTATCATTCTCGCTGTACTGGTACATGTGTAGGCTTCTTCCAAGCTAGCACGGAGCTCTACAGAAACTAACATGGAAAGTTTCTGCACTAACAGTTTTCCTTATTATAGTCCTTATTATAGTTAAGAATCTCTGCTATAGGTCTTGGTGCATTTGTTTTCAAAAAAATAAAAATAAAAAAATAATATTAATAATTAGAAGGAAGAGAAGTTATTTTATCAGGCATGTACTGGAACTCACCATTTCCTATGCTTTTTCTTTTAACATACTGTGATTAAATGTACATGTTATTAGATTTAATATTTAATTTTTTTGTTACAAAATAAAAAGATTTTCTCTAGTCGGCCTTGTGGTTATTTTCCCATTTGTATTAGAATATTTGAGCATTACAATGGAAGTATTTTTGTAGCTCATTAACTTATCATTTGTGTGCAATGTGATAAGTGAGGGAACAGATATGGAATTATTTGTACTGCAGTGTATCCCCAGACCTTAAATTAAGATGCGCTGCATTCGATGGCATTTTAACATTTTTTGCTTTCTTCACGTGGCTGCGAGATGAAAAAGTCTGAAAATTTTAGTGAATGGTCCTGTGTCAAACGAAGGGGATTTAGCTGCTTATTCATATCTGAAATTAGAATCGCGTTGTCATCTGGGTTGTTAGCTGTCCTTTAACAAGCCCAGGCAAAGTCTTCATTGAATCACACAAAGGGTAGAAGAAATGTGTAAGGTACTTCAAATAGCTTTTCTTGTTAGTGATGCAGCAAAGAACAGCTAATCTGTGTCTTGTCAGCTCCCAGCAATGCTTATTATTCACAGATAATGAGGCAAGACGAAGCTGACTAATTGTAAGAGACAACTAGCAGCAATATGTCATGCTTTTCCAGCCAGCAAGCAAGGCTGATGTTGTCGGTGCAGCACGTATTTGCTTACCACGAAGTACAGCAAGGCACTGCACAACAAGGAAAACGATGACTGGAGCCCTGCACCACGGGTGAAATTGCACCATGTCTCATGTAATCTCCTCGGACAGGTTGCGGGTGGGACGTTTTGCTCGGGTGGGCGCTGTTTGCTGACCAGCACTCACGGGAGGCATTTGGGTGGTCACCGAGCACCTCTGCCCTCCAGTGGTGGTCTGCCCCAGCTGCTCCAGAAAGGATTGCGTTTGGTTTTCTGACCCTTAGCATGCCCTGCTAGTTGATTTTTTAGGATTTCTTGTAAAACGGAAATAGATGGGCCTGGAAAATGGGAGAGACTGTACTTTTCCAACAGCTGTGCAGGTTTGAATACACCCATTTGGTAAGTTTAACACAAAACTCTCCACACCCTGCAATTCATGTCATGACATTCTCCTTTCCTGGCTTATGTTCTCTGCATACTTTTATCATTTGAAGTGCTGTTTCAGCTTTGTATTTGAACTTTGGCAAAATTTCAAGAATTTCTGTAAAAATCGTAGTTCAGCTTTCCCTCTCTACCTTATTTGTTATGTTAGGCGTTTTGCCTATATAGTACAGCAAAAGGTTTTAAAATAGGAATATGTCTCAACGCACTCTAATCCTAGCATGAAATCCATATCAGATAATGCATCCTAAGATCTGGCAAACTGCTTAAATATATCTTTGACCTTTCTGGAAAGAGGATGACACAAGTGCAGATTTATGTTTAGTTTCATCTGCCCATTCACCACTGTTTTGTTCTTTCCTGTCTATTAGGAATTCTGATTAATGTCTTGGTTGCCCCATTTGCAATAAATGCTCTAGAAACTGACTGAATATCCAGGAAAGACAGAGGGATGTTTCGACAGTTACAGCTTAACATAATCTGTGTGCATTTGTCGTGCACCTGAGTAAACCTCACGTTCCAGCTCCTCTGAGAAACCCCAGCTGATAACGTGAATCCTATCAGTGTGAATTTGTTACTTATGTGTAAAAATGGTGAAAACCAGAATTGTGTCCAAGTCGAACCCTGTGGTTCTCGGAAAGTGGATGGGTGTCTTAGCCAGAAACTGTTCATATCCATCTGATTATTCAGCTGAGTCGTCCTATTTCCTCTCTTCACTGATTCATTTTGAACACACTTTTCTTGAAAAGAAGAGCTGGGCATTAGGCAGTGTGTTGCTGTGCACCACCACTGGGGAGCTTTGGGGGAGGTAAAATTGCTCAAATTCTATATTTAGCTTTTTCTGAATTCCTCTCACAGTTCAGCTTGCAATAATGATGTGGTTACAGAGCCGCATGAATAAGCTCTGCTCTTTCCTTTTTTTTAAATTAAAAAATAAAAAATAAAAAAACAAGACCAATCAAAAAACACAGAAGGTGCCATTGTTGACCAAATGCTCTTTGCTGATGCCCATCAGTACCAAAGTACTCAATTTACAGCATGTAATTTCACTTCTGCAAATGTGCCCTAAAATAACTCCCCTCAGAAGTGTTAAGCAAGAAGGGAAGCAATGTGACTTTCTCAAGCACTAAAAATAGGAAATCATTGCTGTAACTTTAACACCTTTTCAGCAGCTGCTCTCAGCAGCAGCGTTTGCAACTGACCATCACCTAAGATTCTGTAAAATGCACCCTCCAGCAGTGGCTCTGACGTACCTGTGGACGTGTGTGAACACAGAGAAAAAATTCCTACAGCTGCATAAAAGGACTGGGAACAGTGAATACAAGCACACTTCTAAAAAACAAAACTGTCATGTAATCTAGGAAATGTCTGTGTTGAACTTATGTTCGCGGACTGTTCGTTGCTTGGGAGAATGTTAAAGTTTGCTGAACAAATCTGCACAAATTTGCGTAAGTCATCTTAAGTTGTTCAAGTTCCACTCTGAATCAGAGGGCTGGAGCACCTCTCTTACAAAGCCAGGCTGAGGGAACTGCGGCTGTTCAGCCTGGAGAAAGCTCCAGGGAGAACTCACAGCGGCCTGCCAGTGCCTAAAGGGGGCTACAGTAAGCTGGGGAGGGACTCTGTGTCAGGGGATGTATGGATAGGACAAGGGCTAATGGCTTTAAAAGAGGGGAGATTTACATTAGATATAACAAAGAAATTCTTTACTCAGAGGGCGGTGAGGCCCAGGCCCAGGCTGCCCCGAGGAGCTGCGGCTGCCCCATCCCTGGCAGTGCCCAAGGCCAGGCTGGATGGGGCTGGGGGCAGCCTGGGCTGCTGGCAGGTGTCCCTGCCTATGGAAGTGAGGTGGGAAGTGGGTGGTCTATAAGGTCTCTTCCAACCCAAACCATTCCATGATTTCTTAAAAGCAATCTTCCCTGTACAATCTTTCTCATGCCAAATAATCTTAGATATTTCTTTCTCCTTTGGACAAAAGACCCGTGATTTCCTTAGCTGCCACTGATGAGGCCAGAGAAGAGCAATCTTTGAGACTGTTCCCCAAGAAAACACAACAAAAAAAAAAGAAGCAGAGCAGTATGTGATGGGATGGTTTTGTCAAGACAGGAGAAAGAGCCATGAAGAGCAAAAGAGGCTGATCCTATTTGCAAAGGGTATTTAACTCCCAACAAGCTAAAGTTAACTGCAGTGACAGCTGAAACCATTAAGCATCTTCCAGGATGATGGTGTCTATCCACAGGTAAAATCATGCTTTCTGGGGAGCACACTCAAGAGACTATCATTAGAAAGGGAGATAAAAAAGGTTACCAAAATAAAATAAACAGTTGTTTCATCTTGAAAATGTAGATAGTGTTTACTAAACCCTCTTCTCGGAAATAGACCATTATGGACTGCCCGTTTTTCTAAGCTGTTTCCCATCTCCCCGTCTTCTTTTTCTTCTGTCTTTTGTTGTCTGTGCTGTATTTGAACTGGACTCTGCATGAAGGTTTATTTAAACAAACTAGAGACAAAGACATTTCAACCACAAGAATGTGTTTCCACTTAGATTCCAGTTGCTTTGGTTTTGTATTTTGCCACTTGAATCGTTCTATTTAGTAACATTTCCACCTAAGACCGATATTAGTGTTCTTTCTAGATGAAGTTATCCCAAAGAATTTTGCATTTCTTTCCCCTTTTATTTTTTTTTTACAACAGCAAGAGGTTTCTCTGTATTTTTTTTTATATAACTGTCATGAAGTTCTGTTGCGAAGCGGGAAACAAAATCAATGTAGAAGGCAAGCCATACCACCTCACCTTTGAATTGCAGTACAATTTTCACTTTTTTTTTTCTAAACTCTTTCCATTTAACAGCTTTCTTCTGTTAATTTCTGATATGACCTTGTGACTAGTATTTTGTATTTCAACGTATTTCTAGATCACAGGTCACCTCAACAGGAGAGGCACTTGGCTCTCCAGAAAACTTGAGGCTGGTTTGTTCAAACAGGACAAATTCCTCTCTGACCTTTCTTGTTTCCGTTTGAAACACTTAACTGGGGCTTGGATTAGGTCAACGAAGAATAACTCTAAATCTAACCATTCTTAAACTGAAATCAAAATGCCCACGTGTTGCTTTGACCAACTTAGCCAAAGCAGCCCCAGTCTGCAGATAGGTGAGGCTTGTGCCTGCCCTCTGCTCCTCCTCAGGGCAGCCTTCAGATGCCTGTGCTATCTGAACTTATTGCCGAGTGACATTAAGCCACACAGACTGCTTCGGGACGCTTTCAAGGGCTACCTGTCTAATAGGTCAAATGCTGATTTATATCAAACGAATAAAATGCAGCTGGAAAGGTACTGCAGTGTGAGTTACTAGAACAGCACTCGCTGCTGGAAAAGAGTTTTAGAACATTGTTTGAGCTGAGGTTCTGCTATGATAAAGCAATGGCATTTCAAAGCACATTAATCAGCCGTGACCAAAGGGACAGTGGGGGCCAGCAGGGCACGGGGACGGCACCAGGAAAAGGGAGGGAAGGCAGCAGCATGCAAGGGGCTGTGCCAGCTCTGGTTTGAATCACACCGAGACGTTTTCTGTGGTATATTCAATCTCTTTTATTGTTCTTGATTTCACCACTCGCAGGAGCCCTGCTAGAAGCGCCGGGGGGGTGGCCTCTTGCAGGGCTGGGGAGAGTCTTGGGCACTGCTCGCCCGGGTGCGCTTCCTGGGGCGCCGGGACCCCCGAGTCGAGCGGTGAGGAGTGGAGGGTCTGCGCCTGCAGCCCCGGGCTGAGGGACCTGCTGCTGCCTCCTGCCCCAGCTCTTCACGGGGCTCTTCCTGCTCCCTGGGGCTGTCTGCAGATGGGACTTCGCCAGGATCCCCATGCTGGAAAGCGCTGGATGTGCCAGGGATCTCCTCGATGTCAGGGTCTGCAGAGCTGCTGGAGGGCGCGGGGCTGGTACTGAAGGCTCCCTGCGCTGGAGCAGCGTGCCCAGAAGCAGCTGCAGGTCTGGCCTCCTGCGCCCTGGCAGGGCGGCTGCTCTCGAGGCCCAGCAGCCTCCGTGCGTCCTCGCCGCAGAGAGCCACGATGGTGCCGACGAGCCCGTCGATGAGCGGCACGGTGAGGGGCCCCAAGGCGGGCTGTGTGTGCTGAATGATGGCGTCCCTGTCCAGCCCCATCACACACAGGGAGTGCAGGAGGAAGCTCTCTGCAGCTCTCGCCTGCCACCAGCGTGTCCCATAGATGGCTGAGAGCTGGCGGCGCAGCCAGGGCAGCACAGGGTCGAGGATGTCCCTGCGCTCCCTGAACAGCACGGCCCAGTCCTCGGGCAGGAGGCCGCCCACAGCAGCGCGGGGATCGGGCTCCGCATCCCTCTCCTCGGCTGGCACAGAGGACGCAGCCGGCGCTGCAGGGCTGTGGGGGGCGGTGGCGCTGCCTGCCTGGAAGCCAACAGGTACGGGCACTGCGGGAGGGGAGACGATGCATTCCAGGTAGTCTTCGTCTCCCCGCACGGAAACCTTGATGGTCCTCATGCCCGTCCTGCAGAGTGGGCAGCTCGCCTTCAGTTTTGCCCAGCGCTGGATGCAGCCCAGGCAGAACCGGTGGTTACATGGTGTCGCGTAGGCCACGTCCTTTCGCCCCTCCCGGCACACGGGACACGTCCACGCCTCCTCCGTGGCCATGATCTTCTCGTTAAGGTGCGCTGGGGAGAGCTGATGCTGATGAGCTGCTCCCCTGCACCGGCACTGCAGCAGCGGGTATCGCGCACGCTGCGAGGAAGAGAGAAGGTCACTGGCTGTGCCCCGGCCCCTCAGCAGGAACCCCCCCGGCCCCAGCCCCACGGCTGGGTGGTCCCACGTCCCCCGCGGGCCACCCCGGGGCACGTGTCCCCACACAGCTCACCTGCGCTGCTGCAAGTGCTCCTCACAGGGCCCCGGCTGCCTGAGCCAGGCAGGGCCGGGGAAACACAGGCACTGCCTGCGGGGACGGGCACTGAGAACAGCTGCCGACGGCCCCACAGCACAGCTCCAACAAATCCTTGCTCGGCGCTCCAAGCCTCGCACAAACGCTCAGCGGGAGTCCAGGCACGAGCCAGGCTGGGGCGGGCTCTGCCTGCGCCCCAATATGAGCAGCGAGGGCCGTGAAGTCACAGCCCGTTGCTGTGTGACCTCAGAGCCCATCGCTCTGGGTGACCTCAGAGCCCATGGCTCTGGGTGACCCCCACAAACCAAAGCACGTGTCTGAGAGCATTGCCCAGACGTTTTTGGGCTGAGGTCAACTGTATGAAGTTCAACAAGGCCAAGTGCCGGGTCCTGCATCTGGGGCGTAACAACTCCAAGCAGAGCTACAGGCTGGGAGATGAGTGGTTGGAAAACTCCCTGGCCGAGAAGGACCTGGGAGTACTGGTTGATAGTTGGCTGAATATGAGCCAGCAGTGTGCTCAGGTGGCCAAGAAGGCCAACAGCATCCTGGCCTGTATAAGAAGCAGTGTGGCCAGCAGGTCTAGGGAGGTGATTGTCCCCCTGTACCTGGCTCTGGTGAGGCCGCACCTCGAGTACTGTGTTCAGTTTTGGGCCCCTCGCTACAAGAAGGACATGGAGGTGCTCGAGAGAGTCCAGAGAAGGGCAACGAAGCTGGTGAGGGGAATAGTTCAGATGTGCTTCACTGAACCCAGCCCCTCGCTGTGCACACTGAAGGGTCTTGCCAGCACATGGTCCCTCCGGTTTTGGTGTGCAGTCCATAGCTTATCGCTGGCAGGCCTGGCTTTGTCCCTTTCTGCCTCTGAATCTAAGTTTAAAGCCCTGACAATCAGCCTTGCTTACTCCAGGGCAAAAATCCTTTTCCTCCTCTGAGCAAGGTGCTTCCCATCACGACCCAGGTGGCTTGGTGTCACGTAGACTTTCCCATCAGCAAGGAACCCAACACCGTGTTGGTGGCACCAGCCTCGCAGCCACTTGTTCATCTGCTGGGTCTGCGTGTTCCTTTCGGTATTGATACCTGCTACTGGAAAGACGGAGGAAAACACTGCTCATGCACCTAATCCTGCAACCAGTTGCCGCAAAGCCGTAAAGTCCCTTTTGATCACTCTTGGATTTCTCTTTGCTACCTCATTACTGTCAACGTGAAAAACCAATGCGATGTGTGAGGGGCTTGCCATGGAGAGCAGGACCTAACCAGGGACACTATTGCACGGGTTATGCCAGCACTTGTCTGCCAGCAAAGAGACTTGCGGTGCACAAGGAGCTGGGAGGGGACAGCAGCAGGACAGCTGAGCTGAAGTAGCCAGAAGGATATTCCATAACCTAGGGCATCGTGCTGAACTATTGCTATGAAGTGCTTGGCCAGGCTGGAATGAGGGCTGCTCCTTGGGGATGGGATAGGCATCAGGAAGAGGTTCTTCACTGAGAGGGTTGTCGCACACTGGAACAGGCTCCGCAGGGAAGTAGTGACTGCACCAAGCCTGTTGGAGTTTAAGAAGCGTTTGGACTGTGCACTTAGTCACGTGGTCGGAATTTTGGGGTAGACCTGTGTGGTGCCAGGAGTTGGACTCGATGATCCTCCTGGGTCCCTTCCAACTCAGGATATTCTGTGATTCAGTGATTCAGTGATTCTATGCCACCAGAAATGGGCAGCATCCAGGCACCGAGTGCCAAGTGTAATTGTGGAGGACGCTGGCTTCCTTAAGCATGAGGCTTAGTAGTTGAGTCCATGCAGCCCAGTTTCCCTCCATTCGGACTCTCCTTCGTGAAAATTCACCCAGTGACAGGGAGCGACCTGGAAGCTTCGCAGCATCTGTATGCAGATGCTGTATACAAGGAAAGCATAACCCTAACAAGCAATGGAAACAGCAAACGCTGCGTGCAAAACTGCTCTTCTGCTCTCTTCATGACTATGAGAGCTATTGTGTCAGGGATCTCTCCCATGGTTTAGGAATGGGTTCTCTTTTTAAAGTCTGTTTTGCGCAGAGACTGCTGCTGTCCTTGCCATTGTGTGTGTAAGCAGAGGCTGCAACTTTCAACCCTACTCCAGCCAGGGATGGGTTTGCCACTTCACTCTGAGGGTATTTCTTCTTCCTCTGGACAGCCCTAATCTTCCCCCGATGTTGTGCTTAGGTTTTAGGATTTCTGTCTGTTGTGGTTTAACCCGGCTGGCAGCTAAACACCACACAGCCGTTCGCTCACCCTCCCCCCTCCCTCTCTTGGATGGGAGAGAGAAACGGGAAAGTGAAGCCAGTGAGTTGAGATAAAGACAGTTTATTAAGACAGGAATATAATAATAACAATAATAATAATAATAGTGATAATGATAATAGTATTAATAATAATAATGTGTAAGAAAACAAGTGATGCACAATGCAATTGCTCACCACCCGCTGACCGATGCCCAGCCTATCCCCGAGCAGCCCGGCCCCCCCACCCCGGCCAGCCACCCCTATATATTGTTTAGCATGACGTCAGATGGTATGGAATACCCCTTTGGCCAGTTTGGGTCAGCTGTCCTGGGTCTGTCCCCTCCCAGCTCCTGCTGCACCCCCAGCCTGCTCGCTGGCAGGACAGAGCGAGAAGCCGAAAAGTCCTTGGCCTGGTGTAAACACTGCTCAGCAACAATTAAAACATCAGCATGTTATCAGCGCTCTTCTCATCCTAATCCAAAACATAGCACCCTACCAGCTACTAGGAGGGAAAATTAACTCTGTCCTAACTGGAACCAGGACAGATATCCCCCCCTTATTCCATACCACTTATGTCATGCTCAGGTTACACTCTTTCCAATACATTCTAATTAATCACCATTTTCATCTATGATATATAGCAATCATGGTAGTGATGACATACAGTATTATATAATAATTAACATACTACAAATCAACTCATGGGCTATTCTCACCCAGTATCAAATCCCCTTGAGGTACACACCGGACCTCCCCATTCTTTTGCATTACCCACCAAGTGCATTCAGGTCCCTGAGCAAAAGCAATTCCACGAATGGGTTTGCCTTTTCCCGAGGCAGGAGTAGCCCAGACTATTTTACCCAGCATGTTTCTTACGTGCACTACAGGAACTTTATCCCCTTCTACAGTGCGTAACAGGTTTGATTGGGCAGGTCCAGCTCGGTTGGCAGATCCCCTGGTATTGACTAACCAGGTGGCCTTTGCCAAATGTGTATCCCAATTTTTGAATGTCCCAGCACCCATTGCTTTCAGTGTAGTCTTCAACAGTCCATTGTATCGTTCAACTTTTCCAGAGGCTGGTGCATGATAGGGGATGTGATACACCCACTCAATACCATGTTCTTTGGCCCAAGTGTCTATAAGGTTGTTTCGGAAATGAGTCCCGTTGTCTGACTCAATTCTCTCTGGGGTGCCATGTCGCCATAGGACTTGCTTTTCAAGGCCCAGGATAGTGTTCCGGGCGGTGGCATGGGGCACAGGATATGTTTCCAGCCATCCGGTGGTTGCTTCCACCATCGTAAGTACGTGGCGCTTGCCGTTGCGGGTTTGAGGGAGTGTGATGTAATCAATTTGCCAGGCCTCTCCATATTTATATTTCAGCCATCGTCCTCCATACCAAAGAGGTTTTGACCGTTTGGCTTGCTTGATTGCAGCACATGTTTCACAGTCATGAATAACCTGTGCTATAGTGTCCATGGTCAGGTCCACCCCTCGATCACGAGCCCATCTGTATGTTGCATCTCTACCTTGATGGCCTGAGGTGTCATGGGCCTCTTCGGGCTATAAATAATTCACCTTTATCTTGCCAGTCCAGGTCCACCTGGGCCACTTCAGTCTTAGCAGCCTGATCCACCTGCTGGTTGTTTTGATGTTCTTCAGTAGCCCGATTCTTGGGCACATGAGCATCTACGTGGCGTACCTTTACAACCAGGTTCTCTACCCGGGCAGCAATATCTTGCCACAATGCTGCAGCCCAGATGGGCTTGCCCCTGCGCTGCCAGTTGTTCTGCTTCCATTGTTGTAACCACCCCCACAGGGCATTTGCTACCATCCATGAATCAGTATAGAGATAGAGAACTGGCCACTTTTCTCGTTCAGCAATATCTAAAGCCAGCTGAATGGCTTTCACTTCTGCAAACTGACTCGATTCACCTTCTCCCTCAGCAGCCTTTGCAACTCGTCGTGTAGGACTCCATACAGCAGCTTTCCATCTCCGATGCTTTCCCACAATACGACAGGACCCATCAGTGAACAAGGCATATTTCTTCTCATTTTCCGGTAGCTTGTTGTACAGTGGGGCTTCTTCAGCACGAACCACCTCCTCCTCTGATGATATCCCAAAGTATTTGCCTTCTGGCCAGTCCATAATCACCTCCAAGATTCCTGGGCGACTGGGGTTTCCTATTCGAGCCCGCTGAGTAATCAGTGCAACCCACTTGCTCCATGTAGCATCAGTTGCATGATGTGTAGAGGGGACCCTTCCTTTGAACATCCAGCCTAGTACCGGCAGTTGGGGTGCCAGGAGGAGCTGCGCTTCAGTACCGACCACTTCCGAAGCAGATCGAACTCCTTCATATGCTGCCAATATCTCCTTTTCAGTTGGAGTATAGCGGGCTTCAGATTCTCTGTATCCCCGACTCCAAAACCCCAGGGGTCGACCTCGAGTTTCCCCAGGTTCTTTCTGCCAGAGGCTCCAGGTGGGACCATTCTCCCCGGCTGCGGTGTAGAGCACATTCTTTACATCTGGTCCTGTTCGGACTGGCCCGAGGGCTACTGCATGAACTATTTCCTGCTTAATTTTTTCAAAGGCTTGTCGTTGCTCAGGGCCCCATTCAAAAGCATTCTTCTTACGGGTTACTTGGTAGAGCGGGTTTACAATCAGACTGTAATTTGGAATATGCATTCTCCAAAACTTACTTAGGAAAGTTTGTGTTTCTTTTTTGCTAGTTGGTGGAGACATAGCTGTTATTTTGTTGATCACATCCATTGGGATTTGACGGCGTCCATCTTGCCATTTTATTCCTAAGAACTGGATCTCTCGTGCAGGTCCTTTAACTTTATTCTGTTTTATGGCAAAACCGGCCTTCAGAAGGATTTGGACTATTTTCTTCCCTTTCTCGAAAACTTCTTCTGCAGTGTCACCCCACACAATGATGTCGTCGATGTACTGCAGGTGTTCAGGAGCTTCCCCCTGCTCCAGCGCAGACTGGATCAGTCCATGGCAAATGGTAGGGCTGTGTTTCCACCCCTGGGGCAGCCGATTCCAAATATATTGGACTCCCCTCCAAGTGAAAGCAAACTGTGGCCTGCACTGTGCTGCTAGAGGGATGGAGAAAAATGCATTAGCGATATCAGTTGTGGCATACCACTTGGCTGCCTTTGATTCCAGTTCATACTGGAGTTCTAGCATGTCCGGCACTGCAGCACTCAGTGGTGGCGTGACTTCGTTCAGGCCACGATAGTCCACTGTTAGTCTCCACTCACCATTAGACTTTCGCACTGGCCATATTGGACTATTAAAAGGTGAATGAGTCTTGCTGATCACTCCTTGGCTCTCCAGTTGACGAATTAGCTTATGGATGGGACTCAGGGAGTCTCGGTTGGTGCGATATTGCCGCCGGTGCACAGTTGTGGTAGCGATCGGCACTTGCTGTTCTTCAACCCTCAGCAACCCCACAACAGAAGGGTCCTCTGAGAGACCAGGCAAGGTAGACAACTGTTTAATGTCCTCTGTCTCCAAGGCAGCTATGCCAAAAGCCCAGCGGAACCCTTTTGGGTCCTTGAAATATCCTCTTCTAAGATAGTCTATGCCAAGGATGCACGGAGCATCTGGGCCAGTCACAATACGGTGCTTTTGCCACTCATTACCGGTTAGACTCACTTCAGCCTCCAATACAGTTAACTGCTGGGATCCCCCCGTCACACCATAAATACAGATGGGCTCTGGCCCTTTATAGCTTGATGGCATTAGAGTACATTGTGCACCGGCGTCTACCAAAGTCTTATACTTCTGTGCGTCTGACGTGCCAGGCCATCGAATCCACACAGTCCAATAAACTCGATTGTCCCTTTCCTCCCCCTGGCTGGAGGCAGGGCCCCTCTAGTCCTGCTCAGAATCTTCGTTTCTGTGTTTAAAGGACTGCCTGCTGGAAGTTGGAGCAGCAAACTTTTCAGAGAACTCCTTTTTCCCAATTGTTTTCCTTTGCAATTCACGTACCCGTGCCTCTAGGGTCGCAGTAGATTTTCCATCCCATTTTCTCATGTCCTCTCCATGGTCACGTAGGTAAAACCACAGGGTGGCGCGGGGTGTGTGCCCACCATATTGTCTTCCTTGCATAGATGAACGTTTACCCCTAATAGCTGAGACACTGGTTTGTACAGGTGGGGAGGAAAATAATCTCTCTTCAAGTTGGTGGATCTTTTCAGAAAGTTTCTCCAAAGTATTCTCTTTTAGCTGGTGGACACTGGTTCGTTCAGGTGGAGGGGAAGATAATCTTTCTTCAAGTTGGTGGATCTTTTCAGAAATTTTCTCCAAAGCATTCTCTTTTAGCTGGTGGACACTGGTTCGTTCAGGTGGAGGGGAAGATAAATTCTCTTGAAGTTGGTGGAACTCTTCAGAGAGTTTCTCCACAGCCGAGACACAGACCTGTAGGGAAGAGGAGAGATTTCCTTCGTACTGCCGGAGTAATTTAGCCACTTCATTCACTGGGGGATTCTCCTCCGCTTTCCAGGCTAGTATTGCCAATGAGCTGGCATATGATGATGGTGCACTCCGTAAAAACTTCCGCAACATGGGTGGTGTACACCGGACTGCATCTGGATCTGCGGATGTTTGTGCGTCGTCTAGGTCCTTATAAATGACTTCCCGTATGGCTAATTCCCTCAGGTACTGAATTCCCTTCTCCGTGGTGGTCCATTTGCCTGGTAGACATACAAGTTCTTCCTTGAAGGGATACCTTTCCTTCACAGCTGACAGGAGACGCCTCCAGAGGCTGCGAGGTCGTGCTCCATCTCCAATTGCTTTGTCAATGCATGTGTCCCTAGCAAGGGATCCCAGCCGCCTGGCTTCCTTGCCCTCTAATTCCACACAATTGGCTCCCGTGTCCCAGCACCGGAGCAGCCAGGTGACAAGCTGCTCACCTATACAGCGACCAAAATCTTTTCGCACATCTCGTAGCTCACGCTGGTATAGAGTCCGGGTAGTTACTGTTGATTTTTCGACATCCTCATCCTCATCTTCATCCTCCTGCACATTTGATGGCCCAGCCTCGTCTTCTCTATACCCAGACCTAGCAAAAGACTGTCTGCGTTCTAAAGGACCTGAGTCTCTATACCATTTTTTCACCTTGTCTACAGGGTCAACTTGCACTGCTACAGCTCGTTTCTCTGACCCAGCCACAGGGTCTGCCACAAGGGTTGGAATACCCTCTGCGGGGTCAACTTGCACTGCTACAGCTCGTTTCTCTGCCCCAGCCACAGGAGTGGAAGCGGCTGCAGGAGCCGGAATTGGAGCGGCTGCAGGAGCTGGAACTGGGACGGCTGCAGGAGCCGGAGCGGCTGCAGAACCTGGAGCGGCTGCAGGAGCTGGAGCTGGAGTGGCTGCAGGAGCTGTCACTAGGTTGATAGTAGCATCAATTGCAGCTCGATAGGCACAAACCAGACCCCAGCACGCTACAGTGATTTGTGTCACTTTGGAACTGCCAGAGTCATGACAGCTTTTTTTCAAGCATTCTGCCAGATTTTTAGGATTTTGCTGTTGTTCAGGGGTGAATGTCCAAAACACTAGAGGTGACCACTGCTCTAGAAACATGCCCATATCCTCCCACACTCCCTGCCACTTGCAACTATCCCGCCTCAAGACAGATCACCGGATGTGATTCCTAAGTAGTTGTTTAACCCTCAACAAAACCTGAAGCGCATTCAGGAGACATAACAACAAGAGCAGGCTGGTCTGAGTATCCCAAGGATATTCAACATCTTGGAGAACCACCGTAACTAGCTCGGGGGATAAGAGGGTGGTGAAGGAGAAAGGGAGAGTGAACAGGTAGGGAAACATGTCTTCCCCTGTCCCCTTCACAGATTGGCTCCCTGACGAAAAAAGGCAATAGGTGTAATTGCTAATAGTTTCCGAGATATGGTTTCCAAAGTATAGAGTCGACGTCAGTGCTGAGTACAAATACCAGGTTAGAGTCGTGACCAGATATTTCATCATTTCATAAGCCATTGTTACACCGCACAGTACCAGAACAATCTTAAACCAGGGCCTGGAAAGGATAAACAGCGCAACAGGGAGCACATACAGAAAGTAACGTGCTGTAAAACTCAATTTGGAAAACAGGCACAGCAGACTGGAGATTAAGGGAATCAACATGGTGACTAGCAACTATTAAGCAGGTCCAATACTTATACCAATTTTAGTTTAACACACTCTGGTCAAATCTGTCGATATCTCAACCCTTCGAGCCCCACATTGGGTGCCAAAAGGACTGTTGTGGTTTAACCCAGCCGGCAGCTAAACACCACACAGCCGTTCGCTCACGCTCCCCCCTCCCTCTCTGGGATGGGGGAGAGAAACGGGAAAGTGAAGCCTGAGAGTTGAGATAAAGACAGTTTATTAAGACAGGAAAATAATAATAATAATAGTGATAATGATAATAGTGATAATGATAATAGTATTAATAATAATAATGTGTATGAAACAAGTGATGCACAATGCAGTTGCTCACCACCCGCTGACCGATGCCCAGCCTATCCCCGAGCAGCCGGCCCCCCCACCCCGGCCAGCCACCCCTATATATTGTTTAGCATGACGTCAGATGGTATGGAATTCCCCTTTGGCCAGTTTGGGTCAGCTGTCCTGGGTCTGTCCCCTCCCAGCTCCTGCTGCACCCCCAGCCTGCTCGCTGGCAGGACAGAGCGAGAAGCTGAAAAGTCCTTGGCCTGGTGTAAACACTGCTCTGCAACAATTAAAACATCAGCATGTTATCAGCGCTCTTCTCATCCTAATCCAAAACATAGCACCCTACCAGGTACTAGGAGGAAAATTAACTCTGTCATAACTGGAACCAGGACAGCCACCATCCACAAATCAAGAGAAAGAGCGAGCGTTTTTCCCAGTCTGCCATATCTAAAGGCAGCTGGAAGAGGGGAAACATAACCCCCATTTTTAAAAAGGGAAAAAGGAAGAGCCAGGCAACTACAGGCCTCAGCTCTGTGCCCAGTCAGATCATGGAACAGATCCTCCTGGAAACTATTCTAAGGCACATGGAAAAGAAAGAGGTGAGTGGTGAACAGCCAGCATGGCTTCACTAAAGGTTTGCCTTGACTGACAAACCTGGTGGCCTTCTACAGGGGGCCTACAGCATTGGTGCGTAGGGGAAGAGCAACTGACATCATCTACCTGGACTTGTGCAAAGCCTTTGGCACTGGCCTGCACCATATCCTTGTCTCCAAGTTAGAGAGACAGGGATTTGATGGCTGGACCACTCGGTGGGTAAGGAATTGGCTGGATGTCCACACTCAAAGAGTTGTGGTCAATGGCTCAGGGTCTAGGGGGAGGCCAGTGAGGAGTGGTGTTCCTGAGGGGTCGCTCTAGGGACCGGTGCTGTTTAACATCTTTGTCGCTGACATGAGCAGTGGGATTGAGTGCCCCCTCAGCAAGCTTGCAGACACCAAGCTGTGTGGTGCTGTCAGCATGCTGAAGGGAAGGGATGCCATGCAGGAGAACTTTGAAAAGCCGTGGAGGTGGGCTTGTGTGAATCTGCTGAGGTTCAACAAGGCCAAATGGAAGGCCCTGCATTTGAATTAGAGCAAACCAAAGCACAAATACAGTCTGGGCAGAGAATGGATTGAGAGCAGCCCTGAGCAGAGGGTTCTGGGGGTGCTGGTTGCTGAGCAGCTCGACATGAGCTGGCAAGGTGTGCTTGCAGCTCAGAAAGCCACTCGTAGCCTGGGCTGCACCGACAGCATGGTGACCAGCAGGGCGAGGGAGGGGATTGTTCCCCTCTGCTCTGCTCTCGGGAGACCCCACCTGGAGCATTAATCACCCGTGACCAAAGGGACAGTGGGGGCCAGCAGGGCACGGGGACGGCACCAGGAAAAGGGAGGGAAGGCAGCAGCATGCACGGGGCTGTGCCAGCTCTGGTTTGAATCATACTGAGACTTTTTCTGTGGTATATTCAATCTCTTTTATTGTTCTTGATTTCACCACTCGCAGGAGCCCTGCTAGAAGCGCCGGGGGGGCGGCCTCTTGCAGGGCTGGGGAGAGTCTTGGGCACTGCCTGCCCGGGTGCGCTTCCTGGGGCGCCGGGACCCCCGAGTCGAGCGGTGAGGAGTGGAGGGTCTGCGCCTGCAGCCCCGGGCTGAGGGACCTGCTGCTGCCTCCTGCCCCAGCTCTTCACGGGGCTCTTCCTGCTCCCTGGGGCTGTCTGCAGATGGGACTTCGCCAGGATCCCCATGCTGGAAAGCGCTGGATGTGCCAGGGATCTCCTCGATGTCAGGGTCTGCAGAGCTGCTGGAGGGCGCGGGGCTGGTACTGAAGGCTCCCTGCGCTGGAGCAGCGTGCCCAGAAGCAGCTGCAGGTCTGGCCTCCTGCGCCCTGGCAGGGCGGCTGCTCTCGAGGCCCAGCAGCCTCCGTGCGTCCTCGCCGCAGAGAGCCACGATGGTGCCGACGAGCCCGTCGATGAGCGGCACGGTGAGGGGCCCCAAGGCGGGCTGTGTGTGCTGAATGATGGCGTCCCTGTCCAGCCCCATCACACACAGGGAGTGCAGGAGGAAGCTCTCTGCAGCTCTCGCCTGCCACCAGCGTGTCCCATAGATGGCTGAGAGCTGGCGGCGCAGCCAGGGCAGCACAGGGTCGAGGATGTCCCTGCGCTCCCTGAACAGCACGGCCCAGTCCTCGGGCAGGAGGCCGCCCACAGCAGCGCGGGGATCGGGCTCCGCATCCCTCTCCTCGGCTGGCACAGAGGACGCAGCCGGCGCTGCAGGGCTGTGGGGGGCGGTGGCGCTGCCTGCCTGGAAGCCAACAGGTACGGGCACTGCGGGAGGGGAGACGATGCATTCCAGGTAGTCTTCGTCTCCCCGCACGGAAACCTTGATGGTCCTCATGCCCGTCCTGCAGAGTGGGCAGCTCGCCTTCAGTTTTGCCCAGCGCTGGATGCAGCCCAGGCAGAACCGGTGGTTACACGGTGTCGCGTAGGCCACGTCCTTTCGCCCCTCCCGGCACACGGGACACGTCCACGCCTCCTCCGTGGCCATGATCTTCTCGTTAAGGTGCGCTGGGGAGAGCTGATGCTGATGAGCTGCTCCCCTGCACCGGCACTGCAGCAGCGGGTATCGCGCACGCTGCGAGGAAGAGAGAAGGTCACTGGCTGTGCCCCGGCCCCTCAGCAGGAACCCCCCCGGCCCCAGCCCCACGGCTGGGTGGTCCCACATCCCCCGCGGGCCGCCCCGGGGCACGTGTCCCCACACAGCTCACCTGCGCTGCTGCAAGTGCTCCTCACAGGGCCCCGGCTGCCTGAGCCAGGCAGGGCCGGGGAAACACAGGCACTGCCTGCGGGGACGGGCACTGAGAACAGCTGCCGACGGCCCCACAGCACAGCTCCAACAAATCCTTGCTCGGCGCTCCAAGCCTCGCACAAACGCTCAGCGGGAGTCCAGGCACGAGCCAGGCTGGGGCGGGCTCTGCCTGCGCCCCAATATGAGCAGTGAGGGCCGTGAAGTCACAGTCCGTTGCTGGCTGACCTCAGAGCCCATCGCTGGGTGACCTCAGAGCCCATGGCTCTGGGTGACCCCCACAAACCAAAGCACGTGTCTGAGAGCATTGCCCAGACGTTTTGTGAACTCCAGCAGGCTTGCTGCCCTGACCACGTCACTGGGAGGCCTGGTTCAGTGGCCAAGCCCAGTGTCAGTGAAAAATCTTGTCCTCACCTCCGGGCAACCCCTCCCCTGTCACAGCTCCATGCCATTGCCTCGAGTTTTGTCAGCGTCCCCAGAGAGCAGAGCTTAGCGCCGGGCCCTCTGCTCCCCTCGTGAGGAAGCTGCAGGCCGCCATCAGGCCTCTCCTCAGTCTCCTGCAGGCTGAACAAACGCAGGCACCTCAGCCGCTCCTCATCTGTCCTGCCCTCCAGACCCCTCACCACTTTGAAGCCCTCCTTTGGATGCTCTCTCTCGAAGAGTTTTACGGCCTTCTGATAGTGCCGTGCCCAAAAGTGCACACAGGACTCGAGCTGATGCTGAAAGAGCGCAGAGCAGAGCACAGCCATCCCTGCCCGCGACCGCCTAGCCATGCTGTGCTGGAGGCACCCCACGATGCCGTTGCCCCTCCTGCCTGCCAGGGCCCACGGCTGACTCACGTTCAACTTGCCGTCGAGCAAAAGCCCCAGAGCCCTCTCTGCAGGGCTGGGCTCCAGCCTCTCCTCCCCCCAGACTGTCCGGACAGCCAGGGTTGCCCGTTGCCAGGTGCGCAATCCCTCACTCGCTCTCGCTGAACCTCATCTTGTTGGGGATTGCCCAGCTCTCTGATTTGTCAGGATCTCTCTGCAAGGCCTTCCTCCCCTCCATCGAGTCAGACGCTCCTCCCAATTTAGCATCGTGCCTAAAGGGACTCAAGACGCCCTCGAGTCCTACATGCAAGTCACTTAAGACAACATTGAGGAGAACTGGCCCTAAAATGGAGGCCTGCGGAAGCCCCCTAGCGACTGGCCGCCAGCCCGATGCAACCCCATTTACGCTAACCCTTGGAGCCCGACCCGTCAGCCACTTGTTCACCCATCGCATTATGCATTGCTCTAGCTGTGTGCCGCTCAATTTGTCCAGAGGGAGACAGTGAGAAACAGTATTGAAGCTGTGCTGAAGTCCAAACAGGTGCCATCAGCTGGCTTCCCTTGGCCAACTAGACGGTTGAGCACTTCCTAAAAGGAAATCAAGTGCGTTAAGCAGCACTTTCCCCTCGTGAACCTGCGTTGGCTGTGATCAATGGCTGCATTGTCCTTCAGGTGATATTAAGAACTCCCAGAATACTTTTCACCATATTTTTAACATTTTTCCCTCCCAATTGATTGGGGGGAGTTGAAAACCCATAAAATAATAATAATAATAATAATAATAATAATAATAATAATAATAATAATAATAAAGAGAAAATCATATTCATGTTCCTAAGAAGAACAGGAATAAAAGAATAGGGAAGGTAAGCGAGGCAAAGTGCAACCGCTGACCAGCTGCTGACAGATGTCCATCCCAACGCCAAGTAGCAGCCCTCATACCGGCCTGGCCTAGCAGTTCCCAGTAATAATTCAGCACCATGCCCTGTGTTGTGCAATATCCCTTTGGCCTTTTGCAATGTCCCTGTGTGAAGCATTTTGTACACAACAGATGCAAATCTGCTCCCATCCACTGCATTCTCTGTTGAATGTAAAATGGCAACATTGCTGACTAAAACTCTCTTGCAGCCCCCAGTCTTACATCTCGATCCTTAAGCAAGCCACAATTACACTTGGCACTTGGTGCCTGGACGCTACCCAGTTCTGGCGGCAGAGAATCCCTGAATCACAGAATATCCTGAGTTGGAAGGGACCCATGAGGATCATCAAGTCCAACTCCTGGCAACACACAGGTCTACCCCAAAATTCCGACCACGTTGTTATAAATTACTCCTTTAGCCAGAAAGAATTAGTTTATTGAGTAAGCGAGCAACAAGCAAAACAGCGCTGGGCGGCCGGGGAGTCCGTGCTCCTCTAAACGGCTTGCGCCCCCCCCCTTTTCACAGTCCCTTATATCACCGAGTTCTTCCGGAAGTACCCCTTCCTGGTACTGCGGCTGCGTCGACTGTTGTTAGGGGGTCGTCTCCCGTCCCTCTGGTGGTCGCACGGATGAAGGCTGTAGTCTTCTTCCGCTTGGTATGTGGTGTTTTTCCCTCCTTAACCGGTCACGTTGGTTTGTCTTCAGATAGGACAGTGGGTTATCAATTTTGCAGTTATAGTATTTACACAAAGTTCTCTCAACTTTCCGTCCGAGACAGCAACAGGCAGGGAGCCTCCAGGTCCTTATAGCCACCTGGCGACTCCCTTTGTTCCTTCTTAATATAGCCATGGGAAATAATGAACAAACATGCTTCATACACCACAATCCCTCCTTTTTCTTTTAGTTAGTTATTTTGTTCATTAATTCCTGGTATGCCTGTCTGCTGAGCGTTAGAGTTTCAGCACCCTCACTCGTGGTTATGGGTTCATATTTGGCACTGATATGCATCAAATGTGCTGCCTCTAAACAGTTTTTTACAATGGCGATTACTCGATTAAGAATACATGGTCCAAAAGTTAGACTCAACATTAATAACAACAAAGGTCCCGCTATTGTCGACAGTAAAGTTGTAAGCCAGGGTGAATAATTAAACCGAGATTCGTACCAATTCTGCTTAGCCTCATTTTCTCGCTTTCTTTTTGCTAATCCTTCTCTGAGCTTCATCATTGTATCCCTCACTACTCCAGTGTGGTCTGCATATACACAGCATTCTTCTTTCAAGGCGGCACATAAGCCACCGTGTTGTAAGTACACCAGATCTAATCCTCTACGATTTTGCAAAACAACTTCCGATAATGACCTTGCCGATTTGTCCAGGGCAGTAATTGACTGTTCAACTCGAGTTAAGTCTTCATCTACAGCCACACGTAGGGAGGTGAACTCCTGACTTTGTCTGACCAGAGAGGCAACTCCAGTGCCCACCCCGGTGCCTCCCAGAATTATCAACGTTTCCAATGTTATAGCCGTGATTGGTTCTCTTTTTGTTAAGTGGTTCTCTGCTACCGTGTGCCGTGTATATACGCAGTCTTCAGAATGGTATAGAATTCTTGGTACAATTATCACCTGTATACAGAAATCTTGAGATACATTAAAGAGTTCAAGTGATAAACAAGGGGTAACACCTATCGATGAGCAGACCCATCTGGCGTTGTTTGCGGGAATTAACCACCTTTCTCTACCTCCTGGTGTAACCTTCTCCGTAATACTGCATAGATGGAGCTTCTCACTAGGGATTGTACCTACACACCTGCCATTCCCAGTTACTTCCGTCAATGTTATTCCTACATCCCTCCCCCCATTGCATTGTGGAGGGTTGGGGTTACGTGAATGGGTGGCCTCTCCCAGATCCCCAGTTGCGTCATAATATGGAGGCCTTATATCAAGGCATAACCAGCAAGGTTTAGGGATGTTGGGATTTGTTTGATTCAATAGATAATAACTAGCATCCACGATTTTCCACATGTTATTCTCAGTCATCCCTTCATTTTTTTCATATTTTTGGCCTACTGATTTATTAATGACCTTCAGTGGTTTTGGGCTATTTGGAGTTCGTATTTCAGAAGCTTGTGTAGGTTGAATTCTTAAAACATTTCCTGACAGTTCTTGGTTTGGTCCTACCCGTTGGGGGTTCTTAATCTCTTCTTTCCTTATATATATTATCCCTCCCCTATCAGCTCCGGATTCATGCAACCTAATTCCCCAGCGTTGTCCTAGGGTCCACCTTTGATCTCCCGGTTGGGTAACATTGATGTATATGAATTTGCAATCTGACCTGGAGAGGGTGGCGTAATGCTGTAGTTCGCCCTTATCGTTACATCCTGGTGGCCCGTACCCACCTTCAAATATTTGTCCGCTCCAGCTCCGGGATTCCAGTCTATGGCAATAGTCTCACAACCCCAATAGGCACAAAAGTATTTATGTGGATAGTTACAATACGGTCTTCCCGGGTTAGAACTTGGGCACATATAGAAGCTCAATTGACCAGAACATATGTTTGGTACATTTTTGCCCCATGTCACAAAGTCACACAGTAAGACCTTAAAACTAGGGCCCCCAGCGGTGATTATTTGCTGCACAACATGGTAATCTTCCCATCTAATTAGGCTCCAAATAAAAGGTTGATGAGGGTGCGCAGACCCAGGAACAGTGTAAACACACCTATTGCTATGTATCGCAAAAAGTGGATAGGGCCCATTTTCGGAGTTTTTTTTTTTTCTTATTTTTTTCTTTTTTTTTTTAACTGGTCACGCAGTTCCCCGCCGTTTCACTCTCTGCCTCGCTTGTCAGTTCGGTTGCGGCGAACTACAAGGTGCGCGTTCTTCTCGGCAGCAGTAGTGCTCTTCAGGGGTGTTTCTTGGTTAGCTGCAACCTCTTGCCTGTTACCGATCACACAGAGCCCCCCTCCTCCCCCTTTTTACCACACATAGACAGTGACAGTATATACTTATCGAGTCCGTTTCAGAGTGAGCTTTAAGTCATCAGGGCCTGCGACCGCTTCCCATTCTCTTGTCTGGATTGGTCCCTTCACACGACTGGCATGCGTCCACCCCTTCTCAGCCGTCCGGATAGCTGTCTCTGTGGTAAGTAAAACAACATAGGGGCCTTCCCACCGTGGTGTTAAAGATGTTTCTTTCCATGTCTTAATTAGAACCTTATCTCCAGGCTGATTTCTATGGATTGCTATATCTAACGGGGGACGCTATGCCACCAAGCCTTTCGCTTGTAATTCCCTCCGTCTATTCATAAGCTGTATTAAATAGGGTGTTAATTGAATGTCCTGTATCTGGGGGTGATCAGATGGCATCTCTAGATCATAAGGATCATACCGTATAGCATTTCAAAAGGTGAGATTCCGACATCGGCTCGAGGCTGTGTTCGAATATTCAATAGTGCAAACGGTAAACATTTCACCCAGGAGGATTTTGGCTCCATCATAAGCTTTGTTAGTTGCTTTTTAATTTCCCCATTCATTCGTTCTACCTTTCCAGAGCTTTGAGGGTGCCACGGAGTATGATATTCCCAACTTGTCCCCAAGGCTTTCATAGTTTCTTGGGACACTTTTGATATAAAGTGCGGGCCTCGGTCAGAATCAATTGTTTCTACAATCCCGTACCTCGGGATAATGTTTTCTAATAGTATTTTTACCACAGCTTGGGCCGTTGTTCTCGTTGTCGGGAAAGCTTCCACAAAGTGCGTGAGATGGTCTACAATCACTAATAAATATTTCTACCTTCCTACTTTTGGAAGTTCTGTGAAATCCAATTGAATTCTGGCAAAAGGTCGGTGCGCTAATTCCCGACCTCCTAACACTCTTTTCCTCATTTGCCGGGCAGTCACTCTCTTACAGACAAGACAATCATGCACAACTCCTTTTGCTACATTCTATATTCCAATACACATATATTTTGTAGCGAATTGATCCACTAGTGCTTGAGCTCCCCAGTGGGTGTTCTCATGAAACCTCCGTAGCACTCGCACAGCTGCAGACTTAGGAAGCATTTCCCGTCCATCAGGCAATACCCATTTACCCCCATCTATTTCTTTTATGCCCATTGGAGCCATTTTATCCTTTTCTGGCTGCGTAAAACAGAGTAATGCATATATGGGTCCATGTAAATAACAACATGACTAAGTGCACAGTCCAAACACTTCTTAAACTCCAACAGGCTTGGTGCACTTACTACTTCCCTGCGGAGCCTGTTCCAGTGTGCGACAACCCTCTCAGTGAAGAACCTCTTCCTGATGCCTATCCCATCCCCAAGGAGCAACCCTCATTCCAGCCTGGCCAAGCACTTCATAGCAATAGTTCAGCACGATGCCCTAGGTTATGGAATATCCTTCTGGCTACTTCAGCTCAGCGTCCTGCTGCTGTCCCCTCCCAGCTCCTTGTGCACCGCAAGTCTCTTTGCTGGCAGACAAGTGCTGGCATAACCCGTGCAATAGTGTCCCTGGTTAGGTCCTGCTCTCCATGGCAAGCCCCTCAAACATCGCATTGGTCTTTCACGTTGACAGTAATGAGGTAGCAAAGAGAAATCCAAGAGTGATCAAAAGGGACTTTACGGCTTTGCGGCAACTGGTTGCAGGATTAGGTGCACGAGCAGTGTTTTCCTCCGTCTTTCCAGTAGCAGGTATCAATACCGAAAGGAACACGCAGACCCAGCAGAGGAACAAGTGGCTGCGAGGCTGGTGCCACCAACACGGTTTTGGGTTCCTTGCTGCTGGGAAGGTCTACATGACACCAAGCCACCTGGGCCCTGGTGGGAAGCACCTTTCTCAGAGGAGGAAAAGGATTTTTGTCCTGGAGTAAGCAAGGCTGATTGTCAGGGCTTTAAACTTAGATTCAGAGGCGGAAAGGGACAAAGCCAGGCCTGCCAGCGATAAGCTATGGACTGCACACCAAAAGCGGAGGGACCATGTGCTAGCAAGACCCTTCAGTGTGCCCAGCGAGGGAGTGGGTTCAATGAAGCACATCTGAACTATTCCCCTCACCAGCTTCGTTGCCCTTCTCTGGACTCTCTCGAGCACCTCCATGTCCTTCTTGTAGCGAGGGGCCCAAAACTGAACACAGTACTCGAGGTGCGGCCTCACCAGAGCCAAGTACAGGGGGACAATCACCTCCCTAGACCTGCTGGCCAAACTGCTTCTTATACAGGCCAGGATGCTGTTGGCCTTCTTGGCCACCTGAGCACACTGCTGGCTCATATTCAGCCAACTATCAACCAGTACTCCCAGGTCCTTCTCGGCCAGGGAGTTTTCCAAAAACTCATCTCCCAGCCTGTATCTCTGCTTGGGGTTGTTACGCCCCAGATGCAGGACCCGGCACTTGGCCTTGTTGAACTTCATACAGTTGACCTCAGCCCAAAAACGTCTGGGCAATGCTCTCAGACACGTGCTTTGGTTTGTAGGGGTCACCCAGAGCCATGGGCTCTGAGGTCACCCAGAGCGATGGGCTCTGAGGTCACCCAGCAATCGACTATGACTTCATGGCCCTCGCTGCTCATATTGGGGTGCAGGCAGAGCCCGCCCCAGCCTGGCTCGTGCCTGGACTCCCGCTGAGCGTTTGTGCGAGGCTTGGAGCGCCGAGCAAGGATTTGTTGGAGCTGTGCTGTGGGGCCGTCGGCAGCTGTTCTCAGTGCCCGTCCCCGCAGGCAGTGCCTGTGTTTCCCCGGCCCTGCCTGGCTCAGGCAGCCGGGGCCCTGTGAGGAGCACTTGCAGCAGCGCAGGTGAGCTGTGTGGGGACACGTGCCCCGGGGCGGCCCGCGGGGGACGTGGGACCACCCAGCCGTGGGGCTGGGGCCGGGGGGGTTCCTGCTGAGGGGCCGGGGCACAGCCAGTGACCTTCTCTCTTCCTCACAGCGTGCGCGATACCTGCTGCTGCAGTGCCGGTGCAGGGGAGCAGCTCATCAGCATCAGCTCTCCCCAGCGCACCTTAACGAGAAGATCATGGCCACGGAGGAGGCGTGGACGTGTCCCGTGTGCCGGGAGGGGCGAAAGGACGTGGCCTACGCGACACCGTGTAACCACCGGTTCTGCCTGGGCTGCATCCAGCGCTGGGCAAAACTGAAGGCGAGCTGCCCACTCTGCAGGACGGGCATGAGGACCATCAAGGTTTCCGTGCGGGGAGACGAAGACTACCTGGAATGCATCGTCTCCCCTCCCGCAGTGCCCGTACCTGTTGGCTTCCAGGCAGGCAGCGCCACCGCCCCCCACAGCCCTGCAGCGCCGGCTGCGTCCTCTGTGCCAGCCGAGGAGAGGGATGCGGAGCCCGATCCCCGCGCTGCTGTGGGCGGCCTCCTGCCCGAGGACTGGGCCGTGCTGTTCAGGGAGCGCAGGGACATCCTCGACCCTGTGCTGCCCTGGCTTCGCCGCCAGCTCTCAGCCATCTATGGGACACGCTGGTGGCAGGCGAGAGCTGCAGAGAGCTTCCTCCTGCACTCCCTGTGTGTGATGGGGCTGGACAGGGACGCCATCATTCAGCACACACAGCCCGCCTTGGGGCCCCTCACCGTGCCGCTCATCGACGGGCTCGTCGGCACCATCGTGGCTCTCTGCGGCGAGGACGCACGGAGGCTGCTGGGCCTCGAGAGCAGCCGCCCTGCCAGGGCGCAGGAGGCCAGACCTGCAGCTGCTTCTGGGCACGCTGCTCCAGCACAGGGAGCCTTCAGTACCAGCCCCGCGCCCTCCAGCAGCTCTGCAGACCCTGACACGAACCAGATCCCCGGCACATCCAGCGCTTTCCAGCGTGGGGGTCCTGGCGAAGTCCCAGCTGCAGACAGCCCCAGGGAGCAGGAAGAGCCCCGTGAAGAGCTGCGGCAGGAGGCAGCAGCAGGTCCCTCTGCCCGGGGCTGCAGGCGCAGACCCTCCACTCCTCACCGCTCGACTCGGGGGTCCCGGCGCCCCAGGAAGCGCACCCGGGCGAGCAGTGCCCAAGACTCTCCCCAGCCCTGCAAGAGGACGCCCCCCCGGCGCCTCTAGCAGGGCTCCTGCGGGTGATGAAATGAAAAACAATAAAATAGATTGAATATACCACAGAAAAAGTCTCGGTGTGATTCAACCCAGAGCTGGCACAGCCCCGTGCATGCTGCTGCCTTCCCTCCCTTTTCCTGGTGCCGTCCCCGTGCCCTGCTGGCCCCCACTGTCCCTTTGGTCATGGCTGATTAATGCTCCAGGTGGGGTCTCCCGAGAGCAGAGCAGAGGGGAACAATCCCCTCCCTCGCCCTGCTGGCCACAGTGCGGTCGGTGCAGCCCAGGCTACAAGTGGCTTTCTGAGCTGCAAGCACACCTTGCCAGCTCATGTCGAGGTGATCAGCAACCAGCACCCCCAGAACCCTCTGCTCAGGGCTGCTCTCAATCCATTCCCTGCCCAGCCTGTATTTGTGCTTTGGATTGCTCTAATTCAGATGCAGGGCCTTCCATTTGGCCTTGTTGAACCTCAGGAGATTCACACAAGCCCACCTCCATGGCTTTTCAAAGTTCTCCTGGATGGCATCCCTTCCCTTCAGCATGCTGACAGCACCACCCAGCTTGGTGTCTGCAAGCTTGCTGAGGGGGCACTCAATCCCACTGCTCATGTCAGCGACAAAGATGTTAAACAGCACCGGTCCCTAGAGCGACCCCTCAGGAACACCACTCCTCACTGGCCTCCCCCTAGACCCTGAGCCATTGACCACAACTCTTTGAGTGTGGACATCCAGCCAATTCCTTACCCACCGAGTGGTCCATCCATCAAATCCCTGTCTCTCTAACTTGGAGACAAGGATATGGTGCAGGCCAGTGCCAAAGGCTTTGCACAAGTCCAGGTAGGTGATGTCAGTTGCTCTTCCCCTACGCACCAATGCCGTAGCCCCACTGTAGAAGGCCACCAGGTTTGTCAGTCAAGGCAAACCTTTAGTGAAGCCATGCTGGCTGTTCACCACTCACCTCTTTCTTTTCCATGTGCCTTAGAATAGTTTCCAGGAGGATCTGTTCCATGATCTGACTGGGCACAGAGCTGAGGCCTGCAGTTCCCCGGGTCTTCCTTTTTCCCTTTTGAAAAATGGGGGTTATGTTTCCCCTCTTCCAGCTGCCTTTAGATATGGCAGACTGGGAAAAACGCTCGCTCTTTCTCCTGATTTGTGGATGGTGGCTGTCCTGGTTCCAGTTAGGAAACAGTTAATTTTCCTCCTAGTAGCTGGTAGGGTGCTATGTTTTGGATTAGGATGAGAAGAGCGCTGATAACATGCTGACGTTTTAATTGTTGTAGAGCAGTGCTTACACCAGGCCAAGGACTTTTCAGCTTCTCGCTCTGTCCTGCCAGCGAGCAGGCTGGGGGTGCAGCAGGAGCTGGGAGGGGACAGACCCAGGACAGCTGACCCAAACTGGCCAAAGGGGTATTCCATACCATCTGGCGTCATGCTAAACAATATATAGGGGTGGCTGGCCGGGGTGGGGGGCCGGCTGCTCAGGGATAGGCTGGGCATCGGTCAGCGGGTGGTGAGCAATTGCATTGTGCATCACTTGTTTCATACACATTATTATTATTAATACTATTATCATTAACACTATTATTATAATCACTATTATTATTATTGTTATTATTTTTTTCCTGTCTTAATAAACTGTCTTTATCTCAACTCTCAGGCTTCACTTTCCCGTTCCTCTCCCCCATCCCAGAGAGGGAGGGGGGAGGGTGAGCAAACGGCTGTGTGCTGTTTAGCTGCCGGCAGGGTTAAACCACAACAGTCCTTTTGGCACCCAATGTGGGGCTCGAAGGGTTGAGATATCGACAAATCTGACCAGAGTGTGTTAAACTAAAATTGGTATAAGTATTGGACCTGCTTAATAGTTGCTAGTCACCATGTTGATTGCCTTAATCTCCAGTCTGCTGTGCCTGTTTTCCAAATTGAGTTTTATAGTGTGTTACATTCTGTATGTGCTCCCTGTCGCTCTGTTTATCCTTTCCGGGCCCTGGTTTAAGATTGTTGTGGTACTGTGCGGTGTAACAATGGCTTATGAAATGATGAAATTTCTGGTCATGACTCTAACCTGGTACTTGTACTCAGCACTGACGTCGACTCTATACTTTGGATACCATATCTCAGAAACTATTAGCAATTACACCTATTGCCTTTTTTCGTCAGGGAGCCAATCTGTGAAGGGGACAGGGGAAGACATGTTTCCCTACCTGTTCACTCTTCCTTTCTCCTTCACCACCCTCTTATCCCCCGAGCTAGTTACGGTGGTTCTCCAAGATGTTGAATATCCTTGGGATACTCAGGCAAGCCTGCTCTTGTTGTTATGTCTCCTGAATGCGCTTCAGGTTTTGTTGAGGGTTAAACAACTACTTAGGAATCTCATCCGGAGATCTGTCTTGAGGCGGGATAGTTGCAAGTGGCAGGGAGTGTGGGAGGATATGGGCATGTTTCTAGAGCAGTAGGCACCTCCAGTGTTTTGGACATTCACCCCTGAACAAGTGCAAAATCCTAAAAAACTGGCAGAATGTTTGAAAAAAAGGTGTCATGACTCTGGCAGTTCCAAAGTGACACAAATCACTGTAGCGTGCTGGGGTCTGGTTTGTGCCTATCGAGCTGTAATTGATCACAGTATCACAGTATCACAGATTTCTAGGCTGGAAGAGACCTCAAGATCATCGAGTCCAACCTCCGACCTAACACTAAGTACTCCACTAAACCATATCGCTAAGCTCTACATCTAAACGTCTTTTAAAGACCTCCAGGGATGGTGACTCCACCACCTCCCTGGGCAGCCCGTTCCAATGCTTAATAACCCTTTCAGTAAAGAAGTTCTTCCTAACATCCAACCTAAACCTCCCCTGGCGCAACTTTAGCCCATTCCCCCTCGTCCTGTCACCAGGCACGTGGGAGAATAGACCAACCCCCACCTCTCTACAGCCTCCTTTAAGGTACCTATAGAGAGCAATGAGGTCTCCCCTGAGCCTCCTCTTCTCCAGGCTAAACAACCCCAGCTCCCTCAGCCGCTCCTCGTAACGCTTGTTCTCCAGACCCCTCACCAGCTTGGTCGCCCTTCTCTGGACTCTCTCGAGCACCTCCATGTCCTTCTTGTAGCGAGGGGCCCAAAACTGAACACAGTACTCGAGGTGCGGCCTCACCAGAGCTGAGTACAGGGGGACAATCAGCTCCCTAGACCTGCTGGCCACACTGCTTCTTATACAGACCAGGATGCTGTTGGTCTTCTTGGCCACCTGAGCACACTGCTGGCTCATATTCAGCCGACTATCAACCAGTACTCCCAGGTCCTTCTCGGCCAGGCAGCTTTCCAGCCACTCATCTCCCAGCCTGTATCTCTGCTTGGGGTTGTTACGCCCCAGATGCAGGACCCGGCACTTGGCCTTGTTGAACTTCATACAGTTGACCTCAGCCCATCGGTCCAGCCTATCCAGATCCTCCTGCAGAGCCTTCCTTCCCTCGAGCAGATCGACACACGTACCTAACTTGGTGTCATCTGCAAACTTACTGAGGGTGCACTCGATCCCCTCATCCAGGTCATCGATAAAGATATTGAAGAGGACTGGCCCCAGCACTGAGCCCTGCGGGACTCCACTAGTAACCGGCCTCCAACTGGATTTGGCTCCATTCACCACTACTCTTTGGGCCCGGCCATCCAGCCAGTTTTTAACCCAACAAAGCGTATGCCAGTCCAAGCCACGAGCAGCCAGTTTCTTGAGGAGAATGCTGTGGGAAACGGTGTCAAAAGCCTTACTGAAGTCAAGGTAGATCACATCCACAGCCTTCCCCTCATCCACCAAGCGCGTCACTTGGTCATAGAAGGAGATCAGGTTCGTTAAGCAAGACGTACCTTTCATAAACCCATGCTGACTGGGCCTGATCGCCTGGTTGCCATGCAAGTGCCGTGTGATGACATTCAAGATAATCTGCTCCATGAGCTTCCCTGGCACTGAGGTCAAACTAACAGGCCTATAGTTCCCCAGCTCTACCCTCCGACCCTTCTTATAGATGGGCGTCACGTTTGCTAGCCGCCAGTCGACTGGGACCTCCCCTGATAGCCAGGACTGCCAATAAATGATGGAAAGCGGCTTGGCCAGCTCCTCCGCCAGTTCGCTCAGTACCCTCGGGTGGATCCCATCCGGCCCCATCGACTTGCGTACATCCAAGTGCTGTAGCAGGTCGCCAACCATTTCCTCATGGATAGCGAGGGCCACATCCTGTTCCCCATCCCCTTCCACCAGCTCAGGGTACCGGGTATCCAGAGAACAACCGGTCTTGCCGCTGAAGATTGAGGCAAAGAAGACACTGAGCACCTCAGCCTTTTCCTCATCTCTTGTCACTAAGTTTCCCCCCGCATCCGGTAAAGGATGGAGATTCTCCTTAGTCCTCCTTTTTGCGTTGATGTATTTGTAAAAACGTTTTTTGTTTTCTTTAATGGCAGTAGCCAGATTGAGCTCCAGATGAGCTTTGGCCTTTCTAATTTTGTCCCTGCACAGCCTCGCAACATCCTTAAAGTCCTCTTGAGTAGCCCGCCCTCCTTTCCAAATATTATAAACCCTCCTTTTTCTCCTAAGCTCGAGCCACAACTCTCTGTTCAGCCAGGCTGGCCTAGTTCCGCGTCGGCTCGTCTTTGGGCACGTGGGGACAGACCGCTCCTGAGCCATTAAGATTTCCTTCTTGAAGAGTGCCCAGCCTTCCTGGACTCCTTTGCCCTTCAGAACCTCCTCCCAAGGGACTCTGCCAACCAGTGTCCTGAACAGCTCAAAGTCAGCCCCCTGGAAGTCCAAGACAGCGGTTTTACTCGTCCCCTTCCTGACATCGCCAAGAATAGAGAACTCTACCATTTCGTGGTCACTCTGCCCAAGACAGCTCTCGACCACCATATCTCCCACCAGTCCGTCACTGTTCGTGAACAGAAGGTCTAGCGGGGCACCTCCCCTGGTAGGCTCTCTAACCAGCTGCGTCAGGAAGCTATCTTCCACGCTCTCCAGAAACCTCTTAGACTGCTTTCTCTGGGCTGTGTTGTGCTTCCAGGATATGTCTGGGAAGTTGAAGTCCCCCACGAGAACAAGCGCTGACGATTTCGCGGCTTCTGCCAGCTGCCTGTAGAACTCCACATCAGTCTCCTCAGCCTGGTTTGGCGGTCTATAACAGACCCCCACCGGGAAGCTTGCCTTGTTGGCCTTCCTTCTGATCCTAACCCACAGGGACTCAACCTTATCATTCCCAGCCTCAAGTTCCTCAACATCTAAACACTCTCTAATATAGACAGCCACACCACCACCCCTTCTGTGCTGCCTGTCCCTTCTGAAGAGCCTATAGCCAGGCATTGCAGCACTCCAGTCATGAGAGTGGTCCCACCACGTTTCCGTGATGGCAACCAAGTCATAGCCTGCCTGCTGCACGATGGCTTCCAGCTCCTCTTGTTTGTTACCCATGCTGCGTGCATTAGTGTAGATGCACTTCAGCTGGGCCATCGCCTTCTTCCCCAGCTTTCCCATTGTTCCCCCCGGCACAGCTCCAACAAGCCTAATTTCAGCCCCATCCCCCTTCTTTCCTAGTTTAAAGCCCTCTCAACGAGCCCTGCCAGCTCCTGGGCTAGGATCCGTTTTCCCCTTAGAGACAGGGACCCGTCTGCGGTCACCAGGCCGGGTGCCGAGTAAAGCGCCCCATGGTCAAAAAAAACAAAATTTCTGTGTAGGCACCAGCCTCTGAGCCATGTGTTAATCAGGTGGACTTTCCGTGTCCGCTCGGTACTCCTCCCTGCCACTGCAGGGATAGACGAAAACACCACCTGTACTCCCGCTCCATCCACTAACGTTCCCAGTCCCCTAAAGTCCCGTTTGATAGACTTCAGGCTTCTCTCTTCAATATCATCACTGCCAGCCTGGACTATCAAAAGAGAATAGTAGTCAGAGGGGCGAACCAGGTTGGGAAGCTTCCTGGCAACATCCCTGACCCTGGCCCCAGGGAGGCAGCAGACTTCCCTACGGGTAGGGTCAGGTCGACAAACAGGGCCCTCTGTTCCCCTGAGAAGGGAGTCACCTACTACGATCACCCTTCTGTCTTTCTTGGTGGAGGCAGTCTTGAGGCGTGGAGTCAGCTTCCTCGCCCTAGGCATCCTCCTGGGTAGACTTTCTACCTCGTCCTCACCCACCGGCTTCTCAAGCTCCAGCGCCTCAAATCTGTTACGTAAGGGCACGTGGGAAAATGGGAATTCCCTGACCGGGAATCGAACCCGGGCCGCGGCGGTGAGAGCACCGAATCCTAACCACTAGACCACCAGGGAGGGCTAAAATTGACAAGTTATGGACTGCACACCAAAAGCGGAGGGACCATGTGCTAGCAAGACCCTTCAGTATGCCCAGCGAGGGGCTGGGTTCAGTGAAGCATATCTGAACTATTTCTCCACAAGCGCATGCAGCAGGAGAAACAAGCAAGAGGAGCTGGAAGCCTTGGCCCCATGCCAGAGCTACGACACTCTTGGCATGAGTGAAACCTGGTGGGAAGAGGCCTGTGACTGCTGCGTTGTGATGGATGCTTCCAGGCTCTTCAGAAGGGACGGGCAGGGCAGGTGAGGCTGGGGGGGCCACGCGCTATGTAACGGAGGCGCTGGGCTGTACGGAGCTCCCAGTCGGTGACAATGGGGTTTAGAGCCGCTGGGTAAGGACCTAGGGACAGGCAACTGAAAGGGATGTCGTTGTGGGAGTCCGCTATAGACGAGCCGGCCGGGATGACGGCACTGATGAATCATGTTTTAAGGAAGTGAGAAAACTTCTAGATCGTCTGCCCTTGTCCTTATGGGGCACTTCAGCCTGCCAGACATCAACCCGGAATATCACATCGCTGAGACAAAGAGGTCCAGGAGATTCCCGAAGCGCCTTGATGCTATCTTCTTGGTACAGGTCCTAGGAGAGCTGACTAGGAAAGGTGCCCTCCTAGACCTGCTGCTTGGAAAGAGGGGGGGTCTTGTGGGTGAAGTGGAAACGGGAACACTTCAATCTGAGCAGCCTGGACTGGTTGTTTTGCTGTTTTTCTGCGGCCCTGCTCAGGTCCGTGAGCATCCCCGTGGTGCACTTTCCAACCAGCTTCTCTACCTGGGCAGCAAGATCTTGCCGCAGTGCAGCAGCCCACATGGGTTGGCCCCTGTGCTGCCAGCAGCTCTGCTTCCATTGCTTGAACCTCCTGCACAGGGCCTTTGCCACCATCCAGGAGTCAGGAGAAAGAGCGAGCGTTTTTCCCAGTCTGCCATATCTAAAGGCAGCTGGAAGAGGGGAAACATAACCCCCATTTTTAAAAAGGGAAAAAGGAAGAGCCAGGCAACTACAGGCCTCAGCTCTGTGCCCAGTCAGATCATGGAACAGATCCTCCTGGAAACTATTCTAAGGCACATGGAAAAGAAAGAGGTGAGTGGTGAACAGCCAGCATAGCTTCACTAAAGGTTTGCCTTGACTGACAAACCTGGTGGCCTTCTACAGGGGGCCTACAGCATTGGTGCGTAGGGGAAGAGCAACTGACATCATCTACCTGGACTTGTGCAAAGCCTTTGGCACTGGCCTGCACCATATCCTTGTCTCCAAGTTAGAGAGACAGGGATTTGATGGATGGACCACTCGGTGGGTAAGGAATTGGCTGGATGTCCACACTCAAAGAGTTGTGGTCAATGGCTCAGGGTCTCGGGGGAGGCCAGTGAGGAGTGGTGTTTCTGGGGGTCGCTCTAGGGACCGGTGCTGTTTAACATCTTTGTCGCTGACATGAGCAGTGGGATTGAGTGCCCCCTCAGCAAGCTTGCAGGCACCAAGCTGTGTGGTGCTGTCAGCATGCTGAAGGGAAGGGATGCCATGCAGGAGAACTTTGAAAAGCCGGGGAGGTGGGCTTGTGTGAATCTCCTGAGGTTCAACAAGGCCAAATGGAAGGCCCTGCATCTGAATTAGAGCAATCCAAAGCACAAATACAGGCTGGGCAGGGAATGGATTGAGAGCAGCCCTGAGCAGAGGGTTCTGGGGGTGCTGGTTGCTGAGCAGCTCGACATGAGCTGGCAAGGTGTGCTTGCAGCTCAGAAAGCCACTCGTAGCCTGGGCTGCACCGACAGCATGGTGGCCAGCAGGGCGAGGGAGGGGATTGTTCCCCTCTGCTCTGCTCTCGGGAGACCCCACCTGGAGCATTAATCAGCCATGACCAAAGGGACAGTGGGGGCCAGCAGGGCACGGGGACGGCACCAGGAAAAGGGAGGGAAGGCAGCAGCATGCACGGGGCTGTGCCAGCTCTGGTTTGAATCACACCGAGACTTTTTCTGTGGTATATTCAATCTATTTTATTGTTCTTTATTTCACCACCAGCAGGAGCCCTGCTAGAAGCGCCGGGGGGGTGGCCTCTTGCAGGGCTCGGGAGAGTCTTGGGCACTGCCTGCCCGGGTGCGCTTCCTGGGGCGCCGGGACCCCCGAGTCGAGCGGTGAGGAGTGGAGGGTCTGCGCCTGCAGCCCCGGGCAGAGGGACCTGCTGCTGCCTCCTGCCCCAGCTCTTCACGGGGCTCTTCCTGCTCCCTGGGGCTGTCTGCAGCTGGGACTTCGCCAGGACCCCCACGCTGCAGCATGCTGGATGTGCCGGGGATCTCCTCGACGTCAGGGTCTGCAGGGCTGCTGGAGGGCGCAGGGCTGGTGCTGAAGGCTCCCTGCGCTGGAGCAGCGTGCCCAGAAGCAGCTGCAGGTCTGGCCTCCTGCGCCCTGGCAGGGCGGCTGCTCTCGAGGCCCAGCAGCCTCCGTGCGTCCTCGCCGCAGAGAGCCACGATGGTGCCGACGAGCCCGTCGATGAGCGGCACGGTGAGGGGCCCCAAGGCGGGCTGTGTGTGCTGAATGATGGCGTCCCTGTCCAGCCCCATCACACACAGGGAGTGCAGGAGGAAGCTCTCTGCAGCTCTCGCCTGCCACCAGCGTGTCCCATAGATGGCTGAGAGCTGGCGGCGAAGCCAGGGCAGCACAGGGTCGAGGATGTCCCTGCGCTCCCTGAACAGCACGGCCCAGTCCTCGGGCAGGAGGCCGCCCACAGCAGCGCGGGGATCGGGCTCCGCATCCCTCTCCTCGGCTGGCACAGAGGACGCAGCCGGCGCTGCAGGGCTGTGGGGGGCGGTGGCGCTGCCTGCCTGGAAGCCAACAGGTACGGGCACTGCGGGAGGGGAGACGATGCATTCCAGGTAGTCTTCGTCTCCCCGCACGGAAACCTTGATGGTCCTCATGCCCGTCCTGCAGAGTGGGCAGCTCGCCTTCAGTTTTGCCCAGCGCTGGATGCAGCCCAGGCAGAACCGGTGGTTACACGGTGTCGCGTAGGCCACGTCCTTTCGCCCCTCCCGGCACACGGGACATGTCCACGCCTCCTCCGTGGCCATGATCTTCTCGTTAAGGTGCGCTGGGGAGAGCTGATGCTGATGAGCTGCTTCCCTGCACCAGCACTGCAGAAGCGGGTATCGCGCACGCTGCGAGGAAGAGAGAAGGTCACTGGCTGTGCCCCGGCCCCTCAGCAGGAACCCCCCCGGCCCCAGCCCCACGGCTGGGTGGTCCCACGTCCCCCGCGGGCCGCCCCGGGGCACGTGTCCCCACACAGCTCACCTGCGCTGCTGCAAGTGCTCCTCACAGGGCCCCGGCTGCCTGAGCCAGGCAGGGCCGGGGAAACACAGGCACTGCCTGCGGGGACGGGCACTGAGAACAGCTGCCGACGGCCCCACAGCACAGCTCCAACAAATCCTTGCTCGGCGCTCCAAGCCTCGCACAAACGCTCAGCGGGAGTCCAGGCACGAGCCAGGCTGGGGCGGGCTCTGCCTGCGCCCCAATATGAGCAGCGAGGGCCGTGAGGTCACAGTCCCTTGCTGGCTGACCTCAGGGCCCATCACTCTGGGTGACCTCAGAGCCCATGGCTCTGGGTGACCCCCACAAACCAAAGCACGTGTCTGAGAGCATTGCCCAGACGTTTTGTGAACTCCAGCAGGCTTGCTGCCCTGACCACTTCACTGGGAGGCCTGGTTCAGTGGCCAAGCCCCGTGTCAGTGAAAAATCTTGTCCTCACCTCCAGGCGGACCCTCCCCTGTCACAGCTCCATGTCATTCCCTCGAGTTTTGTCAGCATCCCCAGAGAGCAGAGCTTAGCGCCGGGCCCTCCGCTCCCCTCGTGAGGAAGCTGCAGGCCGCCATCAGGCCTCTCCTCAGTCTCCTGCAGGCTGAACAAACGCAGGCACCTCAGCCGCTCCTCATCTGTCCTGCCCTCCAGACCCCTCACCACTTTGAAGCGCTCCTTTGGATGCTCTCTCTCGAAGAGTTTTACGGCCTTCTGATAGTGCCATGCCCAAAAGTGCACACAGGACTCGAGCTGATGCTGAAAGAGCGCAGAGCAGAGCACAGCAATCCCTGCCCACGACCGCCTAGCCATGCTGTGCTGGAGGCACCCCACGATGCCGTTGCCCCTCCTGCCTGCCAGGGCCCACGGCTGACTCACGTTCAACTTGCCGTCGACCAAAAGCCCCAGAGCCCTCTCTGCAGGGCTGCGCTCCAGCCTCTCCTCCCCCCAGACTGTCCGGACAGCCAGGGTTGCCCGTTGCCAGGTGCGCAATCCCTCACTCGCTCTCGCTGAACCTCATCTTGTTGGGGATTGCCCAGCTCTCTGGTTTGTCAGGATCTCTCTGCAAGGCCTTCCTCCCCTCCATCGAGTCAGACGCTCCTCCCAATTTAGCATTGTGCCTAAATGGACTCAAGACGCCCTCGAGTCCTACATGCAAGTCACTTAAGACAACATTGAGGAGAACTGGCCCTAAAATGGAGGCCTGCGGAAGCCCCCTAGCGACTGGCCGCCAGCCCGATGCAACCCCATTTACGATAACCCTTGGAGCCCGACCCGTCAGCCACTTGTTCACCCATGGCATTATGCATTGCTCTAGCTGTGTGCTGCTCAATTTGTCCAGAAGGAGACAGTGAGAAACAGTATTGAAGCTGTGCTGAAGTCCAAACAGGTGCCATCAGCTAGCTTCCCTTGGCCAACTAGACGGTTGAGCACTTCCGAAAAGGAAATCAAGTGCGTTAAGCAGCACTTTCCCCTCGTGAACGTGCGTTGGCTGTGATCAATGGCTGCATTGTCCTTCAGGTGATATTAAGAACTCCCAGCATACTTTTCACCATATTTTTAACATTTTTCCCTCCCAATTGATTGGGGGGAGTTGAAAAACCATAAAATAATAATAATAATAATAATAATAATAATAATAATAATAATAATGATAATAAAGAGAAAATCATATTCATGTTCCTAAGAAGAACAGGAATAAAAGAATAGGGAAGGTAAGCGAGGCAAAGTGCAACCGCTGACCAGCTGCTGACAGATGTCCATCCCATCGCCAAGTAGCAGCCCTCATACCAGCCTGGCCTAGCAGTTCCTAGGAATACTTCAGCACCATGCCCTGTGTTGTGCAATATCCCTTTGTCCTTTTGCACTGTCCCTGCGTGAAGCATTTTGTACACAACAGAAGCAAATCTGCTCCCATCCACTGCTTTCTCTGTTGAATGTAGAAGGGCAACATTGCTGACTAATGCTCTCTTGCAGCCCCCAGCCTTATATCTCGATCCTTAAGCAAGCTGCATTTGAAAAGGAAAGGGGAAAGGGGAAAGGGGAAAGGGGAAAGGGGAAAGGGGAAAGGGGAAAGGGGAAAGGGGAAAGGGGAAAGGGGAAAGGGGAAAGGGGAAGGCAAAGGCAAAGGCAAAGGCAAAGGCAAAGGGAAAGGGAAAGGGAAAGGGAAAGGGTAAGGGAAAGGGAAAGGGAAAGGGAAAGGGAAAGGGAAAGGGAAAGGGAAAGGGAAAGGGAAAGGGAAAGGGAAAGGGAAAGGGAAAGGGAAAGGGAAAGGGAAAGGGAAAGGGAAAGGGAAAGGGAAAGGGAAAGGGAAAGGGAAAGGGAAAGGGAAAGGGAGAGGGAAAGGGAAAGGAGAAAGAAAAATTTATGAATTTATGAAAAAAAATTATGTAAATTTATTAGTGTTCCGGGTGGTGGCATGGGGCACAGGATATGTTTCCAGCCATCCGGTGGTTGCTTCCACCATTGTAAGTACGTGGCGCTTGCCGTTGCGGGTTTGAGGGAGTGTGATGTAATCAATCTGCCAGGCCTCTCCATATTTATATTTCAGCCATCGTCCTCCATACCAAAGAGGCTTTGACCGTTTGGCTTGCTTGATTGCAGCACATGTTTCACAGTCATGAATAACCTGTGCTATAGGGTCCATGGTCAGGTCCACCCCTCGATCACGAGCCCATCTGTATGTTGCATCTCTACCTTGATGGCCTGAGGTGTCATGGGCCCATCGGGCTATAAATAATTCACCTTTATGTTGCCAGTCCAGGTCCACCTGAGCCACTTCAGTCTTAGCAGCCTGAGCCACCTGCTGGTTGTTTTGATGTTCTTCAGTAGCCCGATTCTTGGGCACATGAGCATCTACGTGGCGTACCTTTACAACCAGGTTCTCTACCCGGGCAGCAATATCTTGCCACAATGCAGCAGCCCAGATGGGTTGGCCCCTGCGCTGCCAGTTGTTCTGCTTCCATTGCTGTAACCACCCCCACAGGGCATTTGCTACCATCCATGAATCAGTATAGAGATAGAGGACTGGCCACTTTTCTCGTTCACCAATATCTAAAGCCAGCTGAATGGCTTTCACTTCTGCAAACTGACTCGATTCACCTTCTCCCTCAGCAGCTTCTGCAACTCGTCGTGTAGGACTCCATACAGCAGCTTTCCATCTCCGATGCTTTCCCACAATACGACAGGACCCATCAGTGAACAAGGCATATTTCTTCTCATTTTCCGGTAGCTTGTTGTACAGTGGGGCTTCTTCAGCACAGACCACCTCCTCCTCTGATGACATCCCAAAGTATTTGCCTTCTGGCCAGTCCATAATCACCTCCAAGATTCCTGGGCGACTGGGGTTTCCTATTTGAGCCCGCTGAGTAATCAGTGCAACCCACTTGCTCCATGTAGCATCAGTTGCATGATGCGTAGAGGGGACCCTTCCTTTGAACATCCAGCCTAGTACCGGCAGTCGGGGTGCCAGGAGGAGCTGCGCTTCAGTACCGACCACTTCCGAAGCAGATCGAACTCCTTCATATGCTGCCAATATCTCCTTTTCAGTTGGAGTGTAGCGGGCCTCAGATCCTCTGTATCCCCGACTCCAAAACCCCAGGGGTCGACCTCGAATTTCCCCAGGTTCTTTCTGCCAGAGGCTCCAGGTGGGGCCATTCTCTCCGGCTGCGGTGTAGAGCACATTCTTTACATCTGGTCCTGTTCGGACTGGCCCAAGGGCTACTGCATGAACTATTTCCTGCTTAATTTTTTCAAAGGCTTGTCGTTGCTCAGGGCCCCATTCAAAAGCATTCTTCTTACGGGTTACTTGGTAGAGCGGGTTTACAATCAGACTGTAATTTGGAATATGCATTCTCCAAAACCCCACGACACCTAGGAAAGTTTGTGTTTCTTTTTTGCTAGTTGGTGGAGACATAGCTGTTATCTTGTTGATCACATCCATTGGGATTTGACGACGTCCATCTTGCCATTTTATTCCTAAGAACTGGATCTCTCGTGCAGGTCCTTTAACTTTATTCTGTTTTATGGCAAAACCGGCCTTCAGAGGGATTTGGGCTATTTTCTTCCCTTTCTCGAAAACTTCCTCTGCAGTGTCACCCCACACAATGATGTCATCGATGTACTGCAGGTGTTCAGGAGCTTCCCCCTGCTCCAGCGCAGACTGGATCAGTCCATGGCAAATGGTGGGGCTATATTTCCACCCCTGGGGCAGCCGATTCCAAATATATTGGACTCCCCTCCAAGTGAAAGCAAACTGTGGCCTGCACTGTGCTGCTAGAGGGATGGAGAAAAATGCATTAGCGATATCAATTGTGGCATACCACTTGGCTGCCTTTGATTCCAGTTCATACTGGAGTTCGAGCATGTCCGGCACTGCAGCACTCAGTGGTGGCGTGACTTCGTTCAGGCCACGATAGTCCTGTGCATGCTGCATTTAAAAATGAAAGGGAAAGGGGAAAGGGGAAAGAGAAAGGGAAAGGGAAAGGGAGAGGGAAAGGGAAAGGGAAAGGGAAAGGGAAAGGGAAAGGGAAAGGGAAAGGGAAAGGGAAAGGGAAAGGGAAAGGGAAAGGGAAAGGGAAAGGGAAAGGGAAAGGGAAAGGGAAAGGAGAAAGAAAAATTTAGGAATGGTTTTTCTGTATGGTATTGAGGAGAGCATGACTCCTCTTGTGTAGAATAATGAATATAGTAATAACGTTGGCTATACAGAAGGAGAAGCGTCTTTCCTCCACATTGCGTATGGGGAACAAGACTGAAGCAAAGGAACCTTTGTGGCTGAAACAGAAGAATTGGAGGTTAATTTAAAAATGTTATTTCTCTAGGCCAAAGGAAAAATGCACTGAACACTAGGCCAAGGCAAGAAATAGAAAGCTCTTCTTGAGGACAGAAATCTCAAAACCTAAGCACAACATCGGGGGAAGATTAGGGCTGTCCAGAGGAAGAAGAAATACCCACAGAGTGAAGTGGCAAACCCATCCCTGGCTGGAGTAGGGTTGAAAGTTGCAGCCTCTGCTTACATACACGATGGCAAGGACAGCAGCAGTCTCTGCGCAAAGCAGACTTTAAAAAGAGAACCCATTCCTAAACCATGGGAGAGATCCCTGACACGATAGCTCTCAAAGTCATGAAGAGAGCAGAAGAGCAGTTTTGCACGCAGCGTTTGCTGTTTCCATTGCTTGTTAGGGTTATGCTTTCCTTGTATACAGCATCTGCATACAGATGCTGCGAAGCTTCCAGGTCGCTCCCTGTCACTGGGTGAATTTTCACGAAGGAGAGTCCGAATGGAGGGAAACTGGGCTGCATGGACTCAACTACTAAGCCTCATGCTTAAGGAAGCCAGCGTCCTCCACAATTACACTTGGCACTCGGTGCCTGGACGCTGCCCAGTTCTGGGGGCATAGAATCACTGAATCACTGAATCACAGAATATCCTGAGTTGGAAGGGACCCATGAGGATCATCGAGTTCAACTCCTGGCACCACACAGGTCTACCCCAAAATTCAGACCACGTGACTAAGTGCACAGTCCAAACACTTCTTAAACTCCAACAGGCTTGGTGCAGTCACTACTTCCCTGCGGAGTCTGTTCCAGTGTGCGACAACCCTCTCAGTGAAGAACCTCTTCCTGATGCCTATCCCATCCCCAAGGAGCAGCCCTCATTCCAGCCTGGCCAAGCACTTTATAGCTATAGTTCAGCACGATGCCCTAGGTTATGGAATATCCTTCTGGCTACTTCAGCTCAGCTGTCCTGCTGCTGTCCCCTCCCAGCTCCTTGTGCACCGCAAGTCTCTTTGCTGGCAGACAAGTGCTGGCATAACCCGTGCAATAGTGTCCCTGGTTAGGTCCTGCTCTCCATGGCAAGCCCCTCAAACATCTGTTGTGGTTTAACCCGGCTGGCAGCTAAACACCACACAGCCGTTCGCTCACCCTCCCCCCTCCCTCTCTGGGATGGGGGAGAGAAACGGGAAAGTGAAGCCTGTGAGTTGAGATAAAGACAGTTTATTAAGACAGGAAAATAATAATAACAATAATAATAATAATAGTGATAATGGTAATAGTATTAACAATAATAATGTGTAAGAAAACAAGTGATGCGCAATGCAATTGCTCACCACCCGCTGACCGATGCCCTGCCTATCCCCGAGCAGCCGGCCCCCCCACCCCGGCCAGCCACCCCTATATATTGTTTAGCATGACGTCAGATGGTATGGAATACCCCTTTGGCCAGTTTGGGTCAGCTGTCCTGGGTCTGTCCCCTCCCAGCTCCTGCTGCACCCCCAGCCTGCTCGCTGGCAGGACAGAGCAAGAAGCCGAAAAGTCCTTGGCCTGGTGTAAACACTGCTCTGCAACAATTAAAACATCAGCATGTTATCAGCGCTCTTCTCATCCTAATCCAAAACATAGCACCCTACCAGCTACTACGAGCTACTTAACTCTGTCCTAACTGGAACCAGGACAGATATCCACCCATTATTCCATACCATTTATGTCATGCTCAGGTTACACTCTGTCCAATACATTCTAATTAATCACCATTTTCATCTATGATATATAGCAATCATGGTAGTGATGACATACATTATTATATAATAATTAACATACTACAATTCAACTCATGGGCTATTCTCACCCAGTATCAAATCCCCTTGAGGTACACACCGGACCTCCCCATTCTTTTGCATTACCCACCAAGTGCATCCAGGTCCCTGAGCAAAAGCAATTCCACAAATGGGTTTGCCTTTTCCTGAGGCAGGAGTAGCCCAGACTGTTTTACCCAGCATGTTTCTTACGTGCACTACAGGAACTTTATCCCCTTCTACAGTGCGTAACAGGTTTGATTGGGCAGGTCCAGCTTGGTTGGCAGATCCCCTGGTATTGACTAACCAGGTGGCCTTTGCCAAATGTGTATCCCAATTTTTGAATGTCCCAGCACCCATTGCTTTCAGTGTAGTCTTCAACAGTCCATTGTATCGTTCAGCTTTTCCAGAGGCTGGTGCATGATAGGGGATGTGATACACCCACTCAATACCATGTTCTTTGGCCCAAGTGTCTATAAGGTTGTTTCGGAAATGAGTCCCGTTGTCTGACTCAATTCTCTCTGGGGTGCCATGTCGCCATAAGACTTGCTTTTCAAGGCCCAGGATAGTGTTCCGGGCGGTGGCATGGGGCACAGGATATGTTTCCAGCCATCCGGTGGTTGCTTCCACCATTGTAAGTACGTGGCGCTTGCCGTTGCGGGTTTGAGGGAGTGTGATGTAATCAATCTGCCAGGCCTCTCCATATTTATATTTCAGCCATCGTCCTCCATACCAAAGAGGTTTTGACCGTTTGGCTTGCTTGATTGCAGCACATGTTTCACAGTCATGAATAACCTGTGCTATAGTGTCCATGGTCAGGTCCACCCCTCGATCACGAGCCCATCTGTATGTTGCATCTCTACCTTGATGGCCTGAGGTGTCATGGGCCCATCGGGCTATAAATAATTCACCTTTATGTTGACAGTCCAGGTCCACCTGAGCCACTTCAATCTTAGCAGCCTGATCCACCTGCTGGTTGTTTTGGTGTTCTTCAGTAGCCCGATTCTTGGGCACATGAGCATCTACGTGGCGTACCTTTACAACCAGGTTCTCTACCCGGGCAGCAATATCTTGCCACAATGCCGCAGCCCAGATGGGCTTGCCCCTGCGCTGCCAGTTGTTCTGCTTCCATTGCTGTAACCACCCCCACAGGGCATTTGCTACCATCCATGAATCAGTATAGAGATAGAGAACTGGCCACTTTCTCGTTCAGCAATATCTAAAGCCAGCTGAATGGCTTTTACTTCTGCAAACTGACTCGATTCACCTTCTCCCTCAGCAGCTTCTGCAACTCGTCGTGTAGGACTCCATACAGCAGCTTTCCATCTCCGATGCTTTCCCACAATACGACAGGACCCGTCAGTGAACAAGGCATATTTCTTCTCATTTTCCGGTAGCTTGTTGTACAGTGGGGCTTCTTCAGCACGAACCACCTCCTCCTCTGATGATATCCCAAAGTATTTGCCTTCTGGCCAGTCCATAATCACCTCCAAGATTCCTGGGCGACTGGGGTTTCCTATTCGAGCCCGCTGAGTAATCAGTGCAACCCACTTGCTCCATGTAGCATCAGTTGCATGATGCGTAGAGGGGACCCTTCCTTTGAACATCCAGCCTAGTACCGGCAGTCGGGGTGCCAGGAGGAGCTGCGCTTCAGTACCGACCACTTCCGAAGCAGATCGAACTCCTTCATATGCTGCCAATATCTCCTTTTCAGTTGGAGTATAGCGGGCTTCAGATCCTCTGTATCCCCGACTCCAAAACCCCAGGGGTCGACCTCGAGTTTCCCCAGGTTCTTTCTGCCAGAGGCTCCAGGTGGGACCATTCTCTCCGGCTGCGGTGTAGAGCACATTCTTTACATCTGGTCCTGTTCGGACTGGCCCGAGGGATACTGCATGAACTATTTCCTGCTTAATTTGTTCAAAGGCTTGTCGTTGCTCAGGGCCCCATTCAAAAGCATTCTTCTTACGGGTTACTTGGTAGAGCGGGTTTACAATCAGACTGTAATTTGGAATATGCATTCTCCAAAACCCCACGACACCTAGGAAAGTTTGTGTTTCTTTTTTGCTAGTTGGTGGAGACATAGCTGTTATCTTGTTGATCACATCCATTGGGATTTGACGACGTCCATCTTGCCATTTTATTCCTAAGAACTGGATCTCTCGTGCAGGTCCTTTAACTTTATTCTGTTTTATGGCAAAACCGGCCTTCAGAGGGATTTGGGCTATTTTCTTCCCTTTCTCGAAAACTTCCTCTGCAGTGTCACCCCACACAATGATGTCATCGATGTACTGCAGGTGTTCAGGAGCTTCCCCCTGCTCCAGCGCAGACTGGATCAGTCCATGGCAAATGGTAGGGCTGTGTTTCCACCCCTGGGGCAGCCGATTCCAAGTATATTGGACTCCCCTCCAAGTGAAAGCAAACTGTGGCCTGCACTGTGCTGCTAGAGGGATGGAGAAAAATGCATTAGCGATATCAATTGTGGCATACCACTTGGCTGCCTTTGATTCCAGTTCATACTGGAGTTCGAGCATGTCCGGCACTGCAGCACTCAGTGGTGGCGTGACTTCGTTCAGGCCACGATAGTCCACTGTTTGTCTCCACTCACCATTAGACTTTCGCACTGGCCATATGGGACTATTAAAAGGTGAATGAGTCTTGCTGATCACTCCTTGGCTCTCCAGTTGACGAATTAGCTTATGGATGGGACTCAGGGAGTCTCGGTTGGTGCGATATTGCCGCCGGTGCACAGTTGTGGTAGCCATCGGCACTTGCTGTTCTTCAACCCTCAGCAACCCCACAACAGAAGGGTCCTCTGAGAGACCAGGCAAGGTAGACAACTGTTTAATGTCCTCTGTCTCCAAAGCAGCTATGCCAAAAGCCCAGCGGAACCCTTTTGGGTCCTTGAAATATCCTCTTCTAAGATAGTCTATGCCAAGGATGCACGGAGCATCTGGGCCAGTCACAATACGGTGCTTTTGCCACTCATTACCGGTTAGACTTACTTCAGCCTCCAATACAGTTAACTGCTGGGATCCCCCCGTCACACCATAAATACAGATGGGCTCTGGCCCTTTATAGCTTGATGGCATTAGAGTACATTGTGCACTGGTGTCTACCAAAGCCTTATACTTCTGTGCGTCTGACGTGCCAGGCCATCGAATCCACACAGTCCAATAAACTCGATTGTCCCTTTCCTCCCCCTGGCTGGAGGCAGGGCCCCTCTAGTCCTGCTCAGAATCTTCGTTTCTGTGTTTAAAGGACTGCCTGCTGGAAGTTGGAGCAGCAAACCTTTCAGAGAACTCCTTTTTCCCAATTGTTTTCCTTTGCAATTCACGTACCCGTGCCTCTAGGGTCGCAGTAGATTTTCCATCCCATTTTCTCATGTCCTCTCCATGGTCACGTAGGTAAAACCACAGGGTGGCGCGGTGTGTGTGCCCACCATATTGTCTTCCTTGCAGAGATGAACGTTTACCCCTAATAGCTGAGACACTGGTTTGTACAGGTGGGGAGGAAAATAATCTCTCTTCAAGTTGGTGGATCTTTTCAGAAAGTTTCTCCAAGGTATTCTCTTTTAGCTGGTGGACACTGGTTCGTTCAGGTGAAGGGGAAGATAATCTTTCTTCAAGTTGGTGGATCTTTTCAGAAAGTTTCTCTAAAGCATTCTCTTTTAGCTGGTGGACACTGGTTCGTTCAGGTGGAGGGGAAGATAAATTCTCTTTAAGTTGGTGGACCTCTTCAGAGAGTTTCTCCACAGCTGAGACACAGGCCTTTAGGGAAGAGGAGAGATTTCCTTCGTACTGCCGGAGTATTTTAGTCACTTCATTCACTGTGGGATTCTCCTCCGTTTTCCAGGCTAGTATTGCCAATGAGATGGCATATGATGATGGGGCACTCTGTACAAACTTCCGCCACATGGGTAGTGTACACCGGACTGCATCTGGATCTGCGGATGTTTGTGCGTCGTCTAGGTCCTTATAAATTACTTCCCGTACGGCCAATTCCCTCAGGTACTGAATTCCCTTCTCCATGGTGGTCCATTTGCTTGGTAAACATACAAGTTCTTCCTTGAAGGGATACCTTTCCTTCACAGCTGACAGGAGACGCCTCCAGAGGCTGCGAGATTGTGCTCCATCATCATATGCCAACTCATTGGCAATACTAGCCTGGTGTAAACACTGCTCTGCAACAATTAAAACATCAGCATGTTATCAGCGCTCTTCTCATCCTAATCCAAAACATAGCACCCTACCAGCTACTACGAGCTACTTAACTCTGTCCTAACTGGAACCAGGACAACATCGCATTGGTTTTTCACGTTGACAGAAATGAGGTAGCAAAGAGAAATCCAAGAGTGATCAAAAGGGACTTTACGGCTTTGTGGCAACTGGTTGCAGGATTAGGTGCACGAGCAGTGTTTTCCTCCGTCTTTCCAGTAGCAGGTATCAATACCGAAAGGAACACGCAGACCCAGCAGATGAACAAGTGGCTGCGAGGCTGGTGCCACCAACACGGTGTTGGGTTCCTTGCTGATGGGAAGGTCTACATGACACCAAGCCACCTGGGTCGTGATGGGAAGCACCTTGCTCAGAGGAGGAAAAGGATTTTTGCCCTGGAGTAGGGAAGGCTGATTGTCAGGGCTTTAAACTTAGATTCAAAGGCGGAAAGGGACGAAGCCAGGCCTGCCAGCGATAAGCTATGGACTGCACACCAAAACCGGAGGGACCATGTGCTAGCAAGACCCTTCAGTATGCCCAGCGAGGGGCTGGGTTCAGTGAAGCATATCTGAACTATTTCTCCACAAGCGCATGCAGCAGAAGAAACAAGCAAGAGGAGCTAGAAGCCTTGGCCCCATGCCAGAGCTACGACACTCTTGGCATGAGTGAAACCTGGTGGGAAGAGGCCTGTGACGGGTGCGTTGTGATGGATGCTTCCAGGCTCGTCAGAAGGGACGGGCAGGGCAGGTGAGGCTGGGGGGGCCACGCGCTATGTAACGGAGGCGCTGGGCTGTACAGAGCTCCCAGTCGGTGACAATGGGGTTTAGAGCCTCTGGGTAAGGAGCAAGGGACAGGCAACTGAAAGGGATGTCGTTGTGGGAGTCCGCTATAGACGAGCCGGCCGGGATGACGGCACTGATGAATCATGCTTTAAGGAAGTGAGAAAACTTCTAGATCGTCTGCCCTTGTCCTTATGGGGCACTTCAGCCTGCCAGACATCAACCCGGAATATCACATCGCTGAGACAAAGAGGTCCAGGAGATTCCCGAAGCGCCTTGATGCTATCTTCTTGGTACAGGTCCTAGGAGAGCTGACTAGGAAAGGTGCCCTCCTAGACCTGCTGCTTGGAAAGAGGGGGGGTCTTGTGGGTGAAGTGGAAACGGGAACACTTCAATCTGAGCAGCCTGGACTGGTTGTTTTGCTGTTTTTCTGCGGCCCTGCTCAGGTCCGTGAGCATCCCCGTGGTGCACTTTCCAACCAGCTTCTCTACATGGGCAGCAAGATCTTGCCGCAGTGCAGCAGCCCACATGGGTTGGCCCCTGTGCTGCCAGCAGCTCTGCTTCCATTGCTTGAACCTCCTGCACAGGGCCTTTGCCACCATCCAGGAGTCAGGAGAAAGAGCGAGCATTTTTCCCAGTCTGCCGTATCTAAAGGCAGCTGGAAGAGGGGAAACATAACCCCCATTTTTAAAAAGGGAAAAAGGAAGAGCCAGGCAACTACAGGCCTCAGCTCTGTGCCCAGTCAGATCATGGAACAGATCCTCCTGGAAACTATTCTAAGGCACATGGAAAAGAAAGAGGTGAGTGGTGAACAGCCAGCATGGCTTCACTAAAGGTTTGCCTGGACTGACAAACCTGGTGGCCTTCTACAGGGGGCCTACAGCATTGGTGCGTAGGGGAAGAGCAACTGACATCATCTACCTGGACTTGTGCAAAGCCTTTGGCACTGGCCTGCACCATATCCTTGTCTCCAAGTTAGAGAGACAGGGATTTGATGGATGGACCACTCGGTGGGTAAGGAATTGGCTGGATGTCCACACTCAAAGAGTTGTGGTCAATGGCTCAGTGTCTCGGGGGAGGCCAGTGAGGAGTGGTGTTTCTGGGGGTCGCTCTAGGGACCGGTGCTGTTTAACATCTTTGTCGCTGACATGAGCAGTGGGATTGAGTGCCCCCTCAGCAAGCTTGCAGACACCAAGCTGTGTGGTGCTGTCAGCATGCTGAAGGGAAGGGATGCCATCCAGGAGAACTTTGAAAAGCCGGGGAGGTGGGCTTGTGTGAACCTCCTGAGGTTCAACAAGACCAAATGGAAGGCCCTGCATCTGAATTAGAGCAATCCAAAGCACAAATACAGGCTGGGCAGGGAATGGATTGAGAGCAGCCCTGAGCAGAGGGTTCTGGGGGTGCTGGTTGCTGAGCAGCTCGACATGAGCTGGCAAGGTGTGCTTGCAGCTCAGAAAGCCACTCGTAGCCTGGGCTGCACCGACAGCATGGTGGCCAGCAGGGCGAGGGAGGGGATTGTTCCCCTCTGCTCTGCTCTCGGGAGACCCCACCTGGAGCATTAATCACCCGTGACCAAAGGGACAGTGGGGGCCAGCAGGGCACGGGGACGGCACTAGGAAAAGGGAGGGAAGGCAGCAGCATGCACGGGGCTGTGCCAGCTCTGGTTTGAATCACACCGAGACTTTTTCTGTGGTATATTCAATCTATTTTATTGTTCTTTATTTCACCACCAGCAGGAGCCCTGCTAGAAGCGCCGGGGGGGTGGCCTCTTGCAGGGCTGGGGAGAGTCTTGGGCACTGCTCGCCCGGGTGCGCTTCCTGGGGCGCCGGGACCCCCGAGTCGAGCGGTGAGGAGTGGAGGGTCTGCGCCTGCAGCCCCGGGCAGAGGGACCTGCTGCTGCCTCCTGCCGCAGCTCTTCACGGGGCTCTTCCTGCTCCCTGGGGCTGTCTGCAGCTGGGACTTCGCCAGGATCCCCATGCTGGAAAGCGCTGGATGTGCCGGGGATTTCCTCGACGTCAGGGTCTGCAGAGCTGCTGGAGGGCGCAGGGCTGGTACTGAAGGCTCCCTGCGCTGGAGCAGCGTGCCCAGAAGCAGCTGCAGGTCTGGCCTCCTGCGCCCTGGCAGGGCGGCTGCTCTCGAGGCCCAGCAGCCTCCGTGCGCCCTCGCCGCAGAGAGCCACGATGGTGCCGACGAGCCCGTCGATGAGCGGCACGGTGAGGGGCCCCAAGGCGGGCTGTGTGTGCTGAATGATGGCGTCCCTGTCCAGCCCCATCACACACAGGGAGTGCAGGAGGAAGCTCTCTGCAGCTCTCGCCTGCCACCAGCGTGTCCCATAGATGGCTGAGAGCTGGCGGCGAAGCCAGGGCAGCACAGGGTCGAGGATGTCCCTGCGCTCCCTGAACAGCACGGCCCAGTCCTCGGGCAGGAGGCCGCCCACAGCAGCGCGGGGATCGGGCTCCGCATCCCTCTCCTCGGCTGGCACAGAGGACGCAGCCGGCGCTGCAGGGCTGTGGGGGGCGGTGGCGCTGCCTGCCTGGAAGCCAACAGGTACGGGCACTGCGGGAGGGGAGACGATGCATTCCAGGTAGTCTTCGTCTCCCCGCACGGAAACCTTGATGGTCCTCATGCCCGTCCTGCAGAGTGGGCAGCTCGCCTTCAGTTTTGCCCAGCGCTGGATGCAGCCCAGGCAGAACCGGTGGTTACATGGTGTCGCGTAGGCCACGTCCTTTCGCCCCTCCCGGCACACGGGACACGTCCACGCCTCCTCCGTGGCCATGATCTTCTCGTTAAGGTGCGCTGGGGAGAGCTGATGCTGATGAGCTGCTCCCCTGCACCGGCACTGCAGCAGCGGGTATCGCGCACGCTGCGAGGAAGAGAGAAGGTCACTGGCTGTGCCCCGGCCCCTCAGCAGGAACCCCCCCGGCCCCAGCCCCACGGCTGGGTGGTCCCACGTCCCCCGCGGGCCGCCCCGGGGCACGTGTCCCCACACAGCTCACCTGCGCTGCTGCAAGTGCTCCTCACAGGGCCCCGGCTGCCTGAGCCAGGCAGGGCCGGGGAAACACAGGCACTGCCTGCGGGGACGGGCACTGAGAACAGCTGCCGACGGCCCCACAGCACAGCTCCAACAAATCCTTGCTCGGCGCTCCAAGCCTCGCACAAACGCTCAGCGGGAGTCCAGGCACGAGCCAGGCTGGGGCGGGCTCTGCCTGCGCCCCAATATGAGCAGCGAGGGCCGTGAAGTCACAGTCCGTTGCTGGCTGACCTCAGAGCCCATGGCTCTGCGTGACCTCAGAGCCCATGGCTCTGGGTGACCCCCACAAACCAAAGCACGTGTCTGAGAGCATTGCCCAGACGTTTTGTGAACTCCAGCAGGCTTGCTGCCCTGACCACTTCACTGGGAGGCCTGGTTCAGTGGCCAAGCCCCGTGTCAGTGAAAAATCTTGTCCTCACCTCCAGGCGGACCCTCCCCTGTCACAGCTCCATGCCATTCCCTCCACTTTTGTCACCGTCCCCAGAGAGCAGAGCTTAGCGCCGGGCCCTCCGCTCCCCTCGTGAGGAAGCTGCAGGCCGCCATCAGGCCTCTCCTCAGTCTCCTGCAGGCTGAACAAACGCAGGCACCTCAGCCGCTCCTCATCTGTCCTGCCCTCCAGACCCCTCACCACTTTGAAGCGCTCCTTTGGATGCTCTCTCTCGAAGAGTTTTACGGCCTTCTGATAGTGCCGTGCCCAAAAGTGCACACAGGACTCGAGCTGATGCTGAAAGAGCGCAGAGCAGAGCACAGCAATCCCTGCCCGCGACCGCCTAGCCATGCTGTGCTGGAGGCACCACACGATGCCGTTGCCCCTCCTGCCTGCCAGGGCCCACGGCTGACTCACGTTCAACTTGCCGTCGACCAAAAGCCCCAGAGCCCTCTCTGCAGGGCTGCGCTCCAGCCTCTCCTCCCCCCAGACTGTCCGGACAGCCAGGGTTGCCCGTTGCCAGGTGCGCAATCCCTCACTCGCTCTCGCTGAACCTCATCTTGTTGGGGATTGCCCAGCTCTCTGGTTTGTCAGGATCTCTCTGCAAGGCCTTCCTCCCCTCCATCGAGTCAGACGCTCCTCCCAATTTAGCATCGTGCCTAAATGGACTCAAGACGCCCTCGAGTCCTACATGCAAGTCACTTAAGACAACATTGAGGAGAACTGGCCCTAAAATGGAGGCCTGCGGAAGCCCCCTAGCGACTGGCCGCCAGCCCGATGCAACCCCATTTACGCTAACCCTTGGAGCCCGACCCGTCAGCCACTTGTTCACCCATGGCATTATGCATTGCTCTAGCTGTGTGCTGCTCAATTTGTCCAGAAGGAGACAGTGAGAAACAGTATTGAAGCTGTGCTGAAGTCCAAACAGGTGCCATCAGCTGGCTTCCCTTGGCCAACTAGACGGTTGAGCACTTCCTAAAAGGAAATCAAGTGCGTTAAGCAGCACTTTCCCCTCGTGAACCTGCGTTGGCTGTGATCAATGGCTGCATTGTCCTTCAGGTGATATTAAGAACTCCCAGAATACTTTTCGCCATATTTTTAACATTTTTCCCTCCCAATTGATTGGGGGGAGTTGAAAAATCATAAAATAATAATAATAATAATAATAAAGAGAAAATAATATTCGTGTTCCTAAGAAGAACAGGAATAAAAGAATAGGGAAGGTGAGTGAGGCAAAGTGCAACCGCTGACCAGCTGCTGACAGGTCTCCATCCCATCCCCAAGTAGCAGCCCTCATACCAGCCTGGCCTAGCAGTTCCTAGTAATAATTCAGCACCATGCCCTGTGTTGTGCAATATCCCTTTGTCCTTTTGCAATGTCCCTGTGTGAAGCATTTTGTACACAACAGATGCAAATCTGCTCCCATCCACTGCTTTCTCTGTTGAATGTAGAAGGGCAACATTGCTGACTAATGCTCTCTTGCAGCCCCCAGCCTTATATCTCGATCCTTAAGCAAGCTGCTTTTAAAAAGGAAAGGGGAAAGGGGAAAGTGAAAAGGCAAAAGGGAAAGGGAAAGAGAAAGGGAAAGGGAAAGGGAAAGGGAAAGGGAAAGGGAAAGGGAAAGGGAAAGGGAAAGGGAAAGGGAAAGGGAAAGGGAAAGGGAGAGGGAGAGGGAGAGGGAGAGGGAGAGGAAGAGGGAGAGGGAGAGGGAGAGGGAGAGGGAGAGGGAGAGGGAGAGGGAGAGGGAGAGGGAAAGGGAAAGGGAAAGGGAAAGGGAAAGGGAAAGGGAAAGGGAAAGGGAAAGGGAAAGGGAAAGGGAAAGGGAAAGGGAAAGGGAAAGGGAAAGGGAAAGGGAAAGGGAAAGGGAAAGGGAAAGGGAAAGGGAAAGGGAAAGGGAAAGGGAAAGGGAAAGGGAAAGGGAAAGGGAAAGGGAAAGGAGAAAGAAAAATTTAGGAATGGTTTTTCTGTATGGTATGAGAGGATGCCTCACCTAGTGTAGAATAATGGATATAGTAATAACGTTGGCTATACAGAAGGAGAAGCGTCTTTCCTCCACATTGCGTATGGGGAACAAGACTGAAGCAAAGGAACCTTTGTGGCTGAAACAGAAGAATTGGAGGTTAATTTAAAAATGTTATTTCTCTAGGCCAAAGGAAAAATGCACTGAACACTAGGCCAAGGCAAGAAATAGAAAGCTCGAGGACAGAAATCTCAAAACCTAAGCACAACATCGGGGGAAGATTAGGGCTGTCCAGAGGAAGAAGAAATACCCACAGAGTGAAGCGGCAAACCCATCCCTGGCTGGAGTAGGGTTGAAAGTTGCAGCCTCTGCTTACACACACAATGGCAAGGACAGCAGCAGTCTCTGCGCAAAACAGACTTTAAAAAGAGAACCCATTCCTAAACCATGGGAGAGATCCCTGACACGATAGCTCTCAAAGTCATGAAGAGAGCAGGGTTAGGGTTATGCTTTCCTTGTATACAGCATCTGCATACAGATGCTGCGAAGCTTCCAGGTCGCTCCCTGTCACTGGGTGAATTTTCACGAAGGAGAGTCCGAATGGAGGGAAACTGGGCTGCATGGATTCAACTACTAAGCCTCATGCTTAAGGAAGCCAGCGTCCTCCACAATTACACTTGGCACTCGGTGCCTGGATGCTGCCCAGTTCTGGGGGCATAGAATCACTGAATCACTGAATCACAGAATATCCTGAGTTGGAAGGGACCCATGAGGATCATCGAGTCCAACTCCTGGCACCACACAAGTCTACCCCCAAATTCCGACCACGTTGTTATAAATTACTCCTTTAGCCAGAAAGAATTAGTTTATTGAGTAAGCGATCAACAAGCAAAACAGCGCTGGGCGGCCGGGGAGTCCGTGCTCCTCTAAATGGCGCGCGCCCCCCCCTTTTCACAGTCCCTTATATCACCGAGTTCTTCCGGGGTTACGTAGCCCCCTTCCTGGTACTGCGGCTGCGTCGACTGTTGCTAGGGGGTCGTCTCCCGTCCCTCTGGTGGTCGCACGGATGAAGGCTGTAGTCTTCCTCCGCTTGGTATGTGGTGTTTTTCCCTCCTTAACCGGTCACGTTGGTTTGTCTTAAGATAGGACAGTGGGTTATCAATTTTGCAGTTATAGTATTTACACAAAGTTCTCTCAACTTTCCGTCCGAGACAGCAACAGGCAGGGAGCCTCAAGGTCCTTACAGCCACCTGGCGACTCCCTTTGTTCCTTCTTAATATAGCCATGGGAAATAATGAACAAACATGCTTCATACGCCACAATCCCTCCTTTTTCTTTTAGTTAGTTATTTTGTTCATTAATTCCTGGTATGCCTGTCTGCTGAGCGTTAGAGTTTCAGCACCCTCACTCGTGGTTATGGGTTCATATTTGGCACTGATATGCATCAAATGTGCTGCCTCTAAACAGTTTTTTACAATGGCGATTACTTGATTAAGAATACATGGTCCAAAAGTTAGACTCAACGTTAATAACAACAAAGGTCCCGCTATTGTCGACAGTAAAGTTGTAAGCCAGGGTGAATAATTAAACCGAGATTCGTACCAATTCTGCTTAGCCTCATTTTCTCGCTTTCTTTTTTCTAATCCTTCTCTGAGCTTCATCATTGTATCCCTCACTACTCCAGTGTGGTCTGCATATACACAGCATTCTTCTTTCAAGGCGGCACATAAGCCACCGTGTTGTAAATACACCAGATCTAATCCTCTACAATTTTACAAAACAACTTCCAATAATGACCGTACCGATTTTTCCAGGGCAGTAATTGACTGTTCAACTCGAGTTAAGTCTTCATCTACAGCCACACGTAGGGAGGTGAACTCCTGACTGTGTCTGACCAGAGAGGCAACTCCAGTGCCCACCCCGGTGCCTCCCAGAATTATCAACGTTGCCAATGTTATAGCCGTGTTTGGTTCTCTTTTTCTTAAGTGGTTCTCTGCTACCGTGTGCCGTGTATATACGTAGTCTTCAGAGTGGTATAGAATTCTTGGTACAATTATCACCTGTATACAGAAATCTTGAGATACATTAAAGAGTTCAAGTGATAAACAAGGGGTAACACCTATCGATGAGCAGACCCATCTAGCGTTGTTTGCGGGAATTAACCACCTTTCTCTACTTCCTGGTGTAACCTTCTCCGTAATACTGTATAGATGGAGATTCTCACTAGGGATTGTACCTACACACTTGCCATTCTCAGTTACTTCCGTCAATGTTATTCCTACATCCCTCCCCCAATTGCATTGTGGAGGGTTGGGGTTACGTGAACGGGTGGCCTCTCCCAGATCCCCAGTGGCGTCATAATATGGAGGCCTTATATCAAGGCATAACCAGCAAGGTTTAGGGATGTTGGGATTTGTTTGATTCAATAAATAATAACTAGCATCCATGATTTTCCGCATGTTATTCTCAGTCATCCCTTCATTTTTTTCATATTTTTGGCCTACTGATTTATTAATGACCTTCAGTGGTTTTGGGCTATTTGGAGTTCGTATTTCAGAAGCTTGTGTAGGTTGAATTCTTAAAACATTTCCTGACAGTTCTTGGTTTGGTCCTACCCGTTGGGGGTTCTTAATCTCTTCTTTCCTTATATATATTATCTCTCCCCTATCAGCTCCGGATTCATGCAACCTAATTCCCCAGCGTTATCCTAGGGTCCACCTTTGATCTCCCGGTTGGGTTACATTGATGTATATGAATTTGCAGTCTGACCTGGAGAGGGTGGCGTAATGCTGTAGTTCGCCCTTATGGTTACATCCGGGTGGCCCGTACCCACCTTCACATATTTGTCTGCTCCAGCTCCGGGATTCCAGTCTGTGGCAATAGTCTCACAACCCCAATAGGCACAAAAGTATTCATGTGGATAGTTACAATACGGTCTTCCCGGGTTAGAACTTGGGCACATATAGAAGCTCAATTGACCACAACATATGTTTGGTACATTTTTGCCCCATGTCACAAGGTCACACAGTAAGACCTTAAAACTAGGGCCCCCAGCGGTGATTATTTGCTGCACAACATGGTAATCTTCCCATCTAATTAGGCTCCAAATAAAAGGTTGATGAGGGTGCGCCGACCCAGGAACAGTGCGAACACTTACCTATTACTATGTATCGCAAAAAGTGGATAGGGCCCCTTTTTGGAGTTCTTTTTTTTTTTTCTTTTTTTTTTTTTTTAACTGGTCACGCAGTTCCCCGCCGTTTCACTCTCTGCCTCGCTTGCCCGTTCGGTTGCGGCGAACTACAAGGTGCGGGTTCTTCTCGGCAGCAGTAGTGCTCTTCAGGGGTGTTTCTCGGTTAGCTGCAACCTCTTGCCTGTTACCGACCACACAGAGCCCCCCTCCTCCCCCTTTTTACCATACATAGACAGTGACAGTATATACTTATCGAGTCCGTTTCAGAGTGAGCTTTAAGTCATCAGGGCCTGCAATCGCTTCCCATTCACTTGTCTGGATTGGTCCCTTCACACGACTGGCATGCGCCCACCCCTTCTCAGCCGTCCGGATAGCTGTCTCTGTGGTAAGTAAAACAACATAGGGGCCTTCCCACCGTGGTGTTAAAGATGTTTCTTTCCATGTCTTAATTAGAACCTTATCTCCAGGCTGTATTCTATGGATTGCTATATCTAACGGGGGACGCTATGCCACCAAGCCTTTCGCTTGTAATTCCCTCCGTCTATTCATAAGCTGTATTAAATAAGGTGTTAATTGAATGTCCTGTATCTGGGGGTGATCAGATGGCATCTCTAGATCATAAGGCATACCGTATAGCATTTCAAAAGGTGAGATGCCGACATCGGCTCGAGGCTGTGTTCGAATATTCAATAGTGCAAACGGTAAACATTTCACCCAGGAGGATTTTGTCTCCAACATAAGCTTTGTTAGTTGCTTTTTAATTTCCCCATTCATTCATTCTACCTTTCCAGAGCTTTGAGGGTGCCACGGAGTATGATATTCCCAACTTGTCCCCAAGGCTTTCATAGTTTCTTGGGACACTTTTGATATAAAGTGCAGGCCTCGGTCAGAATCAATTGTTCCTACAATCCCGTACCTCGGGATAATGTTTTCTAATAGTATTTTTACCACAGCTTGGGCCGTTGTTCTCGTTGTCGGGAAAGCTTCCACAAAGTGCGTGAGATGGTCTACAATCACTAATAAATATTTCTACCTTCCTACTTTTGGAAGTTCTGTGAAATCCAATTGAATTCTGGCAAAAGGCCGGTGCGCTAATTCCCGACCTCCTAACACTCTTTTCCTCATTTGCCGGGCAGTCACTCTCTTACAGACAAGACAATCATGCACAACTCCTTTTGCTACATTCTATATTCCAATACACATACATTTTTGTACATATATGTACACATATATTTTGTAGCGAATTGATCCACTAGTGTTTGAGCTCCCCAGTGGGTGTTCTCATGAAACCTCCGTAGCACTCGCACAGCTGCAGACTTAGGAAGAATTTCCCGTCCATCAGGCAATACCCATTTACCCCCATCTATTTCTTTTATGCCCATTGGAGCCATTTTATCCTTTTCTGGCTGCGTAAAACAGAGTAATGCATATATGGGTCCATGTAAATAACAACGTGACTAAGTGCACAGTCCAAACGCTTCTTAAACTCCAACAGGCTTGGTGCAGTCACTACTTCCCTGCGGAGCCTGTTCCAGTGTGCGACAACCCTCTCAGTGAAGAACCCCTTCCTGATGCCTATCCCATCCCCAAGGAGCAGCCCTCATTCCAGCCTGGCCAAGCACTTCATAGCAATAGTTCAGCATGATGCCCTAGGTTATGGAATATCCTTCTGGCTACCTCAGCTCAGCGTCCTGCTGCTGTCCCCTCCCAGCTCCTTGTGCACCGCAAGTCTCTTTGCTGGCAGACAAGTGCTGGCATAACCCGTGCAATAGTGTCCCTGGTTAGGTCCTGCTCTCCATGGCAAGCCCCTCAAACATCGCATTGGTCTTTCACGTTGACAGTAATGAGGTAGCAAAGAGAAATCCAAGAGTGATCAAAAGGGACTTTACGGCTTTGCGGCAACTGGTTGCAGGATTAGGTGCACGAGCAGTGTTTTCCTCCGTCTTTCCAGTAGCAGGTATCAATACCGAAAGGAACACGCAGACCCAGCAGAGGAACAAGTGGCTGCGAGGCTGGTGCCACCAACACGGTTTTGGGTTCCTTGCTGCTGGGAAGGTCTACATGACACCAAGCCACCTGGGCCCTGGTGGGAAGCACCTTTCTCAGAGGAGGAAAAGGATTTTTGTCCTGGAGTAAGCAAGGCTGATTGTCAGGGCTTTAAACTTAGATTCAGAGGCGGAAAGAGACAAAGCCAGGCCTGCCAGCGATAAGCTATGGACTGCACACCAAAAGCGGAGGGACCATGTGCTAGCAAGACCCTTCAGTGTGCCCAGCGAGGGAGTGGGTTCAATGAAGCACATCTGAACTATTCCCCTCACCAGCTTCGTTGCCCTTCTCTGGACTCTCTCGAGCACCTCCATGTCCTTCTTGTAGCGAGGGGCCCAAAACTGAACACAGTACTCGAGGTGCGGCCTCACCAGAGCCAAGTACAGGGGGACAATCACCTCCCTAGACCTGCTGGCCAAACTGCTTCTTATACAGGCCAGGATGCTGTTGGCCTTCTTGGCCACCTGAGCACACTGCTGGCTCATATTCAGCCAACTATCAACCAGTACTCCCAGGTCCTTCTCGGCCAGGGAGTTTTCCAAAAACTCATCTCCCAGCCTGTATCTCTGCTTGGGGTTGTTACGCCCCAGATGCAGGACCCGGCACTTGGCCTTGTTGAACTTCATACAGTTGACCTCAGCCCAAAAACGTCTGGGCAATGCTCTCAGACACGTGCCTTGGTTTGTAGGGGTCACCCAGAGCCATGGGCTCTGAGGTCACCCAGAGTGATGGGCTCTGAGGTCACCCAGCAATCGACTATGACTTCATGGCCCTCGCTGCTCATATTGGGGTGCAGGCAGAGCCCGCCCCAGCCTGGCTCGTGCCTGGACTCCCGCTGAGCGTTTGTGCGAGGCTTGGAGCGCCGAGCAAGGATTTGTTGGAGCTGTGCTGTGGGGCCGTCGGCAGCTGTTCTCAGTGCCCGTCCCCGCAGGCAGTGCCTGTGTTTCCCCGGCCCTGCCTGGCTCAGGCAGCCGGGGCCCTGTGAGGAGCACTTGCAGCAGCGCAGGTGAGCTGTGTGGGGACACGTGCCCCGGGGCGGCCCGCGGGGGACGTGGGACCACCCAGCCGTGGGGCTGGGGCCGGGGGGGTTCCTGCTGAGGGGCCGGGGCACAGCCAGTGACCTTCTCTCTTCCTCACAGCGTGCGCGATACCTGCTGCTGCAGTGCCGGTGCAGGGGAGAAGCTCATCAGCATCAGCTCTCCCCAGCGCACCTTAACGAGAAGATCATGGCCACGGAGGAGGCGTGGACGTGTCCCGTGTGCCGGGAGGGGCGAAAGGACGTGGCCTACGCGACACCATGTAACCACCGGTTCTGCCTGGGCTGCATCCAGCGCTGGGCAAAACTGAAGGCGAGCTGCCCACTCTGCAGGACGGGCATGAGGACCATCAAGGTTTCCGTGCGGGGAGACGAAGACTACCTGGAATGCATCGTCTCCCCTCCCGCAGTGCCCGTACCTGTTGGCTTCCAGGCAGGCAGCGCCACCGCCCCCCACAGCCCTGCAGCGCCGGCTGCGTCCTCTGTGCCAGCCGAGGAGAGGGATGCGGAGCCCGATCCCCGCGCTGCTGTGGGCGGCCTCCTGCCCGAGGACTGGGCCGTGCTGTTCAGGGAGCGCAGGGGCATCCTCGACCCTGTGCTGCCCTGGCTTCGCCGCCAGCTCTCAGCCATCTATGGGACACGCTGGTGGCAGGCGAGAGCTGCAGAGAGCTTCCTCCTGCACTCCCTGTGTGTGATGGGGCTGGACAGGGACGCCATCATTCAGCACACACAGCCCGCCTTGGGGCCCCTCACCGTGCCGCTCATCGACGGGCTCGTCGGCACCATCGTGGCTCTCTGCGGCGAGGACGCACGGAGGCTGCTGGGCCTCGAGAGCAGCCGCCCTGCCAGGGCGCAGGAGGCCAGACCTGCAGCTGCTTCTGGGCACGCTGCTCCAGCACAGGGAGCCTTCAGTACCAGCCCCGCGCCCTCCAGCAGCTCTGCAGACCCTGACGTCGAGGAAATCCCCGGCACATCCAGCGCTTTCCAGCATGGGGATCCTGGCGAAGTCCCAGCTGCAGACAGCCCCAGGGAGCAGGAAGAGCCCCGTGAAGAGCTGGGGCAGGAGGCAGCAGCAGGTCCCTCTGCCCGGGGCTGCAGGCGCAGACCCTCCACTCCTCACCGCTCGACTCGGGGGTCCCGGCGCCCCAGGAAGCGCACCCGGGCGAGCAGTGCCCAAGACTCTCCCCAGCCCTGCAAGAGGACGCCCCCCCGGCGCCTCTAGCAGGGCTCCTGCGGGTGATGAAATGAAAAACAATAAAATAGATTGAATATACCACAGAAAAAGTCTCGGTGTGATTCAACCCAGAGCTGGCACAGCCCCGTGCATGCTGCTGCCTTCCCTCCCTTTTCCTGGTGCCGTCCCCGTGCCCTGCTGGCCCCCACTGTCCCTTTGGTCATGGCTGATTAATGCTCCAGGTGGGGTCTCCCGAGAGCAGAGCAGAGGGGAACAATCCCCTCCCTCGCCCTGCTGGCCACAGTGCGGTCGGTGCAGCCCAGGCTACAAGTGGCTTTCTGAGCTGCAAGCACACCTTGCCAGCTCATGTCGAGGTGATCAGCAACCAGCACCCCCAGAAGCCTCTGCTCAGGGCTGCTCTCAATCCATTCCCTGCCCAGCCTGTATTTGTGCTTTGGATTGCTCTAATTCAGATGCAGGGCCTTCCATTTGGCCTTGTTGAACCTCAGGAGATTCACACAAGCCCACCTCCATGGCTTTTCAAAGTTCTCCTGCATGGCATCCCTTCCCTTCAGCATGCTGACAGCACCACCCAGCTTGGTGTCTGCAAGCTTGCTGAGGGGGCACTCAATCCCACTGCTCATGTCAGTGACAAAGATGTTAAACAGCACCGGTCCCTAGAGCGACCCCTCAGGAACACCACTCCTCACTGGCCTCCCCCTAGACACTGAGCCATTGACCACAACTCTTTGAGTGTGGACATCCAGCCAATTCCTTACCCACCGAGTGGTCCATCCATCAAATCCCTGTCTCTCTAACTTGGAGACAAGGATATGGTGCAGGCCAGTGCCAAAGGCTTTGCACAAGTCCAGGTAGGTGATGTCAGTTGCTCTTCCCCTACGCACCAATGCCGTAGCCCCACTGTAGAAGGCCACCAGGTTTGTCAGTCAAGGCAAACCTTTAGTGAAGCCATGCTGGCTGTTCACCACTCACCTCTTTCTTTTCCATGTGCCTTAGAATAGTTTCCAGGAGGATCTGTTCCATGATCTGACTGGGCACAGAGCTGAGGCCTGCAGTTCCCCGGGTCTTCCTTTTTCCCTTTTGAAAAATGGGGGTTATGTTTCCCCTCTTCCAGCTGCCTTTAGATATGGCAGACTGGGAAAAACGCTCGCTCTTTCTCCTGATTTGTGGATGGTGGCTGTCCTGGTTCCAGTTAGGAAACAGTTAATTTTCCTCCTAGTAGCTGGTAGGGTGCTATGTTTTGGATTAGGATGAGAATAGCGCTGATAACATGCTGACGTTTTAATTGTTGTAGAGCAGTGTTTACACCAGGCCAAGGACTTTTCAGCTTCTCGCTCTGTCCTGCCAGCGAGCAGGCTGGGGGTGCAGCAGGAGCTGGGAGGGGACAGACCCAGGACAGCTGACCCAAACTGGCCAAAGGGGTATTCCATACCATCTGGCGTCATGCTAAACAATATATAGGGGTGGCTGGCCGGGGTGGGGGGCCGGCTGCTCAGGGATAGGCTGGGCATCGGTCAGCGGGTGGTGAGCAATTGCATTGTGCATCACTTGTTTCATACACATTATTATTATTAATACTATTATCATTAACACTATTATTATTATCACTATTATTATTATCGTTATTATTATTATTATTTTCCTGTCTTAATAAACTGTCTTTATCTCAACTCTCAGGCTTCACTTTCCCGTTCCTCTCCCCCATCCCAGAGAGGGAGGGGGGAGGGTGAGCAAACGGCTGTGTGCTGTTTAGCTGCCGGCAGGGTTAAACCACAACAGTCCTTTTGGCACCCAATGTGGGGCTCGAAGGGTTGAGATATCGACAAATCTGACCAGAGTGTGTTAAACTAAAATTGGTATAAGTATTGGACCTGCTTAATAGTTGCTAGTCACCATGTTGATTGCCTTAATCTCCAGTCTGCTGTGCCTGTTTTCCAAATTGAGTTTTATAGTGTGTTACATTCTGTATGTGCTCCCTGTCGCGCTGTTTATCCTTTCCGGGCCCTGGTTTAAGATTGTTGTGGTACTGTGCGGTGTAACAATGGCTTATGAAATGATGAAATTTCTGGTCATGACTCTAACCTGGTACTTGTACTCAGCACTGACGTCGACTCTATACTTTGGAAACCATATCTCAGAAACTATTAGCAATTACACCTATTGCCTTTTTTCGTCAGGGAGCCAATCTGTGAAGGGGACAGGGGAAGACATGTTTCCCTACCTGTTCACTCTTCCTTTCTCCTTCACCACCCTCTTATCCCCCGAGCTAGTTACGGTGGTTCTCCAAGATGTTGAATATCCTTGGGATACTCAGGCAAGCCTGCTCTTGTTGTTATGTCTCCTGAATGCGCTTCAGGTTTTGTTGAGGGTTAAACAACTACTTAGGAATCTCATCCGGAGATCTGTCTTGAGGCGGGATAGTTGCAAGTGGCAGGGAGTGTGGGAGGATATGGGCATGTTTCTAGAGCAGTAGGCACCTCCAGTGTTTTGGACATTCACCCCTGAACAAGTGCAAAATCCTAAAAAACTGGCAGAATGTTTGAAAAAAAGGTGTCATGACTCTGGCAGTTCCAAAGTGACACAAATCACTGTAGCGTGCTGGGGTCTGGTTTGTGCCTATCGAGCTGTAATTGATCACAGTATCACAGTATCACAGATTTCTAGGCTGGAAGAGACCTCAAGATCATCGAGTCCAACCTCCGACCTAACACTAAGTACTCCACTAAACCATATCGCTAAGCTCTACATCTAAACGTCTTTTAAAGACCTCCAGGGATGGTGACTCCACCACCTCCCTGGGCAGCCCGTTCCAATGCTTAATAACCCTTTCAGTAAAGAAGTTCTTCCTAACATCCAACCTAAACCTCCCCTGGCGCAACTTTAGCCCATTCCCCCTCGTCCTGTCACCAGGCACGTGGGAGAATAGACCAACCCCCACCTCTCTACAGCCTCCTTTAAGGTACCTATAGAGAGCAATGAGGTCTCCCCTGAGCCTCCTCTTCTCCAGGCTAAACAACCCCAGCTCCCTCAGCCGCTCCTCGTAACGCTTGTTCTCCAGACCCCTCACCAGCTTGGTCGCCCTTCTCTGGACTCTCTCGAGCACCTCCATGTCCTTCTTGTAGCGAGGGGCCCAAAACTGAACACAGTACTCGAGGTGCGGCCTCACCAGAGCTGAGTACAGGGGGACAATCAGCTCCCTAGACCTGCTGGCCACACTGCTTCTTATACAGACCAGGATGCTGTTGGTCTTCTTGGCCACCTGAGCACACTGCTGGCTCATATTCAGCCGACTATCAACCAGTACTCCCAGGTCCTTCTCGGCCAGGCAGCTTTCCAGCCACTCATCTCCCAGCCTGTATCTCTGCTTGGGGTTGTTACGCCCCAGATGCAGGACCCGGCACTTGGCCTTGTTGAACTTCATACAGTTGACCTCAGCCCATCGGTCCAGCCTATCCAGATCCTCCTGCAGAGCCTTCCTTCCCTCGAGCAGATCGACACACGTACCTAACTTGGTGTCATCTGCAAACTTACTGAGGGTGCACTCGATCCCCTCATCCAGGTCATTGATAAAGATATTGAAGAGGACTGGCCCCAGCACTGAGCCCTGCGGGACTCCACTAGTAACCGGCCTCCAACTGGATTTGGCTCCATTCACCACTACTCTTTGGGCCCGGCCATCCAGCCAGTTTTTAACCCAACAAAGCGTATGCCAGTCCAAGTCACGAGCAGCCAGTTTCTTGAGGAGAATGCTGTGGGAAACGGTGTCAAAAGCCTTACTGAAGTCAAGGTAGATCACATCCACAGCCTTCCCCTCATCCACCAAGCGCGTCACTTGGTCATAGAAGGAGATCAGGTTCGTTAAGCAAGACGTACCTTTCATAAACCCATGCTGACTGGGCCTGATCGCCTGGTTGCCATGCAAGTGCCGTGTGATGACATTCAAGATAATCTGCTCCATGAGCTTCCCTGGCACTGAGGTCAAACTAACAGGCCTATAGTTCCCCAGCTCTACCCTCCGACCCTTCTTATAGATGGGCGTCACGTTTGCTAGCCGCCAGTCGACTGGGACCTCCCCTGATAGCCAGGACTGCCAATAAATGATGGAAAGCGGCTTGGCCAGCTCCTCCGCCAGTTCGCTCAGTACCCTCGGGTGGATCCCATCCGGCCCCATCGACTTGCGTACATCCAAGTGCTGTAGCAGGTCGCCAACCATTTCCTCATGGATAGCGAGGGCCACATCCTGTTCCCCATCCCCTTCCACCAGCTCAGGGTACCGGGTATCCAGAGAACAACCGGTCTTGCCGCTGAAGATTGAGGCAAAGAAGACACTGAGCACCTCAGCCTTTTCCTCATCTCTTGTCACTAAGTTTCCCCCCGCATCCGGTAAAGGATGGAGATTCTCCTTAGTCCTCCTTTTTGCGTTGATGTATTTGTAAAAACGTTTTTTGTTATCTTTAACGGCAGTAGCCAGATTGAGCTCCAGATGAGCTTTGGCCTTTCTAATTTTGTCCCTGCACAGCCTCGCAACATCCTTAAAGTCCTCTTGAGTAGCCCGCCCTCTTTTCCAAAGATTATAAACCCTCCTTTTTCTCCTAAGCTCGAGCCACAACTCTCTGTTCAGCCAGGCTGGCCTAGTTCCGCGTCGGCTCGTCTTTGGGCACGTGGGGACAGACCGCTCCTGAGCCATTAAGATTTCCTTCTTGAAGAGTGCCCAGCCTTCCTGGACTCCTTTGCCCTTCAGAACCTCCTCCCAAGGGACTCTGCCAACCAGTGTCCTGAACAGCTCAAAGTCAGCCCCCTGGAAGTCCAAGACAGCGGTTTTACTCGTCCCCTTCCTGACATCGCCAAGAATAGAGAACTCTACCATTTCGTGGTCACTCTGCCCAAGACAGCTCTCGACCACCATATCTCCCACCAGTCCGTCACTGTTCGTGAACAGAAGGTCTAGCGGGGCACCTCCCCTGGTAGGCTCTCTAACCAGCTGCGTCAGGAAGCTATCTTCCACGCTCTCCAGAAACCTCTTAGACTGCTTTCTCTGGGCTGTGTTGTGCTTCCAGGATATGTCTGGGAAGTTGAAGTCCCCCACGAGAACAAGCGCTGACGATTTCGCGGCTTCTGCCAGCTGCCTGTAGAACTCCACATCAGTCTCCTCAGCCTGGTTTGGCGGTCTATAACAGACCCCCACCGGGAAGCTTGCCTTGTTGGCCTTCCTTCTGATCCTAACCCACAGGGACTCAACCTTATCATTCCCAGCCTCAAGTTCCTCAACATCTAAACACTCTCTAATATAGACAGCCACGCCACCACCCCTTCTGTGCCGCCTGTCCCTTCTGAAGAGCCTATAGCCAGGCATTGCAGCACTCCAGTCATGAGAGTGGTCCCACCACGTTTCCGTGATGGCAACCAAGTCATAGCCTGCCTGCTGCACGATGGCTTCCAGCTCCTCTTGTTTGTTACCCATGCTGCGTGCATTAGTGTAGATGCACTTCAGCTGGGCCATCGCCTTCTTCCCCAGCTTTCCCATTGTTCCCCCCGGCACAGCTCCAACAAGCCTAATTTCAGCCCCATCCCCCTTCTTTCCTAGTTTAAAGCCCTCTCAACGAGCCCTGCCAGCTCCTGGGCTAGGATCCGTTTTCCCCTTAGAGACAGGGACCCGTCTGCGGTCACCAGGCCGGGTGCCGAGTAAAGCGCCCCATGGTCAAAAAAAACAAAATTTCTGTGTAGGCACCAGCCTCTGAGCCATGTGTTAATCAGGTGGACTTTCCGTGTCCGCTCGGTACTCCTCCCTGCCACTGCAGGGATAGACGAAAACACCACCTGTACTCCCGCTCCATCCACTAACCTTCCCAGACCCAGGGGGTCTTGTGGGTGAAGTGCAAATGGGGACACTTCAATCTGAGCAGCCTGGCCTGGTTGTTTTGCTGTTTTTCTGCGGCCCTGCTCAGGTCCGTGAGCATCCCCGTGGTGCGCTTTCCAACCAGCTTCTCTACCTGGGCAGCAAGATCTTGCCGCAGTGCAGCAGCCCACATGGGTTGGCCCCTGTGCTGCCAGCAGCTCTGCTTCCATTGCTTGAACCTCCTGCACAGGGCCTTTGCCACCATCCAGGAGTCAGGAGAAAGAGCGAGCGTTTTTCCCAGTCTGCCATATCTAAAGGCAGCTGGAAGAGGGGAAACATAACCCCCATTTTTAAAAAGGGAAAAAGGAAGACGCAGGAAACTACAGGCCTCAGCTCTGTGCCCAGTCAGATCATGGAACAGATCCTCCTGGAAAAGATTCTAGGGCACATGGAAAAGAAAGAGGTGAGTGGTGAACAGCCAGCATGGCTTCACTAAAGGTTTGCCTTGACTGACAAACCTGGTGGCCTTCTACAGGGGGCCTACAGCATTGGTGCGTAGGGGAAGAGCAACTGACATCATCTACCTGGACTTGTGCAAATTCTTTGGCACTTGCCTGCACCATATCCTTGTCTCTAAGTGAGAGAGACAGGGATTTGATGGATGGACCACTCGGTGGGTAAGGAATTGGCTGGATGTCCACACTCAAAGAGTTGTGGTCAATGGCTCAGTGTCTCGGGGGAGGCCAGTGAGGAGTGGTGTTTCTGGGGGTCGCTCTAGGGACCGGTGCTGTTTAACATCTTTGTCGCTGACATGAGCAGTGGGATTGAGTGCCCCCTCAGCAAGCTTGCAGACAGCAAGCTGTGTGGTGCTGTCAAGATGCTGAAGGGAAGGGATGCCATCCAGGAGAACTTTGAAAAGCCGGGGAGGTGGGCTTGTGTGAACCTCCTGAGGTTCAACAAGACCAAATGGAAGGCCCTGCATCTGAATTAGAGCAATCCAAAGCACAAATACAGGCTGGGCAGAGAATGGATTGAGAGCAGCCCTGAGCAGAGGGTTCTGGGGGTGCTGGTTGCTGAGCAGCTCGACATGAGCTGGCAAGGTGTGCTTGCAGCTCAGAAAGCCACTCGTAGCCTGGGCTGCACCGACAGCATGGTGGCCAGCAGGGCGAGGGAGGGGATTGTTCCCCTCTGCTCTGCTCTCGGGAGACCCCACCTGGAGCATTAATCAGCCATGACCAAAGGGACAGTGGGGGCCAGCAGGGCACGGGGACGGCACCAGGAAAAGGGAGGGAAGGCAGCAGCATGCACGGGGCTGTGCCAGCTCTGGTCTGAATCACACTGAGACATTTTCTGTGGTATGTTCCATCTATTTTATTGTTCTTTATTTCATAAACTGCAAGAGCCCTGCTAGAAGCGCCGGGGGGGCGCCCTCTTGCAGGGCTGGGGAGAGTCTTGGGCACTGCTCGCCCGGGTGCGCTTCCTGGGGCGCCGGGACCCCCGAGTCGAGCGGTGAGGAGCGGAGGGTCTGCGCCTGCAGCCCCGGGCAGAGGGACCTGCTGCTGCCTCCTGCCGCAGCTCTTCACGGGGCTCTTCCTGCTCCCTGGGGCTGTCTGCAGCTGGGACTTCGCCAGGATCCCCATGCTGGAAAGCGCTGGATGTGCCGGGGATCTCCTCGACGTCAGGGTCTGCAGGGCTGCTGGAGGGCGCAGGGCTGGTACTGAAGGCTCCCTGCGCTGGAGCAGCGTGCCCAGAAGCAGCTGCAGGTCTGGCCTCCTGCGCCCTGGCAGGGCGGCTGCTCTCGAGGCCCAGCAGCCTCCGTGCGTCCTCGCCGCAGAGAGCCACGATGGTGCCGACGAGCCCGTCGATGAGCGGCACGGTGAGGGGCCCCAAGGCGGGCTGTGTGTGCTGAATGATGGCGTCCCTGTCCAGCCCCATCACACACAGGGAGTGCAGGAGGAAGCTCTCTGCAGCTCTCGCCTGCCACCAGCGTGTCCCATAGATGGCTGAGAGCTGGCGGCGAAGCCAGGGCAGCACAGGGTCGAGGATGTCCCTGCGCTCCCTGAACAGCACGGCCCAGTCCTCGGGCAGGAGGCCGCCCACAGCAGCGCGGGGATCGGGCTCCGCATCCCTCTCCTCGGCTGGCACAGAGGACGCAGCCGGCGCTGCAGGGCTGTGGGGGGCGGTGGCGCTGCCTGCCTGGAAGCCAACAGGTACGGGCACTGCGGGAGGGGAGACGATGCATTCCAGGTAGTCTTCGTCTCCCCGCACGGAAACCTTGATGGTCCTCATGCCCGTCCTGCAGAGTGGGCAGCTCGCCTTCAGTTTTGCCCAGCGCTGGATGCAGCCCAGGCAGAACCGGTGGTTACATGGTGTCGCGTAGGCCACGTCCTTTCGCCCCTCCCGGCACACGGGACACGTCCACGCCTCCTCCGTGGCCATGATCTTCTCGTTAAGGTGCGCTGGGGAGAGCTGATGCTGATGAGCTGCTCCCCTGCACCGGCACTGCAGCAGCGGGTATCGCGCACGCTGCGAGGAAGAGAGAAGGTCACTGGCTGTGCCCCGGCCCCTCAGCAGGAACCCCCCCGGCCCCAGCCCCACGGCTGGGTGGTCCCACGTGCCCCGCGGGCCGCCCCGGGGCACGCGTCCCCACACAGCTCACCTGCGCTGCTGCAAGTGCTCCTCACAGGGCCCCGGCTGCCTGAGCCAGGCAGGGCCGGGGAAACACAGGCACTGCCTGCGGGGACGGGCACTGAGAACAGCTGCCGACGGCCCCACAGCACAGCTCCAACAAATCCTTGCTCGGCGCTCCAAGCCTCGCACAAACGCTCAGCGGGAGTCCAGGCACGAGCCAGGCTGGGGCGGGCTCTGCCTGCGCCCCAATATGAGCAGCGAGGGCCATGAAGTCATAGTCGATTGCTGGGTGACCTCAGAGCCCATCGCTCTGGGTGACCTCAGAGCCCATGGCTCTGGGTGACCCCCACAAACCAAAGCACGTGTCTGAGAGCATTGCCCAGACGTTTGTGAACTCCAGCAGGCTTGCTGCCCTGACCACGTCACTGGGAGGCCTGGTTCAGTGGCCAAGCCCCGTGTCAGTGAAAAATCTTGTCCTCACCTCCAGGCGGACCCTCCCCTGTCACAGCTCCATGCCATTCCCTCGAGTTTTGTCAGCGTCCCCAGAGAGCAGAGCTTAGCGCCGGGCCCTCCGCTCCCCTCGTGAGGAAGCTGCAGGCCGCCATCAGGCCTCTCCTCAGTCTCCTGCAGGCTGAACAAACGCAGGCACCCCAGCCGCTCCTCATCTGTCCTGCCCTCCAGACCCCTCACCACTTTGAAGCGCTCCTTTGGATGCTCTCTCTCGAAGAGTTTTACGGCCTTCTGATAGTGCCGTGCCCAAAAGTGCACACAGGACTCGAGCTGATGCTGAAAGAGCGCAGAGCAGAGCACAGCAATCCCTGCCCGCGACCGCCTAGCCATGCTGTGCTGGAGGCACCCCACGATGCCGTTGCCCCTCCTGCCTGCCAGGGCCCACGGCTGACTCACGTTCAACTTGCCGTCGACCAAAAGCCCCAGAGCCCTCTCGGCAGGGCTGCGCTCCAGCCTCTCCTCCCCCCAGACTACCCGGACAGCCAGGGTTGCCGTTGCCAGGTGCGCAATCCCTCACTCGCTCTCGCTGAACCTCATCTTGTTGGGGATTGCCCAGCTCTCTGGTTTGTCAGGATCTCTCTGCAAGGCCTTCCTCCCCTCCATCGAGTCAGACGCTCCTCCCAATTTAGCATCGTGCCTAAATGGACTCAAGACGCCCTCGAGTCCTACATGCAAGTCACTTAAGACAACATTGAGGAGAACTGGCCCTAAAATGGAGGCCTGCGGAAGCCCCCTAGCGACTGGCCGCCAGCCCGATGCAACCCCATTTACGCTAACCCTTGGAGCCCGACCCATCAGCCACTTGTTCACCCATGGCATTATGCATTGCTCTAGCTGTGTGCTGCTCAATTTGTCCAGAAGGAGACAGTGAGAAACAGTATTGAAGCTGTGCTGAAGTCCAAACAGGTGCCATCAGCTGGCTTCCCTTGGCCAACTAGACGGTTGAGCACTTCCGAAAAGGAAATCAAGTGCGTTAAGCAGCACTTTCCCCTCGTGAACCTGCGTTGGCTGTGATCAATGGCTGCATTGTCCTTCAGGTGATATTAAGAACTCCCAGCATACTTTTCACCATATTTTTAACATTTTTCCCTCCCAATTGTTTGGGGGGAGTTGAAAACCCATAAAATAATAATAATAATAATAATAATAATAATAATAATAAAAAAAAAGAGAAAATCATATTCATGTTCCTAAGAAGAACAGGAATAAAAGAATAGGGAAGGTGAGCGAGGCAAAGTGCAACCGCTGACCAGCTGCTGACAGATGTCCATCCCATCCCCAAGTAGCAGCCCTCATACCAGCCTGGCCTAGCAGTTCCTAGGAATAATTCAGCACCATGCCCTGTGTTGTTCAATATCCCTTTGGCCTTTTGCAATGTCCCTGTGTGAAGCATTTTGTACACAACAGATGCAAATCTGCTCCCATCCACTGCATTCTCTGTTGAATGTAGAAGGGCAACATTGCTGACTAAAACTCTCTTGCAGCCCCCAGTCTTACATCTTGATCCTTAAGCAAGCTGCATTTGAAAAGGAAAGGGAAAGGGGAAAGGGGAAAGGCAAAAGGGAAAGGGAAAAGGGAAGGGAAAGGGAAAGGGAAAGGGAAAGGGAAAGGGAAAGGGAAAGGGAAAGGAGAAAGAAAAATTTAGGAATGGTTTTTCTGTATGGTATTGAGGAGAGGATGTGTACAATAATGGATATAGTCATAACGTTGGCCATACGGAAAGAGAAGCGTCTTTCCTCCACATTGCGTATAGGGACCAAGACTGAAGCAAAGGAACCTTTGTGGCTGAAACAGAAGAATTGGAGGTTAATTTAAAAATGTTATTTCCCTAGGCCAAAGGAAAAATGCACTGAACACTAGGCCAAGGCAAGAAATAGAAAGCTCTTCTTGAGGACAGAAATCTCAAAACCTAAGCACAACATCGGGGGAAGATTAGGGCTGTCCAGAGGAAGAAGAAATACCCTCAGAGTGAAGTGGCAAACCCATCCCTGGCTGGAGTAGGGTTGAAAGTTGCAGCCTCTGCTTACACACACGATGGCAAGTACAGCAGCAGTCTCTGCGCAAAGCAGACTTTAAAAAGAGAACCCATTCCTAAACCATGGGAGAGATCCCTGACACAATAGCTCTCAAAGTCATGAAGAGAGCAGAAGAGCGGTTTTGCACGCAGCGTTTGCTGTTTCCATTGCTTGTTAGGGTTATGCTTTCCTTGTATACAGCATCTGCATACAGATGCTGCGAAGCTTCCAGGTCGCTCCCTGTCACTGGGTGAATTTTCACGAAGGAGAGTCCGAATGGAGGGAAACTGGGCTGCATGGACTCAACTACTAAGCCTCATGCTTAAGGAAGCCAGCGTCCTCCACAATTACACTTGGCACTCGGTGCCTGGACGCTGCCCAGTTCTGGGGGCATAGAATCACTGAATCACTGAATATCCTGAGTTGGAAGGGACCCATAAGGATCATCGAGTCCAACTCCTGGCACCACACAGGTCTACCCCCAAATTCCGACCACGTTGTTATAAATTACTCCTTTAGCCAGAAAGAATTAGTTTATTGAGTAAGCGATCAACAAGCAAAACAGCGCTGGGCGGCCGGGGAGTCCGTGCTCCTCTAAATGGCGCGCACCCCCCCCTTTTCACAGTCCCTTATATCACCGAGTTCTTCCGGGGTTACGTAGCCCCCTTCCTGGTACTGCGGCTGCGTCGACTGTTGTTAGGGGGTCGTCTCCCGTCCCTCTGGTGGTTGCACGGATGAAGGCTGTAGTCTTCCTCCGCTTGGTATGTGGTGTTTTTCCCTCTTTAACCGGTCACGTTGGTTTGTCTTAAGATAGGACAGTGGGTTATCTATTTTGCAGTTATAGTATTTACACAAAGTTCTCTCAACTGTCCGTCCGAGACAGCAACAGGCAGGGAGCCTCCAGGTCCTTACAGCCACCTGGCGACTCCCTTTGTTCCTTCTTAATATAGCCATGGGAAATAATGAACAAACATGCTTCATACACCACAATCCCTCCTTTTTCTTTTAGTTAGTTATTTTGTTCATTAATTCCTGGTATGCCTGTCTGCTGAACGTTAGAGTTTCAGCATCCTCACTCACGGTTATGGGTTCATATTTGGCACTGATATGCATCAAATGTGCTGCCTCTAAACGTTTTTTTACAATCGCGATTACTCGATTAAGAATACATGGTCCAAAAGTTAGACTCAACATTAATAACAACAAAGGTCCCGCTATTGTCGACAGTAAAGTTGTAAGCCAGGGTGAATAATTAAACCAAGATTCGTATCAATTCTGCTTAGCCTCATTTTCTCGCTTTCTTTTTGCTAATCCTTCTCTGAGCTTCATCATTGTATCCCTCACTACTCCAGTGTGGTCTGCATATGCACAGCATTCTTCTTTCAAGGCGGCACATAAGCCACCGTGTTGTAAATACACCAGATCTAATCCTCTACGATTTTGCAAAACAACTTCCGATAATGACCTTGCCGATTTTTCCAGGGCAGTAATTGACTATTCAACTCGAGTTAAGTCTTCATCTACAGCCACACGTAGGGAGGTGAACTCCTGACTGTGTCTGACCAGAGAGGCAACTCCAGTGCCCACCCCGGTGCCTCCCAGAATTATCAACGTTGCCAATGTTATAGCCGTGTTTGGTTCTCTTTTTCTTAAGTGGTTCTCTGCTACCGTGTGCCGTGTATATACGTAGTCTTCAGAATGGTATAGAATTCTTGGTACAATTATCACCTGTATACAGAAATCTTGAGATACATTAAAGAGTTCAAGTGATAAACAAGGGGTAACACCTATCGATGAGCAGACCCATCTAGCGTTGTTTGCGGGAATTAACCAGTTTTCTTTACCTCCTGGTGTAACCTTCTCCGTGATACTGCATAGATGGAGCTTCTCACTAGGGATTGTACCTACACACCTGCCATTCCCAGTTACTTCCGTCAATGTTATTCCTACATCCCTCCCCCAATTGCATTGTGGAGGGTTGGGGTTACGTGAATGGGTGGCCTCTCCCAGATCCCCAGTGGCGTCATAATATGGAGGCCTTATATCAAGGCATAACCAGCAAGGTTTAGGGATGTTGGGATTTGTTTGATTCAATAGGTAATAACTAGCATCCATGATCTTCCACATGTTATTCTCAGTCATCCCTTCATTTTTTTCATATTTTTGGCCTACTGATTTATTAATGACCTTCAGTGGTTTTGGGCTATTTGGAGTTCGTATTTCAGAAGCTTGTGTAGGTTGAATTCTTAAAACATTTCCTGACAGTTCTTGGTTTGGTCCTACCCGTTGGGGGTTCTTAATCTCTTCTTTCCATATATCTATTATCCCTCCCCTATCAGCTCCGGATTCATGCAACCTAATTCCCCAGCGTTGTCCTAGGGTCCACCTTTGATCTCCCGGTTGGGTTACATTGATGTATATGAATTTGCAATCTGACCTGGAGAGGGTGGCGTAATGCTGTAGTTCGCCCTTATCATTACATCCGGGTGGCCCGTACCCACCTTCACATATTTGTCCGCTCCAGCTCCGGGATTCCAGTCTGTGGCAATAGTCTCACAACCCCAATAGGCACAAAAGTATTCATGTGGATAGTTACAATACGGTCTTCCCGGGTTAGAACTTGGGCACATATAGAAGCTCAATTGACCACAACATCTGTTAGGTACATTTTTGCCCCATGTCACAAGGTCACACAGTAAGACCTTAAAACTAGGGCCCCCAGCGGTGATTATTTGCTGCACAACATGGTAATCTTCCCATCTAATTAGGCTCCAGATAAAAGGTTGATGAGGGTGCGCAGACCCAGGAACAGTGTAAACACACCTATTGCTATGTATCGCAAAAAGTGGATAGGGCCCATTTTCGGAAGTTTTTTTTTCTTTTTCTTTTTTTCTTTTTTACCTGGTCACGCAGTTCCCCGCCGTTTCACTCTCTGCCTCGCTTGTCAGTTCGGTTGCGGCGAACTACAAGGTGCGCGTTCTTCTCGGCAGCAGTAGTGCTCTTCAGGGGTGTTTCTTGGTTAGCTGCAACCTCTTGCCTGTTACCGATCACACAGAGCCCCCCTCCTCCCCCTTTTTACCACACATAGACAGTGACAGTATATACTTATCGAGTCCATTTCAGAGTGAGCTTGAAGTCATCAGGGCCTGCGACCGCTTCCCATTCTCTTGTCTGGATTGGTCCCTTCACACGACTGGCATGCGCCCACCCCTTCTCAGCCGTCCGGATAGCTGTCTCTGTGGTAAGTAAAACAACATAGGGGCCTTCCCACCGTGGTGTTAAAGATGTTTCTTTCCATGTCTTAATTAGAACCTTATCTCCAGGCTGTATTCTATGGATTGCTATATCTAACGGCGGACGCTATGCCACCAAGCCTTTCGCTTGTAATTCCCTCCGTCTATTCATAAGCTGTATTAAATAAGGTGTTAATTGAATGTCCTGTATCTGGGGGTGATCAGATGGCATCTCTAGATCATAAGGATCATACCGTATAGCATTTCAAAAGGTGAGATTCCGACATCGGCTCGAGGCTGTGTTCGAATATTCAATAGTGCAAGCGGTAAACATTTCACCCAGGAGGATTTTGGCTCCATCATAAGCTTTGTTAGTTGCTTTTTAATTTCCCCATTCATTCGTTCTACCTTTCCAGAGCTTTGAGGGTGCCACGGAGTATGATATTCCCAACTTGTCCCCAAGGCTTTCATAGTTTCTTGGGACACTTTTGATATAAAGTGCAGGCCTCGGTCAGAATCAATTGTTCCTACAATCCCGTACCTCGGGATAATGTTTTCTAATAGTATTTTTACCACAGCTTGGGCCGTTGTTCTCGTTGTCGGGAAAGCTTCCACAAAGTGCGTGAGATGGTCTACAATCACTAATAAATATTTCTACCTTCCTACTTTTGGAAGTTCTGTGAAATCCAATTGAATTCTGGCAAAAGGCCGGTGCGCTAATTCCCGATCTCCTAACACTCTTTTCCTCATTTGCCGGGCATTCACTCTCTTACAGACAAGACAATCATGCACAACTCCTTTTGCTACATTCTATATTCCAATACACATATATTTTGTAGCGAATTGATCCACTAGTGCTTGAGCTCCCCAGTGGGTGTTCTCATGAAACCTCCGTAGCACTCGCACAGCTGCAGACTTAGGAAGCATTTCCCGTCCATCAGGCAATACCCATTTACCCCCATCTATTTCTTTTATGCCCATTGGAGCCATTTTATCCTTTTCTGGCTGCGTAAAACAGAGTAATGCATATATGGGTCCGTGTAAATAACGTGACTAAATGCACAGTCCAAACGCTTCTTAAACTCCAACAGGCTTGGTGCAGTCACTATTTCCCTGCGGAGCCTGTTCCAGTGTGCGACAACCCTCTCAGTGAAGAACCTCTTCCTGATGCCTATCCCATCCCCAAGGAGCAGCCCTCATTCCAGCCTGGCCAAGCACTTTATAGCTATAGTTCAGCACGATGCCCTAGGTTATGGAATATCCTTTTGGCTACTTCAGCTCAGCGTCCTGCTGCTGTCCCCTCCCAGCTCCTTGTGCACCACAAGTCTCTTTGCTGGCAGACAAGTGCTGGCATAACCCGTGCAATAGTGTCCCTGGTTAGGTCCTGCTCTCCATGGCAAGCCCCTCAAACATCGCATTGGTTTTTCACGTTGACAGAAATGAGGTAGCAAAGAGAAATCCAAGAGTGATCAAAAGGGACTTTACGGCTTTGCGGCAACTGGTTGGAGGATTAGGTGCACGAGCAGTGTTTTCCTCCGTCTTTCCAGTAGCAGGTATCAATACCGAAAGGAACACGCAGACCCAGCAGATGAACAAGTGGCTGCGAGGCTGGTGCCACCAACACGGTGTTGGGTTCCTTGCTGTTGGGAAGGTCTACATGACACCAAGCCACCTGGGCCCTGGTGGGAAGCACCTTGCTCAGAGGAGAAAAAGGATATTTGTCCTGGAGTAAGGAAGGCTGATTGTCAGGGCTTTAAACTTAGATTCAAAGGCGGAAAGGGACAAAGCCAGGCCTGCCAGCGATAAGCTATGGACTGCACACCAAAAGCGGAGGGACCATGTGCTAGCAAGACCCTTCAGTGTGCCCAGCGAGGGGCTGGGTTCAGTGAAGCACATCTGAACTATTCCCCTCACCAGCTTCATTGCCCTTCTCTGCACTCTCTCGAGCACCTCCATGTCCAGGATGCTGTTGGCCTTCTTGGCCACCTGAGCATACTGCTGGCTCATATTCAGCCGACTATCAACCAATACTCCCAGGTTCTTCTCTGCCAGGCAGCTTTCCAACCACTCATCTCCCAGCCTGTAGCTCTGCTTGGGGTTGTTACGCCCCAGATGCAGGACCCGGCACTTGGCCTTGTTGAACTTCATACAGTTGACCTCAGCCCAAAAACGTCTGGGCAATGCTCTCAGACACGTGCTTTGGTTTGTGGGGGTCACCCAGAGCCATGGGCTCTGAGGTCACCCAGAGTGATGGGCCCTGAGGTCAGCCAGCAAGGGACTGTGACCTCACGGCCCTCGCTGCTCATATTGGGGCGCAGGCAGAGCCCGCCCCAGCCTGGCTCGTGCCTGGACTCCCGCTGAGCGTTTGTGCGAGGCTTGGAGCGCCGAGCAAGGATTTGTTGGAGCTGTGCTGTGGGGCCGTCGGCAGCTGTTCTCAGTGCCCGTCCCCGCAGGCAGTGCCTGTGTTTCCCCGGCCCTGCCTGGCTCAGGCAGCCGGGGCCCTGTGAGGAGCACTTGCAGCAGCGCAGGTGAGCTGTGTGGGGACACGTGCCCCGGGGCGGCCCGCGGGGGACGTGGGACCACCCAGCCGTGGGGCTGGGGCCGGGGGGGTTCCTGCTGAGGGGCCGGGGCACAGCCAGTGACCTTCTCTCTTCCTCGCAGCGTGCGCGATACCCGCTTCTGCAGTGCTGGTGCAGGGAAGCAGCTCATCAGCATCAGCTCTCCCCAGCGCACCTTAACGAGAAGATCATGGCCACGGAGGAGGCGTGGACATGTCCCGTGTGCCGGGAGGGGCGAAAGGACGTGGCCTACGCGACACCGTGTAACCACCGGTTCTGCCTGGGCTGCATCCAGCGCTGGGCAAAACTGAAGGCGAGCTGCCCACTCTGCAGGACGGGCATGAGGACCATCAAGGTTTCCGTGCGGGGAGACGAAGACTACCTGGAATGCATCGTCTCCCCTCCCGCAGTGCCCGTACCTGTTGGCTTCCAGGCAGGCAGCGCCACCGCCCCCCACAGCCCTGCAGCGCCGGCTGCGTCCTCTGTGCCAGCCGAGGAGAGGGATGCGGAGCCCGATCCCCGCGCTGCTGTGGGCGGCCTCCTGCCCGAGGACTGGGCCGTGCTGTTCAGGGAGCGCAGGGACATCCTCGACCCTGTGCTGCCCTGGCTTCGCCGCCAGCTCTCAGCCATCTATGGGACACGCTGGTGGCAGGCGAGAGCTGCAGAGAGCTTCCTCCTGCACTCCCTGTGTGTGATGGGGCTGGACAGGGACGCCATCATTCAGCACACACAGCCCGCCTTGGGGCCCCTCACCGTGCCGCTCATCGACGGGCTCGTCGGCACCATCGTGGCTCTCTGCGGCGAGGACGCACGGAGGCTGCTGGGCCTCGAGAGCAGCCGCCCTGCCAGGGCGCAGGAGGCCAGACCTGCAGCTGCTTCTGGGCACGCTGCTCCAGCGCAGGGAGCCTTCAGTACCAGCCCTGCGCCCTCCAGCAGCCCTGCAGACCCTGACGTCGAGGAGATCCCCGGCACATCCAGCGCTTTCCAGCATGGGGATCCTGGCGAAGTCCCAGCTGCAGACAGCCCCAGGGAGCAGGAAGAGCCCCGTGAAGAGCTGCGGCAGGAGGCAGCAGCAGGTCCCTCTGCCCGGGGCTGCAGGCGCAGACCCTCCACTCCTCACCGCTCGACTCGGGGGTCCCGGCGCCCCAGGAAGCGCACCCGGGCAGGCAGTGCCCAAGACTCTCCCCAGCCCTGCAAGAGGCCGCCCCCCCGGCGCCTCTAGCAGGGCTCCTGCGGGTGATGAAATAAAAAACAATAAAATAGATTGAATATACCACAGAAAAAGTCTCGGTGTGATTCAACCCAGAGCTGGCACAGCCCCGTGCATGCTGCTGCCTTCCCTCCCTTTTCCTGGTGCCGTCCCCGTGCCCTGCTGGCCCCCACTGTCCCTTTGGTCATGGCTGATTAATGCTCCAGGTGGGGTCTCCCGAGAGCAAAGCAGAGGGGAACAATCCCCTCCCTCGCCCTGCTGGCCACCATGCTGTCGGTGCAGCCCAGGCTACGAGTGGCTTTCTGAGCTGCAAGCACACCTTGCCAGCTCATGTCGAGCTGCTCAGCAACCAGCACCCCCAGAACCCTCTGCTCAGGGCTGCTCTCAATCCATTCTCTGCCCAGCCTGTATTTGTGCTTTGGTTTGATCTAATTCAGATGCAGGGCCTTCCATTTGGCCTTGTTGAACCTCAGGAGATTCACACAAGCCCACCTCCCCGGCTTTTCAAAGTGCTCCTGGATGGCATCCCTTCCCTTCAGCATCTTGACAGCACCACACAGCTTGGTGCCTGCAAGCTTGCTGAGGGGGCACTCAATCCCACTGCTCATGTCAGCGACAAAGATGTTAAACAGTACCAGTCCCTACAGCGACCCCTCAGGAACACCACTCCTCACTGGCCTCCCCCTAGACACTGAGCCATTGACCACAACTCTTTGAGTGTGGACATCCAGCCAATTCCTTACCCACCGAGTGGTCCATCCATCAAATCCCTGTCTCTCTAACTTGGAGACAAGGATATGGTGCAGGCCAGTGCCAAAGGCTTTGCACAAGTCCAGGTAGATGATGTCAGTTGCTCTTCCCCTACACACCAATGCTGTAGGCCCCCTGTAGAAGGCCACCAGGTTTGTCAGTCAAGGCAAACCTTTAGTGAAGCCATGCTGGCTGTTCACCACTCACCTCTTTCTTTTCCATGTGCCTTAGAATAGTTTCCAGGAGGATCTGTTCCATGATCTGACTGGGCACAGAGCTGAGGCCTGCAGTTCCCCGGGTCTTCCTTTTTCCCTTTTGAAAAATGGGGGTTATGTTTCCCCTCTTCCAGCTGCCTTTAGATATGGCAGAATGGGAAAAACGCTCGCTCTTTCTCTTGATTTGTGGATGGTGGCTGTCCTGGTTCCAGTTAGTACAGAGCTAATTTTCCTCATAGTAGCTGGTAGGGTGCTATATTTTGGATTAGGATGAGTAGAGCGCTGATAACATGCTGATATTTTAATTGTTGCAGAGCAGTGCTTACACCAGGCCAAGGACTTTTCGGCTTCTCGCTCTGTCCTGCCAGTGGGCAGGCTGGGGGTGCAGCAGGAGCTGGGAGGGACAGACCCAGGATAGCTGACCCAAACTGGCCAAAGGGGTATTCCATACCATCTGACGTCATGCTAAACAATATATAGGGGTGGCTGGCCGGGGTGGGGGGGCCGGCTGCTCGGGGAAAGACTGGGCATCGGTCAGCGGGTGGTGAGCAATTGCATTGTGCATCACTTGTTTCATACACATTATTATTATTAATACTATTATCATTAACACTATTATTATTATCACTATTATTATTATTGTTATTATTATTATTATTTTCCTGTCTTAATAAACTGTCTTTATCTCAACTCTCAGGCTTCACTTTCCCGTTTCTCTCCCCCATCCCAGAGAGGGAGGGGGGAGCGTGAGCGAACGGCTGTGTGGTGTTTAGCTGCCGGCCGGGTTAAACCACAACAGTCCTTTTGGCACCCAATGTGGGGTTCGAAGGGTTGAGATATCAACAGATTTGACCAGAGTGTGTTAAACTAAAATAGGTATAAGTAGTGGACCTGCTTAATAGTTGCTAGTCACCATGTTGATTGCCTTAATCTCCAGTCTGCTGTGCCTGTATTCCAAATTGAGTTTTACAGCACGTTACTTTCTGTATGTGCTCCCTGTCGCTCTGTTTATCCTTTCCAGGCCCTGGTTTAAGATTGTTATGGTACTGTGCGGTGTAACAATGGCTTATGAAATGATGAAATTTCTGGTCACGACTCTAACCTGGTACTTGTACTCAGCACTGACGTCGACTCTATACTTTGGAACCCATATCTCGGAAACTATTAGCAATTACACCTATTGCCTTTTTTCGTCAGGGAGCCAATCTGTGAAGGGGACAGGGGAAGACATGTTTCCCTACCTGTTCACTCTCCCTTTCTCCTTCACCACCCTCTTATCCCCCGAGCTAGTTACGGTGGTTCTCCGAGATGTTGAATATCCTTGGGATACTCAGACCAGCCTGCTCGTGTTGTTATGTCTCCTGAATGCGCTTCAGGTTTTGTTGAGGGTTAAACAACTACTTAGGAATCTCATCCGGAGATCTGTCTTGAGGCGGAATAGTTGCGAGTGGCAGGGAGTGTGGGAGGATATGGGCATGTTTCTAGAGCAGTAGGCACCTCCAGTGTTTTGGACATTCACCCCTGAACAACTGCAAAATCCTAAAAAGCTGGCAGAATGTTTGAAAAAAAGGTGTCATGACTCTGGCAGTTCCAAAGTGACACAAATCACTGTAGCGTGCTGGGGTCTGGTTTGTGCCTATCGAGCTGCAATTGATCACAGTATCACAGTATCACAGATTTCTAGGTTGGAAGAGACCTCGAGATCATCGAGTCCAACCTCTGACCTAACACTAAGTACTCCACTAAACCATATCGCTAAGCTCTACATCTAAACGTCTTTTAAAGACCTCCAGGGATGGTGACTCCACCACCTCCCTGGGCAGCCCGTTCCAATGCTTAATAACCCTTTCAGTAAAGAAGTTCTTCCTAACATCCAACCTAAACCTCCCCTGGTGCAACTTTAGCCCATTCCCCCTCGTCCTGTCACCAGGCACGTGGGAGAATAGACCAACCCCCACCTCTCTACAGCCTCCTTTAAGGTAACTGTAGAGAGCAATGAGGTCTCCCCCGAGCCTCCTCTTCTCCAGGCTAAACAACCCCAGCTCCCTCAGCCGCTCCTTGTAACGCTTGTTCTCCAGACCCCTCACCAGCTTGGTCGCCCTTCTCTGGACTCTCTCGAGCACCTCCATGTCCTTCTTGTAGCGAGGGGCCCAAAACTGAACACAGTACTCGAGGTGCGGCCTCACCAGAGCCGAGTACAGGGGGATAATCACCTCCCTACACCTGCTGGCCACACTGCTTCTTATACAGGCCAGGATGCTGTTGGCCTTCTTGGCCACCTGAGCACACTGCTGGCTCATATTCAGCCGACTATCAACCAATACTCCCAGGTCCTTCTCGGCCAGGCAGCTTTCCAGCCACTCATCTCCCAGCCTGTAGCTCTGCTTGGGGTTGTTACGCCCCAGATGCAGGACCCGGCACTTGGCCTTGTTGAGCTTCATACAGTTGACCTCAGCCCATCGGTCCAGCCTATCCAGATCCTCCTGCAGAACCTTCCTTCCCTCGAGCAGATCGACACACGCACCTAACTTGGTGTCATCTGCAAACTTACTGAGGGTGCACTCGATCCTCTCATCCAGGTCATCGATAAAGATATTGAAGAGGGCTGGCCCCAGCACTGAGCCCTGGGGTACTCCACTAGTAACCGGCCTCCAACTGGATTTGGCTCCATTCACCGCTACTCTTTGGGCCCGGCCATCCAGCCAGTTTTTAACCCAACAAAGCGTATGCCAGTCCAAGTCACGAGCAGCCAGTTTCTTGAGGAGAATGCTGTGGGAAACGGTGTCAAAAGCCTTACTGATGTCAAGGTAGATCACATCCACAGCCTTCCCCTCATCCACCAAGCGCGTCACTTGGTCATAGAAGGAGATCGAGTTCGTCAAGCAAGACCTACCTTTCATAAACCCATGCTGACTGGGCCTGATCGCCTGGTTGCCATGCAAGTGCCGTGTGATGACATTCAAGATAATCTGCTCCATGAGCTTCCCTGGCACTGAGGTCAAACTAACAGGCCTATAGTTCCCCGGCTCTACCCTCCGACCCTTCTTATAGATGGGTGTCACGTTTGCTAGCTGCCAGTCGACTGGGACCTCCCCTGATAGCCAGGACTGCCAATAAATGATGGAAAGCGGCTTGGCCAGCTCCTCCACCGGTTCGCTCAGTACCCTCGGGTGGATCCCATCCGGCCCCATCGACTTGCGTACATCCAAGTGCTGTAGCAGGTCGCCAACCATTTCCTCATGGATAGCGAGGGCCACATCCTGTTCCCCATCCCCTTCCACCAGCTCAGGGTACCGGGTATCCAGAGAACAACCGGTCTTGCCGCTAAAGACTGAGGCAAAGAAGACACTGAGCACCTCAGCCTTTTCCTCATCTCTTGTCACTAAGTTTCCCCCCGCATCTGGTAAAGGATGGAGATTCTCCTTAGTCCTCCTTTTTGCGTTGATGTATTTGTAAAAACGTTTTTTGTTATCTTTAATGGCAGTAGCCAGATTGAGCTCCAGATGAGCTTTGGCCTTTCTAATTTTGTCCCTGCACAGCCTCGCAACATCCTTAAAGTCCTCTTGAGTAGCCCGCCCTCTTTTCCAAAGATTATAAACCCTTCTTTTTCTCCTAAGCTCGAGCCACAACTCTCTGTTCAGCCAGGCTGGTCTAGTTCCGCGTCGGCTCGTCTTTGGGCACGTGGGGACAGACCGCTCCTGAGCCATTAAGATGTCCTTCTTGAAGAGTGCCCAGCCTTCCTGGACTCCTTTGCCCTTCAGAACCTCCTCCCAAGGGACTCTGCCAACCAGTGTCCTGAACAGCTCAAAGTCAGCCCCCTGGAAGTCCAAGACAGCGGTTTTACTCGTCCCCTTCCTGACTTCGCCAAGAATAGAGAACTCTACCATTTCGTGGTCACTCTGCCCAAGACAGCTCTCGACCACCATATCTCCCACCAGTCCATCACTGTTTGTGAACAGAATGTCTAGCGGGGCACCTCCCCTGGTAGGCTCTCTAACCAGCTGCGTCAGGAAGCTATCTTCCACACTCTCCAGAAACCTCTTGGACTGCTTTCTCTGGGCTGTGTTGTGCTTCCAGGATATGTCTGGGAAGTTGAAGTCCCCCAAGAGAACAAGCGCTGACGATTTCGCGGCTTCTGCCAGCTGCCTGTAGAACTCCTCATCAGTCTCCTCAGCCTGGTTTGGCAGTCTATAACAGACCCCCACCGGGATGCTTGCCTTGTTGGCCTTCCCTCTGATCCTAACCCACAGGGACTCAACCTTATCATTCCCAGCCTCAAGTTCCTCAACATCTAAACACTCTCTAATATAGACAGCCACACCACCACCCCTTCTGTGCTGCCTGTCCCTTCTGAAGAGCCTATAGCCAGACATTGCAGCACTCCAGTCATGAGAGTGGTCCCACCACGTTTCCGTGATGGCAACCAAGTCATAGCCTGCCTGCTGCACGATGGCTTCCAGCTCCTCTTGTTTGTTACCCATGCTGCGTGCATTAGTGTAGATGCACTTCAGCTGGGCCATCGCCTACTTCCCCGGCTTTGCCATTGTTCCCCCTGGCACAGCACCAACAAGACTAATTTCAGACCCATCCCCCTTCTTTCCTAGTTTAAAGCCCTCTCAACGAGCCCTGCCAGCTCCTGGGCTAGGATCCGTTTTCCCCTTAGAGATAGGGACCCGTCTGCGGTCACCAGGCCGGGTGCCGAGTAAAGCGCCCCATGGTCAAAAAACCCAAAATTTCTGTGTTGGCACCAGCCTCTGAGCCACGTGTTAATCAGGTGGGCTTTCCGTGTCCACTCGGTACTCCTCCCTGCCACTGCAGGGATAGACGAAAACACCACCTGTACTCCCGCTCCATCCACTAACGTTCCCAGTCCCCTAAAGTCCCGTTTGATAGACTTCAGGCTTCTCTCTTCAATATCATCACTGCCAGCCTGGACTATCAAAAGAGAATAGTAGTCAGAGGGGCGAACCAGGTTGGGAAGCTTCCTGGCAACATCCCTGACCCTGGCCCCAGGGAGGCAGCAGACTTCCCTACGGGTAGGGTCAGGTCGACAAACAGGGCCCTCTGTTCCCCTGAGAAGGGAGTCACCTACTACGATCACCCTTCTGTCTTTCTTGGTGGAGGCAGTCTTGAGGCGTGGAGTCAGCTTCCTCGCCCTAGGCATCCTCCTGGGTAGACTTTCTACCTCGTCCTCACCCACCGGCTTCTCAAGCTCCAGCGCCTCAAATCTGTTACGTAAGGGCACGTGGGAAAATGGGAATTCCCTGACCGGGAATCGAACCCGGGCCGCGGCGGTGAGAGCACCGAATCCTAACCACTAGACCACCAGGGAGGGCTAAAATTGACAAGTTATGGACTGCACACCAAAAGCGGAGGGACCATGTGCTAGCAAGACCCTTCAGTATGCCCAGCGAGGGGCTGGGTTCAGTGAAGCATATCTGAACTATTTCTCCACAAGCGCATGCAGCAGGAGAAACAAGCAAGAGGAGCTGGAAGCCTTGGCCCCATGCCAGAGCTACGACACTCTTGGCATGAGTGAAACCTGGTGGGAAGAGGCCTGTGACTGCTGCGTTGTGATGGATGCTTCCAGGCTCTTCAGAAGGGACGGGCAGGGCAGGTGAGGCTGGGGGGGCCACGCGCTATGTAACGGAGGCGCTGGGCTGTACGGAGCTCCCAGTCGGTGACAATGGGGTTTAGAGCCGCTGGGTAAGGACCTAGGGACAGGCAACTGAAAGGGATGTCGTTGTGGGAGTCCGCTATAGACGAGCCGGCCGGGATGACGGCACTGATGAATCATGTTTTAAGGAAGTGAGAAAACTTCTAGATCGTCTGCCCTTGTCCTTATGGGGCACTTCAGCCTGCCAGACATCAACCCGGAATATCACATCGCTGAGACAAAGAGGTCCAGGAGATTCCCGAAGCGCCTTGATGCTATCTTCTTGGTACAGGTCCTAGGAGAGCTGACTAGGAAAGGTGCCCTCCTAGACCTGCTGCTTGGAAAGAGGGGGGGTCTTGTGGGTGAAGTGGAAACGGGAACACTTCAATCTGAGCAGCCTGGACTGGTTGTTTTGCTGTTTTTCTGCGGCCCTGCTCAGGTCCGTGAGCATCCCCGTGGTGCACTTTCCAACCAGCTTCTCTACCTGGGCAGCAAGATCTTGCCGCAGTGCAGCAGCCCACATGGGTTGGCCCCTGTGCTGCCAGCAGCTCTGCTTCCATTGCTTGAACCTCCTGCACAGGGCCTTTGCCACCATCCAGGAGTCAGGAGAAAGAGCGAGCGTTTTTCCCAGTCTGCCATATCTAAAGGCAGCTGGAAGAGGGGAAACATAACCCCCATTTTTAAAAAGGGAAAAAGGAAGAGCCAGGCAACTACAGGCCTCAGCTCTGTGCCCAGTCAGATCATGGAACAGATCCTCCTGGAAACTATTCTAAGGCACATGGAAAAGAAAGAGGTGAGTGGTGAACAGCCAGCATGGCTTCACTAAAGGTTTGCCTGGACTGACAAACCTGGTGGCCTTCTACAGGGGGCCTACAGCATTGGTGCGTAGGGGAAGAGCAACTGACATCATCTACCTGGACTTGTGCAAAGCCTTTGGCACTGGCCTGCACCATATCCTTGTCTCCAAGTTAGAGAGACAGGGATTTGATGGATGGACCACTCGGTGGGTAAGGAATTGGCTGGATGTCCACACTCAAAGAGTTGTGGTCAATGGCTCAGTGTCTAGGGGGAGGCCAGTGAGGAGTGGTGTTCCTGAGGGGTCGCTCTAGGGACCAGTGCTGTTTAACATCTTTGTCGCTGACATGAGCAGTGGGATTGAGTGCCCCCTCAGCAAGCTTGCAGACACCAAGCTGTGTGGTGCTGTCAAGATGCTGAAGGGAAGGGATGCCATCCAGGAGCACTTTGAAAGGCCGGGGAGGTGGGCTTGCGTGAATCTCCTGAGGTTCAAAAAGGCCAAATGAAAGGCCCTGCATCTGAATTCGAGCAATCCAAAGCACAAATACAGGCTGGGCAGGGAATGGATTGACAGTAGCCCTGAGCAGAGGGTTCTGGGGGTGGTGGTTGCTGAGCAGCTCGACATGAGCTGGCAAGGTGTGCTTGCAGCTCGGAAAGCCACTCGTAGCCTGGGCTGCACCGACAGCATGGTGGCCAGCAGGGCGAGGGAGGGGATTGTTCCCCTCTGCTCTGCTCTCGGGAGACCCCACCTGGAGCATTAATCAGCCATGACCAAAGGGACAGTGGGGGCCAGCAGGGCACGGGGACGGCACCAGGAAAAGGGAGGGAAGGCAGCAGCATGCACGGGGCTGTGCCAGCTCTGGTTTGAATCACACCGAGACTTTTTCTGTGGCATATTCAATCTATTTTATTGTTCTTTATTTCACTACCCGCAGAAGACGTGCTAGAAGCGCCGGGGGGGCTTCCTCTTGCAGGGCTGGGGAGAGTCTTGGGCACTGCTCGCCCGGGTGCGCTTCCTGGGGCGCCGGGACCCCCGAGTCGAGTGGTGAGGAGTGGAGGGTCTGCGCCTGCAGCCCCGGGCAGAGGGACCTGCTGCTGCCTCCTGCCCCAGCTCTTCACGGGGCTCTTCCTGCTCCTAAAAACCTTATACTTCTGTGCGTCTGACGTGCCAGGCCATCGAATCCACACAGTCCAATAAACTCGATTGTCCCTTTCCTCCCCCTGGCTGGAGGCAGGGCCCCTCTAGTCCTGGTCAGAATCTTTGTTTCTATGGTTAAAGGGCTGCCTGCTGGAAGTTGGAGCAGCAAACTTGTCAGAGAACCCCTTTTTCCCAATTGTTTTCCTTTGCAATTCACGTACCCGTGCCTCTAGGGTCGCAGTAGATTTTCCATCCCATTTTCTCATGTCCTCTCCATGGTCACGTAGGTAAAACCACAGGGTGGCGCGGTGTGTGTGCCCACCATATTGTCTTCCTTGCAGAGATGAACGTTTACCCCTAATAGCTGAGACACTGGTTTGTACAGGTGGGGAGGAAAATAAACTCTCTTTAAGTTGGTGGACCTCTTCAGAAAGTTTCTCCAAAGTATCTCTTTTAGCTGGTGGACACTGGTTCGTTCAGGTGGAGGGGAAGATAAATTCTCTTTAAGTTGGTGGAACTCTTCCGAGAGTTTCTCCACAGCCGAGACACAGGCCTGTAGGGAAGAGGAGAGACTTTCTTCGTACTGCCGGAGTTATTTAGCCACTTCATCCACTGCGGGTCCCTCATTCTCTTTCCAGGTTATTATTGCCAATGAGCTGGCATATGATGATGGTGCACTCCGTACAAACTTCCGCAACATGGCTCATCTACACTGGACTTCATCTGGATCTGTGGATGTTTGTGCGTCGTCTAGGTCCTTAGAAATTACTTCCCGTATGGCTAATTCCCTCAGGTACTGAATTCCCTTCTCCATGATGGTCCACTTGCCTGGTAGACATACAAGTTCTTCCTTGAAGGGATACCTTTCCTTCACAGCTGACAGGAGACGCCTCCAGAGGCTGCGAGATCGTGCTCCATCTCCAATTGCTTTGTCAATGCCTGCGTCCCTAGCAAGGGATCCCAGCCGCCTGGCTTCCCTGCCCTCTAATTCCACACAATTGGCTCCGGTGTCCCAGCACCGGAGCAGCCAGGTGACAAGCTGCTCACCTATACAGCGACCAAAATCTTTTCGCACATCTCGTAGCTCACGCTGGTGTAGGGTTCGGGTAGTTACTGTTGATTTTTCGACATCCTCATCCTCATCTTCATCCTCCTGCACATTTGATGGCCCAGCCTCGTCTTCTCTATGCCTAGACTTAGCAGGAGACTGTCTGCGTTCTAAACGACCTGAGCCTCTATACCATTTTTTCACCTTGTCTACAGGGTCAACTTGCACTGCTACAGCTCGTTTCTCTGACCCAGACACAGGAGTGGGAGCAGCTGCAGGAGCCGGAATTGGAGCGGCTGCGGGAGCTGGAACTGGGACGGCTGCAGGAGCTGGAGCTAGGTTACTAGTAGCATCAATTGCAGCTCGATAGGCACAAGCCAGACCCCAGCACGCTACAGTGATTTGTGTCACTTTGGAACTGCCAGAGTCATGACACCTTTTTTTCAAACATTCTGCCAGCTTTTTAGGATTTTGCAGTTGTTCAGGGGTGAATGTCCAAAACACTGGAGGTGCCTACTGCTCTAGAAACATGCCCATATCCTCCCACACTCCCTGCCACTCGCAACTATCCCGCCTCAAGACAGATCTCCGGATGAGATTCCTAAGTCGTTGTTTAACCCTCAACAAGACCTGAAGCGCATTCAGGAGACATAACAACAAGAGCAGGCTTGCCTGAGTATCCCAAGGATATTCAACATCTTGGAGAACCACCGTAACTAGCTCGGGGGATAAGAGGGTGGTGAAGGAGAAAGGGAGAGTGAACAGGTAGGGAAACATGTCTTCCCCTGTCCCCTTCACAGATTGGCTCCCTGACAAAAAAAGGCAATAGGTGTAATTGCTAATAGTTTCCGAGATATGGGTTCCAAAGTATAGAGTCGACGTCAGTGCTGAGTACAAGTACCAGGTTAGAGTCGTGACCAGAAATTTCATCATTTCATAAGCCACTGTTACACCGCACAGTACCACAACAATCTTAAACCAGGGCCCAGAAAGGATAAACAGAGCGACAGGGAGCACATACAGAATGTAACACACTATAAAACTCAATTTGGAAAACAGGCACAGCAGACTGGAGATTAAGGCAATCAACATGGTGACTAGCAACTATTAAGCAGGTCCAATACTTATACCTATTTTAGTTTAACACACTCTGGTCAAATCTGTTGATATCTCAACCCTTCAAGCCCCACGTTGGGCGCCAAAAGGACTGTTGTGGTTTAACCCGGCCGGCAGCTAAACACCACACAGCCGGTCGCTCACCCTCCCCCCTCTGTCTCTGGGATGGGGGAGAGGAACGGGAAAGTGAAGCCTGAGAGTTGAGATAAAGACAGTTTATTAAGACAGGAATATAATAATAACAACAATAATAATAGTGATAATGGTAATAGTATTAATAATAATAATGTGTATGAAACAAGTGATGCACAATGCAATTGCTCACCACCCGCTGACCGATGCCCAGCCTATCCCCGAGCAGCCGGCCCCCCACCCCGGCCAGCCACCCCTATATATTGTTTAGCATGACATCAGATGGTATGGAATTCCACTTTCGCCAGTTTGGGTCAGCTGTCCTGGGTCTGTCCCCTCCCAGCTCCTGCTGCACCCCCAACCTGCTCGCTGGCAGGACAGAGCGAGAAGCCGAAAAGTCCATGGCCTGGTGTAAACACTGCTCTGCAACAATTAAAACATCAGCATGTTATCAGCGCTCTTCTCATCCTAATCCAAAACATAGCACCCTACCAGCTACTAGGAGGGAAATTAACTCTGTCCTAACTGGAACCAGGACAGCCACCATCCACAAATCAAGAGAAAGAGCGAGCGTTTTTCCCATTCTGCCATATCTAAAGGCAGCTGGAAGAGGGGAAACATAACCCCCATTTTTAAAAAGGGAAAAAGGAAGAGCCAGGCAACTACAGGCCTCAGCTCTGTGCCCAGTCAGATCATGGAACAGATCCTCCTGGAAACTATTCTAAGGCACATGGAAAAGAAAGAGGTGAGTGGTGAACAGCCAGCATGGCTTCACTAAAGGTTTGCCTTGACTGACAAACCTGGTGGCCTTCTACAGGGGGCCTACAGCATTGGTGCGTAGGGGAAGAGCAACTGACATCATCTACCTGGACTTGTGCAAAGCCTTTGGCACTGGCCTGCACCATATCCTTGTCTCCAAGTTAGAGAGACAGGGATTTGATGGATGGACCACTCGGTGGGTAAGGAATTGGCTGGATGTCCACACTCAAAGAGTTGTGGTCAATGGCTCAGGGTCTAGGGGGAGGCCAGTGAGGAGTGGTGTTTCTGGGGGTCGCTCTAGGGACCGGTGCTGTTTAACATCTTTGTCGCTGACATGAGCAGTGGGATTGAGTGCCCCCTCAGCAAGCTTGCAGACACCAAGCTGTGTGGTGCTGTCAGCATGCTGAAGGGAAGGGATGCCATCCAGGAGCACTTTGAAAAGCCGGGGAGGTGGGCTTGTGTGAACCTCCTGAGGTTCAACAAGACCAAATGGAAGGCCCTGCATCTGAATTAGAGCAATCCAAAGCACAAATGCAGGCTGGGCAGGGAATGGATTGAGAGCAGCCCTGAGCAGAGGGTTCTGGGGGTGCTGGTTGCTGAGCAGCTCGACATGAGCTGGCAAGGTGTGCTTGCAGCTCAGAAAGCCACTCGTAGCCTGGGCTGCACCGACAGCATGGTGGCCAGCAGGGCGAGGGAGGGGATTGTTCCCCTCTGCTCTGCTCTCGGGAGACCCCACCTGGAGCATTAATCAGCCATGACCAAAGGGACAGTGGGGGCCAGCAGGGCACGGGGACGGCACCAGGAAAAGGGAGGGAAGGCAGCAGCATGCACGGGGCTGTGCCAGCTCTGGTTTGAATCACACCGAGACTTTTTCTGTGGTATATTCAATCTATTTTATTGTTCTTTATTTCACCACCAGCAGGAGCCCTGCTAGAAGCGCCGGGGGGGTGGCCTCTTGCAGGGCTGGGGAGAGTCTTGGGCACTGCCTGCCCGGGTGCGCTTCCTGGGGCGCCGGAACCCCCGAGTCGAGCGGTGAGGAGTGGAGGGTCTGCGCCTGCAGCCCCGGGCAGAGGGACCTGCTGCTGCCTCCTGCCGCAGCTCTTCACGGGGCTCTTCCTGCTCCCTGGGGCTGTCTGCAGCTGGGATTTCGCCAGGACCCCCACGCTGCAGCATGCTGGATGTGCCGGGGATCTCCTCGACGTCAGGGTCTGCAGGGCTGCTGGAGGGCGCAGGGCTGGTACTGAAGGCTCCCTGCGCTGGAGCAGCGTGCCCAGAAGCAGCTGCAGGTCTGGCCTCCTGCGCCCTGGCAGGGCGGCTGCTCTCGAGGCCCAGCAGCCTCCGTGCGTCCTCGCCGCAGAGAGCCACGATGGTGCCGACGAGCCCGTCGATGAGCGGCACGGTGAGGGGCCCCAAGGCGGGCTGTGTGTGCTGAATGATGGCGTCCCTGTCCAGCCCCATCACACACAGGGAGTGCAGGAGGAAGCTCTCTGCAGCTCTCGCCTGCCACCAGCGTGTCCCATAGATGGCTGAGAGCTGGCGGCGAAGCCAGGGCAGCACAGGGTCGAGGATGTCCCTGCGCTCCCTGAACAGCACGGCCCAGTCCTCGGGCAGGAGGCCGCCCACAGCAGCGCGGGGATCGGGCTCCGCATCCCTCTCCTCGGCTGGCACAGAGGACGCAGCCGGCGCTGCAGGGCTGTGGGGGGCGGTGGCGCTGCCTGCCTGGAAGCCAACAGGTACGGGCACTGCGGGAGGGGAGACGATGCATTCCAGGTAGTCTTCGTCTCCCCGCACGGAAACCTTGATGGTCCTCATGCCCGTCCTGCAGAGTGGGCAGCTCGCCTTCAGTTTTGCCCAGCGCTGGATGCAGCCCAGGCAGAACCGGTGGTTACATGGTGTCGCGTAGGCCACGTCCTTTCGCCCCTCCCGGCACACGGGACACGTCCACGCCTCCTCCGTGGCCATGATCTTCTCGTTAAGGTGCGCTGGGGAGAGCTGATGCTGATGAGCTGCTCCCCTGCACCGGCACTGCAGCAGCGGGTATCGCGCACGCTGCGAGGAAGAGAGAAGGTCACTGGCTGTGCCCCGGCCCCTCAGCAGGAACCCCCCCGGCCCCAGCCCCACGGCTGGGTGGTCCCACGTCCCCCGCGGGCCGCCCCGGGGCACGTGTCCCCACACAGCTCACCTGCGCTGCTGCAAGTGCTCCTCACAGGGCCCCGGCTGCCTGAGCCAGGCAGGGCCGGGGAAACACAGGCACTGCCTGCGGGGACGGGCACTGAGAACAGCTGCCGACGGCCCCACAGCACAGCTCCAACAAATCCTTGCTCGGCGCTCCAAGCCTCGCACAAACGCTCAGCGGGAGTCCAGGCACGAGCCAGGCTGGGGCGGGCTCTGCCTGCGCCCCAATATGAGCAGCGAGGGCCGTGAAGTCACAGTCCGTTGCTGGCTGACCTCAGAGCCCATGGCTCTGCGTGACCTCAGAGCCCATGGCTCTGGGTGACCCCCACAAACCAAAGCACGTGTCTGAGAGCATTGCCCAGACGTTTGTGAACTCCAGCAGGCTTGCTGCCCTGACCACGTCACTGGGAGGCCTGGTTCAGTGGCCAAGCCCCGTGTCAGTGAAAAATCTTGTCCTCACCTCCAGGCGGACCCTCCCCTGTCACAGCTCCATGCCATTCCCTCCACTTTTGTCACCGTCCCCAGAGAGCAGAGCTTAGCGCCGGGCCCTCCGCTCCCCTCGTGAGGAAGCTGCAGGCCGCCATCAGGCCTCTCCTCAGTCTCCTGCAGGCTGAACAAACGCAGGCACCTCAGCCGCTCCTCATCTGTCCTGCCCTCCAGACCCCTCACCACTTTGAAGCCCTCCTTTGGATGCTCTCTCTCTAAGAGTTTTATGGCCTTCTGATAGTGCCGTGCCCAAAAGTGCACACAGGACTCGAGCTGATGCTGAAAGAGCGCAGAGCAGAGCACAGCAATCCCTGCCCGCGACCGCCTAGCCATGCTGTGCTGGAGGCACCACACGATGCCGTTGCCCCTCCTGCCTGCCAGGGCCCACGGCTGACTCACGTTCAACTTGCCGTCGACCAAAAGCCCCAGAGCCCTCTCTGCAGGGCTGCGCTCCAGCCTCTCCTCCCCCCAGACTGTCCGGACAGCCAGGGTTGCCCGTTGCCAGGTGCGCAATCCCTCACTCGCTCTCGCTGAACCTCATCTTGTTGGGGATTGCCCAGCTCTCTGGTTTGTCAGGATCTCTCTGCAAGGCCTTCCTCCCCTCCATCGAGTCAGACGCTCCTCCCAATTTAGCATCGTGCCTAAATGGACTCAAGACGCCCTCGAGTCCTACATGCAAGTCACTTAAGACAACATTGAGGAGAACTGGCCCTAAAATGGAGGCCTGTGGAAGCCCCCTAGCGACTGGCCGCCAGCCCGATGCAACCCCATTTACGATAACCCTTGGAGCCCGACCCGTCAGCCACTTGTTCACCCATGGCATTATGCATTGCTCTAGCTGTGTGCCGCTCAATTTGTCCAGAAGGAGACAGTGAGAAACAGTATTGAAGCTGTGCTGAAGTCCAAACAGGTGCCATCAGCTGGCTTCCCTTGGCCAACTAGACGGTTGAGCACTTCCGAAAAGGAAATCAAGTGCGTTAAGCAGCACTTTCCCCTCGTGAACCTGCGTTGGCTGTGATCAATGGCTGCATTGTCCTTCAGGTGATATTAAGAACTCCCAGCATACTTTTCACCATATTTTTAACATTTTTCCCTCCCAATTGATTGGGGGGAGTTGAAAAACCATAAAATAATAATAATAATAATAATAATAATAATAATAATAATAATAATAATGATAATAAAGAGAAAATCATATTCATGTTCCTAAGAAGAACAGGAATAAAAGAATAGGGAAGGTAAGCGAGGCAAAGTGCAACCGCTGACCAGCTGCTGACAGATGTCCATCCCATCGCCAAGTAGCAGCCCTCATACCAGCCTGGCCTAGCAGTTCCTAGGAATACTTCAGCACCATGCCCTGTGTTGTTCAATATCCCTTTGGCCTTTTGCACTGTCCCTGGGTGAAGAATTTTGTACACAACAGATGCAAATCTGCTCCCATCCACTGCTTTCTCTGTTGAATGTAGAAGGGCAACATTGCTGACTAATGCTCTCTTGCAGCCCCCAGCCTTATATCTCGATCCTTAAGCAAGCTGCATTTGAAAAGGAAAGGGGAAAGGGGAAAGGGGAAAGGGGAAAGGGGAAAGGGGAAAGGGGAAAGGGGAAAGGGGAAAGGGGAAGGCAAAGGCAAAGGCAAAGGCAAAGGCAAAGGCAAAGGGAAAGGGAAAGGGAAAGGGAAAGGGAAAGGGAAAGGGAAAGGGAAAGGGAAAGGGAAAGGGAAAGGGAAAGGGAAAGGGAGAGGGAGAGGGAAAGGAGAAAGAAAAATTTATGAATTTATGAAAAAAAATTTATGTAAATTTATTAGTGTTCCGGGCGGTGGCATGGGGCACAGGATATGTTTCCAGCCATCCGGTGGTTGCTTCCACCATTGTAAGTACGTGGCGCTTGCCGTTGCGGGTTTGAGGGAGTGTGATGTAATCAATCTGCCAGGCCTCTCCATATTTATATTTCAGCCATCGTCCTCCATACCAAAGAGGCTTTGACCGTTTGGCTTGCTTGATTGCAGCACATGTTTCACAGTCATGAATAACCTGTGCTATAGGGTCCATGGTCAGGTCCACCCCTCGATCACGAGCCCATCTGTATGTTGCATCTCTACCTTGATGGCCTGAGGTGTCATGGGCCCATCGGGCTATAAATAATTCACTTTTATGTTGCCAGTCCAGGTCCACCTGAGCCACTTCAGTCTTAGCAGCCTGAGCCACCTGCTGGTTGTTTTGATGTTCTTCAGTAGCCCGATTCTTGGGCACATGAGCATCTACGTGGCGTACCTTTACAACCAGGTTCTCTACCCGGGCAGCAATATCTTGCCACAATGCAGCAGCCCAGATGGGTTGGCCCCTGCGCTCCCAGTTGTTCTGCTTCCATTGCTGTAACCACCCCCACAGGGCATTTGCTACCATCCATGAATCAGTATAGAGATAGAGGACTGGCCACTTTTCTCGTTCACCAATATCTAAAGCCAGCTGAATGGCTTTCACTTCTGCAAACTGACTCGATTCACCTTCTCCCTCAGCAGCTTCTGCAACTCGTCGTGTAGGACTCCATACAGCAGCTTTCCATCTCCGATGCTTTCCCACAATACGACAGGACCCGTCAGTGAACAAGGCATATTTCTTCTCATTTTCCGGTAGCTTGTTGTACAGTGGGGCTTCTTCAGCACAGACCACCTCCTCCTCTGATGATATCCCAAAGTGTTTGCCTTCTGGCCAGTCCATAATCACCTCCAAGATTCCTGGGCGACTGGGGTTTCCTATTTGAGCCCGCTGAGTAATCAGTGCAACCCACTTGCTCCATGTAGCATCAGTTGCATGATGTGTAGAGGGGACCCTTCCTTTGAACATCCAGCCTAGTACCGGCAGTCGGGGTGCCAGGAGGAGCTGCGCTTCAGTACCGACCACTTCCGAAGCAGATCGAACTCCTTCATATGCTGCCAATATCTCCTTTTCAGTTGGAGTGTAGCGGGCCTCAGATCCTCTGTATCCCCGACTCCAAAACCCCAGGGGTCGACCTCGAATTTCCCCAGGTTCTTTCTGCCAGAGGCTCCAGGTGGGACCATTCTCTCCGGCTGCGGTGTAGAGCACATTCTTTACATCTGGTCCTGTTCGGACTGGCCCAAGGGCTACTGCATGAACTATTTCCTGCTTAATTTTTTCAAAGGCTTGTCGTTGCTCAGGGCCCCATTCAAAAGCATTCTTCTTACGGGTTACTTGGTAGAGCGGGTTTACAATCAGACTGTAATTTGGAATATGCATTCTCCAAAACCCCACGACACCTAGGAAAGTTTGTGTTTCTTTTTTGCTAGTTGGTGGAGACATAGCTGTTATTTTGTTGATCACATCCATTGGGATTTGACGACGTCCATCTTGCCATTTTATTCCTAAGAACTGGATCTCTCGTGCAGGTCCTTTAACTTTATTCTGTTTTATGGCAAAACCGGCCTTCAGAGGGATTTGGGCTATTTTCTTCCCTTTCTCGAAAACTTCCTCTGCAGTGTCACCCCACACAATGATGTCATCGATGTACTGCAGGTGTTCAGGAGCTTCCCCCTGCTCCAGCGCAGACTGGATCAGTCCATGGCAAATGGTGGGGCTATATTTCCACCCCTGGGGCAGCCGATTCCAAATATATTGGACTCCCCTCCAAGTGAAAGCAAACTGTGGCCTGCACTGTGCTGCTAGAGGGATGGAGAAAAATGCATTAGCGATATCAGTTGTGGCATACCACTTGGCTGCCTTTGATTCCAGTTCATACTGGAGTTCGAGCATGTCCGGCACTGCAGCACTCAGTGGTGGCGTGACTTCGTTCAGGCCACGATAGTCCTGTGCATGCTGCATTTAAAAATGAAAGGGAAAGGGGAAAGGGGAAAGAGAAAGGGAAAGGGAAAGGGAGAGGGAAAGGGAAAGGGAAAGGGAAAGGGAAAGGGAAAGGGAAAGGGAAAGGGAAAGGGAAAGGGAAAGGGAAAGGGAAAGGGAAAGGGAAAGGAAAAGGGAAAGGGAAAGGGAAAGGGAAAGGGAAAGGGAAAGGGAAAGGGAAAGGGAAAGGGAAAGGGAAAGGGAAAGGGAAAGGGAAAGGGAAAGGGAAAGGGAAAGGGAAAGGGAAAGGGAAAGGGAAAGGGAAAGGGAAAGGGAAAGGGAAAGGGAAAGGAGAAATAAAAATTTAGGAATGTTTTTTCTGTATGGTATTGAGGAGAGCATGACTCCTCTTGTGTAGAATAATGAATATAGTAATAACGTTGGCTATACAGAAGGAGAAGCGTCTTTCCTCCACATTGCGTATGGGGAACAAGACTGAAGCAAAGGAACCTTTGTGGCTGAAACAGAAGAATTGGAGGTTAATTTAAAAATGTTATTTCTCTAGGCCAAAGGAAAAATGCACTGAACACTAGGCCAAGGCAAGAAATAGAAAGCTCTTCTTGAGGACAGAAATCTCAAAACCTAAGCACAACATCGGGGGAAGATTAGGGCTGTCCAGAGGAAGAAGAAATACCCACAGAGTGAAGTGGCAAACCCATCCCTGGCTGGAGTAGGGTTGAAAGTTGCAGCCTCTGCTTACATACACGATGGCAAGGACAGCAGCAGTCTCTGCGCAAAGCAGACTTTAAAAAGAGAACCCATTCCTAAACCATGGGAGAGATCCCTGACACGATAGCTCTCAAAGTCATGAAGAGAGCAGAAGAGCAGTTTTGCACGCAGCGTTTGCTGTTTCCATTGCTTGTTAGGGTTATGCTTTCCGTGTATACAGCATCTGCATACAGATGCTGCGAAGCTTCCAGGTCGCTCCCTGTCACTGGGTGAATTTTCACGAAGGAGAGTCCGAATGGAGGGAAACTGGGCTGCATGGACTCAACTACTAAGCCTCATGCTTAAGGAAGCCAGCGTCCTCCACAATTACACTTGGCACTCGGTGCCTGGACGCTGCCCAGTTCTGGGGGCATAGAATCACTGAATCACTGAATCACAGAATATCCTGAGTTGGAAGGGACCCATGAGGATCATCGAGTCCAACTCCTGGCACCACACAGGTCTACCCCAAAATTCAGACCACGTGACTAAGTGCACAGTCCAAACACTTCTTAAACTCCAACAGGCTTGGTGCAGTCACTACTTCCCTGCGGAGTCTGTTCCAGTGTGCGACAACCCTCTCAGTGAAGAACCTCTTCCTGATGCCTATCCCATCCCCAAGGAGCAGCCCTCATTCCAGCCTGGCCAAGCACTTTATAGCTATAGTTCAGCACGATGCCCTAGGTTATGGAATATCCTTCTGGCTACTTCAGCTCAGCTGTCCTGCTGCTGTCCCCTCCCAGCTCCTTGTGCACCGCAAGTCTCTTTGCTGGCAGACAAGTGCTGGCATAACCCGTGCAATAGTGTCCCTGGTTAGGTCCTGCTCTCCATGGCAAGCCCCTCAAACATCTGTTGTGGTTTAACCCGGCTGGCAGCTAAACACCACACAGCCGTTCGCTCACCCTCCCCCCTCCCTCTCTGGGATGGGGGAGAGAAACGGGAAAGTGAAGCCTGTGAGTTGAGATAAAGACAGTTTATTAAGACAGGAAAATAATAATAACAATAATAATAATAATAGTGATAATGGTAATAGTATTAACAATAATAATGTGTAAGAAAACAAGTGATGCGCAATGCAATTGCTCACCACCCGCTGACCGATGCCCAGCCTATCCCCGAGCAGCCGGCCCCCCCACCCCGGCCAGCCACCCCTATATATTGTTTAGCATGACGTCAGATGGTATGGAATACCCCTTTGGCCAGTTTGGGTCAGCTGTCCTGGGTCTGTCCCCTCCCAGCTCCTGCTGCACCCCCAGCCTGCTCGCTGGCAGGACAGAGCAAGAAGCCGAAAAGTCCTTGGCCTGGTGTAAACACTGCTCTGCAACAATTAAAACATCAGCATGTTATCAGCGCTCTTCTCATCCTAATCCAAAACATAGCACCCTACCAGCTACTACGAGCTACTTAACTCTGTCCTAACTGGAACCAGGACAGATATCCACCCATTATTCCATACCATTTATGTCATGCTCAGGTTACACTCTGTCCAATACATTCTAATTAATCACCATTTTCATCTATGATATATAGCAATCATGGTAGTGATGACATACATTATTATATAATAATTAACATACTACAATTCAACTCATGGGCTATTCTCACCCAGTATCAAATCCCCTTGAGGTACACACCGGACCTCCCCATTCTTTTGCATTACCCACCAAGTGCATCCAGGTCCCTGAGCAAAAGCAATTCCACAAATGGGTTTGCCTTTTCCTGAGGCAGGAGTAGCCCAGACTGTTTTACCCAGCATGTTTCTTACGTGCACTACAGGAACTTTATCCCCTTCTACAGTGCGTAACAGGTTTGATTGGGCAGGTCCAGCTTGGTTGGCAGATCCCCTGGTATTGACTAACCAGGTGGCCTTTGCCAAATGTGTATCCCAATTTTTGAATGTCCCAGCACCCATTGCTTTCAGTGTAGTCTTCAACAGTCCATTGTATCGTTCAGCTTTTCCAGAGGCTGGTGCATGATAGGGGATGTGATACACCCACTCAATACCATGTTCTTTGGCCCAAGTGTCTATAAGGTTGTTTCGGAAATGAGTCCCGTTGTCTGACTCAATTCTCTCTGGGGTGCCATGTCGCCATAAGACTTGCTTTTCAAGGCCCAGGATAGTGTTCCGGGCGGTGGCATGGGGCACAGGATATGTTTCCAGCCATCCGGTGGTTGCTTCCACCATTGTAAGTACGTGGCGCTTGCCGTTGCGGGTTTGAGGGAGTGTGATGTAATCAATCTGCCAGGCCTCTCCATATTTATATTTCAGCCATCGTCCTCCATACCAAAGAGGTTTTGACCGTTTGGCTTGCTTGATTGCAGCACATGTTTCACAGTCATGAATAACCTGTGCTATAGGGTCCATGGTCAGGTCCACCCCTCGATCACGAGCCCATCTGTATGTTGCATCTCTACCTTGATGGCCTGAGGTGTCATGGGCCCATCGGGCTATAAATAATTCACCTTTATGTTGCCAGTCCAGGTCCACCTGAGCCACTTCAATCTTAGCAGCCTGATCCACCTGCTGGTTGTTTTGGTGTTCTTCAGTAGCCCGATTCTTGGGCACATGAGCATCTACATGGCGTACCTTTACAACCAGGTTCTCTACCCGGGCAGCAATATCTTGCCACAATGCCGCAGCCCAGATGGGCTTGCCCCTGCGCTGCCAGTTGTTCTGCTTCCATTGCTGTAACCACCCCCACAGGGCATTTGCTACCATCCATGAATCAGTATAGAGATAGAGAACTGGCCACTTTCTCGTTCAGCAATATCTAAAGCCAGCTGAATGGCTTTTACTTCTGCAAACTGACTCGATTCACCTTCTCCCTCAGCAGCTTCTGCAACTCGTCGTGTAGGACTCCATACAGCAGCTTTCCATCTCCGATGCTTTCCCACAATACGACAGGACCCGTCAGTGAACAAGGCATATTTCTTCTCATTTTCCGGTAGCTTGTTGTACAGTGGGGCTTCTTCAGCACGAACCACCTCCTCCTCTGATGATATCCCAAAGTATTTGCCTTCTGGCCAGTCCATAATCACCTCCAAGATTCCTGGGCGACTGGGGTTTCCTATTCGAGCCCGCTGAGTAATCAGTGCAACCCACTTGCTCCATGTAGCATCAGTTGCATGATGCGTAGAGGGGACCCTTCCTTTGAACATCCAGCCTAGTACCGGCAGTCGGGGTGCCAGGAGGAGCTGCGCTTCAGTACCGACCACTTCCGAAGCAGATCGAACTCCTTCATATGCTGCCAATATCTCCTTTTCAGTTGGAGTATAGCGGGCTTCAGATCCTCTGTATCCCCGACTCCAAAACCCCAGGGGTCGACCTCGAGTTTCCCCAGGTTCTTTCTGCCAGAGGCTCCAGGTGGGACCATTCTCTCCGGCTGCGGTGTAGAGCACATTCTTTACATCTGGTCCTGTTCGGACTGGCCCGAGGGATACTGCATGAACTATTTCCTGCTTAATTTGTTCAAAGGCTTGTCGTTGCTCAGGGCCCCATTCAAAAGCATTCTTCTTACGGGTTACTTGGTAGAGCGGGTTTACAATCAGACTGTAATTTGGAATATGCATTCTCCAAAACCCCACGACACCTAGGAAAGTTTGTGTTTCTTTTTTGCTAGTTGGTGGAGACATAGCTGTTATCTTGTTGATCACATCCATTGGGATTTGACGACGTCCATCTTGCCATTTTATTCCTAAGAACTGGATCTCTCGTGCAGGTCCTTTAACTTTATTCTGTTTTATGGCAAAACCGGCCTTCAGAGGGATTTGGGCTATTTTCTTCCCTTTCTCGAAAACTTCCTCTGCAGTGTCACCCCACACAATGATGTCATCGATGTACTGCAGGTGTTCAGGAGCTTCCCCCTGCTCCAGCGCAGACTGGATCAGTCCATGGCAAATGGTAGGGCTGTGTTTCCACCCCTGGGGCAGCCGATTCCAAGTATATTGGACTCCCCTCCAAGTGAAAGCAAACTGTGGCCTGCACTGTGCTGCTAGAGGGATGGAGAAAAATGCATTAGCGATATCAATTGTGGCATACCACTTGGCTGCCTTTGATTCCAGTTCATACTGGAGTTCGAGCATGTCCGGCACTGCAGCACTCAGTGGTGGCGTGACTTCGTTCAGGCCACGATAGTCCACTGTTTGTCTCCACTCACCATTAGACTTTCGCACTGGCCATATGGGACTATTAAAAGGTGAATGAGTCTTGCTGATCACTCCTTGGCTCTCCAGTTGACGAATTAGCTTATGGATGGGACTCAGGGAGTCTCGGTTAGTGCGATATTGCCGCCGGTGCACAGTTGTGGTAGCCATCGGCACTTGCTGTTCTTCAACCCTCAGCAACCCCACAACAGAAGGGTCCTCTGAGAGACCAGGCAAGGTAGACAACTGTTTAATGTCCTCTGTCTCCAAAGCAGCTATGCCAAAAGCCCAGCGGAACCCTTTTGGGTCCTTGAAATATCCTCTTCTAAGATAGTCTATGCCAAGGATGCACGGAGCATCTGGGCCAGTCACAATACGGTGCTTTTGCCACTCATTACCGGTTAGACTTACTTCAGCCTCCAATACAGTTAACTGCTGGGATCCCCCCGTCACACCATAAATACAGATGGGCTCTGGCCCTTTATAGCTTGATGGCATTAGAGTACATTGTGCACCGGTGTCTACCAAAGCCGTATACTTCTGTGCGTCTGACGTGCCAGGCCATCGAATCCACACAGTCCAATAAACTCGATTGTCCCTTTCCTCCCCCTGGCTGGAGGCAGGGCCCTTCTAGTCCTGGTCAGAATCTTCATTTCTGTGTTTAAAGGACTGCCTGCTGGAAGTTGGAGCAGCAAACCTTTCAGAGAACTCCTTTTTCCCAATTGTTTTCCTTTGCAATTCACGTACCCGTGCCTCTAGGGTCGCCGTAGATTTTCCATCCCATTTTCTCATGTCCTCTCCATGGTCACGTAGGTAAAACCACAGGGTGGCGCGGTGTGTGTGCCCACCATATTGTCTTCCTTGCAGAGATGAACGTTTACCCCTAATAGCTGAGACACTGGTTTGTACAGGTGGGGAGGAAAATAATCTCTCTTCAAGTTGGTGGATCTTTTCAGAAAGTTTCTCCAAGGTATTCTCTTTTAGCTGGTGGACACTGGTTCGTTCAGGTGAAGGGGAAGATAATCTTTCTTCAAGTTGGTGGATCTTTTCAGAAAGTTTCTCTAAAGCATTCTCTTTTAGCTGGTGGACACTGGTTCGTTCAGGTGGAGGGGAAGATAAATTCTCTTTAAGTTGGTGGACCTCTTCAGAGAGTTTCTCCACAGCTGAGACACAGGCCTTTAGGGAAGAGGAGAGATTTCCTTCGTACTGCCGGAGTATTTTAGTCACTTCATTCACTGTGGGATTCTCCTCCGTTTTCCAGGCTAGTATTGCCAATGAGATGGCATATGATGATGGGGCACTCTGTACAAACATTCCGCCACATGGGTAGTGTACACCGGACTGCATCTGGATCTGCGGATGTTTGTGCGTCGTCTAGGTCCTTATAAATTACTTCCCGTACGGCCAATTCCCTCAGGTACTGAATTCCCTTCTCCATGGTGGTCCATTTGCTTGGTAAACATACAAGTTCTTCCTTGAAGGGATACCTTTCCTTCACAGCTGACAGGAGACGCCTCCAGAGGCTGCGAGATTGTGCTCCATCATCATATGCCAACTCATTGGCAATACTAGCCTGGTGTAAACACTGCTCTGCAACAATTAAAACATCAGCATGTTATCAGCGCTCTTCTCATCCTAATCCAAAACATAGCACCCTACCAGCTACTACGAGCTACTTAACTCTGTCCTAACTGGAACCAGGACAACATCGCATTGGTTTTTCACGTTGACAGAAATGAGGTAGCAAAGAGAAATCCAAGAATGATCAAAAGGGACTTTACGGCTTTGTGGCAACTGGTTGGAGGATTAGGTGCACGAGCAGTGTTTTCCTCCGTCTTTCCAGTAGCAGGTATCAATACCGAAAGGAACACGCAGACCCAGCAGAGGAACAAGTGGCTGCGAGGCTGGTGCCACCAACACGGTGTTGGGTTCCTTGCTGATGGGAAGGTCTACATGACACCAAGCCACCTGGGTCGTGATGGGAAGCACCTTGCTCAGAGGAGGAAAAGGATTTTTGCCCTGGAGTAGGGAAGGCTGATTGTCAGGGCTTTAAACTTAGATTCAAAGGCGGAAAGGGACGAAGCCAGGCCTGCCAGCGATAAGCTATGGACTGCACACCAAAAGCGGAGGGACCATGTGCTAGCAAGACCCTTCAGTATGCCCAGCGAGGGGCTGGGTTCAGTGAAGCATATCTGAACTATTTCTCCACAAGCGCATGCAGCAGAAGAAACAAGCAAGAGGAGCTAGACGCCTTGGCCCCATGCCAGAGCTACGACACTCTTGGCATGAGTGAAAGCCGGTGGGAAGAGGCCTGTGATGGGTGCGTTGTGATGGATGCTTCCAGGCTCGTCAGAAGGGACGGGCAGGGCAGGTGAGGCTGGGGGGGCCACGCGCTATGTAACGGAGGCGCTGGGCTGTACGGAGCTCCCAGTCGGTGACAATGGGGTTTAGAGCCTCTGGGTAAGGAGCAAGGGACAGGCAACTGAAAGGGATGTCGTTGTGGGAGTCCGCTATAGACGAGCCGGCCGGGATGACGGCACTGATGAATCATGCTTTAAGGAAGTGAGAAAACTTCTAGATCGTCTGCCCTTGTCCTTATGGGGCACTTCAGCCTGCCAGACATCAACCCGGAATATCACATCGCTGAGACAAAGAGGTCCAGGAGATTCCCGAAGCGCCTTGATGCTATCTTCTTGGTACAGGTCCTAGGAGAGCTGACTAGGAAAGGTGCCCTCCTAGACCTGCTGCTTGGAAAGAGGGGGGGTCTTGTGGGTGAAGTGGAAACGGGAACACTTCAATCTAAGCAGCCTGGACTGGTTGTTTTGCTGTTTTTCTGCGGCCCTGCTCAGGTCCGTGAGCATCCCCGTGGTGCACTTTCCAACCAGGTTCTCTACCTGGGCAGCAAGATCTTGCCGCAGTGCAGCAGCCCACATGGGTTGGCCCCTGTGCTGCCAGCAGCTCTGCTTCCATTGCTCGAACCTCCTGCACAGGGCCTTTGCCACCATCCAGGAGTCAGGAGAAAGAGCGAGCATTTTTCCCAGTCTGCCGTATCTAAAGGCAGCTGGAAGAGGGGAAACATAACCCCCATTTTTAAAAAGGGAAAAAGGAAGAGCCAGGCAACTACAGGCCTCAGCTCTGTGCCCAGTCAGATCATGGAACAGATCCTCCTGGAAACTATTCTAAGGCACATGGAAAAGAAAGAGGTGAGTGGTGAACAGCCAGCATGGCTTCACTAAAGGTTTGCCTGGACTGACAAACCTGGTGGCCTTCTACAGGGGGCCTACAGCATTGGTGCGTAGGGGAAGAGCAACTGACATCATCTACCTGGACTTGTGCAAAGCCTTTGGCACTGGCCTGCACCATATCCTTGTCTCCAAGTTAGAGAGACAGGGATTTGATGGATGGACCACTCGGTGGGTAAGGAATTGGCTGGATGTCCACACTCAAAGAGTTGTGGTCAATGGCTCAGTGTCTCGGGGGAGGCCAGTGAGGAGTGGTGTTTCTGGGGGTCGCTCTAGGGACCGGTGCTGTTTAACATCTTTGTCGCTGACATGAGCAGTGGGATTGAGTGCCCCCTCAGCAAGCTTGCAGACACCAAGCTGTGTGGTGCTGTCAGCATGCTGAAGGGAAGGGATGCCATCCAGGAGCACTTTGAAAAGCCGGGGAGGTGGGCTTGTGTGAACCTCCTGAGGTTCAACAAGACCAAATGGAAGGCCCTGCATCTGAATTAGAGCAATCCAAAGCACAAATACAGGCTGGGCAGGGAATGGATTGAGAGCAGCCCTGAGCAGAGGGTTCTGGGGGTGCTGGTTGCTGAGCAGCTCGACATGAGCTGGCAAGGTGTGCTTGCAGCTCAGAAAGCCACTCGTAGCCTGGGCTGCACCGACAGCATGGTGGCCAGCAGGGCGAGGGAGGGGATTGTTCCCCTCTGCTCTGCTCTCGGGAGACCCCACCTGGAGCATTAATCACCCGTGACCAAAGGGACAGTGGGGGCCAGCAGGGCACGGGGACGGCACCAGGAAAAGGGACGGAAGGCAGCAGCATGCACGGGGCTGTGCCAGCTCTGGTTTGAATCACACCGAGACTTTTTCTGTGATATATTCAATCTATTTTATTGTTCTTTATTTCACCACCAGCAGGAGCCCTGCTAGAAGCGCCGGGGGGGTGGCCTCTTGCAGGGCTGGGGAGAGTCTTGGGCACTGCTCGCCCGGGTGCGCTTCCTGGGGCGCCGGGACCCCCGAGTCGAGCGGTGAGGAGTGGAGGGTCTGCGCCTGCAGCCCCGGGCAGAGGGACCTGCTGCTGCCTCCTGCCCCAGCTCTTCACGGGGCTCTTCCTGCTCCCTGGGGCTGTCTGCAGCTGGGACTTCGCCAGGATCCCCATGCTGGAAAGCGCTGGATGTGCCGGGGATCTCCTCGACGTCAGGGTCTGCAGGGCTGCTGGAGGGCGCAGGGCTGGTACTGAAGGCTCCCTGCGCTGGAGCAGCGTGCCCAGAAGCAGCTGCAGGTCTGGCCTCCTGCGCCCTGGCAGGGCGGCTGCTCTCGAGGCCCAGCAGCCTCCGTGCGTCCTCGCCGCAGAGAGCCACGATGGTGCCGACGAGCCCGTCGATGAGCGGCACGGTGAGGGGCCCCAAGGCGGGCTGTGTGTGCTGAATGATGGCGTCCCTGTCCAGCCCCATCACACACAGGGAGTGCAGGAGGAAGCTCTCTGCAGCTCTCGCCTGCCACCAGCGTGTCCCATAGATGGCTGAGAGCTGGCGGCGAAGCCAGGGCAGCACAGGGTCGAGGATGTCCCTGCGCTCCCTGAACAGCACGGCCCAGTCCTCGGGCAGGAGGCCGCCCACAGCAGCGCGGGGATCGGGCTCCGCATCCCTCTCCTCGGCTGGCACAGAGGACGCAGCCGGCGCTGCAGGGCTGTGGGGGGCGGTGGCGCTGCCTGCCTGGAAGCCAACAGGTACGGGCACTGCGGGAGGGGAGACGATGCATTCCAGGTAGTCTTCGTCTCCCCGCACGGAAACCTTGATGGTCCTCATGCCCGTCCTGCAGAGTGGGCAGCTCGCCTTCAGTTTTGCCCAGCGCTGGATGCAGCCCAGGCAGAACCGGTGGTTACATGGTGTCGCGTAGGCCACGTCCTTTCGCCCCTCCCGGCACACGGGACACGTCCACGCCTCCTCCGTGGCCATGATCTTCTCGTTAAGGTGCGCTGGGGAGAGCTGATGCTGATGAGCTGCTCCCCTGCACCGGCACTGCAGCAGCGGGTATCGCGCACGCTGCGAGGAAGAGAGAAGGTCACTGGCTGTGCCCCGGCCCCTCAGCAGGAACCCCCCCGGCCCCAGCCCCACGGCTGGGTGGTCCCACGTCCCCCGCGGGCCGCCCCGGGGCACGTGTCCCCACACAGCTCACCTGCGCTGCTGCAAGTGCTCCTCACAGGGCCCCGGCTGCCTGAGCCAGGCAGGGCCGGGGAAACACAGGCACTGCCTGCGGGGACGGGCACTGAGAACAGCTGCCGACGGCCCCACAGCACAGCTCCAACAAATCCTTGCTCGGCGCTCCAAGCCTCGCACAAACGCTCAGCGGGAGTCCAGGCACGAGCCAGGCTGGGGCGGGCTCTGCCTGCGCCCCAATATGAGCAGCGAGGGCCGTGAAGTCACAGTCCGTTGCTGGCTGACCTCAGAGCCCATGGCTCTGCGTGACCTCAGAGCCCATGGCTCTGGGTGACCCCCACAAACCAAAGCACGTGTCTGAGAGCATTGCCCAGACGTTTGTGAACTCCAGCAGGCTTGCTGCCCTGACCACGTCACTGGGAGGCCTGGTTCAGTGGCCAAGCCCCGTGTCAGTGAAAGATCTTGTCCTCACCTCCAGGCGGACCCTCCCCTGTCACAGCTCCATGCCATTCCCTCCACTTTTGTCACCGTCCCCAGAGAGCAGAGCTTAGCGCCGGGCCCTCCGCTCCCCTCGTGAGGAAGCTGCAGGCCGCCATCAGGCCTCTCCTCAGTCTCCTGCAGGCTGAACAAACGCAGGCACCTCAGCCGCTCCTCATCTGTCCTGCCCTCCAGACCCCTCACCACTTTGAAGCGCTCCTTTGGATGCTCTCTCTCGAAGAGTTTTACGGCCTTCTGATAGTGCCGTGCCCAAAAGTGCACACAGGACTCGAGCTGATGCTGAAAGAGCGCAGAGCAGAGCACAGCAATCCCTGCCCGCGACCGCCTAGCCATGCTGTGCTGGAGGCACCCCACGATGCCGTTGCCCCTCCTGCCTGCCAGGGCCCACGGCTGACTCACGTTCAACTTGCCGTCGACCAAAAGCCCCAGAGCCCTCTCTGCAGGGCTGCGCTCCAGCCTCTCCTCCCCCCAGACTGTCCGGACAGCCAGGGTTGCCCGTTGCCAGGTGCGCAATCCCTCACTCGCTCTCGCTGAACCTCATCTTGTTGGGGATTGCCCAGCTCTCTGGTTTGTCAGGATCTCTCTGCAAGGCCTTCCTCCCCTCCATCGAGTCAGACGCTCCTCCCAATTTAGCATCGTGCCTAAATGGACTCAAGACGCCCTCGAGTCCTACATGCAAGTCACTTAAGACAACATTGAGGAGAACTGGCCCTAAAATGGAGGCCTGCGGAAGCCCCCTAGCGACTGGCCGCCAGCCCGATGCAACCCCATTTACGATAACCCTTGGAGCCCGACCCGTCAGCCACTTGTTCACCCATGGCATTATGCATTGCTCTAGCTGTGTGCTGCTCAATTTGTCCAGAAGGAGACAGTGAGAAACAGTATTGAAGCTGTGCTGAAGTCCAAACAGGTGCCATCAGCTGGCTTCCCTTGGCCAACTAGACGGTTGAGCACTTCCTAAAAGGAAATCAAGTGCGTTAAGCAGCACTTTCCCCTCGTGAACCTGCGTTGGCTGTGATCAATGGCTGCATTGTCCTTCAGGTGATATTAAGAACTCCCAGAATACTTTTCGCCATATTTTTAACATTTTTCCCTCCCAATTGATTGGGGGGAGTTGAAAAATCATAAAATAATAATAATAATAATAATAATAAAGAGAAAATAATATTCGTGTTCCTAAGAAGAACAGGAATAAAAGAATAGGGAAGGTAAGCGAGGCAAAGTGCAACCGCTGACCAGCTGCTGACAGGTCTCCATCCCATCCCCAAGTAGCAGCCCTCATACCAGCCTGGCCTAGCAGTTCCTAGTAATAATTCAGCACCATGCCCTGTGTTGTGCAATATCCCTTTGTCCTTTTGCAATGTCCCTGTGTGAAGCATTTTGTACACAACAGATGCAAATCTGTTCCCATCCACTGCTTTCTCTGTTGAATGTAGAAGGGCAACATTGCAGACTAATGCTCTCTTGCAGCCCCCAGCCTTATATCTCGATCCTTAAGCAAGCTGCTTTTAAAAAGGAAAGGGGAAAGGGGAAAGTGAAAAGGCAAAAGGGAAAGGGAAAGAGAAAGGGAAAGGGAAAGGGAAAGGGAAAGGGAAAGGGAAAGGGAAAGGGAAAGGGAAAGGGAAAGGGAAAGGGAAAGGGAAAGGGAAAGGGAAAGGGAAAGGGAAAGGGAAAGGGAAAGGGAAAGGGAAAGGGAAAGGGAAAGGGAAAGGGAAAGGGAAAGGGAAAGGAGAAAGAAAAATTTAGGAATGGTTTTTCTGTATGGTATGAGAGGATGCCTCACCTAGTGTAGAATAATGGATATAGTAATAACGTTGGCTATACAGAAGGAGAAGCGTCTTTTCTCCACATTGCGTATGGGGAACAAGACTGAAGCAAAGGAACCTTTGTGGCTGAAACAGAAGAATTGGAGGTTAATTTAAAAATGTTATTTCTCTAGGCCAAAGGAAAAATGCACTGAACACTAGGCCAAGGCAAGAAATAGAAAGCTCTTCTTGAGGACAGAAATCTCAAAACCTAAGCACAACATCGGGGGAAGATTAGGGCTGTCCAGAGGAAGAAGAAATACCCACAGAGTGAAGCGGCAAACCCATCCCTGGCTGGAGTAGGGTTGAAAGTTGCAGCCTCTGCTTACACACACAATGGCAAGGACAGCAGCAGTCTCTGCGCAAAACAGACTTTAAAAAGAGAACCCATTCCTAAACCATGGGAGAGATCCCTGACACGATAGCTCTCAAAGTCATGAAGAGAGCAGGGTTAGGGTTATGCTTTCCTTGTATACAGCATCTGCATACAGATGCTGCGAAGCTTCCAGGTCGCTCCCTGTCACTGGGTGAATTTTCACGAAGGAGAGTCCGAATGGAGGGAAACTGGGCTGCATGGATTCAACTACTAAGCCTCATGCTTAAGGAAGCCAGCGTCCTCCACAATTACACTTGGCACTCGGTGCCTGGATGCTGCCCAGTTCTGGTGGCATAGAATCACACAATCACTGAATCACAGAATATCCTGAGTTGGAAGGGACCCATGAGGATCATCGAGTCCAACTCCTGGCACCACACAAGTCTACCCCCAAATTCCGACCACGTTGTTATAAATTACTCCTTTAGCCAGAAAGAATTAGTTTATTGAGTAAGCGATCAACAAGCAAAACAGCGCTGGGCGGCCGGGGAGTCCGTGCTCCTCTAAACGGCGCGCGCCCCCCCCTTTTCACAGTCCCTTATATCACCGAGTTCTTCCGGGGTTACGTAGCCCCCTTCCTGGTACTGCGGCTGCGTCGACTGTTGCTAGGGGGTCGTCTCCCGTCCCTCTGGTGGTCGCACGGATGAAGGCTGTAGTCTTCCTCCGCTTGGTATGTGGTGTTTTTCCCTCCTTAACCGGTCACGTTGGTTTGTCTTAAGATAGGACAGTGGGTTATCAATTTTGCAGTTATAGTATTTACACAAAGTTCTCTCAACTTTCCGTCCGAGACAGCAACAGGCAGGGAGCCTCAAGGTCCTTACAGCCACCTGGCGACTCCCTTTGTTCCTTCTTAATATAGCCATGGGAAATAATGAACAAACATGCTTCATACGCCACAATCCCTCCTTTTTCTTTTAGTTAGTTATTTTGTTCATTAATTCCTGGTATGCCTGTCTGCTGAGCGTTAGAGTTTCAGCACCCTCACTCGTGGTTATGGGTTCATATTTGGCACTGATATGCATCAAATGTGCTGCCTCTAAACAGTTTTTTACAATGGCGATTACTTGATTAAGAATACATGGTCCAAAAGTTAGACTCAACGTTAATAACAACAAAGGTCCCGCTATTGTCGACAGTAAAGTTGTAAGCCAGGGTGAATAATTAAACCGAGATTCGTACCAATTCTGCTTAGCCTCATTTTCTCGCTTTCTTTTTTCTAATCCTTCTCTGAGCTTCATCATTGTATCCCTCACTACTCCAGTGTGGTCTGCATATACACAGCATTCTTCTTTCAAGGCGGCACATAAGCCACCGTGTTGTAAATACACCAGATCTAATCCTCTACAATTTTACAAAACAACTTCCAATAATGACCGTACCGATTTTTCCAGGGCAGTAATTGACTGTTCAACTCGAGTTAAGTCTTCATCTACAGCCACACGTAGGGAGGTGAACTCCTGACTGTGTCTGACCAGAGAGGCAACTCCAGTGCCCACCCCGGTGCCTCCCAGAATTATCAACGTTGCCAATGTTATAGCCGTGTTTGGTTCTCTTTTTCTTAAGTGGTTCTCTGCTACCGTGTGCCGTGTATATACGTAGTCTTCAGAGTGGTATAGAATTCTTGGTACAATTATCACCTGTATACAGAAATCTTGAGATACATTAAAGAGTTCAAGTGATAAACAAGGGGTAACACCTATCGATGAGCAGACCCATCTAGCGTTGTTTGCGGGAATTAACCACCTTTCTCTACTTCCTGGTGTAACCTTCTCCGTAATACTGTATAGATGGAGATTCTCACTAGGGATTGTACCTACACACTTGCCATTCTCAGTTACTTCCGTCAATGTTATTCCTACATCCCTCCCCCAATTGCATTGTGGAGGGTTGGGGTTACGTGAACGGGTGGCCTCTCCCAGATCCCCAGTGGCGTCATAATATGGAGGCCTTATATCAAGGCATAACCAGCAAGGTTTAGGGATGTTGGGATTTGTTTGATTCAATAAATAATAACTAGCATCCATGATTTTCCGCATGTTATTCTCAGTCATCCCTTCATTTTTTTCATATTTTTGGCCTACTGATTTATTAATGACCTTCAGTGGTTTTGGGCTATTTGGAGTTCGTATTTCAGAAGCTTGTGTAGGTTGAATTCTTAAAACATTTCCTGACAGTTCTTGGTTTGGTCCTACCCGTTGGGGGTTCTTAATCTCTTCTTTCCTTATATATATTATCTCTCCCCTATCAGCTCCGGATTCATGCAACCTAATTCCCCAGCGTTATCCTAGGGTCCACCTTTGATCTCCCGGTTGGGTTACATTGATGTATATGAATTTGCAGTCTGACCTGGAGAGGGTGGCGTAATGCTGTAGTTCGCCCTTATGGTTACATCCGGGTGGCCCGTACCCACCTTCAAATATTTGTCTGCTCCAGCTCCGGGATTCCAGTCTGTGGCAATAGTCTCACAACCCCAATAGGCACAAAAGTATTCATGTGGATAGTTACAATACGGTCTTCCCGGGTTAGAACTTGGGCACATATAGAAGCTCAATTGACCACAACATATGTTTGGTACATTTTTGCCCCATGTCACAAGGTCACACAGTAAGACCTTAAAACTAGGGCCCCCAGCGGTGATTATTTGCTGCACAACATGGTAATCTTCCCATCTAATTAGGCTCCAAATAAAAGGTTGATGAGGGTGCGCCGACCCAGGAACAGTGCGAACACTTACCTATTACTATGTATCGCAAAAAGTGGATAGGGCCCTTTTTTGGAGTTCTTTTTTTTTTTTCTTTTTTTTTTTTTTAACTGGTCACGCAGTTCCCCGCCGTTTCACTCTCTGCCTCGCTTGCCCGTTCGGTTGCGGCGAACTACAAGGTGCGGGTTCTTCTCGGCAGCAGTAGTGCTCTTCAGGGGTGTTTCTCGGTTAGCTGCAACCTCTTGCCTGTTACCGACCACACAGAGCCCCCCTCCTCCCCCTTTTTACCATACATAGACAGTGACAGTATATACTTATCGAGTCCGTTTCAGAGTGAGCTTTAAGTCATCAGGGCCTGCGACCGCTTCCCATTCACTTGTCTGGATTGGTCCCTTCACACGACTGGCATGCGCCCACCCCTTCTCAGCCGTCCGGATAGCTGTCTCTGTGGTAAGTAAAACAACATAGGGGCCTTCCCACCGTGGTGTTAAAGATGTTTCTTTCCATGTCTTAATTAGAACCTTATCTCCAGGCTGTATTCTATGGATTGCTATATCTAACGGGGGACGCTATGCCACCAAGCCTTTCGCTTGTAATTCCCTCCGTCTATTCATAAGCTGTATTAAATAAGGTGTTAATTGAATGTCCTGTATCTGGGGGTGATCAGATGGCATCTCTAGATCATAAGGCATACCGTATAGCATTTCAAAAGGTGAGATGCCGACATCGGCTCGAGGCTGTGTTCGAATATTCAATAGTGCAAGCGGTAAACATTTCACCCAGGAGGATTTTGTCTCCAACATAAGCTTTGTTAGTTGCTTTTTAATTTCCCCATTCATTCATTCTACCTTTCCAGAGCTTTGAGGGTGCCACGGAGTATGATATTCCCAACTTGTCCCCAAGGCTTTCATAATTTCTTGGGACACTTTTGATATAAAGTGTGGGCCTCGGTCAGAATCAATTGTTTCTACAATCCCGTACCTCGGGATAATGTTTTCTAATAGTATTTTTACCACAGCTTGGGCCGTTGTTCTCGTTGTCGGGAAAGCTTCCACAAAGTGTGTGAGATGGTCTACAATCACTAATAAATATTTGTACCTTCCTACTTCTGGAAGTTCTGTGAAATCCAATTGAATTCTGGCAAAAGGCCGGTGCGCTAATTCCCGACCTCCTAACACTCTTTTCCTCATTTGCCGGGCATTCACTCTCTTACAGACAAGACAATCATGCACAACTCCTTTTGCTACATTCTATATTCCAATACACATACATTTTTGTACATATATGTACACATATATTTTGTAGCGAATTGATCCACTAGTGCTTGAGCTCCCCAGTGGGTGTTCTCATGAAACCTCCGTAGCACTCGCACAGCTGCAGACTTAGGAAGAATTTCCCGTCCATCAGGCAATACCCATTTACCCCCATCTATTTCTTTTATGCCCATTTGAGCCATTTTATCCTTTTCTGGCTGCGTAAAACAGAGTAATGCATATATGGGTCCATGTAAATAACAACGTGACTAAGTGCACAGTCCAAACGCTTCTTAAACTCCAACAGGCTTGGTGCAGTCACTACTTCCCTGCGGAGCCTGTTCCAGTGTGCGACAACCCTCTCAGTGAAGAACCCCTTCCTGATGCCTATCCCATCCCCAAGGAGCAGCCCTCATTCCAGCCTGGCCAAGCACTTCATAGCAATAGTTCAGCACGATGCCCTAGGTTATGGAATATCCTTCTGGCTACCTCAGCTCAGCGTCCTGCTGCTGTCCCCTCCCAGCTCCTTGTGCACCGCAAGTCTCTTTGCTGGCAGACAAGTGCTGGCATAACCCATGCAATAGTGTCCCTGGTTAGGTCCTGCTCTCCATGGCAAGCCCCTCACACATCGCATTGGTTTTTCACGTTGACAGTAATGAGGTAGCAAAGAGAAATCCAAGAGTGATCAAAAGGGACTTTACGGCTTTGCGGCAACTGGTTGCAGGATTAGGTGCACGAGCAGTGTTTTCCTCCGTCTTTCCAGTAGCAGGTATCAATACCGAAAGGAACATGCAGAGCCAGCAGATGAACAAGTGGCTGCGAGGCTGGTGCCACCAACATGGTTTTGGGTTCCTTGCTGTTGGGAAGGTCTACATGACACCAAGCCACTTGGGCCCTGGTGGGAAGCACCTTGCTCAGAGGAGAAAAAGGATTTTTGCCTTGGAGTAAGCAAGGCTGATTGTCAGGGATTTATACTTAGATTCAGAGGCGGAAAGGGACAAAGCCAGGCCTGCCAGCGATAAGCCATGGACTGCACACCAAAAGCGGAGGGACCATGTGCTAGCAAGACCCTTCAGTGTGCCCAGCGAGGGGCTGGGTTCAGTGAAGCACATCTGAACTATTCCCCTCACCAGCTTCGTTGCCCTTCTCTGGACTCTCTCGAGCACCTCCATGTCCTTCTTGTAGCGAGGGGCCCAAAACTGAACACAGTACTCGAGGTGCGGCCTCACCAGAGCCGAGTACATGGGGACGATCACCTCCCTACACCTGCTGGCCACACTGCTTCTTATACAGGCCAGGATGCTGTTGGCCTTCTTGGCCACCTGGGCACACTGCTGGCTCATATTCAGCCGACTATCAACCAATACTCCCAGGTCCCTCTCGGCCAGGCAGCTTTCCAGCCACTCATCTCCCAGCCTGTAGCTCTGCTTGGGGTTGTTACGCCCCAGATGCAGGACCCGGCACTTGGCCTTGTTGAACTTCATACAGTTGACCTGTGACGCATTGCCACATCATCCTTCAAAAAAGAAAGAAGGGCTATTGTTATGGGGGGCTCCCTTCTGAAAGGGACAGAGGGACCGATATGCCGACCAGACCCAACCCGCAGAGAAGTCTGTTGCCTCCCTGGGGCTCGGGTGAGAGACTTCGCCAAGAAAGTCCAGCACCTGGTACGGCCCACTGACTACTACCCGCTACTGGTCTTTCAGGCTGGTAGCGATGAAGTAGCAATGAGAAGTCCGAAGGCGATCAAAAGAGACTTTAGGGATTTGGGGCGACTACTTAGAGGATCAGGGGCGCAGGTTGTGTTTGCCTCTGTCCTTCCGATAGGGGGGATCGAAGCTGAAAGGCATGCTGTTCACATAAACTCGTGGCTTCGAGACTGGTGTGACCGGCAGAACTTTGGGTTCTTTGATCACGGGAAGGTCTATGCTACACAGGGCCTGATGGCACCGGATGGGATGTGCCTCTCTCGGAGAGGGGTAAGGATCTTTGGTCAGGAGTTGGCAGGGCTGATAGATAGGGCTTTAAACTAGAGTCGAAGGGGGAAGGGGCTAAAACCAGGCACGCCGGTGAAAACCTAAGGGAAGGTACGCTAGAATCAGAGGGGCTGGGTGCCAGTGAGGTCCTTCGGGCAGATCCACAAGGTGCTGAGTGTAAGGAGACGCACCTGAAGTGCTTCTACACGAACGCACGCAGTATGAGGAATAAAATGGATGAGCTAGAAGTCCTGGCCCAGTCCCGCAACTACGACATCATCGGCATAAGCGAAACCTGGTGGGATGAGTCCTGTGACTGGGGTGTTGCGATAGATGGTTACAGGCTCTTCAGGAGGGACAGGCAGGGTAGGCGAGGTGGTGGGGTGGCGATATACGTGAAGCAGGGGCTGGACTGTGTGGAACTTCAGGTCGGCGATGGCAAAGTTGAGAGCCTCTGGGTAAGGATCAAGGGACGAACGAATAAAGGGGATGTCGTTGTGGGAGTCTATTACAGACCGCCTGGCCAGGACGATAGCGCCGATAAATTATTCTTTACAGAACTAAGAGAGGCCTCGAGATTAACTCCCCTTGTCCTTATGGGGGACTTCATCTTGCCAGACGTTAACTGGGAGTGCCACACGGCTGACACGAGCAAGTCCAGGAGGTTCATGAAGCACCTAGATGATAACTTCTTGGTGCAGGTGCTAACGGAGCCAACTAGGAAAGGTGCCCTCCTAGACCTGTTGCTAGAAAACAGAGAGGGTCTGGTGGGAGATGTGGTGATTGGTGGCCGCCTTGGTCAAAGCGACCATGAAGTGGTTGAGTTCAAAATTTACGGTGACAGAAGGAAAAGTGCCACCAAAACCTCATCCCTAGATATGGGGAAAGCGGACTTCAGGCTGCTCAGGGAACTAGTCAGCAAGGTCCCCTGGGAAACTGCTCTTGAAGGCCTCGATGTCCACCAGTGCTGGTCATTCTTTAAGCGATGCCTCCTAGAAGCACAAGATCAGGCAATTCCTAAATATCGCAAGTCAGGCAGGCGGGGCAGGAGGCCGGCGTGGCTGACCAGGAACATTCTAATGGAGATTAGGCGGAAACAGAGAGTGTTTCGCTACTGGAAGGAGGGCCAGGTGTCATGGAAAGAATACAGGGATGCTGTTCGTGTTTGTAGGCAGAAAATTCGTGTGGCCAAAGCACACCTAGAGTTGAAGCTGGCTGTGTCTGTGAGAGAAAATAAAAAGGGCTTTTTCAGATATGTGAATGGAAAAAGGAGAACTAAAGAATACATAGGGCCGCTCCTTGTTAGGGAAGGTCTCCTCACAGACAATGACATAGGCAAAGCAGAGACGCTTAACGCCTTCTTTGCCTCTGTCTTCAATGCCGATGATGGGCTTCGGGACCCAGGGTGCCCTGAGCTGGAGGACCGGGACGGTGGGGATGACAAATTCCCAACCGACCCTGAACGTGTGCGGGATTTGCTACTCCACCTGGATCCCTACAAGTCCATGGGTCCGGATGGGATTCATCCCCGGGTGCTGAAAGAGCTGGCGGACGTCATCGCGGAACCTCTCTCAATTATTTTTCAATGATCCTGGGAATTTGGAGAGGTCCCGGTAGACTGGAAGCTGGCAAATGTTGTGCCGATTTACAAGAAGGGTCAGAAAGAAGACCCTAGCAATTACAGGCCTGTCAGTCTCACGTCAGTGCCTGGTAAAATCATGGAGAAGATGGTTCTCGAACTTATTGAGGCTCACCTGGGGGACAAAGCAGTCATTGGTCCCAGCCAGCATGGGTTTGTGAAGGGTAGGTCCTGCCTAACTAACCTGATTTCCTTTTATGATAAGACCACCCGTATGATGGACCAAGGGAAACCAGCTGATGTGATTTTTTTGGACTTCAGCAAGGCTTTTGACACGGTTTCCCATAGGATCCTACTGGACAAAATGTCCACCATACAGCTAAATAAAAACATCATACGATGGGTGAGCAATTGGCTAACGGGCAGGGCTCAAAGGGTTATGGTAAATGGGGCTGCGTCAGGCTGGCGGGCGGTCACCAGTGGGGTCCCTCAAGGCTCCATTTTAGGGCCGGTACTTTTCAATATTTTTATAAACGATCTGGATGTAGGAATAGAAGGTATTTTGATCAAGTTTGCTGATGACACCAAACTTGGAGGAGTTGTGGACTCGAATGAGGGTGGAAAGGCCTTGCAGAGGGATCTGGATAGGTTAGAGAGCTGGGCGATCACCAACCGCATGAAGTTCAATAAGAGCAAGTGCCGGGTCCTGCACCTGGGACGGGGAAACCCTGGCTGCACATACAGACTGGGCGATGAGACGCTGGAGAGCAGCCTAGAAGAGAGGGATCTGGGGGTCGTGGTAGACAGCAAGTTGAATATGAGCCAGCAGTGTGCCCTGGCGGCCAGGAGGGCCAACCGTGTCCTGGGGTGAATCAAACACGGCATCGCTAGTAGGTCAAGGGAGGTGATTGTCCCGCTCTACTCTGCGCTGGTGCGGCCTCACCTCGAGTACTGTGTGCAGTTCTGGGCACCACAGTATAAAAAGGACATGAAACTGTTGGAGAGTGTACAGAGGAGGGCTACGAAGATGGTGAAAGGCCTGGAGGGGAAGACGTACGAGGAACGGCTGAGGTCACTGGGCCTGTTCAGCCTGGAGAAGAGGAGGCTGAGGGGAGACCTCATCACAGTCTACAACTTCCTCGTAAGGGGGTGTCGAGAGGCAGGAGACCTTTTCTCCATTAACACCAGTGACAGGACCCGCGGGAACGGGGTTAAGCTGAGGCAGGGGAAATTTAGGCTCGACATCAGGAGGGGGTTCGTCACAGAGAGGGTGGTTGCACACTGGAACAGGCTCCCCAGGGAAGTGGTCACTGCACCGAGCCTGTCTGAATTTAAGAAGAGATTGGACTGTGCACTTAGTCACATGGTCTGAACTTTTGGGTAGACCTGTGCGGTATCAAGAGTTGGACTTGATGATCCTTAAGGGTCCCTTCCAACTCAGGATATTCTATGATTCTATGATTCTATGACCTCAGCCCAAAACCGTCTGGGCAATGCTCTCAGACACGTGCTTTGGTTTGTGGGGGTCACCCAGAGCCATGGGCTCTGAGGTCTCCCAGCAACGGACTGTGACTTCACGGCCCTCACTGCTCATATTGGGGCGCAGGCAGAGCCCGCCCCAGCCTGGCTCGTGCCTGGACTCCCGCTGAGCGTTTGTGCGAGGCTTGGAGCGCCGAGCAAGGATTTGTTGGAGCTGTGCTGTGGGGCCGTCGGCAGCCGTCGGCAGCTGTTCTCAGTGCCCGTCCCCGCAGGCAGTGCCTGTGTTTCCCTGGCCCTGCCTGGCTCAGGCAGCCGGGGCCCTGTGAGGAGCACTTGCAGCAGCGCAGGTGAGCTGTGTGGGGACGCGTGCCCCGGGGCGGCCCGCGGGGGACGTGGGACCACCCAGCCGTGGGGCTGGGGCCGGGGGGGTTCCTGCTGAGGGGCCGGGGCACAGCCAGTGACCTTCTCTCTTCCTCGCAGCGTGCGCGATACCCGCTGCTGCAGTGCCGGTGCAGGGGAGAAGCTCATCAGCATCAGCTCTCCCCAGCGCACCTTAACGAGAAGATCATGGCCACGGAGGAGGCGTGGACGTGTCCCGTGTGCCGGGAGGGGCGAAAGGACGTGGCCTACGCGACACCATGTAACCACCGGTTCTGCCTGGGCTGCATCCAGCGCTGGGCAAAACTGAAGGCGAGCTGCCCACTCTGCAGGACGGGCATGAGGACCATCAAGGTTTCCGTGCGGGGAGACGAAGACTACCTGGAATGCATCGTCTCCCCTCCCGCAGTGCCCGTACCTGTTGGCTTCCAGGCAGGCAGCGCCACCGCCCCCCACAGCCCTGCAGCGCCGGCTGCGTCCTCTGTGCCAGCCGAGGAGAGGGATGCGGAGCCCGATCCCCGCGCTGCTGTGGGCGGCCTCCTGCCCGAGGACTGGGCCGTGCTGTTCAGGGAGCGCAGGGACATCCTCGACCCTGTGCTGCCCTGGCTTCGCCGCCAGCTCTCAGCCATCTATGGGACACGCTGGTGGCAGGCGAGAGCTGCAGAGAGCTTCCTCCTGCACTCCCTGTGTGTGATGGGGCTGGACAGGGACGCCATCATTCAGCACACACAGCCCGCCTTGGGGCCCCTCACCGTGCCGCTCATCGACGGGCTCGTCGGCACCATCGTGGCTCTCTGCGGCGAGGATGCACGGAGGCTGCTGGGCCTCGAGAGCAGCCGCCCTGCCAGGGCGCAGGAGGCCAGACCTGCAGCTGCTTCTGGGCACGCTGCTCCAGCGCAGGGAGCCTTCAGGACCAGCCCCGCGCCCTCCAGCAGCTCTGCAGACCCTGACGTCGAGGAGATCCCCGGCACATCCAGCGTGCTCCAGCGTGGGGGTCCTGGCGAAGTCCCAGCTGCAGACAGCCCCAGGGAGCAGGAAGAGCCCCGTGAAGAGCTGGGGCAGGAGGCAGCAGCAGGTCCCTCTGCCCGGGGCTGCAGGCGCAGACCCTCCACTCCTCACCGCTCGACTTGGGGGTCCCGGCGCCCCAGGAAGCGCACCCGGGCGAGCAGTGCCCAAGACTCTCCCCAGCCCTGCAAGAGGACGCCCCCCCGGCGCCTCTAGCAGGGCTCCTGCGGGTGATGAAATAAAAAACAATAAAATAGATTGAATATACAACAGAAAAAGTCTCGGTGTGATTCAAACCAGAGCTGGCACAGCCCCGTGCATGCTGCTGCCTTCCGTCCCTTTTCCTGGTGCCGTCCCCGTGCCCTGCTGGCCCCCACTGCCCCTTTGGTCATGGCTGATTAATGCTCCAGGTGGGGTCTCCCGAGAGCAGAGCAGAGGGGAACAATCCCCTACCTCGCCCTGCTGGCCACCATGCTGTTGGTGCAGCCCAGGCTACGAGTGGCTTTCTGAGCTGCAAGCACACCTTGCCAGCTCATGTCGAGCTGCTCAGCAACCAGCACCCCCAGAACCCTCTGCTCAGGGCTGCTCTCAATCCATTCCCTGCCCAGCCTGTATTTGTGCTTTAGATTGCTCGAATTCAGATGCAGGGCCTTCCATTTGGCCTTGTTGAACCTCAGCAGATTCACACAAGCCCACCTCCCCGGCTTTTCAAAGTTCTCCTGGATGGCATCCCTTCCCTTCAGCATCTTGACAGCACCACCCAGCTTGGTGTCTGCAAGCTTGCTGAGGGGGCACTCAATCCCACTGCTCATGTCAGCGACAAAGATGTTAAACAGCACCGGTCCCTAGAGCGACCCCTCAGGAACACCACTCCTCACTGGCCTCCCCCTAGACACTGAGCCATTGACCACAACTCTTTGAGTGTGGACATCCAGCCAATTCCTTACCCACCGAGTGGTCCATCCATCAAATCCCTGTCTCTCTAACTTGGAGACAAGGATATGGTGCAGGCCAGTGCCAAAGGCTTTGCACAAGTCCAGGTAGATGATGTCAGTTGCTCTTCCCCTACGCACCAATGCTGTAACCCCCCTGTAGAAGGCCACCAGGTTTGTCAGTCAAGGCAAACCTTTAGTGAAGCCATGCTGGCTGTTCACCACTCACCTCTTTCTTTTCCCTGTGCCTTAGAATAGTTTCCAGGAGGATCTGTTCCATGATCTGACTGGGCACAGAGCTGAGGCCTGTAGTTCCCCGGGTCTTCCTTTTTCCCTTCTTAAAAATGGGGGTTATGTTTCCCCTCTTCCAGCTGGCTTTAGATATGGCAGACTGGGAAAAACGCTCGCTCTTTCTCCTGATTTGTGGATGGTGGCTGTCCTGGTTCCAGTTACGACAGAGTTAATTTTCCTCCTAGTAGCTGGTAGGGTGCTATGTTTTGGATTAGGATGAGAAGAGCGCTGATAACATGCTGACTTTTTAATTGTTGTAGAGCAGTGCTTACACCAGGCCAAGGACTTTTCGGCTTCTCGCTCTGTCCTGCCAGCGAGCAGGCTGGGGGTGCAGCAGGAGCTGGGAGGGGACAGACCCAGGACAGCTGACCCAAACTGGCCAAAGGGGTATTCCATACCATCTGGCGTCATGCTAAACAATATATAGGGGTGGCTGGCCGGGGTGGGGGGCCGGCTGCTCGGGGATAGGCTGGGCATCGGTCAGCGGGTGGTGAGCAATTGCATTGTGCATCACTTGTTTCATACACATTATTTTTATTAATACTATTATCATTAACGCTATTATTATTATCACTATTATTATTATTGTTATTATTTTTTTCCTGTCTTAATAAACTGTCTTTACCTCAACTCTCAGGCTTCACTTTCCCATTCCTCTCCCCCATCCCAGAGAGGGAGGGGGGAGCGTGAGCGAACGGCTGTGTGGTGTTTAGCTGCCGGCCGGGTTAAACCACAACAGTCCTTTTGGCACCCAATGTGGGGCTCGAAGGGTTGAGATATCAACAGATTTGACCAGAGTGTGTTAAACTAAAATTGGTATAAGTATTGGACCTGCTTAATAGTTGCTAGTCACCATGTTGATTGCCTTAATCTCCAGTCTGCTGTGCCTGTTTTCCAAATTGAGTTTTACAGCACGTTACTTTCTGCATGTGCTCCCTGTCGCGCTGTTTATCCTTTCCGGGCCCTGGTTTAAGATTGTTCTGGTACTGTGCGGTGTAACAATGGCTTATGAAATGATGAAATTTCTGGTCATGACTCTAACCTGGTATTTGTACTCAGCACTGACGTCGACTCTATACTTTGGAAACCATATCTCAGAAACTATTAGCAATTACACCTATTGCCTTTTTTCGTCAGGGAGCCAATCTGTGAAGGGGACAGGGGAAGACATGTTTCCCTACCTGTTCACTCTCCCTTTCTCCTTCAAAACCCTCTTATCCCCCGAGCTAGTTACGGTGGTTCTCCAAGATGTTGAATATCCTTGGGATACTCAGGCCAGCATGTTCTTGTTGTTATGTCTCCTGAATGCGCTTCAGGTTTTGTTGAGGGTTAAACAACTACTTAGGAATCTCATCCGGAGATCTGTCTTGAGGCGGGATAGTTGCAAGTGGCAGGGAGTGTGGGAGGATATCGGCATGTTTCTAGAGCAGTAGGCACCTCCAGTGTTTTCGACATTCACCCCTGAACAAGTGCAAAATCCTAAAAAACTGGCAGAATGTTTGAAAAAAAGGTGTCATGACTCTGGCAGTTCCAAAGTGACACAAATCACTGTAGCATGCTGGGGTCTGGTTTGTGCCTATCGAGCTGTAATTGATCACAGTATCACAGTATCACAGATTTCTAGGTTGGAAGAGACCTCAAGATCATCGAGTCCAACCTCCGACCTAACACTAAGTACTCCACTAAACCATATCGCTAAGCTCTACATCTAAACGTCTTTTAAAGACCTCCAGGGATGGTGACTCCACCACTTCCCTGGGCAGCCCGTTCCAATGCTTAATAACCCTTTCAGTAAAGAAGTTCTTCCTAACATCCAACCTAAACCTCCCCTGGTGCAACTTTAGCCCATTCCCCCTCGTCGTGTCACCAGGCACGTGGGAGAATAGACCAACCCCCACCTCTCTACAGCCTCCTTTAAGGTACCTATAGAGAGCAATGAGGTCTCCCCTGAGCCTCCTCTTCTCCAGGATAAACAACCCCAGCCCCCTCAGCCGCTCCTCGTAACGCTTGTTCTCCAGACCCCTCACCAGCTTGGTCACCCTTCTCTGGACTCTCTCGAGCACCTCCATGTCCTTCTTGTAGCGAGGGGCCCAAAACTGAACACAGTACTCGAGGTGCGGCCTCACCAGAGCCGAGTACAGGGGGACAATCACCTCCCTACACCTGCTGGCCACACTGCTTCTTATACAGGCCAGGATGCTGTTGGCCTTCTTGGCCACCTGAGCACACTGCTGGCTCATATTCAGCCGACTATCAACCAATACTCCCAGGTCCTTCTCGGCCAGGCAGCTTTCCAGCCACTCATCTCCCAGCCTGTATCTCTGCTTGGGGTTGTTACGCCCCAGATGCAGGACCCGGCACTTGGCCTTGTTGAACTTCATACAGTTGACCTCAGCCCATCGGTCCAGCCTATCCAGATCCTCCTGCAGAACCTTCCTTCCCTCGAGCAGATCGACACACGCACCTAACTTGGTGTCGTCTGCAAACTTACTGAGGGTGCACTCGATCCCCTCATCCAGGTCATCGATAAAGATATTGAAGAGGACTGGCCCCAGCACTGAGCCCTGGGGGACTCCACTAGTAACCGGCCTCCAACTGGATTTGGCTCCATTCACCACCACTCTTTGGGCCCTGCCATCCAGCCAGTTTTTAACCCAACAAAGCGTATGCCAGTCCAAGTCACGAGCAGCCAGTTTCTTGAGGAGAATGCTGTGGGAAACGGTGTCAAAAGTCTTGCTGAAGTCAAGGTAGATCACATCCACAGCCTTCCCCTCATCCACCAAGCGCGTCACTTGGTCATAGAAGGAGATCAAGTTCGTCAAGCAAGACCTACCTTTCATAAACCCATGCTGACTGGGCCTGATCGCCTCGTTGCCCTGCAAGTGCCGTGTGATGACATTCAAGATAATCTGCTCCATGAGCTTCCCTGGCACTGAGGTCAAACTAACAGGCCTATAGTTCCCCGGCTCTACCCTCCGACCCTTCTTATAGATGGGCGTCACGTTTGCTAGCCGCCAGTCGACTGGGACCTCCCCTGGTAGCCAGGACTGCCAATAAATGATGGAAAGCGGCTTGGCCAGCTCCTCCGCCGGTTCGCTCAGTACCCTCGGGTGGATCCCATCCGGCCCCATCGACTTGCGTACATCCAAGTGCTGTAGCAGGTCGCCAACCATTTCCTCATGGATAGCGAGGGCCACATCCTGTTCCCCATCCCCTTCCACCAGCTCAGGGTACCGGGTATCCAGAGAACAACCGGTCTTGCCGCTAAAGACTGAGGCAAAGAAGACACTGAGCACCTCAGCCTTTTCCTCATCTCTTGTCACTAAGTTTCCCCCCGCATCCGGTAAAGGATGGAGATTCTCCTTAGTCCTCCTTTTTGCGTTGATGTATTTGTAAAAATGTTTTTTGTTATCTTTAATGGCAGTAGCCAGATTGAGCTCCAGATGAGCTTTGGCCTTTCTAATTTTGTCCCTGCACAGCCTCGCAACATCCTTAAAGTCCTCTTGAGTAGACCGCCCTCTTTTCCAAAGATTATAAACCCTCCTTTTTCTCCTAAGCTCGAGCCACAACTCTCTGTTCAGCCAGGCTGGTCTAGTTCCGCGTCGGCTCGTCTTTGGGCACGTGGGGACAGACCGCTCCTGAGCCATTAAGATTTCCTTCTTGAAGAGTGCCCAGCCTTCCTGGACTCCTTTGCCCTTCAGAACCTCCTCCCAAGGGACTCTGCCAACCAGTGTCCTGAACAGCTCAAAGTCAGCCCCCTGGAAGTCCAAGACAGCGGTTTTACTCGTCCCCTTCCTGACATCGCCAAGAATAGAGAACTCTACCTCTGCCCAAGACAGCTCTCGACCACCATATCTCCCACCAGTCCATCACTGTTTCTGAACAGAAGGTCTAGCGGGACATCTCCCCTGGTAGGCTCTCTAACCAGCTGCGTCAGGAAGCTATCTTCCACACTCTCCAGAAACCTCTTAGACTGCTTTCTCTGGGCTGTGTTGTACTTCCAGGATATGTCTGGGAAGTTGAAGTCCCCCACGAGAACAAGCGCTGACGATTTCGCGGCTTCTGCCAGCTGCCTGTAGAACTCCTCATCAGTCTCCTCAGCCTGGTTTGGCGGTCTATAACAGATCCCCACCGGGATGCTTGCCTTGTTGGCCTTCCCTGTGATCCTAACCCATAGGGACTCAACCTTATCATTCCCAGCCTCAAGTTCCTCAACATCTAAACACTCTCTAATATAGACAGCCACGCCACCACCCCTTCTGTGCTGCCTGTCCCTTCTGAAGAGCCTATAGCCAGGCATTGCAGCACTCCAGTCATGAGAGTGGTCCCACCACGTTTCTGTGATGGCAACCAAGTCATAGCCTGCCTGCTGCACGATGGCTTCCAGCTCCTCTTGTTTGTTACCCATGCTGCGTGCATTAGTGTAGATGCACTTCAGCTGGGCCATCGCCTTCTTCCCCGGCTTTGCCATTGTTCCCCCCGGCACAGCTCCAACAAGCCTAATTTCAGCCCCATCCCCCTTCTTTCCTAGTTTAAAGCCCTCTCAACGAGCCCTGCCAGCTCCTGGGCTAGGATCCGTTTTCCCCTTAGAGATAGGGACCCGTCTGCGGTCACCAGGCCGGGTGCCGAGTAAAGCGCCCCATGGTCAAAAAAAACAAAATTTCTGTGTTGGCACCAGCCTCTGAGCCACCTGTTAATCAGGTGGGCTTTCCGTGTCCGCTCGGTACTCCTCCCTGCCACTGCAGGGATAGACGAAAACACCACCTGTACTCCCGCTCCATCCACTAACGTTCCCAGTGCCCTAAAGTCCCGTTTGATAGACTTCAGGCTTCTCTCTTCAATATCATCACTGCCAGCCTGGACTATCAAAAGAGAATAGTAGTCAGAGGGGCGAACCAGGTTGGGAAGCTTCCTGGCAACATCCCTGACCCTGGCCCCAGGGAGGCAGCAGACTTCCCTACGGGTAGGGTCAGGTCGACAAACAGGGCCCTCTGTTCCCCTGAGAAGGGAGTCACCTACTACGATCACCCTTCTGTCTTTCTTGGTGGAGGCAGTCTTGAGGTGTGGAGTCAGCTTCCTCGCCCTAGGCATCCTCCTGGGTAGACTTTCTACCTCGTCCTCACCCACCGGCTTCTCAAGCTCCAGCGCCTCAAATCTGTTACGTAAGGGCACGTGGGAAAATGGGAATTCCCTGACCGGGAATCGAACCCAGGCCGCGGCGGTGAGAGCGCCGAATCCTAACCACTAGACCACCAGGGAGGGCTAAAATTGACAAGTTATGGGCTGCACACCAAAAGCGGAGGGACCATGTGCTAGCAAGACCCTTCAGTATGCCCAGCGAGGGGCTGGCTTCAATGAAGCACATCTGAACTATTTCTCCACAAGCACATGCAGCATGAGAAACAAGCAAGAGGAGCTGGAAGCCTTGGCCCCATGCCAGAGCTACGACACTCTTGGCATGAGTGAAACCTGGTGGGAAGAGGCCTGTGACTGCTGCGTTGTGATGGATGCTTCCAGGCTCTTCAGAAGGGACGGGCAGGGCAGGTGAGGCTGGGGGGGCCACGCGCTATGTAACGGAGGCACTGCGCTGTACGGAGCTCCCAGTCGGTGACAATGGGGTTTAGAGCCGCTGGGTAAGGACCTAGGGACAGGCAACTGAAAGGGATGTCGTTGTGGGAGTCCCCTATAGACGAGCCGGCCGGGATGACGGCACTGATGAATCATGTTTTAAGGAAGTGAGAAAACTTCTAGATCGTCTGCCCTTGTCCTTATGGGGCACTTCAGCCTGCCAGACATCAACCCGGAATATCACATCGCTGAGACAAAGAGGTCCAGGAGATTCCCGAAGCGCCTTGATGCTATCTTCTTGGTACAGGTCCTAGGAGAGCTGACTAGGAAAGGTGCCCTCCTAGACCTGCTGCTTGGAAAGAGGGGGGGTCTTGTGGGTGAAGTGTAAACAGGAACACTTCAATCTGAGCAGCCTGGACTGGTTGTTTTGCTGTTTTTCTGCGGCCCTGCTCAGGTCCGTGAGCATCCCCGTGGTGTACTTTCCAACCAGCTTCTCTACATGGGCAGCAAGATCTTGCCCCAGTGCAGCAGCCCACATGGGTTGGCCCCTGAGCTGCCAGCAGCTCTGCTTCCATTGCTCGAACCTCCTGCACAGGGCCTTTGCCACCATCCAGGAGTCAGGAGAAAGAGCGAGCATTTTTCCCAGTCTGCCGTATCTAAAGGCAGCTGGAAGAGGGGAAACATAACCCCCATTTTTAAAAAGGGAAAAAGGAAGAGCCAGGCAACTACAGGCCTCAGCTCTGTGCTCAGTCAGATCATGGAACAGATCCTCCTGGAAATTATTCTAAGGCACATGGAAAAGAAAGAGGTGAGTGGTGAACAGCCAGCATGGCTTCACTAAAGGTTTGCCTTGACTGACAAACCTGGTGGCCTTCTACAGTGGGCCTACAGCATTGGTGCGTAGGGGAAGAGCAACTGACATCATCTACCTGGACTTGTGCAAAGCCTTTGGCACTGGCCTGCACCATATCCTTGTCTCCAAGTTAGAGAGACAGGGATTTGATGGATGGAGCACTCGGTGGGTAAGGAATTGGCTGGATGTCCACACTCAAAGAGTTGTGGTCAATGGCTCAGGGTCTCGGGGGAGGCCAGTGAGGAGTGGTGTTTCTGGGGGTCGCTCTAGGGACCGGTGCTGTTTAACATCTTTGTCGCTGACATGAGCAGCGGGATTGAGTGCCCCCTCAGCAAGCTTGCAGACACCAAGCTGGGTGGTGCTGTCAAGATGCTGAAGGGAAGGGATGCCATCCAGGAGAACTTTGAAAAGCCGGGGAGGTGGGCTTGTGTGAATCTCCTGAGGTTCAACAAGGCCAAATGGAAGGCCCTGCATCTGAATTAAAGCAATCCAAAGCACAAATACAGGCTGGGCAGGGAATGGATTGAGAGCAGCCCTGAGCAGAGGGTTCTGGGGGTGCTGGTTGCTGAGCAGCTCGACATGAGCTGGCAAGGTGTGCTTGCAGCTCAGAAAGCCACTCGTAGCCTGGGCTGCACCGACAGCATGGTGACCAGCAGGGAGAGGGAGGGGATTGTTCCCCTCTGCTCTGCTCTCGGGAGACCCCACCTGGAGCATTAATCAGCCATGACCAAAGGGACAGTGGGGGCCAGCAGGGCACGGGGACGGCACCAGGAAAAGGGAGGGAAGGCAGCAGCATGCACGGGGCTGTGCCAGCTCTGGTCTGAATCACACCGAGACTTTTTCTGTGGTATATTCAATCTATTTTATTGTTTTTTTTCATAAACTGCAAGAGCCCTGCTAGAAGCGCCGGGGGGGCGGCCTCTTGCAGGGCTGGGGAGAGTCTTGGGCACTGCTCGCCCGGGTGCGCTTCCTGGGGCGCCGGGACCCCCGAGTCGAGCGGTGAGGAGTGGAGGGTCTGCGCCTGCAGCCCCGGGCAGAGGGACCTGCTGCTGCCTCCTGCCCCAGCTCTTCACGGGGCTCTTCCTGCTCCCTGGGGCTGTCTGCAGCTGGGACTTCGCCAGGACCCCCACGCTGGAGCACGCTGGATGTGCCGGGGATCTCCTCGATGTCAGGGTCTGCAGAGCTGCTGGAGGGCGCGGGGCTGGTCCTGAAGGCTCCCTGCGCTGGAGCAGCGTGCCCAGAAGCAGCTGCAGGTCTGGCCTCCTGCGCCCTGGCAGGGCGGCTGCTCTCGAGGCCCAGCAGCCTCCGTGCGTCCTCGCCGCAGAGAGCCACGATGGTGCCGACGAGCCCGTCGATGAGCGGCACGGTGAGGGGCCCCAAGGCGGGCTGTGTGTGCTGAATGATGGCGTCCCTGTCCAGCCCCATCACACACAGGGAGTGCAGGAGGAAGCTCTCTGCAGCTCTCGCCTGCCACCAGCGTGTCCCATAGATGGCTGAGAGCTGGCGGCGAAGCCAGGGCAGCACAGGGTCGAGGATGTCCCTGCGCTCCCTGAACAGCACGGCCCAGTCCTCGGGCAGGAGGCCGCCCACAGCAGCGCGGGGATCGGGCTCCGCATCCCTCTCCTCGGCTGGCACAGAGGACGCAGCCGGCGCTGCAGGGCTGTGGGGGGCGGTGGCGCTGCCTGCCTGGAAGCCAACAGGTACGGGCACTGCGGGAGGGGAGACGATGCATTCCAGGTAGTCTTCGTCTCCCCGCACGGAAACCTTGATGGTCCTCATGCCCGTCCTGCAGAGTGGGCAGCTCGCCTTCAGTTTTGCCCAGCGCTGGATGCAGCCCAGGCAGAACCGGTGGTTACATGGTGTCGCGTAGGCCACGTCCTTTCGCCCCTCCCGGCACACGGGACACGTCCACGCCTCCTCCGTGGCCATGATCTTCTCGTTAAGGTGCGCTGGGGAGAGCTGATGCTGATGAGCTGCTCCCCTGCACCGGCACTGCAGCAGCGGGTATCGCGCACGCTGCGAGGAAGAGAGAAGGTCACTGGCTGTGCCCCGGCCCCTCAGCAGGAACCCCCCCGGCCCCAGCCCCACGGCTGGGTGGTCCCACGTCCCCCGCGGGCCGCCCCGGGGCACGTGTCCCCACACAGCTCACCTGCGCTGCTGCAAGTGCTCCTCACAGGGCCCCGGCTGCCTGAGCCAGGCAGGGCCGGGGAAACACAGGCACTGCCTGCGGGGACGGGCACTGAGAACAGCTGCCGACGGCCCCACAGCACAGCTCCAACAAATCCTTGCTCGGCGCTCCAAGCCTCGCACAAACGCTCAGCGGGAGTCCAGGCACGAGCCAGGCTGGGGCGGGCTCTGCCTGCGCCCCAATATGAGCAGCGAGGGCCGTGAAGTCACAGCCCGTTGCTGGCTGACCTCAGAGCCCATCGCTGGGTGAAGTCACAACCTGCTGCGTTGCCCCGGCCCGCAGCGCTCAGCCCAGCAGGGCCATGGCCAGCACCAGCACCGTGCCTCTGCATGCCCACTGGCTCTGCCACGAAGCTGCTACCTGCTCTTGCCTTTTGTCTTCTGCTCCATGTTGGTGCTTCCCAGCAGCCACCCAGGCCTGGGCCCTCTCTTGCCAGTGCTCCAGCAGGTGCCCTTGTACCTCTCACTGTCCATTCCAAAACATCAACTGAAGTTCCGAAAAGAGTTTCCAAAGTTTCAAGACACAGCAGACACGGGCCTTTCTGACTGTAAAAGCCCTGTGTTGGTCAAATAAAACAAAACTGTACATACAGGGCATATTAAGAAGCGTTGGGTAGGGACACCCACCATTGCTATCGCAAGTAAAAATGCTTCTTCTCTGAGATCCTCTGTACTTATCCAGCAATTAACACAGTTGAGGTTTTTGGCAGATCACAACTGACAAATCTGGTGGCCTTCTACATTGGGGTTACAGCACTGGTGGATAGGGGAAGAGCAACTGTCCTCTACCTGGATTTTTGCACGGCATTTGACACAGTGCTGCAGTATATCCATGTCTCTAAGTTGGAGATTAGGTGAGCTAGAAAGAAAAATTGCTCTGAGGGGGGTGAGGCACCAGCACAGGCTGCCCCGAGGAGCTGTGGCTCCCCCACCCCTGGCAGTACCCAAGGCCAGGCTGGATGGGGCTGGGGGCAGCCTGGGCTGCTGGGAGGTGTCCCTGCCCATGGCAGGGGGTGGCGCTGGGTGGGCTTTAAAGTCCCCTCCAACCCAAACCACTCCATTATTCCATGATCCTATCACTCTATGAAATATGAGATCGCTCTTCTGCCAAGAAGTTACGGATTTAAACTTCCCCAGAATTAAGTATTTGTCTTTTCCGTTGCTTTCCAAGAATGGAAAAAAGCCCATGATACCTTCTCTTTCTCTTCTGATGAGTTTATTGAAGGTCAGCAACCAGAGCTGGCTCACCTAGGAAATTTTACAGCGAGGACAGGTTGCATGGCTTCTCGCTGAGCTGGTGGCTGTGAGGACAAGCTCGTGCTGTCTCATGAGAGCTCACCACAGGGTGAGAGGCTGTGCTCAGGACGAAGCTTTGTCAAGGATGTGACCGCTGGGGCCATGCTGACATGGTGGCCCCAGAATTGTTCTAGATTCTTCCCGTTAGGCCTTTGTCTGCTCAGCAGACAAAGCAGAGCTTAAAAGATGAGAGAAATAAAAGTGGGAAGAATTTAGAAGGTTTTTGTTTATTTATTTATTTATTTACTTATTTATTTATTTTGCCTCTTCATCAACTAAAAGCAATCTTTAAACTTTCAATTTTGGAAACAAAATTTTGTTATTTTAATGCCAAGGTTTTAGAGAGGCTCTTTTTTTCTTTTTTTTTTTTTTTTTTTTTGTCTGGTAGTAGCTGCACGATCCTTTTCCCATAAGTCTGGTTTCCCTGCACAACACTATTTAGTTGAAGTCTTAATTTGACCAGTGCTGTCACAGTGGAGTATTCTTCAATTAGTAGCCTCCTCAAACAAGGATTTGTCCGACAGCCCCAGGCATTTTCTGTCTGAAGCAGCTCTTAGATTACAGCCAGAAATGAAGAATCCATAACCCTTCTTGCCAGTAGCTGTGTTGTAACAAAACATTTACAGAAAAAAGGCTGCTCCAACCTTCATGACCCTGCCATGAGACATCAGCTGAAGGATGATGGGTCGTAAGGCAAGGGCCAGTATTTACAGGCTGCAAGTGCTTGCTTTCGGGGCTGCATTACAGCAAGCCGGTGTTACTGTGTGCAGCTCCAGCTTGATCCATTTTAATGATATGTTTTACAAGGCATGGAAAGTGCTGAGGATTTTGAGAAGGTCCTCTGGGAGAGACAGATAGAAAAAGATTGTAGAGAGAAAAGAGGCACTTAGAATGAGTGTAGGATCTATGTAAGAAAAGAAACACAATGGTGAGCAGAGCCATTTAGTGCAAGTGTATTTTATTAGCCTGATTTGTTTCACATTCTGGACTTCTTTCTGCAACTACAGAAAGGATGAAGAAATGCGACACGCTGAAGCACATATAAATGAAATGAAAAGAAGTTGCATTCCCCTAAAAAGATGTATTTGATCCCACAGAGAGCAGCTGGAAGGAATCTGTTCCAAGAAGTGCGCATGTTAAGATGGGGAGGTCACAGTTCGTGGTCATCTTTGTCCTGGAAGCAGAAATAGTGGACATAAATGGTAGAGATCACTCCAGGGATAGATTACTTTATAAACAAATACCCTTATGGAACAGACTTTGGAGACCTTTTAAGTACAGATTTAAGTGTGTGTATACATGCGTATAAATTTAAGTCATATACATAAGTCCATGTCTGTACATACACACACTTCTTTGTGTACAATGCACAGGTTATATGTATTTCACATACATACACCTAACTCCAGTCTTCTTTGCTAAAAATCACCACACCAAACCAACAAGTTTCATCCAAGTGAGGGAAATGAGCACTTCCAACTTCATAAAGCAAGGAATTCAGCCACATAGAAACATAGAATCATAAAGGTTGGAAAAGACCTCCAAGATCATCTGGTCCAACCATACCCCTATGACCGATATCACCCACTAAACTTTGTCTTTATCACCATGTCCAACCTTTCCTTAACACCCCCAGGGATGGTGACTCCACCGCCTCCCTGGGCAACCCGTCCCAATGCCTGTGCTCTTCCTGAGAAGACATGCCCACTTTTAAGCTTAATTCAGGGTGCTGTAATGATCATGCATTATTTATTGTGCAGAAATCACAGTATTGGAGTTGTATGCACCCACACCCACAAACACACCCTTGTCTGTTTTTGCAGTTAGTTGCATCTTTACTTGTGGATAAGCAGGTCCTAGGTTAAAAAAAAAAAATCTCCCTCTGGGTGCATGCTACAACAGGTTGTTAAGGGATGCTTAACGAGCAGCAGCAACAGGCAGGGTTTTGTGCCCATCTCACCAGCACCCTTTAGAGCAGGAGACGGGTGTGCTCTTGTTGCACAGTGCCTAGCACCGTAGTGTCCCGCACTGCTCGCTGAAGCTGGACCTGGCCTCCTGCAGAGCTGGCTACTTGTGCACCTCCGTCCCCTCTTCTCTAGAAAGTCAAGTGCCTGGGGCTTATTAAAGGGCACAGCTCTCATCTGGCCGACTTTTTCTTCCATGTTGCACTTGAGAGGGGTCGGGGTTCCCAGCCACAGCGCTGCCTCCTGCATGAGCTCCTTTGTGCAGCTGAGGACCGGGGACAGCCCACTGCAGTATTTCCTCCAGTTCTTCACCTGCTGCTACTGCTCAGTGTCCTCTCCGCCTTTCTGTGCACAGATGTTAGGCCCTACCCTCCTGTCCCCTAGCCTCCTGAGCGCAGAAGTGGCCTGCCCAAAGCCCGGTGCTCCAGGGAGCGGGTAGGTGCAGCAGGAGAGCAGCCTGGCTGAACAAGGAGCTCGCAGCAGGGCCCTAGTGTGAACAGGCAGCACAGGGAGCTGGAAGCAGGGATGGGTTAGAAAGGAGGAATTTGGAAACATTGCCCAGGCATGTAGGAATGATGCTAGGAAAGCCAGTCCTCACTTCAAGATGTGACTTGCAAGGGACGTCAATGGGCAACAAAGACAGCTTCTAATGCTATATTAGTAGGACGTGGGTGAACAAGGATATGCAGGACTGTTGGTGGGGCCAAAAGAGAACAAAAGGGCCTCCCTTCTGTCCCTGGGAAAATCATTTTTGGCTAGATCCTAGGCAAAGGCTAGCAACTGAAATGCGTGCTGTCAAACATTTCACAAAGCATACGCTGCAGCTGGGAATACCAGAAGTGAATGGGCATTTCACTGTCATGTAACAGGACACAGTACTGCTCCATCAAGTCATGCTTTAGTAATAAAAGGGGAAAGGGAAAACAAATTAGCTTCAATAATTTCCTAATTTCCAAAAAAAAAGATAATCAAAGAGAAACTCCGTTCAGGATTTTAGGCAGGGGACTGTCCTGCAACGTCTTTAGTCCTGTAGCCAGAGCTGACCTGCTGATCAGTAAGCCTTTCACAAGGGAAGCCAAAGGGCACAGGCCTGGGGCTGTGTATTGATATTAGCTGTACCTTGTCCTCTGCAAGGCTGCAGTGTGCACATTACCCAGGTATACAGTCCAGCATTGCTCTTGCCATGGATGCCTGTGCTGGATTGCTCACAGCTATACTCAAATTCCGTCTATGGCACTGGAAAGCATTGCTGTTGTCCAAAGAGCCCTCCCCGCTACCTACCCTTCAGCTACTGCAGGGCACCAATCTTCTGTAGCATACCGGGGAGCTCCTGATACAAATTCTGCAGATCAGAAAATCCTCCAATGCAGGTTCTCCCAATAAACACACGAGGGACCTGGACAGAAACGGCGATACAGATTAATCAGTAAAGAGGGCAACCTCTGGGTCACTAAAAGAGCAGAGCAGGGAGAGGACTTGTCGGGAGAGCAGACTTCATGATAAAGAGACCGGCAGTTTACAAAATGTCCCTTTTCTTCCCCCACCCCTGCTGGTCGCTTTTCAGCAAGCCTTGTGTCTCCTCTCTCCGTTCCATGCAGACTGAGCGTCTCCCCTCGCGGTGCGCGGCGCAGAGCCTGCGGACCTGCAGGGCATGCACTGGGGCTGCCTCCCTGCCTGCAGCAGCCAGCAAGTTCCTCAGGGCTGTGCCAGCAGAGGGACAACTGTCTGATGGTTGTCACCCGAGTGAGAGGGATGGGCAGCCAGCCCAGAGTCAAATTTCAGGGAAGAAATAAAAAAAAAAAAAAAAAAGGGTTCTCCTGAAGGCCAGGAACAATTACAGAACTTTCTGTCAGGTCCCTTCCAACCCAAACCGCTCCCCGATTCTGATTCTAACCTGCAGCACCAGACAAGACAAGCTTTATTCCGTGACCCTGGCCTTACACCCCCCTCCTCAACTCGGCAAAGCACAACGTGAGCAAACCCTCTCTCTCCATCCCTCCCATGCTGCGAATTTGCTTTCTGCTTTCAGCAGCTGACTTCTCCCACTGTCAAACCTCACACCATGCCTTATCAGCCAGGAAATTCGCTTCCGCTTCCTGTGTGTGGCTTCTCTTGCTACTCGTGCTGTCGGTTCCTCTCCTGCTGTGAAATCATCTGCTGCTTTCAATATGTGGCTTCACTAAGATATCCGTCCTCTCCCTCCTAGATTCCCTTGCTGCTGGGAAAACACTTCTGCTTTTATGGTGTTGTTGCCATTTCCAGCACCGCTCAATGCCGGGGCTGTGTCTGAGCCCACGTGTAAGGCCGTGAGGTTTCCTGAGGTCTGCAGGGACTGCCACCAGCACATGGCAGTGTCTCACACAGCTCACGAAAGGCAGAGGATACGGGGATGAAATATTAACTACACTCCAAAAGGTCCGATGGGTCCAGTGCTACAGCAGGCTGGGGCTGAGGGAAGAAACATTAAAGATATTTATTGGCAGTCAGCGCAGAAAAAGTGCGCCAGGGTGCTCCAGCAGCCCCGAGGGTGAGTTGTCGAATGCTCGGGTGTCGCGTGCCCTTCCGAAGAAGCCGAGCGAGGTGCTTTGCATGCGTGACTCGTGGGAAGTAGCCCAGGCTGTTGCTGGCAGAAAGGCACCGGGGAGGAGAAGAAGGTGTGTTGGTTACACAAAGGTGGGGCTAACGCTGGGGCATGAACTGCCCGACCTGCATGGCAGTGTTTCTGAGGAAGTTACTTGTGCAATCCAAGCACGTAACGTTGCTCCCTCACACAAATCTAATTATTTAATTAAGCTTCCGAATAAGCGGCCACTACGTTTTGCAAGCACAGTGCCTACTCTGCTGCCGGCTGAAATGAGTCAGTTTGAAGTGTTTTTTCTGCTTGACATCAGAGGGGAAAACAGTTGCCCAATTTCCGACAAACTTGTGGCCCTCCCTCCTCTGCAAGTGCACCGTGCGGACTCAGGCAGATTCAGAGCACAATCACCGGGGGAATTCGGGTCACAGTTCCCAAAACGTGCGGGCGCTCCCTGCGCAAGCCCTTCTGCAGCCAGAGCAAGCGTCAGGTTTTCCCACGCTGCAATGGCAGGTGGATTTGAAGGAGGCACAAGGTGTCCCTGGGGGTCTTGCAGCCCCAGGCGGCACAGGGTGGAGGTCCACAGGGGGAGTGGGCTGCGGGGCAGCACTGCTGGAGAGCAGCAGCACAGCAGTCGGGGCAGGAGGAGAGCGATTTAAAAAAACAGGGTAGGATAGGGTGCGGTGGGGTGGGGTGGCGCTTCTCCCCACGACCTGGCCAGTCTCACTGGGAAGTACCCGGTGAGGAGACCTTGCCTCACCCTCCGCAGCAGCGGGCCCGGCTGCCAGCTGGCACAGGAGACAAAATTCTGGAACAGGAGAGCCAACACTTACGGTTCGCTGCCCTGTCGTTCGCTGGAAGTAGTCCTGCACGTCGTCCATCCCGGTGATGTCCACCACCTCCAGGTGTCCTGGCAAAAAGTTAAATTCCTGGAGCAATTCCACCGCATTCCTGCAGTAAGGGCAGGATGCCTTGATGAAAAGGGTGACTTTGTCATCTCGGATTTTGCTCTTCACAAAGGCATCGACCATGTTGCTGGGCAGGAGCAGGAGCAGTGCCCCTCAGCAGCACGCTCACAGCAAGTGGGACAGCAGCAGTCCCAGTCCCAGATATTTATGGGCTGCACCGTGCCTTCCTCCTGGAAAACTCCTCCCCAGGAGGATGTAATCACTTACAGACCCAATCGCATGCTTTAAAGCAATACTTCCACTTTCTATATATTTTGCCAGAAGCCACAAGCTGGTGAGATAGCTAGTGGAGTAAAAGTAGGCAGAGAATTATCAAGTGCTGTTTTATGCATGTACAAGGTCTGCAGTAGTTTCTCATTAACAAATGTTCTTGCTGAAGCTGTGCTTTCTCCATTGCCTTTCTCCTATTTCAAGGGTTTTGTTGTGCCTTTCCTGCCTCTCACCTCGTACGCTGCGGGACACGGCACTCACCCTGAGTTGCACAGACAACAGGAAAACTGCAGATAGTTTTGCTATGCAGACTTCCTATTATACAAGCTAAAAAACAATAAAAAAATAATAAAAAAAAATGTGTGTATGTATTTTTACCTGCAAACTTTCCATAATGGGTGGGATTCCCCGCCTGCAGTTCCCAAAATTCCTTGATGACTTGTCAGACTTGCTTCAGTTTTCAAAGTGTCTGTGTTTTACCCCAGACATGAAGAGAGAACTGGAAGTGTTTGAAGAACCAGCTCCAGAACTGAAAAAAAAAAGTCCCCAAATGTTATTAAAATAATAGCAGCAGACCATAAAATAATATATATTATTATATTTATATTATTATATATTATTATAGACCAATAAAATAATTTTCAGCAGACCAGTGCTGAAAAACCATTTTGGGGAAGCTACTGACTGCCTCAGCGCGATTCAACACACGTTGCACGAAACAAGTAAGTGTGATTTTATACGCCTGGCACAGGGAAAAGTGCTAAGACTGAAATCCCTCGGGGGGCTGTATTTGCCCGTGGGGGCACCATCTCACCTGCAGGGAGGGACTCGTCTGGGGCACGGCCGTGCCCGGCACTGCAGGATCGGTCCTCCAGGCAGAGGGCGTCCTACACCACCTGCCCCCCCCCCCCCCCAATAAAGCTGCAACTTTTCATTTCCCCGTGCTGTTGGAGGGGACTTCTGCCTCGCGGAAGACATGGGGCAAAGACACTGGGCAGTCCTCCAACATTCAGCTCCCTGGATGATTTTTCCCACCTCTCTAGCAGAGAAAAACTATGACGCAAAAGATAAAGGTCTTGCTCTAAGTCAGTTCAGGCATTATAGCCCTTACTGCTCAGCCTGACGCTTCACTGTTTCTTGAACTAAACCTCTGAGCACCCAGCACTTCCCACACATTTAATTTGCAGGGATTGACAGAGTGGCTGGGGTGGGCAGGAACCTCTGCGGACCTCCCTGCCAGACCCTGCCCTGGGCAGTTCACCTTGAGCAGGTTGCTCAGCCTCGTGTCCATCAGGGCTTGGATGTCTCCAGTAATTAAAAAAAAAAAAAAAAATGTTTTCCTTCTTCCAATTAAATGGAGCGTCCTGCATTTCAGTCTGTCCACGTTGCCTCTGGTCATGAGCCTCTCACCCGCCTGAGCCTCTCTTTTCCAGGCTGGATGGCCTCCTTGCATGAGAGGTGCAGTGGTCCCTTCCCACCTTCAGGGCCCTTCACGGACTCTCTCCAGTAAGCCCATCTCTCTCTCGGACTGGGGGGCCCAGAACTGCACATGTAGGAAATCCCCTGCAGTAACTTGGCCACTCACCGAGTGTAGGCACCCTGTGCACGTTTTAGCTATTTACAACATCAAGGCTTAAAAGAACAAGAGAATAGATACATTCAACTTGTTATTTTCATGAGTGCGAGGGGAAAAAGCAGCACCAGGACCATTCCACTTTTTTCTTTTTTTTTTCTGTCAATCAACCTTGTACAGGATAGGCAGACATGAGAGCTCTTCCCCTACCCAAAACACAGCTTCCCAAATTCTGTTTGCTGCATCATCAGCATTGTAGAGGGAAAAACGCACTATTGTGTACAAAAAAAATGTGTATTCTGAGCTCTACCCACTCTTGTTCAGAGCTGAGAAAGGAAAAATTAGGCTCTGTATCCTCTTTGTACACCATGCCACATCTGGCACACCATGCTTGCCAGGCATCGGTTGTGTGCTTGGTACACCACATAAAATCTCTAGATTAACTTCTGCTTTCAGCTTTCAGTTGACTTTCCTAGTAATAAGAAAACGGAAGACTTCTGAGACCCACTGCTCTTCCCAAATTATTTTATCTGGTACGTGTGCCTCAGCCTTCATGATAGCCTCCACCTGGCTAAGTACCTGGTCTCTCACCTTGAAGCTACAGCAAAATTAGGCGCTATGTATGCGTGTGTTTGTGGACTGCATATACCAGATTAATAGATTTAAAAGTTGATGGGGTTTAGGAAAGATTGGTGGATGCTTGAGGCATTTTTGAAGCCTGTTTTGACTGAAGATACTTGCTTGGTCATTTTTTGGGAGCTCTGATAATATCTCTGCTGGAGACTGGGGGACAGCATGGTGAGATCCAGCCACCCTTTGGGAGACACCCCAAACCCTACAGTTTCTGGCTGCTCTCTGCTTATGTGGCAGCCCAGGACAGGCTAAAATCCCACTCCCCTGTACTTGTCAAAAAGATGTGTGGTTCGACTCAGTGTGACAAAAAGCTCCTGGGAGACTGTTTTACCGAGCCTGGGGCTGAACACTCCCAGTGTTCAGTTCATCCACAGGGATAAGATCGCCAAAGGAAGATTTCCTGCAATTTGCTCAGGTCTGGGTATGCGAAGAGAAGTCTTAAAACTCAGCCCTTTTTATCGTCCTTTAAAAATATCCTCAAAGGAAACCTAGGAAAAGCCCAGCCAGGCTACCTGGAGGTTCTGTGATGCTTGTTGGGGCACAGTCCCCTGGCTGATGCAGAGGCCAGCTCCTGGTGCCACTTTGGGGCATCCAGCTACACCTGGCTTGGGATTCTTCCCCTCGAGAGATTTTTTCACCTTCCAGACAATGCTGCTGTCATTACCATTATTTATTGTGCTATTTGTTTAGTTTTCATATGTAGGAAAGGCACGTGGATCCTGGCTGGATGCTTGACAACACCAGGTGCAAACTACATGAACAAGGAGAAAAATGCAACTAAACCTGAAGAAGCAAATGCCACGGTTAACGTGGGGTTAACTGAAGCTCTGATCCTCCGGATTCACGTGTAAATTCTGTGGTGTGGAGCCTTACAACGATAAAATAAGAATTATAAGTCACTAAAAGGTTTGTTCTTCCTTGTGAGTGGTGCCCACACACCTTTAAATCATCGTCTGTATTTCCAAATTACAGGGTGGCACCTCGTTCTTTGTGGAGTGCCCTGGGAAGGCTTTACTCAAAGTACAGGCACCTTTAGGGTTAAAAAACTCCCCTGAATAATGTTCTGCAGGTATGCCTGCTGTGAGGATTACTAAATAACATCAGATAGGCATGGAGTTGAAGAAATATGATAGGGCTGTTAGTCCACAAGGAAGAGAGGCCTGAAAGGCAGAAGGGAGAGAGGTTTGAGCTGCTCTTCACCAGATTTATAGTCTGTAGGCACAGCAGAGAAGGTCAGGGTGCAGGAGAGTTCCTCCTGTAAGAGGTTCTGGTTGTGATGCTACATGCGTGGTGTGGGTCTGCAAGGCTGCGCTTTCCTGAACACATTGAATGACGGCCGCATTAAGCACCCGAGCAAAACCTGTGGATGTTGGTTTAAGATATCTCAATCCACACCACGGGGTGTGGTTTGCGATCATTACTTGTGGGGTTATTTGGTGCCCAGTGTCCTGGAGCTATAGGTTCTGTGATAAACACAGGCTTCACTGGTATGTGTGCCAAGTGCCTGTAATTGATGGCGTTGTGAAAGGATAATCTCTCACTTTGCCAGTGCCACCCAGGTTCAACACCACTTACTTATTCTGGATGTTACGGCAATGAAAGTGTGAAAATCCCAGAAAAGCTCATTAATGTTAGATATTCGCCTGGGAAAGTCTAAAAATGCATAGGTACACTTCCTTTAGGGAAAACCTCTGCTTTGAGAATGGGTAAAAATGCATCACTAATGTAAGGAAAAAGGGAAGGATAAGTGTAGGGTCAGTCCCGTGCAATGAAGTGTGTAAAAATATTAATGGCATTCAGGCATATACATATATGCCTGAGTCTTGATCCTATACAAGCTTGAAAAGTGTCCATAATATTATTTTCTGGTAATTACCAGATTATGAATCTGGTAAGCCTTTTTATGAACCATTTAAAAATGAAATATGTGCAAGTTATTTCCAGACTGAGAACATCTGAACTGAAAATTTACATTCAGTTTAATATTTACATACGTATGTTTGCAGTAAAATGTTTGTTCTTCCTCGTATATGGTGCCCACATACATTCAGATCGCAGTCTGTATTTCCAAGTGGCAGGCTGGCATATTGAATATTTACATACAGTTCAGGGGCATGAAAGTAACTCTGGAAACCTAATAGCTAAACATTTCTATCAGGTTGTGTAAAAACATCCACGCATATTTCTGTGTATGAGAATGATTAATTTTTAACTTCTGTTTTCAGTGAAATGGATGAAATTTGGAGTCTTTTGTAGCTGAATGGGAGGGCTGATAGCCTGGGTTTTTACCCCGTGCACAGAGAACTGTGACTGAACTTAAGGAGTCTTACAGGCTGTTAAAGTAGGAAGAGTAAAATCGGAGTGGGAACGGGAGGCTTGGGTGCTATTCAGTCAGTATTTTATGGCAGGTCCAGACGGACGCAAAAAAAGCTTTGGGGATTTAGGTCCTGCACCGCTGGCCTGGTGTGACTCCAGGTCAGCCCTGAAAATGGGCCCAAACATCTCCACCTTGCACCGCTGAGCAAAGCAATACCCAAATACCCTGTAAAACATGAACAAAGCTTTGGTCTTCCTAAGCCCTCTCCGCCTGACGGAAGGCACAGAACGGGTGATGATGGTAAGAAACGTTTTTATTTTCCTCCCAGCAGAAGGAGAGTTGCAATCGCAGGCTGGGGAAGACAGGTGGTGAAATAGTGCAGGGAAAATGGGTTTTGCAAATCCCAGCAAACTCAGCCGGTTCCAGCGAAACAGCCGCGTGTGCAGAGGGAAGCTATTTTTAGCAGCCGGTCAGGGATCAATGATTGTCCAAAAACAGTAATGCTGCCACGGTTCCAAAATTGTTTCCCTTAAAGTTGGCTTTACACCAAAGGGGAGAGCTCATCTGGGATCCCAGCTGAACACAGGGCCCACACGGCGAGACAATCTGCATATCTGTAGGAGTTGTTTGAGGACAGCACACTGATCTGAATCGTTCAGGAGATTAGAAGAAGGCACAACTCCTCATGTTTTCCTGCACTGTTTTATTTGCAGGACAGAAGGTTAAGCTTCCTAAGATTTTGAGGGAAATGTGGTTTGTGGTGATTGGCAGTAGATGAATATGAAGTGTTTGGGAAATCTTGTGTAGTTGAAAGTAATGCATTAGAAATCCAGGTAGGCCCCGTGGTTTGCAGCTCATTTTTTGTCCTGGCTTCTTTGATAAACAGTTGGCAGAAATGTTACCATTGTGTGGACATCCCACTGATGTGGCAGGTATAAATAGCTGTGTATATCAACGAAAACATTCCTTTTAGTCAGGAGTACAGTATTTCTGCCACTTTACACAGGGACAGCATGGACACAGCTGTCCTCAGACTCTCTCTTCCTCCGGTTAGAAACAGATTTTTTAATTATTATTGTTCTTCCAGAAATACAGTGCAACAATTGCCCAGGTGTGGGAAATGCAGTAAGTTCTGCGTTTCTGCCAGGATCAGGAGGGTCTCTTGTGGTTAGGGGGACAGTGGTGGCTGAGGAAAAGGCATGGGGAGACCTTGGGGATGCCATGCACCTCTTACAGCATTTGCTGACTGTCTTGCCTCCTGTGTCCCTCCTTATACCTGTTGATAGTGAATATTAGGGGTCACCCAGTCAGGGTGGCTGTTTTAGCTCCTTTTCATGGAGATGAATGTGGCTATGGTCTGGTGTGACTGATGGAGCTGGATCCTATGGGATGCAGTAGAAATGGAGGGCAGATGCCAGAAAACTATTGCCTGCATTCAAGCTACAACTACCTAGGAGCCCGCGGCTGCCTCTTCTCCACCGAGAGAAGAACGTCTGGGTCAGGCAAGTTGAGTCTCAGCATATTTCTACGTGAGACTTAAGTACGAACACGGTGTGAGCGGGTGCATTGCTCCCACTCACATCAGGGGATGGAGAGGAGCCTTGGGACCACGTGCCAGTGGTGCCGCCGAGCCGGTCATAGCCTTCTGCTAGGACTTCAGCTCCTTTCCTGCTGACCTCTCTCAGTCTCTTATCCCGGGGGTCTCGGAAGTGCCCTCGTTAATGCACCAGTTCTTTGTGATTGCGCTGACTGGCACCACCCCAGCAGGGGTGTTTAAGGCACTGTATAGATTGTTATGTGAGGCTGCAGATGGAAAAGATCACACAACACGCAAAACGGCAAAATTTACTATTCTGGGCTAGCAAGAACAACTGAAAATCAAATCAAACCTGGCCTTGTGCTTTGAAAGAGATACAGGATTTTGCACCTGCACCCTCATGTTTCTTGGTGCAATACCATGTCCTAGCCAGACATTAATGCTAGGTGGCTAGGTTAGTTTTGATTCCTTTAAGCATTAGCCCAATCCTTATGCACAGTTTTGTCCTTGAATTGGCTATAGTAGAGAATAACAATAATTTGAATAATTTTGTGTAGCTGTCCATTCCTTAAAAAAAAAAAATGCACAAAAATGTTTGTGCATTTGCTCTGCACAAATACTAGAATGTTTTTTTTTTTTCTGTGCAAGAGCCTTCTGCATCTCTCACGACAGCCCCTGCAACCGATTTTTTAAGAAGCAGGCCGAGGAACGGCTACATCTGAAAGGTTTCTGGGTCCCCCCCGCTCCCAGGGCAGGGCGCGGGGGCTCCTCTCGCTGTGCCCCACGGCCTGGGCTGGGCGAGGAGCGCCGCGGGGCTGTGCCTCGTGCCGGGGGAGGACGCGGCCTCGCCCCGCGCAGCCTCCGCCGGGAGGCAGCAGCGCGCCGCGGGGTGTCCCCGTGCGGCCCGGCCTCGGTGGGACGGAAGGAAGGGAGGAAGGGAGGAAGGAGAAGGATGGAAGGAGAAAAAGAAAGCAAGAAAGCAAGCAAGAGAAAGAAAGAAAGAAAGAGAAAGAAAGAAAGAAAGAAAGAAAGAAAGAAAGAAAGAAAGAAAGAAAGAAAGAAAGAAAGAAAGAAAGAAAGAAAGAAAGAAAGAAAGAAAGAAAGAAAGAAAGAAAGAAAGAAAGAAAGAGAAAGAAAGAAAGAAAGAAAGAAAGAAAGAAAGAAAGAAAGAAAGAAAGAAAGAAAGAAAGAAAGAAAGAAAGAAAGAAAGAAAGAAAGAAAGAAAGAAAGAAAGAAAAAAGAAAGAAAGAAAGAAAGAAAGAAAGAAAGAAAAGAAAGAAAAAAGAAAGAAAGAAAGAAAGAAAGAAAAGAAAGAAAGAAAGAAAGAAAGAAAGAAAGAAAGAAAGAAAGAAAGAAAGAAAGAAAGAAAGAAAGAAAGAAAGAAAGAGAAAGAAAGAAAGAAAGAAAGAAAGAAAGAAAGAAAGAGAAAGAAAGAAAGAAAGAAAGAAAGAAAGAAAGAAAGAAAGAAAGAAAGAAAGAAAGAAAGAAAAGAAAGAAAGAAAGAAAGAGAAAGAAAGAAAGAAAGAAAGAAAGAAAGAAAGAAAGAAAGAAAGAAAGAAAGAAAGAAAGAAAGAAAGAAAAGAAAGAAAAAAGAAAGAAAGAAAGAAAAAGAAAGAAAGAAAGAAAGAAAAAGAAAGAAAGAAAGAAAAGAAAGAAAGAAAAAAGAAAGAAAGAAAGAAAAAGAAAGAAAGAAAGAAAGGAAGAAAGAGAGAAAAGAAAAAGAAAGAAAAAGCAAAAAAAAAAGAAAAAAGAAGGCAAGAAAGAGAAAGAAAAAGGAAAAAAGAAAAGAAAAAGAAAAATAAGACAAAAAAGAAAAGAAAAAAGAAAAGAAAAAAGAAATAAAGAAAAAGAAAAAGAAAAAAAGAAAAAGAAAAAGAAAAGAAAAAGAAAAAAAAAGAAAAAGAAAAAGAAAAAGAAAAAGAAAAAGAAAAAGAAAAAGAAAAAGAAAAAGAAAAAGAAAAAGAAAAAGAAAAAGAAAAAGAAAAAGAAAAAGAAAAAGAAAAAGAAAAAGAAAAAGAAAAAGAAAAAGAAACAGAAAAAGAAAAAGAAAAAGAAAAAGAAAAAGAAAAAGAAACAGAAAAAGAAACAGAAAAAGAAAAAGAAACAGAAAAAGAAAAAGAAAAAGAAAAAGAAAAAGAAAAAGAAAAAGAAAAAGAAAAAGAAAAAGAAAAAGAAAAAGAAAAAGAAAAAGAAAAAGAAAAAGAAAAAGAAAAAGAAAAAGAAACAGAAACAGAAAAAGAAAAAGAAAAAGAAAAAGAAAAAGAAAAAGAAACAGAAAGAAAAAGAAAAAGAAAGAAAAAGAAAACGAAAACGAAAACGAAAACGAAAAAGAAAAAGAAAAAGAAAAAGAAAAAGAAAAAGAAAAAGAAAAAGAAAAAGAAAAAGAAAAAGAAAAAGAAAAAGAAAAAGAAAAAGAAAAAGAAAAAGAAAAAGAAAAAGAAAAAGAAAAAGAAAAAGAAAAAGAAAAAGAAAAAGAAAAAGAAAAAGAGAAAGAAAGAGAAAAAGAAAAAGAAAAAGAAAAAAGAAAAAAGAAAGAAAAAAGAAAAAGTGGGCACATGCCCAACCTGTTCTTGTTTTCCTGTGCAGCTGCTCTTAAGTGCTGAGTAACATGGCTGGTATGCGAAGCAAAAGCCGTGCTGGTTTGGTCCTGTCCCTCTGAAGAATTATTATCTGAAGGAATTTAACATATCCTGGCATAGGGTGGTTAAAAGCATGATTTGTATTTTTAAAGAAATAAACTCTTTCTAGTAATAATGTTAGATATTTTCATTGATCTTACATGTGTTAAAGCATCATTATGAAAATTGGGAGAATTTGTATCATTTAGGTGTTATATTTATAGTTATTTAATAGCATTTGCAGTGGCTCTGTGAGTTTCTATCAGAAAACCCAAACTGAGATGCAGCAAGGTTAAGGGAATTTATTACAGAATACACAAGTAATCCTCTGGACATCCCCAGACTCTGCCCTCTTGACACCAGATAAAAGGCCTTCCTTCCAATGCACTTGAAGGTTTGCTTTGTTTGTGCAGAGCAGTTTCATAATTTATGGTGAGTAATCCTCATATATATGTATATATATATATGTGTATATATATATATAAGCCTTTTGTGTTCGTATTTGCTTATTGGGCAAAAGGCAGTGTTTTTGTTTGGCTACACTGTTAAAGAGAGCACACCAAATTCATCTTTTGTCTACGTACATGAGTTTCAGTGTAGGGGCACTGGGAATCATTTTGGTCAGGCACCTCCTGCTTTGCTTGGCTTTGGTTAGTAATTTCCCGTCTTCTGTTCCTAGTCCGTGTTTGTCTTGTGAATTACATTTCCCGTCTTTATGTTTCTCTAAGTGTAATAATGTTCCCTGGGTGATGGAGTACTTGTTTAATTGAATACTATTACAGCTGAGAAGTGCTTGGAGTCATTTATCTTGCTGGACTACCAACGCACTGGAATTTAGTATATTTCCTCTTGCTTTTGTAATTCTATTAGAAAATTCAAAGCAATTTCCTAGTGAAAATGCTACTGCTCAGCAGTATGTCAGTGTGCTCTGTGAGCCTCTGTCGCTATGTTATCTTGCAGACATTTTGCATCCACAGATTTTCCTTTTGCTGCTGTTGATGCACATCAATCATGGGGCCAGCTGTTTCAGTGCGGAATAAGAATCAGGGCCATAAATTTTGGAAAAGGAAAATCGAATTGAGCACGGTGGGAGGAAGGAAAATGCTGTGAGAAAGAGAAAAGAAATACACATATAAAATGAGTATTTATTTTCACTTCTCTGCCAAGAAATCTCAATAAATCTCAATTTTGTATTTGTGTCACATTTATACACAATCTTTATCCAGATCTTTGTATCTGAGAGTGCCACATTTATACATAATGCTATTATGAATATAAGTTTCTGAGTATTCTTGCTGAATGATCGTTTAACTTTCATTTATTTATTTATTTATTTATTTATTTCTGTTGTGAAGAGCTACATTGCTTACCCCGGTATTTTCTGAGGAGAAGCAAGGAGACGTGGTCCCCTCGTACCTTGTTCTGGGCATAGTCAAGTTGTTTGCACAGCAGTCTGTCTTCCACAGCTTATAGCTGCAGCTGGGACATCAGAGCTAAAAATGATCCTTACATACAAATGTATTCCTGAATGTGTTAAACAAGTAGAGTAGTTTGGAAAATCACCAAAAATACCAAATACCAAATAACTAGATGTGAAATGCCATTTTCCTTGCTACAGGTTTCCTTTTTTTTTTTTTTCTTCTTTTTTTTTTTTTTTTTCTGGACTTGTTTTTGGTGGTTCTTTGTTCGTTTTCCTTCTTTGTCTGTTTGTTTCTGGTTCTTCATTATTGAAACACCAGAAGAATGGTTCAAGGGGGAAGTGTTTGGGGCTTTTCCCACCCCAAGATACTCAAACCTCTGAGCAGAAGGTGGTGCCGTGGTGGGACGGGACGCGGACGGGCGTTCCTGGTGCCTCCTGCAGAGGGGAGACGTGAGGTCTGCCTGTGAGGTGGCTGTTCCCCCTTCCCAAACAGAAGTGAGGAGGTTGGCTCTCACTCATGAAAACTCAGTGGACGTAGATGCCAATTCATGTCACTGTATCCTCAGGTAGTTTGAACTTTGCCAAAATGGAGCTTTTGCAGAATTCCTGTGTTTTCCTGCGATGGGAGAGAGGTCTGCAGGGGTGCCCCAGGCCAGGGGCTGTGAGGTGGTCGCAGCGCAGCACCCTCAGGTCCCACCTCTCACGGGCCCAGTGCTCAGCTCCCAGCTGCGCTGAAGCTGCGCTCCTGCCCCCTCTTGCCCCTCATGCCCACCTTGCCCACGGCTGCACGTCCCAAAGGGACGTGCCTCAGAGCTCAGTGGGGCATCAGGAAAACAGCCACGACCAGCAAAATCTGCTGTACGTGTCAGAGGGATCCCATTGCGCCATTGCTGCCTTGCTCACAGCAGGCTTTCTGCATACAGACTGTGACCTTTCCTTTTTTTTTTTTTTTTTTTTTTAACTTTAATCTCAGTTTCAGGAATGAGCTGTGTCTGAGACATTATCAGTGGGGAGGAGAAGGAAGCAAACCATGGTTTTGGGGAAGCTGTCCCTGGAGAGACAGCCTGCCCTTGTGCAACAAGTTGTCCCACCCTCTCCGGCTGAACAGCACATGTTACTCAGAGCTCAGCCTCTGCTTCCTCCAGCAGCTTCTTCCCATGCCCCTGAAGGCTTCCCCCTTGCTCTCTAAAAAGAAAAATTCCCCAAACTGGCTTCACAGGTTGGGTGTTCTGAAAGGCAGCGAGACTGTCGGAAGTTGCTGGCTCGGGTGCAAGGAGCTACCAGCACCATGTGCCTGAACCCACCCATAAAAACCTGAAGCAAACATTTGGGGTGTGAGAGCTGGGCCGGGAGCCCAGGGGTGGTGGGAGAGGTTCAGTAATTCAGGTTTCCTAATGACAGAAGAAAGTCACAGTGAAGTGGGGATGTGCTAGGGACATAACAGTCCCAAATGGTGCTGGGGAGGCTTGGGTCAGGCATTAGGAAGATTTTTCTCCATGGAGGCCGTGGTCAAGGATTTAAACAGGCTGCCCAGTTAGGTGCTGGAGTCCCAGTCCCTGCAGCTATTTAAGAGGTGTGTGGACATGGCACTAAGGGACATGGTTTGGTGGTGGGACTCAGTAAACCTGATGATCTTGAAGTCCTTTTCCAACCTAGATCACTCTACGATTCCACAACCTCAGTTTGCTCTTGTCCTCCTGTCGAACCAGGGTGCGATGCTAGTGGAAGGGGCTCCGTCAGCATGTCAAATGCACCCTGCCCCTCATGGGGCGTGAAAGCTGGGGTGCTGCTCACATCCCCATCCCCAGCACAGCGTACTGCCTCCCAGCCTCCGCGCTGCCTGCAGAGGGCCGCCGTTCACACGGAGAGGAAGCTTTGTCCACCCAGAGTCACACCTGGGAAATCCTTTGTGCTGAAGTTGGATGAGACTCCTTCCCTGGACTGTGCCTTTTGATGTTTGTGCTCTTTGTTTTTAAGCGTAATAGTCCTTTACAGCAATGAGGCACAGGGTGTCCTACTTTAAAATGATTTTGCATCCTCAAAAGGGAAGAAGAAAATATGGCGTGTATACTAGAGATAGTCACGCTGAGGATTTCTGTCTCACCTTTTTTTGTGTGTTTCTTTCTTTCTTTCCTTATTTATTTATTTTGTTGTTGTTTGGTTGTTGTTGTTGTTTGGTCATTACAGAGGGCTTCTCTTGTAGTGATTCTAGTATTACAGAGAAAATGACTTATTTTTAAATGTATCAGAAAGAAAATGCTGTACCGCACTAGAGTGACAAGCGTTTTGCACACAAAGAAATTAGAAGCATTTCAGACTGCGCTGTTGCGTAAAGTCCGGAACTCCTGTAAAGAGATGCTGTGTCACAGTATCACAGCAATAAACATCTTTAACATGGAGATAATTATGGGGCACGATCAGTGGCTGCACCTACCTTTCACTCTTGGCTGGAATCAGCAGGAAAAAAATATTTTTTAGAATAAATGATGAAGGTTGAAGGGGCTTAATTACATTACTGCTTGCCCCAGTTGGTGGACATGTCCATAGTCTGACGTGGTAGACAATACCCCTTGGCAGCCTGCACGGAGGACATCAGCCTGGCCTCAGTTTGTTTTTGCAGCAGATGTTCATGTAAATAGTCACCAAGATCCGGGACTCAATCTGCAATTATTCTTGAGCAGCAGGGTACTCGCCATTGCACAAGGAACAATAGCCCAGTGGCTAATTACAAACGGGCTTTCCAGCCTTCCGTGCGCCAGATCTCCTGGTTTGCAGGCACCTTGGGGCTGGCTGCTGCCAGCAGTTGCCACAGTGTGTGTCCGTGTTCCTCCCCTGCTTCCTCCTGTTGTTCCTGAAGAGTGAAGAAGCGAAGCCCTGCTTTCCCCAGGCTCTCCGCTGCCCCGAGGGGTGCTGGGGGGCACTGGGGGGCTCGTCTCTCTCTGGGCCAGCCCTCACCTCCTGACTCAGCCCCCGAGGGATCTGGTTCTGCTCTTTGCAGGATGTGGAAGCAGAAAATTCCAGTCCGGGTTTATTTCTTGTTTTCAGAATGAATCTTTGCCTAAAATTGCCGTGGAACTTCTAAAATAATCTTTAAGATGAGTTGTCCTATGGACTTACACTTTGCCACGGACTCCCAGTAGTAATCTGATTTTTTCCAGACACACAAGACTGGGGGTGAGGTGTGAGGTAGCGGAGAAGGCAAGGGTTGAGCACTGTGTTTTGTATGGGTGAGTTTACATTTCAGTGGGGGTGCAGAAAACCAAAGTGTCTAATTCGTTTAATGCACACAGCAGCAGGTGGCTCAGAAAGAAGAAATAAGGACCAGTGCCTCTGAAATTCTCCTCTTACACTGTGTAAAGGCTCTTCCAAAGTTTGTACCCCAGAAAACATGAGAGGCAATGTGCTTTTTACTTCATCGAAGTCTGCTCCATACTAGAAGACATTGGGAATTTACGGGGCAGTTGTGTAGGTCCGTATCTCCTCTCAAGCAGCGTGTAAGCCGTAAGTGGCAAAACAGAAGGGCAAAGGTGGTTGCTTGCAGCGCATTGCCGCCCGTATTGCTAGGGCTGGAGCACCTTCCTAAAGCTGGCAGGTCGTGCTGCAACGATTTGAAGTGCTCCTGCCACGGGTGGCATAGCTATCTGGTTTGTTCATGCACAAACAGGAAGAGTTTTCTGATTACGAGAACCAAGCGCAATTAATATATTAGGTGATTCAGCTCTTCCCCTTTGTTTACGGCAGAGCTGCATCACGCCGGGAAGTGCTGTTAGGTCATGATGCGAGGGAGGCAGAGCAAGGTGTGCAAATATTTATCAGTGTGGCTTTTCTGTTCAGGAGCTGTTGACAGGGATAAATAATGATAAATAATCATGGAAAAAGCACCCTGCCAAACTACCTGAGGATGCTCCTTTTGCTGCTCCTTCCTCCCCAGCCACTTCCATATGCTGAGCTGTTTCCACGGTATGCACCCTGGCTTGTGTCTCATTAGGATTTATTTATTTTTTTTCCCCGAGATTTTGCCAAAGATTTTCTAAGGCCCAGGATTTTCATGCGAGACAGTTGCACTCGCAGTTCCCCAGCTGGCCATTATTTAATTTCCTATTTTCTTTCTTTTTTTTTTTTTTTATTTCTATTTTTTCTATTTTCAGTCCCAGCAGCTGCTGGCAGTGGACCTCAACTGTGCGCAGCGGGGCAGCTGGGGATCCGTGCTCCCTGTGCCTGGGTGCGACACGGCAAAGCTGCCACACGGCTTTGAGATCCGAGCACGCGGAGCCCGGGGAGGCAGAAAGAAATTCAGCAGCCCTTGACCTCCAACCAACAAACCGTGTTGTCCCTCCCCGAGGCAGGCTGGCCTGCTCTCTTTACACAACGTTACGCCTCCGAAAAGGTCTGGCAGTCCCTTCCAGCAAGTGCTGGGTCACCGCCTCACACCACCTGCGGTCTGGCAGGGAGCTTTCCGTGGGTGGGCCTCAGGCAGCTTCCACACAGACCCCGAGATCCCCGGGGCTGTGGGTCCAGCTCCCCCTTTTGAAAAGGAGAAACTTCACCCCTGCTGCGGGCACAAGGCAGGCCCAGCGTGGTCAGAGAGAAGCAGGATCCTGCTCTGCGTGGGCAAAGCGAAGAGGCCTGGTGCTCGCGCACCCGTGCTTGGCAGGAGTGGCCTTGTGCAGAGGGATGGGGCCGCGGCCTCCTGTGGTGTGCCTGAGCTGGCTACCCGTCCGGGCCGAAACGGGCCCGGGCTGCTTATATAGGATCTAGAAAAATGCATCACATTTTCTGCTGAAGGTGTTTTTGTCTTCACCTCAGTGTGATTTGTAACAGCCTGAACGTGCCACAGGGCCCTGACACAAGGCCGGTCCTGCCCGTGGGCCTTCGGGTAGGAGCAGGCTGGGCTTCGGGACACCTGGGGAAAACTGAACCTGTTGATAGGCAGCGCTCAGCTCGTCCCCCATTGCGAAGAGCTGTAAATATCCTCGTGGTAGTTTGACACTGTACCCTGGTAAAACATGCAACCCTGCGCCTGGCTGCACTGAGCAAACACAGGGAAAGGGTAAATCCTAGCAGGGAGCCCGCCGGTTTTTGGCAACGTGGCCGAGAAAGGCGAGCTAACCTGCTTCCACTCATGGCAGCAGGGGCTGCGACTTTTTAGAAGTCTTCCTGGGACCATCTCTGTTTGATTGCTCTCATCTCCTTTCTCCTCTGGTATTCTGATCCCTTGCTGCGTGCTTCTCAAAGTGCTTCATCCAGTGAGGAAAGAGCCTTGACATCTGCTCGAATGCCCTGTGGTACTACAGCGAGCTGGAGGTTTTGTTGCAGGGGGGAAGAGGGAGTCTAACAGCGTCAGGGGCTCCGTGATAGAGGGTGTCTCCCTGTGTAGGTGCCTGGATTCTCCCTGGTATGCCACCAAAAGTACCTTCTCATAACTTCTTTTTCATTATTTGTCTTCTACAGCTGAGGTAGGAGGGAAGGAAGGAAAAGCGTTGTTAGCCACTTTTGACCACATCAGGCAATTTGGGTTGAAAAATTTGGCTCTGTGGGTACCAGAATTAATGAAGCCCAACTTCCTACAGGTTCATCTTTTGTGGCTGGTTATCACTGGGGCATCTAAGAGGGATGAATGATCTGATTAATTCTTTTCCTGCTGCTGAAGGAATTTATTTATTTCTTTATTTCCTTCCTACCAGGTTTTCCCTCTGAAATGCAGCAGGGCATGAGTTCGCTCTGCTGAGGTCAGCAGCTGACAACGCTGTCAGCACAGATGGTATCAGCACTGTGAATGCCCCAGGTGATTTGTAAGAAGAAAATAATTTTTGAAACTGACGCCCTCTGGAGGGGAGGGGGACACTTGTAACTAATTCCCCTTCAGAAAGCACCAGCTTGGAAACGAGAGGAGAAAAGACATTGGGAAGAGGCATCTTGCATAAAGGTGTTCAGAAGGTCTGTGGATTACTGCCCACGTGTAATTATGCCCAAAATGTAATTATTAATGCTTTGTTATCAACACTACTGTGGGGACTTAATGAGTTAATGAAGAAATCCTGTAAAATCAACCCTGGAAGATAGACGGAGCTTCTTTTTAGGAAGAAAAAACACCCTATATTTCTTTGAAATATTAGGGAAGAAAAATCCAATTTCATGTTTTCCATAATTAGTTGGGGATGGAGGGGATCGAGTTTAAATAAAACCATGTACGTACTCAGGAATGCCTCTTCTTGTCACACAATCCTGTTCGCTGCCCGTGGCAGGCATATCCTTGTGACCCTTGCTGTTGCTCCTGAGATTATTTCTCATGGCAATGCCCCGTATAAGACTGTGAGGGAATCGGAGATAGTCACTGTTGGAAACAGTGTGAACGCAACCTGTTCCTTCCCTCAGCTGCCAGGCCCAGGAGGAAAACAAACATTGCGGTGTGCACTTGCTCCGAGGAACGTCATTACTGGGAAGGCTGCTGGTGGCAGGTGCAGCTGGGGGCCCCCCTCGGAGTTTACATAAAACAGCTTTTTCTGCCCCGGAACACGAGCGTGAGTTGTCGACACGCAGGTCGTGGCCCCATGGGAAGGAGGGCTGCTAGCTTTTGTTGGCCAGTCCAGGGAACTTCTGTGCATTTTTTTTTGTTCAGACATCGCTCTTCCAGCTACGCCTCAGCCCGAAGCACATGGGCGTCCTCAGGAGACGGGGCCTGGAGAGATCCAGAGCCCTGGCCAGAAAGGACCGGTGCTCTCGGTCTGCTTCCTGGTTGCTCTATCTCAAGATGCCTTCGTAGCAGAAACACCCAACAACAGAGGTGTGTTGTTTTGTCAACCAGAGAAAATTCACAGTGTAAAAGCACGTCTCTGTGTGCTTCGTCACAACCGTGGCCTCTAATTCTGGCCCTCGGCTAATTCTATTAATTAATGTGGTCACAGGGAGATCAATGAACAAGCAGACTTCCAGCTGGTTGCAGCAAAAGACAATCAACATAAGCCCTCTTTGAATCACATACAAGTGTGGTATTGGCTGTTGGGATCGCTCTCCTCCTGTTTTAACTTTTCTCTCAGCAGCATTTCAGCTAAAATGCTTGCAAACAACAAGGACACGTTACCTTTTTTTTTTAATGTTGTTAGTGCAATTTTTTGGTTTGTAGTGGAAGTAGGAAAAAAAGAGAAAAGATGATGAAACACCCGTAGCCAGCAAAAAAAAGAAAGCAAATATACCCTATGTTAGGTGTGCTTTTGACACTGATATAAGAGGTGGCTTAAGAGAGCATCAGGAAAAACGGAAGAGTAGATTCTGAGTAAACTGGTTATTTAAAATGTGAACTGATGGTCACTAAAAATTCCTTTTTGTCAACGGCAGTTTGCTGAAACTGAAGAAAAAATGCTGTGTTTCTGGAAGGCACTTGTGATACTCTGCTCACGGGGAGCTGCACCAAATAGAAGGACTGTGCACCTTTTCAGGTAATCTGAAGAACCTGTTTATGCAGGATGCTGGCTGATAGCGGCTGAGGACGGGGATCTTCCATGCAGTAATCAGCCTGCTTGCCCACAGCACTCGCCAGCAGGACTCCAAGCCTTTCAGAAAGACCGAGATAAAAGATGAGGAGATGTCTGCTCCCCACACCCATGCGGCTCCTGGCCTCTTCGCTGGGATGTGCTGAGCGAGGAGCTCCCAGAGAGGCACCGCTGGCTCCTCGGGGCCGCCCCGCTTCCCTGTGTCACAGCACGGAGGTGGCAGCTCCTCCTGTGCTTTTCGGCCGGTGTCCTGTGCGTGTTGGTGCGTTGGATGCCCTGTACGCAGCTCGCAGAGGGTTTCCCACGAAAGGGAGATGAGACAGCCTTGGTCTGCTTGCCCCCTAGAGCAAGGTTTTTATGGGAAGAGAACAACACTGGGCAGCGCCCAGTGCCGCTGTTAGTGGCATCCTGTAACCAAACAGGCACCTCCTTAGATGTCTGAGCCTGAGCATCTCCTGTGGGTGCTCTCCTCTGTTCTTGTAGGCTGGAGCGATCGGGGGCCTGTCCTGCGTGCCACTTTCTGGTGCCGTGACGGGGATCCTCTGCGGAGTGCTGCCTTACTCAAGGCTTTGGAGGTCAACATCCTACACTTGGCTGTTTCTCTCTCCGTGGCTCCTGTGTTTCCCTTATTTTATACCACGAAGATTCCCACAGCTCAGATCTCTGGCATGGATGCTGGATGTCTTATTGGGCGACCGGTGACTGCACAATACTTTGGTCTCATTCTGGCTTGGCAAACGTGAAAGAATTTCACAACCCCAGCAGGAGAGTGGCTCTGGCAACAGCGTGTGCCTGATAGGAGCAGTCAGACGTATCACGCATGGGAGCAGGTGCCTGCAACGCCCTGCTCATTAGCTGTGTGCGGTGGCGTGGCAGTGGTGAGCGTGGGACGTGAGCAGCAGGCTGCTCAGGCAGTGCGGCGATGGTGACCTGGGGTGTGCACGAAGCTCCCGAGTCAGGAAGTACAGGTCTGGATGCCACTGTCGGCCTTTCCTGGGTGCTTTCACTGGAAAAACACAGCATGTGCTCTGAAACACTGCCACTGTTTGCCCACACCGTGCCATTGTTCACCAGTCAACGTTACAGGAAGCTAGGAAGGACAACTCAGTGCACAATGCTCCGCGATTTTCTGCATTACCTGTATCTGCTTCTTACAGCGCTGCAGGGTATTCCAGGGGCCACCTTCCTCTTGCTTCTCTGGAAGCCCTTTGTCCCTTTTCTGCTGAGCTGCAGGACCGCCAGCAGTCTCCAGCCCCCTGCTGTGCCCTTCTCATCCTGTGCTCTTCTGGCACTGCCCTCGATCCAGAGGAGCTTTATCAACACCAGTCTCACTGCATTTTTCTTTGCCTGTCAGCCTTTTCCACTTGTTCTGAGAGTGAGTGCCATTTCAGCCCAGGCTCCTGTTAAGTCTGCTTTATCTTATCTTTGCTGTCACACCTGTAAGCCCATGAGAACCTGCTCACCTTCTTCTCCCTAAAAGCCTGCATGGTGAAACTTTGATGGCATGCTGACAAAAAACGTGCGACTGCAAGTGGTTTCCTGTGGGAAGAGCTGGACGGATGGTCAGAAGTCTTGCAGGTGACAGGATGCTTCAGAGGGAGGCAGCCTTGGTTTGGAGGCTGCGGCACGGTGCTGAGCCAGCTGTGTGCTGCAGCCATCGGTGCTTCCCCGGGGCTGGTTCGTGCCTGTGTCACACCAATGGTAGCAGGGGAAGGGCTGATAGCAGAGGGCAAGTGACATAGTGTTTGCTGTCCTTTTTTTTGGGGGGGCTGAAAGACAGGCTTCTGGTCAAAGTTTTACAGGCTTGTAGTTATTTTTTTTCTGCTCTGTTTCAGCATTTTTGGCTTTCCTGTGAAGAGATGTTCTCTGGGCTTTTTTTTTTTTTTCCAGGTGTGAGTAGTATCCAGTATTGTTACTAATAAAACGGGTATGTTAAAAGCATGCACTTCATTGTCTTCAAGGTGTTCTTAGCCTGTGCACGTGGCTGAAGTGTTTAGACAGGAGGAGGAGGCTCAGGCATAGAGGTGGAGGAAAACACGTTCCTAAAGCATAGAGACCCTCCTCTTCTCCCCATACCCTGCTGCAAAGGCCAGGGAAAGTGTGTAGGATCTGTTAACCTCACCCCATCCCTGCTGAGAAACCGGCAGGCTGCTGGGTTGGGTGCACCTCGGGCACTGCCAGGGACTTGGAGGGGGCTTGGGACTCCAGCTTCTTGCACACCGGGGGGCTCCACCGTGCGCGAGCAGCACGGGGAAGGTGGATCTGCCCGGGTTTGGGGTTGGTGACTGGGGGAAGAAGGCCAGGTGCTTCTTAATCGGGAAGATTTTTCATGCAATCTGGACAATTCACCTAGGGAAGTCGAGGTGAGGACGAACACACAAAGTTCTCAGCGGTCTTTGTTCAGGATGAAGGCAGGAGTGCTGGCTGCAGGCAGCGTGTGTAACCAGCGATCGCATCGATTCTTTTAAACATCCAGTCACGCTCAGGTAACTAGCAAAAAACAGCTGAAAGAGCCTGAACCGTGGCAGCCCCATTATCTGTGCAAGGCAGAGAAGCTCAATTTCGTACATGAGATATTTATAAAGACCGTGGTGTCTTTTTACGTACGTACATGCTGCTTCCTGTGATGAGGGCCTTATCAGTGCCTTACGATCTAGCTGTTTTCTGACACTGCAATTACTCTCCAAGCAATGAATTGAGGCAGTTGGAGCACCAAAGAAAGCCGGAGCTGGCGCAGGCTGTGTTTATCAAGCTGCCAGAAAATCCACTGCTTTTCTGCCAGCCTGCCGTGTGACACGCACGCCCTGACCACGCTCCGCGGGGAAAGCTCTGCTCCGCACCTCGGAGCACCCCGGCTGGGGTCGGTGTGGGTCAGAGAGGTGCTGACACCCGCAGCATGATGCCCAGAGAGCAATTTCATCTTAACATTGCATTTTTAACCTGGTGTTAGGGTTATTAATGGAGATGCCTTCAGCATCTTGAAGCTGATGCCAGCTGATCCGCAGGCCCCAGCTCAGCATCCCATCAGTGACAGATCCAGAGCAGGAATCCCAGCTCCCCGATGCATTACCGAGCGCCAAGCCAAGGCACAGCCCTGGTGTTGCTCCTAGGCTTACCACAGCACCAGAAGTCCTCCAGCATTAAGGCTCCATCCACACGGAAAACATGACTACATCTGCATGTGTCATCAAAATTTAAGCTTTTACACATGGTAAATGTAACTTACTGGGTTGGTAACTTTTCAAAGCGAGAACTTCAGAAGTGTTTAGGTTTTAGGGTTTCAAAGAGTGTGTGGTTTCTGGAGGGGTGTTGTCTTGTTTTTGGTTCGGTGTCAAAACGACAGCCAGAAATGCACAGGACTACTACACGCGCAGAATTTACACATCCAAAAAGCAGTTTAAGGGCAGAGTGAAACGTGAGCCAGAGTAAAGATACCTGCTTCTAAACCCTTCATTCATGCATCGGTTTTGCATTTGTAACCAACTATTACCTGCGGGGAGCAACGCAAGCATCCAGTACTAACAGTTACTGACCAACAGGCAAGCAAGCTCTAGAGCAGAAGAGCCTGAAATTCAGCCAACAGCGAGGAGACCTGGGAGAACGCTGCCACCTCACCTCTGGCCGTGCAGTGCTGGGAAAAAAGCCCCGTGGCCCTGGACAGTTTTCCAGACGCTCTGTTTTTCTGGACACGAGTGTTTTGCGAGGATGGTGTGCCGTGCTTTGTAATGCAGAAGCAGAGACAGGAGTAGGAATAACAGCCACTGCAATTTGGCATGTGAACATTTTGCTCTTTCAGGTTAGGAATTGCTCTCAGCATCACAAAATGAGGATCAAGGGTCATCTCCAGCTGAGGAACGGGAAGAGAAAGAGGCCAGATGTTAGGCTTGGGTGAAAGAAGGGAGACTAGCTGGAAGCACAAGACAACTGGAGCAGGGTGCTCAGTCGAGGCTGGCACAACGCAGCTCCTGCTCTCCACCACCATTTTTCTCACTTCCATGCCCCTCAGCAGCAGGACATGGTGGCAAGGTGACGGGCCACCCACGCCCGAGGAGAGCCACCCCCAGACAAGGACAGGCCCACACCTCAGTGTTGCAAAGTCAACATTTTATTGAACCTAAGTTGATGCAGAACAGAGGGGCAACAACGGCTCAAGTGTTCATTGACAGAACGCCCCAGGGTCTTTCATGTAGAGTTTTAATACAGTTGGTACAGAAACGATTGAAAAAGTTTTAGAATACTCTCCAATTCAGCAAGGGGGATTCACAGCCCTGCTGTAAGCCTTCATGTTCCCAGATGCTGTCCTCCTTTGGACAATTCCATATCCTTGCCCAGAAGGCGGCTACGGAATTGCTGCCCACATCCCTCTCCCCTCAGGTACACAAACAGAGGAAAGCAAAACTTACGAAAAGAATCATACTTCAAAGCAGCCATAGATCTTCACATGAATCAACATTTACATATCCAGAAAGACTGGTTGTAACATCACTATTTTAAAAAAGCTAACGTATGAGCAAAGTTACAATATCGACACCTTAACCTGAATTCTCTTTAAAACATGTTGAAGCAACTTTGCCTCTATGACTTACCCATGTGTTTCACAAAACACTTGCAAAATATTATTATTATTACTTTTTGGTAATTGACAAGGTCAAACGAAGGCTCAGAAGCAGTCAAGAGTGATCTGCTTCCTGTGATAGTTTGGAGATACTGTTCTGAGACAGTTTTCTTTGGGCATAGATTCCCTCCCCCAAACTATAGCAAGACTGGAACACAGTCATCCTCTGATTTTTTTTCAGTCATCTGGACAGGCTGATGCCTCCCTCTTGACTACATGTTTTTTCAAGCCGCGGTGAGATCCAGCTTCCAAGCAGGAGCACATGCAGCTGCCCCTTCTCTACATCAACTGTTCGCTCTGGGCTTGCTGTAACCCCAGCCACGATGACACCATCTGCAGTGCTTGTTCCTCGGAGCGAGCTGGACACTTGCATGGGACAGGCAATACAGTCACAGGCCCAGCTTCAGTGGGTTCTCTGTATCTGACGAACAGGAACAACAGCTCAAGGGAAACAAGAGATACGTATTGCAAAACAGTGCTGTAAATCTGCATAGGCTGTTGGGTATACTTGCAAGGCTTAAGAAATGCTCAATGCAAATGGGCAAAACCTTCAATTAAGGTCTTTACAGTAGCTTGTCAGGTCTCATGATTATACACAGTGGACCTCTCAAGTACATTAATCCCCAGCAACAGATACACAGGCTGTAAACCAGAAGATGCATGCAAATACAGATCAATCTTTTTCTCATAAAAGGAGAAAAAATAGTTAACGACACTGGGTCTCAGTTACACAGTGGTAGCACTACAAATGGTAACAACGCAGCTGTAGAGCAGCACTGCACGTACCACAGTGGCAGCTAAAGTCAGATCTGTGCATACAGTTTAGATAAAGAGCACTGCCAGGGTGGGTCCCGATACCAGCAGCTTCCCCTTACTTTAATCTGAGCAGCTGCTTTGTTTCTGGGTTGAAACGGAGCCATCCAGTGCAGCTACAGTGCAGTCAGCAGCCCCCGCACTCAGACCTGGGCACTGCTGTGTGCATGCTCAAGATCAAGCTCCATCTTTGGGCCCAGAGGAACGCAGCTCTTGACGGGAAGCAAGAGGTCTCCCCTTCACTTTGCCATTTGAAATGTGCAGTATAAGCCAAGGGACTCAGAGCCAACTTGGTCTCAAAATACGTAACAGAAGTATAGTGTTCATGCAAGAGAAGGGAAGATGCCTCTTGCACGCTATTTCATCTTCACAAACGGAAGGTATCTGAACCCACAAATTTAAGGCAAAAATTCATATCCCCATTTACCTGAATGCATATTTTCTGACAAATCTCAAACATTTTCTGGTTTACAGTGACACACAACATTTTTATTTATTTATTTATTGTTATGCTGGAGATAAAGTTTATTGAAGATACTACCACAATTTTGGCAAATATTCCAAAACCAGATTTGTAAACATAATGCTTCCCTTTTCAATTGGCAGCATTTTGAAAAGACAAAAACAATAAAACAAAGATTTTGCTCTATTTTGACCAGATAACCTGTGTTTTCACATGACAAAGCAAGCAATAGTTTAAATCAAAATAAACCAAAAACTGCATGAAATGAAAGTTTGTGCTGTTTGGTGATCACAGTATTTCATAGTTAAATACATCTGTTTGTTACATTCCTGGCACCCAGGACAAAAATCTTTAAATATACATTTCATGTAGGCAATAGCTTCTTTGCATATCTCTCTTCAAAAAATACTTTATAGCAGTATATAAATAGGTAACCTACATGCTTAATTTTATATTCTTGCCCCAAAACTATATATCTGTTTAATTTTTGTAAAGTATCGATTTTCCCAACATTAATAAAGCTGACAAACTATTGAAATGAAAATGTTTTCATCTTCCATAATAGAAGTAGCAATTTTATAGGAAAAAACCTACAGCAACACTCATCAGTTGTTTTAACCTGAGCGTTTGGCCTACTTAGAGTAGCAGCTTTTTTTTTTTTAATTTTTATTCCCCATCACGCATGCTCACACCCACACATTCTTGCACGCACACAGTACAGGCACACACTTTCAGACACTGGTAGGCCACGTAGTGCTTCCCAGGTGCTGCAGAGAAGTGGGAAGCAGTGTAGCTAATAATTTAACTACACTAAATACACACAAGCAAACACCTTAAGGCAACCATTGCAATGGGGGTTTGAGTTGCAGTGATGAGTTTCTGTTGTAACAAGTATGGGCTGTATATAGCACTTATATACATGCCTCTTTAACCCTCCAAAACAATGTGTTTTTTTTTTTTAATTTTTTTTTGTGCAAATTTCTAAACCTTCTACCATTTAAGGCAAAGAGTTTGCATTAACAAGAAAGGTCAGAAAAATAGCCTTATATTTATCCAAAAGTACTTCAGTTTGCTACAATATTTTCTTAAAATGTGCACAACCTCATAGTAGATGTTGTGCTGGGATCCCAGCACCTACTAATAAGATGGATTTCAATGGACAAACGTAAGTCTTGAAGAAAAGAAGGGACCAGAAAAAGCAGCTTCAAATATGCATATAAGCAACACCAACAACAACAGAAGTAGTCAACTCAAGTATACTAATACTGAAACTTTTGTAATGCAAAAGTTCTAGCCTCTTAGAATCTTAGAGCAACTCATCTGGAATTTTAAATAAATAAGCTTCTGGTCATTCACATGTTCTGGTCCAAGCAGAAGACTAGTGCCATGACTCTGCTTGCCGTTGGTCAAATTCACCTATAAGTCTTTTAATATGAGACAGCTTGTTATGTAGATATTCACATCTATATTTCTCTTCATGGTAGTTGGGGCTAGACTGCAAAGATAAAAAGAAAATTAGGGCATGAAAATATTTCTGAGTTTAGTATTTCACATCCTTTGCTTAAAAATGGCCTCAAGCCCATCTCAGCAATTTCTAACTCCCACAGACCTTGTGTTATACATACCTGTTGTATCTTTCGATACTCTTCTAGGACTTCCTCGTGAAGGATCTTCAAGGAAAAAAAAGTGAAGACAATAATGAAGAACTTTTCACTGCTATTAGAAAATGCAACTATGTAAAGCAGTAAAAATACAGTGTTATTCAAGATATTTTCTTATCCAAGAGCCATCCCTCCCCTGTACTGCAAAACAACAACCAGACCAACAAACCTAGGAAACAGCCCAGATCTGCAATTAAACCTGTAAATAAGCAACAAGAAGAGAATGTGTTTGAAGATTCCCTTTGTGAAGTCATTCATGCCACTGTAAAATACTTGTGTTCACAGACAGCTCAGTTGGGTGGAGTCTTCAATTAAGGGCTACACAACTCCTTGCAGGGTTTTGTGAAGCTACAAAAGTCAAAAGCTAGTCCACACGGAGTCAGACCACGTATGTGAGTTCTGCAAGGTTTCTCTCATTTGTCTGACCAAGCAGTACCAAGTATTTTAAAATACTCCTCCTACTCACAAATACATTTGCAATCTGTCAAAAAAGCTTATAAAAGGTAGCCAGATACTACCAAGAACCCTCAGCATACACACAGAATTAAAGAATACTGTTACTGAACAGCTGAAATTTGCATGTCCAAATAACGTCATCCCAGGCTCAAAAACTGGAATGCTATGTTTTTAGTACCCTTCTTTGCTAAAATTTTCAACTAGGGTTTGGGCCAACCACCTAGAAGCCGAGTATGTTTGTCGCTGTAGGTCCTTTTACGTACATGTAGTTAAATACATATTCCTTCAAATAACAGAAAACAGCTGGTTAGCAAAGCCCAGGGATTATAGCTGCTGTTCTCCGTATTTCTGTGCTTCTGCCTCATCAATATAGCAGCATGTCACTGGGACACTGCAGGGCAGTTAGCAAAGCCACTGCCGATCCGGTAACTCCAGCTATACGACCAGTCACTTGGTCCCTCCTGAACACTGAACTTTTAAAACCTTGTCAATACAATTTAATGGATTACTATGCTGAAGCATCTGCCTGTGCTGAGAATGTGGACTTTTGGAAGAGATGAGAGAAAAGAGAAACAAACGTGTGCGGTTTTATTCTGCTTTACCTGATATTCCTTAGACCCTGGAGAAAGCTGTTTCCTTTGTGCATCAAGCTTCATGAATCTCCTGGTGATACTCTCCATCCGAGCGTGCAAATTCCTGTATTCATCATACTCGGCATTGAAGTCATCCTTGTAACTCTGGCGTTGCTCATACGAGACTATAGCTATGTATTTTCTAATGGAAAAAAACAAGTGTGTGTATAAGTGTACACCAAAGCCATTTCATAGTATCAGCCAGAAGTCGTGAGGAAAGGATTAACTGCTGCACTCTGCCCTTCTTTACCTCCTCTGCGAGGAAAGAATTAACTGTTCTCCTAGAAGCTAGGAACTGATTGCTTTGTGCCTGCCTAGAGCTGCAAACACAGGCCTGGGCACTTCTGCAGGATGTACGAGGAGCAACAAGCTGATTATATGACAAAACACCAGAAGTGCTGTTTTGAGAAACTTCAGTCCCAGAAAAGAGCAAGGTCTCAGGGAGACAACAACAAAGGACTGGAGCAAACCTAAGGCTCACACCTGTCCTGCTGTGCCTGGCAATAACAGAGAATGATCAGCAGACTCGGGACTGGTGTAACGATGTGACTGGATGTGTTTGGATAGAACAGAACAGAATTCAGAGACCATCAAGTCCCACTGCCTGACCACTTCAGGACTAACTGAATGGCAAATGTCAATTCAAGTCAAGCTTTGGCTTTTCTTGTTTTCTCCCTGCAGATGTGAGCTGCTGCTCTCCACTCTCCCTGTGAAGCCTGACTTTGTTCACAGAGGACATGTATTTTCTTCTTCTGCCCTAGTTCAAGGAGCTCCCTGTTCAGCCAGGCTGGTTTTCTGCCCCACTTGTTTGACTTGCCACACTCTGGGATTGCCTGCAACTGGGCTTTTAAAAGGTGGTTCTTCAAAATCAACCAGCTCTGATGGACTCCTAAACCCTCTAGAGCTGATTTCCAGGGATGCTGCCGACTAGTTCCCTGAGTAGTTTAAAGTTTGCTCTCCTACAATCCAGGCTGGCAACTCTGCTGACCTTTTTCTGCTAATATCAAACATTTTATACAACTAATTCCTCATCACTGTGGCCAAGACAAACACCTACCCTCACCTGCTCCACAGGGCCTTCTCTATTCTCAACAGATCTATAAGGACACCCCCTTCCTAGCTGGCCAAGTGTTTGAATTCTCAGCCCAGCACAGGAAGCATTAAAACTGCTGCCCCACAGTGCTAGAGCTACCCTCAGACTGCCCACAATGCATCACTGCATTAAATATGCAGAAGCTATTTGTGTTACAATGTAAAGAATAATCATCTTACAGAAAATTATTTTTAATATTTTAATAAAGCATTTAGGCAACCTACTGATTCCGCTATTATGCCATTTCAAAGCAAGTTCTTCAGCACTTCTTATTGCTATGAGGGACAAAAATTTTCAAGATACAGCAAGTAAATTTTACTTTTTGGGCATCTGACATGACAATCTGCTATGGAGCTAAAATTAAACTCAATTGGGAAGTCTTTCTTCATTTGTAAAGACTGCAGTACCCCGATCATTGCAGATATGCAACATTTCATATACAAGTTTAGTGCATTTGTACTTTTTTTTTGTAGTCATAATTAAGAAGCTAGAATTTAAATTTGAATGGAGGTTTCTTGACCATCTCTAGGCCCCCGTTTTACAATTTTGTGGTGAAATTGTATATTTTGCTGTAGCTTCCAATTAATCAGTGGTCATTTACATGAAAGCTTAAGCAATAGTTAGATAGTTAATTCTGCTAGTTCGCATTTGTTGGTGTGTGTAATACAATTTACTTTGCAATGCTGGACTTTAAATTTGCTAGTTTTCCCTCCCCACCTTCCCAACTTAGATGTACTTTAGATGTCCTAAGTAGTGGAAACACAGGAAAGATATTCAAACTTCACATACTGAGTAATTTAGCATTCAAACTTCCTTCTGGATTGCCTCACTCCTAAACAGAAAGCAGCACATGTTCATATGCCTTTTCATTTTGGTCTTCAGGAAGAGTGAAATTATTATATTTTTTTTTAATCTGCTAAACCATATTAAAAATTGTTCTTAGTACTTCTTCCCCCTCGAAACAGTTAAGGGACAGCCTTAGATTTCGAAACTTACAGGTATGCAAATAGGGCAGCTGGTTGACTTAAATCAAAATGTAATTTTAGAGTAATGGCATGTTCCTTTAGAGGAAATTGTCATTTTAAAGGAATTTGTCATTACTGTAAAATTACATTTTGGTAATTTTTCAGTTTTGTAGCTAAACTAGAGTTTTTACTGAAGTAGTTGAAAAATCATCTGTAAGTGGTATGACTATTATTATTTTACTCACATGAAATAGTCTGGTAGTTCACTTGTCGATGAAGGAGGATCTGTGGAGGCAGTAGAATTTTCTTTAACTCCTGTGGAAAAACAGAATTTTGATGCTCATGATAAACAGCCTTTTAATAGAGCTAAACAGTACCAACCTGATGGACTGGAAAAAAAATCCTTTAGAGTTTTACTCTCACAGTAAATTACTGGCAATAAGCTCTACACGTTAATAATAGTGCTCACACGACCTTCTCCACAGTAGGCAGCACCGGAGTTTACAAAAAGGGCATGGCTACTTTATTCCACAGGGTCTGCATGACCGAACTATTACTCAGAGGTCAACTTTTCTTATTTCAAGACATGATGTGGCATCTGCACAGCAATTCAAATTACACAGCAACAGATGTAGTCACACAATAGAACAGAGTTTGATATATACCAACATCCAGGCTTCTGAGGATGGCAGTAAAGAGAGTAGAAAGCTGAAGTTCTTTTCATGCCACGTTTTTGTCCCTCCTTCCCTACCCATTTTGGATACCCAAAGTTGGATTAAATTTCAGCACTCTTCTAGACAGGAAAGTCAAGAGCATTGTATACGGGTTACTGGCATTCAGGCTTCAATAACCTGCAACAAAGACTTGTTCATCAATTAACGTGGCAATAGCGGGGTTGAAAGTTATTTGCACTTGTAAATTGCTCTTTTGCTCTTTTAGATGGCATTGTGAAAACACAGTACATTCAACCTCCAGTACTTCTTTTTAAAGAAACATTTCAAGACACATTTGTCTTTTTGACAAATAAGAAAAATAGCTGGAACAGAAAGTAAGGCTCAGTATCTTTGTAATCTATTTTCTTTTCATTTGAGGTTTGTTGGGAAGCTTAAAAAACATACAATCCTTTATGGTAATCACTATCGTACATCACTGCTGTTTAAGCACAGTATTTCTGCCAAAGCTCAGCCATTTTTACCAAGCTGTAAGCTATGTGAACAAAGTCACAGGAAAAGACAACTTACATGTGTTCTACTGGATTAGTTTTAATATTAAAATTATCACAGGGTATAAGCAGGAAGTGTGGTAAAAAACAGTATAAGAATAAAATTTGAGAAAAATGCAAACAGTAATATTAATAACCTCAGCATATAAAATACTATTTCTGTGAGCAATTTGGCTGTGAGCATTTCACTTCCAAAAGCTCAAGCATTATTTGTTTAAATGGCTAGACCCATCTGAAAGTTTCAACATAACCATCAACTTGAAGGTTAATATGGATCCTTACTTCCCCAGTCATTCAGAATTACATTACTGGTATCTGGAGAAAGACTTTCACATGTCTGTAAAGTCAAGCATGAATTATTTTCAAGGCAATTCCATGCCACATGTGGGCAACTGGGCAGTATGTCCAGGGTAAATGTGAAAAGACTGTCTCAAAGCACACTTATCTACATACACAGTCCTTCAGAGGGGCACCCTGCATGCTCTGAAGATTTCTTTGGGCTGTGATAGGCAAGGGCCAAACCCAACTTTTAGTTTGCTGAAGTAGTAGGTTCTGTGGCTAAAATGGAGAAGAGCTTACAGCACTGTTCAAACCAAAATTCTAGTAAACCATTTTCCAGTTTACGTAGGTTTTAGACAACCCAACAAAAGGTAGAGTACTATGAACTTTGTCTTGTAATACCTGATTAAATACATTTATTTCTGATCCATGTCTTTCAGTAAATACGTATTTCAGTAAATAGTATGCAATACATACATGTGACAAGCTTCTCTAATCATGTTATTAGAGCACAGGCTTTAAAACCTGCTGATTAAAAAAGTAAAAGTAAATTTCAGTGAACTGTCAGTTTCATGGAATTCAAGTTAAAAAAAACTATTACTTGTGTTTTTCTAGCACCTAGCCCTTCCTTTTAAAGGGTTACAGTTCAACAGAAATCCATATAATATTTCTCTGTTCTAACCATTTCAGTAATGTAGAGAGAGAATTCTTAAAAATATGCCTAACTTTAGGTAAGGTTCCAGCAGAACAACCTCAGTATCTCTTTTGGGGCTTTTCTTTTTTTAAAGCTAAAAGATAAAGTGTAATGCAATGGCAGACAAAAAATATGATTTCCTAATTCATGATCATAAGTTCGGGGTAACGGGAAGGGACTTAATATAGAGCAAGTGGAGGAAACAGACCATTCACCTTTCCAGCCCCCGTTTTTACCAGCACCTTTTCACAACAGTTACCCATGTAATATTTAGGAAAAGCAGTGTATGGATACCTTCACCTGACTCCAAACTGGAGGGGTTTTTCAGCTTGGCAGTTTCTTCTTTTCTAAGGTCCTTCTCCTTTTCGCCTGCACTCCTAGTGTCCTGCTTTTTGATTTGGTCCTTCTCCTTATGCTTTTTGGCCTTCTTCTTGGATTTTTTGTACAACGCCGTGCTGTTCTCGCCTGCCGGCAAGGTATGATGCTCCAACGGACCGTCAGCAGGCGCTGGGGTTCCCGAGGGAGTCCGAGAGGTATATTTTTCTTGCTGGTCCTCAAAGATGCTACTGCTGTTTTGGCTGATGCTGTCTACGGGCAGATCTTGGGTCCCGCGCCCCTCAGGGGTGGTGGGGGAACTGGAGCTGGCGGTCTGGGGTGGGTTGGAGGCAGGCGGGTGCGTGGTGGGCAGGGGCAGCGGGGCGGGCGCCGCGGCGGCTGGTGCTGGGGCCGGGGCTGCCGGTGGTGGGGCCGGGGCTGTCTTCTCGCTGGGGGCAGGAGGTTGGGTGCCAAAGGACGGCTGGACTCGGCTGGTGAGGTGAGAGATCCTCGGCTTCTTGTTCATCAGGGGGTCGATGAAATCGGAATCCAAGAGGCGTTTCTGAAAAATAAAATGGATTATCAGAATTCAGTTTTGCTGCCGGCCCAGGCAAAAGCATCTCAGAACAGGCAGATCTTGAACACACATCCCACACCTAAAACAACAACTGCCAAGCAAGAAATTGATGCAGCTAAACACGTAGCTCGTTTACACTTAGCTTTTAATCTTATGGCTTTGCAAGACTTCGTCCAAGCCTACAGCTAAGGCTGCAGAAGGCTGCAGCCAGATGAGGAGGTCAGGTCCCCGCGCACTGAGGCCGAGGGTCTCCTGCAGCTGCCACACCTCCTGGCTGACCACGGCAGCTCCGAGCAGCACTAAAATCTCTTAACCATGAGAGACTTCAAGTCCTCTCCCATGTATCGTTATGCACACACAAGCTCACGTAACCAAATTCCTTCAAGTTTTGATTGCACTTACTAACGTGCTGTTTCAGTCACAAAAAGAGTTGTGCTTTTCCGTAAAGCGATGTGTTTTGTATAAGAGTTTTTTTTAAGCACTTTCTAAAGAGTTTGTATTGTCCTGTTTTACTTTTTAGAGAAACAGGACGTAAGTATGTTAAGTATGAAAAGGCTGGGAGAAGGCTGACGTACCTCCCACTGATCCAGACCTGCCCTTTACCCTGCACCATAACAAGTATTTAAACGATGCCAGGAAGAAGAAAAACATTCCCTCAAACAGTAGATCGCTATTGTAATTTGTCCTTATTCTAGACTTTTCTGAGCATTATATTTAAAGAGCAGCACAAGGATGTTCGTGCGGGTTTGATGTATTCTAAGTACCATATCACAAAGAACCCTGAATGCATGCAATTGTGTAACAACTATTTATATAAATATATATAAACAATGTATGTATGATTTTCAGAAGACCTTCCCACACACCAAGATAATCAAGTTGTGTGTCAATACAAAATTATTAAGTATTTAATCAGAAAGTATGCGACTGTAACAATAATGGGTAGCCAAGAAGTTCGGCCCCTACAGGCAAGCTTAGCTCCTGCAAGGTCAACATGCTATTGACAGCGACATGCTAGGCTGATGCCTCAGCTATTCAAGCACTACATGGATACCTCCTGTGAGATCTAGGCTTATTTACAAGATAACGTGTATTCAGAAACTGCTTTTTTCCCTGAAGATTTTAATAAACGTAGCAGCTCTTGAGCTATGTGAGCATAAGGTTTAAAGTCTCTGACAGTGCAACCGTCTTGAAAAAAATGTAATTGCCCAAGTAGAAATAAGTGCTTCAGTTTTTCATATGATAAAGACAACACTAGTGCTTTGCATTACAGCTTTTACTCCAACATAAAAGCCAGTTAAATCATAATACATCGTAAATAATGTTAAAAAGCCACAAAATACCTGGGAAGGAGAAGCTGATGCAGCATCTTTATTAGAAGTTACAGGAGATTCCAAATGACTGGTGCTGGTGGTATTCTGAGATGAATTTACTCTTCTGTAAGGATTACCCATATTTCAGGTTACAAGGCAAACACATCCATGTCATAATTCTTTCATTACTGGGAAAGCACACGCTCCTCATTTCCCAGAATAAAGTTTCTAAAACTTATTTTCCTTCCCCTAGAGACTGAACTTACCTAGAAAGTATTAATTCCAATGACTGTTTATCAACTTCATTGTATCCAGGCCAGTCTTTTTGAATGTCTTTAAATACATAATCCTTCAGAGTGTAAGAGTTATCCTTGGGATTCAAGTTGGCTACCTACAGGCAGACGTTAATAAAAGAAAAAAAAAGTTCATTATACTTAAACACAAACCACAGTAGTACAGCAGAGCTAAATCATCACTGAAAACAAAATCAGGCACGAGTCTTCTAGGTTTTAGAGGTGAAGATCAAAGTCGTTCTCATGTAATGAGCACCGATCCTCAAAAACACGGTCAATTTTGGATATACGAAACATGCTCGTGAAAATCTCTCTGCGCCACATCACCCTGTTTGATTTTAACACAGCACTAAGAACCACGGCAAGCTATGTCAAAACTGCCCAGTCTTCACCGGTACAGCATGTGAACAGGCCTGGTTTTTAATATTGTTTTCTGTTAAGGAGCAGAGAACGCACGCCCCCAGGTGCAGATTGAGAGCTGTTCCACTTCAGGAGGACGCAGGCTGTTCCCGTGCCTGACACCACTGCGCTGCAGTTGCGGAGCACGGCTGTTCCTGGGCAAGCATCTCCATCAGCACCTCAACGACCGCAGCACGAGCAAGAGCAGCTCATTTGTCATCACTTGCCTGGTGAACAGAATGGCGTTTCTCTTCCCCGCTGCAGGGAACTACAGCTTCCTGTTGAAGAGGCTTACAGGATAGCCGCACTTTTTCTTTTACTACAAAGATGGATTATTCTGCCACACAAAAGGCTTACAGATGAAAAAAGGTAACTGTGGTCATACCTAACAAGTTCTATTTTAAAGCCAAGATTTAGTGCTAAAGGAGAGATGTACAGATGTACTCTTCCTCTTGCAGGCACAGGGTTCATTTCAGCAAGTCACTGTCGTGAGAAAGTCACGTGCCTCTGCAAATAAGGTGTTAAAATATCTTTCCTAAGAAAAACGCAAAGTATACTCAAAAAGTTCAAGTTAACTAGCAAAACCTCAGGACCACTGCCACCCAAATGGCTGTTTCAGACTTCCTCCTCTGACACCTGCTCCAGATTTCTGAGAAAACATCAAAGAAAAACAGCATTGGTCCATTTGCCTGATACAAAATGTTCAATTGCTCTGTGAAAAACAACCACCAGTTTCTGCAGCTTTCATTATTTTCTCCAGCCAGGTGTTCACTAAAATATGTGAATGCTGACGCTCAAAGAAAAAGGATTTAAATGCGTTAGTGGATTAAGCATGCTTTATTTTCTGATGTACTTTCTGACATATTCTCAGACCTGAGTTTATTTTTTTTATTCTTTAATACACTATAAATGCTACTAATTTGTGTCTGTGTGCGAGTGTCCCCTGCTTAAAAATAATTAAAAGTGTACAAGACACCCAGAAACTAAACCATTTGTTAAAAATTGAATTAAAGCTATATTCTCAGAAAATGAAATCCGTGAATGTTAGATCTTAGCAAGTTTAGGCTCCAGGTACTAGATTCCTCTAAATGATTACTAAGATAAGAAAAAATTGAGTAAGGTTTTTCATGGTGTAGTGCTGCTAACATGATCATTTTTAAATGCAAACTAGTACCTTCAGGCAATTCACACTACCTATGGGAAGGAGACTCAAGGTCTCTTGTAAACGTTGCCAAAAATAATGGAATAGTAGAACTTTTTTTTTTTAGTCTAGAGAGCTGAGCTTCTGGACTTTTAAAATCAACTTAAAATATAAAATTAACTATTTAAATTCATATGTAAGAATGCAGCTTTTGTTAAATTGGACATCTTCAAGGTGAAAAACTACCACTGCTTTGGGCAAACAAAGCAACAATACTTTACGTATTTGAGCAACCAGTGTTTAAAATTCAGTGTAGGAACAACCAAATTTGCATAAATATTAAATTTTCCTCACCGTAGTAGTTTTCAAAACTATCCTAGATGGACAGAAAATGCTCCTAGCTTACGCTTGCATATACTTGCATAACTCAGTCACAGTCTATGGGCACCAGTAGTATTAAAAAAATAAAGTCAGCATCCACTGCATATTATTATATCCTAATGAGCCTTCCCTGAACTGTTTGAGTAGAAAATGTGTCACTCCTGACCACAGAATTTACAAGTTTCACCTTGTAAAACACTGTAGGCTTACTGGTGATTTTGATGAACGTGATGAAGAAACAAGCAGAACTTAACTCAGAGGAGCACTGGAAAAGCCACTGCATAAGAAAAAAAGCCTGCAAGAATGATAAAAGCAGAATTCATACGATAGCAAAGAAAACCTTTGCTCCAATGAGGACCACTGCCTTTCCCATTTACTGATGGCTGAGACCCCCTCAACGGACAGCAGTTCTAACAGGTCACAAGAGGAGCCAACATACCATGTACAGGCCACCAACTACATGCACATGAAACACTAACCTACTTGATTACTGACTTCTCCCCATAAACTCATCACAACAAATATTAAGTACTCTGATGACCTATTTCAAGCAACCGAGAGAAAGTAAAGTCAGTTGCTCTCATTTAGCTGGTTCAGCAGTCCAAGCAACAGAGAAGCATGGGGAAAAACGGCAGTAGGAGCAACAAAGCTAAAAAAAAAAAGTGAATTGCTGCCTGCCATCCTAGAAAAACAAAACTACCCCCAGATCTTTCAGTCTTTCCTTCCATCACCTTGGCTTGCATTTTGAGCACCCTCCATAGCGCCTTTTGAAACACTTAAATGATGAGAAGATTATTTAAGGTGTTTATTATTTTTCTCATTTAAATATGGGAGTAACATATCCCTAAATCATGATTAAAAGAAGAGCAGGAGGAAAAAAATGCTGGCAACCATAATCTGACCTGCTGCAGGATAGCTGCAAGGGAATTCTTGTCCTTCTGGTTGACACCATCTCTCTGCAAGCGAGCAAGTAACTCTGGTTTCTTGTAAGCCTTCAGTGCCAGTAAGTGAATCACCCTGTCCCTGTACGGTCGCTGAGAAACAGTATTGTTTGCATGAGTCTTCCGTATTGTATTTGCTGGGTTTATGGGTGTCGACCTCTTCCTCTCAGGCGCAGCATCTGGAACACTTTGTGGTGCTTTTCTGATCTGTACTCTTTTTCCTAAATTAAGGATAAAACGAAAAAAAGTGTTACCAGGGATGTTCAAAGTAGCCAAGGAAATTGATTTTAAAGAGATTTCTAAAAGTGTATTTACTTAGCATTTTAAGATCTACTGGTATATTCAGAGAGTAAAGATGCACCAGGTTCAGAATTAAAATATTATTCAATACAATAAAAGTCAGGTAAATGAGTCATAGGAAAATTTATAGATTTATTTATATAGGTGCTGCTTTTATTATTTTTTCAGTTTTTTAGCTTAAGCTCTGAAGAGTGCCTAGGAAGACAATTCTAGAGAAACAATTGCACCACTGATTAAAGAAACGACCAGCACTTGGTGTTCATCACCCGAGTTACTCATTCTAAACAAATCTCCCCCCCCCTTATTATGTAAGCCCATATACATGTCATCAAGTTTGGCAGAAAACAATATATCAAGAACCTAACAGTTCTTGGGACCATGCCAGAGAAGTTTAAAGAGAAAGCCTGCTCAGCATTTTGGATCAAACTACAAAGAGGCGCGTTTCTCAACTGGACGAACAACGCGAGTGCTTGCAAACAGGGCATCCAGAAGGTAAAAGTAACAGCGCCCAACCTGGATCTGAGCTTTCCAGAAAAAGCCCTCAACCCCTCTGCTCAGTTTTTAAATAACACCTGCTATAGAACAGAAAGAAAATATAAAACGTAAAATTATTGTAGCAAAAAATGCTGTGATCCACCAAAGGATGTGAGGCATTTTTCTGAAGCTAACAAGTCATGTTTTAGGCTAATGAGTATGTGTCAGAACATCTGAAGCTCCACCTCTCCTCCATCAGACATGCTTGGAATTCAAGAAATTTCTGGAGTCACAGGGGAGAGACCAGTACATAGCTGTGCTTATTGCTGCTATCCCCAGGAACTGTAAAAACGTATTTCCAGTGCAGGCCAAACCTGTATGATCTTTCTGCCCTTGGACTTTGCCCTTCTGGTTGTCAGGAACAAACCTAACCACACAAACACACGTGGTTACATTTTCAGAGCAGCGCGAAGTTGCCAGTTGTCTCCTGAACGCGTTACAAACATTGTGACAAGGTAAAACCAATTTAGATGCGCGCCTCCTGGCACAGCAGATAGTGGAAGCTGCATTCAGACAAGCACCCGCTTAAGTCGCATCTCTGAATCACTTAAAAACAATCAGCCAGAAACATAACCACCCATTACCCTGAGTGGCAACCCCAGCTCCCCAGCTGTACCGTATGCAGCATGCTGAAAGCCACCCTCACTGCTCTAGCAGCACCCAGCCTGCCCTACCTGGGCTTCGCCTGGGCCAGCCTGAAACAGGAGCACCCCCAAACCCTGTCGTTCTGCTGCTGCCCCTCCTCAGGCCCCGTTTACTTAACTTAAAAGCGTTCGCTCGGGGTCTGTTTAAGCAGCCAGAGCCACGGGGATGACGTGCAGGCAGAACGGTACTTCTCCAAGCAGAAGGTGTTGCAGCTCTCACCCTGCAGCACGGACAACCCACCCAGCGCCCCTGTCCCGGTGGGAACCCGTGCCCTGCCCGATGCCCGCAGCGTGGAGGCTGCCAGTGCTTCGTTTTGCACTTCTAGGAATGCTCTGCAGGCACAGGAGTCAGTCGTCTTCACACTCTCTGGGGAAACAGTGCTCAGTGCAGTGCAGTAACACACAGTGCCACCCGAGAGCTTTTTGTTCTGTGCACAACTACGAAATCCACAGGCAGATGCCAGCATTATTTGACTTAAGAGGTTTGTTGTTTTTTTTTTTTTTATGGAAAAACACAGTCTTATGGTAACAGTTGCTCAATCATGGTGAAGACAAAATAAATTAAATCTAATTAGCATCAGCATGTGTGAAAAGAAACTTTTTCCAAAGTATGCTTATGAATTTGTACAAGAGGCTTCCGCAGTGTTGCTTTTTTTATGTTACAAATTCAGGTGATGGTTTAGTGCAGTATTTAGGTATTCAAGACTGCTGTTACAAAACAAAAACATTAGTTACTAAAACAGAGAATGTAAGTGCACGGGAAGTTAAAAACCCTCAGATAAACAGTCAAAATTTCAACCAGCCCAGCAATATGGGAACAAGGAAGGAAAGGCTGGCAGGCTTTTAGGAGGTTAAAAAAAAAAAAGCTAACTTCTGAATGCAACAACAGGAGATTTTAAATCTGTGATGTGAGAGCGAGCCACCTAGAACTAAGACTTGCCAGCAGTACACCAAAAGAAATAGTTACTGAATTGGAAAACTTACAGACATCTAGTAGAAAACAAAATACAACCATACCTAAATATGGTCCACCAGGCTTAATAACCTTTGCACTTCGATTGCGTGATTCCTCTTCTGCTTGGGTCATGCGCTCTCTGGTCATCTGATAGGAATCATTTGTTGCACATACTGTAATTTTATTCTGTACAAATCCCAGGCAACTCAGTTGCAAGGCTCCAGAACTACAAAAACATTGAAAAAAAATGAGCCCAAGCACTATTTCAAGTCCAGACGTATGGTTGTATTAGAAACTTAAAAACCTGTGTTAACAGGCAGAGAAAAAAGGTTTTCACTTCTGACAGCTAGCCGATACATCTTTCAAATAATCTCTGCACACCCAGCACCCAAATGTTATCCATGTTACCTGTCAATATAATCACAACGTTCTCATATAACCACATTTGAGGGGCAAACTCACGACAGTATGAGTGGCTGTACTAAAAACTACAGCAAACTACTCAAATTACTATGTGAGCTAGAGTAGTTACATGGGCATCCTAAAAGCTACGTGCACATTATGCCTCAGAGGCCTTCTGAGTAATGCTCAGCACCTAGTTAAGCACATACTTGAAAGTCGCCGGCTTCCTCTGCCTGCCCAAGTTTGACACCTTGCTCGTGACTGCCCAGGTGTCCCTGAGCTTCAAGAAAGCAAAGCCAGACCTCCCCTCAAAGCCTGTACGCTAGCTGCCACCCCGAACTGCTTCCTTCAGAGGTTCTCCTCCTTTTTTTTGCCGACCCCCTGTATTTGGCAGCAATGAGCAGTGCTGTTGGTTTAACTCTGAGGATTTGTATTTTATAAGGGACACTTAAAACAAAGCCCTGCACAACAGAGCCAACGGGAGGGCAGGCGTGGTATCTCCTCAGTAAAGCTCAGACGGGCATCAGGTTTCTGAAGGGGCCCGGTCCTCTGGGATGCGAGTGCCTCGTGTTCGTACTGGCCGCAGACATCGGCAGCGGCTCACTGACGGAGCTGCTGGCAGAAGTTGCAAAATAGGTGAAGAGCAGCATTTCCCCAGAACCGTCTTCTTGTTTCCCCTGGATCAGTTCAAACGCACTCACGCTCATCCAGATGAGCACGTCCACGGCCTAACAGCAACTTAATTTAACCTTCGTGATTACTGCTGTGAACAAGTATTTTGTGCAGCAGAGCACTCATTCTGACCAGGAAGGGGCCGACAGACTAATCTAGCCCGAAACACTTTGAACAACCCTAAAACGCCCCAATTAAGGTTCCGAAAAGAGAGGCTGAGCAACGTTCAGCATCTACCTTCTTACCTTACCAGGTTGTTTCTGACAGCCACAAGACTGGACAAAGCCAAGCCACGGAAAACTGTTTCAGAATAATGCAGCTACAGTTTTGTCCAGCTGGAGCCCAGAGCTATTGGAATTATTTCTTGCTCCCAAAACAGCACACGTACAATAGAAAGAGATTGTTCTTGCCGTCCAGAGCGCAAGCTCTACCCGTTGCACATTTCCTTCATCCATCACCGGGACTTATCAATCTAAGAAGGACCAGCAGGAGCACCGAAGCATCGTGCACCGCCCAGCGCGTGTGGCTTGCTGTCACTTCCCAGGACTGCAGCAGCCAAACAAAGTTCAAGAAGAGAAAGGGCCCCACTGGGCAAGTCATCTGCACGGAACAGCTCCCATAGCAGCTCGTCCCAAAATATTCCAAAGAAGAGATGCTCAGACCTCAGAGAAAAGGCTTACACTATGGGAGCAGCTAAGCACTGACCGAGACACCATGCAATTCTCCTCCTTGGACTACAGATTTTCTGAATTTGAGCAAGTTTTGAAGCCAGACCTACCTTGAGCAGAAGGTCCCTTCTGTATTATTTTTAAATGATTCTACACAGAATACTCCAACAAACTGAGAGCTGACTACAAAAGAACTCACAAAACCTAATTCAAACAAGCTTTCAAAATAGATTGGCAGAACCACATTAAAACTACTTAGGCATGTTATTCAGACCTAAAGCAGCTTAAATTTAATCTTTCCTATAAAATGAATTCAGTTCAATTTACCAGAAGCTGCTCCTTCCCGAACAAAGGGGCCACAGAGATGCTCAGTGAAACACTTGAGTCAGACTTGAGGACCGCTACGCATTCGGCTTGCCTGCACAAGGACCCCGAAGCAATTTCTATCAGGAGCGTGAGCTGCCTTCCGCAACGGCCCTCTTGAAGGCCACTTGCAGGTTTTCTAATCAGGAGCCGGCAGCAGCCTCGGCGCACCAGGCACACAGAACTTTTATCGGACAGGAGAGGGGAGAGGAAGCAGGGCTCACCCCCCCCCGCTGCTTACTTTGTGCCAGCCTCAGCCGCTGTCTGGCCCCTTTCAGACCCAGCTTAAATGGGGGCTGCCTGCTGTCAGCTTCCCAGCTCAGCACAGGCTCTGCCGGCAGCTTCCTACGAACGCGTGGGGACAGGCAGCGGTTCCGTGCCACCAACCCCACCAGCACCACACTGAATGCCTTCTTCCAGGGGCTGAGGCAAGCCTGGTGTGAGAGCACGGCGCTTGCTGGGCTGTTAGCTAGACCCTAACACTGTTCACTTTGACTCAAACGGACCAGGACAAGGCGCTGCTGTATTGCTTTTGGGTTCTGAAATGCGGTGGTCACGCAGCTATGGGCAGGTCACCGAGTTATGTGGTTCTTAAAATAAGACAACTATCCATCATGGCTGGCCTCCTAGCAGGCTGCCAGCTATAATCATATTTACATATGGTTGGAGAATGGACCTGGTCTAGCTTGGATGATACTGAACTCCAAACGCTTTTAAAAATAGCTCTAAGGGGTGAGAAAGCACTCAAAAGGCTACTCTTTTTAAAAGCAAGACCCAAAGAATTCTATGTAAAAGCAAGTATTTATAATGAGCAAAAAATCATGCTACTGCTAGGAATCTTTTTTTTTTTTTTTTTACTGCAGCTCATCACTAAGAGCACGTCTCTGTTAAAGGATTTTGCTATATGCTCAAAGCCACAGAATCTACTTAAATTTGCCATGAAAGAAAATGTTAAGTAAAACTTACCTTGAGACAGTTTGCTGGACACAGTCAAAGCTTCCCTGAGGGTTATCTTTGCCAACATTTGACAAGTAGAAGTTAAATGTATGCACTTCATTTGGGAGATCAACTTTGGGAATTTTAACAAGCTAAAAGGAAAAAAAAAGTTTATGTAAAGACTTCAATCTACACTCCTTTGCTTGTGATTAGCTACAGTCATAAGGGTCTTCACAGGATTTACTTCTCAATGAGAAAACGCATTTCAAAAATTTCAGTATGATTTCAGTGACATCACTAAAAAGTCTGATCTGGCATAATTCTCCCTCCAAAAGCAGCACAGGCTATGTGCTGCTGTTGTAACCGTACCAGAAAAGCTACAGTCAGTCGTTTGGCACCTAATTCAGCAAGGCATACGAGCAGCAAGTAGTCCTTTCCAATTAAGTGGAATTACTGCGCACGTACTTAGCTTTAAATGCAAGTGCCTGAGCACAGCCAAACAGGCTGAAGCTCGGCTAACTCAACAGAGCGAAGCAACGTGCATGGCCCAGCTCTGTGATTTACCCAGTCCTCACGAAGCACATACAGCGTTCAGCTACAAGAAACAGCAACACATGAATTGTAAAACTTCTAAAGATATCAAAGGTGAATTTCAACTCCAACAGACACTAAAAGCTCTTTAGCTCAGTTCTAGAATATTTGCATAAATATGAAATGTAAACAGTTGTTGGTAGACTCAGTCAGATATAATAAAACCTGATTTCCTTGGCCGAGCTAATCACTTAGCACAGGATGTGACGCACTGTACCAGAGCTGAAAAATATAACTGTGAGGAATCACTAAAATGTTTATTGGCATAAGCACATTTGAAAAATGTGCTGCTTCACAAACGAAACCCTGAAGCACAAAAAAAAGACTGCCATCCAAATACTTTGTTCTGAAGGTAAAATTAGGCTGCATAACGTCTAAAAAGCTGTTCTGAAATTTGCTTGAATTTTTAATGGAATATTAAGTAAAAGTGACAAGAAAGGGTATTTAAAAGTGATATTGGACAGTCTTAAATCTTTCTCTTATCATTTTGCTTGTGAATTTGGCTAGTCTTTGTAAAAATCAATGTCATTTTGCACAAAGTACTAATATAAAACTAGAAGACTCCAATAGTATTTATATTTTAATCATTAACATCGAGAGAGTTTAGCAACAGCTCGGGGCAATTGCTGGACAAGGAGAAAGGCAATTTACCCGAACATTATTCTTTTACTTAAGCCTCAAGTAGCTGTATTCTTAAAAGAGCAATTTATGCATTTGCGATAAGAATAAAAACAGAGCAAGTTACCAGATCCATCATCATGGGTCATGCGTGCTGCCTTACCTTTCAACTATTACAAAGGTTACTACAGAGTAACCATCAGCCTGAAAAGATCAGAGGGATGCAAGTGACACTAAGATTCACCCGCATTCTCTAAAACTAACCACCACTGATTGAACATTTCGGCTTAATGATTTTACAATATATACAGCAGGTGTGTATGCATGGAATTGACAGGTCTGTAAGCAGTGGACTGAGGATTCAACCCATCGAAGAAGAGGATGTTTTGTAGCCTGATGTAGTTTCTGGAAAAACAGCAAATATCAATCTAAGGCTGCCAGTCAAGAAATACAACCACACATATTGAAGTAGATGATTGTTGCTGTGTATGCTTTCAATTAATTCTCAAAGCTTTGGGGATCTTATTTTTGTGTTGATCAGCTGAAAAAATATATATCCATGCAATCACCGTAACAATTAATAATATCTATAACCAGAATATTTTTCTTTAAAAGGCTGGATGAATTACTGTGGATATTAAGCCATAGAACAGTCAAACGTTTTGATATAATAATGTGAAGATGGAAGTTGGCCTAAGAGTACATTTAAAAACATGTTTGTTGCCCTTCCACTCCCTTCAGTGAAGCCTCATTTCTCCTAATGAAGAGAGACATTGACAAGGTATGGAGAAACATACAAATCTGCCTCCTTGCAGGCAGGAACATATCAAGCTGATCACCAAACATGTTTTACCATTTGAGCAACCTTAAATACGAATCCTGAACTTATCAAGGCTTCCTGCAGCTCCCCATCCTGCCCAGCTTTGTAAGAAAGGCACCAACGATGATGAGGGAACCAGCTGTTGACACCACTGTGACAGGTGTCTTCTCACCAGAAAGTAAAAGACCTAGAAGTTAACTTTCATCCTCACATTTTCAAGGTATGTTTTTCAAAAACTTTGCAAGAACTAGGTGATCACTCCTCAGGCATTCCCTGAGTTAAGATAAAGAGGAAGCAAGCATTGTGGGAGAACACTTCTGTGCTCGGATATTTCAAAAAATGGCAGTGCAACTAATCTGAGAATAAAAAATTGTTTCATCTTCAGTTCCAAAATTATTGAATTTGTAATGCAGCGGATACAAGGCTCTCATTTTTGTCATTTTCCTTAAGAAGTTCTTACTAGTTACAAATAGGAGGCATTTTTAAAAAACTCAGAACAACAGTTAGTGGTGAGAGGGGCTGCTAATTCAGTTCAATGCCGTGTTTCTTACTATTTGCAGCTGAATCCAGGAAACTGAAGGACCCAGCAGATGCTTTAGCAGCCTCTGTAAAGGACTCATTCAGAGTACCCACAAAGTCAAAAACTTTGTCCCTTAAACGAGGGAAATTACTGCAGAAAGTCTGTTGTATTTCAGATAAGCCAGTTCAATAAACTTTGAAAAAGCTCTGAGGGAAAAAAAAATGCATTTTAAGTTACATTACATGCAAATAAATCAGATAAGCCGGTTTTCCATATTATGGTTCAAAAGTGAAAGCCCAAACATCTAGGAAACAAAACAAAGGATAAGTATTGAATCTGCAGGTAATACAAAGCTGGCAGGGACAAAATACATGAGGATGGAGTCAAAGTCGTCTTGGAAAACAGGAGAGTGACTCTGAAAATGGGAGCACGCTGCCATTCAAAAGCAGCTGTGCAAGGAACCTCATTTTAGAGCAGAAACATGGGGACCAGCCAGCTGCAGGAGCAGCTCCACAGAGAACGTGCAAACACAAAAACTGCAGGAGGAAGCGGCAGCTTGAACTGCAGCACAGTGGCCTGAGCCCTGCACCCCGGAGCTGCCTCTCTAGATCCTCTTTCCAGCTCTTCAGAGATTACTGCTGCTTCTGCAATTACTCCATTAACTTGCTGACAACTTCTAGGTTTTCAAAAATTACTGTCACCCCAAACGCTTCAGATCAAGTTTTATTGCTGTTGGCATATTTGCCATTTCCTTCTGTATCTTGCAAGACAAAATAACACTTTAAATTAGTTTGACTCATCGGTTTCTGCAAATAAGCCCCCTGTTTTGAATAAACCAGCCAGCTCTTACAGTATAAATTTATACCATATAGTTCTGAAAATTTCAATAGGCTTTTTGGTTTAATCAGAATTAAGATACTGCATTCAGCTTCCGATAAGCAGAGTGGCCAAAAGTTTGTTTTTCCTATTTGAGCTATACTTGTAGAAGCAGGTCAAGGATGCTTTATTAATAAAGCACGTATTGCAACTGCATTAATCCGTGACAGAAAATAAACTTTTATTCATATCAGGAAGCTGCACTGCAAGCCAGTTTTCAGTGCTTTTATTCAGAAAAGCTGCTTTATATTTCTATTCCACCTTCCACACATACAGAGCGTCCCAGCTTGTAGGTGGTAGGCACCACCTTGAAAGCAATTTGCTATATTCCTCCCACGGCCAAGAAGAGTATTTCTAACAGCAAACACCCACCCTGGCACAACGCATTACTCATAGCTGATCCGTGCTCTTCCCCTAGAAGGAGGTAAGTCCTTGCTGCAGACCTAGTTTATCCCTGCCAGCAGGCAGACAGATGGAGCAATGAAAGACGATGAGAAAGCCCTGAAGAGAAGCTGCATATATGCACACCTTAACCAGAGAATCACTCTGGTTGTGTCTAGACAAGGAAACAAGGTCACCTCGAAAACAGGTGCATACGAGCGCTGTTCAAAACAACCTCTCCCCCTCAACTCGGGCACTAACCTAGTGAAATGAACCATGTGTCTTCCCCCGAACGCTGCCCCAGTTTCAGGCACGTTAACATGCTCGCCTGAACTGCCACGTCTGTAGTCTGTATACTTCCCAGGATACGTACCAGCATGTGAAGACAGAGCATCATTTTTCTCCTAGCAGATTCCTCATGCACCCAAGCACATTTATCCTCGTTCACACGCCTTTCCCTGTTTCACATGGGAAGCCCATTGTGCAGAACGTCTCCACAACCAGACGGTGCATCAATATAGCCACCTACCATAACACTACTCCATTTCTCCCACATGTCATTTCACATCTAACACGCGTAACTCACGTCCCTGTGTCCTGGTTTTGGCTGGGATAGAGTTAATTTTCCTCCTGGTGGATGGTACGGTGCAGTGTTTTGTATTTAGGATGAGAACAATGCTGGTAACACACCGATCTTGAGCCGTTGCAGAGCAGTGCTTGCACGAAAGCCAAGGACCTACCAGCTTCTCATACTGCCCTGCCAGCGAGGGTCTGGGGGGGAAAGAGCCAGGACAGCTGCCCCCAGCTGCCAGAGGGATGTCCCATACCATGGGGCGTTGTGTGGGACAATTATATGTGGGGGCTGGCCAGGGGGCTGCTGCTGCTCGGGGTCTGGTTGGGCATTGCTTGGCTGGTGATGAGCAATTGCATTGTGCACCTCTTGTTTTGTCTATTTATTCCCCCTCCCAGTTCTTTAGGAAAGAATAGACAGTTTAATAGGAAAAACTATTTTTCTTTCCTATTAAACTCTCTTCATCTCAGACCACAGATTTTACTCTCCCCCCCCCCCCCCCCCCCCCCCCCCAGTTCTCTCCCCCATCCCACTGCAGGGGAGCAAGCAAATAGCTGCGTGGTGCTCAGCTGCCTGCCAGGTTAAACCTCAACACCCTGCACAGCCTTGAGGCACTGGCTCATTTCTGGCTGACATCCAGCTCGGGTCTGGCTTAAAATTTGCCTCAGCTGCTCTCTCATAGACTATTTATCAGTTGCGGATGTAGCTAAGACCAGCACTGGCCTATTTCAGAAGGCAACTTATGCTTTATAAATCCTTTCCTGCGTAACACCTATTCCTGCCTAAAATTCCCAGCACGCCTGTGACGCTGAGTTTCACCCACACGTTGCTTCTCCTGCGTGGCCAGCAGACAACACTGTGAGCATGCAGACACTGCAGGAAAACAAGAAGCTACGATCACAGAACTGCAGGGGTTGGAAGGAATCTCTGGGGATCATCAAGTCCAGCCCCCTGCTAAAAGCAGGTTCCCTACAATAGGTTGGGCAGGAAAGCCCTCAGGCAGGTCTTGAGTATCTCCAGAGAAGGAGGCTCCACAACCTCTGGGCAGTCTGCTCCAGCACTCTGTCACCCTCACTGTAAATAGGTTTTACCTGTGTTTGCGTGGAACGTCCTGTGGTTTTTTTTTTGGCTATCGCCCCTTGTCCCGTGGCTGCACACCACTGAAAGGAGCTTGGGCCCGTCCATTTGCTTCCCGTACTTTAGGTATTTATAAACATTGGTCAGATCCCCCTCTCAGCCTTCTCTTCTCCAGGCTGAACAGACTCAGGTCTCTCAGCCTCTCCTCGTGCAGGAGATGCTCTGGGCCCTTATGCAACTTCTGTATAGGGAGGCAAATACTTAATAGCTTTTCCCACCAGGTTTGACTGAATTTTCCTGCTCTCTCATGATCAGCTGTATGTTTCAAACCCTTCCCTTCTCGTGCTTCCATTCTGCTTTACTTCAGAGCTGTCTCCTCACACCGTTTTATCATCTGTGCCATCACCCCCATTCTTCCTGGTTAAAGAAAAAGAAGAAGAAAAAGTCTTTAATGAATGCAATGATTAACAGGCTTTGTGGAAGGTAACACATGAAAAAAGGTGGCCACAAGCCATCGCAAAAGAACTATTACCCAGTTCTGGGAACTGAGTAATTTCTTGTTTAGCCTACAGAATTTGTATTACTTCAACAGAAGCACAAAGACGTCTAAGTATTAACGTCAAACTCATCTCTCTAGGCTAACGGAGATGCGAAAAGCCTCACTGTTTTCTAGATCCTTTTCTAGATCCACACTGAAGAGACAGGAGTGGCTGAGCAGATCGTTCTTAACTGATGGCAGCTGCAGGAAATTTTCTCCTTCTGCCCCGCACTAAGTTTACATCAAGAAAATTATTTCATCTGTTTCCATACAATTCGCAGACAAATTTAATTAACTCACAGAATTTCTCTCACTCGTAGATTTTTCAAACGAGTTATGCTACTGCTTTCAAGTACTGCAGCATGGACAAGTCACAGGGGGGCATTGCACCTAAGCTGAACACATCAGATGCCTTGGTTCTGTCACCAAAAGGAAAAAAAAATAAAAAAGATTGTTACTGGTGCCTCAACCTCCAGTGCTGATGTGATCTCTTAGGATATTCATATGAGGAAAGACTTTAACACTGTTCGTGCCCATTTAGTGCAGTAAGGTGTGCTCTTACAATGCTGAGAAGCCAGATAAAGGCGCTGCCACCGAGAAGCACAGCCCCACCACCACACATTCCCCCTGCCTCCCTTGGGAGGGCCCTGGTACCGTGCCTGTGCCAGTCCTGCACAGATGCAGAGACAAAGCCCTGCAGAAACCTACAGACAGGTCAAAACAAAGAAGTTTTCTTCTAGGCTAGCTTTATGAGCCACCCCGCTGCAGCAACAGAACTCGCAGAAGGGCCTTCCTTTCCTAGAGCAGTAGCTACAACATAAAACAACTGCTGCATCAGAGGGCAAAGAGAAGTGCTGCTAAGTGCATAAAACAGTAAGACCAAACCTATTCATCTCTACACAGTTGGAGTTATCAAGATGCCAGCTTGGATATGCTAGAGGAAATTCCAGTAAGGAAGATCTGAGTTGGTACAGGGCTCTCTAGAAATGAAAACAAAACAACACCCCTCACGCTTTCAGCACAGGACAGAGAAAACAAAAGTGGAAGAACAGGCATTCTGGAGAGGTTTATTCCCAACATTGTTACGCTGCTGAAATTTGAGATTTTATCGTAAAGTGGTGAGGCTTTCTTGATGCAAGCAGTTTGGAAGCAAAAAGGGAGGTAAAGAGCACTTTTAAGTCTTCTGAAAATGAAAATAAGCTTCCGTGTCCAAGAGACAAAAATCATGAATCAAAGCCAGCTCTGACAATCTCAACCCAATCGTCTGCGTGACCTGAAAAAAGCCATGCAGACGGCTGTCACCAGAAGGGCACTCTGTGGCACGCAGCGGACACCCTGTTTCCATCCCCTTCCTTTACCCCACTGCTGGAGCTCAAAGCCCACATCTGCAAAACCTCACGCATCCCCACACTGGTCTCAAGTGTACCTGGGGGGGGTTTGTGTGCCCCAACCCGGCCCCCACTGTCATCGCCTACCAGGCTTGAGCACTCAACACCAGTGTCAAGAGCTCTTGACCCTCTGCCGCCTACCTTAAAAAATTATTTTAAAATATCTGTTTCCCAAATTGGCTTGCAACTTCGTGCCGTTCAATGGGTTTAGTAATAGAGGACATCCACTAGAACAACTCATACCCTTGACTTTAATCCCTTCCTCTTCATAATTGATTTCTGGATCTATCATTATCCTCTCTCGCTCCGAGACATCATCCTCATTGGCTCTCTAATGTAAGAGCAGTTTTCAGAATTTTCTCTGAACACTCCTGCGCAGGCTCCCTCTTTCCAAAAAGGGCTGCAAATTTTTTTGGCTCATAGCTTTTCTTAATTTCAGTCCTCTTCTGCATCATTCCTGACAATGCCGCGCACTTGAGAGTACCATGAATTCCGGGCAGGCTTATTGTGCTCTCCAAGCCTGACTCATTTCATCTCATTTGCTCCTGAATACATCTACCCACTCTCTCCCTCTTGTTCTCCCACAGCCGGCATCAGGTCATACTGGTTGAGGGCATTCGCAGCGCCTCTATTTTTGGATGATGCTGCTCAGCAGATGTTCCTTCTCAAAACCATCCCAACCCGATCACTCTGACCAGCTCTGCTCCCCCAAGTCATCGCCTACTTTCACGGCGACGTTTTGCAGCCCACTGCTTAGCTGCCCACCCAGCCGAAAGTTACTCACAGCTCTCCCTGACTGACACTTTGTTTGCTGGGGAGGCGACACACGCAGTGATGCACTTCTGTTCAGCGGGGATGCTCTTCCAGACTGTAACAATTCCTGTTTTACAAATCCCGCACGGGATGGATTTTGCTATGGCATCGTTTGGCTCTTGACTACAGCAGCTTTTGCCCAGGTGTCGCTGCCCCACACTGACAACATCGCTCGTTCAATTTGTGTTTTTAGCATTGACTTCTATTGCTTTCGTTTTAATATTCAGAATCCTTCTTTTTGCCAAATGCTGTGTCCTTCAAGGACCAAACCTCATCCTCCTCCTTTGTTAGAGGCAGGCTAGAAAACATCCCTGATCAATGCCCCTTTCTAAAGGGAGATTAAGATGCCTAAGCCTCTCTCAAATAACGTAATTAGGCATGGCTGCCTTGCAAACAAATTTAAGCGTCTTACTACATAAAATTTGTAAAAACACTCCATTTGAAATGCATTTCACCAGTTACACTGATCTGTAGACAAAGGAGTAACCTACAGGGAGAAAACTTCCTTCTAGTTTCAGCCTTGTCTCCTCCCTTCCTTCCCAACAGTGCCTGCAGTCTGCCTGGACAGGTCTCGGCGCTACGGACAGTGCCGTTTTCACCCAGACGGACCATGACACCAACGGGCTACAGGACAATTCTCCTCCGACGGGGACTGCAAACCACCGCGGGCTCCTGGCAGTGTGCTGCAGCTGCGGAACGGCGCGCTTCAGCTCTGTGACCTTTCTGTGCTGTTGACAGGGGTGCCTACAGCCCTTCCTCCCCTCTGACAGCCGTGCATCTCTTCCCAGAAGGATCCACGCAGTGCAAGAGGAGGCAGCTCCGCAGGAAAGAGCAGTGACGAGCACTCACTGACACATTTTGGGCTTTCTTGGCCAGGGCAAGGTGGACAAGCAGCATGAAGGGGGATAACACACAGTAATTACAGTTGGAGAGAGGACCAGAAGTTTGCACAGGACCAAACACCAAGGCAGGTAACTACCGTCCCCAGACTAGGGCCAGAGGACACGTTTCAGGGAAAAACAAGCAAGTAAGGATACCACCACGCTGACTCATCTGTAAGGACACCACAGAAGTAATACACTGTAAAAACATGTAAAAGAGCAGGCATTTTATATTGTTTTTAGAAACGTGTTTTTATGGAAAAGAATAAACCACAATTCCTGCAACATACGGAAGAGTATAAAAGATTCATTTTAAACTGCAATGGGTAGTTGAAACTAAACAGGTCTAGGATACCATTTGGTAAATTTATAGCAGACACTGCACAGCTGTTTTGTTTCCAACTTAAATTTCCAAGAAGGTGACGAAAACAGCAGTATTTTTGCTGAATGTTATACTAATCCTGTTCTGCGTCTGGCTGCCTGTAGCTTCCCCCAAAAATGCATCCCTCTCTTCCCACCCCAAAGTTTAGCACTGTTGTTTCCACGCACGGTCCCGCTCCCACCAAAACAAAGGCTCTTGCACAGCTAGAGGTTGGTTCATTAACTGGATGCATCGGTCCCAAAAAGTTGTACCCCGGACGTTCTCAGACACCTAGCTGGTGCCTCTTGCTCGCTGTAAAACACAACAAGCAGACTGGGAGCTGAGCAGCACTTCATCATTTAGATGGAAAGGAGTGCTTTGGTTTAGTTAGCTGATACCATAGCAAGAGTATTTCCCTTAATATTAAGTCTTCTGGAAACCATCAGAGTGGCAGTGATAGATACGAAATAAAGTCTCATTTGACAAAAACACTGAAAGCGTTAGTCTAGAAAGATATATGAATGAACACAATCAGGTCTTTTCAGACAAAGGCATTAATTTCTCAAGAGCCACTAATGCTATAAGCTAAAGGACTGAGCTCCACAGAAAAAAAAATAATTTTTCTCTGCAGAGCATATGAAGCAGTTGATCCAGTTACGAGCCAACTTCAGCATACTGCTCAGCTCCCCAAACCGGACAACTGGTTTTGTAAACTCCGTGGGAAAGGACAAGCATCACCGTGCCTACCCCTCAGCAGACAGAAGCTGAAGCACACGTGCTGAAGGCATGTGCACCACTGCAAGAAACTGGGCAAGCTGTCAGTTTTTTGTACAGTGTGCTTGCCACAAATTTTGTGTCTAAGAGGCAAATTAGCACGTTACAAGACATGGCAGAGAAAGTTAAAAATGCAGGAGTGAAACCACATGAGGAAGGCATGCCTGTTTAAAGCTTAATGTGGACTGTATACTGGACTAGAAACAGCAGAGTTGTATTTTCTTTTGTTTTTAAACTTATCCCTACTGCATTACAGTGAAAAGTCAGTTGGCAATACTGGAATTCCCCAGGGATACTGCACATAGAACAACATAGCTTCTAGGTTACCCAGACGGACAACATGTAAACCAAAACGTTTAATTACAAAGTATTTCCTGAAAGCTAATCTCTGCCGTGAGAATGACCCACGTCTTGCCTTCCCCCCTGCATTCTCCACTTAACTCAGAGCACCACACATTATGGTCCAGACGGTTCAGGGGTGAGATGCTCCAGGAGGAAAGTTCTCCTCCCCTGGGGCTGATTTGTGCCCTGGTGTGTTCATTTCAACACTCGTGTATATTTCATCAATGACAGAGTCTTAGCTCGGTGCAAACTGTACGAACACTGTTTCAGTGGTTATTGTACTGAAAGTGTCTAGGGGAGAATTACACAGCATGCACAGGTGATTTATTATTGTTTCAAATGCACACCGTCTTACTGTGTCCACAGATTTTCTAGGGCACCTCTGAGACTGCCAATACACAGCCAGTGCTTTTCAGACGCCCTCAGGGCAACACCACCTTACAACAGAAAAAAGCTAAGCTTGCTCTGGCAGAAATCCGAGCTCCCTGTTAGAACATACGCACAACCTAAAAGCTCCTACCTCGCCCCTTCTAACCTAAGGCTCCTGTCCAAGCCCCAGCTTCTCAACTCCTTCACCTAACACGGTTCCATACCACCCCAAGTCAGAGCGCTCCTTGTTTCTCCACTTCAGCCCTTCCCATTACCCATGGAAGAAGGCAAGTAGGATGCCTGCAACTAGAGATGAAGCACTTCAGAAAACAGATTTTTAGGACAAATCCAGCATTGTATCCTGGATCTGCGCAGTTGCTGATTTCCACAAATGTCCAAGGTGATGCTGTGTGGTGTATGGGCACTGAGGATCATGCCCTAGGAAGGAAAGGCCTCTCAGGGTGGCCTGGCCTGCAACTCCGCAACTTCTGGAAGCACTCAAAATATACAGGAAAAGGAGTCTCATCATCTCCATGAACAAATTTAAAATACTGCCCCTACTTTAGATACTTAGGAGCTAAGAATGTCCTGGAGTAAGTTCCTTAGCTTGCATTTCCCTGATTAGGTGTAGATTTGAGAAGCACCATAGGAGATTTTTGCTTCTGTAGCACACAGCGAAGTCCTGTCAGACGTTTCCATCTTCAGAAGTGTTTTTTCACTGTTAGACGTTTGGTAACTGATAAAGCAATTGTTTTGTAGTGACTTAAACCCAGGCTGATAGGCTACCAAGTTACAGACAGCTGTGTTGCCTCTCTCCTGAAAGAGGATTCAGGGAGCTGGGGCAACTACAGCGTTCTGTGGACCATGGATTTTTGTTAAACATGTACATGAGTTCATATGTACACGTGCAACCATGGAGGTGGACAGAAGAACAGGTTTTTCTGTTTCTGACTGACCCCACAGCATTCTACGCTCTTGGGTGGCTGGCAGTGTCCTCCCCTCCTGTTTTCTACCTGGCAGAAGCACGAGGAGAAGTGGGAAGAGAATAGGACATGGAGAGCCTCCATCCCTCCCTGGCCCAGACCTACAGCAGACAGCGGAGGGATGCAGCATCACCACACTGCAGCAGGAGCTGAGAAAAAAACAAGGAAGGAAAACACAGGAGCATTAATCCCTGCAGCCCCAGTTTCCTGGCAAAGGAGCGTGGGCACCCCTGTAACACCCCAGCCCAGACCCCATGTGCTCACACTGCTGGCACAGGTTGTCAGCATCAGTTAACAAACCATACGGACATCCTATACGTAACTCCAGCATCCCCTCCTGCTTTCAGTGCTGTCCTGGGCTTCCGCAATGCTTTGCTGCTCTGACATATAGCAGAATATGGAGTGCTGCTGTGGGGATGTATGTACATCACATATGGTGGTGATGCAGGTGCCCGGTGCACCACAACAGCAACAACAACAACCACCAGATCTTCACAGATGAGAAACAAGGTCTCCTCCAGCCTAGTAGTATCTAAAACTGCATACACGGCTCCTGTAAGGCTGTTACTAAAGAACATGGGAGAAATAAGGACATGAACTTTTGCAGAGAAAGAGAGAATGCAGGCTAGATAAAGTACACTGGTACCACTCTCTAAACTTTGTGCCAATAGTTAGGTTAATTATTTATAACCCCAGAACTTTTTTTGAACTAAGCAAAACCGTAACTTTCTCCAGGTTTTGTAAACAAGAACAAAACGCACTCTGCCGAACAGTTACGTGGTCACACACAGGAACACAGGAAAAAATGCAGTGGAGTGCCAAAGGGGATGGTGCTGCATTTCTCTCTACTGCCTCCCTGCTTGTGAGCAATGGTTGATGAGATGCTCGACAGGAGCCAGCATGTCCTGGACCAGGACTGTAGTTTCAAATACTTTGAGCAGGATTACTACTTTACACCAGAATAAAGGCTTTATCCATCCTTCTCTCATCCCTTCCTTGGTGTATCCACACAAGCACTGCACGTGTAGATAGAAAACTGAATCAATTACATGATATGAAGTAAGGTTAAGAGGCACAATCCATGTCGGTCTTTCACAATGAGTCTTTCACAACCCCTTGAAGTTCAAATATTAAACCTAATATCTTAAGATACTCACAGATCACAACCTACATTTAATTTTATATTCAGCTTTAGCTCTCCAATTTGCACTTGCTGACTGCTTAACAGGACATGTGCCCTTTAGGCCACATTTCCTCATTCTTTTTCCTTCAACTCTATCAACAGGCTTGAAATATTGCACTTTATATTAGTTTCAAAAAAAGGTACAAGAACCATCAATAGTCCATGTTATTAAAAACAACCCTCTCACCCCCAAAAATTGTACATCTGCTTTATACCTTGAAACCAAACACTCCAAGTCAGTTTTGCAGTATTACACCTACACTGCTTAGTTGATGACTTACAAGTTACACCCTTTCCTTTCAAATTTAGGCTAGCAGGTGATAAAAGACAAAAAAAATAGGTATACCAACAGCATGACTCTTTTCCACTTTTAACTAAAATTGTTCAGTAAATAAAATGAAGCGTGGTGTTAAACGTATCTTGAAAATACCTGTGGAATGCTTTTTTTTAAGTAACTAATAGTAGATAATCTATGCTGGATTTGTTTTCCTGATATAACAGAAGTACAAAATACTCACCCCTTGGAGTCCTTGAAACTGAATTGAAGGTTGAGAAGAGATAAGATCCTGCAAGAAAGAGAAAACAAGTAAAATGTAAGCAAAGCGCAAGTCTCTCTGCACCTGCAGAATGTATTTTTCTGCACAAAGAATAAACAGTGGATCCGTTGACAACCAGCCTCCTCCTCAGCGGCCATACCACGTCTCCGTGCCTCCACACATGCATGTCCAGGGCTTCTGCCAGTGGTCTTCCACGTGGCACCAAGAAGCTTTAGAGCAGATGTTTTATCACGCTCGACAGGGATGCCTGGTTATCATGGGGTGGAGGGGTGGGCAAGAAAATTAATGCTCTGAATTGTTGAGTAGTATTGCTGATACTGATAGAACTTTCCCCCATGTATGAAAACAGTTCCAAAAGGAGTGCTTTTTCCCCCCCTCCCAAACTCTGCCTTCACATTCTGGTCGCTTACAGTTTTGGATGTGCTTAGTTTCTGAAGAGCCTGTTTGATGATACCGTTTTTACATGTTCTTGAGTGCTGGGCACCCTTTGGTGCTTTTCCACTCTTCAGCTCAGCTAATGAGGTAGATTTCATTTCAGAGATTAGAAGAGATTGAACATAACCAAGCCAAGTAATTTAGGTCTCCCCCACACAATCCTCATTCCTTCAGCAAGGAATCTCCAAGAGACATATGCAACAGGGCCAAAAATAATAGTAGCCACCTCTCACTTGTCTCTATAATTTCACATCAGTAAGTGCAGCCTGCCCCTGAACAGGATGCAAGGATGGAAGCATCCTGCACCACAGTCCATGAGGACTTGCAGATGTTTTGGGGCAGGGGGCCAAGGAGACTGCTAGCTGAAAACAACTTTTCTTTGTCACAGGCTAGGTTCTGGCCAGATCTATTCCTTGACATAGCTCACCGCACAACAGCGAAAACACCACTGCCAGCAGGAGCACGCCGATAAGAATATCCCATTTTAGCAGCAGTGCTGACTGTGCTCAGCTTTACTGAATCCTGAAATTACGCTGCTGGACAGAACAACATATGGCTTCTGTGCTGACTGGCTCGACTTACCAGGCTTTGTCCATAGGATTTTACAGTGAGATAGTCAGCCTCCTGCAAGCGCTTACACTGAAAGAGCTGCACCAAAGGATGAAATTCTCATTAATAAACATTTTGCTCCAGAAAAGCAAATGCTTATAGACTGCAAATTGAGGTGCCATTCAGGATCACAAAGCTGTGTCAGCAGACGACACAGCTCGGCATCACTGGAAAAGCAAGCTAGGCCCAGCTCCCGTCCCCTCCTGCTTCCAAGCCACAGGTTCCTCCTCCCTCCCTTGCACTCGTCTCACTTCTCACAATAAAATTCACCGCGCTCATCCAGCAGCAGATTCCCGAGTTTGGTGACGAACTGAACCTGCTCGTGCCAGGTGACAGCAGAGGCAGGAGTCAGGCGTGCGCAGCGAAGAGCCGGGCACCACCCTGCCAGCAGCGACAAGCCAACACGGGCACAGGCCACCTCATAACTTCACCCCCAGCTCTTTAACAACGTCTGTGCTTACTGTTCGTGACATGAGGCTTACACAGCACCTCAAGTTGCATAACAGCCCGCAACACATACAAACTTAAGCCTTTAAATGGCTTGCTAAGAACTAGTTTGCTCTACAGATCTTCCAGCTCAAAGCTGGAAAGCGCCAGAAGCCAGACAAGTCGAATTGTGAATGGATCTGCTTGTCCAGCACGCACAAATAAACTGATTTAAAAAAATGCAATGGGGGTACATACATGAAGTCTGACACTGCTATAAATCCTGACTTATGTCCCAGGCGTCAGCTTTCCGGAAGGAAATTGTGTTCCACACAGAAAGTGACGTATGAGAGCAGTTCCCCACACGCTGAGTCAGACATGGCAATGCAGTGGTCACGCAGGCGAACGCAGCAGACGTCACCTTCTTACACAGGCTCGCAGAGCTCGACATCAGCTAGTTTCTGATCCAGGGAAAGTGCGCTGGCTCAGCCGGCAACCTGCTCTACTTCAGTGAGAGAAAATGCCACCGAGAAATCTAAATTTAGCAGAGTATCAGAAGGCTCTCACGTCCTCACTGGCACGTTATCTGGAGCACCAGACTACCCTGGTGGGGAGCAGGGAACGAGATGGCCTTGCAGCCAAACCTCCTGCTGCCGACGAGCCTGACGCTTGAACAAACATCTCGGCACAGGCCCCACAGTGAGCTCACACCAGGCACAGCTGCAGGACCAGACAAATGGCTTTTCTACTTCTCATCTCTTGCCAAGTCATCATTCACTTTATTTCATGTCCTGTACCCCAAAGTTACTCAGTCTTCTCTGTGTTTCCGCAAGGAATGCAAGTTGTTGGAGAAAGCACAGCAGCATGCTCTCTGTATGGAGCACAGGGGCCCTGCCTCTTTCCTGTGCCATCCACCTCGTACTTCCTCACACCCACCTACATTAGAGGGCACATCCCCAATTACTACTTTTTAAATCCGTTTATGCACTTGCTGTCCATGAATTTGCCTAATCTCTTTACGAACCTGCTGACACTGTCTGCCTCCGGTCTCCTCTGACAGCAAGGCCGAGAAGTTCACCATCCTCCAGGTGAACGGACTCACTGGCTTTAATTTTATCTACCAGTTTCATCAACTGCCCTCTTGTTCTGGCACTGCATGATACGGGCGTTATCAGCTCTACCTTCACATTACCTACCATTTCTCAAGCTTCAGCCCCTTATCTTTCGCTCCAAAATGAAGCCCCAGCCTTTCTGGACTCTCAGGAGGGCGTAGGCCACTGCTACACTCCCTTGATCACTCCAGAGGAAGAGCAGAGGCCAGCTCTCCTCCCTCACATCCTTCTGCAAACGCACAGATCAAATTCTTACAGGGGACTTGAAACATGGGTGCCCAAGAGCTTTAAACAGCAGCTCAGGGACACCTCTGCACCGCTCTCTATGCCCTCCCAGACAACGCCCAACTTTTTGCTGGGTTTCCTGGCTGCTAATGCACTCTGATTTCAGAGGACTGAAAAGGACAACTCCAAGATCTCCTTCTGTAGTTGCAGCTGCCCATTTTAAGCCTAATGCCATGCACAGTTTACTCTCTCTCTTCATTAGTTAGGGGGAAATCATATGGCACCATTTTTTATTTTATTTTTTTTTGCCACCAGTGAAGAATAACGACATCTTCTGGAGCTCCCCACCATCAGTTTCTCCTCCTGCTCCCTGCCCATGAAATCAGCACACCTCTATTTGGCCAGTCCAACCCAAATGTCTCAGAGTGTAGTCCTAGAAACCTCATGGTCCTGAGTCCAGGGGGCAGGCCCAGAATCCCACCACAGTCATCAAAGCAAGCGATCCTGGAGAAGCAGTCAGTACCCAAAACAGCTGAAGCGATGTGCACATTGCCTCACTGAAGCAGTAATAATCAAACGTCAGCTCAGTTAAAAAACGAGCTACAGCTGCAGGCACATTCCACTACTTCCATCTGAAAAAAATTAAGATAAATTCTCCTACAAAGAACTGGTTAAAAAAAATACCTAGAGCTGCTTCAATCAGATCATAAATCTCTAAATGGGGGGGGGGGGGGGGGCGAAATTTGGGAGCTACCCATCTTATTTTCTCCAGGTTTGCAGTTTTGCTTAATAGTTTTTGGGCAGGGACTATGTCTGCTTGCAAGACACAAGATCTGCGCACACATATGGTGCTTGGCAAATAACTCGGATATTTATACGGCACCACCCTTGTACACAAGGTTAATTATCTAGTGTTTTTCAGGCATGTTGACTTACAGTGAACAGAAGATGCATTTATATCAACACATTAGAGATTGTGATGTGCAATAGCTTTGTATACATTTTTTACGATTTTAAAAGAGCTACCATGCAGAAAGGCTAGGACATGATATAGTTGCAGGATGACAGTGTCAGCCTAAGGATTTTTCCTTCTCCCCTCCACAATCCTTCAGCAGCTTCTCTCTCCTGCCTCAGGGCTTACAACTGCTCACTGAGCCTGTAAAAATTTAGTTGTTAATTCACAGCATGGCTATACGTCAGCATATCTTAGACTGAGGAATAAGAAGTCTCCTCACAAGAGAAGAAAAGGTATTTGGACAGAAGAGACTACAGGGCCTGAAAAAGTCTATTATACTATTACACTGTTTCACTGCCACTGAGGATTATTCCTTACCTACACATTCCAGCCATCAGATCTGTCACGTCATACTTCCCGATTACTACAAGGATTGAGGAACTGAAGTAGCCAGCTAGGCTTCCTTTTCATGAAGTTAAGAGAGCTAACTCTCATCTCCAAGCGTTTAATATATTGAAACAATCATGCTGTGAGTTGGCAAAGCCATTTTAATGCATGGATATGGATATGCAGCCTTAACTTAGACTCCTTTGGCATACCCACCCTGATTACTCTTAAATTTACATGGTGAGATTATGTGTTTTTTTGTTGTTGTTTGCTTTAAATACACATCTTCACATGACCTGGACAGTATTTAGTAGGCAGAAGAACGTAAAACGCTGACGAAAGCTAACATATGACATAATAACATACAGTAAGGACTTGGTTACTACAAAAAAAACAGAGACACAGCACCCATAGTCGTATCAAGAGTACTTCTCAAGTACCAGTGCATTTCTCCTCGTATTTGCCATAGGGGGCTGTTGTTTTATTAACACTAACATACAGGAAAGATTACAGTCAGCATTATACGGTAGTTCAGCATGTCAAATGTGAAAAATCCTGGTTCAGATTCAACTGACACCGATAGCTCCTGGCTTCTTTCACAGCAACAGACCAGCTTACAGTACACACCAGCCTGAGCAGAGCCTGCTGCCCGAGCCAGCGCTTCCACTGCCCGGTGCTGCAACCAGAACCGCGCTGGGGCAAGGCGAGCAGAAGGAGCCTGCAGATTTGCAGGGGGAACGAACCGCCCTGGTTTCAGCAGGAGAGAGATTCCTCAGCTCAGCACCTCTCCTGGGGGCTCATGGCCAGTGCAGCACCCCCAGGGTTAGGCAGAAGCAGCCCCAGCACAAGTAAAGCAGTGCATGTACTGGCTCAGAAAATGGAACTGCCCTTCCTAGGGAAGCTGGCAAACAGATCCAATTAGTTGTCTTGGAAAATAAAGTTGTATTCTAGCTACGTGGCCATCTACTGCTGCACAGCTCATGGCTCCTGAAACAGGAAGGTTTCCTTCCTCTTCCCTGCTTTCTCTTCCCAGGAATCTGTTCCCTCCAGCACCTGTGGATCTCTTCCATAAACTCAGCTCACTAACCCAGAACAAGACACTCTGGGAAAAAAAAAAGTTAAACGGGTAGTTTTTCCGAATGAAAAGAAACGAATTTGGATATTTTTTTTCCCTCGTTTCAGGGGCCACGAAAGCTCAGATCAGCTAAAGTCATCTCAATTTCACTGCAGATATTCAGCTCCACTTTGTCTTCACCGAGTATACGCACAGGGTGCCAGCAAGGTGCTAGCCTTAAATCAACTCTATAGCAGGAACAATCTCGTTCGTTCAGACAGCATTTAACTGCCCTAAGTTTTTCCTGCAGTCCCATGTCTCATCAACCACAATCTTCTGACACCTGGAACAGGATATACATCCTAGTCACCTTCATACCAGATCTCTGATTTATCCAGAGCAGTCTGTCCTGTGCATTAGACACATGGATTGTGTAGGGAGATAGCGCAGCAACAGGAATGGAAGGGGGAAAAAAATTCATTTCTTTTATCTGAGAGTAGATGCGCAGGTTTGGCTACAGCACTGCTCACGCTCGGCACAGCAGCTGCCCCTCTACCCAGGTCGCTTTCCCACTGACGACACGAGTCCTTGCACCAACACCGCGAATCCTGCGCAGGAAGGGGAGCCAAGCAGAGGACAAGGACAGCAAGAAGGGCTTCTGGTTTTCTTTAGCAGCAGAGCGGGCTTACACACTTGCCAAAAGACAGCAGCATTTTCCAGCCAGCCAAGGGGGCAGCGGCGCAGCACACCTCCAGCTGAGGCTGAGGTACGAGCTGGGGTGGCACTGATTTAACAGACCAGGTTATCTCCATTCTCTCCCTACCATGTGGAGCCAGTTGTCTGCAACGGAGGCACAAGCCCCTGCTGCCACTGTGCTCTTAACTCAGCTGTTAACGTGGTGTCTCTCTTCTACTCCATAGAAATTGTAGGGATTACTATTTTTTTTTCCTGCCACTAAGAGATTTGTCCCAAATCAGACTCACAACTTGATGACACAGCAAAAACATGCAGAGTAAGATCACCCAGTTCTTGCTACCATAAGAAACCGGGGGAAAAAACCCTGCAATCAACCAACGATGAAAATACATTTATTATGAATACTTGTGTTGCTTAAATCAATTAACTCTGCATTATCAAGCGCATCATCTTAAGAGAGATGCAATCTTAGATTTGAAGAAATCAAACCAAAACAAATACAGAATGTATCCTCAGCACTCAGTGTATATAAGTGGGCAACTTGGAGACAAAAACAGAGACCTCAGTTAGGCATATCCCCTCTTTTGCAGGGAGCTCTCCTGCAGCCTGCACTCTGGTAGAAAGAGTATCAGTAGCAGATTTTTACTTTTTCGGCAACAGCAGGAGGGAATGACCAGGGGCATTCCCAGCTCCACTGCAGGCGCCAGACTCGTCCGCACGCTCCCACTCCCAACAGGATTTTCGGTTTCTTCCCTTAACCTCTCACAGCCACGCTTTGGTTCGCTGCCAGCTCACTTCACCCCCATCCTCTTCCCTTTCCCTTTGAGATTTAAGGGAGAAGAAGCAGCAGACCTCAGCCCCAGCTCCCTACTCAGAGCTCCTATTAATTCTTGCCCCCAGTTTTCTCCATCCTTACCAATCGACCACAGCTCACATTTTGATTTTCTCTTTTCCTAGGCCTTGCCTTCCCAGTCTCCCATTCCCCCTCCGGAGATCCAGCTCCAGATCGGTCCCCGTGATCCCATTAGCACCCCAGCTGCACCACGGGGGGCAGCCACCACCAACACAGCCTGAATCTAACTGCAGCACAGCTGCTGGCACGAGCAAACTGCAGCTTGGATGAGACTCACGCCAAGTCCGCCTTCAATCTGACTGACAGGCAAGCAAAAACCAAAACCAAAGATATCTGCCCCGTCTACGAGGAGAAGTGCATCCTCACTCCCGCTGATCTCTAAGAGGATGAAGCCTTGCAACAGAAAGCAGTTTCCTAACCCCCAAGCCCAAACCCTAGCTGTTCGAGGCAGACATGAGTCACAGGGAATTTCAGCCCTGGTAAGTGAAATACAGCAGACTCCCATGACACCACTTCAATTGCTCCGAGTGGGGGGAACATCAGATAAGCACGCATTTCGTATGCTTATTGACTCCACAACCTCTGCAGCTGGAACGTCCAAATGATTATTCAAAGAATAAACACTTAAATGCGAGACGGATTCCTAAGAGCCAGAATTATCCCTGGGTTTAGGAGGCTGAGATTTTAGAGGCCAGAAAAAAAAAAAAAAAAGCTTTAACAGCATTCAGAACAACTTCGAGATTTACAGTTGCTTTCACCTGGAGAACCACAGCCGGGACGTAACTGCAGACGTATGTTTGTTCTGCTAAAAGCTCTATCAGCTGAAGACACTGCTGTCCCCGTTGCCCTGCAGGGACTGCTCAGAGCAGTGTTCCCTAGCCTGCTTCAGGAGCTGCTGGCAGATTAGGAGAGGCCACCAGCAACGAGAGTGATATTACACGCTGCCGTCAAACAGCGAGAGGCTCCACCGTGCATTCTGTTTCTTCTTCACCTGTTCTCTTACACTGCTTCTGATCACCACATGGTAATCCAACCTTACAGCAAAGCCATCAAAAAAGTGATTTTGCTGGGCTAGTTTCTGCACGGAGGGTAGACCTGCATGCTGTGTAACTCGAGCTCATCTCATCAGGTAGCTGAGCAGAACTTGGTTAAAAAAATAAGTGGTCATTCTTTATATCGATACCGCCACAGATGATGCTCACATCCTTTAAGCCATGCCGATCAGCACTAGTGAGGCAAACCCAAAGAAGAAGGTCCTGCACCGCCTGCATCCAGCCCACTCCATGTGTCGGGAAGCACAAAGGTGAGCAGGGAACCAGGACCTGCCCTCACCTACAGAAAGCTGCACAGCGCTGGCCTGCCGCAGACACAATCCCAGTTCTGCACGTGGAGTGGAAGGGGAAGCTGGACTCACGAATTTAAGAGCTGATTGTTATGCAGGCTAAGAAAGTCTTTAGCACAGAAAGCAACACAGAGCAAGTGCTTCAATCTTCACAGAAACTATTTGAATTTGAGTGTTAAGCAATTAAGCACACACAGCCTGCCTAAGTTCTACAAGTGATGGCTAAGTAGGTCATTTGAGGGTTATCGTGATTCCACACATCTACATGCTGTTTGAGATATTACTTGTGTTACACAGATAAGATTCTGCTGCACAGAGCAGAGGCGATTACAGAGCTATAGGTCAGCTTCCCTGCACTCACTTAATAACTTTCTCAAGTTCTCAGCAACACTGATTTTAAGCCTTTGCTACAACTTTTCCAGTTGCATGGTAAGAGGTGAAACAGGTCAGGGATACAACCCAGCACAAAGCTAGAGAGAGGAACAGTATTGCCAGCTACAGGCCATAGCTCTGCCCTCCTGGGGCAATGGAGGGCCATGTGCACTCGAAATTCACAAGCTGACCTATTTAAAATGCAGACAACAGAGGCTGGTAACTTCTTCTCTCTTCCTCATTCCCTCTGCCCAACGTAGATATTGCTATTAAATATTAAAAAAAAAAAAATAAAAAGCATCTCAAATAAGGTAAGTCTGAGGACCACCTCCCCAGCAGAGTCACATGAAGGGTGAGTGCAAAGGGTGGAATAGCGCGATTTTGCTTGCTAGTTTAGAAGATGACCATTTTTAACGGCAGAAACTCCAGAGGCTGCAATATCGAATCTCAAAGTTTTCTGGTCTGCTATTCCTTCAGTTGCCACTACTCCAATGGCATGTACTGACTCCTACAGGATCAAATTAGGGAACGCAGATCTGCAGGAAGAGTGGGAGTTCCATTTACTAAAGTTAGAGAGATGAAGAAATAGCGAAACAGGAAGAATTTCAGTTTTTTTCCTGATCATAATCGCTATAAACAGATCTTTATTCAGTTCACAACATCGTGAGGATTAGGCATTTGCTAAAATTTGCTGGAAAATTACACTAAGTCGGAGGTTGATTCTGCTTCAGAAAAAAAAAAAAAAGAAATCAGGTAAATAATTTACCAGCGCTGTTTCATAAATTAGAAATAATTAATCAGCCTTCCCAGACGCGCTACCTGCAGCGAGGAAGCTCCCCCCTCACCACGCGCCGCAGCACCCCGAGCGCCTGGCTCCATCCTGCTCCCCCCCGCGAGGCTCCGGGGGTCCCCTCCAGCGCGGGAGGTGTGCGGCACCTGCCTGACACCGCCGGGCACCCGTGGGTGCCCGCTGGGCGCAGGGGGAGGCTTCGGGAAGGCCGTGCCGTGGGGGAAAAGGGGGAAAAGGAGGGCGAAAACTGCGTGCGGAGGGGACAGGCTGGCAGCGGCCAGCACTGCCTGGCGAGCCCTGGGGGGCTGCTGCTGTGTCAAGGCAGCGCTTTGGGGGGAAAAAAATGGGTAAAACAGAGTAAGGCAAGGTAAAACGTAGTGAAGTAAGATACGGTAAAGGGAAGTAAAATAAAATAGAGTAAGGCAGGGTAGGTGAGGTGGAGTAAGGCGAGGTAAGACAGAGCGAGATAAAACACAGTGAACAAACAAATAAGCAAGATAAAACACAGTAAAACAAAATGAGAGTAAAATTAAGTAAAATAAAATACGGTAAAGTAACACGAAATAAAACGGAGCAAAAAAGCCCAGAAGGGAAACGCGACAAGATAAAGCGAGCCCAAGCGAGCTCGAACGGCCCAAACCGAGCCGGGAGGAAGACCCGGGGACGGACAGCCGAGCCCCGGCCGGGGGCTCCGTGCCCGGGGGCCGGGCCGGGCCGGGCCGGGCTGGGCTGGGCTCGCCCCGCCGCCGGCCGCCGCCGCCCGCCGGCCCCGAGCTCACCTGCCGGCCCTGGTAGCTCTCGAGCGCTCGCACGGCGGTCTCGGTGAGCTTGACGTGCAGCACCGTCACGTTGCCCGCCGCCCGGCCGCAGCGCACGGCGTAGCGGCCGCCCTCCCGCAGCGCCGCCATCTTACGCGCCGCGCCGCCCGCCCGCGCGCCGCCCGCCCGCGCCCCTAATGCCGGGACCGGGCCCGCCGCCGCCGCCACCGCCCGCCGCCGCCATCGCCGGCGCCGTGACGTCACGCCGCGGCACGCCCCCTCCCGCCCGCCCGCCCGCCCCGGCCACGCCCGCTGGGCCGGGGACGCGTCTGACGTCACCGCGGGCGCGTGACGTCACCGGGGGGGGGGGGGGTTGGTGGTGCGGTGTGTCCGTAACGTGCCGCCTGGAAACGGGCCTTCCTTTGTGCTCGTTTTGCTGTCTGTAAATTCTCTGTTGGTACCTACTACTCCCGTTTAACGTACCCTTTGTAAAGTTACTATTGCTGTTTGCTGTGCGCGTTTAACACACTGTTAGTAAATTCACTATTGCTGTTCACTACGTCAGTTTAATACACTATTCGTAAATTTACTACTGCTATTTACGTCTTTTGTTCATTCCCCGCTCATCACGCGGTCCCGTCGGCCCCACGCTGTACCACAGGACCTCTCAGAGATTCACGCCTCACAACCCCCTTCCTTCACCCCCGTTCTTCGCGCGTACGCCCTTTAGCTTCCATTTTTACTGCAGATTGCTTCCTGGCCACGCAGAACAAACGATGTAAAGTGATAATGAGAAATCCCATGGCGGCGCAGCCCCTGACCCTATAACGCCCGGCTCCATCCACACGGCTGCTCCTTGTTCGGGGATGTCCGCAGCGGGCCCCGTGGGCTGTACGGGTACAGGTACGGGTACGGGTACAGGTACCAGTACAGGTACAGGTATGGGTACGGGTACAGGTACAGGTACAGGTACCGGTACAGGTACAGGTACAATCCCGCCAACGCTGAGGCTGCCCGTGTATGCGGGGCAGGCTCTCAGGTGCGCGGACGTCCCTCAGCACCCCGCGCCATCACACAGCCGGCAGCACCGCAGGGCCTGCGCAGCGCGGAGCTGGTCCCGGAGCCGTGCCCAAGGCGTCCCTCACCGAGGGGACTCGTGGGGCCCGTACAGGCGTTCAGGAGGCAGAAGGAAGAGCAGCGTGACATCCCGGCCCTTCAGGGACTGCTCGTTCGTTTTCCTTCCGCTTTCGCGTTTGGTCGGCGGTGGTTTGGTTTGGTAGGTTTGAGGGGGCACCAGTCGCGGCTTCCTCAGAGATCTGAGAACAGAGCAGCCTGCCCCAGGCCACGGCTCCAAGGCTTTTCTGTCAGCTTCTCAACAGCCCTATTCTCAAAAAACAGTCCCCAGAGGAAAACCCTGTGTGTGGCCCAGTTAAGTCAACAGCCTCACATTCACCGCGCTGCAGGTTTTGGGGTCTTTACAGCTTCCCTATATAGGGAAGAAGCTGTGGTCCTGCCAGTGCATGAAGCTGCACCTGCGTAATTAGAGGTGTGACTGTGTGCTGAGCTGCTTAAACTGGTGCAGCTTTGTAAATCGACACCTCCAGGCTAATGAGAGAGGTTTTCCTTCACAGCAAATTGTTTCAGCTTATCTTGCAAACGTGAATTAATAAGCATTGGCCCAAACTGCTTTAGTGGCGGATGATAAGTGAAATAATTTCTTCCACTGGCACAGAGAGATATGGATGGAGGCATATTTTTTTTTCCCCCACTTGTTTAAAGTGCCAATTCCATGTTCAGATGAGCTTTAAGATTTCTGCAGTTTCTAGATCATCTGATAACTATTTATTTCAAACTGCATTTTGAATGTGACGGGGTGAGAAATCTAATTTCATTTTCAAAAGCATAACTACTGTTTCTTTCTGATGGTTGCTTTCCGTAGATAGAGGCCAATACATGCAGGCAAGGTTCGCTTTCGTTTTGTTGTTGTTTGAAGTGGAAAAGGAGCATGTATGAAGGAAAGGAGGTGATTATGCTGCTCGCTTTGTATATTATTTCCTCTCCCATGGACTGTTTTACTCTAGAAGAGCTGCTTGGAGAAAGGAGCAGTAAAATAAGAAGCTTGGTAGCTGAGCAACAGAGTAATTCATCCACTGCCTATCGAGGTGTAACAGGCTGGCGTCTGCAGAAGGGTTGCAGGACGGGGGGGATATGGAAAAAAACAGATGTGATTCAGAGGTGCACAATTATGCTCACAGAAAATATAACAACCAAGGGGAAATGACAGATAAAAGCAGGCTATTTTCATTCCTTCTAGTGCTTTTCCTGTGTTTCATCCAGCACTGAAATGAGCCAAAACACTTTTCAGTGTTTCAGCGCTGTGGCACATTTATGCGCGCACACAATTAACGAGCAAGCATTAGCAGCAGGGCTAAGGCATATGGCATTTTGGCTCCCGTGCTACTACGGCACTTGTTTTCCTTGACAGGTGGCGGGGATATGGCTCTAGTTGCAGTGATGCTGTTGCCGAAAGCAGGTACGGTTTTCCTGGTGTCGAGAAGTGGGGCAGAGGTGGACGTCTGCTGCTCACCTCCTCCAGCAAGGTCAGAGCTCGAAGGCCCAGCTTGTGTTTTTCTTTGGGTTGTCCTTCGTCAGTCTGGTAGTGATAGCTGCTGCAACCACAGATCAATGGGTTCAAGGCTGCAGACTCCTACTGTGGGGTGTAATCATAACAGTCGAGTCCGGGGGAAAGTGGGACAAAAACCAGATAAATATTGGAAATGCTGCCTCTGTTGTGCTCCCTGTATCACCAGCAACAGTTGCTGCCTCGCTTCTTCTTATTCTTTTTTTTTTTCCTTCTCCTTCTAATAGTTTTTGTAATTTGTTTTTCATGGCTATGTGATGACATCAAATTCAAAACCCACTGAAATATGTGGCCTGCTTGGATAAACAGGATTCCTGAAGTTCTTTTGGCTTGCACTGACTCTAATGAACATGCTTCAAAAATTAATATGGCCAGTGTTTGGGAGAAACAGCCAATTACTGTTAAAAAAGCAGCCACTTGCATTGCTTGCTCCTTCTTTAATGTTCTCCAAGGTCTTTGTAGTTTACAGAGCAGTGGAGGCTGCAGCGATAATTCATGCTGCTGGAGGAGTGGTGAATGATGTGGGCATATTTTGTGGTCTGTCAAGAAAAGTCTCCATTTCCTCATTATACAGGTTAAAAATATACTTCCACAAACAGTGGGAACAAAATCTTTACAGGTACGTATGAAGTGATTGCTTAGATTTTAGTAGTCTTCGGTAGTAATATAGCTACAAGAGTCCCAATGTGTTGCCTTAAAGTTCAGTATTTCAGTTGGATTGATTTGCGGTGTTGACTTTCTAATCTCCTTCGCCACTTGTCTGTTTCTTGCATTCCACTCATAAAAATGCCGCCTGCCATACAAGCTACGCCACATTACGTTCTATACAGCCTGTGTTTTCCTAGCTGTCACTGTATTCCCTGAAGACCCTACATGGGGTTGCTCGTCACTAACAAAAAGTGATGCCTTCCCGCCCTTTGTTAGCACCGCAGCCCATATCACACAGCCTCCGAACACACAATTCCTGTGCATTCCCAGTCATTTGTAGAGCTTCCATGTCAATCTGTGTGATGCTACACGTTGGACTTGCCAAAATTTGTGGTTCATGGATTGTTTTTGCTGCTACTCACTGGCTGAGTGAAACTTAATCTTAGAGGAAATAGACTATAAGAAATAAACTATAAGAAATAAAGACTATAAGAAATATAGAAATAAGACTGCAAGAAATATAGACTGTAAGAAATAGACTATAAGAAATAAACTTCATCTTAAAGGAAATAATGAAACAATCCAGACAAAGAATTAGTTGGTTAAACACTGTCTTGTATACAAACAATGTTGCATGAAAAGTATAAAACACCTACTGCATTCAGTGCCTTCTTTGTTGTAGCGGAAGTCCCACAGCCGTGATATGTTTTAAATTCTGCTGGATAACGTGGGGTTGCTAAGGTAACCAAGATTTGGATGAAGAAGTTGGAAAACCAATCAGACATTATACACTTCTGTAATCAATTATATACTAACGTAATCATGTCAAGGCAATTTGACATTTTTGAAGCAAATCTTGTAATTTTGATTAGGAGTAGCTTCAGATGCAAAAGAATGGATTTGTGGAATTGCCTGAAATTATCTAGTGATTTGTTACCAAATTACAGCTAAATAGTAGACAGAGGGGAATTTGTTTTGTGTAGTGTTGAGACAGGAAGACGTTATGATTTATGTTAATATTAATGTTCAAAAAGTTGACTAGAATGAGACGGTAGTTCGTGGGAATTTGTTGTTGTTGCTGCTGCTCTGTTTTACTTAACTCTTCTGTATTTTAGGCCCTGATTCCAGGAGGCCAGTTCTGTTGATAGCTCGGTCTGAATGCAACTGTTTGCAGGACAAATGGTAAACTAAAGTCACGTACATCTAAAGTGGAAACATTGTCCAATATTCTGTCTGCCCTAAGAACGTAGCTTAATTCATCTGGGTATTCTTAATTTTACCACACTGTTTCTCTCCCGGCCTCGTTCATTTTCCTTGTCAGTCACAGAGGCATCAGGCGTTACCCTTGGTGGAACACGGAGGTGTTTTTACTGGGAAGATGTTGCAACTTGATGCTTTTCTTCACGGTCTCCATACCCTGTCTGAATGCCTCCACGAGCAGCTGACCCTGGCTGAGGGAGACTAGAAGCTTGAGTCTCCCACCCGTGTCAAGAAGAGCTCCCTCGGGCACTGAACTCCAGTGGGAATTGGTTCGATTTAGTACCTTAATTGCTGTTTGGATAAATGGTGGACACAGTCCTAGAGGTTTGCAGCAGTTTACCGAGCTGTGAAATATTAAGTCCCGTTCTAGGGAGGCTCACACCGGACCACCAGCACCTCCCTCCCATGATGAAGTGTTGTAAACCCATATGAAATCCCTATGACTATATGCACCTATGACAAGGCTCCAGTCGTCTTCCCAGTGTCTTTGATTCTGTCTAGCGTTTCCAAACTTAAAAATAGACATAAAATTAAGTCAGAAGCAGTCTCGCTATCCTGTGAAAAGCAGTAGAGGAGACCGGCCTAAATTCTGGTTTCCATTCACTTTACAAATATGAGTAATAATCTGTAATATTCGTGGTTTCTCTCATGAATGAACTCTTTGTGATTACACTTTCTGGAAATAGCCACGTACAAGCCAAATGTTATTAGAAGAAAATATACATAACTTTTGCTTTCCACTCTTTGCTTTTGGTTTTTAGAGATGAAAGGAGTCTGTAATTGGGTAATTTTCCCAAAACTGGGAAAATAGTACTGTGATAATGCACTGTAAGAAGTAAAACTTTTTTTCTCATCAGAAGGCCACCTGATTTTCATTTTTTTCTCTTCATTTTGAGGGCATGGAATCACTAACAGCTTCCAGATCCCCTGGAATCTCTTTTAATACTACTTTTTATCATATCTCAAGTCAAGTAACTTTAGTTTCATTGCTTAAATAAAATATAGAAAGAAAAAAAAATCCAAAGGATTTTTTTCACTCTGCACCACTTTTGCTTAATTCTAAACATACCAGCCTTGTGCTTTCTTATGGAAGAGTTCAGCAGCTAAACTTGCTCCTTGTTAAAACACATTGTTGAGTCCTTATTGTAATTTCATTCCATAAATAGAACCACGACCTTTTTGCCATATGATACATGTCTTATATGTCTATGTTATGCTGGAGAATCATTAAGCCAATTAGAAGCATGTTTTTCCTGACTATAATTTCTCTGAGACTTGCAGTCTGTAATTTATATGTAACTCGGTATGTAGCAAGACATTTGTGGTTTTTTTTTTTTTTTCCTCTTTCCCTGCATCACTCTTAAAAATAAAATTGTCCCAGATGGCTAGATACAGTTCTTGAAATAGGGACGTGCAGCTCTCGGTTTCTTTACAAAGTAGCAGTTACTGCTGTAGGAACAATATTTGTTTACCCTACTTGCTAGAAATAGTCACCATTCAGACGCCCTCAGCTCTGTCAAAATACCACAGTTACTGTAATTCTGACAATTAGAATTGTGCATCCCACTTTGCTATTGTTTATACCATTGGGTAATTGTTGGCTAGTCACCCCTTCCTATTTTACATGGCACTTTTAAAAATATTACTTTTTTCTCTTTTTTTCTTTCTTTCTTGTGTTTTAAAGTAACTTTTCTTCTCTGTTCCACCCTCCCCCCCCCCTTTTTTTTTTTTTTTGTCTTCTTTTAATTGTAAGCTTGAAGCTTTTCTACTTTGTAGAAGGGTAGTTTAAATTTAGACATAGGCTGGAACTGCTGAAACCAGCTTATTTATGTTCAGTTGGTTCTTGTTTACATTTGCTCTGTAAAGCTTATTCATTCACCCAGAACAGTTAAGTATGACTTGGAATGTTTGCCTTCCACATTAGTTTCCAGACTTTAAATTTGTGTTATACATTTGAAACGAAGACAGAAGTTTTGTTGGAAAAATCAGGTACTGCAAGTGATCTACAGCATCAGACAGTTGATTACACTGCGCTGGATTATAAATAAATAAATGCATTCAGAAATGATCAAGAAAGGAAAAGTTGTCATATACCAACCACTTTATCCTCTGGTGTTAGGGGTGAAATTCTGATTCCAGTTAAACTGCTGGAGAAGCAGCTGATGACTGCGGAGGAATGCAGATGTCATCCTAAGGACCCTTAGGACCAGGCAAAATAAAACAAAGCCAGCTGTCTTGGCTCTGTCTGATGCTTTCTCCTCCCAGCCCTGACCCGCCATAAGAATGCTTTATGACTGAAGCAGAGTCAAAACCCATTTAATTTCACGATGAATGCATACAAAATCCCAACACCAAACTTGGGGCTAGAGTTTCAAGGGTGCTTCATGTGAAGGAAAACTGACTTATGATGGGGAGCTGGCGCATACCAGTCATGCGAGTATATAAAAGCCAAGACACTGGAACTTTGTTCTTACTTTTGGCAGTGACTTACAGAGAACATAATTTCTTGGCACATAATAATCGTTTACCTGCCTTTGTAGTGCCTTGAATTGCTCTAATGGAAGTTATGCTGCACACGCGAAAATATGATTATTATAAAATGTCTGCCTTACTAAACTGGAGAACGAGAGCTTGGGATGAACTGTGTTGTTGTGCACTGACTAATTAATTTATCCCTAACCCAGAAAACCTTTTTCTGAGCGAATTATCATTCCTGAGAGTAGTTTCGTTGGAAGAAAGCCACCGACTGTGAAGTCCAGCCTAGGATTAATTACCAATTAGTTCTCTGGGTGCCGTGAGGTGATCACGAAGAGGGTGCCAACCTCCACAAAGGGCCCTGCTGGCGGTGTTATTCCTGCAGAACCTCACTGCAGAGGTGCCTGTGCTGGGGGCAGGGGCTGCTTTCGTCCACAGGAAGGACCCGTACGTCCACGAGCTTTGTTCTGCTCGGGATCCCGCGAAAGGGGGAGCGGGACCCCTCTGCCGCGGCAGCTGGCGTCCCTCGTGGGTCACCCTGCGGCCGGCACTGCTGGCTGCCCTGCTGCAGCGCCGCAGGAGCAGCCGTGCTGTCCAAACGCCAAAGCGAACCATAAAGACAAATTAATAGCAGATGACACAGAGACATTCTGCTAGCCCTGCTTTAGTATCCTGTAGTATATCTTCAGCAGACTGACGCTGTTCCCAAGCTTGGGGACCACTTGCATGGAAAGGCCTCCCATAGAAATGCCAATCTTGCAGGCTCTTTCTTAAGACCCACCGTGTATACATACGTATGCTTCTATTTCCAGGACACCCGTGGAATAAATCTTACAGCTTCACTTTCATAGTAGGTCCCTGTGGCAACTCATTAGCATTTCTCTAAGTCACTTATTGCCATCAAAATCCTTAATGAGTTTGCTCGGGATTTCATTAAGTTAGGAGCAAATCTAATTAGCTTCTTGGTGTTAACCAGAAGGGCCCTGTAGCTCTTTCTCTGGACCAAAAACTTCACTGACAAGATAAAATTAATGTCTTCACCTTTCAAGGACACCTGGCTTGTAGGGCACGTGAGGCTCTGTCCTGAAGGGATCCTTGCAAAGAAAGCTGTAATTCCTGGGGGGGTTCCCCCTGCAGCTCTCAGTGCTTCCTCCAGGCATTCACGGCCTCATTTTCCAATTTAAAAGTTTCTTGTGTCGAACAGTCCGTTTATGGGTTGCTCAGCCATCCCCTCAGTGCCTGCAGATGTGTGACAAATCTCCTTCCAGCCCGTTCTCCAGGGGAGGCAAGCGTTCAGACTCCAGGAAATGGTGTTTTTCTTAATTTATTTGTCTTTTCTACACGTATTTTTCCCTCTGGGTAGCATGACAGTGCTCCTAGCACCACATAAAGTCCCCATAATGCAGCCTCCTCCCTCAGTACCGCGTGGTTGCCCCTCCACGGGGACGAGCCCCGCGAGGATGCTCAGCCCCGGTGTCCCCTCTCTTCTTGTGACGAACCTGGCGTGGCTATGCCTCCCCGCTGGCTGCCCTGCAGGCCTTGTCCAAATCCTGCAGTGGCAGAAATGCAGTTTCCCCAGCTCTGAGGGCACGGAGCATTGCTTCTGTCACCTGCCATCCAGCTCCGTGACGGCCAGGGGCACCTGCGGTGCTGCTTGGGTGCTCTTGTCCCCATCGCCACCTTTCACAAGGCTCAGTTCTCCTGTAGCTATTTGCCTCGTGTTCTCAGTCCCCAGGATGACGACACATATGCAGCCCCCATGCTGTCAGCGTTGTGCACAGCAACAGAATCTGTACGTATTTACCTAAGTTTTCCCTGAAAAACATGGTGGAAATATGAATTATCAGTCACCGTCTGTTCTTCAGCCACTTCCATCTGGTTCTTTTAAGGGAAACGCACTGCTGCGGTTAGATCAGCCACAGCACCACTGGTGCTCCCCTCCCAGGAACAGCACATTGCTCCTGCTGCAGTGGCAGTGCAGCCATGGGATCACGCAGACCGGTGCACCAGTGCTGCTGAAACAAACCTTTGCCAAAATACTAGTTTTCACTTATATCAGGAAGCTGAGCTGGGTAACCGCGCAGGAAAATGATTGCTGGTGCGACCAAAAGCAGAAGGAATAGAATATGCAACAGGAGGCTGCGCAGAAAAAGGCATCCAAGCCTTCTGCTAATAGTCCTTACTGCGGCTGGACTGAGGGAACTGACAAATCCCAGCCACAGAAAGAAGCCTACAAACAACACTAACCATGACACTTAAAGTCAGTACCGACTGTATTGAGGATTTGTGCTTTTCCATGAAGTCTCTCCACTTCTCTTCCTTTACGTTGTTACTCTGTGCCACAAACACGAGCTTCCAGGCTTAACGCATTTGCAGTCCAACACAAGTGCTTTTGCAGAATCCTATGGATCTTTGTATACAAAATAATCAGTCTGAGAATCTGCAGGAGCGTACTAAGCCTAAAAATAGAGATTATTGTAAGTGAATATGCCAACTGCGGGCAGGTACATTTTCATGACGAAGTTATGGTACGTGTTATGGAGATAGCAATGTGCACGTCCTGCACTGATTGCAGAGAGGGCAGTATCCGGGTAAAATACACTCGCCGAATCAGAGCAGCTTATCAGCCAAAGCCTTCTGTGACGCTGTGGCAAGCCCATGTCCAGGTAATCGCTGACGACTATTGCATCAATGGGGGCCGAACAGCAAAGAAACACCAGACTTCACAGTCGCTGCCCAGAGGCGTGCGTTTGGCACCGAGCCGGCACACAATGATTGTCTTTTCGGCTGGTCACTCCGCGAGATGCCCGTAAAAGAACTGATGCAACCAGTTTCAGAGGTTGTATGAGAAAGTCTGGCAAATGGCTGACTGCAGCCAAAGAGCGGCAGTCGTTTCGGAACACCATCCTTACAGTTTGCATTGGGTCTCTGTGCGGGGTTGCAAGCCACAAGACACCGGTGATGCACTCTGGAAATCTGCTTTTATGAGGGAGCGGCTCACACAACGGAGAGAAAATCAGTTCCTGCTCCATGCTGGGACTGTGCTGACGGTGCACCTGGGTCTCCTGGTGATTTCAGCTGGTGGTGAAACGAGCTGTTGCTGCTGCCTCACTTCCTCCCACGGCCGAAGCGTGCTTTGCACAACAGTACCTGCTGATCTCACGGCTTGACCCAGTTTGGACTGTAATGAGCTGCATGGAGCCCAAGTGCCTACGTCTATGTCTGGGTTTCTAAGCAAACCTCTGGAAACACCTCGGTGTCTCTGCCAGTAAAAAAAAAAAAAAAAAAAAAAAAAAAAACAACCTCAAATGCAGCTGTGATGACAATAAAGTTAGATTCTTGCTAGCCCACCTCTGAAGAGCAACCCATTTCACTGCTTGCAGTACTTGCAGATGGTCACTATTGGATTTTGCAGCTGTAGGAAATTTCTTTCATTTGGCTGGGTCTTTGTAGGATTATTTGCAGCAAAATTCTGTCAGGATAGGGTTGAAGTGCAAAGTGATTCAGCAATACTTGGAAATTTTTTTAATGAGGACAGTCGTCTTTCTCTAGAAAATTCAGTCAGAATCTCAAAATTACCAACTATTTATTAGTATTTTTAATGACTAAACTCTTCGGCGTAATGGAACCTTTCTTCCATAAGGAAGAGAGAGCATTCAGTACACTGTGAAATCATGGTAACAATAAATATAGGCTCAATTAAAAAGATGGCTGTCATTTGCAAACAGAGGAAATAATATCAAGAAGTATGACTATGAACCTTTCAACTGTAAAGTCCTCCTTTTGGGATCTGATGCATAACCATAGCTGAGGTCAAAAGGGCTGTTCCTTGGAAATCTGCAGTAGCAGATGATGAATGAAATGTGAGCATGTGAAGGGAGCAAGGGGCTTCCCTGGGTGTGCTTACCTGGGAGGACGGGAAACAAATCAGAAACAAATCAGAAAACCATTCAGCATCCATATTAGATCCTGTTGACAGCAGGCCCCAAGCTCAACTGCTGGTTTAAACAGTGTTGCATGGTAAAAACCAACAAAGGTGAGGAGCATGACCCAAACAGTAGTCTTAACCTTCATGAAGATGTAATTAGCCAGCTTTTTGCACAGTTTTGCACAGTTTTTTTGTGAATGCTCTTCAAGTGAGCTTACAGGATGTATATTAAAATTACATTCATGCGCGATTATTTTTAGGATGAGCCTTTGTTTGAGCCTGAAAACATATGAGCGTTTGACAAAATCTTTCTTCCAGTTTTGGCCTCTAAATTACAGTTTGCTTCATAAAATTATAGACTAGTTAATTATGTTCCAGCCAGTAGGCTGAAAGTTAAGGCGTTAATTTATTAACGTTTTATGTAAATTCAAATAACACATTAGTTACCAGGCGTGGAAATGAGCAGTGAAGCAAAATGGCAATATTTCTGAATGCATATACATCACAGGGAATGTCATTATCTCCTGTTAGGAGCTGGAGCACAGCCACTCGACCCATCTGCTCCATGCAGAAGAGGAATCTGTCTGTTCTGCCCCACTAAGCCACGTGTGAACAAGCCCACAGTACCCTACAGTGCTCAACACACTTCTTGAATCTCGAATGAAGAGAGACATAGGTCTTTCAGAGGGGTTGAGAGGAGCCCCTGGGGGCTGGAACAACTCTCTTGTGGATGCAGGCTGAGAAAGTTGGGATTAGTGGGCTTAGAGAAGAGAGATTGTGCTCTGAGGAGACGTTATAGCAACTTTCCAGCCTAAAGGGGGCTACAGGAGAGCTGGAGAGGGACTCAGTGTCCGGGGGTGTAGGGATAGGACAAGGGGGAATGGCTTGATACTAAAAAGCAGGTAGATTTAGGTGAGCTAGAAGGAAGAATTTTTTAATCAGAGGGCGGTGAGGCCCAGGCCCAGGCTGCCCCGAGGAGCTGCGGCTGTCCCACCCCTGGCAGTGCCCAAGGCCAGGCTGGATGGGGCTGGGGGCAGCCTGGGCTGCTGGGAGGGGTCCCTGTCCATGGCAGGGGGTGGCACTGGGTGGGCTTTAAGGGCCCTTCCAGCCCAAACCATGTCTGTGATTCGAATCCTGAATTCTGGAATCTCTTTAGAGGGATGCGTAGTGAATGCCTCAATTTGCAACCCTTTTATCTGTGTTTTCCCCATGGCCTGGACTAAAACATGCAGCCACGTATTTGTACGTTTTCGAACAAAAAGAGCAGCTTGTTTACTCAGGTGTGTCTAGCACCAGCAAACGCATACTCGTTCTGGAATTAAGTTGAGCTGTGAAACAGTTAACATCATTGCCAATTAAGTGGTCAGGCTTAGACTTCAAAGCTTCAGTCCCTTGTATGGGAGAAATTCACACAATTTACTGCTGTTGTTTCAACACATTTGATTGCCAGATCAAAAGATAACAGTGCTTCAATTTGCATTGCCATCAAGGGCAGACTCAGGCGCAGAGAGGCGAAGGACTTCCAGAAAACGTTGCCCAAATATCTGTGGCAGGGCTGACAGACAAAGACAGTTTTCCCAGCGGCCAGTCCAGCATGCTGTCCAGTAACATGTCACATTATTAGGGCATGGTTTGAGTTATGGGAGAATTTTTATGGCTTGCTACCGGAGATAGCTGAGGGCTGTTGTATTAGCATCTCTAGGCTGAGGGATTATGGAACTAGCAGTCTTCCAACAGGTGACGGACCATCGCTCGTGATTTTTGCTCCCTAAATGCAAGATACAATAACTTATTTTTTCTTTGAACGGGGAGGATAGCAAAATATTTGGCAACTGTGCTGCTACTTCTCCCACGAAGTTAGCTGCGATGAGCAATTCAGGAATTTCCTCAACGGGGCCGATGTGAAGCGGGGGCTGACGTCCGCAGTGCCGTGGATTCGGGCACCCGGGTGGGTGCAGCCCTTGAGAGGCTGCCCTCTGCTCGGACACGCCGAGGCAGACGTCCGTCCGTCTGTCTGTCTGTCTGTCCATCTGTCTGTCTGTCCGTCCGTCTGTCTCGGTGCCGTCAGGTGCCGCACCCTTTTACAAGTCACCCTGCGGGCGGTGTGCGCGGGCTGCGGGTGTGCGAGTGGGGTCTGCGGCCCTCGGTGCAGAGCAAACCCACACATCACAAGTAGCTTTGGCATTTGGAGGAGCAAGCAGCGTGGCGAAGCAAGGGAAAATTGATTGAAATATTTAGGGGCGCAGAAAAGTTAGGTGTTCGGGTAAACTGTACTTCGGGGCTAAAGGGAGCACGTTAGGGCTTATTCATCCGCGATGTTGGTTTAGAGTGCGTTTTAGAAATTAAAACTGAAAAAAAAAAAATAAAGAAGATGTACACAAAAAGCTTGCTAAAATAATTTCAGCAGATTAATCTAGATCAACAAAAGCCAGGAAACAGGGAATTAAGATTAACTCACTTTGTTTTGCCTAGAGATTTCAGTAGTCTCCAAACAGCAGGCAATCTCACATACCACATACTTCATTCGTGCTGCAAACTGGAGACACAGAGCTAAAGATGGAATTCCAGCCTCTGAATGAAAAAAAAAAAAAGAAAAAAGAAAAAAAAAGATTAAAAAAAAAAAAACCAACTGACTTTTTACACTTTTAATGAAACATTATGGCTTTTGCAATTATTCCCATTGTGCTAATCTGATTCTTCACGATAACTGTGATTTATGGTTCATTTGGAAGGAGTTTAAGATATTAACTTGGACAGCCTGCTAGCTCTGCTAAGGTTTTGATTAGCTTTATGAAGGCTTGTGTTGCTTTAAAACATTTTTCAGATCAACTTTGTAAAACGTACTGTGTACAGGAATTTATTCCAGCTGCTCATGAGGGTTTAGGTTGCAGTATACATAGCTGCTGTTAAGACTCACACTTCAGAAATCCTCGTTCAGTTTGTGTCACAACGTGCACAAGAGGTAGCGAGCGTTGTGTTGCAGGCTGACAAAAAAAAAACAGACAACAGCACATGGGAAGAAATCATTTCTAAGTCAAAGAAGTAACATTATTCGTATGTTTATGCCTTTCAGCAAGGAAACTGGTGACAGCCTTGCTAAGGGGATGTTTGCGTTGACGTTAATTCTTGCCTGGATCTTTACACACCTGAGTGTGTCGGCACCATTCATGGGCTGCATGTGAGCTGAATTTCTTCAGCATGGGGAGGCACATCAGAATAAATCTCCGAAAATATGCTTTGGTAGTGGAAGCTGTGTGTAGCCACGGTCCTGCTCTCCCAAACTGAGCAGAGCAGACAAAGCAGGGCAAAGCAAAACACAGGTTCACAAAGAGCTGTGCCTGGTGCTGCCATTGCCGCCCTGCCCCAGCTACAGCAAAGCCTCTGTCTTCACGTCTCTTTTAAAAACCTGTAAGATTGTAAGAATTTTTTTGTGTTGTGCTGGAACCAGGTACCCCAGCCCATCCTTCCACATGGTCCTGTTTCTGAGGCTGGAAGATCAGCTCTTGGACAGGGCGACAGGGTGGGAGCAGAAGTTGGCTACAATGGTGTGTATCTGAGAACCCAGAAACCTTGTGGGGACGGCGGTGAGGGATGGGGAGAGAAAGGAAAAACAAAAATCGCTGTGGTTCACACTCGGTGCAAATGAACTTTTTGTATTCGTTTACACCCACCTTTATTTTTTTGGCTGAAACTGTCAGAAGCTGCTAGAGGAATTTATGTCTGGTTTTCAGCTTCCAACCAGCACATAAGCTACTCAAAGTTAATTTTGATTTTTCAGGCCGATTGTGGCGTTAGGCTCTCTTCCACCACCCAGCAAAACAACAGATCCTAAAGACTAACACTGGGCTTCCTGCTGATCCCGTAAAGCGGGACGTGGGACTCGTCTTGAGCTGGCAAGCTGGTGTTAGTCTGCCGCGCTGGTTTGCCAGCTGAAAAAATATAGCGGCTAGATGCCATTTGATCGCTGCTAAACACCAGCCTGGGAATTTGCAGCAGCCAGGAGCAAAGATTAATGACTCTCCGTGTCTCTGTCCGCCCGCTTACCTGTCTGTGGCATCTGGCACCACAGCACTGGGGAGATGCTGCTGGAGGGGGAACGTCCCAGCGGTGCTGGTGGGCCATCCGCACCTTCACACGCAGCGGAGGATCCAGGGTGGTTCCCATGCTAGGAGAAAACTGGGAAACATTACGGCACGTAGTACTTCTCATGTTCTCACTGGGCTAACTGAAAGGTTGTTTTTTTTTTTGGTTCGTGTTAATCCTTCTGGTTGTGCTTTCATTGCTGTGCGGTCGCTTCTGTTGGGGCAGGTCGCACGGGTCGCTGTGCGGTGGCATTTGGACTGTGACATCGTATGTGTTCGGATGAAAATCCATGCCTGCCTCTGGAAAGCTCTAACTTATTGTTTGTTAATTTTTAAGTGCTTTTCCTGTCTTAGCAGAAACCGCCTGCACATACTTGGGATGAATTTTTTGAAAGCTTCTCTTCTTTATTTTATATGTGACCACAGCAGGAAAAGACTATCTGCCTGAAGTGGTACCTACGTCTCCAGAGCCTGGTGGCCATACTGTGAGCCTCCTGAGCGACAGAGACCAGAGCCTGTGTTGTCAGCCACCAAGAAGAAAAGCTTGAAAATGGGAATGGAGCGTCTATAGCTGGCTGCCTGGGAAAGTTTGTTCTGTATCGCCAAGATGTGCATCTAAACCTGTCTGTTTCCTTGGTGTGGCCTTCTGTGGAGGTAAGAGTGCCTGCGTTGGCTGCAGAAGGGCTGGGGTTACACCAAGCTGGCCCTGCTGCTGCTTCTTGGTCTGCAGGCCGGCAGGGCTCGGAGGGGTGCCAGCGGCCCCTCTCCACTATCCTGCTAAGGCTTAACTCTCCTCTTTTCCTTTTTCAGCGCCATATAATTTTCAAGAGGATTCTTGTCTTATTTTCCAGCTTAAATCTCTGAAGAACACCAGTTTTGGCCCTGCCTTGTGTGGCTGAATTGCTCGGGGCAAGGGTAGGGCAGATCCGAGAGCTGCCCCATGGCTTTCACACCCCAGCTGGCAAATGGTGAGGTCCGCAAATAAAAAATAACTCTGGATTTTTCTCCTCATTATTCTTTCTCAAATTTTCTCCAAACAATTCGTTCGTGCTAGAAAGTAAGGGTGAGATTAAAACAGCAAATGAAGGTATTTTTCCTGTTATCTAATTGGCTTTTATTGACCATCTCTGGGGATGTTTTACATCTGCAGCCCTGTCTAGTTCTTTCTGTGATGGCCAGCAAGTGGAGAGTGGGTTGGTGGAGTTTCTACCAATTGCTTCATAAGATGATACTCTTTTTAAGATTTTTTTTCTCCATCCTAGCCAGCCTTTTTGCCATAGAAAAACTGCTTTTTTTTCACTGCTTATCAAAAGTCTGGGCTCCAGTAAGGGCATCTTTTCGTATTAACTTATACACATGAAAACGTACGTGAGCACTGAAGCCTCAGAAGTGTTGTGTATGTGTATGCTCAGCCCAGTCACTCTGTTTTCTCTTTCTAAGATTTTAACCTTTAAGGTTTTAAGGTGGGGTCCCAAAGTTTTTTATTATTTTATTTTATTTTATTTTATTTTATTTTATTTTATTTTACTTTACTTTATTTTACTTTACTTTATTTTACTTTACTTTACTTTACTTTACTTTATTTTATTTTATTTTATTTTATTTTATTTTATTTTATTTTATTTTATTTTATTTTATTTTATTTTATTTTATTTTATTTTATTTTATTTTATTTTATTTTATTATTTTATGTTATTTTAATTTTATTTTATTTTGCTTTATTTTATTTTATTTTATTAATGTATGAGGTGTCTGCTGCCTTATTCAAACCCATCATTCAAAGATTAAGCAGATGCTCACCTGTGCTCTCTGCACCATAATCTCAGGCACCTTTAACTTAAAATTTTGCAGAAAATAAGGGGACTCTACACCCTTAATGATGGGCAGGACTTTCCCAAGAACTATATGATCAAAATGCCTTGCCCTTCCTGTGCATGTGATCTGTGCTGAGCCTTGGAGATGATGAGGTAGAAGAACAGGTTTATCAGCAAAATCTGAAGGCTGCAAAAGGAATCGATAGGACTTGTTGGTAAGAGAACCTCCTATTTGTCCTTTTTTGCTTTTTCGTGTGCCTTGATAGCATGGGAGCAGTGGTTTGGCTGAGCCACGTTGTCACCAGGAGGCCTTTGCTGCACAGTAGTTCTGCCACAGCTGCGTGGTATGTCGTATGCAAGCTGGGAAGGTAAAGCGTTGGATTATTCATGTACAAAACTGGTTGGTCTTTAATATGGCATAGGTGGCGTCGTTCTAATACATCACTTTATTAAGCACTCAGCTGACGCTGGTTTGCCGTAACAAGCACTTCTAGTACAGGTGTGGAGAGTTAAGTCAAGCTTGGACACAATTTTTAATCAATTACTGTCATATGTTGTATATTTTTATGGTCTAATCAACACACAGGTCTGTGAACCAGGATGCTGTGACGGTGGTTTGCGTGATTGTGTGGCTCCCTGGCCACCTTCTGGCCTCAGATGGTGCTGGTCTTGTACACGAGCACTACTAGGGAAGCCTGAATAAAAATTAAAACAATCTTATAATAACGTTTTTGCGTATAAGGGTGGGGAAGGATCCTCACGCAGAGGAGAAAAAATTACAACAATAAAAGCTGCAATACCTGGAAGCCACCATGTTCCAGTCCATGGAAGGAACACTTCACCAGTGTTATTCCTGCTTCGGAGGCTTGTTTTTTCCTTGACTTTTGTTAGCACAGTAACCACTAAGTTAGGGTCAAGATCATTCTGTTTGCTGGTGGCTTACTGCCTTTATTAGTTTTGCATTTCCTTGTCTGGAAGGAGGCAGGAGAGTTTCTCAGAATCTGTCAGGGCTGAGTACTAACACTTGTCTGCAGTGTTTTTCTGTGAGGCAAACGATATTCTTAAGCTGAGGCTTTGGTTATTTTGTTGGAATCCACAATTAGATGTTGTAAGAGAAATGTTATCCTCAGAGAAGATCTAATTGAAAGCTTTCCATCAAAATTGATTTGTCCAGGGGAAATACTGATTTATTTTTTTTTTCAACAGTCTGGAAAAAGCACAGAATACACAGTATTTTGATTGGATATATGCTCCTAGATACATCGTCTCCATTTTTAAATGCAGCTAGCTGCCCTGATATACCAGGCCAAGGGCTTCCAAATTTCCTGCAGTAAGATCGTAGTATATTATAGGCAAGGTAGACACATTAGGGACTCTGCCCAAGAGACCAGGATCAATAGACATGAGGCTGTACTTAGGGTGACTCATGATGGCACTGTTTCAAATTCGACTGATTTAAATTGCAATATTTTCTTTTTCATTGCAAAAGATCTCCCCCCCCCTCCCCCCCCCCCAATGGAAAGCATCTTGTTTTCAATTTTTTATTTTTTTTTCTCCCTTCAAATCCATTCATACAAATACTGGTGAAGAAGTCAGGCTTGCCTGAGCATATCCCATGGTCAAGGCTCGAATTGTAGCAATGCCTGCACTATTGACCAGTTTTGTTTAGTGTTTCTAAATGTTGGTTTGCATGCTGAATGCTCACCTCTGCGTTAAATAACACTATTCTTTTATGCTATACTTTTTTATAATGCATATAATCATCATCTTACCCTACATTTGAAAAAACATTTTTTAGGAATATTGCCCAGCTCTCTGTGGTAATTTAAACAGACTTGAAAAATGTTGTTTGAACCTCAGATGACTCTAAGTTTCGGAATAGTCAGATACGAGAATTGTGTCTGGACCTGTTTCTAGACCTAAAATATTCAGCTATGCTTTTAAATATGCAAAACCTTCCTCAAAAGTTAACTATGTAACAATGTTTTTTGTTGAAAAAAAAAAAAAAGAGAAAAGTGAGATTTTTAAAAAAAAGGATGAAGGAACCTTGTGGTGCTGCAGAAAAACCGAAGCAACGTGGCCATGTAGTGATGATGTCTCTAGTGATGGGTACTCATAGCAATAACAAAGTGCACCTTCAGCAGGGTCAGATACCATTGGTCCCTACTGTTCAGTCCCTACTGAGCCTGCAGATTCAGTAAATGTGGGGGTGATAAGAACAACAAAAAAAAAGAAAGAGCTAAAAAGCATACTTGTTTTGCTAAGACGACATTCAAATATTTGTGAATTTGGCTCCTTAGCTTCAGTTCTTAAGCTGGATACTCAAGCCTTGTGTGTTTTGTCTGAACATATACAAATAATTGGAGGATGAGAAGGCTTGTGACCTCATACATACCCAAAAAGTGCATAAAAAGATCTCCATGCCAATGCTGGAAGTTAAAGATTGCAGTATACTCATCCCTCCCCCAGTCTCCAGGGCACTGGAGGGCTTAGCACAGAAAGGTGCAGGACCAGTAAGCCGTGCTGCAGTGTGTTGTGACTGCAAAAACAGTGCTTCTGTCCAGTTATCCAAGCAGCTGCAGTCACACTGTCCCAGCTGTACACTGGACCCTAGAAGAAAAATAGAAGGAAAGAGGAGTAAGGCATGGAATTAAATGAAAAAATGATATAAGCAGTGTAGTTTCAATCTCAGATTGATTGCTCCAGACTTATCTGTCAGCCTTCATTGATAGAAATGTGCATGTTTATGGTAAAAGATTTGCAATTGTTCTAATCTATTGTGACCTAAATGCAATGCCGGCTTGTGGTACTTTGAAATACAGACATAATAAAAAGCATTACACATTAAACGGGTTAATAACAGGACCACAAATATGGTTGACAAAGATAAAAGGACAAAAAATGTCACGTTGGAAAAGATGAATGGACAGGGCAAGTGTAGAGTGACAACTACTTCTGTGAAGCAGAGTGGGTACCTGATGAGAGAAACCATCGCCGGGTTAGCTGAGCACAATGCGAAGTGTGAGGGGATCACGGCCTGTAAATTCATCCCTGTCAGTGCCCAGGAGGCAAAAGAGCCATTTAAGCTAATTGGTATTGTTGGCAAAAGAACAAATGGCTTTGTGTTAGCTGTAATAAATCTGGAAATGAGGAGAGAGTAAAAAACCTCATATCTTCTTTTGGGTCAACTTGAAAACTTGAACTGTAAGAACACACCCCAAAAAAAGAAAATCAAAAAAAAAAAACTTCAGATATTAAAAATAAATCTGGGCTCAGATTTCCATGCAGCATTTTGCATTCTTATTGTGCTTGTTATTTTCTAAAGCAGCTGCTACAATTGTGGGTGAGGAGTTCAGACTCCGCAGTTTAAGCCATATGTGCTCCACTAAAGACAATGCAAGGAAACCTCATGCTCTGTTCTTCTATCCATGTTCATTTCTATGTTTGGCCTTGGTCACTGCATTTTGTAAAATTTGTGAAACATACCTTGAACAGAGTAAAAAACAAAACAAACAAACAAAAAAACCAACAAACACAACAAAACAAAACCCTCTGACTTAATCTCTCAAGAATGTTATTACACCAAAAAAAAAAAACCAAGTGTTCCAGCCTTATGGACCAGATTTTTATTTTTTCATGCTACAATGACACAGAGAACAAAAGTAGCCCTAACATTTGTAGGTTAAACTAAATAGATGCTGTGGCACTTCAGCCACCAACCTGAAGAAACTGGTGGCTTTTCTCTGATGTCTGCAATATCTGAATATGTGACGGTTCTCAGCGATATCACTGGAAACCTTTTTCGTTTGCTATCACAGCAGGTTCTGTTGCTCTGACAGGAGATCACCAGTCCAGCAATCACGGTAAACATACACAGCCTGAATTATAACATTTGACAGTTAGGGTACGTTATTAAAACCCGCGATGAGAAATGACGAGGTGGTCTGAAAGCTGAGACAGGGCTTCAGACAGGAGGTCTTCTAAGTACCAGGTTGCTTTTTGCAAGCACGTACCATAGTTTTTTCCCGTGCTGGTATGTTTTTTTCCCAGAATACAGGTATATACCAGTTTGAATTCAAGTATTTGTACGCACCAAAAGAGATGTTGTACTAAGTACATGTGTAGCAATTTTAAAAAATCACTCTGTTGTCCCAGGTAGGAGTATCTGTGGAAAATGCCACGTGCATCAGAAGCTCCACGCGTTCTCTGAGGGCTCCGTGAATCCCAGTCTGAAACTGTTACTTCTTTCTCCGATTTGCATTGGACTTGCAGACACCACGAAGACATTTAGAGCTTTATTAGCAAAGATTGAGGGAAAACTAAGAGGCAATTTTCACTGGGACTAGGGACAAACTTCTGCAGTTAATTTCTCTGACTAGAGGGAAGCACACTCAGTAAACAGCTTCTAAAGCCAAAGGCTTGCTGGCCAGGCCCGTATGAGTCTGCTAATTCTACTGACTTTCTGATGCCAATTTCTTGGTCAGTTGGCTCAAGAAAATTCCCAAAGCTGGCCCAGTCAGGGATTTATATCAAATCCTCCGGAAGCACTGTGTGGAACGTCGCACATTTTTCTTTTCAGTGCAGCCCCTGTAACATCAGAACTTTATTTCACGGCACGAGGACACAGGTAGATACAGCGACACGTCAGACACTGTTGTGGTAAGATGAATATGCTTCGCAGGAGTAAATGAGATTTGTGGCCACGATACTTTTGCAGTTTGTTTCACTGCCTGGCAGACAGAACTGAGCTGTGAAACGGAGACGGTGGAGACACGCTTGGAGACGAAGTGCTACGTACCGCCTGTGAGCCTGGCAGCTTGAGAAACAAAGAGACTGCTCACACAACTAGGTGGCCTGAAGTACATTCATCCATTTTAAACTATCCTCCGAATTACGTTTTAACTGAGATGTATTTTATGAGTGGAAGGGGCCGTCCGGCATCGCGTGCGGCTGAGGGCTGGCTGCCCTCTGGGGTCACTGCCCCGGTGTGTGCCAGGGGTGTCCGCAGGTGCCGGGAGCCCCGTGCACGCCTTGGAGCCAGCACGGACCCAAGTGTGCTGCCCCTGCCTGCCCGGAGCCCGCTGCTGCTGCGGGGACCGCGGCACACGGGGCACCCCAAGCTCCAGCGGGCGCCGGAATGAATGGGTGGCCTGGCGCTAATTAGCGTCAAACGTCGTGACTCAGACAGAGGTAAATCCCTGGGTGAAGCCCAAGCGGCGGATGACGATCATGGACTTTACCAATTAGCAGGCTGTGGCAAAATCTGCAGGTAGAGTTTAGCCGAGATCAATTAAATCCCCTGCCCATTTCTCCTCTGAACGACAGGCTGCCATCAAAAGCGCATTAATGCACTTCTCCTAAGGGAGGTGATTTTTCTGGTGAAAGTGAGTCCTGCATGAAAACAGATTAACCATCCAGGGGAGCCTTGTTGCTTACCATCAGAATGTGCTCCCACTTCAGTTTAGGTTTTGATTTTGGGCTGTTTGTTTCTGTTTACATGCTTTTGCTAAGCGTGGGACACATCTTGAACAGTTGCTATTGAAGGGTGTAGAAGAGCCACTCTTCAAACAAAGGAAAAAAGATATTTAACAACTTATTCCCAAGAAACCCATGACGTAATTGCAGAGAAGTCTATTCCCATCAGCTTTTAAATTCAAAGAGCAGAAGTGCAGGACACGAGGTTCTTAGCAGAGAAAGGATATGCTGAAAATGCTGTCTTTCTGTAACAGCAGGTTCGTTATCTGTGATTATGTCACTGTGAGGCTTGCGTTTAAACACTGGCTTCTTGATGATTGTTTGCTCTTAATTAGCGCACGGGCTAGATATTTAAAAAGTTTTTTGCTACCTTCTAGCTGGGAAGCAATGTAAACAGCATGTCTGAACAAAACTTCGCGCTGCTTCTCAGCGGAATTAGCAGATATGGCTGAACAGCAATTAAGCTGTTGATTTTAAATAGCTGAAAGGGAGAGAGTGTTTGTTTAGCTATCTGCTTAAAGAAAGCTGAAATGAGAGCTGTGGTCACCCACAGACAAAACGAAAGCTGTCTTGAATTTCAAGTTTAACCACTGTTGCATCCAAAGGTTTATGGGTGATGTCTGCCTTAACTCTCAGCAGTCCCTTAACTTTTTCCGTGCCTCGTTCAATTTATAGTCAGCTGATTCAGAAGCAGGGAAGGGTACAGATTTGTGGGGTAGATCCATTCTCATTCTTCCTTTCCTCTAAACACTCCTGGACAGCTGTCAAGCAGTTCTGATTCACTCAGCTCTTGCACAGTGATGTTGCAGTGTGCTCACGGGTTTGGAAACCATGGCAACTCCTGAAGCTTACGTTACTTCACACACACACACAAAAAGTTTGCATAACAATTTAGAAAAGCAATGGCTTTAGTGTCCTGATTTGAGAAAAGAATGCCCTGGCGCAAACCACCTCAAGGCATTTCTGTGAGCGATGCCAGTTGCACTTCTGTGGGAACTGAGAAGAGCCCGTGGGATCGATTCGATGCAGTTATTCTACTTTATTTCCATGCACTGCCACATCCTGAAATGAACTCCAAGAGCAGAGATGCCCATAAGCTGCACTGCCTGATGCTCCACTGGGGTATGGCCAGGGGAACAGGAGGCTGACACAGAAGTTGGGGTGCTGGTTCCCACTTCGTTAGCTGCTCCAGCAGCTGCCGTGGCACTCTTCTCCACCTGCCACTACTTACAAGGCCGTGCATGCCTTCTTCCCACCAGGAAGCACTGCCCTGCAAGAGCACGTAGAGGAGAAGCTGCCGCAGCACTGCTTCGCATCAGCTTATCCCTCGCCTAACCCCGGTGTGCTCCTGCCCACAGTAGCTGTGGCACCAGGAGCCTCTTGATGCACAGAGCCGCATGATGCACACGCAGAGGGCGTGCTCTCATTTACACCTCTTCGCCCTCAGGGTGACGCGGCTGCATCAAAAAGGCTCTGCTCGCATGTGGAGGAGCGTTTCTTTATGCGGAGAAATCGGTGTAAAGAGATGCTCTCCTCCTTCGCCCTTCTCCTTTTGGTTGTTCCTGCCCCGTGCCAGCGTTTCAGCTTTGCTGCCTCAATTGCTCGTGGGCTGCGTGTTGGAATAGGTCCAGTAATTAGGTCAGGTCACGGGTAAAAGCATAATTTTTAGTCTCAATCAGCTAATTGCACGACCACGCACCTGGCTGCACTGTCACAGGTAAGATGGGAGCAGAGGTGTGGGAACAAGGAGGCAGCAGCTCCCCAAAAGAAGTGTCAGACTCCACGCTTGCTGATCAAATACCCACAGAAAGCGCAAAATGGGAGAGAACCAGATCTTCTGCGGCGTGCCTGAGCTGCTGGTGGTGGCATGCACACCCTGAAGGTGGTGTGCGGACAGATGGGAAAATATTTTATGCTGATAAATGTTTATTAAAGCTCCTGCTGAGTTCTTCCCCTAACTGTGAGCCAGCCAGTTTAAAAATAGGTGAAGAAGGAAGCTGGGGGTCTGAAGGATTGTGAGGCTACCACGGGATGCCGGGAAGTCGCCATGCCTACTGAAGCTATCAATAACAAACAGTCGCAGGCTGAAAAGAGGCTGGTAACAATGATTTTCCTAAGAAAATAACTAAAGAGCAGGCTACGCAAAAGTTTCCCTGGTCTGAGGAAGTGAAAACGCAGCTTTTCAAAGCTGAAACCAACCAGCCGTAGCTGGAGGGGATTCAGCAGTCCTGCAGAGGAACGCAGCCCCGCTGTGCGACGTTTGCTGCAGAGGTATCAGAGTTTCAGAGTATTTTTCCTGGCTGTGCTCCGGCAGCCTGTTCCTGTGCTGGCCCTGCAGGAGCCAGGCAGGGTAGTGGGGCATAAACTGGAAATGAAGTAAAGCGGTAAGAAATGGGGGGCAAAGCACGGGGAAAGCAGTGAGGGGAGCACACAGCTGTACAGGCTGTACATGTGCCCAGCCGTGTGGCTCAGTCTTCTTACATGTGCGATGCAAGATATATAGAAAACATCTGTTTAATAAGTCGGTAATCCTTCCTGGGCATCTATAGAGCACAGCCAGAAGTTCTGGTGTTGTATCACTTTCCTCCTCAACATTGTCCATGGGACCTGCTGGCAAGGAGCCTCTGATTGAGACCCCTCGCCCATCCTAGGGTCCTAGCACTGTGTGATAAACTGTTATCACTCCTCTGATGGCAGAAACCCGCCTGATAGACCCGTGTCCAGGTCCATATTCCGTGGCAGTGCTGGTCATGCGCAAGGGATGGATACTGCCCTACCACTGAGCCTCCAGCCTTGGTTCCCTCTTGGGCATCTGAAAAAAAAATAATAATAATAATTTGAGGCTGTCAACTCCTTTCACTGAAGTTTGGGCATGAGGGCACACGGGACTCTGGTCCTCACCTCCCAGCAGTTTGCACTCTGCCAGCACTGCAGGCAACACTGCACAGCCATCGTCTGTTCTCCTCAAAAGCACAGCTGGTAAAACACCAGGGATCTGCAAGGACAATGGTGATGCTGGTTTGCCTTCTCTGTGAGTTACATAGGCTTAGTGAGATTACGCTTTCCTCTAAAATTGTTTTAAACTTTCTGCTGCATTCATCCATTACAATACTTCAGACATTTTTTTTTCTCCTCTCTTTTTTTCTTCTCTCTCTTTTTTTTTTTTTTTTTTTTTTCTTTTGGCTGAGGCTGCCCCACTGAACGTTTCAAATTTGTTTGGTCTGGACACTGAACTGCATGAGGCATGAGTCAGTGCAGCTGAAACTCCTACAATGTAAAAAATGCCTGCGAGCTATTAGTGTTACATGCCTGCAGCAGATTTACCAATGGGGTTTCATCATTTGCTAGCGAGTGTGCAACTGAAGCAAGAACAAGGATCTGAGGGAAAATACACAGCCACAGTAATTTAAATTCTGCTCAGAAAGATATCCATCTCCTCCAGGAGCTCCCACTCACTGGTTAGGAGAAGTGAAGTGCACATGCTTTGTATTTGTAACTGCGAAACTTTCTTTCCTGCTGCAAGAGCTCCTTTGCCCAGCAAGGATTAGGTGTCCTTTTGTTCCAGTGGCTCGCTTAGACACAAGTCCAAATCTGGGCCTCTTCGCAGCTGTGGCTGCAATAACCCCTCTGATGAGGTGTTTCGAGGCACTGACGGTAAATGTGTCATAAGCACAATTCTGCAGCTTTTCAGCGAACCACATAAAAATGGTGTTAGCACAGCCTGAACTGCATGTTGTCGTTGGAGAGCTGTCAGGAGAGGAATAAGGAGAAAATTTCAAGTCTGCGTCATGGGGCTTGTTTTGGCAGCTGACCACGGCTGGGCTGGCAGGTGCCAGGGGAGGAAGCCCCCATCCTGGCAGCAGGGGACAGGCCCCGTGCTGCAGGCGAGGGACTTGGTCCCTACTGCTGCAACAAACGCTTTGAAAAGTGCTCTCCTGTTCTGCAATATGCAGGCCACAGGAATTGCAGGGCACGCTCCAATCTGCCTGCTGCCTTTCCTTTCCTCTCCCTTCCCACCACAGTGTGATGGCTTCATAAAAACTTGCTTTTTGTACACTCATTTTAGTGCTGCATGTTTTATGTCACTTGAAAAAGTATTACTTATGAGATGCATTAGAAAGATGTGCAATTTCAATTTGCTCTTGGGAATTCAGCAGAAATGTCGTGATACATGAAAGCAGAAAGCAACTGCTCCCATTCTCTCCTTTTGCCACGTTAGTGGACTCTGTTGCAACACATTTTGTTTTTCAAGAAGGCAGAAAAAGCTAAGGCGGAATTAATGCAAAATGTTTAAACAGTTTTGGAGGGAGGACAGGGTGTTCTCTGTTGGGTACTGCCTGTTCATACATAGCCTCAAACCTTTTCTGGTGTATTCACTCAGAAATAATCATACAATTACTTGGATAGCTCTTAGGCAGCAGAAACCTCTTCTGCTGTTATTTTTTTCCTTGCATTGTTCCAGTTTATCCAAGACTGCAGCTCACGATGGAGCTTGTACAGTGATAAGAGACGTAGCCTTCTCATCTCAAAACACTGACAACAACTCTGTTTGTCTTTCTGGAGAAAACAAGCCGCAGAGGGAGCATGAATAACACCTTCTGGCCGGAGGTGGGCTCAGTCCAGCACTCGCTGCATTAACCCAGCCCCTGCAGGTCTCACATCTGCCTCTGCATGCCCACCGGCCTTGCTCAGCCCCGTCAGGGCCATCGATGCTCTCTTGGCGAGGTGCAAGGTGGTCCATCAGGTCCCCTCTCCTACACGGAGCTGCCTGGCACTGCAAGGACAGAAACCTTGTCCGTGCCCTCCTTGCCCTGCTGGTTGCTGTGATGAAAAAGAAACGACCTCACACGCGCTGTTTTGTCCGTCGTTTTCCTCCAAATGAGTATGAGGACCAAGAAGAGAGCAATTGAGGGGTATGATCATTCTTCTTAATCTTCCAAAAATTCAGCTGCTGGCTACATTTTTTTATTGTTTTATTTTATTTTTTTTTTCAAAAATTATGAAGCACTCCTCAGCTCTGTAGTAACTCTGTTGCACTCTGCATTTTTTCTGCAAAGTTTCTGTTTATCCCTTATCACTCTCAGACATGTTTTGTCTCTGAAGTTTTGTGTGTGTGTTTTTTTTTTTTAAAAAAAAAAATAATAACTCTCATAGAAATGCCATTAAGTTGGTAAGTTTATTGCATGCAGAAAATGTGACAGAGAGGACAGCTTGTTTTTTTTTAATATTTTGCAACTGGCCATGAACTCTTGCCAAAGCCCAAACTGGCAGATTGTGGATTTAGTGCTGCCAAAGTGAAACTCCACTTTGGGTTGACTTCCACAGAACAGAATAAGCAAGATTACAAAAAAAAAAATATTACTGATTTAAATACTTAGCCTCCAAACAATATTCCTTTTGAAATAATTATTCGGAGCTGGTTACAACATGTGCAGTCACTCCTCAGCGTGCCGAGGAAAGGGCTCCAGCAAGGAGAGGACCCTCAGATTCAGGTGCTCACCCTGCTGCAAAGACAGTTGCTTTCAGCAAGAGCAGTCAACAAGTGCCAGCGCTTGCTCTGGAATTTCTTTGTCACGTCAGCTTAAATTTTGGGGGATGGTAGTACTTACAGGATGGGCACAGAATCTGCAAAACATTGCTGAGAATAGTCCAAAGTTAGTGGCATTATGCCACTCTTTTTTTAAGAGAATGCCTTAATTCATTGTTCTTGACACTTCCCCCAGCTGAAGAGTGCTCTTTGGCCACTGCCAGAGGGAAGCTGCGTGTCCAAATGTTGCCCTTTCATTGAATTTTTGGAAAGAAAGCACTTATTCCTCACTTCTTATGAAATGTCACGTCTGACTTAAAGCAGTTCGATGAGCAAATGTATCCTGCAGAAAGCTGCGGTGGGTCTTTCCTTTGTGCTTAGACCACGAGCTAATTTACGCCTTGTGTCCAAAAGGCACACTTGTCCTGTCAAGTGGCCGTATGTCCTGGGCACTGCGCAGCTCCTGGGGCTGCCTCCATGAGGAGCTGCGTCCAGTGAGGTTCCCACAAAGGAGATGCATCCTGCTACCGGCAGGACATGCACAGTAGCTCTCCAGAGGGTGAGCTGGGACGGCGAAGCTGTCACTCAAGATGAGCTGTGCTGTAGGATATCACGGCTCTTCTGAATCGTAGAATCATTAGGTTTGGAAAAGACCTTCAAGATCATCTGGTCCAACCATGCCCCTACCACCAAAGTCACCCACTAAACCACGTCCCTACATACCACATCCAACCATTCCTTGAACGCCCCCAGGGACAGTGACCCCACCACCTCCCTGGGCAACCCGTCCCAATGCCTGACCGCTCTTTCTGAGAAGAAATGTCTCCTCATTCCCAGCCTGAACCTCCCCTGGCACAACTTGAGGCCATTCCCTCTAGCCCTATCACTAGTTATCTGTGAGAAGAGGCTGAACCCCAACTCCCCACACCTTCCTTTCAGGTAGTTGTAGCGAGCCATAACGTCTCCCCTCGGCCTCTTCTTCTCCAGACCAAACAACCCCAGCTCCCTCAGCTGCTCCTCACAGGACTTGTGCTCCAGGCCCTTCACCAGCTTCGTAGCCCTTCTCTGGACACATTCCAGGGCCTCGATGTCTTTCTTGTAGTGAGGGGCCCAAAGCTGAATGCAGTACTTGAGGTGCGGCCTCACCAGAGCAGAGTACAAGGGGACGATCACCTCCCTGGTCCTGCTGGCTGCACTATGCCTGATACAGGCCAGGATGCCGTTGGCCTTCTTGGCCACCTGGGCACACTGCTGGCTCACGTTCAGGTGAGCATCAACCAACACCCCCAGATCCTTTTCCTCTGCACAGCTTTCCAGCCACTCTGCCCCCAGCCTGTAGCGCTGCATGGGGTTGTTGTGCCCCAAGTGCAGGACCCGGCACTTGGCCTTGTTGAACCTCATCCCCTTGGCCTCTGCCCATCGACCCAACCTGTACAGATTCCTCTGCAGGGCCTTCCTACCCTCCGGCAGATCGACACTTCCCCCCCAAATTGGTGTCATCTGCAAACTTACTGAGGGTGCACTCAATTCCCTCATCCAAATCATCAGTAAAGATATTAAAGAGGTTGGGACCCAGCACCAGCCCCTGGAGATGGTGAATATGGCCTCCCCTGAACATAGCAGATTTTACCTGTGGGCTTCTGCCTAGAATCAGCGACTTCCCAACATCTCCCCACAGCCTCCAAAGTTGTCCCAAACGTTGGCTGACTTGGTTGTTGAAGGGGTTTTCCTCAACTTGGTGGTTTTCCATACGGGGTGTTCATTTATCTATATATTTATTTTTAATTCCCTTAGAAATGAACTTATTTGGAAGCCTCAACACTTGTGAGAATATAGGAATGATTGTAATTTCAGGGGCAGGCTCTTGGGTACTTGCTAGTACACATCAAAATACAGCTGACATCTAAACCTCACCAGACTTGGGGCTTTTAATAGCTGATTCTGACATAAAGTCATTAAAAGGTGGCAAAATGGTTCCACCTTTGCCTTGTGGAGCAGTGGTAGCTTCCTCTTTTTTGTAAGTAATAAAATACAATTACTGGTGTCTTCATAAAAGGGATAGAAGCACAGTCAACCGTCTTTGAGGGGCATAGCAGTATATTCTGGGAGTACCCACTTCAGGGTGTTTGCTAGAAGGTTCTGCCACCACAAAATACTACTCTGTTGGTTGAAGATCATGCAAGACTGAGCAAGATGTGAAGCTCCAGTGCCCTCCAGTTCAAAGTCAGGAGACCGTGCCACAAATGCTGTAAAACTTCAAAAATGCGTAAAGAACAGTAACCAAGGAAGATTTAGCCTCCACACACAGCTTTAAGAGTAGTTGGCTGGAAAAAAAAAAAAAAAGAAAAAGAAAAAGTCTCTTCATCATCCTAACAGGACAGGTTTTTATCTGGAAACATAGAAGACCAAAAATTAAAAAGCGTTTGACACAGGGCCCATCCTATCTCACTTGTTTCCTGAAAGTTAGTATTTGCGCATTATTACCACTTGTACGAGACTGATCATTGAAGCATGAGAGAAAACCTCAAACTTCTTCACACCGTGCTTCACGCTCTGCTTGACAGCCGTGAAAGGCTGGTGAGCTGGAAATGACACGCAGGTCAATAAAGCAGCTCTGTGGTTTTAAAGCTGGTCAGAAAAAGCTGCACGCACAGCGCAGCCGTGGGAGCAAACCTCCGTGGCTCTGGGTTCAGGGCCGACGGCAGTGCTGTGGTGGCAGCACCTTTCTGGAGAGCACAGGGCTCACAGGGCACACATCCAGACCGTCCTGCTTCTGGGGTGCCCTGGAGAAAGAGCCTGCAAGCAGCCGTGGCCCACGCACCCTGCTGCTTCTGCGGGGCCATCCCCAGCCAGGTGTCCAAGCGACCTCTGTCCAGACGTCCTCTGACTGTCCTCTTCCTCATCTGAAGCCATCACTCAGGATCTGATCAGAATGCGTAGCTTGTAACAACAGTCCTACATTTGAGCTCCTGGAGCTGTGGCCCCCTGGGAAGTGACCCTGAGATGAAGCAGTACTCCTTGAAGAAATACGTCCTTGCGCCCTCACGTTGGCCTCTGGGCTTTCCTTAACAATTTTCTTGGTTTCCTCTGCAGAAGAGCCATCAGGAAAAGCAAGGATAAGCTAGCTGGTGTTACGTCTGTAAGCAACAGCACCGGCCAGGGAGAACAAGATGTGCAAGAGTGGGGAAATATGCAGATGAAAAATAAGTTAAAGAAGGCGGGTTGAGATGCATACCACTGCTCACCTGGCAAGAGCAAGCTGCTTGGAAATCACCCTGCCATCTGCTTTAACCTTGATTTAGGTGTCAGTACTTCTATGCTGAGTGTTACGTTTGTTGTTGTGAAATAACGATCTGTGGCTCCTGAACAATAACATTCACACCGAGGATGATTGTCTTCCAGAGAGTTTAAGCCAGGGTTTAACGCATGGTCTCCTAACCCATGCATGGGCATCAGCTTGGTCTGTGGTAAGGAGTGCGGTTGGACCCAAAACCCTGGGAGCGCTTTGTATCCGGTGACATAAACACCTGCAACAAGTCTTCTGGGAAGAACAGATACCATCAACTGCTCCTGCTTTTCTTGAGTAAGTATTTAGCTCAAAAATATTTTTTAATTAATTTGTTATTTGAAGTCACATCTGGATTGGTAGTAACACGCCTGACACAATGTCTTGTCAACAGCACCAATTTTTTAAGCTGAGATGAACATGGAAATAGATTGGTAGTGCAGATCAATGTTCTGGGAGTATTACAGTTCTTAAAATAAAAAATAATTGTAATTGCTCTCGCATTTGTATGGCAGAAAAAGAATGCCTTTTTTTTTTTTTTTTAAAGCCATTTGCAAACGAATGCAGAAACAGCTAGAGCATGCTGGCCTCAAGTTGCTCCTTCCAAAGCTGCTTCCCTTCTTACTAAAGAATCTCCTTGTGCCCTACTGAAATCTTGGGAAAATAAATCATCTAGGAGGAACCAGTTTCCCAAGAGCTTAGGAACACCGACTTTCCTCTTCTTCTGCCTCTCTGCACAGTCTGATAGGAAGAGCAAGAGCTGCAGCCAAGTTTAATAGGAACCTGAAGGAGTCATTTTTGTGCTTATCGGAAGACATCTCGCAGAGTGTGACAGTCTTGTCCCTGCATTGCCCTGTGTGTGGTACACCAGAAAACAACCAGCAGGCAGGGAGAGGTGATAAAAGGTGGTGTCTCGGGCTCAGGACTCCTATAACTCCGTGGCAGTATTTCAGGGTCTTGTTCTCCAAACAAGGAGCTGCAAGACATGTCCTTCTCCATCTCTTTGTCTCTCTTCCTACCTTAGTTAGGAGAGTAATATGTGTATACATGCAAATATATTTCTTCCCCTGCCCAAGCCTACTCTCTCCTCTATCTCCTCTGCGCATATATATGCCTGTTGGTGTTTTCTTTCTTGTCTTTTCAGTAACAAATGGTGGCAGCTGATGTTGGAGCTGAGTGTTAACAAGGTTATATTAACAAGGTTGTATTAAGCATGTGCCATGCATGTGCTGTGCTGGTCACAGTCCGTGCAGGATCAGCTGGTGGACGAGTCGTGTGGCTGAAATGCTGGTAGGGGTCTGAGCGGTCAGGGCCATGCTGCATGCAGACTAACCTAACGGCCTTGTATAGCTGGACACCTGCAATGTGCATTGACTTCTGTTTGGCGTGTCCACAGGTTGTCTGCAGAGGAACACAGGAACTTCCAGGGTGGATAAAGCAATAATCTGCTAAATTCAGTCCCCTGTCTCGGTTTACGACCTCGCGTTAGCTGCTTCTAAGGGTGCAAGGAACAGCATGGCAGGAACCACCCAGGAAGACTGCTGTCCTTACAACTGATGCTGGGATTGGTTTGTCAGCAGCATTCGTGGGACAGGAACATGCAGAATTTTTGATCGAAATCTTGGGCTTGCTTGAAAGCAAGACAGGAACTTTCATTATTTCTTCATGTAACAGCTGAGAAAATTCCCAAGAGGAGCGAGAGGAGCAGAGCAATTCTTCTACCTCCTCTCTTTAAATATGATAAATCTCTCTTCCTGCTTGCCTTTGAGCCCTGTCTCACTCTTGCTGAAGTCACTGGGAAGAGTGGGAATCCTCCTCCAGACCCAGCTGGTGGCTGGATTACCTTCTAGCTCCGCTTCAGAAACGGTGCACACTTTGCCTCCAGCAGCATGCTGCCTTGCCTGCTGTGTTTTCTCTTCACTGTGTACATCTGAAAGCTTGCATACAGCTAGCAGCATTTCTAAAGGCTGTGGCCTGCTGTGATCAGCTGACAGAAATTTTGCAGAGGTGCAGCTGCCCATGTTGTGCATGATGGAAAGCCTCCTGCTGCGCTCGAGATGGGACCAGACCGCACGGGAGGAGAGACAGGAGCAGCTCAAGTGCTGATTTAGACTCATCAGATGGGCACATCGCTCGATGCCCACCCTGATCCCGTACAAGTATTTTGATCTCTGTGTCTCTCAATCATCTGCCTGTCAAACACGTGTACTCTTCTGCTTATGAATCTAATGAGCTCTTTGAGGCAAGGGTGCACGTGGGCAAGGTGCAGCTTCCAGCACGGTGTTGTGATCTCAGCTCTGAGCGCTGGACCTAATCGCACGTACCAGCAGCGTGCACAGCAAAAACCACCAGAGCACGGCTTAGGCTGCAGTTCACTTGTTGCCCACTTTTATTCACGGAGCACTGGACGGAGCACTGGACGTGAAGTCTCGTTTTTTAGCAGGTGAGCTCTGCTCTAACGGTTATTCCCCGCTCACAGGTGTTTCCTTCCCACAAGGGAAACAAAGATATGCTCAGGCTTAAACGAATGCCTAATGATAGGGAACCCAGGGCTTCCCCTGGTGAGGAGCAGGGACACAGCTGTACACGTCCGCGTGCCCGTGATGCCTTCTTGGGATGCCTTCCCCACGTGCTGTGTGCCGAGCCCACCGGCGCCCGCTTGTCCCCATGAGGCAGAAATCATTTCGTTTGCCTGATGTTTATGTAGACGTGAGTCAGCTAAAGCGCAGAAGCTGATGGTGCACAGTGCTTGTTTAAATTATCCAGGCAGCCCTGCGTCAAGCACGGCCCAGGGTTGCTTTCAGTAGGGTCAGGGCTGTGCGTGGTGTTGGGGGCTGTGCAATGCATGGAGGTGGCTGCTATGGTTTGTGTTTCAGCACAGTGCTCTCTAACAGGAGCACATATGTTTGCAGGCTGCTGGCAGACAGGCACGTAGGGATTTTTCCTGCCTCAGGTCCATTTCCATCCTTTGTCAGAGGAGAGGACAGGACCCATCCATCAGAGGCGTGCTCCAGTCCCATCAGGGAGAGGCTTTGCAGCTGAACCTGGTGGTGCGGGCATGCGTGTTTCTTCTTGGCTTTTATTAGGTTATTTTCCCCTATCTATCTGAGCTTGCCTGATTCAGAAAATTCAGTATCTGGAGGTAACGCCTCCATCCCTAACCTGGCTGGGAATAACACCTGGACAAACTCTTTTCGGGGGGCTCCTCCCAGGCTGTGCCTGGCCACAGCAGAAGCACATGGGGAATGGGAGGAACGCAGTGGTGCGTGGGCAGGCTGGTGCAGCACAGCTCGGAGCTCTCCACCCCACCATCACAGGCCCAGGGTGAGGCCATCCTGTAGGCCTGGCCCGTGTCAGACCTGCATAGTCTCAGCAGCCTTTTTATTTACGTTCCTTAGTCACCACGTTAGGAGACGCCAGGGCAGGGCAGGCCTTTGCGCAGGCCCATGAATTGCAGGCAGGCAAGCAGTCCTGTGACAAATATATATAACACAGTGGTATTGAATGCTGGCCCTCTCGTTTGATTGTTAGACCGTGCTTTATTTCATGGGTGCCCCGACTTGTCTGCAACTGGCAGCTGCTGGAAATCTGCTGAAGAACTTGTTCTCACAAGAGTTCCTCCTGCTTTTTTTTTTTTCTTCTTCTTTTTTTTTTTAATCTAAATGGTGTTGCTAAATTTGGACAAGTTATTGACAAGCATCTGAGCTGGTAGATTTATCTGATCTGGACCTCTGAACCTGCTGAGCAGGTGGCACCTCTGCTGAGTGTTCACTGTGCAAAAAAGGGATAGGTCAGCAGATTTCCAGCCATAAAAAGAGATAATGTATTGTGTTACTGCCAGTCTGCAGAGAATTTTTTTGCTGTTCATTTCAAAATGAAATGGTGAGGAGACATCTCTTCATCTTTTTCCCATCACGCCATTACACGTTTTGGATGTATTAAGGATTTTTTTCCATGTGCATTCTCACAGTCGGTGCCATAGACATTGTATGTGCTGCTCATATTAAATAGTTGATCAGCACAGCTTAGCAGAAGGACAGTTCAGGAGAGAACTGACCCACTCAGTTTATAGGGAAGGACTGAAGCGGTCCCTTTAGGAGAGGGAAACAACCTGTGCTGTCTCCAGTAACAAGTTTGGGGGTGTTATGGTCCTCACCACTACAGCCATTGCAAGTGGACGCAACTGGGAACTTGCATGAAGAAATGTCAGCTGGAGACGGCCAAAAGTACCTCCAGGTTTTATCTAGGCAGGCCTTTGGACCAGAAATTACAAGAGTAAATCTTATGCCAGAATGGTGCACACTTTGGTAGTGAGTTCGAATTAGATATAAGCAGGGCTTAGCAACTCTTTAGCATGCCTTCCTCTCAGGCATAAATCTGTGCACATTTTTTATTCTTTATTTAGTTGAACTGATCTCTCAAAGTAAATTACTCAGCCAGCACTTAATTGTGCACCCTCCTTGGCACTTCTTTTGAGGGGAAAAAAAGAAAGGTTAGAGGTGGAGCTGCCTGATGAGCAACTTACCTCCAGTACCTACAAACAGTGACACTGTGTCAGAGATGTCAGACTCACTGAACCCACAAAATAAACAACCAGAGGCAAGATTAATAATAAAAAACAAGTGTGTCATCATGCAGAAGAAATATCAAAGAATCTAATTTTAATTCTCATTCATAAAGCAGTGCTTCTAAGACTGTAAAGGATCCAAATCATATTAGTCATCATTTGTAATCCAAGCAGCCTCCATGGGGATTAATAAAATATACTTTGAACACAGCTGAATGTCTGCGCTCCCCAGAAGAAGAGCAGCTGGGGGGACGTCGGGTCACCCACCCGGCTGTCCTCCGCAGTCAGCTCCTTGTTGAAGTGACAGATCACGGGGAGGAAGGCTTTGGCCAGGAGCCTGAGGATGGGCAGAAAGACAGCAATTGTCGCCAGCCCCAGGGCAAGCCTGGGAAATGTACTTCAGCTGATTTTCTCCAAGGGGACTCTGGGTTTTCACCTTTGAAACAGGAAAAGCTCGCAAGTGTGGAGACATCCGATCCTCGGTGCTGGTCTGTCACTTCTGCAGGGTTCGAGTTCGGGTGCGCCCACACCATTTCTGGTACCACCTCCCACCGATGCCCCCGCACCCACTCCTTGCCCATGCTGGTGGCTTTCGTGCCCCAGAGAGGTGCCCTGGCAGGGTGCTGCAGCTCTCCCAGCAGCTGGCTCGGAGCAGAACTGACCCTGCACCCCAGGGCTCGTTTCATCTGGGCTTGGCCTATCTGCCCGTTGCAAAACTACGCTGTGATTTGGCTCCACGTGAGCATTTTTAAGACAGCTGTTCTCGCCAGCCAGCGTGGGGCTGAAGATGGTCTGCAGCTGTGAGCCCGCTCCGGGGATGTGGCACAAAATCTCTCTCCCCTCAGCGTGTGTGGTTTGTGAGCATTCATTTGACGATTTCCATCAAAAGCAATGGAAGATGAGGGGCGCTGTGAGCTTCAGGCTCGTGCCCCTGCTCCACAGCTGACCCTTTCAGAAGTACAGGCTGCGGGAGTATGCATTGAAGCAGGGATGCGGAGGGTCCTTTTAAGACCTGCCCCATCTGCAGACAGTGAGGTGAGGCTCAGGCACAGCTGGCTTCTCTCTGTCCTACCACCAGCTATGCATCCTTCCTCATAATTAAGCCTGGAAGTACTTGTTTTACACCACTGTACGCAAGTGTCAAAGGAGTTAAGCAAGGCAGAAAATACATTAATCTATGATAAGTAACATCTGCATGCCTCCTTTTGTTACCAAACCATCTTCTAAGTAACCGTGGCTTACATTTTGGCTACTGCAGTGAAAATATTTAAAAGGCTCTATCACAGCAGGGACTGAGTTTCTGCTCACAGGCAGCCTGTGGTCTGCCTCCAAGTGAGCCGTCTGTGTGTGCTGCAACAGCACGTATGAGGAAGAGGAGATCCTCAGACAAAATCATTAGTCATACCACAGTGCTGAAGTCTTGCTGTTTCACCCCATCCTTGGCCTATCAGGGATGTAATTGTCAAGAAAATAATTTCGGCCCCCTGAAGTGTTGCGTCTGCTTGGCCTCAGAAAACTTGGCATTGGCATTCTTTCATTCTTCTGTCTTTGTGCCACCCTTTATTAGCAGAACTGGAATTGTAGTAGTGTTTACTTGTGAAAGCAGCAAGTTCTTTTTCTAAGAAGAAAAGATAATTTTGGTATGCGATAAACTTTCAAGGGAATATTAACTAAAGCTGTTTGAGCCTAATTCAGGTACACTGATTTTCCCTCCCAACATCTCTCCATTTATTGTAGGTTGAATCCGAATTTCTGCAAGTGTAACCCAAGTGAGTTGCACTGAAGGAAGTGGAGAGAATCTCTTGTTGTAGGACAAACCGCATTCTCTTGTCACTTGTGTGGGTAAAATCAAGATTTCACCTCTAGTACAAGAGAGTGGGGAAAAAAAGGAAGCAGAGTAGCCGTAATGCTTTGTTGTTCAGTTTCAGCAACAGTCTAAAATTAAACCATAAGTCTGAAGGAAAACACTGTTTAAAAAAGTAACTGAAATTATTTTTACATTATTTCTGAAACACGAAAGCTCTCCTTTACATCATTGAGATAGACTCAGTAAACATCATACAAGAATTTGAAGCTCTTTGGAAAAAAAATAGTATTTTTTTTCTGAAAGGATATATATATATATTTTTTCTCTTAGACTGAGTTCAGATTGTTATGAAAGAATGCAGGAAATACAGACTGCTCAACTATTATGTTTTTGTGGCTCTCTGGACTTATCTTCTATTGCCCTTGCTGTTCTTAATTTTGAGATTTTAAAATCCTTCTCATAACCTTAAAACGAAGCCTGCCTCTTAGATTTATGATATGGAGAGCTGCAGGGACCTGAATGAGATTATGTATACAACATTTGAAACTTAAACACTTCGAGTACAATGCATACCCGCCCTACTTTGAAAACGAGAAATGAACGCAATTCTTAATTAATCACTTCACTGCTTGACGCAAGAGACATCCCATTCGGAAAATAGCTCATTGTTCTTAGCCTGCACTAGCACTATGTGCTATATTCCAGATCCACGCTTCATAACGTTTGGGAACAAGCCCTCTCTGCCTGCCTGAGAAGCTCTGAGTCCATGCACAAAGAAGGCAGAGGTGCGGAGGGACTGAACTAAATTTCTTCTCCAGTCCAGCTGAAAAAAAAAAGTGAAAAAAGCTGCTTTTCAGCTGCTATTGAAGAAAAAAAAAAAAAGATAAAGATAATGGGAAAAAACACTCAGAGGTTTGGATCAGGGAGGACGAGGGTTAAATCTGTACTGACTGGACTGAACTGGAGATTTTTTTTTTAATTTTTTATTTATTTTTTATATTTTTATAATTTTTATTTTATTTTATTTTATTTATATTTTATTTTTTTATTATTTTTATTTTTTATTTTATTTTTTATTTTTTTGATGGAGGGTACAAAACAGCCCTCCCACACTGCTGGCGGGGAGCAGGATGTTTGGCACCCTGGGGCTGCACCCCTACAAATGGTGTTCCCTTATATTTAAGGCTAGTAAAACAGAGGAGGTAGAGTTTTTTTTTTGGAATGAGAAGTACAGCTTACACCTTACAGATAAAAAAAAAAAAAAAAACACTAGCTTTTGCTGGTGCTTCCTCCTGCCTACGCCAGTCCTGGGGAGCCGGTGGCAGCTGGGGCTGCTGACGAGGCTCGTGCTGGGGGGAGATGCCCACAGCTCTGCAGGCAGTCACACACCTGCACAGAGGGGCCTCGCTGCGCTTCTGCAACACGGCAGGGGTCTCGTGGGGTGTCTGAGCAAACTAAGCTTGTTCTGCGAACGGCGAGGTGCCTTTATTTCCTGGGGAAGGCAACCTGCAAAGCTCAATCAGCACAGATTTGTGAGTGCCTGCGGGCTGCACGAAGCAACCTGTGGCTCAGAAAGCACTGAACCCGGACGAGGCTGGCCTTGCAGAGAGGCAGCTGCCCTGAGCAGCGTCCTGGGAGCCCAGAGGGCAGGGGAAAAGGAGCTGCAGTGAGATGTTCCCACCTCACGCCTGTGTTGGCTCACACACCTCTGCGAACAAATCTCCAGCAGTCTCTGCTTCCCTCTCTGGTCTCAGCAGAGACCACCCCTCACCAGAGCACTGATGTGTGCAATGGGAAGAAGCGGTGAAGATGGTGCTGGGATGGGATGTCCCATCTCTGAGACAGGTGTAGGCCATCTGCATCCCTAGGAATCAGGAAGGAGCACACGAGCACATGACGAGCAGTCACCTCTTACTTTCGGATCTGGCAACCACTTACCAAACGCCATTCACAAATCACAATCACAAAAAAAAAATAGACAAGGTGCAAAAGATTTTTTTTTTCCTAGTCTGATGGGCTACTTTCAATGGATGTGTAAAACACGACTAAGTAAGAAAGGGTGTGCTCAATTACTTTAGGTTGATGTGGGAGAATCCTTGGTACCAGCAGAAGGTTTTTTGTGATCTACAGGCTAAAAAAGCATGAAAACAAGGGTCCTAAAGCAGTAGTGCCTGGAGCCAGTGGAGGCTCTCTGTGAAACTAACCAGGATGCCTGCACTGTGCAGGATGTCTGCTGGTGGCCAGCGGCTGGCACTCACAAGAAAGAATCACAGACAGCAGTCCTGAGCTTCTGCCAAAACCTTCAGCAGCCATCACTGAAGAAACCTCCCCAGTTTTCCTGTAGCCCTCTTTAGACGTGGGAAGGCCACTGCAGGATCCCTCCAGAGCCTTCTCTTCTCCAGGCTGAACAACCCCAACCCCCTCAGCCTGGCTCCGTAGGAGAGGTGCTCCAAACCTTGATCATCTCTGTGGTCTCCTCTGGACTCACTCCAACAGATCTGTGCCCTTGTGCTGGGGGCCCCAGAGCTGAGCGCAGGGCTCCAGGTGGGGTCTCCCGAGAGCAGAGCAGAGGGGAACAATCCCCTCCCTCGCCCTGCTGGCCACCATGCTGTTGGTGCAGCCCAGGCTACGAGCGGCTTTCTTTGGGGATACTCTTCTGGAAGCAGGTAAGTTAAGATCCCACAAAATGAAGTCTAAAAGAAAAGACGAGTAGCACAAGACTCCTAATGTACTTTTCCAGGACGACAAAAATTGCCACGTGAAGTAAAGATGACAAGGAGCAGAAGAGTACAACTTGACACGTATTCTGGCTTGGTAGGGTACACTTGTCTTCCATCCAGCGTTACCGTGGTTGTCTCTACAACCAGCCTTGCGAAGATTAATAAGATTAACAATTTGTAGCTTAAATGGGGGAGTAACACCTTATCATTGTTAAGTTACTCAGTAGCAGTGAAGAGATCCTACAGCAAGCTGTGAGAAACTGCATACATTAATTTCTGTTTTTCACCTGTCCTCTGAAAAGCTACTGCTAATGATGCGCCAATACCCAGAAGAGAAGGCTAAGAAGCAAATGGAGCATCTCCAACTGAGAAAACACTGCCACAACAAGGAAAACGTAGAATATGTACTAGCCAAATTCTCATTATGTCAGCTGGCCAATTAAGGAACCAGGAGGATTTTGCACTGTCATCTGACACTTTTGTGCTGCAAAGAGGTTAAAAGCCCATTCATCAGTCCCACAGTCACCCTAACTGTGTCTCACTGTGCCTACATCTACCTCCCTTTAATGCGTTTAAGATAGCTATTGCTCCACAGGTATCGAAAGTGTATGACACTTTACTAGGTTGACAGGACTGTCAGGACGTATTTAAACAAGTCATTTCAAATTTTAAATGGGTCAAGTGAAACGAATTGTTCAGTTGCTATGACAGCTCTGCTTTTGTTCAGTATCCACTGGAACAGCAAACTGTGCTCAAAATAAGCAGTTAAGACTGCTGTAAAATCAAGACTTCTGACCATTTCAGAAAGCAAGCGTGAAAATCTGGTGAAGTCAGCCAGGTGAGTGCAAGTTACATTCCCCGTGGTGATGCAGCCTGCGGCGTTACACGCCTGTAAAGGGGACTGCCCGTGTCCAGCCTCCCCTCACCCAGCACGCAGGGAGCAGATGCTCATTTCGGACGGCGCGGCTGTCGAACAGTGCTGGTCGCTTGGGTGCACATGCTGGCTGGGAACGTCGCTGCACCTCCCCCCGAGGAGAACCCCCTGCCCTCGAGAGGGAGGGAGACAAAGCAGTAAACGAGGAGAGGGGGAAATCAAATTATTTTCTGGCACCTGCAGAAGGCATGAAAATCTAAAAAATAAACGGCAATGTGTTTTCAGCACATCTCCAGCAAACTAGATATGCTTGACTTGAAATACATTCAATGGATTCAAAGGCACACTCAGGAGTTCACTCGAGATGCAGTGCGAATGGATGTAGTGCAAAAAAGGTCCTCTGCTCCTGTCCCTTGACTTGTACTTCCTACATATGCACAGTGTGGGCTGGCTTTTGTTATCAAAAGACAGCTCATTTCTGAATTTCCCACTCTTCTATGTGGTTTTCTTCTCTTTCTTTCTTTCTTTCTTTCTTTCTTTCTTTCTTTTTCCTTTCTTTCTTTCTTTTTCTTTCTTTCTTTCTTTCTTTCTTTCTTTCTTTCTTTCTTTCTTTCTTTCTTTCTTCTCTTTCTTTCTTTCTTTCTTTCTTTCTTTCTTTCTTTCTTTCCTTCCTTCCTTCCTTCTTTCCTTCTTTCCTTCTTTCCTTCTTTCCTTCTTTCCTTCTTTCCTTCTTTCCTTCTTTCCTTCTTTTTCTTTCTCTCTTTCTTTTTCTTTCTCTCTCTCTTTCTTTCTCTCTCTTTCTTTCTCTCTTTCTCTCTTTCTCTCTTTCTCTCTTTCTCTCTCTCTTTCTTTTCCCTCTTTTTCCTTTTTCCTTTTTCCATTTCCCTTTTCCTTTTTTTTTTCTATCTCTTTTTTTCATTTTTTCTCCCCCCCACCCCCCATTATAAATCTGAACACTGCATTAAAACAGAGATTTCACTGCACATTGTATTTTCTGAAAAAAAATGGTTGTCAGTTAAAAGAAGTTCTATATGAAGAATCCTGGTTATAAATGTGTGTTACATACACATCTGTACTACTTCTGGTTTGCCAGGTCCTTAAGAGATAGAAAAGATTCTCACTGTTTCTGTTGAAATCGTTCCATATTAGGGAAAGTCTTTAATTAAAAGACTCTCAGCTGTATTTCTAAACAGCCTGTCCTTTACTTCAGTGGTAAACACTTTTTCTCATGAGGATCCCCATCTTCTTTTTAAACACAAAGAAAACAGTGTCCATAGCTAAGTTCATGTTTTGAACATACCTAATATTCATATAAAAGACGTGCTCTATGTCACACATGTTCCTCATGAATGACAATGAAAATTTACAAAAGAAGTAGAGAATAGACTTTATATTTAATTCGATATACAAGTTTGTATCTGAATAGATATGAATTTAAGAATTCACTTTAAAACTCCCATGTTTGAAAATGAGTTCAATGGTATAAGTCATCATGTAAAAGGAAATATCACCAATGCTGTTAGTAATGTAGATGGTATTAAACACACAGGTGGGTGATTTTCTCCTGGGAAAGCTGCTGAACTTTTATTACACCATTAAGTAAATCCTGTTTTCATTTTTTTGAGGAGCATGAGAAAATGGCATTGCGTTATAATATAAGCTTTCACTGTGTGATTTCCTAATTTTTATTTTTTTTTCCTACATGATTTATGTGTAAAGTTCACATTCCTAGAGGTGAGTGCTTCACAGGATGACAGAAGAGGCTGGGAAAGATGTTTATTAATTATCTCAGTTTGGGCACCCAGAAAATGACAAACACACAGCTAATGATCTCTTGTAAGTTGTTTGCTATCTCCGTTTTGCTTGGACTCACAAAGAAAATTTCTTCTTAATGAGGGAGTGCAGCCACTCAGACCTGATCCTCCCACGCCCCAAATGAATGCCCTCCTAACAAGTTACTGATTATTTCAGGGAACCTTTTTTCCCTCCTTCTCTTCGCAAAATGTACAAAATACTTGTATCGAATGACCTCTCCCCAAAACAGGTCTTGCTGAAGTTGTTATGTTTCTGTGATTTTTTTGAAAGAATCTGCACTTTCTTCAGGACAGGAAAATTACCTACTAGCTTAATTCTCGAGTATTTTAGGAAACTATATTAAACTTTTCAGAGAGTAATGCATGTACATCTCACAAATTAATTCATTGTGATGCAGATGGGAAAAGAGCAACATGCTATCTTTTTTGCCTAAACATTATCAGTTATTAAGTAAGAGAACAGAAGCAGTAAAGTGTATTGAGTAGTTGATAATAAGGAATTAAAAATTAATTAAAATAAATACCTTATAAGTAACCCAGAAATAGAAAATTATTTGTCCACATTATCTCATAAAAATCTATGAACAATGAATACAAGAAACAAAATCACTGTGTTTTATTGCAGGATTTCAAAATTAAAAGAAATAAAAAATATCATGACTAATGCCACTATATCTGTTTTTTTGTTTTGTTTTGTCACTGTAATTCTTTCAAATTAAAAGAAAAGCAAGCAGAAAAGGACTTGCACTACTGTATTTTCATATGGCAGAGATGGTAGTTAAAAAAGTCAAGTTATCCAGTTCTCCTGTTTTTCTCATTATTCTGCTTTCTAGCATCACAGCCCTGGAAAATGTTGGGACAGATGGATGCTCAGTCACTCCAATATCTCTGTCCCTTTGTGCCCAAACTAGAGGCTGAAGCGATAGTCCTAAGATACACATCTCTTCTTGCAAAAACTCTGAACGTGCTGGGCCCTCCTCCCCGTGCACAGGCAGCCGGGAAGGGGCTGACTTCCGATTCTGTCCCAGGGCAGCAGGTAGTGCTAGGGCACGGGCAGTTTTTGGAAAGGACAAAGGCCGTCTGGGGACCTGGAATTCCAAGAGGAATTTTCATGGGATGGCCCGAAAGGAGAGCGTCGTTTTCAGGCAGCCGGAGACACCGCCTGAGAGGCAGGCACAGACTGAGAGAAGCAGCGTGTCCCCTGGGCAGTGCACGTGCCATATTATAGTTGGCTCTCTCTGTTTGAGTCTCACTGCAGCTCCTTGTTACGGGATGCAGATACATCAGATACATGCAGATACCTTGTTCTGAGTTTTGTATTTGAGTATTGAGTTGTGAGCTTTGTATTGCTGTAGTGGAAGGCTCTTGTCCCCTTCCAGGCAGCTCTTTTTTCTGTTCCTTTTTTCCAGCTCAGTAAGGCTAAAAAGTTAGGGGGGATAAAAGCAATGTTTTCTGCCCCAAGGTATTTCACCCTGCACTCATACCAAAAGTAAAATCCTGTGCCTGCTTTCAAGAGGAAAGCAGGAGGACTGGGGGATGTTCTGAGTCATGGCATTGTCTGCCCAGGTCCCCATTAGGTGTGATGAGCCTTGCTCTCCTGGAAATGGCCGAACATCTGCCTGCCGATGGGAAGGAGTGGACCTTTTTTTCTTTGCTCGTGCACACAGCTTTTTCTTTACCTATTAAGCTGCTTTTATCTCAACCCACTGGTTTTCTCACTTTGGCCCCTTCTATTCTTGCCCCCATCCTGCTGTGTGGAGGGGGAAAGCGGCAGCTCTGTGGGGCTCAGCTGCCCACCCATGGGGTTAACCCATGGCAGACATCCAACAGGAGCATTTCATGTAGAAGAGGTATGACACAACTGGAGACGTCCCTTTCGGAAGGCTTTGTCGCCACGCTTTTCTCTAGACTCAACAGAGATGCGATGGAGCTGAGTGTGCTCCTCCCCACAGCAGAGCAGGGAGGCCTCGGATCTCCTGGCACAACCAGGCAAAAATGTGTTTCAATAACAGACTCAGTGCTCGTGACATAGCTACTCCTTGGTTCACAAAGAGAAGTGCTTGGACTCATTCAGAAATATCTCCAGTCAGCATATTTTTAAATGGTTAGTACCCAAAAGACTGTATCTATTACATCTATTAGTTGATGTGGCTTAAAAGTGAGCTTTGTCAGTTAACACAAGCAATGTTTTGGTTCCTTCTGACTTAGTAGGATGCAAAATGAAAAAAAAAAAAATTACTAACAGGTATACGTGAGCATTAAATGAGTTGGTATAAAATATTAAACATGCAAGACAGAAATGACTTTCACTGCAGTGTCATTGCCAAAGTACTGTACCTCACTTAGCTAGCTACCTATACTAACCATGCCAGAGTTAAAATAACCATTTTGCCTGCTAATATTTTAGACAGATAAAGTTTTGCTTTCCATTTCTTCTTGAGTGGAATGATAATTCTGTCTTTACATCTACTAAAGGATGAGTTTTAAAATTCCATCATTGAAAAGGCTTCAGTGAATGCAAAGATGGTCCCGTGCTGGCCTGCAAAGTGTTTTCCTAGATTCCTGTAAAGCTTTAATGGAAGGGCTTTGGTGAATTTTATAAGAATCACCCTTATCCACTGCATTATCTGAAGCTGTGTTTGCATGGCCAATGGTGATGAAATTGCAGCATGGCATCTTCTCTTGTCCAGGCAAATACAGTTGAACATTGTCATCAAAACAGAGCAACAAACAATGCGCCTGTCTGGGGCACACACTACAGTTGTCTTTTGTGTGACTTTCATTTCTACTCTTTCCCATACTAACAAAAGTAGATCTGACTTGGATATGCCCACATGTATGTCCATCACACCAACATTTTGCAGAGCTCCTGAGAAATATGTGTAAGATAATTTACACTGCAATCTTAAGTCAGGCAAAGGTACAGAAAAGTGGTTTTAAGATTTTTGTTTATAAACATGTACAAGCCTTTGAGCATTTCTACGAGATGTACAGAAGGTGACTGGGCAAAGTGAGTTAGAAAACAGTGTGAAGATAACAGATGCTTTTAGCAACTTACGCATGAAAAATTTTGCTCTTTGCATTGCTTAAGATTCAGTGGTCCCCAGACTGGAAAAGTTGAACCAGTTCCAAGTTCTGTTGAGATTACAATTGGTAATGGAGACAGCACAAACCAGTAAACATAAAATGACGAGAACCTAACTCTACACCCACCATCTAATATCATACAATTACAGTTGTGCAACAGGCATTTATAGAACAGTCTAATTCTTTCAACATAATTGACTCTTCTAGTACTTTATGACCATCATCCTAGGTCGTCCCAGACAGAGAAGGAAATGAACCCTAAAGCTTCTAAAACACTTTCTGAAACATTGCATTAACTTCTCATCTTTTCTGATTACTTTCTCCTTCTCTTCTCTCTCTTGTCAGAGAAAACACAGTGACTGCAACAGAGGAGAAGTTAAGTGACATTGAAAGAGAGACACGGGAAATTGCTGAGATCAATATGTGCAAAGAATGCAGGTGCTCAGATTAGCTCTGCTTTTACAGTGAAATACCTGATTTAGTTTGGATTTTATCTTTCAAAGCCTTGGTCAACTCATAGTGGTATGAACGGCATGCTCTAGGCTCCATTTAAATATGCTTATTGGAGACTGAGAACCACCTCACACTGCTCCAGTGAATGTGTATGACCCATGGGCTGGTAGTTGTCTCTGGAATAATGACTCCTGTTTTGTAGCATGAGAGAACAGGTCTATATTTTATTTTCTTTTACAAAAGAGAAAGGCAACGAAGCTGGTGAGGGGTCTGGAGAACAAGTCTTAGAGGAGCGGCTGAGGGAGCTGGGCTTGTTCAGCCTGGAGAAGAGGAGGCTCAGGGGAGACCTTATTGCACTCTATAGACACCTTAAAGGAGTCTGTAGCGAGGTGGGGGTTGGTCTATTCTCCCACATGCTTGGTGGAAGGACAAGGGGGAATGGGCTAAAGTTGTGCCAGGGAAGGTATAGGTTGGATGTTAGGAAGAACTTCTTTACTGAAAGGGCTGTTAGGCATTGGAATGGGCTGCCCAGGGAGGTGGTTGAGTCGCCATCCCTGGAGGTCTTTAAAAGACGTTTAGATGTAGAGCTTAGCGATATGGTTTAGTGGAGTACTTAGTGTTAGGTCAGAGGTTGGACTAGGGGATCTTGGAGGTCTCTTCCAACCTAGATGATTCTGTGATTCTGTGAAAAGTATAGACTAACTTCACATCATAGACACCTTTTTCTTGTCTGAGAAATGGGCATTGCTAGGGAGACCGATCTCAGCTCAGCATTGCAATTACACAGTAGAAAATTCAAGCTTGTTTTCAGAAAACAACACGTGGTGTCATGCCGAAATGTGTATGAGATAGAAGATGATAAGTTATTATTAAGTGCACAGTGGGAACTTGCTGTGCCAATAGTCTGTTGTACCAACATCCAGCTTTCAAAACGATATTGACTTGAATTCTTTCATAATGCCTGTCCTTGTCAAACAAATTGTTCCGCTATTTATTCTATTTCTGCTGCTGCTATACTGGTGCTCTGAGGATGTCAACTTCTGGAAAAGAGCCAGCTGGCCTGGCAGCACTACTTTATCTGTAGACTCTGTCTCGCTGAGGCTTTGACAGTGTGCTGCTTAAAATCAGTAGGATTCTTCCGGTGACTTCCATGTTCTCCAGACCAGACCCTGAATACTTCCTTGGCCTGCACTGCCACATGACACACAATTACAGCACATTTTCAAAAGAGGCTATTGCCTGCAGAAAGTTTCTCTTCCAAATCTGATGATCTTGGCCCTAGGAGCGGAAGACAGGTTGTGGAAGCAGAGGAAGGAGAAAAAGGTTTACAGTTTACCTACTTACAACATTTTGTTCTTAGATATATGCATGTTTTTTGTTAAGAAGGGATGACTATCACCATCTCACTTCACAGATGCCAAAACCCCTTTTCCCTGGCAGTCAGTTTTAAAATAGTTTTACCTGGGGATATGGGCACGCAAAGCTCCAGGCCTATTTCCAAAACTCTGAAATGTTGTTCCACAAACAATCACACACCCATGTATTCATCACGAGTGTTTCTCTGCAGTTTTTTCTGTCATTTTATATAACACGAAGAGAATGCTTTTCTATAACAATTGTTCAGGTGCAGCTTCAGTCCTTGCTGGGTTTGATTTTTCTGTGGTTTAGAGTCTGTTTTTTTAAATAACAGCTCCTGTCTTTGCCTTTTCACAGCCAAATTTATTATTATGCTACCCAGTAATAAGCGCCAAAGAAAATAATGTGTATGACTAGAGGGGGGTCTGGAAAACTGACCTCATTTCTTCTACATCTGACAGTTACCTGGAAGACCAGAGCCCTACACTTCCTTGGCTTACAGGCTTCTCAGAAGTCACTGCTAAAGGGCATGAAAGCCTACCACAACTTCCACGTGATGAGTAAAACATAACGAGGGGAGATTATAACAGGAACCAGAGTACTCGGGAAAGTGTCACTGAGTTGGTAACACTCTGACCTTGTGGCAAAGACATTTGAGCAACTAGCTTCTGTTTGTACAGATTCAGTAATAATAATTTAATTGTGTGACTTAGCCACATGAAGAGTTTGTTGAACACTGTTAGTCACGTACAAACTGAAAAGTGAATACCAGGGGAAATATTCTTTGAAAAACCCTTTCCCTTAATCAGCTACTTTACTTTACACAATCTCTTCTAGGTGTGGACCTAATACAGGCAGAGGTTTTTTTTGTTGTTGTTTTCAGTTTGCAGTTCTGGCAACATTTTTTTTTTTTTCAGGTTTGGAGTAAAAATTATTGAAAACAATGCTATCAAAAAATGGAAGAAATCTAATTAGAATTGACAAAAGCACTAGCTGACCAGTCTTGCCAGTAGCCAAGAGCACAGCTGTGGACACGACCAGACTTTTGCTGAGTACAGGGCCCAGGTGAGGACGGTGGCTGCCAAGCCCACCCCTCTCGATGTGCTAGTGGCCCCTGGGGTTTATGGATCTCCTGGGCAGCCCGCCCGTGCGTGCTGCACTTGGCACAAACAGGCTAGTCTGAAACCCTTTTGGGTGCTTAAATGAGCTGCAGTTTGCTTTTGATGCTGCTAGGGGCCTGCTGACCCAAGCCTTCACTCCAAAACACCATCAACTCCGACAGGTATGTAAAATTTCACTAAAATTGCATAAAATTGTGCAGTGCCCCACCAAACATTTCTTCCTCTCTATTTTCTACAACTGATTCTCAGAGGCACACACAAGGTGATAACATAACCCCTCATGGATCTCCAGGAAAAGACAAAAACTCTATTTCTGAAAGCTCAGATAAAAAATGATTTTTTTTGGTTTTGCTGCTGGCATACGTGAATGAAACCACTCAAAATGAAAGAGAAATATTTTCAAATACAGCTGAAGGCAAATATGTTCATTACACCTCTTTTAGAAACAATGCTTGTTTTAACATGTGGGAGTTTTGACTTTAAATTTTTTGGGGCAAGGGTTTAATGGCATTGTGGTCCTCTCTGGAAAAATCAGGGTAAAGTTCCTTGCATATGGGCTACGGTAAGAAAAACAGTAGTGAGTATCACATGTGATTATTGGGCTAGACAATGCAACACTCTTATTGCCATTCTCCTAAGTCACTTTCAAGACAACATGACATGAGTAGCAATGCATGTCTGAGTATTTCCAAACCATAGTTCTTCTCCTGAACAGTTTCACACAGTTCCAGGAAATTACATAGCCGTTGACAAGGCAACACATCACCTTCAGCCGGCAGGCTACGCTAATCATTAAAAACATCCCCTTGACTTCCAAAGTTTTTGAATGCAGCCGTGCCTCTGCCCTTTTTTCGTTCTGTCGTACTACGTTGACAATGATTAGAGTAATTTTGCCTATGATGAAGTGAACTTGTAACCTGTGCTAAAAATTAGGATGCATGTGTTTCTTTCCACTTTTGAAGTTTTGTGATCACATCCAGAATTCTACTGCCTATGGATAGCATCAAAAGTTTTGAACAAATATTAAATGTTTTTCCTGCATATGTTACCTGGTTTTGTATATGTTGGCGTACTCCCTTTTTATTTTTCTGTTTCATCAGAACTCATTGCAATGTTATAGTAAAGGAGGTTGCTGTCTCCTGTGTTTTTTATCGCACCAGTGCATCTGTGCAGTATTCGTAGTCTCTCTTAAATCTGGATAAGTGGGGTTAAAAGAACCCTGACAGTTTTTAAAAGCTGCTCGTCTCATGTTAAATGCATTATAATTCAATACTGTGAGGCATCAAAGCGATTGAGTTGGGTTTAGGGGACCCTGAAAGAGGGAGAGCTGCCACCAGGGCAGGCTGGAGAGAGAGGGCACCAGGGCACCCAGGAGTGCACCCTGTCCCTGCCCCTGCACCCAAAGGAGCCCCTCAGAAGGTGCAAGAATTTACACGAAGACTGTTGTGGGAAAAAGCATCCCCTAAAAGTGGTTTCTTCCCGCTGCTAATTAGTGGCTGTTTCATGACATGGGACATTGCTGAATTTTAGGCATTGTACCTATGGATTGATATACTCTCCTTAGAGTTTGCTATAAAGCACTTCACAGAACTATGTATTCTGAATATAGCATTAATACTGTACATGTATACAAACGTTACTGTTGATGTGCCAGTAAACATCCATTTTGTTTTACTGCCTTCAGGCAAAAAGCAGGGTGGCAGGTGTCAGAGAGCTTTCTGCTCCGGAGAGAAAAGAGTTACCTCCTGAGCCCTAACAGTCTGTAACATTCCTTTTATTCTTCCTTTTCAAGCCTGTGAATAACAATAATCACACTTCTCTGCTGAAGAGGACTGGATGTTCCCTGAGGAGTTTGCAGCAAGGAGATTAGTGAGGAATGATAGGAGGTGGTCAGCCAAATACACAGAATCAGAGGAAAAGGCTGGGATTGTTTCTAGGATGGCTCAGGTTGCTTCGACTCCCTTAGAGTACATTCCCGATCACTCCCTAACAAAAGTACTAAAGGATGATACTCTACACACGATTCAAAATGCCTTCTTCATAATAAGCATTTTAACAACCACATTGCACAGTTATAAGCTCATAATGTCAGGCATCAATCTGTTTGTTAACATATCTTAATATACCAAAGTGTATGAAATTGATAGAATGCAGTATAAAGTACTTATGCACCATTTTTCTGTTCAGGTGTGTTTTCACACATTAATTAAACCAAGCGTGTGCTCAAGAGAGAGTTTACAAAATTCTAATAAGTAACAATATGTATGTGAAGATTCAAGTATGTAAGTACGAACCCCTACTTGAAACAAGTAGGTGTCAAAGAGCCATATGAGTGTGCATTCACATCAATATATTTTTAATTACCTGGGATAACAGCGATGTGCATGTTATTTTCCATAATATACTGATTTAAACTCTTGTGGGCTTTTTTTTTTTTTTTTAACATATGCAACAGATGGTGGAAAATTCTTTGTCCTTATTTCTGAAGTACACCTGCACTCATTTACAATGGCAGTCAAGCTGTGTTAGAACATTCCCCTTTTCCTTTGGTATGCTTGCTTGGCCTTTATCTAAATTGTTGCTTGAGAGAAAGAGAATACAAAGTTTTTTTCGTGTGCAGTTTTACTTTCTTTTTTTTTTTTTCTTTTTCCTTTTTAAAGAGAACACTGCATATATAAGAAGCAAACATCAGAGGACTTGAAAATAGCAAATGAAAAGAGAAAAAATCAATACAAACCTAATAGAAAATTGGAAAACAGTCTTGAGTTCTGAGTTACAGTATTTCATAGGCTCTTCAGTAAAACTTGCAGACAAAAAAACTAATTTCTCAGATGTTTTCTTCCACACACTTTGCACTATAAATTGATAATAAAACACAAAAGTCTTAAAGGAATCTTTCTCCTTACTTGCATTAAAGTTTACCACACAGTATTTGACAAATATAGTGCTAGACCAATGGTTCTCTAAAAAGATAATCACATAAGTCATTTTAAAGCACCTTCTGCAACAGTTAAAACAGGTTAGTTAGCAACTTGATAAAAATAATTCAGGGCTACTCGCAGTAGAAATGAAAGTTAGGCCGAACAATTTATTTGACTAGGTATCAAGAAATTAATTTATTGTTTTAAGCAAATTGAGGAAAATTATTAAAGCTGCTTGCTCCTAACTGACTGGGATGTTGATAGATTAATCAGGAAAAGGGGCCAGGGGATGAGGTTTTTCTTTGTATTGCCTCCAGTATAGTACCAGTATAGACGCGGGTGCTGGCACACCGTGGTGGCCCTGGCTGCTTGGTCAGGTCTGCACAACCCCCTGCTGTACATGTGCTGGGTCTCCCCATGCACCCTTATCAGCGCCTGATTACACATCCTGGATGAGGAATAACGAACCTGATGTATTCCTACCGCAGGGATGTCTCTCATCTGGGGAAAGAGGAGAGTGCCCAGGCTGCAAGGGGGCTTGCAGCAGGTAGCAGGATCTGCAAAACATGTCAGTCCTGTCCGACCTGCTCTCAAAGAGATCTCACGGCATGCCTAGCTGCTGGAAGGCTTTTTCTAATGTTTAGCCTGAATCTCCCTGTTCCTTAAATTTACTGCTTCTCACCCTGTTCACCTCAGATGGAGGAAACCGATTGCTGTCCTCTCCTTTGCAACAGTCCTTGAGTTTGTGGACACTTTTAACCATCTGTCTTCCCCTTCTCTTTTCTCCAGGCTGCAGTGTCCTGTTTCTTCCAGTCTTTTCCTTGTAAGTCATGTTTTCTAGATTTCTGACAGTGATCGTGGTTTTATTGCGGGGCCTCTTCAGCTGGCTCACGATTTTCTTGAGATGAGGAACATAAAATGAAAGACCACGGAGGAAGGATCACTCAAGGCACCTCGCAGCTTATATCCCTACCTATGGGGCTTAGTGAGGACAGCCACCCGGTCAGGCAACAATCCTCAAATCGCCTGGTACCTGCTGTATCCACCCCCAGGCTCTTGCTAAACCATATTCCTGCACGGACAGAGGGATCCCTGATGTCAGTTCTTCACAGGACCTGCCAGCAGTAAGAAAAGCCTATGTGTTTGTGGTGGGCATCGCCCTGGCTAACTCGGTGCTCTGGCTGCTGGCAGCCCAGAGGTCAGCCCGAGGCAGGAAAGCGAATCTCCACCTTCAGAGACGTTCAAACCCTGATGGCCATGGCCTGAAGCAAGCTGCTGGAGGCAGCCCTGCCTTGGTCAAGGGTGGCGCTGGACCATCTCCATCGGCCCCTGCTGGAATATGTACAGCATGGTGTGGGTTCTCAACCAGCAGGATCTCATCCCAGCAAGCTGGCAGGGAAGGGAGGGAGCTGCCCCACTCAGGACACCTCGCCTGGATGACACACGGGGCCACAATCCTTTCACTCAACTCCAAATGCTGGAGAAGACAAAAAAAAATAAAAATAAAAATCCATGAGTATCTTTATCCAGGCAACACCCAGCACGTACCACCCCTTCACTGAACAACTGCAAAATGCACTCCTGACCCAAAGCTCAGGCATGATGCAGAAGGTTTAACAAGATAAAGGGTAGGATTAGGGGGAGGCAATACAAAGAAACGCTTGCTAGATATTTATTTATTTATTTATTTATTTATTTTGACTTGTGTGTGGAAGAATAGATGTGTATTCACAGTCATAGAGGACCTGAGCAGTTGCTGGCTACATAAAACTGCTGTCTTTATTTGTTGCTGTTAACACGCTAGTTTAAGCTGATATGCTCGGCTGCACAGCATGAGCTTTTGCCAGACTTCTCTCACACATAATGTTAAACCTGTGCATTTTTGTAGGTGGGCATCTTGTAGGCATTTTTGTAGTTAAAGTTGTAATGCATTATTCATTTAGGCAAAATAAACAGCATCCAGGATTATGAAGATGGAAATCAAAAGATATGAAAACTTTTTATGAGGCGGGGTTTCAGTGCTAAAACATGGAATGATCCACGTAAGCTCTTTGGCAGCCTTGGTTGAATGGGAGTTTTATCAACAAACCACTTAAATGTCTGGTTCATATGATAGTTTTGAAAGTGAAAGTAACAACACTGAAAAAAAGAATGAATAGTTAAATATTGAAACGGCTGCAATTCAGACCAGCTCACACATTTAGTGAGCCATCTTTTTTTCTGACAGAAAAGAGTAACCCATGTTTTAGCACAGGGTTAGAAACCCAACATCAGGAGCATCAGCCTAAACTTAGGTAAATCCTTTCTGCATGCCTTTCAGGATTTGTGTCATCTGCATGTTTTTATCATAATATAAATGCTAAATTGATATTAAAAGTATAATATTTTACTTCTTTTAGCAGAATTTTTTCTTGATTGATAAATTCTGGTCATATGCATCATAGTTTCTTTATCAATTACTTTAAAAGGTGTTCACGTCTAGCATTTATTGTTCCTTTGTTTGCAGACCAAATCTCTTGGTTTTGAAATACAGAACAACATAAAGAGTACCACCTTATTTGCCTTTTCTTCAGGTTCAGCCCCTGAACAGCAGCGGTCCCCAGGAAATAATTGTTTTTGTTATGGTTGCTATAGCATTCGAATTGTAATAAGCTGCCCTCAGCCTGCTGAGTACTAGGTTTACACAGGGAGGATGTACAGTAAAAATGAATGAAACTCTTCTAGTTTTATACAAAGACTGTAAGATGGTGATAAAAATTAAATATGTATAAATACCATTACTCCCAAATAATTCATCCATCAATTTTTTTTTTCTCTCAATATTACCTACTTCTCCCAAAATGGATGTAGTTCTAGGATAAAGCCAAGTAAAGCACAGAGTTTCAGACCCAAAATATGTGGACAAATATGAGGCTAAAATCATTTGCTATCCAAATCCCATTTTTTTCTTCATTTATCAGAAATTTCGTGATGGCTACAACCAGTGCACTTTAGGGGCTGATCCCGAAGTGTTGTTTGCATAAGAAAGTAAGTCATTTCTTCCTGTGCAAAGCATGAGCAAATGCTTCAGAAGCAGGAGATTTTCTCTGCTGAGTGGAAGATTGTATTTGTCCGTGCATGCCTCCACTTTCGCCGGTCCCTCATACACAGGTTATGCGACTTCCAGACACCTGCATTATAGGCTATCTAGTGAATGATTTCAGGTAATGAAATAGCCCCTCCAGGTACCTAACACCTCCAATTCCTGAAGAGGGAATAAAAATTGAATATTAAATCATTAAAAGAGGTTGCCATTTTCTTCTCTTTCTTGAATTGCCTGACATGGCATCCTAAATCCCAAATAAATCTTCTGGGTATTTATAGGAAAGAAAAAAAAAAAGTTATTAAACAGATTTCAAAATTAATACTTTAAAATATCAGTGAGCCTTTAATAGCTAATGCCTAAGTAAGTATTATGCTAATAATGAATAAACAAGACAATTGGAAAAGCCAATTTTGGCTTTAAAGCTTCACTATATAGACAAGCCAAAATAGTTCAAAGGCACAATTGTATTGCTACCAACTTGCCTCCTAAAGGCTTTTCATCAGTGTAAAGACATTGATCTTTGAAAATAAACAGATAATTTACATCATCATGCAACATACACTTGGGGAAAGAACTGTATTTTACATTGTACCAGGGGGACGTTATTTAACATTTGGAGGAAAAGAATGAGTACTGTGCTACTTCTATACACACGTGAGTGTCTACTTTTACTGTTGTAAATGTTTTTGATGGATCACACCTGGGAGATGTATGTGAAATTATGGCATGCTTCCTGCTGCAATCAAACGTCTTGCTCCCTGCTGCTTTGAAGGCAGCTTGCTTCAGCTTGCTTTGTCTCAGAGAGGAGGGAGCCATTGCAAAGGGAATGGAAAACCTGGAGTGGAGCACAAAACAGCCATTTCCAAAAGCCTATAGATAAAGGAGAGCTGTCAAAAAATAGCAGGTGTAGAAATGGCCCAGCGTGAGCAGAGAAGGCTTTGCAGCGAGGGTAGAGCTGAAAGGCTCACGCCGCCCACACTTTGTGGCTTTGTGGGTTTGCAACTCCCTTCTAATATTTGTGTTGGCTTGAGGCCGCATTAATTATGTTAAGCATCTTCATTTATGTATTCATTCCTGAGGCAAAAAATGACCTCGAAGTTGCTTACAATTCTTGCTGGTACTTAAAGAGGTGTAAATTCTGCTGTAGGACAGCCTGGGCTGCTTGTCTTAGGGAGGAAAGCGAGGAGGAAGAGATGTCTTCTCAGGGGCAGACAGCTATGGTGACAGGTCTTGGGTGGTCCGTCCTTTGGGAAACCCTGCCCTGTAGAGACCCTGTTTTCTGAGGGGAATCACGAAATACAGGACGCCGTTCCAATCTTTTGCCCTTTCATTCCTTCCTAAGCCTGGCACTCACGAGGTGCCTCTTTTCCAGGGCGGTGGGTAGACACCGGGAAAGAAGCCACAAACAATCCCAACGCTTTTCGTTCTCTTCCCTCCTCCTCCCACCTGCCCAGCCCAGCGCATCAGGAGGGAGGATGGGCTCACCCTCCCGGCAGCACTAGCCGTGGGTAATCTGCAGGGATCACAGGTTAGTGCCCGACCCTCAGCATCAGCCAGGAGGCATGTAGCACCACCGGGATGACTCCAGAAGTGACAGCAGGGACCACAGGGTGTGCAGGATGTCTCCCCGCATTTGGTGAGCTTCTGTTCAGCTAGGCTGCTTTGGATTCAGTGTATTGGTTACTGCTGGCCAAACTCAAATAAAAGTACCAAGATCCCACCAAGGAGCTTGTACATCCTGAGCACATCCTCTCGTGGGGTCCCCCAAACTCTTCCAGTTGTCTATCATTAAAAAAAGTCTCACTGTCCCACACCAAATACATGGCTTAACTGGCTCGTGCTGAGATCCTTGAACAACGTGGTCACTCATTTGTGCACTATCCTTTAAAACTATTTTTTTCCCTCTCTCTTTTGGGCTGTTTTGTAGAACGCAGTCCAGAACGTGAGTGTTGTCGATGACCAGAGCAGCTAGGTATCTGACCTGTGAGAGCCAAAGCTTCAAGTAAAAGTCAGGTAAAAAAAATCATCTGAATGTGAAACATGAGAAAGCTGAGCTGCAGACCCACTCTGCTGTACGGGACATCCTGATGTAGTGAATTTTCAATGTCCGGAGGAGGTCCAGTGTGTCTAAAGCTGGACAGCATGAAGCAGGAGAAGCCCCGGTAGGACTGGCACTCGTGCAGAAGTGGCAGCACCTGCAGACATTCACAACTGCCCACCATTCACAGTGGAACTGCTCTGTGCACTGGGTGGGTAAGGGGTTATTTCCTGGTGTGCCCATTTAGCATTCACAGCTTAATACGTTCTGCACGTAAGCTGTAGGTACTTCTTTTCAGCTGGGAGGTTGTATCAAGGTTTCTCATATTGCTGTTTTATCCTCACTATGCCCATAAAGACATCAAGCCTATGTCACCTTAAGCTGTTATTTAAAAGAGGACTTTTTTTTCCTACTTTCCAAGTATTCTCTGACACAGGACATGCAGAGGAGAAAAACAGCAGCTCAGGATCCTTGCTTCTTGATCACTTAAGAGCAGTATTTGTTCAGCACATGAGGAAGAAACTGTGTGTGTACTCAAAGATACCAGCATTTACTTTACATGTAATGGAAAAAACAGGCATCTAAAGAAGGACTTTTGCAACAGCTGGTATTTCGTGCCAGGAAGAAGACAAACTTCTTCACACGTGTCTCAATTTAGGAGAGTTTAACATGGTCAGGTTGGCTGGTGAAGGTCAAAACAAAGACTAAACCAGATCAAAAGGTATCATTCGTGAACAAAGCCCCTGTGAAGCTTAATATTGATTTAAGTTTAGACAAGTTACTCTTGGTTAGGGACTGCACTAGTTATCCTTAGGTGATCCAGCTGCTTTTAAAAGCTCTGACTGTGGAATAAATTGTGTTGGCTTTAACATAGGGATGATTTTTTTTTTCCAGTCTTTGTGGTTGAGGCAGTCAGTAGACAAGACAGTGCCTTTCAGAAGTATATTGTCAGACTGTAGTGTGTGTCATAGAGCTTAGAAAGTGGTCACATACAAATGCTCAATATTACTAATTGGCTGGAGACTACCTGCCATGTACACTTCATGAAAACAGACAACAATGTGTAAAACTAATGGAAAGAACAAATGGTGTTCTCTACCTCAGCTCTTGGCAAACATGCGTCGCTTTTTGCAGAGGAAAGCATATTCAAACAAAAAGATCTTAGGCAAACAGAGAACAAAGTTAAAGCCTTGGCAGCTTTTATTTTAAGAATGTTTGCTTTCATAATCAAGCAATTAGTGTGATTTAACAATGACCCACTATCTACACTAAAACACCAAAGCAGCAGTTGTTAGTAGAGAAACACAGAGCCATGTTAATGGCAGCTTTATTCCAGCCAACAAAAATGCAAAGTCCAGGGTTGGTACGGAAATGAAATGCTAACTCCTTCAAGCAGCATATTTCTGAGCCTATATGAACAATGGGCTGAATTTTCCAGTTCTGATGGCACTTTCCTGCTGTGAAACACAGGGTCTGATCCCAGAGGGTTTTGCATGTCCCTTATGCCCATGGTCATCAGGGGAATACTCAGGCTCAGAACATCTTGGTTAAGCCAAAGTTCCAAAAAGAAAAATGTAATACGCTGTGGTTCCATTTACTAAAGTCAAGTTCTTATTTTCCTTGTGAAGCATTTATTTCTGGGAGATACTCCTATAAACCATATCATACCAGATTCCCTCCCAGCATCAGGATGGCTAGCATTGCCTATGCCTTTCTGAGACTGCAGTGTTGTTTTTCTCCCCGTTGCCTATTGTTATTCTAATGTACTCCTGTGATCTGACAGCTGCTGATGAAGCAGTTAGTGAATATTCATTGTCTCAAGGGGAAGGGAATGAAAACACAGAGGTGCATGCTGTTGATAATCAGGAAAGTTTAAAAAGGTCAAATAAGTATCTTTGTGGAGCCACCATGCGGATTATGATTCTGGTTGAATCAGACTAGTTGTGGTTTTAAAAGGAGAAAGTGGCTCTTATCTTGGGCCAGCTGTTCCGTATTTGATAACGATATATCGTGGGTGGGGGCTATGGCCTGCAAGTAGGCAATTTCTGGTTACTGCTCTATTTTTTGAAGTTTTCACTGAAACCATCTATTGGGCCAGAGAAGCAGAGGATTATTATATGCAGAATAGTCAAAGAAGTGTTTTCGAAAGTACTGACATTACTAGTGTTTAAAAACACCTCCCCAGCAAAGCACGTAAAGTAGCAATAAAGTGGACCTGACGATGGCATCCTTACCTTTAAATTAAAACAGAGAGGACAGTTCCCAGGCCATGACACCAGCAGAAGCAAAGCTCCCACCCTAGGCCAACGAGCTCCTCTGGATCTGTCCGGGGGCAGCTACTTGCACTGGCTGAAAACACACCAGCAGCGAGTCAAGCAGCTGTGTTGGCCACAGAGCTCCAGCACACAGAAATATTCTCCTTTTGGTTGACTGATGCCATCACAGCTCACATGAAGAACACGCAGGGGGGGATGTTATAGCAGATAGCATCCTGAAGTTCAAAGGAGAATTTGGCCATAGATTTCTCCCTTCCTCTCCTTTACTATCCTGCTGCAACAATGGAATGCAAACACCACTGGTAGAGGTGGAAAATCATTTTTTTTTTCTCTCAGCTCTTTCAGTTGCAACATTCCTCCATAAATTTACCATAAACTCCCTTCATATTCCAGTTTTGAACTTGTTTTCTGGTACTGGTTGCATACCGCCTTTAAATCACCGCTGCAGAATTCCTGGCATTGAGGGTTTCCCAGGTGGCTCCTTTTGAAAAGACTTTTTATAAATGGCATAGGGTCATAAATATTGGTGCCTGAGGGAACGGTGCAGCTTAGATGCTCAGGTAGGTTAGTCTGGGTAGCTGCAGGGACTGGCGGTGGGATGCAATGCCTCTCATGCATGGCTCACCACCTCAGGGATGGGTGCCAGCATGTTGAACTAAATAGGCTGATGCACGTCTGCTGAAAAATATTAAGTAAATGTGAGTGCTGCAGCCATGCAAAGCATCTGTAGCATGACAAGAAACATAGAACACCATTTCATGTGCTATTCCACTAGCTTTATTTCCATTTGCGTGCTGTATTGAAAGAAGAGATTACAGTTGGCTTCAGCTGCCTCCATGCACAGTCCTCATTAAGACAAAGACCCCCGGGAACCGAAGGTCACTCCTCTGGATGGAGAAATGCTCTGCTGCAATGCTGCACTTGGTGAGGGGAGCTTGATCCTTGGACAACTTGCCAATGTGCAACGGAGGTAAGGGCACCGCAGAGGCAGAGGAGCTGTAGCCCCCCTCCAGGCACATCCCTCCTAGTTCAGCCTCGGCTCCGGCTTGGTGCTGTAGGCGAGGGGAGAGCACTTCTGATTTCTGGCATGGTATCTCTGGCCTCTGATGGCTGGAGCTTTTGTGAAGCCCTGAGTTAGAAGCCGGGTGTGTATGACACAGACACCCTCCCTGACCTTGTGCTGCGTGACACGGGACCCAGGTCTCGCCTTCGGCAGCTCTCCCTGCCCCTGATGCACTGGTGAGCAGCCAAGAGGAGAGGCGCGGTGGCGCTGGGTGGTGATGGTGCAAGACCAGCTGTTCCGCTTTGGGAATGACTTGACTTTGGAGCAGAAGTGAGAGAAGAAAAAAAAAAAAAAAAAGACCAAAAAAAGCCGTCAGAGGTGGAGCCCCGTGCAGCACGTCGTCGCAGCGCAGCAGCAGCACGGTGACTCAGCAAACCCTCCCCAGCAGAGCACGACTCAGCACCCCAGCGGGCGCAGCGGGGGCTTTGCCCAGCAGAGAGTCACCGTCTGCCGTCGCCTTCCAGCCCTGCTCTCAGCAGACGCCCCGAGCCCCGCCTGCGGTCACTGGTGTTGGCGTAGTTTTGTCCGCCAGGGCACCAGGCTGTCATCCCCTTTCTCCTATTTCGGCTTCTCTGCACGCGGGGTTTTGGGTGCTGATGTGACCTACGGCAAGCAGGCTGTGCTGTGCCCACACCCCCTGCACGCGCTTTGCACAGGAAATGCAGACACAGTGCTCAGGAGCCATGGCTGCATACATACATCTTGCGTCTCCAAAAATTGTTATTTTTCTTTGTTTTCTCATACCTTTTTTTAAAGGCAAACAGAAGGGCTGTACACAGGCAAGGCACCTCAGGACGTCTTGGAGCGATAGCCCAGCATGGCAGCACAAAACTCCAGAGTTTAGCAAGCTGGAGACGTGACGTTTATCGCCCTGCGGAGTGTGGGAAAACCAAACCCAACCAAACCAAGCCTCGGGGAGACAGCTAGCCTCTTCTCTTTTCTAAATAAAAACTAAAGATCTCTTTGATGAAGGGCATTGTGGTGATCCGCTGTGGTGCTGTGGGAAGGCAGAGGCCCGGGTGTCGGGATACTTGGCTTCTTTTTCCATCTGAGAGAGCTGCTGAGAGACTTCAGCACAGTCACTTTCCATCTGTCCTGCCTTTTACTTGCCTGGAAATAGTGTTTGGAACAGGGTCTTTTTGTTAGTATGTTGTGGTTTCCTCTGTATCAGAACAAAAGGACCACAATGATGGCATGGGCCTCATAAAACCAAGGCTGTCACCAGCTCTGTAAGTTTTATCTCTAAACTCATTTTATATATATATATACACACACACACACATATATGTATATATATGTTCTGGATTAATGTGATTAGGTAAGTATATATATATATATTCTTTCTGTCCTGAATATTTTTTATTTGCCCTCATAGTTTCAAAGAAGTCGGCTGGAAAATGTGATAGGAGAAGATACACAAAAGAATTCGTATTTTCAAGGAAAGAAAGGAAAAGCAAAGACAGGGAGGAAGGCTTGTTTTTCACACAGCACGTTGACCGTGACACCTGGCTTTTTGCTTCTGAGAGTCTGTGGATGATGACGCTTCGTTCAGGAGACCTGAGCCGGGAAGACCAAGCCCCACATGCCAGAGACAGCAGCTTTCTGTGCGGTGCTGCCGCAGATCACATCTGGCTGGGACCGAGCATCCCAGAAACACGCGGAAACCAAAAAGGTAAAAGACAGGTGAGATTTCAGACCTTAAGGGCCTGATCCTTGGCTGAGCTTGGGCACGTAGAGAGAAGGGGGGTAGGTATTTATCTGGGGCAATTTCCCTGTCACTTTGTGTGCAAGCACATCAAGACGCCCGGCTTTCTGCTGCCAGCAGAGGGTCTCACAGAGAGAGGAGACCTGCACGAGCAGGCTGGAGACACGGTGGTGTTCCGTCTGCAGCCCGGTGGGTGCTCCAGCAGCTTCGGTAAAGCAATCATGAGCTGCTCTCTCCCCATCCCGAAATTTCGAGTAAACCATCCTGGTGGGGCGGAGTTCAGCACAGGGTCGTTGCGCGGCACGCCGCTGCCATCACAAAATTCTCCATCACAGGTGGCCATCTCACCTGTCCTTACAGACCACTCTTGAACATCTCAGAACATCAGCCCTGCAGCGAGGGCTTTGCATTTTTGTAGAGGTTTTTGACAGAGAACTGGGTCAGGGTGGTCGAGTGCAGTTACAGCGTGATGCCAGACCCCGGAGCAGGGGAGCATCAATCCATGAGTTTACGTCTCGCCCTGTGCAGAGTGGCACATCAGCACGGCCTCACGTGCAACCCTGCTCTTAGATGTTTTCCTGTGCCAAGATATTACTGATATATTCTGGGTGGAATCGGCAGGGAAAGCATAGGGAAACTGCTTTTTATAATCAAAGAGTCAAACTGACTCTTTAAAATCAAAGAGTCACTTTTATTTTGCTTTGTTTTTATGGCTGTTATTTTTATTTTGTTATTCTTCTGATATTTTTGTGTTAATTTTTATTACCTTGATTTCTGTGCCATATTCCTCTTGCTCCATTACATACAGGGTTTTCATTCTGTACCCTCCATTTGTAAGTACCTCACACGCGGTAGCATACAGGTGTTCTTTAAAAGGCTCTGTGCAATTTCAGAACATGTAAAAGGATAGAAAAAAGCAGACCACATGTGCCCTAGTAACTCGTTGGATGCACTGGGCCATCATTATGCAATTGTTCCGCGTGCAGCCTGGCTTGTACAGTTCCTGTGCCTCTCTGCTTGGGTACAAGCTGTTACTGCTGCCGAGAGCACTCCGCATTAGTCGAAAGTCACCAGGTTATGGCGTGCTTGCCCATGCCTGGTGCCAGGACCAGACTAAGCAAATAACATCCTTTTCTACCCCTCAGCCCCGTGTTTCTACCTCCGTGTCTTCCCCTTGTTAATAACTGTGGTTGTTTCATGGGGCAGCTGGCTGAATAACAGCCCCACCACAACCCCCCCCCCCAAAAAAATTACCTTGTCAGATGAATCACTTTGCTGTGCTGCGTGAACTCTGTGTGCAACCTGGCTCCTGGTTTAAATCACTTCTGAAATAACCCTGGCTGAATTCATACTGAAAATTATTAAACATGCTCACGCAGTTCTGTGTGGCATTCTTCAGGCCTGCTAACAATAAGTTTTTTATGCTAATCCTGTTCTATGTGGGAGTATTGTGACTTGAAAAGTCAAAACAAAAGCTTAGCTAGAAGGAGAACAACAAATATGTGTCTCAGAATGTTGCCTGCATGCGTGCCTCCATGTGTAACAACGGTAATTTTTTTTCCTCTAATAATTCCACAGATTCCATTTTGACAAACCAGAAAGAGCTAGAAATTGGTGACAAGCCTGCATTTTGCACAGCTGGAGAACAAGATTCACAGCCACTCCATTTCCTGCTGGCAACAACTCAGAGCTACACTAAAAAAAAAAAAAAAAAAAAAAGAGAGAGAATTGGAATAATTGGATCAGTGCCCTTCTCTCTTTTTATAAAGAAAATCTAAGTAGTCTTTTTTTTTTTTTTGGTGTACGTTGGAAATGCAGACTCTTAGTTATCATTTCTTGTATTGTATTACATTATATTATATCACTTCTCTAGCAGCATTACAACAGTGATAGTGCAAGAGAGAAAAGTCAAAACCTAGAAAAAGGAGTTTTAGTTAAAAGTGCAGGTTTGTATCTGATTTGCTTTTCTGAAATATCTTTTCAAAAAACACACAGGCAAATGGTGTTAATAAGGGATTTCTATGTCAGAAGCACAGCTCTCTTATCTCCCACTGAAGTGCTAGGGATCCAAAATAATTACCCCTTCTTTTTCCCCAGTGTTCCTGGAAAAAAGAAAAGAAAAAAAAAAAAAAGGAAGAAATGGCATATTTGGAAACCCAAACAGGTTTTCTGAAAGGGGGATAATCATATGAGATATCGTAATATTCCTGCAAGGACTGTCTCACGGAAATGAATAGATTTCTGTGCAGTTTCACTTCCAGTGCTTTCAATACACGCACTGAAGCTGTACATATGGGATAGACATATGAATGGTTTTAGTTTTCTAGAGGTATTCATTTCCACTTGAAATGGCTAAATCTGGCACTGCAAGATACACACCAAAAGGCCGGGCCCCGAATTAATTCTGTGATCTCACTCATCCGTTTATATCCATTTTCCCTATGGGCAACTTATGTCTGTGCAGAGGAAGAAGAGAAGACACCACTGGTCTGCCTGAAAACAACGCCTACCGCAGCAAAACATTTTCTGACATTTTAGTTTCTCAGGTGAAGAGGCAGGTCATGCTGATCTGCCACCTTTCCTAATCCTCCCGCACTGCCGCTGAGCCTGCCTGGAAGCCTTGCAGCAGCTCTGATAAGCAGCATGCTGTAGCACGCTGCTACAGGAGCCGATCCTGAAGCAGATCTTGCTGCCTGGAAAACGCTCTCGTCTGAGTGTTTTTTTTTTTTTTAATTTATTTTTTTTTTTTTTTTTAAGGAACCAGATCGCTAAACCTGCAAAGAAATTTGCAAGAGATAATTCATGGGATAATAGAGGTAATTGATGGCTGTTCTGGGACCATTAAACCCTTTTCATTTACTACACTATAGGCAAGATTTTTAACTCCTCTTCAGATGTGCAAAGCCAATTCAATGACACACTGAGTCACTAATTGCCTTTAAAGTTTCATTAAAAACAGATGCCTTGCTAAAGAGCAAATATTAGTCACAGGCTGATCAAGGTGCAGCTAGGGTTCTGAGCACGGGCTGATAACACAGCTAATGATGTGGAAAACAGCTGCTAATGCCAGCATGGCATTCTCCTCCGCGCAGCTACAATTAATATTGATAAACGCAAAGTGCCTCGTGGAAATGCATCCTGTTGGCTGCGTAATCAGAATTCTGATGGAGAAAAAAAAAAAAAAAAAAGAAACATGAACAGATACAGATACAGAGCTCATTTTCTTCTTTCCTGTTTCTAATATGCAGTGATGAAACTGGTGTAGTGTCTGCCAGGGGCACATTCTCATGTGCATGCTTTTTAAAATTTGTGAAGTATTTTAAGTTAAGCAATATTCTACAAAACTAATAATGAAAAGTAATAAGATGCCAGACCTGTCGTAATCAAAACTTCCCTTGTTATGCTATCGTGTGTTTTGCTTTCTCTCTCTTTACGCTCACTCTGTGTAATGAAGTACTTCAGGTAATGCATTTACAGCAGTTTAATTGCTTCCACAAAACACAGGCTTTCTGGAATGATTTTATGTAAGAAAGCTCATGGCCTTAACCTGTTTGATGTGGGCTTATTTCAGCCTAGTGTGTTCTGGTGCAGCTAGGTAACACATTCACAAGTTATGTGCAAGTGAGAATATCATCACATTGGATAATGCAAAGTACTGAAAATGGTACACTTTTTTAGGAGGGCTGGGATGGGGGCCCAGGACTCGCGCCGCAGGGCAGGTGAAGTTGAAGTACTTGTATGTCCTTGGAAAATGATGCAACTGCTATCTCTGGATACCTTAATCTACATGATACTGGTGTTAGGGGGGTGGTTGGACCAGATGATCTTGGAGGTCTTTTACAACCTTAATGATTCAATGACCCTATGACTCTATGATTCTGCCTTATTCCCATTTTATTCAATCTGCTTTGCAATGGGTTTAAACTAAATCCAATCTTCTGGAATGAAAGGCAATGCAAACTAACCACTAAAACACAGTGTAAACTGTAACTTCCCAGTATATTAGCTCTCCTGCAGTGACTGCCTGTGCTTTCCATCTCAGAGAAACACAGGGAAACTTTCCCCACCGTACTACATCTAGCGAGTACTGAAAGCACACGTACAGCTGATTTTGGAGAAGGGGAGACGTGCTGGATAGCCTCTCTCTGGTTTATCAGAGGACAGTTTGTATGCAGACATATCTGAAGAACACAGCAGAGCAATAATTCAGTAGTAAATTGTGTATATGGGGCATAGACAAGTTGCTGGGAGGGGACCATGTAAGCGCAAGCATCTTCTCTATCCCATCAATCTTTTTTATTTATGTATTTATTTTTATTTATTTATTTATTTATTTTTAATAGCATAGAGGATGAATGGCTTGCTTGTAAAGAGTTTTGGAGAACTGCAGAGGCAGAATGTGTGATGCATCTCTGATGTCTGCTGCCAAGTGTTGTGCAACGTGTGGCCTTGGTATGGTCTGTGGGAAAGCCCCTATTTGATTTCTAAATAAAAATTGTTTTAGTGCAAATTCTAGGCCTGTGAACACAAACGGATTGCTCAAATGTTGCCGCTGACTCTTTTATGACAGTCTATAAATAAAATTCACAAGAGCAGATTAGGAGATGCTCTTACAGGAATTCTTCACATGAGTTGAGCTCTCTCTGCACCTCATATGAGCTACTAGAAGTCCAGCGGTTTCTTTAGATCTCCTTTCTGTACCTTTTCATGACGGAAATACTTTATGTTCCATGCAGAACTGTTAATTTGTCTGTATCTCTGCATTCCACCAGTCTCCACACAGAGTGAAAACAGAGCCTTTTTTGCCCTGAGTGCTGCAATGCTGTAAGTGCTCTGGTGGCTTTCTTGCATGTTTTTCCTCATTTTGTGATTAGTCTTCTGAAATAATTTGTGTTTTTATCTTAAGATAGTAAGAACATTAAAAATGTCGATATTTTTAAATTTTTCTCTTGCTTTGGGAATTTCACCATGTTATGGTTTACCGAATACTAATACGTGACAGTCTTTAGTAACAAGTGTTGATGCTATTTGCTGATCATGGAAAACGTGTTGCAACATAAAATATTTTGCTTACACAACAGTTTGATCTAACTCCCAGATCCTTAGTAAATAAATTTATGGCATTTAGATTTAAGTCAGCAGTATTTATTTAAAAAAATACTTACAAAATCTAGATATTAATTTTTTTTCATTTGGGAAGTTTGCCACAGTAAAACATGTTCTTTCCCTTTCATTTCCTGTGAGCGTTGCTGACACCCACACTGGAGTTTAATGGTGTGCACCCCACTGTGAGACCCACCTGGCTGGTGAGACTCACGTCTTTTCAAAGGGTAGCTATCTCTCTTGCTTATGACTGACAAGGTAAAAGGAAAAAATAAGAGAGAAATATCCTTTTTTTTGTGTAGTATAAGCATATCCCTGTAAAATTCATAAGGCAATGCACACCATTTTTATATCTTGGGGTCAAAATATTATCAGCAACATATGTGTTGTTTTAAAAGGCATTCGTTTTCTGTGTATCAATATATATCTTTTTTTACTCTAAGGAAACTGCCAGATAATATATATTGTTTATCAACATGAACAGCAACAAAACCCATTTATCCTCAAGAAGCCAATCTTCATTTGAATTTTGACAATACAAACCAAACACAAACTCTACAGATACTGCCTCATGGCCCTGTGTGGTTCACTATTATTTGTGCAAGTGACTTGTATGAGAATGTGCACAGAAGAAAAGTTACACCTGCTAGAAATCAATGCATAAGCTCGTGGATACTAGCATTTATGTTGGATAGTATAGATATGGGAAAAAAAAAAGAGAAGAAAAAAGTTCTTCATCCTGTGCATTCCCACTGAAATCAAAACCAGGTCACGGCCAGTCATGAGATTTCTGACTTGGAAGCAAACTGCTCTAAACTGACAGCTTTGGTGGAAAAAAATTATCCAACTTTACATGTAGTTTTCTATTTGGAAAATCCCCATCTGCTTTTTCTTTACATCGCAGTCCTACACAAACCAGAACTCAGCAATTCAGTGCAGAAGTTGGTGCAATTCGGATTCAAAAACTTCACATCATTTCGAAATCAGACCGCATCGCTCTGCAATGTTACGGTGCTTTCCAAGCAACACAGCCGGCGGAGGCACTGCCTCATTCCCTCCCTCACGGAACGAGCAGGATTCCCATGCCTTTCCAGGTGCCATGAAAGAACTAATCACCCTGGGAATTAGTTCATAGGAAGAAATGTGTGCCGTGCTAACACAATACCCGTGCTGGGACTCTCAAGTAGGAAGCAGGGGGAAGGCCATCTAATAGTGATTTGATGGAAATGAAGTATCTCAATGCAGTTGATTATGATATGAAATGAAAGTCTAAATACTATATCCTTTCACTGAAATGAAGAGGAGAATAAAAGTTAAAATCCAGAACACAGGGTGGTAGTTTCAAGTTTTGTTCAAAAACTTTCTAAACTCCATCACCAACATCTGGAAGAAAGATCAGATTACAATTAGTATTAGGTTGGTGAAAGAAATAATCAGAAATCATATTAAGAAATAGCATAGCATTTACACTTCTATGCCAATAAATAAACATGTCTTTCCGTTAAATATATATATATATATATACTGAGTGTAAGGTTAATGTCTTGAAGATTTCTTGGAGACATTATTTTGAACCTCGATTTAAGAATTTGAGCCTTTTAATTTACAAGTTTTTTAAAGAAATCCTTTCTTCATCATGCCCAGTGGAGCTAAATAGATGTTGAAAACATTTCCACAAAATAAATGAATTTAAAATATTTCTTGTGTTGTTCTTTCACAATTTCTCAGCTCTCAGCATCTTAGTTCTAATTGTTCATCACTCATTGTTGTTCAAGATAGAAAATTTAAACATCTAAACGTACATAGGAAAAGGAATCCTAACTTACTCCATATTTTTTTCTTTTAAGCTCCATATCACCGAAGTTACCTTTAAAAAAAAAAAAAAAAAGATTTAAATAGTAAATTCTTAGGAGATTTCAATGAAAACCACTTTCTTAAAAACACCTCTCCTCATATTTTCCAGTCTTGTTCTTGACATTTTTAGGTAGGAAAAAAAAATGCGGAGAAGAGGGAGAAAGAAAAGAAAACATCTCCAGAATAGATTATTAAATTGCCAGAATGTTTACATAAAAATGCCAACAAAAGAAAAACACAAGTAAAAAAATCAGTTAATTTAATCACAAGATATTTAGTACTTTTGCTGGAGAGATCTTCAGTGCCCAGAAAAATAAAATGTTAAATCCCTTCTTCTCATTCAATTTATTCAAACAAAAAGATAGATACAACAAATCACATTCCTTAGAAATTCTCTTATTTGCATAATGAACTGAGCAAGGTGAAAATGAAAGACTTACCATTAACTTAGGCACGTTTTACATGCTGGAGCTGCAACAATTCTTCTCTTCATCAAGTTCTCCTTTGTAACTTGCTTTCTTCACAGAATCAGTCCAAGCTAAACTCTTTCTTCTCTCAAGGAAAATACAGTTGTTCTTTTCTTTGGTTACAAAACATCAAGAAGAAAATAAATAAATCAATGATCAAATAAACCAAACCTGCAAAACTCACCAGAACTCCTTTTCTGAGGCACACCAGCTGAGCATTCACTTTGTATATGGATAAATAATGAGGTCTGCATTATCACTGGGTGGTATCTGGTTTTGGAAACTCAGAAGCCCCCATTTCCAGGTGAGAGGAAAAAACTACTGCATCGGTAAGGCACCATTTCCAAATTTACAAAAACAGAAAAAGCTTCTGGAAGAAGGACTGCCCGTCCCACGTCCATCAAAGAGGTGGCCTCCTTGGGCGTCAGGGTGGGATGTCCCTTCCTCAGTAGGTCAAGGCTCAAGAGGAAGAGTGATTGTGTGACCGGTACAAGGGAAATTGATGCTCTGGTGTCAGCTCTGAAATACACCACATATTCAGTCTACCACATTATTTGCTGTCTCACTGACTTAGCTTCCCTGTCTATGAATCGGGAAGTTTCTTATCGCCTTCTGCATGTTGCAGAACTGGGGTGAAATTCCTTGGTATTTGTTGTGAGTTCAGATACTCTGGGAAGACACTTGGAAAATAATTGGGCTGGGATGACCAAGCTCTGCCTGGCTAACATCTTGCTGTTATTTATTCCTTTTTTGATTTACAGTCTAAAGAGAAGGGGCATGAGAAGCTTCCTCCATCATACAACCCTCTAAAAGCCTTGCTTCTGTCTCTGGTAATTGTGGGTAAGTCAGCATCCATTTTTACCCTACAGCAGAAAAAATATGCACTTGATATTATTTATTGTTAGGGGGGTTGTAAGATATTTATTTGGCCTATTTGCAAAATATACGATTTAATAATACAGGAAGGATTGGTAACTGCATACAGGGTGAATAAAAGTGAGACCCACCCACCCAGAAGTGATGTGTCCAATTTAAGCGTGTTTCTGTTCATCTTCCTGCGCCAGTGTCGGGCGCTGTATCGACTGAAGGCACTGCATCATCAAGGACCATGCGCAGAGCTAGAATGCTATCTGCCACTTCTAAAGGCACGTACTGTGTGCTGAAAGGCCTACAGACGTTTTTCGGAAAGCCCTGCCAGAAGCATACAAAGCCATTTTGTTAACCACAAAACAATTCAACCGACTTGAATTTAAATGTATAGCATGTACATTGTTTGTTTCCATGGGCTGTATAGGCAGGCATAAGCAACCAAAAATAGCTGAATTGTGCCTGGGCCTCTGTCTGGGGTGTCCTTTGGTGCAGAGCTACCACAGAGCGTGGGTTTAGCTGTAGGGTGTTGGGAGAGGTGAGAAATTGCTTCAGTGCTTTGCAGTCAAGGTCCCCTCAGGAAGCAGCACCTACCTCTGCGCCAAGCTTCAAGCTCTTGCCTTTTCCTTCCTCCAGGGATGAACTTGGCCCAAAGCACAAACAGCTTTTTCTTTTTTTTTTTTTTTTCTTTTTTTTTGTTACACCAAACCACACTGGCGGACCCCCAGCCACATCTGAAGCAGTGAAGTTACGTGGAGGGAACCGCTCTCTTCTCACCTCCTGCCGTTCCTCTTTCCGCAGACAAATAGTCACTTCACTCCAGAAATTAAAAAATCTGTGAAGATCTTTTAGGAAGAGCCACAAAAGCTTATAACCAGATCAAGCTGACTGACACATACAGGGATAGGTCTTTCAAGCATATGTAATACTGGAAGATATTTATGATGGGGACAAGAACAAGCCAGCACAGCGTCTGTCCTACAACCATGACAAGCAGAACTGTATTTGCATGAGTGCAGTCTTTCAGGCTATCACTTTGCATGTTGGGAACAAAAAAAAATTAAACCATTTAGACACTCTTGTACACTGAAGGCCAGTAGAGCTGTAGAGTATGTTACTGTGAGACAAGTGCATGAAGACTTATTTGCAGAGCTAAGTATTTCCCCCCTTTGTTCTTCTGTGGAGCCTGTCATTATAACCAGAATTACAATAATGAACATTTGGGAGCCAAGAGAGAGATGGTAATTATTTTTCCAGTTGGGGAAACTGAGGCACTGAGTGTCAAATGGACTGTGTATTTCAGCAGGACCACATCATAAATAAGTTCAACTCAGAGTCACAATTAGGCCAGCATTGCAAGCAAGTCATAGGAAGAGCAAGAAATAGAAACTGGAGTGCCACCGCCATGCTTCATGGTTCAGTGATAGCTTGGCCTCTGAAACAAGAGGGTTTGGAGAAGAAACCCTCTTCCTAAAGGCCTTGTAGGAAGAGCCACAAAAGCTTCAAACTGGTTCTGTGCAATTCGTTTCACATCCCCATGCACTAATTCAGACCCAAGAATACTCTACATGAACAGAAAGTTGTACACAGTTACACATTTAGAGAGAGATGTTGACAAAAATAATAATAAAATGACATCAGTTGTTAGAAATACTCTACAAGAATTCTGTGGCTACAACAACTGTTCTAAGATCTTAGCATAAACAAAATGCAGCCATTTGCAACACAGGTCTTTCTCCCAAAATTCATCCAAAGCTTAAATGAAACCATAGTTTTGAGGTTTGGAAGATCAACCAAAACCTTTTGTTAATTCTTATAATTTTCTCCTACTCCATTTTACTCCATGCTGTAAAGAGCATTAAAGTCAGCAAAATAAGATCACCTGCTACAAGGCTAGTGGGAATAATCCAAAATATACCCAGAATCTCATCGGATCAGGCTTCTACACCACAGAAATCTGGGCAAGCACGTGTTGATTAACACTGATTGCTATCTTCCCTCTAATAAAGGTAGTGGCTGGTGATAATACAGGATGAAACATGTAGAACAACTCACAGAAAAGAGAAGTGCTGTATATGTTATCCTATAGATCTAGTTTGATCTGTAGAAAATAGAATAGAAAATCCTAATAGGTTAGGATTTAGTTACAAGAAGAAACAGTTTTTTATCTCTTCTCAGCACCTTAGTGTCTGCATGGCATCGTGCACACTATTTTCACCCCCTTATACAAACCAGTATTTAACATGGACGCAGCACGGGGTAGCAATTAAAATAATAATAATAATAATAAAAGTCTGTCATCCGTAAATAGTAATTGCTCCTTGAATGTACACTCTTCTGTTACACTCTTTCTTTGGAGAAAGTCTGTTTCTGCAATCTTGGTACAAGGAGACAACCGAGCCTCTTGCATGACTGCCAAGGAATTAATTCTACCGAGGCTAATAAGTAAATAGGATAGCTTGTACATTTGTGCACATTCTTTGATTTTACTTTTGTTGCATTTCCATCCAGTTTGTTGCACAAACCTGCTAATAAAGCGGCAAATACTTTTTCAATTATATCCAACTAAAGGCAGAGCTTTAGTGTCATCCAGAGCATAAATTTAAGGATGAATGACTACAAGCAACTAAAAAAGTGCTTTAGTTGCCAGGATTTGGACCTGAAGTTCCTGCTTGTTATTATAAATCAAAGTTAGGGAAGGAGAAAATGAAGCTCAAAGTCAGGCTTTTAACAAGTAGCAGTACTCATTAGCTAGCACGCACACACAAATACTTGTTGCCCAGCACTTACAAGACATTCTGTGGCAGTCTGTACATTCTGTGATGACCTGCTAGTATTAATGAACATGAGCTGAGTATTTAAAGGATTAAAAGGTGTTCTCATTTTTTTTATTTTATTTATTTATTTATTTATTTTTATGAAAGGTGACAGCTTAGATACAGCAGTTCCCTATTTACTTAGGGTCACGAAAATAATCTCTGTCAGAGACGGGAAGGGAATCCACCCATGACTCTACATGAGGGCCCTGAAAAAATATACCTAACTGAAAAAAATTTACCTAACTGATGGACACAACCTCTATTGGGATGTGCTAGGATGGGAAATCATGCTTTGAGGAATGCAAAGATTTGGGGCATTTTGGGAGTTCTAGGACCATGCTGGTACTTGACATTATATCCAAGGGTCCAGCTACAGCCCTTCAGCCATCATTCATGCAATTTTATTCCCCACCTCATGGCGTGTGATGGCTGAAGTTTTAGTTTCGACGGCTGAAGTTTTAGTTTTGTTCAACCTTTGCATTTATGAGACTGAATTTTGAAACTGTAACTGACTCCTCTGCAATGGAGGCACTGTAATTGCCATGCACAGACTAGCTGTAGCACTGCGTTTCTGCACAGTAAGCATGTTTACACATAGCTTTTCAATTGTTCTAGCAACAAATGGCGAATCTCATGAATTGCTATATATTACTGTTCCACAGACCACCTGGGTGGGGGAAGGCAACATAGTTACTTTGTAGTTTTGAAGCAACTGAAAATTGCTTTTGAAGGAGCCATTCAAAGCTGTGTTGACTTTTCAATCCTCTGCCCGGGGACATTTTTGTACTTTTTTTTTTTTTTTTTTTGAGGTAGATTTAATTTCCTGCCCTTCTCTCCCTTTGCTGCACTGGGGGAGGATTGCTGGTGCCTTACAGGAGTCACCAGTAACAAAGAGAGACATGAATGCTAATTTTGCCTGTTCTCAGAGTTGGCCAAAGAAGGTATTTTAAATAGGCTGAATGTCACTCTCACGCTGCTACTCAAAGGAACTAATGGTTGGATTAGGTTTGTGAATATAAATTACAGGATTTCTAGCTTCATTTCACCACCATCCCTATCAAATAGCTTTAGGTGCAGACTCAATGCCAGATGGCTCCTCAGATGTGTCAGATGTCCATGCAGAAAATTCATTTCATGGTCACTTCTTTGTTTTGTTTCCTTGAAGACCCTATTGATTCCTGCTCCCCATGGAGAAGGATTTTATTGAACTCTTGGGAAAGAGAAAGCTGTTTAGATGAAACTGCTGAAAGATCAAATCCCTGAAGAGCAGGCAGCAAACAGCAAACTCAGCTAAACCAGACATGCAACATGACAGAACGGGGAAAAAAAAAAAAAAAGAAGAAAAAAAAAAAAAAAGGTATTCCAATTTACATTCCTTTAGATTGGTTTAATGCTAATGAAACTCAATCAAGACTTAAGAACGTGGTCCTCAATCTGTTTGTTTGGCGTTGCCAGAGGTGATTCGAAGGGTCATGAGGCTCTACTTTGTTGTTACAAACTAAATTTATTTAGTCAAAAAATATAAATTTCAGTGTGAATACGTACACGTTTAGGCTAGAATTGGCCAGGAGAGTTTGGCTTGTACTTGTAAACAGAAAGCAGTGATATAAACTAAACTGATAAAGAGGGTTAAACTGCATAGAGAGTCTTCATTCAGGGGCTTTTACAGTTCAGCTAAATCATACAGAATGAATGAGTTGTGTGTTTAGGTCGGATGTGATCATAAAGAAACGTCTGGCTGTTGGAAGCGTTATGCTGACCCTTGTGGCTGTGAGGGTCTCCACCTCGGAGCAAACAGAAAAGGTAGCTCCTGAAACCACCCGCCGCAGTTATCTGCAAACGGGCTGCCTAACCCTACGGTGGTGAACGTGGGCAGGGATGCTGCGCTTCTCTCTCCCACCTTGCAGGGACGTCAGCTCTTCAGCATTGCAGCAGCATCTCTGTCTGCTTGCAAGAGAGTGTCCACATGCAAAGGCCTGTGAAAGCACACTTACTTGTCATGAAAAGATCGTTAGATCAAGAATGCAGAATTTGGAAATTGCCCGGAGCAGACAGATTCAAATAAAAGCTACAGGAGATTAAAGGATCCTGGAGCAGTGCCATGCAGTAAATCTTTTCTCTGCATGTCCTTAGCAAGCTTGGTATTGCCTGGGGAGCACTGGAAGCCAGCTCCAGTGCCTGCTCCGGTGTTAGAGCTCAGGACGAGAGCTGGATGACAGGCTGGAAATGATCCTGATAGATTTGTTTTCATATGAAATTGCATTTACACCTACTAATTCAACTGAATCAGAATGATCTGCAGATGAACATCATTGCTGCAGTTTTGAAAGGTGCAGTCAAACAAGTTTTGTTTGCCTCCTGCTTTATTTTAAAATTACTTTTCTTGAGAAAAGAGATGCAGCCCAAGTGAAAACAAATTGTAGTTACATCTACTATGTCATGTGGCTATTATTAAAGAATGTGGCACTAAATACAAATTCAGAAAACATCTGTACATCTATATATGAATACCCACATCCATATCTATATCTATATAGATATACTGATATATATATACTGATATATATATACTGATATATATATACTGATATATTTATATCTATATTTTATATCTATAAGATAAGAAAAAGAGAAAAAAATATCACCAGTTTACTATTTATATTACCCTACAATTAACTGTATCAATGACTGCTTTGGCATTGCATTAATCTTATTCTTTGTTTAGGGGTTAAAAGAAAAAGTGGCTGCACTGAAATTGCTTTACCAAGTATTTAACTATCCACTGATGTCTTTAAAAGCTAGAAAGTTTCCTTAATAAGAAACTTAAAAAATATATATATGTTAGGAACATAATTTGTAATAGTTGAAATGATTTATCCTAATGAGATGACACCAGAATGTGTGCCATGTTAGGAATAATAACATATCCAGGATTCAGGGGCCATGTCTTCAGAAGGGATATTAAAAACTAAAATCCTGCTGTCAGCAAGTTTAGGAGCCCTGATATTGCCAGGATGCTGTGACACCAGTTTAAATGCTGTGTAATTAGGCTTGTCCTCAGCAGGATTCATTCAAGGCGGCGCTTTCAGGCTGCCGGCTGTTACTCTGCCTTCTAATATTAACACTAAAAGAGACGAGCTGGTTTGAATGATAGCAGGCGGGAGCAGGAATTAAGTCATGTCTCTGTGCTCTTCCCCCTCTCAGAGGACCTTTGCTCTGACCAGAGGACACATGAAGATACCTTGCAAAACAGTAATTTCCCTGCACAGAAACAGTCTCAAGTGGTGCAAGGGAAGATATGGGTCGGGTGTTAAGAAGAATTTCTTCACAGAGTGGGGGGGTCACTAGAACGGGGTGCCCAGGGAAGTGGTGGAGTCCCTGTCATGAGGGGTGTTTAAGAGGGGTGTGGATGTGGCAGTAGGAGACCTGGCTTAGTCTTGATGGTCTTTTCTAACCTAGATGATCCTGTGATTACAATAACGAACTATTATACACATAGAGAGAAGCTTATTGATACTTGTGCGTTATCTGCATTACTCTTTATGGGCAGTATGTAGTGCACCGTCTCTTCTGGAACCAGTGTTTTGTGCAGTCAAAGCAGACTAGCAATAATGCAGACTGGGCTATAGACCTGTAAAACTGATTGCAAAGCAAAAATCCCCCCGAAAAGTAGACAGAGAATACACTGTTAACATAATAAATCACGGCTGCTTGTAATACAGACATTTTAGGTGTACAAGTGCAGTCTTTAAAAATAACACTTGCAAGGCCACAAACTTAAATTTCTCTTTATTTTCTTCTTCTTGCTCCTTACATTATTTCACATGGTTTTCGCTGAAGACTGGGGTATATGTGGTCAAGTGCTGGACACCAATGAAGTTACTATGCATTTGGTTTTCTACCTACAGATGGAAGCTGGTGTTGTACTTACACCAAAGCTGGTAAAAGTGATACTGTCTGCATGGAACCTAATGGAACATGGCTTACTCTCATTGCAATATCTGAAGCTGGTTAGAGTCCATCTTCTTGAGGATGCATTTTCATTGTTGTTGTTGTTGTTGTTTGGTTCATAACTAGTCTCAGAAAAGTTGCTGATACAGTCTGGAATGGAAGTAATTCTGTAATGTAAACTGAAGTGGAGTGGGGAACCCGAAATAAAAGATGCAGGACAGAGTGTAGAGCTTCATTGTGTTAGCATCCAGTCACCCCTGAACCGAATGCCAAATTCCTACAGGAGCACATGCAAGTGAGGCACCTGAAATAAGGTACGGACAAAAAGGATGCTCCTGCCACAGTGCAACGCCTGAAGACTGATACGAGGCATGCCACGGAGCCCGTAGGGCTGATGCTGAACGGGATGCAGATCAGTGGAGCTGGAGGAGGTCCTCAGCAGGCGCACGCCAGCCTGGCTAATGTCACTGTGGATTTTGCATGCACATTGCAGGGTGCCGTCAGGCCAACTCTGTGAGCCTCTGGAGAAAGCTGAGGGACTGCTTTCCATGCCGGTGCTGACACTCTGCTTTGCAGCCCACTGGACGCACCCATTTCTCTCTCTGACCATCAGGAAGTCTTCCTGCAAGGCTCTCTGCTTCCTCACAGATGCCCTGCAAGGAGGGGGTGTAAAGTCCAGGAAATGTCAAGCCTCACGCAGCTGCTGCCCCAGGAAACAGGAGGAGCAGAGGAGCAGGAGCATTGAGAGAGAAGGAGAAAGTGACGTGGCCCAATCTCCTTGCTACTGCAGAGGAAGCACTCATGGCAACAGCAGGTCCATATTAGCACTTTGCCTCTGAGACTTTTCCCGTTAGAAGTTATTGCTCTGGTTTTAAAGACCCACTGAGGTCAGACCATGTTAAAATGTAAGGATCCATGGCTGTCTTATGGCATAGTTTGTAAACTGTTTGTAAAAAAATTCACAAGTTCACAGGCTACAAAACTATTACAATGTTCAGCTTTCTATTTTCCTCTTCACAAGAAGCCGGTCGCACAAAGAATAACAAAGAAGCACTTAAGTGAAGGACTTTTCTCCTGAAAATCCATTTAAGAATAGGGTGAAGCTCTCTCAGCTCCACAGTTGCAAAACGAGGAAAACACTTACAAAATCTGTTAATGTCGATGAGATGCAATGGTGGTGGTCATCCTGCTTTGAAACTGGAGAAAGTCAGACTCCAGTTGTATACAACCAAATTCAGAGTCAAAAGAGTTATTGCTGGTACTAAAGGGGGTGGTAGGAATGTGAGCTGTGTATGAAAATGAACTGGTGGAGATAATAGGCCAAACCCTCAAAACGTGCCTAAATCAGTTTTGAAAACAAAAACTGGAGCTCCTGGAAATTTTAAGTTCAAGCTCTGGCATCTCACAGGGTTCCTTGCCCACAAAACCCTCAGAAACCTCCTCTTAGTCACTGTAAGTGCCCAGGAAGCCCTTTCCACCTGGATTATGACCCACTGTCTTTGCCAAACCCACCTGGATTTACGTCAGATCTGGAACCTGGTCGCTGATTTTACTCGGGCTTCGAGTTATAGATGTACCCTGAATACCTGTTGACCCAAGACTTCTGCTGGGCACTTCTGCTAGGAAGACACATCTGCTCACAGGTCACTGCAGAGAACTGGTCATGCACTTGGGTGAATATAGTGAAGAAAATCTCTCTCAAAAATATTTGTTTTAAAATCTTAATAAAAAAAAAAATAATGGAAAGGCTCAGCTCAAATTCCTTTTTCTTAAAGGGATAAGTACTTTGCTACGATATATCCCCACCCACATAATACATAGTGTGTTAGGTGAAATTGCTTTGTTTGAAGATAAAAAGTAGTTTCAAGAGCCCCAGAACTGACATAACCAGGTTGCCCACAGATTTGCATCTCTTGCTTGATTGACTTTGATGTTGAAAGGAAGCAAGAGCTGCATTTGAAATTTACCTTGTCATTAGAAAATTTGTCCTTTTTAGAAGTGAATTCTCCGAGATATTAGAAAATTAAATGTGTTATAACTTTTTCAGTAAATGCAGCTCTGAAAGTCTTCTCTGTTCGGCTGCTCACATGCATCTTGCAGGAGCTTATTAACCTTCCTGTAACTGCAGCTGGCTAAGGGACATGGCAGTTGTGCTGGGATCTCGACATACGTGATCCCTCTCCGCCCATGCATGAGCTTTGTTTCCTGTTGGATAGGTCAGCACCTGCAACTTTCCTGCACTCCTATACAGATACAAACAAGATCGCTATCTTCCCCCAGAGTTCTTCATACAGCTGCCTATTATCTGACCCATGGGGTGACTTTCCAGTATAACAGGCTTAGTGCTTCTGTGTGTTGTTTGTCAAAGCGTGGAAGAAAAAGCTGAACTGAGGGTTACCCTCCTGAGGTCTGCCTGGCCAGGGTTAAGTTTCCTTTTCCCGGGGGTTCTGATGTTACTTGGATTACTGCTGGATTAATGCACTCATCCAGCTCAAAGGTAAAGGAGACTGAGGATATCTGGTCTGACTTTCATGTTGCTCTGTTGCATCCAGTTACTCCTCTGCTGAGGGGGAGAAGTATATTGTATATTTATTCTGAGTTACCTGTCTTCCAAAAAAAAAAAAAAGAAAGAAAAAAAAAAAGAAAAAAAAAGAGAGAGAGAGCTCAGCTTTACTTGAGGACTTCAGTGGAATACCTCATCTTCTGGACATTTTATTCCTGTGATTCTTTGCCTCATCATTTATCTGTCTAGAACATGTAGCCTCATGTTATTTTTCTGTTCATCACATCAAAGAATCCTTCAGGACAGCTGTTTTCCTCCTGCATCAATACTTTCTGTTTGTACTTGAGGCACCTGTTTATCTTCTCCCTGACAAGCCATTATCACACTGAGCAGAACTCAGGAACACGGCTGAGTTTCTGGGGCAGACAAATTCTCTCTTCCACTAAGCGTGAGCTATGGGCACAAGTTCGTCATGCAGGCACAGACCCTCACCTGCTTGCAGCTGCTGACACAGCCTCACCCTCCTGCAGCTCAGCTGACCCCCACTTCGTCCATCACCCACCTCCACCAGCACACAAAACAGTTTTGGTGACTTTTGCATCTGCACACACAACCGACAGGTGCTGAGTCTAACACATGCCATACATCGGAGCAAAACCGCTTAGCCACTGTATTTTTATCTTTCCTCAGTCTATACTGCTAAGGATCACAGCGTCCCTTGTCTCTACAGCAGCATACTGTGATACTTCCACCATGACACCCAAAACTCTTCTCTGCTGCTGATGATACGGCCAGCATCTTCCCCAGCACAGCCTTGTCTGTCCTTGTGGCTCTTCCCAGACCTGAGTATTGCTGACTTGGAATTTTGCATTTCATATTCCCCTAGTGTCTAGGAAATTCTTAATTATTGATCATTGCTGAGCTTCTGTTCTGCTCTTCCAAGAAAAAATCAAAGTCACTTTAAAGCTTTGTCTTGCCCAGCAAATGATATGAATCCCTCCCAGCAAATTGGTTTTAAACACAACAGTATTATGGATTCTAGCCTCACTGTATTTATAGGCACTGTTTAAACTTTAAATGATAAGCCTCGAGATGAAACCCAAACTTTGTGGATAAACAGTCGAACTCGCATTTGCCTGTTATTCATTTCATTTGGCTTTGCCTCCAGACTTCATCTCTTCCAGACAGTCAACAAGTGCGAGCAAACATCCAGCTGTTACCTAACTACAAGTAATAAAACCGTCTCTTAGCACAAAAATGCTAATACTCCACTGACCTGATTGAACCTGAATTCCGTGCTGCCAGCCGTGAACCACAATGCAAAGGCTGAATACAGACCTCCCGAATTACGTCCCTTGGCACTGTGCAAGCTTTCACAGGACTGAGGCCAACCAAACATTACCTGAGCAGGGTGATGGGCACACTGCTGGGGAAGGAAGTCTCCTTGGAGGGTCAGGGCAGGGGACTGGCACTCAGGTGGCCTTCCATCCTGCCAGACTTTGTCTCCCACCCTGGTAAAAATCCTTCTCTGGAGGTTTAGTGAGTGCTTATTTGACCTGAGTTCTTGTTAATGGGAGTTAGGCGATGACGAGTGTCGTGACAGCTCACCCAGAGCCTTGTGTGTCATGCTCCCTGGGGCACACTCCCTGCATGGGCCACTGGGCATGGAACAAGAAACTTTCAAAGAAAAGGAAGTCTATCAGAAATACAAATCTTGCCATCGATCATCGTGGAGATGCATGAGCTTTTCTGGGATCCCCTCTTCCATCTCCTCTTTCTGTTTCTTTCCTTTGGAGCACTTCCTTTCTCCCTAGGCAGCTCTTGAATCCCGATAGATGAGGAGGAAAAATAGATTTCCAACCTGCATCTTTTTTCTATAAAACTTGGAAGCTTTACTGTAATTTTCTGAGAGGTAAAAGCACCGTCCAGTGCTCCATTCCTCTTCCTGTGTTAAGAAGCTCTTACACTGTAAAGTCCAATATCTCTCAAGACTCAGTGAGTTTCATCTGCTATTTGACTGACCTGGCATTACATCTAACCAGTGTACCTCTCTCCTGTTCATTATTATTTTTTCAGATGTTGCCAGAGAAAGAAATAATCTCTTCAGGGAATAAGTGAGAGGAACTGAAAAGGATATTCATCCCAAGGTAACCACTCCATCACTTCAAATTGCATTGAAGACAAGGAAAGCAGCCTTTAATGGTGTCAGAACATAGCTATGATTAACAAAGCACCTGACGTGAGTACTTAAAGGATCAATTGAAAATGGCAGCTTTACAAGTCGATGGCTCAACTATGGGCCAAATTAAAGGAAAGGATGTGGTCTCCACTAATATCAGAGCAGTTTTCATAATATGTTTCTTTTTCAATCGATAATCCCACTCTCAAACTTTCAAATGTTCTGACTTAAGACATTCGTCTGAATAAACCTGGTACTAGCTGGAAGCTTATTTTACTCCCTGGACGTCTTGCTCCTCTGAGATTTAGAAACAAGAAACCACCTCTTCACCTCCTCATTACCTTCTGTGACATGCAGAAAGCAAAACTCACATCTATATCAGAGGGAAACTGCACAGACTACTTGTAATGAAATTACTTGTCTTCTTCATGATGGCACTGTACCAAAACCTGTTAGTGTTTCCAGGTAGGAACAGAAAATGGGGGGTGGGAGGGGGTGGGTGGGTGGGGGAGGTTGTCTATAGAGAAGAAGGTCTGCCAAACAGTGAAGAAGCCAACATTTCGTTTTTCAATTGAACTTTGATAAACCCTGGTTATACACAAGTCTCTGCTTTAAGGACATCATAGAAGTAAAGGCTGCTAGCCTGAACTGAGGCTACTTACATGAAAATGAAACAATAAACAAACAGGAAAACTCCTAGCAAACTCTATTAAGAAGATCGATATCAAGAAAATGTTTATATGTGTTAAAAAAAAAAAAAAAAATCTGATTTATAGGATACTTTCACAACATGGAACTTAAGGTTTACGCACCACTTTTCCTACTTGCTTTTAGCTATACAATCAGTGCTGATATCTACTTCATGCCCGGGTCTGGGGCTGCCCCTGGCTGCCCCCCTGCTGCTCTGCTTCGTGGCTGGCCCTGGCAGTGCCTTGACACGCTTTGAACTGAAGCTAAATCCGCTTTAGAGATAAAAATCGTAAGTGCAAAGACAGTTTTTGCTGTAATAATAGTCTCCTTTTAGATCGCCCGTCAGGAGCTGAAATCTTTCAGGAGGAAGGACGACTGCTGTCTCAGCAGTGGTGAATCTCCCCACACATCGCGAACGGAGAAGTGACATGTTAAATGAGGAGTCACCAGTCAGCCAGCTCCCACCGGCGGGACAAATGTCAAGGTACTCTAAGAGCAGGATGCCCTCTAGAGCATCGGGGCTGCAATAGGCATTTGGTTCAGATCTACGGCGTCACTTGGAGATGGCAGGCATCCCTCGCTGACCATGTGAATAAACACTGAGCCTAAGATTGAAGTTAAAAAGTCACTGAATGATAGGCATGGCATGTATCTGGGGTTTCTACACGCCAGCCACACCGTGCTGCTGCACCAGCTCGTTCTGGAGCTTGCTTATCAGCACCAGGTTTTGTTTCAGTTGAGTCCACGGCCTCTGCTATCGCAGCTGTCAGGTACAGATAGTCTCCCTGCCCAGCTGACTCGATGGAGTTGAAGCAGAGATCACATCCAGACCCATGAAAACCTCACAGAAACCAGCGAGGTGGACTGGCTCATCAGCTCCCTGTGTGGCAAGCCAACTCACCCACTACCTTCTGTGGCTGTGAACAGGGCTGTTAAGAATTGTCCCCTTCACAGAGGATTTTGCGCATCCATCATTGCAATTTCCAGTGGAGAAAAGTCAGTGAAACGAAGTGCCCTGTGACATTTGAATGCCTTTTCCAGCCCTAGCACGTTGTAGCATTTTTTCCTCTTTTTGGTTTTGTTTTGTTTTGTTTTGTTTTCAGGAGAAAGGCTGCAGTATAACTGACTGAGCAAAGCTGACAGCTGTAATCTGGATGTACTGCACTCTGGGGCTCCATGCAGGGACCATCAGCTCCGCAGGCTTTGGAAAGTGCAGCTCAGGGCTACCAAATCTGGGGGGCATTCAGATAGGGCATTTAACTGGATATTCTTGCATCAGTTGATTGTGGCGAGCGTCTTGGAAAGTGTCCAGGTGGCTTCAACAAAGGTTTTATCTAGTGCTTGGTTGGTAGAGACAAGGATCTATATGACATGGCAAAACAAGATCTTGGTTTTCAGAGAGCACAATGGCTTTTGTGTGTGAACTTTGCTCCAGCATCTTCTGCAAAAACTGTTGTCTGAAAGGCAGGGAACAGCAGCCAGAAATTGCAAGCCAGATCTGTCCTATGTACTTGCCATGAATTCATTATCTCTTATTAAAATCTTAGCTTCTGCATCCTTAACTGTGCTCTAGGAGGAGGGATATTTTCCTTTTTCTTTCTCTAAATATTTATTATGGTTCAGTTTAAAGGTTCTGTAAAAGCACTATGACAATTTAGCTTGACTGTGCCTTAACAATGAGTACTCACCTGTCCAGAGGACTAAATGATATATTGTCTCCAGTGCAGGGTTTCTTCACTGCAGCCACAGAGCCCCAAAGTCAACATCACTCACCACTAGTTTTGTGTTTCTGTCTTGAATCTCTGCTCAGATATTTATATTTCATTTCACCAAAAGATTCCTTATTTTCTACAGATTTCCAGTGTCACACTTCCCACATTTCCTGGTGCAAACACAGCACATACATGCACTCTTTTTGCAGGTGTTTTCCCCTCACCTTGAGGAGCACCAACCTCATAAACGTTCTCCTTTAGCTTCCCAGCCATTTCCAGTGGCAAAGCTTCCCAGTATCTCCCCAGTGCTACTTCCCAGCGGCCACCAACGTCGGCTGTTAGCAAAGATGCAGACAGCTGTGCCAGGGTTGCCAATGCTCCACAAGATGGACTGCAGAAGATGCTCATTCTCATCGTAGTCTGGGTTCATCTGACAGCCTACTGCTGACTTCTTCCCCCGTGCTCGCTGCTGCACACACAGCTGGTGGAGACTACCTCACTCCTGCCAATGACCTTGTCCTCTGAAGCATGATGCTGTAGATTATACTAGCATATATTACAACACTGTGATGCATATACTGGAGCGCGTTCCATAGCTGACTTGTTAACACTGAACATCTTTAAAAGACCTCAGGCTGATGAACATGCATTTTGAAGGACCTGAGAAGCATCTCTTCGTAAAGACGATAAATTCTTGTATATTAACAGTTTTAATTAAACAAAGCAATCATTTTTAGTCCAGCTGTGTCATGCCAGAGCAGAAAGAATTAACAGACAAACCTTTCTGTGACAACTAAGTCGGAGAGCGTGTGGAAGGAATCCCGTCTGTACTGTTGGGTTGTTCCTTTGCTTGAGGGGATTTGAGCCCTTATTCTGCCCAGGGAAGTGAGTCACTATCCTTGGAGGTCTTTAAAAGAAGTTTAGATGTAGCCCTTAGTGATATGGTTTAGTGGAGGACTTGTTAGTGTTAGGTCAGAGCTTGGACTGGGTGATCTTGGAGGTCTCTTCCAACCTAGATGATTCTGTGATTCCGTGAAGTAGGTCTACCAGTATCTCCTATGGGGACAGTTAAGACGGATTTAATAGCGTCTGCACTACCTTGATCTGCTTTAAAAAACAACAGTAAGAAGATCAAGGAAAAGCGCCCGTGTCTCTGACAACCTGGTTAGGCTCCAGATTTACCTGAGAGGTTTGACAGATCCCAGCATCCCAGGCCAGTGACCACTGCTGGTGGCTAATGTCCACGAGGTGGAGCTCCAAACATTAAGATGAGCCCTGTTAGGACACTACGTCTTGCATGACACTCATTTACTGCTCTTTCCTGGCACAGGACTGCTGAGCTACGGCTCAGTAGTCCATTTTTCCTATGAAATGAGTGCTTATTTAAAGAGTCATCTTGTGGTTTTTCTTTTCTATCTGTTTCTCTGACTTTATCTTATAGCTGTTTGCTCTCCTGTTCAATCACAGAACCTCTTAGTACGAAAGAAAAGAACAAGTTTTCTTATTAGGAAAATAGGCCATACTAATGAACAAACCATGTCAGGTCAGCTTCACTTGACTCTCACATTGAGAGCTCCAGATGGCAGAGATTATAAGCAAAGTCAGGTGGTAGATAATGACAGTTATTGGCAATGGACGGGCAGAACCATATTTAAGAATTCTAAGTGTTTCTCTGAAATTTTTGAAGTAGTTTCAACTAATCTTTTTTCTGTAACTGTGGGAGGAATTGAAATGTCTTTCCTTCAGTTCTGGCACAAAGAGGTCATGGTAACTTTAGAAGAAAGGAAACAAAAATAAACAAAAAGAAAACAAAATAGCAATTAGGGTAATCTTACCCACCCTTAAAAGGGACTGTTTGCTCAGGAGATTTTTGCTTGTTTTTCTCATATGGTCAAGAGAAGCAGTTCTGGTGTCACCTGAGGCAAGAAAAAAGGTATCTTTCTTACTGACAGTTACATAAAAATTCAAGTATTTTTGAGAGCAGTGTTACGAGTGCTCTCTATCCCTGCCCAGCCTTTAAGACTCAGCCCTGCCTGAGTCAGATGTGCTGCTTGTGATTTTTTTTCTTACTGCCCCTGGCAGAGGGGCTTTGAGAGCAGCTCAGTTTGGACAGGGGTCTGTGTCCGCACACTGAGCCCAGACCCAGGGGACTTTTGGCTCAGATGCTCCACCCCAACAGGCTCTACCCCGAACGGCAGCATTTTAGTAGCAACATATTTCTCGGTAAACCACCAGAGAAGCAAGATCCTCAACTCTTAGCATTGCTTTTTCCTCCTGGTAATGAGAGATAGCATCAAAGTAGGAGCTAGTTTGACTGAAGCCTGTTTGCAATGCAGTGGGAAACCACTGTGCTGCACAGCACCAGCAACCAAACACACACAGACCCCACTCCTTGGCACGGGGATAGACGGGGCTCATGCCAGGGACGTGTTGAAGCAGGACCTCTGCTCGTTGCAGTGGCCTGCGCTCTGGCTCGCTGCCCATTTAGATATGCCTAAATTCCGCTGCTGCTGTTTGGACCGGAGTGATGATTCTCCTACTGCTTTTTGATGAGTGACTCCTTCAGCTAAAACAGGAACTGTGTTTTCGTCATCTGGCTTTGACCTCCCGTTATGAGAGCAGTGACTCACTGAAGGGAAGCAGAGTCCTAGTACATGGTGCCTCAGCGTTGGTAACATTCCCATCAGAGCTTGTTAATTTGGGTGCTAATTTGCTTCCATTTTCAATGGCTGAGAAACATTAAAATTTACTGCAGCCTCTGCAGAAAGGCAGGCTTTGCCCTCTGGACAAGACCTTTCCCACCCCGTCTGCTTGTCCCACCTGACGAACTCCTCTTCCTGACCAGTGCCTCAGCTCTCACCATGAGTCCTGCCTCATGGCCCAGACAGCCCCACTGCCCACCAGTTACCCCAAATCCAGTCATCTCTCATGGTGGACACTTGGACTCCTTCATCCCTGACCCCAGCGTCTTTGCTCTCGGGTTTGGCTCATAGCTGCAGAATTGTACCTGGCAGCTCCCACTGAAGCCCACCAGCTGCATGGGTGCACTCCTGCATTGCTGATCCTTAGAGACCAGCTTCATCCACTGCTGGCCCTTGGTGCACTGCATTTTGTTGGACACCCACGTGGAGCTCTTACGGTTTTACTCATCAGGAGATGTTCAGGTAGTCTTGCGGAGGAAGCTTACCCAGTACAGCAGCTGTCAGATCGAGTATTTCATGAAGCAAAGCACTGGAAACTTGTTTCTCTGACCTCCTGGAGTTACTGAGGGCATGACCACAAAACTTACCTAAGTGCTTAAAAAACACCACTGAAACTCGGCTCAGTCAGAAATCAAATACAGAAGGCGAAATATAAAAGCATGGGCAAAAAAGATCCCTGTATCTCTTACGCTTATGCTTGTATCCTGCATTACATAAGGTACGTATCTCAAGATTAAGACAGACCAAACATTTTCTAATTAAGCAGCTACATTGTGTGTTTATAACAGAAAAAAAATCCCTTGAATGTCAGTACCGGTAAGTGACTTCTAAGTAATGCAGGTGGCCACACAGAGGCGAGGTCAGGGGGCAGAAAAGCATCTTTTCCTGATGCTGACTATGAATGAAGCCAAGGACTGAGACCTGCAGCCGTGATGGAGATTTCATGCCTGCAAGTACAACCGAGGGTGTTGTTGGGTGAGCTGGGCAAACAGCACCGGGGGAAGCACAGGCTCGACCCCTCTCCACTGCAGGGCTGAGCTTCCCCCGAGGTGGTCCATTCATGGAGCAGGTTGTTGAAGTTACATATTCATGCGCACTCTAACACAAACAGTTCCACAGATCGGGCTTCCTGCTCAGGTCCGTGTCCGTGTTGCAAGCCAGAGGGTGCAGCTGACCCCCCAGCAGGAGGGTCTCGCCCTCCCCTCAGAGCCAGGTCCTGGGTAGCCCTGCAAGTCCTGGCTCCCTCTCTGGCTGCCAAAAATGCAGGCAGCCCGCTCTGCCTGCGAGGAGGAAGGCGTGCTGCCCTCTCTGTGGCTGCGCAGAGGCCATGTGGACCATGGGGACGTTAGCTCTCATCCTGCTCACCGCGTGCAGCGCGGCGTGGGTCTGCGGGCAGGGGCCAGGGTCTGTTACAGGCCCTCCTGCTGCTCAGCCTGTGCATCGGGACCCCCGGATGGGTTCCACTCGGGCGACCATAAGAGCATGGCAGGAACGGCAGCAGTTCTGGGCTGCGAGCCCAATGACAGGGCAAGAGGTTGCCTGCTCTTCAGGCAGGGGTTTCGCTAATTGCTTTGAATTAACTTGCGTTTTGCCAGGAGGGCTCGTACGCCGGTCTGGGAACTTCTCGGTGCCAAATCCCAGAGTTTCTGGCCAACATCGGACACCTCCCTCTAGACCAGGATTAAGTGGCTTCGCTCCCAGATGGCAGGATTTACAGATGAACCCTCCCCGTGATTTTCTGCTCAGCATGATGACTCTGAGACATCTCACCTCCCTGCCCCGATTCTCCTCCCGTGTGTCATCCAAAGCTGTGATTTCTGTGTGATTTAGAGCTGGCTGATGAAGAGTAAGCTGCTGAGCATGTCAACATGCAGATTCCTAGGATCCAGCCCTAATTAGTCCAATGTATAGCTGCCTTGTTTTCACAAGGATTTTTCCTCATACTAGCTAACTAAGAACAAAACCAATCATTATTTTTCCTACAGGATGTAGGCAGCACAGCCCTCTGGAAAAAGATATTTTTTTCCTGACATGCTTTTTTTTTTTTTCTTGGCATAGTTTTTTGAAGAACGTGTTCACTGTGATATTCATGCCATGTCATCGCTGATCTCCAGCCTAAAGGTGAGCTTCTACAGACCTGTTAATGCCAATTCATGGACCAATGACTAGGTCTTCCTGTGGAAACAAAATCTCATGCATTTTGTATAAACCAGTGGCTATCAATTTTCTGATTGTTTGTTCCGGGTTGTTTGCATTTGGTTTTCATAACGGCATTTTTTTTACTTTACTTCATAAAGTAAAAAACAAAACAAAAAACAACAACAACTAAAAGCTAAACCTTGAACTCCTGACTATCCTTACTTATGAACCTGTTTTAAATATACCAACATGAAGTTTTGAGAAAATAATCTAATAATAGTTGAAGAGATTACCTGTTCAGGAAGAATGGACTACAGGGCCGAGGTAAGAAGTCATTACTACCATCTTCATACCTGCCATATTAGCCAATTAAACAAAAGTTTTGATCTTATAAAAGGAAGTGTTTACTTTGTGTGTTAAGACAACCAGGGACAAAACCTTTTGCCAATTGTAAAATCCTGCTCACAGGATGAACACGCTGTGAATGGAACACACAGAGTAGTTCCTTCGTACCCCATTATCCGATCAAAATTTTCCTTTTTCTCATGCAAATACAGTTTTATTGTAACTGCCAGTCCAAACTGTTAAATGATCTGAAAACCCAGCACAACTATAAACTATTTGCAAGTAAATATGGAATTATGGTATTGAAACAAATTTAATTTGCTTTTGATTTTTTACAAAGTAATGCCAAAAAAAAAGCCTCTAAGACCCCAGCCTGCAAGTTTAAGTATGTTTTACTATAATGTGATACAGGAATTTAAAGAGCATGTTCTTAGAATTGGATCAGTGCAGCTGAAGGAAAAGAGAAAAAAGTTTCATCTGTCTGGAGGCTTGTTGGTCTTAGAGAGTTATGGATGCATTAAACGGGTTATGACAGTCCTGCACCTGTGGAAGTCAGGAAGAACAGTTCATGTAGCTAATGGTAAGAAGACTGTCATCCTCATTGCAAGGTCCCTTTTTAACTAGGAACAAAACATCTCAAAGAGCTGAGGAAAAACAGGCAATGCTACAGAGAAATCCTTTCCAAGGGTCACAAGAAATTAAAAAAATATACATTGTAATTCTTCACAGTAATATTGCTTTTTTAGCTATTTAACTGATGACAGAATAGGCACCACTGTTCATCTTGCATGATGTAATTATTACATCAATAGATAAGATGATTTGGTAAATAAAATGAGCAAGAGGTTTTCACGTTATTGCTACTTTACCATTGATTATTTCAAGCTTTTATTGAGTAGTGATAATCAACCTTTACTTGTTTAATAAATTCTTATCCCGAAGTGTTGATTTTTATCAAAATTACCTTCTCAGTAAAGGGTGTAATTTTCTAGAGCTAAAATGAAGGATGTTCTCAATACTGGTAATTGTCCAATTATTTAGTACAATTTTTACATTTTAACAAGCTCAGTGAGTTTCAAGGCAGGCTGAACACACTGTGTGGTTTATAAGCATGCTAAATAGGAAGGCACCTGCCAGCCTTTTAATTTTACCTGGTCTTCTTGTTAACTAGGAAAAATGGGAGTTGAGCACATTTTATCTTGCTGGCTGTAAAATAGACATCACCGTTTTCACGCACCACAACACAAAACAAACGTTATTCGAGTCACTTTCCACTCAGAAACCGTGTTCGTTATTAGGTGCTGATTACAACGCTGGATGAAACCCAATGAAAGCAGCCCTGCACGACTCAGCAGGAACAGCCACCACCGGCACTACAGTCGCACAAAGCTGGACAAGGCCGAGGTGGACGCGCAGCACACCCTGCCTGGGTAAACCGCTGGATGCAAGGAGCAGGACGGGGAGAGGCAGTGCTCGGCTCTTGTGCAGCGCAGAAGAAAAGGGACAGTGCTCAGCACTCGGGGAACCCTGGGAGACCCCCTCTCCTTTCAAACCCGCAGCCTGGTCTCACAGGAGCAGAGAAGCAATACGACCCAGGTTACTCAGGATTTACGGCATGCTGACTGCAGAACGAAAGCCTTGACTAGCCTGGAAATAAAGCACGAAGTGATCCTAATCTAAATACACAAGGCGGTGGTAGAGACATCTGTGCCTGGGAAGTCTGGTGTTCTTCTGGAGAGGGAGGAAGATGATGGGTACCCTGCCCACAGCATGGGCACTGCCGCTACATCTGCTGGTCACGGGTACAGCAGCAAAGGAGAGGACCTGGGTGGCAAGGGACATGTTTTAGGGTTTGCAGCTGAACGCACTGAGAAATGAACAGCCGTTCAAGATGCATGCTGTCCTCTATTGCCATGCAGCTGTGAAAATACTACACCTGTGCCAGGCTGTGGTTAGGCAACAATAGGTTGTACCTGATAGTCTTTGTCACCGGAAAGACTGGCTGAATCTCAGCACAGAAGTGAAACACAGATTTTGCTCCGTGATTTGTACCACCAGTAATTCTGACAGCCAAACCCCCCCGAGCAGCGAGAAACAAGTGTTGCCTGACAATATTATTGATTTTCTTATTTTGCAAGAATCACCAAATAAGCACTAGAGGGCAAGGCTGGAAGAGAGCTAAAAACAACCAGATTTGGACTGCAGTAAAACACTTGTCATACTAATGAAATTTCCTTTTGATAAATGAATGTAAATCGGGCTTGGAAGGAACACTCTCATTTTAAAGTCGGCTGAAAGACCATAAACAGAATTATGAGTGACGATATAGCAAACCGGGGAGGGTTTCTTCAATACGACAGCAAAGGTGTAGGTGTCAGGACTTGTTCCATTTAACATCCTCATTAATGATGCAGAAGAAGAATCAAATGGCGTGTAATGAGGGTTGATACCTGGGAGGATTAGTAAGCACCGGTGAGAGCTGCAAATTGATGCGGAGAAGCAGACGTCGGAATCACGGGCAGAAAAGAACAAAAGCCACAAGGCACGTGTGCGGGAAATAAAATCTAATAAAGAGAAACGTGAGAAAACCAAAGCCAGAGGAAACGTCACTTGGGCAAGGGCAAAGTGAGGTCAGCAGCAGGCGGGCAGCACCCCAGGCACCCCCGCCACCACCGCCGGATCCATCCCTCGCATCCCCGCTGCTACTGGAGTGCGCAGAGCAGCGACGGAGGTGGGAGGGAAGGACGCAGAGACTGGTCCTGGGGGAAGCCTGGCACTGCTGCAGCTGGGCTGCTGCTGCGGCTTGGCACAGCCCGGGCTGCCACTGACATCAGAGCAGGTGTAGGAAGGCGAAGTGCAGCCTGGAGGGCTGAAATCACAGCCTCGGCTGCCAGCCCAGCAAAATGCAGTGTGAAGCTTTCCAAACGATTTGGGCTGTACCGTGCACGGAAATTCCTATGTTCCAGAAAGCAAGAGCAATTTCAGTGAATTCTAATTAAGGCAAAACCCTATAAAATCTCATGGAGTCGATGAGAGGGTAATAATGCAACATTAATACCTACTTGAAAGTAATCAGCCTTATGCAGGTAAGACTCATAATATGTCTGAGCTCAGAAAGGTGGAGCCATATGGAATGGAAGGGGAATTTCTAAGCAATTACAGGTGCTTAGAGTCTGACTATATGGCTCCAGTAGTGCAAAAGGCATAGTAAATGCCTTCAGATGCCTTGTGAGCATTGCCTTAGCTGCTGTTATGAAACAGGGCATGCTAAATCCTTTGAGGAGCTGTGGATTTCAGCTAAGATGTATTTCCTCTCTGTATGCTGCAGCACATCCTGCAGCTCTCCATCACAGCCCTGTAAAACCCTACTGGAAGAGTGGTTTTGAAAATGCCACTGAGCAGCACCCACAAACACACAGGACTGCACTGGGAAGAGCAGACTGCAGGCACAGAGCATCTGAGACATCATGGGCAATTTGTTGGTTCAGCAGGGCCGGAATTTGAGCTGAAACAAGAATTAGATGTTGCTATCCTATTTTATCAGTGTTATCTCCCGTGTAAAAAATGTAAAAAAAAAAAAAAATCTAGGCAAATTCAGTAATTTCTTCCTGACAGCATTATTAGATAATTAGGGTGTATTGCAAGTTCATTTTTCATATGCCCACCTAAACTGACGCAGCTCTTAATTTCAGCGGGGTCATAGCAGTACAGCAATGTGAAAGGAGTACCTCAGCAGATATTCCTCACGCCCATTCACCTGCAATAAGACATAAAATTCTTAGCATCTCAGAAAAGAAGGCAGAAAACCCATGGGGAACTTTTTAACTCCACAAGAAACATGCAGAAATGAAACTGAAGCCTACAGAAAATAATCCATTGATGTTCGCAGGAAAAAAAAAATAGGCAATGCAGGGAGGTAATTTTATCCATACACCCTGGCCAAGGAGGAATACCTCGGTGCAGAGGGTTCTTTGCAATGCCAGAGATACACACCTGACAGCTGCCTGTCCCACAGCTCATCTCTGTGCGGGCTCCTGTGCGGCGCGGTGGCAATCAGGAGGTGTGGGACAGTGCCAGCAAGGAGCCCGACCCGCTCCTGGCTCCCTCTGCGTGGAGCAGGCTGAGCCCCTGTCATCAGGCAGACGGGCCATGGCAAAGCTTCTCCAGCACTGATGTCAAGTCCAGGACTCTGCTCAAGCCACGTCCTCATGGGCACCTGGCTGGGGGCAAAGCTACAGCTCCAGTGACCTCTGGGGAAGCAAATGCCGTGCTGGCATTTCCCTGGAGGGAAAGAAGTAGCTGAGCAACCCTGCCCCTTCGCTAGGAGGTGAGCACCTCTCCGGGTCTGGACACCAGAGTGGGTTATCTGTTCTTCCACCTGTCCTGAGCAGCAAGCAGCTGTACAGAGGAAGGTGCTGAGCAGCATCCAGGGAGCAGGAGCAGCTCCCTGCAAACCATGGAGGCTCTCTGTTCAGGGCAGGAGAAAGCAAACCATTTTGGTCAATGGGGTTCCTTGGGCTGACCGCGATTCTTCAGAAAAGAAAAACATTTTCTTTGCACGTGAAGGATAGTGACAAGAGCACCAAATGTGAATGCCATAATCACAGATGTGGCCGTTGCTACTCCAAATTGTAAAGAACAGCTGTTGGTTAATGGGCCAGACATGGCGAGTTGTGATTGTTGTGACAATTGCCAGGCTGACTGGGACCTATCTGCACAGAGAAATCTACGCCAAAACATCCCACTGATTTCTGACACCCATATCTTCCCTTCACCCTTCATCTTGCTGCATTTTGCTTCTGACTGCAATCCACTTGACGAGGGACTGTGCTGTGCTACATACCTGCCAGCTGTCTCACACAATACATCTTTATCTTCATCACACTGTATTTATCCTGATGAACCCAGCGTGTTATTAAGCGCAGGAAATAACTGCCACGGATTCACATATTAGCTAAACCTAAAAATATCACAGACACATCACAATCTGGTTGAGGGGCTTCTAAGCGACCCATTTGTTGACAATAATAGTTACAGCATGTTAAGAATAACCCAGAATCTGAAGTTTTTTTTGAGCAGTGGTCACACAGATGGCACAGCAAGGTACTAAGCATGAGATGTGTACGAAGATGACTCAGCCTTCCCCTCCTGCAGGGTAAACAAAAGGTGATCTTGGCTCTCCTGCATTACTTTTCCAGCTAGTTGAAGTGCTACTAGTGTTCATCTTTCTCCTGGCCATCTGCAGACTTGAAAAAATTAAAACCTAAGACGGCTGGTAGAAAAAGGGAGCTGCAGCACTCTGCTCTCCAGGTGTTGTCTAAAATCAAGGGTAAAGCACTGTCCCCGAAGGAGAACCAATGCCACCCATGAGAGAAGTTAGTGATGCTTAACTTTATAAAGTTTGTATTGTTTTATGTATAGATACGTGTACATTTATATATGATCCAATGATTCTAGAGGAGAATGTCCACTATCACAAGTAATTATCTTCAGGGTGGATAGTTGGGTAGTTCTGTTTTAATTCTCACAGTTCTTGGCTAATTTGTAGTTTTCCAGTTCTAAGGATGCCCTTATTTCAGGCTGGTTACCATCTGGTATCTGCTTTGGTACCCATGAGGGTCTTGCTCTGAAATCAATAAATTCCCACATGTTATGGGACCTGCAAAGCTTCCACACAATGTGTAGATCCGATTGACAGCAATGGGAGTTACTGCATGAGATGCTGATTTTTGTAATTATGTTTACTGCATCAAAAAATGTACTAGCATCCAAAATACAACATTTCTGTTTAAATGTATAAGAGATGAGAAATGTTTGAGATACTAAAATGTCTTGGTGAAAACAAGACCTCTAAATCAAAGGCTTTTGTTGTACAATTTGTACTTTTTGAGGAATCAGTATAAACCACAGTGACAGGATCGCTGTTTCATAACAATAAGTGCACCTGGAAATGCCATACCATAAAAACACTGTCCAGCACAGGTGAAATCTCAGTTGTTTTATCATAGAGGGTAGGATGGAGATCAGCAGAAAGAAATCATTTTTGTCTGGGCAGAAGGCTTTAGGCTGGACAGGGCTGGGTGGACCCAGCCTGGGTGGCTGGACCCATCTAAAACACCAGCCTGATTCTGTTGACACCACAAGAATCACTTCAGGTTTCACAGGTTATCCAAGCTTTTCCAGGTTCTTGTACTTCATGTGATTAGTGCCACAGAGGTGCCTCTTATGGAAAATTTACCTTAAATCAGCCGCTGGGGGCTTGAGGTCAAGGAGGATTCCTCCCTGAAGTGAAAAGATGGTTCTTTTTTTAAGTTATGAAACCTAACAGTTTGTTAACTCTTTTCCTTGATTTGGTTCTTTGAACAGACTGCGTGACAACAGTACTGCCTAATGAAAATGAGGAGTATGAACAGATCAGCTCCATTTGTGACTCTGGAAAGGACAAGCTGATCGGTCCCTAGGGGGAGACAGGGAGAGCTAAACGTCAGGGTTTTTTATGTGCAAGGTGCAATGCAGTAAATTAAATCTCTTCTTCATGCACTTCCACCCACACAAAGAAACTAATTGTATGACTCTGCATGCTGCAAAAGTAGGCAAATAGAAGATATTTGCAGGCTGAGCATCACCCTTGCGTTAACAGAAAAATAATTATGCTCATATTAGTGCATAATCCCCTAGCCGCACTTCACAATCTGTGCAGGGATATTTTCTCTAGAGAGATGCAATATGGGCTGGAGTTTGAAAAAAAAAAAATCCCAATGCATTTAGGCAGCCAGGTGCCACTGAAAGGTGAAGGAAGTTGGGCCCCTACTTCCTTGTGTCTGCCTTTAAAGTTTAAGCCGTGACACACTCCTCCATCAACACACTTTTTAAGAATAGTGTGTTGTGGTCATGCTTCAGATAGGTGGGTGTAGGCCTTTTGAACAGTGGAACATGTAAAGCTGGCATATCTGCCATTAGCCTTGCTGAGAGAAGTAAATACCGAGCATCTCTAAAGGTAAGAAAACGTTGATGAGTGTTCCTGAAAATGGGTAATGACTTAGACCCTCAGTTGATATGAAATTACAGGCATGAAATCAAGGAACTGAGATGAGTAACACAAACTGCAGAGCTGATGAACCCTGAATAGCTGGAAATGCTGTCCTTTTGCTTTTATAATTGGAATTCTGGGAGGAAAAGGGAGATATGAGAGATTAAGAAAGCAATGAATTTTGTTACAAAACAAACCAAATCTGACTCATCAGCATGAGCAGCAGAAAGATCTTTATAATTTGTCCTTTTAAGCCAGGGTAATGCAATTGAAAATTGCTTGAATAAAGAGAATAGAAAAGCACAAAATTCACTCTTTCTTGTCTGGGCCTGTTTTCAATCTACCATCTCTTTCTTTTCTCTTCCTTTCCCTTGCTGTGGGATAACACCTGACTCAAGTTATTTTCAGATGGCTTCATTTCTCATATATGTGAAAACATTTGGAACAAGCCTATAAAGACAGTGGAGTCATTAAACATTTATGTCTAAGTAAGTAACAGTGTCTGTCTTCAGACAGTTCTTCAGCCCTGACGCATTTGAACTGCATTGTAATATGAAACTAATTAATTATGGTAATACATTATGAACTAGCTTCTTCTTAAAGGGATGGAATTCTCTCAACTTCATAAGAATGCTGAGGTCACATAGGTTCTAAATTTCCAAACACCTGAAATATTTAGTAGCACCATGAAATTGATCTGCATAGAAGTAAGATGTCCAAGTACACAGGCCTTGCCTGGGGCTTTGTCAGTGCAATTTCTTTGACAAAGAAGGACCCACATGCACTTTCCTAATGGAAAGTGATTCACCATATTAGTTTGAGACACAGTACACTGCAACGCAAGCAACTCATGCAACTCAGTTGCATGCTGTATGGAAATCCAGGCATGACTCACGACACTCTATATAGAATTGCAAGCAGACATTTGCGATAACTAAGCAGAATTTTAAAATCACATCCCCTTGCTCCATGCAAAGGGACCCCAGAGGAGCAATCCTTTTGGATTCAGCCAAGCACTCAATCAAGTGCTTAATCCTACGTATATGTTAACGCAGGACAAGAAAGTGATTTAAGGAAGTGAGCAAGATTTAGCATTTCTTCAATGGTTTTACATCACCTGCAGCATGTATTTAAATGAGTTTCTAAACTGAAGACACGAAAGGCCATTTTCTTCCCCCCCTAAATTTTACTCGAGTCTGAGTGTCACATAGGGTATTTATAGAGAAAAACATTCGGCTGAAATCTGAGATCCTTGTAACATTTTCTGTAGCTGTCACTGGATTGGAGAGCACTGTTGTCTGAACGGATGCTCAGTCTGGCACAGCTTCAGCCTAGCTTTTCAAAAGTGCTGAGCAGATGCACTGAGATGTGCTCAGCATGACCCAGTACCAGACTTGGGAGCAAAAGATGGAGAGAGATGAGAACAACATTCACTATGTCTAAGTTTAGATGTGTAACTGCAGTGCCTGAATTAGGCCTGTGAATCAGAAGTGAGCTGCTTACATACTCGCAAGACAGTTGGCTCCGTGGTGTGATTCAGAGTTTACTCTTACAGAAGCTCTAAAGGAGGCTATTTCTATTAGGTTTTAGAGGAAATCTAAAAGAATACTCAGAGTACTATGAATAACTTTCCCTAAACTATTTCAGTTTTAAAAGCCTTGAAGGAATTTTCACTGTAGCGTCTTCATAAGATACATAAAATTGATAGAAAGGGAATTGAAAGGGCCAGTTGAATCTGGCAAATCAGCAGATGGGTGCCACAGGCAGGGGTTTGGCTACTCAGACCATGGGACTCACGTCGAGAAACCTGGTCTGCTGGGGGCTGAGGGGGTCCACCTGTCAGAGAAAGGGAAGTACATCTTCAGCCATGGGCTTGCCAAGTTGGTGAAGAGGGCTTTAAACTGGAGTTGCCGAGGGAGGGGAACCTCAATCCAACCCGCCCCTCCCAGCTTGATGCCAGTGTCAGTGACAGAGCCTGGAGAAGGGTCATGAGTCAGCAGGAGAGCACCTGAAGAGCAACACAAAGGAAGTCCAGCCACTGCAGCCAGTGAGTCAGCTTCATCGGGGGCCCCGCTCAAATGTCTCTATGCTAACACACGTAGCATGGGTAATAAACACGAGTTAGAGATATACGCACACCTGCAGGGCTTTGGCACTGGCATTACGTATGGCATTATGTATGGCATTACGTATGCATATATAGCATGGTGGGATGCCTTCCATGACTGGAGCATCAAGATGGAAGGACACGGGCTCTTTAGGAAGGACAGGAAGGGGAGAGTCTGTAGCCCTCTATGTCCTATAATGTCCTTCTCCAAGTGACAGCGGAGAGGTGTTACGCTGGACTTCATTCTCACCAACAAGGTGGGGAATGAGAAAATCAAGAGCAGCCTTGGCAGCAGTAATCATGAAATGGTGCAGTTTAGGATATTGAGGGAAGCAAGGAGGGAGGACAGGAGCACAACAAGCTTGCTACCCTGGACTTTGGGAGAGCAGACTGCGCTCTCTTCAGGGATCTGCTCTCGGACAAAGCCCTGGAGGGAAGAAAAGCCCAAGAAAGCTGGTTGATATTCAAGGATCACCTCCTCCACACTCAGGAGCGATGCATCCCAGCATAGAGGAAGTCGGGCAAAAATACCAGGAGGCCTCCATGGAGGAACAAGGAGCTCCTGGCCAAACTCAAGCAGAAAAAGGAGGCCTACTAGGCCTCCTAGGCCTTCTAGGCCTAAAGGAGGTGGAAGCAAGGACAGGTAGCGTGGGAGGGATACAGGCACACTGTGTGAGCAGCCAGGGATAAATTGGGCAAAGCCAAAGCACTGACAGAATTAAATCTGGAAAGGGACATCAAGGTCAAGAAAGGCTCCTATAGGTACACCAGTGGGACAATGGTAAAAGTAAAACAAGGGAAAAGTGATCCTTTTGCTAAAGGAAACGGGAGACCTGGTTACCTGGGATATGGCTAAGGCTGAGGTACTCAACAACTTTTTTGCCTCAGTCTTTACTGATAAGAGCTCCAGCCACATAGTTCAAGTCTCTGAAGGCAAAGGCTTGGGAAAATGAAGAGCCACCCAGTGTAGGAGAAGATGAGGTTCAAGACCAGCTAAAGAAAGAAATCATGTACATTTTATTTATTTATTTATTTATTTATTTATTGTCACGTGCTATGACTCTATGATCTGCCTGGATTTTTGCAAGGCATTTGACAATGTACACCATGATATCCTTGTCTCTAAATTGGAGAGACATAGATTTGACAGATGGACTCATTGGGTAAAGTATTAGCTGGAGGGTCACGCTCAAAGAGTTGTTGTCCTTGGCTAAATATCCAGGTGCAGACCAGTGATGAGTGGTGTTCCCAGGGGTCAGTATTGGGACCGGCACTGTTTAACATCTTTGTCAGTGACATGCATAGTGGACTGGGTGCACTCTCACCATGTTTGCCAATGGCACAAGCTGTGAGGTGCAGTTGACACGCTGGAGGGAAGGGATGCCATCCAGAGGGACCTGGGCAGGCCTGAGAGGTGGGCCTGTGTGACCTCATGAGGTTCAACAAGGCCAAGTGCAAGGTCCTGCATCTGAATTAGAGCAATCCCATGCACAAATACAGGCTGGGCAGAGAATGGACTGAGAGCAGCCCTGAGGAGAAGGACCTGGGGGTTCTGGTTGATGAGAAGCTCAGCATGAACCAGCAACGTGTGCTTGCAGCCCAGAAAGCCACCCGTACCCTGAGCTGCACCAACAGCATGGTGGCCAGCAGGGCAAGGGAGGGGATTGTCCCCCTCTGCTCTGCTCTCGTGAGGCCCCACCTGGAGCCCTGCGCTCAGCTCTGGGGCCCCCAGCACAAGGACAGGGACCTGTTAGAGGGGGCCCAGAGGAGGCCATACGGATGATCAGAGGGCTGGAGCACCTCTCTTTTTGAAGACAGTCTGAGTGAGTTGGGGTTGTTCAGCGTGGAGAAGAGAAGGCTCCAGGGACACCTTACAGCGGCCTGCCAGTGCCTAAAGGGGGCTGCAGGAAAGCTGAGGAAGGACTCTGTGTCAGGTGGTGTAGTGACGGGACAAGGAGTAATGACTTTAATCTAAAAGTGGGTAGATTTAGGTCAGCTAGAAAGAAGAACCTCTCTACTCAGAACGGTGAGGCCCAGGCCCAGGCTGCCCAGAGGAGCTGTGGCTGCCCCATCCCTGGCAGTGCCCAAGGCCAGGCTGGATGGGGCTGGGGGCAGCCTGGGCTGCTGGCAGGTGTCCCTGCCCATGGCAGGGGGTGGCACTGGGTGGGCTTTAAGGGCCCTTCCAGCCCAAAATGTTCTCTGATTCTATGAAAATCCATCTTTTATAGCACTTGACACAATACTTACCTATTGTCTTTCAAAGCCAGTATTACTTAACTGTCTGAATTGTTCAAAACTCCCTATACCATTATGTCTATTTTTTGCATAAGACTAGGTTTATTTTTCTTTCGGTGCAAATACAGGAATACAGGATTCTCTGGAAAACTGTACTCCAGCTTTTAAAAGGATCATCAGATAACTCAGTCTTCCTTCCTCCTCTGCCACCGTCAAAAGGAGCCTACTTAATACTACTTTGACACAAAATCTGAGTAGAAGCTTAACTTTAAGCTCTGTTCTAGCATTTGTAATCTGCGTCTTCTTCTTTCTTCCTGTTTCTGCTAAGAGTTTCTCTGTTCTGCCACTAATAAGTGCTTACACAGAATCATGTGAACAGGTATGTAAAAATTTATCATGGAAAGGAAAAAGCAGTGAATTGCATTGATTTCAAAGAGTTTGATGTAGTCACTGGTTAAAAGGTGTGTTCAGTATCTACAGGTATTTTCAGACAAGTTTCATTCAAGGTTGGGGCAGAGTAATATCTACATGTATTTTCAGACAAGTTTCATTCAAGGTTGGGGCAGAGTAACTGAAATACAGGGTAAAGAAAGAAAAACTGGTAGCTACATATTTTTTCCTAGATGCCCAGTTTTTAATATATCCCCTACAGACTGTGAATTTTCATGCAGGTAACTGAGGTAGTAACCTGTCAAACCATGGTATCAAACATTGCCTTTACTTCCTGGATGTTTGCGATGCTCTGCATTGCACTATAGCTATTCTTAAATGTAAGACTAACTCACTATGTCTAATGGAGCTGACATATGACTTTGCTATTTGTCTAACCTTTATAGGTCCATTTCACATGAGCACTTCACGGATCAGCATATGCAAAGCTGCACGTCCTTAGCTCTAAGTTCATTTCCTTATCAGAATATATGGCACTACATTATGCTGCATGTTTTTGATTTGAAACACTGACTGATAACACAGGCATACTCAAACAAAACGGTACATATATCAGCAACCAATTCATTTGTTTTGAGGAAAGAATACGATATCAGAAAGAAATATATAGCTCAGCTAAGTTTGATTGGAGTAGTCAAATAACTGAAACGATATAACCGGTAAGATCTGTTTTCCTGATAACTACCCATATTCAAATATTACCTATTTATTTTTCTCTGATATCTTCATGAAACGTGGAATGTATTTGACATATTATTTTCCACTGTGCATTTACTGAGTTGTTGGAAGCAAAATTTCTTGTTCTTTCTGGTTATATTATCTCCATAAATAGCAATGAGAGAAACAATATTTTTAATGAGTGTTTGTGTCACTAACTAGAAAAATATTTACTGAAATGATTTCTATTAGTGCCTAGCAGAGTTGGAGTTTGAACCTTTTCAGTCTGCAGTCAGCAATGCTAGCTAGCTTAGTAACTGATTCAGAGCAAAATGCTTGTTTGTAGAGTTGTCCCCTTCTAAAATGCCGCTGTGGTGGGAGCTTTAGAAATAGACTTTGTGAAAGAAAAGATTTGATCAAATAGAAAGGTTTCAAGCTGTGCAGACATTCTATATATCTGCAGGAACACAAAAGGGGTGTTGCCTAATAATGAGAAGAAAGTTTTTTTTGTTTGTTTGTTTGTTTGTTTTTGTTTTTGTTTTTTTCCCTGTAAGTTTTAAACTATAGCTGCTTTCAGAACTGAACTAATTGGAAGCCAACTTCCCTTGAGTTTGTAATATTTGAAAAAGTGCAGTGGTAGAGGTCAGTTTGCTTTTGCAGGTACAGCACTGATCATTCTGCTACTGTGATGTACTGTGATGATAAACATGGCTGTCACTCCTGTAGGATTAGTTCTGTATGTAAGATGTGTAATAGCTCAACAGCAGTGTTCAGATGTTTCCCCTTCCTATGAATATATTCTTTTCATAAATAGACTATATCCAATCTTTTCTAATATTAACATAATTCCAAAGTCGGTAATATATTTGTAAAAAAGCCTTTTCTCTTTTAAAATAGTTTTATTTACACTGAAAATGCTTATGATTGTTTTCAGATGATTTCAGGAGAGGTAAAAAAGAGGATGCAGTCTTTGACTCCTTATTCTCTGAGTTTGGGGCTATGACATACCTGCTTTGGTAACTCAAACCAGCTAACATTGGAAAGTTCAAATGCAACATGACTTTTAAAAATCAAGCCAAATTAAGAGAAAACACATTGTTTAGTGTGGAAATAAGTTAATATTACATGAATGTAGACTTTAGATTTCTTTGTTTTCACTAAGAGTTGGTCGGGCACTGGAACAGGCTCCCCAGGGCAGTGGTCATGGCACCGAGCCTGCCAGAGTTCGAGAAGCATTTTGCCAACACTCTCAGAAACATGGTCTGACTTTTTGGGTGGTCATTTGGAGACCCAGGAGTTGGACTCGATGATCCTTGTGGGTCCCTTCCAACTCAGGATATTCTATGATTCCATGATTCTTTAATGCTACCTTACAAATCTATTTTCTGTTCACATTTACTAAAAATATTTCTGCTATGCAAACATAGATTATTGAAAGCACAAGTAGTACTTTGACAATGCAGAAAAATCAGGTTTTGCTTGGCAAGCAGTAGTTACCCAAGACTTGAGAAGTGAACTCAGTGCGAGTATAAGAACGATTCCTAAGTCCCCCCGAGGGTAAGGCTTTGGGAGGCAGAGACTCATCCCTCTCTGCGCAGTGTTCACCCTGGCACCACACCTAACAGAGGGAGAAGGGGGTTTTGCAGGGGTGGCTTCATCTCCCTGGGCATCATCATTGACCAGAGCAGCCCACCCAACACCGCAGGCTGTACACAGAGGCCAGGTGGTCCCCACAGACCTGCATGCCGAACATGGCACGGCTCGCCCCTGGACCACGAGCACCCACCGCGGGGCGCAGAGGGGCAGACAGAGCAGGAGGCACAAGGTAGTGTGGAGCAGCTAACATCTCCCCCTGAAATGCCATTCTCCACAGGCACTGCCGGCACATGGGGGCTTCTTTTTTATTGTGTTGAAATGTGAGCAGTGGGGAAAAAATGGCATTTTTAACTAGTAAGACTTTGATGCAAGAAAATGAAGACCTGTATATTTAATTTGGCCCCATGACTGATTCTTCTCTGCTATGTCATTGTAGTGCTTCGGACACGTTTGTATGTGAAACATGCACAATTCTGCGTTTCAGACCCAGGGAGACAAACACTGATACCACTGCTGTCAGCAGCAAACCTCACTTCAGCTGCAGTTGTGCAAGGTGCAGTGTTCCTCCTTGTGGAGAAATCCTTTGCGGTTCTTCTTATTCAATAATTACACATTTTCTTCACCCAGCCCCTCATTACCTTCTCAAGCTCTTGCTTTCAATTCTAAACTGTATTTCCCTGTTGTTTTAAGGCAGTGGTTTGACATTATCTTATTGTTTTCTTTACAAATGTTAAGACCACACAATCTGAGCTCTGCTAACACACTGTATTATGCTACTAGTAGACAAATTTTAACATCACATCACATACATATTGCAGTTGCTGTTGGAACATGCCTTTTAAAAAATACCTTTATTGGATGAAATTGTCTCTTCCCCAAGAAAAATCTGGTTCTTCAATATAATTTATTATACCTTTTAAAATTCTGTCTGTTCAGTAAAATCTTTGCTACATTATAAATACCTGTAAAGAAAATATAATTTAAAATTCTGAGAGAAAACATTATTTTCCTTTTACATTTTTCACAGAACCCACACAGGCACCAAGGAAAGACTAACAATAAAAATAATTTACTCCTGTACAGTCTACTCTGGGTTGGAAACATTCAAAAGAGAGACTTTAAAGTTGTCCTCTTATGAAACTTTGGCTACAACATAGGAACCAATCTTAAAACAAAGTCTTATGTATTCCACCCATCTATATCTGAAAACTTCTTTCAAAGGCTGATTTGAGTGTTTGTAGTACTTTCCTCACTAACGTACTGGATTGACAACTGGCAAAAAACACCACTATCTGACAGAACCAGCCCCTGAATTTCACTGCACAGGACTAACAGTGGTCCTTTCTCACCAAATGGGAATATTTATTGTAGAGACAAACTCCCAATTCTGACAATTGAATTTTAGTGGAAATAAGTTAGTGCTCTCACTAACTGCTGCAGTAGCAGCAATTTCACATTCTGCTTGTTCAGTAGTTATGTATTGCCAGAAAGCTTGTGTGTTGAAGGGACAACATTAAAAAAAAAATGTTTTCTGATTTCAGTAACTTTTTCTTTTTTCACTTCTTATTCTAAGTAAATTTCTTAGCAGAGAGCAAGCGATTTAAGTTTAAGAGACATTCACTCTTGCAGTTGTTATTGTTGTAGCATGGAGTATAAATATGGAAGAATTCTTCAAATCAACTAAGCCATATCTATCTAAAGCTGGCAAAAACACAGACTGAGCCCCAGGTAGACATGAACCTACTAAAATCAAATGAATATGCAAAGATTTTTAAATCTTAAGTTTGGTAAGATAATTTTCAAAGTTGCCTTCAAGCAGAAATTACAGAATTTAGTGTGAAGTTTGAAAAATCTCTATCCAAACTGATGAATTATGAACAAAATATTCAATTTCTTTTTTAAGAGAAAGTCGGATCATTTTAAGGGATAGACAGTGAAGAAGGAACATTTTTTTCTAGAATGTCTGGAAAATGTCTAGTCTACATTTCTACATTTCTACATTTGAACGGTAGATGAGAAAGAGAGAGAGAAAAGTAAAACCTAGTCAGCACTTGTTTGTATTATCTTTAGCACTGCATTGAGACACTAGGAATTTTCATTTCCTTGTAGTAGATCCTCTCCTATTTCTGAGCACCCAGCCACGCATTGCTGTTTTTGTTTGTTTCTTTTTAATTATGAATAGCAAAACAGTAAATCAATCTTGACTCCAACCTTAAAGAGGTATGTGTGGAAAACTGTCATTAGATGCCATATGATGCCATTCCTATCATTCTACTGTATATGATACCATGTATAATTTTTTCCACTTGGGAGAGGGTGATAGACCTTTCTGGCCACTCTGCTTCTCCCTTCACTACTTTTATTATATTCTGAAAGGGTCTCACCATGTTCTCACCATTTTGCATTTTCCTGTCATCTCACTTTTCATCTTTAGTCTCTTATGACTGCTAAAGGTAGGCAGAAACCTGCCCTTCCTGCTCTCCGAAGCTACTCCGTTTCCTCCTCTTTCACTTTCCCCTTCCTTCTTTTCCTCTCCCTCCTTCATAACCCACGCAGTTTTTTCCTCCGTTTCTGACTCCCTTCTCCTGGGTGTTTTTTCATTCATACACCTCCTTCCCCCTCCCCCCCATTCATTTTGCCTTACCTTCCTAGGTATTTGGGAAACGTTACAATTCACCACAGATACTCCAAAATGCACTCATTAGATGTTCTCTGCTGGTATAATTTCCCTTTCTACACTGCTTTGGTCACAGTTTAAGGAAGGGGCAAAACGATCCTGGCTTTGTTGCCCTGATTGCTGCAGATGTAGACATCTGAGGAGGCATTTATATTACTCAACTTTAGAAATCTAACCGAGGCTCCAAAGGTAAGAGATTGTTTCCCCAAAGTTCATCCAGTCAATAAAAATAAATGAGTACTCCAGCAGGTAATTCAGAACCAGTGCAAAAACTAGTCAAGTGCTCTTAAGTGCTATCTGTCTTCATTAGCTACATGCAGCCTAGAAAAACTAAGCTCATAATTCAGGCACTTCATTTAGGCAGTTTAAGTTCGGTGGTGAGAATCCCCATGGTCTGGAATGTGTTGTTTGGAGCTCTTTTACATTAGAGTATGTCTGTCTGTAGTCTAAATCATTAATAACCTCATCAGTGTTCACTGATGCTCCAATCCAATTCCAGTTTCCCAGCTGCTCCTTTGCAGGAGAACAGAAGGGTAAGAGTGCATTGTTGTTTGGAAAAGGAACAAAAAAATGAAATAAAAAATAAAAACAACTGTGAGGGAAGAGGTACTTGCTGCAAGTATTAAATCTTGAATAAATGCCGAATATAAGAAAGACTACACTATTCATTACAATTCCAGGGATGAGAGTATATCCCCAAAGCTTTGGCAGTTCAGTTCAAAACTGCTTAGTAATTCAGCTTTTGAATCCTACTTCATGCTAAGGGAATAGGGTGGAAGAATAAGTAACGTGAAAATTGTTTAAAATAGAGCATTAGTATTTTCAGGGGAATACTGCTGCATTTCATGCCTGAGGGGGCAAATCTACTCTGATGGTAATGAAGAAAGTCTTTGAAAAAAGCTATTACTAAAAAGCATGAGTTTACTGCCTTATCCTCCCACACCTGTTTTTTTCCTTCCTTGATATTTGTGTTAAATATGAAGCAATCAAAGCAGCAATTACACAACTAGAGCATACAATAGACTTCTGAAAAAAAATAAAAATGGAGGTGGGGTGGGGAGAATGAATATTTCCAACTCAGCGCCATACCCTATAGTTTAGTTTCCTTCATTTATGATATCAACCAAGGCTTGCAGCAGTCTATCATCTCTATGCTTGTATGGTTTGGCATTGTAAAAAAGATCAACGTAGTCACTGTACAGGCTTTCTTCTGAGTCTTTTAGCTGGGAGGGCTTGTTTAATTTTTCAAGGGCCTGATAGAAATGTTCAAACGGAATGTTTAACTTCTCACTTGCAGTCTTCTTTGGCAGTCGCTTCTCAGCCATCTGTCTGCTAAAAGCACTTTGCAGTAAGTGTAGCATAGCCTCTGATGGGATTTTATCTTCTGCTTTGTCACTGTTACTACTAGTATCTTCTGTGACTTTGATTTTTTCACTCAGGTTCTCCTGTGTGGTGTGGTCCTAGAATGCAGATTGGCATAAGAGAGGTTAAGTGTCAAAGCAAAACTGTCTGGATTCTGATTTCCTCCGATTAGTGATTTTCATGTATGTGTGTGTAGATATAATTTTTTTCACTTAGGAGCCACTAACATCTAGAAAAGAACTAGATCATTTTATTCCAAAGCAGACTGTCATTATTCATTCAGACTGTCATTATTCATATTCAAACAGACCGCATTGCATATAGTATGAAATCTCCCTCAGGAAGATTAGGAAGTTAACTTAGGGTAAGATAACTCAGGAAGATAACTTAGGAAGTTACAAATTCAGATCCCACAGCAGCAGCAGGATACAACTTGTCATTTTACAGCAAGATTTGTCCCAGTCTCACAAATACTCCTGGTTGTACTGTGGGAGACAGCTCCTCAGCTGTCTGTCTGGAGCAAGCACCTGCAGTGGCGATGGCAACTCTGAATGTGCCACATACCCTTGTGGAAAGGACTGAACTAATGCCTCCGTATTACCTGCTCTGTAGTAATCATTTCACCTGGGAAATGACAAGTAATGTACGGCTAACCCATGGACATGACATGTATCTTAGCAAACTCCGGAAGACTATTGCCAAATACAGATGTACAGAGAAATTGCTGAGGCACAACCTCATTTAAACACTGTTATGCCTCCCATGCAGCAATATATGGCTGCGTATCGTCCTCATTTGCACTGGGTCTCTCTTTCTAATGGAACTTGAGCTGTTTTTTAGTATGTGTCTACCAACCTTCTCCTATAGCACCTCCTGAATCCAGTTTTATTTTCTTCCAAGTTTATTTTACTGCACATAGCTGCCACAACTGTGGACACTTAATTTTATGCATGTGAAAACCATAATTATGTCTCCCTCAATATTCTCCTCTGTAACCTTGCTGAAGAAGGTTAGTCTCTCTGTTATTTACAGACATCCTAATTACCTGATGGGGAGATGAATAGATGTGATGTGATTAAGTATGCTGACGAAAAAAACATAATCAAGCATTTTGAAAGTATACAATATTATCATCATGAGCATCCAGAAAATCGCTGGTATTCTCGGGAGCCTAGAATACATTTGTTTTCCATACAGCACTCTACCTTAAAGGTAAGGAAAGGATGAAAAAGGAGCTGGCAGCAACAGGTCCACTTAACTGAACTATCTCAGTCAGTGAGTTCCTGACTTTTGTGATGCTTCTTTGTTACAAACCTGCTTCCAAACTCCCTTGAAGCACTCCAGCAGGCTCCTTTGGGATCGAACACTTGTTCTCACTAGAATTACATAAATTTAATGTGTCTGTCAGTGGTGCATTCCTCCCTCCTTGTACCACTCAACTGCATTAGCTGTTGAGTTCATAGCGTTAGTATCAATACCTTCTTTCAATCCTAAAACTGTTAGGTGTTGGCACATGAAAACAGAGACTAATAAAAACACCAGTTGCTGACTCTGAGAAAATTAGAACTTGCAAAACTCACAAGTGTTCAGGGGCTAGAGGAAATGAATACAGAACGAGTATGTGTCTTCTTCTTAGGGAAAAAGCCAGGATTCTCCTACAAATTTAAAAATACATACAGAAAACAATTACTGTGACGCTACCTCTATGAGGTCTGTCATCTTCTCCACTCCTCTTCTGTCATTTTGCACAGCATTGTAGGATGTGTATACACGTGGCTGCTTCATATGTTCAGGCTGGGTAGTAGTGCCATGCAAAATCAATTTCCAATTTACAATCCTTCCTTCATTTTGTATTCTTCTGGACTAAAGGACAAGCACGGCATTAGCATAGGTTCTCAGGATGTAAGAGGAAAAAACAGAGGACACTCGCTCAAAAAGCAGAGAGAATTCAGTAAAATAAACAATAAAGCTTTCAATATCTAAATTTAGAGCATGATTTGTAAGCACCAAAAGACTAATACATTAGAGACAGAACATATCAGAAGGTGGGATTTAATGCAATGGCTTGACTGCTCCAAGTATTCGTATTTTGAGGTAATGTAATTTTTAATTGATCATGTAATCATCAATGGAATTTCAAATCACAACACAAAATTACTGAAGTGTAAGTTTGTGTTATTGGTATTAGATCACTAAGCCATTCCTTTGCAATTTTCTCACAAGAATTACCACTGAAACAGTAGTTTGGAATAATATTCTGCGGTAGTGTACAATAGCCATCTAAAACACAGTCTGTGGAGGTGAGCTACAAATGTTTTGTCCATTAGTTTTGCCAATGGTATTTAAATAGAAGAAAGTGGAAGAGAAGGGTACAGAGGACAGTGAAACTCTATTTTTCCAAAGCTTCTTCCAGAATTTTTGCTTGGTCGTTTATTGACTGAAGAGAGCTGCTGAAGCTCTTCTTTACTAAGTTTATGCCAAAGTTTACATATGTAATTTATGTGGCAACTAAATTACCAGTAACTCTGCATGCCAATCCCTGATTTCAGGTGAAGGCACTAATGTGAAAACTTATTTCTGGAATCACAAAACCCTATAAACTAAGGAAAAAATCCATTGTTTCTTGCAGACAAAAACTTGGTTTATTGTAGATTGCAGGAACCACCATCTTGACAATGAAAACTAAAAGATAGTTACATACATAATGCCTTCTTAGCTTCCTTCCTTCCCCCCCCCAAAAAATAGAATAAAGGCATTATTTTAGTTACTAAGAGCAGGATATCTGTAACCATGGGGTTATCTCTAAGCCTACAGTATTAACACTACACTGTTGATAATAATATTTACTTCTACTGCCTTGTCCATCTGCTCAGTATTCAGCATCATCCTCCTGATTACAATTCAAGGCCAGTAAGGGTTGGAGACTCAGTGTCTGGTAGGAAGCACTCGGTTTCTTGCAGGATCTGATCCTTAATGACAAGCTGATTAACAGACAACTTCAATGAAATTCTCCAGAGATGACTGAGCCTGATCACTCTCACTTTGAAGAGAATGATTTTTCAGTTCCCTATCAAACAGATTTCTTCTGTCTCACTGTCGCAATCCATATTCCCAAGCACTTTTAGTAAACTTATTTATTTTATATCTGTAGATTTCTTGGCTTTAATTCTTAAAGGTTGTTCAGCAGTAATTACTCTGAGAAAGAGGTTAGGGAAAGATATATATCAGAATAGCTCTATAAGGTCACCAGAAATTCATTAATTCCAAGGGGTTTGAGTTAATGAAAATTATGCACATGTACCAAGAGGAGACTATCGTCTATCATGTGCTCTTTTCTGCAGAAAAAAAAAAAAAAAAACTAATTTGCAGTTAATCATATGTAAATTTGATTACATACTTCATGAATCACAAAAAATTATATTAAGAAATGACTTCTTTCAGTGACATATGATGTGAGAAAAACATAGGCATGAAACTCCTTTTGACAGGTACATGTCAGTGGAATGAGTACAGCGCTTTGCATTCATGTTAGAACAAGAAAATCTGACTTTATCTTTTTTTTTATGCAGTTTCTACAGATGAGCCAGTCTTTAATCTTCAATCCAGATGGATGCTCCATTTAAATAAACTCTTGCTGTAGCTTCCTTAATGAGAAGATTCACTATTCAACATACTTGATAGTGGCTAGTGATCATATTCCGTGTTAGCTCTCAAACTTAACAAACATACTTACCACATCAGTAATTCTTAACACCCAGGTGCCTGTTGGATTCTCTCCCCACGTGTGAACAGACATGAAGTCCCAGTTCTTAAAGCCATTGGGAGATTTATCTCTCTCTCTCTCAGCCAGTAAGACAGTGCTGGTCCCTGTGTTAGTGCAAGATCAACAGCAGTGAGTGTTCATATGTGTACGCTTCTGTTTGTCACTTAGCTTGGTTTGCAAACTACTTAGTGCAAAGGTAACCTGGAAAAACAGCATTTAGCCATGGCTAGGGGAATGGGAAACATGCTACCTCTGGTCACTGGGTATTTTATCAAAACCAGCTCACACAGAATTGAAAACCAAAGCCTTATCCTGAATTCATCATTGTATTTTTTGGGGGGGAGTGAATGTAAAATGTTACAGCCCAGAACTCCAACAGGGCAAAAACTATTTGTATTGTTATTATTATTACAAAATGCTACAGTTCAAAAAGCATTTCTGCAGCAGAAGAGACTCTAATGCAGAGCAGAAGATTTTTTTGTGTTTATTTGCATATAAGGAGAGAGCATGGAAGCTATATTTATGTAATATGGAACAAGAGAAGCCCCAGGGAGACTGATCACAAGCTATAAATACATTTAAAGGTAACACTGTAAATAAAGAAAAGGGATGACATATATTTAGTAGGAATGTTTTACAGGAAGGTAAAAAAAAAAAAAAAGCAGCAATAACTAAAGGATAGTTCAGTCATAATAGCAACATGGTAGTATTGTGGGGGCAGCAATACTTGACTATTGCTACCTCAACTAAACCCACAGATATACATATGCAGATGAGGAACAAATTACTGTCATCGGTCTTTCAAAAAGGGGTGTTTTACTGAGATGAAGCCAGGCTTCCTATGTATTAGCAATAGAAGGAGGAAAATATCTCTGTAAAAGTAGAAAGAGCTCCATGAAGTGCCTAGAGACAGTCCATCTATATGTCCCAACCCAACACTTATCTAAGACGGAATTAAATTAGAAAACACCACCAACAATCAAGGGAAAACAGATTACAGCAACATTGGTCCCATAAGACAAAAGCTAAACTCAGAAAATGAAGAATTAATGATAGGGTTAAAAGGAATCCCAGACAAGGTAGGCTTTGGAAGAATACTGTATGTACAGTATCTAAGCCTGCTTTGAAGTGAGGTCATGCAACAATCACATCAACAAGGCATTAGTAGTTTATTATATGCAAATTCTTAGATTACCCTTTAATATCAGTAAATTAGATTAGACCAACGTTTAAATTCAAATCTGAAAGTTTATCTGTTTTTTGTTTTGTTTTGCTTTTTAATAATATCAGCAGATCTGACAGAAGATCTTACTCTCTATGAAGTTATTTATACTCTTTCTTCTTTCTTTTCGTTCTCCTTATTTCAGGGCACTGTCAAGATCACTTGCTATGTTGTAGCATACCTATTATAGTTGTACTATGGTGCCAAATACAGACTTTTTTTTACATTCACCAATGGGGAAACAGGTGAAATCTAGGGAGTCAGATTTCTTGAGTTTTCCATTAGGGCATTAAATCACAGGAAGGCTGATAAGCATTACAATCTGATACCTCCAGGAACTCTCTGTTTTCACAGGTCCTGGTGCTAGAATGTGACACATTAGAAACAGTGCCTTCATTTCTGAAGTAATCGTCTTCTTACAAAAATAATCCAAAATGCAAGAAGAATGGAAAAGGCATTCAAAGAACTAGTTCTCGTTCCCAGGATGCTTTGTCCTCACATTCACCTGTTGGTTGTGCCTAGATTTGTCTAATGATGTATTTAACTATTTTTTAATCCACTGAGAAACATACAAGTAGTTTTAATGAAATGTTACACACCACAGCGACAGAAACTAAGGATGTCTTAGCTTCCCATACCTGATGGAGACACCAGGGTGACATGAAGATCACCTCTACGGGAATATTCAATTGTTGCCTCAAGCTGCACATGCTCCAGGGATGCAATTGAGTTTTCTTGACCCTCACAGGCTTTTGTGGGAATTTCAATGATGACTTCCTCATTTGCTCTTAATAATCTGGCAAAATTACAGTAAATATTATTGACAGAAACTCTAGATTCTGGATCATTATGTGAAGCGTAGAGACAATAACAATCATTTAAGAATGGTGGGAAAAGAAGTAAGGAAAAAAAAAGGTTTTTTTGAATGTCCCCACGAAAACCCTGGGAGTTCTGAATGTACAGAAAATACTGAAGTGGATCAAGTTGTGTGCACTGTATAAGTTACAGTTCTGCAACCCACCCTGGAAGCAAGCAAGTCTGGGTAATTGAGTTTCTGTCAGCACTTTGCTGTTCCACAGAGACTACAAAAAAAAAGTCTTTGCAGTCAGCTACATCACATGACTCTATCAGACTTAGACTTAGCTTCCTCATAGAAATATGCAATAGAGCTGTTATCATAAAGTTAAAACATTGCATCAGGCATAGTGCTTTTTATCTTTTGTGGTTAATGCCATCTCTAGAAAAAAAGGCTTACATCCTCCATACGTGCTCATGCATAGCTTTCTCTGCACAATTTCCTTTACTTCTAATGAGAAAGGTATCTAAATGATCTAATGATTAGGGTATCTAAATCTCCATAGAAATCATTCAGAACTCAAAATATTGGGATCTTTGTTTTTATAATGTCACACAGAAGACTGCAATAAAAATACATAAGCAGCAAGTATTGCATATACCAGAACTAGATCAACACTCGGTGGAAAGGAGAGGGCTCATAAAAACAAATTGATAGTAAAACAGCATAAATTGCAAGGTTACCAAGCAGTGACACTCCAAAACACCATAATATGTTTTTACAGACAGACTTTTAGTGCACTCACATGGTATAATTTCTGTCTTTGAAATATCTGTATTTATTCTAAAGAACAAACACGTAAATGAACAAGTAGAGACAAAAACATTCTAGATATCCTTACTCATTAATCAGGTTAGTGATTTGTGATTAAAGCTTGTATGTTGAGCTCAGTTTAGGCTCACTGTACTATGAGCACTTGTGAATATGGCTTGTAACTCTTTTCAGTGAACCTTTGAAACACGTGTTTCATAAGAGCAGTGCTATGGATGTGACTAAAGCTAGGTATACCACCCTGATTTCAACATACCCTATGCATGTCACAGGAGAAGAGTTGCTAAGACTACTACAGGTGTTCCTTTAAAAAAAATCTCTGAAAGACTTTGGCATCTTTTTGATCATCTGCTGATAGCAGTCTAAACATTCTTATCAGATCAGGGTCAGTTTCACAGTATCGTTCATACACGCATTGTCTGTAAAAGCAGAGATAATGATCTCATTTTTGTGAGAGTTCATGCTATCGATGTTCATCAGTCTTACACTAAAAAATAGCAAGCAAGAAAATGCTGCTTGCCTGTCCCTGGAGGAATACAGTAGGACAAAACCAAATGAATCAAAAGAAATCTCTTAGTCTGCTTTCGAGTGATCCATGCACAATACTATTCTTCAGGCATTACTAAAATAGATGTAAGCCTAGCTACTACTAACACACATTCTTACCTTGGTTCAAAGCTTTTGTCCTTCACAATACACTCTCTCTTTTCTGGTACACCTTTCCATCTTTTGGGATCAGCTAAATCCACCAACGCATTGGCATTGAGTAGTCCAAACCCAAATCGGCTGTTTACCATCAGTCCCGCTCCATTCTTTTTCCATCCTGGATTGCCAGCCAGTGGATCATATTCTGAGGTCCAGACTACCAGGTGCTGCATATCCCTCCATGTTAGATTTGGACTGTTGAGAAAATGTGCCCGGTTAATTGTCTCGAGACTATCTGTCATATTTCTCTTTAGTTTGCAATATTAGTTTGCAACAGAAAGTGTTTTAAATGTACACGGTACCCTATTATTTTAAAATATAGAGCACATTGCATGTATATTCTTCCAATACTTCTTCAGGTAAACAGGACTACTATGTAAATGAAGAACTGCTGTCTAGCAAGACCAGAGTCCATTAGTTCAAACTATTTAGGCACTTAAATTTATCTAGCAAAAATAGTATTTCCCACCAGTCTTTATAGAAACTGGTGGGAACTTTGAAAATTGACTGGGCATTTGAGTCATTTGTGATTAACTCTACCCTTTAAAATATGGTCCCTGGCTTATGTCATTAAAGGAGTATGCAATAGAATAGGGAGTCGAACACACACCATTCAAGTGCTAAGCCTACACCATGTCTAAGTGAAAAGGCCATTGTCTTGTCAACAATGTGCCAACATTGTCTTGTCCTGCCCTGTTCTTTACCTCCACCTCTAAGTCATAGTTCTGGCTACCAGCCCTGCAGGGTGTGAACCTGCCTGCTCCCTGCCTGCTCTGAAAGCTGAGCTTCGGTACCTTCCATTTTATGTCTCATCACCGGCAGGAAGGGTTCTGCAAATTGACTAAGCACTTCACTTAAACTCCTGCAACCTATTGTCTTCAAATTACGCTCCCTTGGCAGAAGCGCACCCTCACTGCCTTTAAGTGCAATTGACCGGCTCGGCAAACAATTGTTGCCAGCGCACTAAATGGACTAAAATTACTTGGTCATCACGTTTTATTTGCGTTGGTTCTGACTTGCTAGGAAGGTGTTGAGGCAAGTAGCTGCTTATTTCTGTCATGAGGCTGAGCAAGTCCGACTGGCAAAAAGTGGAGCAGCAGCATGAGATGGTGTAACTTTCAGGAACGCAATATTTGAGGGAAGATAGTGGGGCGGCTGAAGAAGACGAGTTTCAACAGTAATTTTGTGACATCTTACTTTGCCTCCAGAGCCAGAGCAAAAATTCCTGCTGCCAGTGGTGCAGATGCAGAGGTCCCAGTGTGAGTCTCTGTACACTCGTTGTGAAGATCAGCACTTGTCTGACAGAAAAACAACAAAAAATTGTCTGAAAATATTAAGATTGCATGAATAAACAGTTGTAAATACAGTCAATCCATGCTCACAAACATAACTACGTATCCTTTACTTGGTGCGTATTAATACATTCCTCACCAGCAAAGTGATGGATGTTTAAATCTGTTCATATTTCAATCCTCTCTTTTTTACTTCAACTATAATTTTTGTATCAAAATGCTTTGTGTTGGAACAAAATACTCCCACACCGAATATCTTATTTTATTCTAAGGTTTCACAATAAGTGTTTCAGGCTTACTGGTGAATCATAAAAACAGATCATTGTGTTGGGCCTAGAACATTTAAAATTACTGCTTGCTGGAAAATTACTCATAGGATTAGTATTAGTGTTCTGCTCCCTCTTCAGCAGAAGAACTATAATTTGCAATGAAACATGCTTTATTTGGCAATTAAATACCAAACTCATCTGTCCACAAATCTCTAGATATGCAAAGAGGCAACATCAAGACCTTCACATCTCGGCTATGAAGACTAGTCAGCTAGGAAGTACTGATCCATGGCTAATTTGGAATGACATTGTTTTAATCCCCATCCATGTAGTTTACTGTAAAATTACCATCAACCAGAGCTGAACAGAAATTATAGGTCCTTCAACATTATTTTATCACAGCAAAGTTCTTTAGTACATGTTATTTCTTGCACCATTAACGAAGGCACAGACTGATCTGTCCACTTGCTGAGTACCTTTCACAGGTTTCAAAGCATCATTGTTGCTGTCACCAGTGGGAACTGAGGGGCTAAAAATCTTACAAAAGGTAAGTGTTGGAGTGACAATGTATACCAGAGGTGCTGACTGATACGGGTACACTAACTCCACAAGTTTTTTGCTTATAGTCTCAATCTCTCCTCATGAAGAATGGGACCATCTCCATCAAGAGCCCTCCATCATACACAGATATCAAAAGATTTCACGCATGCGGATTTAATTTCTTTGATACAACGATATTGTTTAGCCATTGCTCTGCAGTAGATGTTCTGAGAATACAACCACATCCTGGAGTACAAATCCCTTACTGTTTCGAAATGAAAGCACTAAGCATGCAAAACACATGTAAAACAGGTAGTCAAAACCAAGCATTTAAGAGCTCTCACTTGTTATTTGCATATATAACACATTTCTATGTTTTGTTCTGAATCTGGTAAAAACAACCTACAATTCTTTGGTCAGTATAATCCCCACTGCTGTATGCTGTGGCCAGAGTTGAAGAGCACTTCTCTGCATACCAGGGAGAAAGGCCTTGCTGAGAAGCACTGCTAATGGAGATAGTGTAGATACTATCAGTGTAACCATCACAGTCACAGTTGTCACCCTGACGACCTCCATTCCCAGAAGCCCATACAAAAATGGAGCCTTTTCCATTTCGGCCCTAGAGGAAATGAAACAGGTGGTTATAAAAGAGATTTCGTAATATATTCTTAGCAACTGCTCCTGTCCCCTCCTCTCCCCCCAACATGAAAGCCTAATACATCAAATATTTTCAGGTAGAAAAGGATAATTTTCCACTGTAGAAGACAGAGACAGAAGGAAACAGCTACTCGTGATTTTCTACCTCATACCCTATAGTACAATCTTTTAGCTTGTCTGTATCTTTTAGCTTGACTAGTCTACATTTACTGTCCATGGACAGTAAGTTTCTTTAAAATAGGTTTTAGTGTTAAAAACAGAGTCTATGATCAGCAGAACAGTTTTCCCAAATAACAGTGTTTCAGTCCTGAACACTTCTAGGAAAAACGCCTTTTTTTTTTTTTTTAAAAAGAAATAGCTAGTTCATCAGGAGTTATTTCACTTGCATTTCTTGTAATCACAGAGGTATGGTAAACGGTATAAATGATGTACACAATACGACTTTTCCACCAATTTCTTTTTTTGTAATGAAGCCTTGCACTGTTGGCACTCACTGAAAAACAGCAACAGTAAGCACGTCTGTTTGAAAAGCCTCCCTTCTCTCACAAATCCGTGGGCCAGCACCAGCAGGCTCAGGACATAACCATTTTCATTCCCTGCTCTGGCCCCCAGAGAGTAATGAGGTAGCAGCAGCTAACAACTGATGCTGACAGCTGACAAGAGAATGCTGCAGCAGCACGTAAACCATCACAGCTATCACAGAGGAAGCGTATAGCAGCCATTCAGCCTTCAGCTGTGCTCATCCTTCAGAGGAGAAAATATGTTTCATGCGAAAAGCAAAAGTTCATTTTTTATTCGTTATTAATATATGTATATTCACTGGAAAGTGCAGTTGAAATACAGGTTTTTATCACCCTCACCCCACAGATAAGATTTAAAGTTATTCGTGCGTGGCCTAAGCGACATTTGCAGCACTTAAAACATTAGAAATAAAGAAAACAGAAAAATAGGCCGTACTCTTTGAGATACAATTGCTAAAATGGGAAGGGCAACCCACGTGAATTACAGAAAATGAGATAATATCTTCTTTTGAAAATAAAGGCTGCAGTCCAGAAAAGCAATGGTATATGTAAACAGATGATTTGATTTCTCTTGGAGTGTTACCAATGCCTCTCAGATGCTTAAGGGTAAGCATATGCTTAAGTGTTTTACTGGACAAGCAATAAACGAGTCAAGGATGAGACTCATTGGCAGCTCTATCACTGACTGACTAAAAGGGATGGAGAGCATCCAGATCCATGCATGAGGGAGCCTGACAAATTAGTGGATAAATTTGTTCCCCTCAGTAAATAAAACAAGTTGTAAAAACAGGTACATTCTTCACAAAATAACCTGATTTTTCAGAGTATGACCACCAAACTTTGGTTCCTAATTATTGCCTTTAATTATCCCTTTTCACTAACTGCCTACCTATGGACTTAGATCCCTGTTTATCACCAACCCACCCCTCCCACCCTCCATTCTTCCCTCAGAGTATGCTTGTCAGTTGTCAGACTCCTTTCTTCTCCTTCCTTATCTGCTAATGTTAACTGCTCTATTTTCAATACCCTCCCTTGGTTTGCTCCTGTCCTTCAAGCTTTCTCTCTTTCTCTCCTTTCTTGTCTCTGACTAATACAGACTTCCTCTCTGTATTAGTACCTGTCCTTCTTTAGATATCTTTTCACTGGCAATAGCAAGAGCAGCTTTTTAATACATCCCCAGCAGCTTTCTCTTTGTACACTACTGATCATCCAAAGAGATCAAAGGAGGATAACGTAAAACAGAACTGTAAAACCACTGTTTCCAATACTCTTCATCATGCATTTTTACTATCTTGAATTTAATTGGATCATGATATGCACCAATTTATAAGCACAATACAAGCCCATCCACAGGGTGCTAAAATGCATAGTTATTTCACACAGCAAAATATTCACAAAGCAGAAATTTTGTATTAAATTTTTATAGGCTTTCAGTGCAGAAATCCAATTACTGTTCAGTGCAAAACAAGCAGCAGAGAAGAGTGGGGGTAGGGCAAGACAAAGGCAGCTAAAGTAGCAACAGAAAAAGAAAGCTTATCTGTAGAGAATAGCAGCTAAAACGGGCTTAGAAGGCTCTAATAGTGCTTTTTTAAAAGTCCTGTTCTAGCTAGTAATTTCTCTGACCAGTACTATTAAAATATCTTTTTTCCTTTTTAAATATGTTTAAATGAATAGAGTGCAAACCATTTTCATTTCCTGCCTGATATGAACCATTTTAAAATCCTGTTCTCTGCCACATTTCATTGCATTTTTTTCTTAAGTATCATACCTGTTTTATCCCATACTCAAAAGCCTTCTGTGCCAGTCTCCCAGGTCCCTCAACAGTTTTACCATCATCATTAGGTCCCCAGCTTGCACTGTAAATATCCACGTGTTCTGGATTGAAACCAATTGAACTGGCTTCAATAGCATCAGTGACTATTCCATCCAGCATACGTATACCTTAACAGAGAAAAACAAGCAGACTGTATTTACTGTCTGTTTCCTCTTCTTCGTCTTTGTTACCTGATCGTAAATTTTATAGCAAAATTAATCTATAAATATTGTACCACAGACTACTGCTGTTCATTTGAATAATACTCAGGGCAGTTAATGTCAGTGTAAAATAGTACACTTACCCTTTATTTGTAGAGCTTGGTGCTCTCTACAAACATTAAAAAAATAATAAATCCTAAAATTTGGTTGCACCTTATTTACCTCTTTCTCTGTTTTTGCAGAAGACCAGGAAGATGATGTTCTGTTTACTGTTCCTGCTTTCTTTTCATTACAATGAGCTTTCTCATTGTAATGACCTTCTTCTTCTTCTTTTAAAACCATAACAGAATTCTCTTCTCAAATTGCTATAATATCACTAAAATTGAATAGATTTTGTCAACATAATTTTTAAGAGTTTTAGTTCAAAGATGTAATTCTGACTGTTCTGACTAAAGCACCGTCCTCTCTGTCATTAAGCCATTTTGCTGTCTTTGTGATGCTATTTCACAAGCTCTTCAGTCTTCACCACAAAAAACGTTCACTGTTGCTTTACTACCGTATTCTTCCTACTGTGAGAGATCCAGGGATGCTAGTGATATCTAGCCATTAATGTTTTATTAGCAACTGCATTATCTAATCTTCTCCAGATCAAGCCTAATCACAGCGGTACTTAAAATTCAGCGGCAGGCAGTGGCTCGCCTGCACTGGCCCCCTGCTCTGCAAGCCCCTAGCTCTGCAGTGGGATTGCTACCACCATCCGGCGCTGGGTGAGGACAGAAACCCCTGCCATGTCATGGCTCTCCCAGCAAGAGCAGCAACGTAACGGTTAGTGGAGTCGGGGTTCAGCCCGTGTTTTCAAGCGATGAAAATGTCAGGGTTCTCCCAAACTTGGCAAGTTTGTATGACAGCAGCTGCACCGTTACTGGCAGCTGGTGAATTGTGAGGACTGATTTTCTGGCATTTTCCACAAAATGGGGATATTTCCAAAGCATGCCAGGAAGAATGTGACAGTGCTATACAAAAAGAAAAAAAAAAAAAAACACCTTCCCCTTGCAGCTCTCTGTTTTATTCTTTTTTATAGTTAAGCAGGAGAAAGGGCATAATTCTTTCCCCAAATGGCTGCCCTCTAAGACTCTTAACACCTCTGAAAGAAAGCTGAGCTTTATTATTTCATATCAATTAGTAGCAAAAAAGAGACAAAGGAGTTAATCTGTTCAACCACTGCTACTCCACTATCACTCATAAAGCTGGGAAAAGAATCAAGGTGCATCCTGTGCATCAGGTTCCACAAACACCTCTTGCCCTGAATAGGCTTAAACTCATAACATTTTGAATATTCCTTTTTCAGCTAGCTCAGAATTGTGAGTTTCTGTCATACATGTGTGCTGTAAGCAAAGATCTGCCTGTGTGGAAATGACTGCAACACTCTGGACACTGGGTTGTAACATATCATGAGATACTGGAAATGCAGAGAGACATTTCCCAAACAAGAAGACAAAGCCAATTCCACTGATAAATAATGTAGTAAGGAAGAAAACATGCACAATGGCAATGCATTGATAAAAAAACAGCTCAGTAGAAAACAAATAAACAAACAAAAAAAAACACCAATACTGTCATGTCTTTATGACCTCCAAAAATACTGCTTGTTTAAGTCAACTTGGGGATTTGATGACTGCAGTGATATTTCCCTAAGCAGATTCCAATTATCTGCTCTTGCATAAATTCTTCCACATGCTTTCTCTCATCATCAGTCCCACAAATTCAAAAGCAGGCAAAGCCCAAGGTAATTTCAGACACATACATGTATCTGCATGGCAGAAGTCTATTTTTAGCAGCACATCACTATGTGGGAACTCTCAGCCCAGTCCTTTGTGAAATGGAACTTCTTAATCATTTGATTTCCATGGCAGCACCAGAGAAATATCGTAGCACAGTGCTGCGGTTAGATATGCACAAAGATATACACACTCTGCTTTACTCCAAAGGTGATAAATACACACATTTCTTAGCTCTATACAAAACAAGAGGTTAATGTTAAATGAAACTGAAAGGTGTCACTTTTAAAATTGACATTAAGAAGTATTTGTTTCACACAGCACATAGGGAAGGCCTGTGGGATTCATGGCCACAAGCTGTTGAAAAGATTTACACAGATTTCAGAACAGGGCCAGACGTTAATGTACTAATAGGAATGCTCGAGATTATTAAAGTTACTATTTTCATGGAAAATGAAAAATTTTGAATTCAATGTTTTACTTCAAGGCAAAGTTAAACCAGTCTCTAATGTTGAAGGTCAGAGCACAGCATATTCCAAATGTCAGGGTTTCTTTCCCTCTTTCTCAAAGCATATATTGCTGACTATCAGAGAGAATGCATTGGCTACGGACCACTGGATTTATCCAGTATGGCAACTGATACAAGCAAACAGCCGCTTAAAGAAGTCACCCTGAACTAATGTCAAATACAAGTGTGTAATGCATCATTCCAAGGATTTAAAAAAAAAAAAAAAAAGGAAGAAAAAAAGAAAGAATGTCTGTGAAGAAATGAATCCTACATAGCTTTGTACATAAAAAAACCCTTCCAGTGTCTACCCAGGCCAAATTTAGCTAAATCTTTTGACGAATTCTCCTATTTTCTGTTGCTCTTTGGACATGTTTTTGTTACACCCCTACCTCAATCATGCTGGCCATATATACTGGCTTACAATTTATTTCAACTCATGTATATTTTTCTTATCTGCCACCCAGTTATTAGGAGATTTCTGGGTAATCTGAAGCACTGGATTGCTTTTCCTCCTGTTATTTTCCTTTTCTAGACAAGTCACACAGTACAGATTTCCAGTTTGCATTTGCAAATGAAATCTGTGGAAGAACCTTCTCTATAGATGCAAGTGCCTTAAAATATGGGCACAGCAGGAATTCAGACATCATTGCAGCTTCATCCATTTTGCCCTGCTTTGAAAATTTGGCATCTTCATCTCATGAGCGAGATATTTTATTTAAACAGTGCGTGACAGCATAATGCATTATGGCAAAGGCAGACTGCAAAGCTGACATCTATGACAGCTGAGTAGAGTAAATGGGAACCTACAAACGTAAGACCAAAATGGTGGGAATGGCAGTTATGGGTGTCAACTGCCACTCATCATCCTTTTGTTTAAAAGGAAAAAAGAAGTAATGGAAAAACTAGACTGCAACAAGTATTTTCCTGTGAGCTAAATAACCATTTGCAACTAATACTTTGATCATAACTATTTCATAACCTTCTAATGGATTAATTTGGATATTCTTTCTTCTAATCTGCTCAATCCCCTCTCCTCCTCCATGCCATCTCCTTCCAAGATAACCAGCTACAACAAGTAAATCCATCATTCCTTAAAAGATCTCTGTGTACAAAATAGATTATTATTAACCTATATTATTACTTTGTTGTTACATATTACACCATCTACTTATACTCAAGTGACAAATTCCAGAGAACATGATGGCATTTAAGAAATGGTGTCACAAAAATCTATCACTCTGCCCTGTGGCCAGTCAGGATTTTGTAGACTAATACTGCAAGAGCGATGATTCCTGTGAAGGAACAGTAATTTATATTTCAGATTAACGGTATCTGACAACATTCAGCATTTCACAGAATTTTTCTAGTTTCCCTTCACATCAGACATCTAACTATCTTCATTCTCTTACCTCCAACTTTGGAATTGTAGGCTACTCCAACTCCACATTTTCTATTGTTGGCTTGCATTGCAATTTCTCCTGCACACCGTGTTCCATGCCTGAATAAATACAGTAAGAATAAATGATGTCTCATAACCTACACAATTCTGTGTAATGTACACAAAGACTCATCAGTGACTTTCTGGATTTGGTGGATGTCTTGAACTGAAGGTAATGCAGCTGTTGAATAATTCTGAGTTGTATCTACGTGACACAAAAATACTTGTTTCCCTTAGGCTTCAGTCAATGTAATTTTACCTATTTAGTGATCAAATGATCATCAAGATGAGATGGTAAATACCTAATCCAAGCCACACTGAGGTCCATGAAACTATCTGTTATCTGTATTTTAGCAGAGTGCATCTGTATTTTACAGAGTAGTGTAAAATTATAAGGCTAATAAGCTACTAAACTTCTTCAGAAAGAAATGCAAACGAGTCTTTTTCTAATCACACATTCAGATATTCTTTTTTTTAATGATTGCCTTTATTAGGATTTCAGAAAGTTAGCCTTTAAAGTATCTTCATCATTGCTGAATTTTTCTTGTAGCTAGCTACTTTCTATGCAAATTTTTTTTTGCCATGGGTGATTCTTTACTCTTCAATAAAGAAAACCTTCAAGTAACTGTAATTGTAGAAGAGTCGTATTATTTAATACTATAGATTGTTATTCAATGAAGTGTTTTAATGCTTCTGGGCTGAATTCCATTTATTTATTAATAAAGATTAGAAATAATACAGGTAAATTTAAGAGATAATGTCATCAGAACAAGAGGATAATGGACTCTTGCTCTTAAATAATGCTGTAGTAAAGTAGAAATGTCATTTTTCAAATGTCTTATTCATGGGATATTTATCTGTTGATTGACTGTTGTGTTTTTTTTTCCCCCCACACACTGATTTATGTTATGAATGCTGCCATATGGTTTGACAGACAATATGGAACCAGTGCATCAGTATCTTCCTGTGTATTTATTGAGTACTGACATCCCAATTGGTTTAAGAAATTGACTTCTGTGCACCAGCTTTTAAAGAGGTCCACTCTCTTCTCTTGTGCCAGACAAAATCCCTCACTGAACTACATGAATACTCCCAGGTGTGACAGATCCATCCTGATGTTCCACTGAGTACCTGACTGGCAGCTCTAGAGAGGGCACTGGGGAAAATTCCCCACTCCTTCCAAGACACACAAGTCCACTAAGCAAACTGGCTGGTTGTCTGTGTTCAAGCCTTTTGAAACTTCCTGTGTTTCCACTTTGAAAATGTCCAGGCCAAATCTGGTCTATATAATGTTTCCAGACACCTTTTTCCTCAGAAGAGACAGAAAGATTTTCCAGAAAAGGAATGTAACCTCCTCCAGTGTCACAGCCATATCAGAGGAGGAGGTCAGAAGCATTGTTTCACCTTTGCTCATCTGTACTGAGCTAGAAAACATTTGTCCAAAATATTGTATTGGTCCAGAAGGTACTGCCAAAACCAGAATACAGTGTCCTTAAATACAAAAGTTGGTCTAAAGGGATTTTTTTTTTGGTAGGTTGGTAGGTTTCGCTAAGAAACAGGCTGTTTCAGAGCCCTTCACAGCAGATGCGTTCTTTTAAAATTCCCAGGGCAAAGCAGAGAACTTAAAATTTGCTTAGGTAGGTATTGTTCTACAAATGCATATGGTGACATGAACAGATTGTTCCATTCAGCTTACAGAAATGTGTCAGACTTTACACATACTAAGATATGGAGAAACTCAAGACGTCAAAATTTAATTTCCCTAATATCCAGTGTCTGTGAAAGTGTTTCTGCCAATGAAAAGACAGGAGATTCTGCCTGAACATCGGGAAACACTTTTTTTACTGGGAGGCTTACCTGAACACTGGTGCAGGCTGCCCAGAGAGGCTGTGGAGTCTCCTCCTTGGAGATATTCAAAAGCACTCTGGACATGGTCCTGTGCACCCTGCTCTGGGTGGCCCTGCTTGAGCAGGGGTTTGGGCCAGAAGAGCTCCTGAAGTCCCTTCCAACCTCAACCTTTCTGTGGTTTTGTGCCACAAATTTTTCCTTTCATACATAATTACCAAAGGGACATGGATATTTCCTCATTTGCATGTTGTAACACATGAAGTAATAGAGTACTATTTTACTCTCTTCACACAATGGGGAGGCTACTCACTTGTTTTCGTTTGTTGGGTCATATCTAGGAAAGGGATCGTGATCGTTGTCATTGAAATCATAACTTGCCTTTGGGTCCTATATTTAAAAGAACAGAAATAATTGGGACAACTAGGAAATGCATTTTTAAATGTGCAACAAAATGCGTTCTAGAGTCGGTATTTATTGATTTGGTGTGCCTCATGTTGACAGCAATCAAGTGCATAGAATTTGACAGCCGTTCACAATTCCATAAATTTTTCATGGAGCTTTAATAATTCAGCATTAAACCACGTAATACAAACATGCCTGGGAACTAAATCCACTGAGATTAAAAAAAAAAAATAAAAATTATCTTTGCTAAGTAACTTTCAACTTCCTATGACATAGACCAGGTTCCAAATTAGGTCTGAGGCAAATATTTCAGTCTCTGCAATGTAGGAGCTGCCTTATGGAACAGACAGTGTGTCTGTATATGAAATTTACAATTGATTAATTTATTCCACAGCAATCTAACGCACAAACTTACATAGTTAGTGTAGATGTCAGTGTGATTCCACTCCAAGCCATCATCTAATACTGTGATGACAACACCCTTGCCTGTAATCCCTTTTTGCCATACAGGAATAACATGGAGATCCAGTTTGGGAAGGGATGGAGTTATCCTTGTATCTTGCTGAGGGACAGAAAGGATTGCAAATGTGTCAGTATTTTGTATCCATTTATACCACACAGATCCAAAGTCACATTTTAGAAATGCTCTAAATCATCCCAGCCTGAAGTAGTATATTTCTCGCAAACTTTGCAAACATATAACAAAAATGAATTTGTTCAAATAGTTGTAGCACTGAAAGATTTCCCCCATCACTTGAAGCTTCCAGAAAACCACCTCTGAATAAGGACCATCTTTGATTCATTAGAGCTAGGCAACAGAAATAAATACAAGAGGGGTAAGAACGTACCAATGAACCTTGCAAAGTTGAGTTAATAACCAGACCTACTAATGTCTGTTATTTTCACCTTTCGAGGAGCCAAGACGCTAAGTAGCCCACAGTACAGTAAGCTGTGTTTTCTCCAAACTTGTTTTCTCCTTTGACGTTCAAGTTAGCCAGAACAGAATAATTAATGGCTAAAACAATTAAGGTAGTTGTTTGGCTAGGAACAACTGTGCTGAATCACAACTTTCTGTTTGCTACCCTCATTACTTTTCCTGTGGTAAATCAACTGGAAGTATGAGTCATTTATAGCCTTCTCTGCCACAGCAAGTTCTTTGAAAAGTAACTTCTAAGTGGGTCATTTTTCCTCTCTAATATTAAATATGCAGCACATACATCTAATTTAGAATCCTTGCTTACTACCCCATAAAAACAGAGATATAAACCCCAGCATTTTGTGCTTCTCAGTGCATAATTACATTAGTTGATCACAGGTTTTTCATTTATTTGTTTCCAAAAGGATGTCAGACAGCATATGAGGATTAGGTACAGAAGTATGTTATAAGAATAACATTTATTTCACTTTTTGCTTTCTTTTCTGACTGCTGCAGATCAGGAAGGTTTTGAGGTTTCCAGTTTTGTTGTCTAGAATCCATTACATTTTTTTTTTGGTGATTTGTGAAGACACACTGAACAAAAGTTAAAAACCGTTGACACTAAATCAGATAATAGGTTATTTGCTACAAGGCAAGGATAACATTTTGGAAGAAACTGTCTAACACACATATATTCAATTAAAAATATATATAATCAATGTGCATTGGAAACAAGAGTAAGCATCATGTTTTCTGTTTCTCCTGTGTGTAAACTGGAGGCAAAAGGAGTGAAAAATCACAGAAAGGTGGAAAGAGGAACAGCGTCTTCTGGAGAACATGGCACTGCTTTTCACACACACACACACCAAAAAAAGAAAAAAACAAAAAAACTTTTTTTCTGAACTGTGTGTTTATGTATTTGTCCAAAGCAGAGACCTTAGATATTTTGTGCTTCCTACTGAAAGCAGGCAAACAAGCAAATACACACACAGCTTCAAAGAAATGTTAAATTCTCAAAGATAACGATTTTTATGTTGACAAATAATCTGTAGGAATTTTTGTGGAAATATTTTATCCTATGTGTTTTGCAATTTACTTTTTCTAACTAAAAGGAAAGAGAAGCAAAAGCATTGTACAAACAGCCTACCATTTGGTCTGCTTTCTCTAAGCTGAACTGAAGAAAATGAAGTATCTCTAGCCCCTAGGACCATGTTTGTACTTGACCATTTTTCTTGTTATACCATTTTTAATCCCACTCCTCTTCTGAGGGAAATCCATGACATCTAGACTGAAGGTAAACCTAGGTGCACGGTGGAAATACAGCTGAAACGTAGGTGATGAACTGTATTTCTGACTTGTCATACTCAGACAAAAACTAGAGAGGTCAGGAAATTTCTTTTCCTTGAGGTTTTCAACATGTGAGCTGTAAAGAATCTCTTCTACTTGCACCCTAGACCAAGACACCAAAGGCAACTGCCATATGTGTGCATATGTTTTTGTGTTCTTCTGGAGTATGCACTCCACACTACCAATTTTAATGAAGAAACACACGGCCAGCTTCAGACATGTTAAAGGAATTCTTACATGTTGACAGCAAATATTTCAAAGTTATAATACAGGTAGGTATTATCTATTGTACCATGTTCTAATATCACCCCCCAGCCTGAGCAGCAGCCTAGATCGGCTTTTGGAATCTCTGCATGAACTACACATCACAAAAGACAGACGGTTGCCTGGAAATATTATGCACAGAGATTTTTATAACCTATGCTAATGAGAGGGACTCTTCATTTTTTCCCTCCAGTGCAGTCGCTGTGATACTAGTAGAATAGTACAGCTGGTACTACAAGCGAAATTCATCTTCCCTGGTCCCACAATGAGACAAATTCTTACCAGATACCACTGCTGATTCCACATAGGATCGTTGAAAAGATTCTCTGCTGAGTCTGTCATGGTGGCACGCTTAGTTCGCTTTTTCTCGTATTGCTGCTCTGCCCATGACACCTAAAATTATTTGTAAAAACATGATACGTAAGCCAGTACACACTGGGACTCTATTAGCCTAGAGGACAAGGGTTTTCCTCACCCAGCTAGACTTTCATGCCTAGGCTAGACGAGCAACATTTGACGCAGAGAGGAGGATTATTTATTCCATACTACGGTGTACTTTAGGAAAGAGGACTCAGTGAAATCACTATGCCATACAATTAATTCATATAAAGTACAAGTTAACAGTGAAATCCTGTGAATGCCACACAACGCAGACTTCTGTATCAAATGTGTAGTATGGTTAGAAGGTTATTTAAGTAGTGATGCTTACTGAAACAAACAAAACTACACTTTGCTTCTTTTTCATACTTTCATTTTAATGCCTATTGATTTGTACTTGGAGTTGCAAGAAAAGAAGAAAGATTATCTCTGGCTTTATCTCTGACTAGCAGTCATAACGACGATGTTACTCATAGCCCAGATGGACCTTCAAGTCTCCTTCCAACCGGTGTTTTGAAGTGTGATCTGTTAGTAAACCTGGAATATTGGATTAAATTCCTCACTGGCATAATTCCACTTGAGGCTGCTGAGAGCCACAATGCTTCAGTGTGTTTTGCTAATGCATCTGTACACTGAATTGCCTGGCATTTGTGCACAAACACAGCATTCCCTAAGTCACAGGGTTATGTTTTAACAATATTTCCCACCCTTGGTCCTTTGAATGCTTTATTAATCCACTTCAAATCCAATCCTGACTCTGCTGTGTGACACCCATCTGTGCCCTGTGCTCCTTTTGGAAATGGGAAAAAAAATGGTCCTGCAGGCACCTGGGCAGTCACTCTGACACAGACCAAGGTGCTGCTTTTCATCCCCATTTCCAAACAGGCAAAGAAAGCTCAGATTCAGGAGGTTGCCAAGGTCCTGCTTTAAAGACATTTTAAGAATCCATTTAAGAATGCCTGGGATTTAAACCTTTTGCTTTATGCATCTGAACAGACTTTAGCACTTTTCCCTGCTGTCGTTTGATGACCTTATGGTCCTTACACATATCACCATATATGAAAAAATCATAAGAGTGAGTTAGAAATTATTATAATAAAGAAATGTACTGATTTGATTAAAATACATCTTTTCTAAGGAGAACTTAATGAAAATTCACTGCAAGAACATTAACCCTTAAAGATGGAAGCTACAGCAAGCACATGTAATGAAAGCTAATGCAGCTCACTTTGCTTCGTATTTAGTACTGAAACCCCTACAAAGCACAATTAGTCTCAGGAGATGAATATACCCATGAAGTACGAGTGTTTTAAACTGCACTACTGATAGCCAAGGTCATATATACTTCTGCACAGGTTAGAGCAATTACCGTGATTCTCTTCCCTGCCCACAGCAAAGCTTGGCCTCTGCATCACCCAATGGTAATTAAGAATTGACAGTTTCCATGCTTGTTGTTTTCTGATGCGGACAACTGCTCTGAGGGAAATGAGCTGAAACTACTAAGCACATATGTCAGACAAACAAGCCAAATATTTGTCACTCAGCAGCTGGGTAAGGTTCATGCTACCCATCTACAGCAAAAGCTGAAGGCCCTATGCCAGATCTACAAAGCACTGGAAATGATTTTGATTCAGGTCCCTTGCATGAAAGTGGACTTGGAAGCTAGTGCAAATACTGGAAGACGTTGGGGAGCCAAATATTTGTATCCTTTCAAAACATTCACAGGCGTTACCCATTTTACTACAAACACTTGGACAGCCACAGGAAGGAGATAAATATTCAGAGTAGAGCCAAGTTTTGCCCCAACTTTCATGTCTAACATATTGTAAAATTCATCAAGGCAATACAAAAACCAAGGCAGGATTCTCTTCTCTTTCCTTTTTTATAAGAATGAATTTAAACCCTTTTAAATAGGCTGTTGCTTAATAGAATTAGCTCTTTGGAGTAAAAGTCCATGCATAACCACAAAGCATTACATGATTGCCTCCTGTTTATATACTTACCTAATGACATAATTGCACCTCGTTCATTCACATAGTTAATTTGCATACTAGAGGGTAAATAAAAGGGAAATTGGAGCAGATTTAGCAAATCACCTGCAGCACTTTGAAGCTGGTTTGGGGGTCTAAGTACATGAGTATGCAGTAATGTTTACTGGTAATGCATGTAATGCAATGACTTCCACTCTGCTCATGACACAAGAATTTGGTATATTAAACATGCTCGTGTTTTCCCGTGTAACAGACATTTGATGTATTAAGTACAAAAAAGAGTCACAGAATGTCCCAGGTTGGAAGAGACCCACAAGGATCAGAGTCCAACTCCTGGGTCTGCACAGGACCACTCAAAAACCAGACCACGTGTCTGAGAGCGTTGTCCAAACTCTTCTTAAACTCCATCAGGCTCGGTGCCATGACCACGTCCCTGGGGAGCCTGTCCCAGTGCCCGACCACCTCTGGGTGCAGAACCTTTCCCTAACACCCAGCCTGACCCTCCCCTGTCCCAGCTCCACGCTGCTCCCTCGGGTCCTGTCGCTGTCCCCAGAGAGGGAGGGAGAGAAAAGCGAGGAACTGCAGCCAGATCTCTGTTCCTGAACGCTGTACTACGACAGCATCAGAACGTAGGTATGGGCATAAAATACAGCATGTAACCTTTATTTGTGGTGGTTTTTACACTAACGCTGTGGCTTTGAGCATCCCCAGTTTAGAAAGATTTCACCCAGAAGACTTCAACTGCTAATCTGATGCTTGCAAGGAGACAGACAGGAATGGACAGTTTTGAAACAGAACATGTAAAACAAATACACTGTCTCACCCCCTCCTTTAATTGTTCATAAAATGTTTCCTCCTAACTGACATTTGCATCCAAAAACTTCACTCAGATAACCAATTACTTCTTCTCAAGTGATTCATCCTTACATGACAAAACGCTGCTTTTCACAATGAAGTTACTTGACGTTTTGGACTGCTGCTGCAATAGTGCTGATTTGAAATTCAAATGTCATCATTCTGATGTGTGTCAGATGCTGTTTTTAAGAGGGGCTGACAGCATTCTGCTCTGTTCCTTAAATTTGCCGCCCACCACATTTCCTCAGTATGTTTACAAATAGGGATGCTTCTCTCCTAAGTAAAGTCAAATAAATGGAAGCGTCTGCCTCGCTACAGGATTGTGCATTAGACTGTATAATCCATGGCTCTGAACAGTGCCTGCCCCTGATTTCTGGGGGATCCCAGCGTACCAAAAGACTGCAAGTGTAGGTCATGTGATGAATCCCTTAAGCGGGGGTCTTCGCTTGCCATAGAAAAAATAAATCTAGCAAAACCTGTCTTTTTTTTTTTTTTGGTAATGTTGAATCACTTTAAATGGAACCTAATTTCCATGGCAATCGCATACACATGGCCTGATTAAACTTATTGCATCTATGGATTTTTGCTTTGAATCGAGCTCTGTTGTTCGTCACTCATGTTTTCAACAGCAACACATAGACATCTGAAATTCCAAACCTCTGCAATGCTGCATATTTTAAATCTTAATTTGGAAAGCACTTGCAAGAAATATGGTAAGAGAAGGTCAGAGTCTGCCTGTTAATGATGGAATAATAAAGTATTATTCAACACAAGTATGGATGGCTGAATACATTAGACTTGCAAAACGAGCAAAGTCTGCCTGTGACCTCGCTAGGAGGCTGGCAATCAATAAGCAGTCAGAATAAACAGAGGGCATAAAAAAAAAATGTAACACTCACCCGCTCATCATCAGAAAGTCTTTTAGTGATATGAATGGCACTTCTTCGAGATCGTCTTGGATGGCTTTTATGTCTGAATAGGTAGTGATTTTTGAGTGATCCAATCTATAAGACAGAGGCGTGCTGTGAGTATGGAGAGGTATCTCCCTACCGCAAACAAAGATCAACAGTCACAACCTGATGGAATGTCTTCTGCTTGAAAGCAAAGAGCAAGAAACTACGTTTAAATATGTTAATCTGAACTGGAACACCCTTCAAGTAAGAAGCGCTTGTCACAGCCTGCACGCTGCTGGAAGGGTTGGGGGGAATCATTTCATTTAACCTCCTTAAATCGCACTCATTACTACGACAGTGCTCAGCAAAGTAGCGCTACTCCTGTAGCAGCAACCGGAGCAAACAGAGGTGTCCTGGCAGAGCCGCGTCCCGGCCGGAGGTCAGGTTATGCGTTTAGCCGCATTCCCCGATTGCGGCCCCTTTGCCGTGCCCGGGGGCTTTGTGCCTCGGGGGTCTCACGAGGGGTCGCGGCGCTCGGAGCCGGCACCCCGCGGGCATTTTGGCTGGCAGCGCGCAGGGGCCGGGCCAGCCCCGGTGCCCTTCACTCCGCGGGGGCCGCTTGGGGTCGGCACCGGGGAACCGAGGGCTTGGGGAGCCCGGACCGGGGGTCTCGCCCGGAGCCGCCCGTGCGGAGGGCGCGACCGCCAGAGGGGTGAGCACGGCGAGTGGGCGAGGAGGGGGCGAGGACGGGGAAGAGGAGGGGAGTTGGGGAGGGGGTCGCCGGCGGCCCCCCGCCCCGCTCGCAGCCGGCCCCGGGATGCCGCGGTGGGAACAGGCGCTGCCTGCGGACCCCCGCCCGGCGCCGGGACGGAGCCGCCACCTCTACGCGGTTACTCATCCCTGACAACGCTGACGTCACGGCATCCCAAAAAAAAAAAAAAAAAACAAAAAAAAAAAAAAACCACAAGCGACGGGGGGTGGGGGCAAGGAGCCCCTCGTGCTGGGGTGGGGCGGGGGAGCCGTCCGCAGCCCCGCTCCGTGCGCGGCTGGGGGGGTCCTCGGCGGGGCAACTCCCCGAAATGGGGTAGAGGCGGTATGTGTATGGGGTAAAGGGGCATGGGGGGTGTGTACAGGGTAAAAGGGTGCGTGTGCGTGTGTATGGGGTTAAGGGGTGTGTGTACGGGGTAAAGGGGTGCGCGTGCACGCAAAGGGATGTGTGCGCATGGGATGCGCGCCCCGCACCCGCTCCGCCGCCCGTACCTGCCCCACGAGGTCGTAGCCCAGCTCCTCGGCGATGTCCCTGGCGGCGTCGGGGCCCGCCGGGACCTCGGCCGCCCACTCGTTGAGGAATTGCCGCCCGGCGCCGCCGCCGCGGGGCAGGCAGCAGGCGGCCAGCAGCGCCAGGGCCGCGCAGCGCCCGCACCAGCGGAGCCCGTCCATGGCCGCAGCGGGCCGGCGTTGCTAGGCGAGAGCCTCGGAGGGGCGGCGGGGCTCGGATCGGCTCGGATCGGCGCGGCTTGGCACGGCTCGGTGCTGCGCGGCTGCCCGGCTCCGCGCGGCCGCCCAGACCCCCTCGGTCTCCGGAATGGAAATGAGCGTTTTGCACGTCAAAACGACGACAGACATCCTGACGTCAAAGTCTACCTGGCCCCCGGGCCGGGAGGGTGCTTCCCCGAGGGAGGGAGGGGGGGGGCGGGGGGCGGGCGGCTCCGTCGGGGCTCCCGCCCCCTGCACGCGGAGGGAGGCGAGGGGCGCGCGGCCGTGCCCGCGGCTCGCCCCCGGGGCGGTGGGAGCGAAGGTGGCGCCGTCCCCCGTCGGCGACACCCCTCCGCCGGGCCCTCGGGTGTCGCTGGGAGGAGCCGCGGCGTCGGTGCGAGCTGGGAGGGTGGAACATTTCTCGTCCTTTTTTTACTTCTTTCGGGTAACCAATTAGCCGGACCCGCCGCGCGGTAACGCCTGATGAACGCGCACCTCCAGCCGGGCGCTGCCGCCCGCTGCCCTGACGTAGCAGGTGCCCTCACCCCAAAATGCTGTCGCTCGAAAATAATCATTAACCAAACTTTTTGTCGCACCCGGAGGAGGTCTTCGTGTTGCTGTTTCTCAGCAAATTCCGGGCTTTGCTAAATACTCATTTAATTCTGTAATTTCATTTTCCGTGGGTGACTACCCAGCTCCTTCTGTTTTATTTAGCTTTCCTACTGCCCTCTCGTTGTCTTTTCTCTCCTCACGTCAGAAAAGTTGTCTAAAGATTTCCTAGTATTCCCTGAACGTTCTTGCTTCTACCTCTGAAACTGAACCTTTTAGCAGTTTCAGTTTATAGTTAACTCTAAATGCTTCCTTATTCCAGCTTTTGAACTGGACATTTTAAATGTCGGTGTTGTGCTCTCTCTTTGTTATAGTGTGGCCAACATGCCTGCCTACTCTTCACTAGCTTTTAACATAGGAAGATGATGGAAAACATAAATGCAAAACAATGAGGAGTGGAAAATATGGCAATTGTAGAAAGCCAGCATTTGAGGAAATAGATGAAAACTCAGCCTTGGAAATCATTGTACCAGGACAGGTACAGATCGAAGAGCCTCGTGAGGACTCCTGTGTTCCCATAGGGATCAGGGGGTTGTTACCATTGCAGCTCAAGTATTGGGCATTACATTTACAGGGGCTCAAAAGAACAAGAGTTTGAATGGATCGAGGGAGGGGGGGAGAAGGATGAGTGTCTTAGGTATACCAGAAGCACCTGTAATATTTTGATAAATATTAGTATACAACCTAGCTACCAATAAAATGACACTACAACACTATCCTGATATTCACCAATGCTAACTTTCAGAGACATGGTGAGGACATTCCAGGGCTTGTCAAAGTCAAGCCAGGGGCTAGGGTGTGTTTTCTGTTCAATTTAATTTATTGCATTCGATGCATGATTTCCTCAGTGTTTACTGCCAAAAATGTATTTTCTTCACTTTCCTGGACAGATGCCTTGAAGATCCCTCTGTTCCATTTTTAGCACTGTTTCTGAGGCTTCCTTTCAATGTGGTTGTTTTGGCAAACAGTTTCTGGATCCATGCAGATTTTTCCTCTGTTGGTTTTATCAGTACTGTTCTGCTCAGAACACAAAGGGCTTTTTACCTTTCAATTCATGTCATGGAGTTTGTACTTTGGTTTACATTTTACATTCGGTATTGAGCAACTCTGCAGAAACATCTCCATGCAGAAATGAAACAAAAGACATGTATATGTATAGTGACAGTTTATATTCCCAAGTCTTAAGAGGTGTGTAGAACATTTACATCCCTAAGACTGTCTTGTAGATCTCCATTCTCTTTTCTAAAGTCTTAGTTTATTCCAATGTGTTTATTTATGGGGATAACATTTTGTTCAGGACTTAGGTTAGATGGCCTGTGTACAAGGTCCTGAGCTCTGATAGAAAATGATCTATGCGCTATACAAACTTGGTTATCCTATCCATTAATGAAGGATGCTGTGCAACCCACTGCATTCCCGTCTAATAATAGCACAATGGAAAAGAACAGCTTGCTCAGCAGCATCAGGTGGAGTCAATGATAATTGTTTCATGGTCCATAAGCACTTCACATTTGTTGTTTATCAGTGAAGGGTTTATTTAGTGCACCTAATGGTATTCTGCCTAAGTGTAAGCTCAGAAACAAACACAAGACCAACTATAAAAAGATGATTTCTACTGTATAACTTCAGTTTAGCGTGGTATTCAACACAGACTTCCTCCTATGTAGGGGAAATAGGTTCTGAGAAGGATTTATTTTCTTCTTGTGGAGAAAGGTTGGTAAAGAAATGTTTGGGTTTGTTTTTAGTGTGTGATATTTGATTGGGAATCATTAAATTTCCCAACTGGAAGCGTCTTGTTATGGCCCAAGTGCAAAACGTTCACCTGAGCAAAGATACAATGTCTGTATTATGCTAGCCCATGAAGAGTTGTACCTATTGAAGGACAAGCAATAAATCCCCCCAGTCCTGATTTTCATATAACATGAGTGTAAATCAGCAGTTATTCTATTCTTATTTTTATTTTTAATTATATGACAGCAGTGTAAATTAACTCAAAATCAGGACGCAAGGGCAAGTGTTCTGAAGTCTTGAATTGCTTCAGCAATTATAAATACAAATCTTCATCTGTTTATGTTCCAGATTCCTCCCCTTCTGCACACTTACCTCACAGGGATATTTTGAAGAACTTCTGTTGAGGTTTTGTAGCTTCCTCCAGGATATTTGGAGAAGGTGTTATTGGAAGTGTCCTCATACACCCCACATGAAAAGTTAGCCCCAATATAACCACAGACACTATTTCAACTCTCTTGTGCCTAGGAACTTAACTGGTTTTTTTTTGTTTTTCTTCCTCCTTGTCAAGATGCTTGTATAAGTTCTAAGTTATAGCTGTATTTTTTGTACTCAGATTTCTGATCCTTCAAATATACATGCACAAAAAAGGGAGACAGACTGGTTTTGAAAAGCCAAGCGCTTACACACAACATCCTATTGCCTTGCTCGTTAGTAGGGCTGAAATATTTAAAACTGGTAGTTCATATTCAAGCTTCAAGACTATGTTTTTGAGCCCAGCTTGCTGTTTAACTGTCGTGGCATCATTCAGGACACCCATTTGCATTTGCTGCAGCACATGCTGGGGAGAAAGGGCTAGTGCTGGAAACTGGAGGAGCAGGGGCCGGGGAGGAGGAGCAGGGGCTGGGCAGGTGTGGGTTTTGCTCTCTCTGTTCCAGACAGTACTGCTTGGCTTTACCATTTTCACACTGGCAACAAATCCACCCGATCAACTTTTCAACATGAGAGATCAGTCAGAACCATGCAGACAGGCAGATTCTGCCCCATGGGGTAAGGTTGGAAAGCTCAAAATCTTCACCATCTCTGAATGGCAACTAGTATCCAAAGAAATATACTTATTACGAGGTATGAAGCACAGGCATGAAGCCCTGAAACTCATGAAGTGAGAAAGCTGTCAGTGAAATGAAAGCACCCCAGGAAACTTTAAAGAGATAAAGATGTAGCCTCCATTTTTGTGCACCTTGTAGAAGAGGAGCAATTGTCTTTCTTGATGAGACAAATAATTAAATAGCAAAGATAAAAAGGAACAGACCATAATGAAAACTAAAGGTGGGTAAAACACCTTTAGTTTTCTATTTTTTCTGCAGAAAAAAATAATAATCATGAAGCTTCAGGGGAACTGCATCATTTTATCAACTTAATATTTCAAAAGAATATTTTTGATGAAGAGTAGTGTTATGCAATCACTTTTCATTTTGAATCAGTTACATGATAAAGCCAGAAAGCAAAGTCATTTCTGATGTCACTTCACAAAGCTGACCCATTTGATTTTGCAGGATGAAGCTGAGAACCACGACATGCTGGGAGCCACCCAGCTGGAGAGCAGCCTGGCAGAAAATGACCTGGGTTCCTGGTGGACACCAAGCTGAACACAAGCCAGCAATGTGCAGCACAGAAGGCTGATGGTGCGCTGGGCTGCAGTAGGTAATGAAATTGCCAGCAGATCAAGGGAGGCTATCCTGTTCCTCTGCTCAGTGCAGGAGAGGCTGCACCTCAAGTGGTGGGACCTGTTCTGGTCTCCCCAGTACATGAGAGACATGGACATACTGGAGAGAGTCCGATGTAGGGCAACCAAGATGCTCGGTGGGCTGGAGCACCTCTTCTGTGAGGAAAGGCTGAGAGAGCTGGTGCTGTTCAGCCTGAAGAAGAGAAGGCTCTGGGGCGATCATATTCATGTGTACAAACACCTGAATGGAGGGTGCAAAGAGGACGGAGCCAGGGTCTTCTGAGTGGTGCCCAGTGCCAGGACGAGAGGCAGAGGGCACAAACTGGAGCACAGGAGGTTCCCCCTGAACACCAGGCAGCGCTTCTGTGCTGTGCGGGTGATGGAGCAGTGGCACAGGCTGCCCAGAGAGGTTGTGGAGTCTCCTTGGAGATCTTCAAAAGCCTCCTGGACGTGGTGCTGGGCACCATGCTGTGGGTGGCCCTGCTGGAGCAGGGCTGGGACCAGATAGACCCAGAGGGCATTGCCAACCTCAGCCATTCTAGTATTCTTGGAGATTTTGGCTCCTTATATAATTTTCTTTCAACATGTAAACTTAACTAGGTTAAAATATGGGTAGTTCTTCATGGGTAAACTGTAAGCCTTCAATGCAGTAAGTTAGAAAAGTCATGTTTAAGAAACAGGAGGAACACGTCCTGAAGGTGTTGCTGCTTCTCTGCATTCTGCTGCTGAGTTGAGGATGAAATACAGGACCACAGCTCACTACTAGAGAGGCCTACAGTGACCAACAGCCCAAACAGTGGCCTGTCCACAGCAAGCCTTGTTCTGAAGGAAATCGTGATGCAAATGCAGAGACGCTTGTTTGGAGGGAAGAGGTTAATGCATAAGGATCAAAGATCATCCCAATTTGAGTTGAAGTGTTTTGACTGCTCCATGTATTACAAGCTTTCGTCATCTAAGAGTGGCTTTTCAGGCTGCCATTGAGCGGCTCCAGGGCCAGGCTTGCTGCCAAATTTGCAGAATTCCTCTGACTTTCACCCTGACCGCTGAGGAACTGCTCTGTGATATCATCCGTTAGGAACAATGCCTTCTACCTCCTTCTGTCTCTCATTCAAGTGCATTAACCTAGAAGAACAATCCCTTGTAAATTGCGTTCTATAGAAAGTGGCTGCTGGTATTTCTACCTGCATCTCATTACAAAATCCTGTCTGTTGTTAATGCTGCAAGGTCACTAGATCTTAGACAGCTATTGGGAGCTGAACAGTTCTGCAAAATAAAACTTCAGGCTGTAAAGTATAAAAACAATCCAACATGCAAGTGTCCATATTATTCTATTGAATATTTGAAAGATCCAATTTGAGGAGTTTAACAACATTCAGTGGCATTTTGTGTTATATTTAGCTTTAACTTGCTAAGTCAGAGGACCGTATTTGAAAATGACAATTGCTGGAAACACAGTTTGATGGCCAAAGTGGATGTGGTAGCTGGTGTAGCTTAATTATTTAAATACTAAAGAGGGCTGTGCCACTCGTATTCAATTTGGCTCTAGACCAAAGAATACTCTTGAACCACACTCTTTTTCGGTAACACTATTTCTTCTTCTGCGGGAGCCAATGCTACGAAGTAATTGAAGGATAACATAAAAGAAGCCATATGTGTAGGCAATCGCAAAGAATATGGGAAACACCTGTTTTTCCTTCAATTACTGCCTGCAAACTAGTGGGGCATGTTTATTTTGGGGGCATTACATTTGCTTGGGTAATAGCGCATGACACATTTTCAGTTTTACTGCAGACGAACACTGAGAACAGCTAATCATATCTGTTCAAATGAAATGCAAACATGCCCTCCCAGCCATACGTGCAGTTAAACAGGGGACTAATGACACCACGCATTACCCGCTGCGTGCACTTATGCAAGCAGGAAGCAGTTGGTGAACAACCGTCCATTTGTAGAAACCTGGCTAATTTTGTTTACTCTATGTCTCTAACTAATCCAAGCAAAAAGCCTGGAAAATGCACAGGCAGACCTGTAGGAGACACAGAAAAGCCCAGAAAAACAGCAATAATATGAATATTTGAAAGAGACAAAGAAAACCCCAAATTATTCTTCTGGCAATAGAAAGAAGCAGTTGCAAGTTCATACCCTGTTAGTAATCCAGATAACAGAGATGATCAGAAAAAGGGAAATATTTTAGGAAAATATTTTATTAATTTCACCTAAATGGATATAAATCCCTTCATTTTTAAATTCTACTTTTGGGGGAGGTATACCTTTAACAAAGTTTTACTTCCAGTAAGGGACTTAATTGTCCTCACTTGCAAGATCTGCAATAAATCCCTAACTGAAGGCCAACACATTCATACGTTGTTGAGATGTTTTAATAACAATATAAATAATATTCAGTGTTGGTAAAAACATTGCTGAGAACTCTAAATCATTATTCTCACTGCACATTTAATTTAAAGGGGCCAGTTCTGTAGAAGTCTTGTTGGAAGACTAACTACATTGATTAATTAATTTAAAATGGCTGTTATACAGGGTTCTTCATGTTCCATTTCAAATGTGCTGTAAAAGGGAAAAGACAGGAAAGAACAGAGCATGAAAGCACGAGATAAGAGAACAAATACATAGGTAAGCTGATTAAAGCACATTCAGGATTTAGAAGCTATATAGAGAAAAAGCCTATCGGTTTCTTCTGTCTTGGTAACTTAATTTGTAAGCAATTTCATATATGATATTTGAGTAAGTATCAATAAGTGACAACAAGCAATGATTTTAGGTTAAAAATTCAAAAAAGTTTTGTGTGAGAAAAGCTAGTCTCACTGAAATGAACTATGAGAAACTAACTTACAAGTTCTTCTTGTCAAAATCAGTACTAGGCCCAGAGTTTACCGAAAAAAAAAGGGTAAGTAAGAAAGATATCTTTTAGACACACTTCCTACGATGTTTCGGCGGCAGGTAAGAGCTGCTGTTACATGGCCAGCTATTCCAGAGAGGGAGGGCAGTGCCCATCACCTACCTGCTCACACCTGCTTGTTATTAACCTGGAGCAGCTGAACGCCAGGGGTGTGGAAGCAAGCCATTCTCACCACTTAGATCCCACCACATCGCTGTGTGTCCCACACACCCAGGCCCTGATGCCAGCCCCACTTGTCCTGGCACCTGGCTGCCCTGTGGAGGCCATGCCAGTGCCCGAGGTCACCCTCACAGGAGAGGCACCTGGCTCTCCAGAAAACTTGTGAGGAATCAGGCTGGTTTGTTCAAACAGGGCAAATTCCGCTCTGGCCTTTCTTGTTTCCGTTTGAAACACTTAACTCAGGCTTGGATTAGGTCAATGAAGAATAAATCTAAATCTTAAACTGAAATCAAAATGCCCACGTGTTGCTTTGACCAACTTAGCCAAAGCAGCCCCAGTCTGCAGATAGGTGAGGCTTGTGCCTGCCCTCTGCTCCTCCTCAGGGCAGCCTTCAGATGCCTGTGCTATCTGACCGTATTGCCGAGTGACATTAAGCCACACAGACTGCTTCTGAACGCTTTCAAGGGCTACCTGTCTAATAGGTCAAATGCTGATTTATATCAAACGAATAAAATGCAGCTGGGAAGGTACTGCAGTGTGAGTTACTAGAACAGCACTCGCTGCTGGAAGAGTTTTAGAACATTGTTTGAGCTGAGGTTCTGCTATGATAAAGCAATGGCATTTCAAAGCACATTAATCAGCCGTGACCAAAGGGACAGTGGGGGCCAGCAGGGCACGGGGACGGCACCAGGAAAAGGGAGGGAAGGCAGCAGCATGCACGGGGCTGTGCCAGCTCTGGTTTGGATCACACCGAGGCTTTTTCTGTTGTATATTCAATCTATTTTATTGTTCTTTATTTCACCACCTGCAGGAGCCCTGCTAGAGGCGCTGGGGGGGCGGCCTCTTGCAGGGCTGGGGAGAGTCTTGGGCACTGCTCGCCCGGGTGCGCTTCCTGGGGCGCCGGGACCCCCGAGTCGAGCGGTGAGGAGCGGAGGGTCTGCGCCTGCAGGCCCGGGCAGAGGGACCTGCTGCTGCCTCCTGCCCCAGCTCTTCACGGGGCTCTTCCTGCTCCCTGGGGCTGTCTGCAGCTGGGACTTCGCCAGGACCCCCACGCTGGAGCATGCTGGATGTGCCGGGGATCTGGTCCGTGTCAGGGTCTGCAGAGCTGCTGGAGGGCGCGGGGCTGGTACTGAAGGCTCCCTGCGCTGGAGCAGCGTGCCCAGAAGCAGCTGCAGGTCTGGCCTCCTGCGCCCTGGCAGGGCGGCTGCTCTCGAGGCCCAGCAGCCTCCGTGCGTCCTCGCCGCAGAGAGCCACGATGGTGCCGACGAGCCCGTCGATGAGCGGCACGGTGAGGGGCCCCAAGGCGGGCTGTGTGTGCTGAATGATGGCGTCCCTGTCCAGCCCCATCACACACAGGGAGTGCAGGAGGAAGCTCTCTGCAGCTCTCGCCTGCCACCAGCGTGTCCCATAGATGGCTGAGAGCTGGCGGCGAAGCCAGGGCAGCACAGGGTCGAGGATGTCCCTGCGCTCCCTGAACAGCACGGCCCAGTCCTCGGGCAGGAGGCCGCCCACAGCAGCGCGGGGATCGGGCTCCGCATCCCTCTCCTCGGCTGGCACAGAGGACGCAGCCGGCGCTGCAGGGCTGTGGGGGGCGGTGGCGCTGCCTGCCTGGAAGCCAACAGGTACGGGCACTGCGGGAGGGGAGACGATGCATTCCAGGTAGTCTTCGTCTCCCCGCACGGAAACCTTGATGGTCCTCATGCCCGTCCTGCAGAGTGGGCAGCTCGCCTTCAGTTTTGCCCAGCGCTGGATGCAGCCCAGGCAGAACCGGTGGTTACACGGTGTCGCGTAGGCCACGTCCTTTCGCCCCTCCCGGCACACGGGACACGTCCACGCCTCCTCCGTGGCCATGATCTTCTCGTTAAGGTGCGCTGGGGAGAGCTGATGCTGATGAGCTGCTCCCCTGCACCGGCACTGCAGCAGCGGGTATCGCGCACGCTGCGAGGAAGAGAGAAGGTCACTGGCTGTGCCCCGGCCCCTCAGCAGGAACCCCCCCGGCCCCAGCCCCACGGCTGGGTGGTCCCACGTCCCCCGCGGGCCGCCCCGGGGCACGTGTCCCCACACAGCTCACCTGCGCTGCTGCAAGTGCTCCTCACAGGGCCCCGGCTGCCTGAGCCAGGCAGGGCCGGGGAAACACAGGCACTGCCTGCGGGGACGGGCACTGAGAACAGCTGCCGACGGCCCCACAGCACAGCTCCAACAAATCCTTGCTCGGCGCTCCAAGCCTCGCACAAACGCTCAGCGGGAGTCCAGGCACGAGCCAGGCTGGGGCGGGCTCTGCCTGCGCCCCAATATGAGCAGCGAGGGCCGTGAAGTCACAGTCCGTTGCTGGCTGACCTCAGAGCCCATCGCTGGGTGAAGTCACAACCTGCTGCGTTGCCCCGGCCCGCAGCGCTCAGCCCAGCAGGGCCATGGCCAGCACCAGCACCGTGCCTCTGCATGCCCACTGGCTCTGCCACGAAGCTGCTGCCTGCTCCCTCCCCTCGTCCTTTGTCTTCTGCTCCATGTTGGTGCTTCCCAGCAGCCACCCAGGCCTGGGCCCGGTCTTACCTGTGCTCCAGCAGGTGCCCTCGTGCCTCCTACTGTCCAGTCCAAAACACCATCTGAACTTCCAAAAAGAGTTTCCAAAGTTTCAAGACACAACAAATAATTTCTTCCCCACATATATACTTTTTGTATATTGTCAGACAGCACTCCAGCAGGTGACCTCCTACCTTTACCTCGTGGTTGCCAGGGTGGGACTGGCTCAAGCAATGATTTGTTAGTATTGTAGTAATATCAGCACTGCGTATCTGTCATCCCCCTTGACATCAGAAGAAAAATATTGTGTCTTAATGTTGGAAAACCTCAAGTGTGGGGGATGTGAAGAGGTGCAAAAAACAGCCATAGGAGTAAGAAAAGAAGAGCGGGGAATTGTACGAATTAGTGTTATGATTTTGCAATGGAAAACTCCACTAACCTTGCATATTCAGGAGTGATTGCACAGTCATAACAGTGGGGGGGTTCGTTACACAGATAAGGGCACAGGGGAAGATCCCACAGTCCCAAAATAAGGAGGGTGGCCATGAAAAACAAGCAGTCGCAGAATCATCAAGAACAGGATGCTATGAAATCACGGGCCCTTCTGGCTCAAAAAAAAAAAAAAAAAAAAAACAAACAAACAAACAAAAAAACTATGGTGGTCAAATAAAACAAAACTGTACATTCAGGGCATATTAAGAAGCGTTGAGTAGGGATGCCTACCATTGCAATTGCAAGTAAAAAACTCTTCTTCTCTGAGATCTTCTGTACTTATCCAGCAATTAACACAGCTGATGTTTTTGGCAGATCATGCCTGACAAATCTGGTGGCCTTCTACAATGAGGTTACAGAGCTGGTGGATAGGGGAAGAGCAACTGTCCTCTACCTGGATTTTTGCAAGGCATTTGACACGCATGTCTCAAAGTTGGAGATTAGGTGAGCTAGAAAGAAGAACCTCTCTACTCTGATGGAGGGTGAGGCCCAGGCCCAGGCTGCCCAGAGGAGCTGTGGCTGCCCCATCCCTGGCAGTGCCCCAGGCCAGGCTGGATGGGGCTGGGGGCAGCCTGGGCTGCTGGCAGGTGTCATGAGAAATGAGATGATAGCTTCCGTTAGCAACATTTTTTATAAATAAATTATTTCCAAAATATTGTTAGGAGATATGCTCCACTAACACTTTTTTTTTTTTTTTTAATCAGAAATCTCACTTCACTTTTCTTTTTCCCTTCAGTAGTAATTTTATTTTTCACACCTAACACATTCTGAAGTTAGCCGGCATCTGTAATTTTCTAATGCCACCTTCATTCATAATAGAGCTTTGAAGTGACCTGTTCATCCACAGGAATCTGGAGATGAAATTTCAAGCGTCTGAAGAATACTGCTTCAGCATATGCTGAGTGCAGAGCAGCTGACATTTCCCTGAAAGTTACTTACAAGCAGCACTAATTATCATATTTTTCTGAAATTATATGAGTGGCGTCAATGCAAATAAAAAAATTAAGACAATCTGGATAAGAAGGTTTTGCTGGAAATGTCAAACAGAGCTAACAGCTGTAGAAGTTAAGGTCACAGAAAAAGGGAGCATATAAGCTAAATTCCTTCTGACAGTCTTCCTGGTGCAACAATGCTGAGTATCATAGATGAGAAGAGGTTTCCAACTCTAAAAATAAAATCTAACAAGAGCATCATGAGCGCACAGTTCAGCAGCAGCCATGGCACTTTCCTTGATCTCCCTAAAATTTCAACTGGAAAGATTCAGGCCACTGCCTTTCATATATTGTTTAAATTGAAAGCCTCAAAACAAGCACCCAACAAGTGTTTTGACATAAAAATCTTGCCTTAAGGGGTTCTGCTCCTTCACATTTTTTTTATCTTCTTTCCTACTTCTGTGTTGTTTTCAAGCTCTTATAAATATAGAAGTGTTGAGTCCTCTCAGAAAGAGCCAGAGTGCAATCTTGATTCTTATCTGTTTCAGATCAAAGGAAAGAGAAAAAGAAGAAATAGGAGAACAGCTCAGAGAGAGCACAATGGGGAGTTTAAAATGAGAAACAAACAGTGGGATCAAGCACCTCCTTTTGTTAGAGGAGCGCAGCAGATACAAAACAGGCTGGCAATTACGCAACTGCCTCAAGAAGGAACTGCAGGAGACCTCTAACCTGGAACTGACCTAGCCCCACAACACCAATGCTGGTAATGAGTAGCAAATAACTCCATGGCAGCCCCTGCAGCATAGCCCAGAAATGAGAAACGAGCACAGCTCGGCGAGGTGAAGGACCACACACCCCCCTCAAAACCTGCCCACCTCCCTGCTGCACCTGGAGCCAGCCACGTGCCCCAGAAGCTAGGCAGGGGGGGGTCTGGCTCAGGTGCCCCTGTTCTCTCCTCTGGAGCATAGACCCACACCAGCAGCTGCTCCTGAGGCCACCCGAGAAATAAAAGAGCACGACTGCTATCGAAGTGACACAACTGCAAATTTCCCTGGTTTTAGATTACCATTTTCCTTTGTTTAGGGCAAATACACATTTAGAAGAGCAAATCAAAACCACATTCATCTTTTTGCATGAAATGAGGCCTACACAATCAAAGACAGAGATGAGACTCAACCTCTGTAAAACATTTTTTCTCTTGCCTTCGTTACAGCTTAAAGAAGACTTTTAAAGGATCCTATACGTTACAATGGACATGTACTTAAATAGGATCAAAACTGAACTGGTGTTTTGGCAATCTCTATATTAATAGCCTACATATGCAACCAGACATCTATTTTCTGTGGTTCTGGAGCGCATCTGTTTATTGTGACACAAGGAAGAAGGAGCTTTAGTGACCTAGGTTATCATGGTCGTCTCAAAAGCTGGATCTCTGACTCGCTCTCCCTTTACAAAGAGCCGTAGCAGTAAGATATATTAATAGGCTTAGAACATGTTATCCTGCCTCTTCTCCATGGCTTTGACTGCATAATCAGCAGGGAAAATTTACAGGGATCCTTGTCCATGTACATGCAAAGTTCAGCATTTCACTGAGAGACAATTTTACTGGACATTTAATCCAAGACATTCAGCCTGGCCCTGGAGCAATACACATTCCCTGGTGCCAGCTCAGTGACAGGGAGACCAGAGCAGGTGGATAGCAAGCCACAGTGCCTAAAACTGCAACAGCAAGGTTTGCAAGGTCTTTGCCAATTATTTACCTCAATGAGAAGTGAACCTCAGGGTAAATGCAAAGGAGTGGTGGAATTTATGCTAATGACATGTCCATGCCTTTCTGCAAACAAAATTGTCCCTTAACACTTTTAGTAGGTACCAATCCTTTTTTTTTTTTTTTTTTTTTTTTCCAAACCCCTGATGGAATTTACTGCTGCTGTTTCACAGACATATGTTCACTTTTGTTCAGTATTGGCAAAGTGCACTGTGGAGAACGAGATTTAAAAGCTCTCAACAATGGTGACTGTCCTTATCAGTTTATATCTCATCCACCTTGTCCTCCTGTTGGAGGGCAGAGATAGTTTGCTTTAAGAGGAAACAATAAGAACAATTTAAGTAAGCTATTTCAGTGCTTGAAAGCTGACTTAAAATGGATAAGAGGAATGCAAACCACTCTGAATTTTCATTTTAACTCATTGTCTGGATAGAACCAAGGCCCAAATTTTGGGAGGCCTACACATTGTCCAACTTGCTACATGATCTTTGGCAAGTCACAAGATCTCCCTCTCTCTCCCTGTTCATAAGAATGAATAGCGATTCTGGATCTTTATTGCAAAGAGTAAGCTGATGAACCATGCTGCGTATTAATGCTAGATCTTTCAACTTATCATTCTCCCTAAGGAAATCATGTGAGAGTGTCACAGTACTTAACTGGAATTTCTTCTCATGATTTTTTTTGCATCTGTAAAATCAGAACATGTGTCTATTTTCTTAGGGTTATTTAGATTCATGATTTTTTTTGCCCTTTTTTTTTTTTTTTTGAAATTTAGTTAGTGACAAACTGGTTTTGAGAATGATGGTGGAATCTCAGGTCTGAATTCTTTTATTTATTTATTTATTTTAACCTGTACAACACTGCGAGACTTCTTATCCCCACATCTGCAGGGCAGCTTTCTGGTTTACCGCTCTTAGTCCCATTTAATTTTTTGCCTAAGTCAAAAGGAGAGGTAGGAATCTCCTTCCAAAAATGGGTATTGACAACTCTCTCACCACTGCCTTTCTGCCTTTTACCACTGTTGAGAAGGTGTTTGGACACACAGACAGACAGAGAATGGGACATGATACCAACCTCTGTGTTGTGGTTTAACCCGGCCGGCAGCTAAACACCACACAGCCGTTCGCTCACCCTCCCCCCTCCCTCTCTGGGATGGGGGAGAGAAACGGGAAAGTGAAGCCTGAGAGTTGAGATAAAGACAGTTTATTAAGACAGGAAAAAAATAATAACAATAATAATAATAGTGATAATAATAATAGTGTTAATCATAATAGTATTAATAAAAATAATGTGTATGAAACAAGTGATGCACAATGCAATTGCTCACCACCCGCTGACCGATGCCCAGCCTATCCCCGAGCAGCCGGCCCCCCACCCCGGCCAGCCACCCCTATATATTGTTTAGCATGACGTCAGATGGTATGGAATACCCCTTTGGCCAGTTTGGGTCAGCTGTCCTGGGTCTGTCCCCTCCCAGCTCCTGCTGCACCCCCAGCCTGCTCGCTGGCAGGACAGAGCAAGAAGCCGAAAAGTCCTTGGCCTGGTGTAAACACTGCTCTGCAACAATTAAAACATCAGCATGTTATCAGCGCTCTTCTCATCCTAATCCAAAACATAGCACCCTACCAGCTACTAGGAGCTACTTAACTCTGTCCTAACTGGAACCAGGACATCTGCAAATTTGGCATTGGCATGTGAGTGCTTGATGAGCATCACAAAGATAAATAAGCTCCCAATCTGCCTGTCTGTAAACATTTCTTACTCTGGGAACAGGATGGATTTTTGTAGAAGGAAGCAACCTGGTAAAGTTTTAAATAGGGGAAGGGAAGGGAAGGGAAGGGAAGGGAAGGGAAGGGAAGGGAAGGGAAGGGAAGGGAAGGGAAGGGAAGGGAAGGGAAGGGAAGGGAAGGGAAGGGAAGGGAAGGGAAGGGAAGGGAAGGGAAGGGAAGGGAAGGGAAGGGAAGGGAAGGGAAGGGAAGGGAAGGGAAGGGAAGGGAAGGGAAGGGAAGGGAAGGGAAGGGAAGGGAAGGGAAGGGAAGGGAAGGGAAGGGAAGGGAAGGGAAGGGAAGGGAAGGGAAGGGAAGGGAAGGGAAGGGAAGGGAAGGGAAGGGAAGGGAAGGGAAGGGAAGGGAAGGGAAGGGAAGGGAAGGGAAGGGAAGGGAAGGGAAGGGAAGGGAAGGGAAGGGAAGGGAAGGGAAGGGAAGGGAAGGGAAGGGAAGGGAAGGGAAGGGAAGGGAAGGGAAGGGAAGGGAAGGGAAGGGAAGGGAAGGGAAGGGAAGGGAAGGGAAGGGAAGGGAAGGGAAGGGAAGGGAAGGGAAGGGAAGGGAGCACAAATGAGCTGCACAAGTGCCCCAAAAACTAGAAGGGGAAGTAAGCAGCAGAAAGACAACAAGGCTGGGGAATTTCAGCAGAGGCATCTCCAAGCTGCTAAAACAGCAGTGCAGAGAGTCCCATAGAGCTCATTAGAAAAATGCCAGGTGGCTGACACCCTGCTCAGCTGCCTCAATGTCTCTAACACTATACCCTGCTGTTGGGGATAATCAGAAGCTTTTTTTTTTATCTCAGAGAAAGGTGTCAGACCAGAATCCTCTGCTCAGGGAGATGGCTTAAGGGTTGTCTTCTCTCTCTCTCACCTGAATTGTGTTTTGAAATTTTCTCCAAGAACTGTTCATTCTGTAATAGCAAAACAAACGATACGGTCACTTTGAATTCAGCAGCATCTTGTACCCACCCCCTCACGTCTCTGAAGTCAGCTGGGTAGGTGATACACGCACTGCGACAGTGCAAACAAACATCTGTTTCAGTGGGTGTGTGCTTACTCACTCCAGCATACTCTTGAATCTAATTGGGAATTTCCAGGCATATATTGCTCATGCTTTCTCCAAAATAACTTTTAAGTATAATGTGTATGAATTAATCATCCTTTTAATCCTGCAAAAGCTGTGCTATATCTGCTCAATCACAAGATACTTATTTCTATCCTGGGTATTCAGGATGCTGAGTAGAATGGAATATTTTTGAATTTTCTTTTTTTGTCAAGAGGAGTTTCCAGCTTTAAGAAGTAAAGCTGTTGAGTTCTGTGCAGATTTGGCAGACAGAGGAGGTTTAGCAGAATAGTTGTCCTCGCTATGGGGTGGGAAGAGTGGGGCTGTTTCTGTTCGGATGGGCTATTGCAGACCCTAACACAACTGGGGCACACAAGCACGACAGCACGAGTACTCCGCAGTTCAGAGCCTGGATGTGCGCACCAGACAGGAACATTGCTCCATTACGGTACTTCCTTCTGGTGCTGCTGAGGGCAACCACCACAGCCACGCAGGCACCATCCCAGGCGCTGGGATGCATTTGGCTCTTCTGGTCATGCCATTGGCCACGCTAGACCGTGTAGTTAGCCATTCTACTATGAATTTTGGCAGGTCATTTAAGACAGAGTCTACAATTTAGAGTGCAGTGCAGAGATCTGTGGGTAAATATGACCCATGCAGGCACACGTTGCTGTTCAGTGCCGTCTGATCATCCCATCCCTAACCATGAGCAGTTCTAACGTCCCTTTTCAACAGGTTTTCTGAGCAAAATGTGAACATGCCGCTTTGGTTCCTGCTCCTGAACTGTGCCTGTGCATCATCTGAGAGGGCTATAGTCTGCCCAGGTCACCGCTGCGTACCTGTAAATGGGGAAACAGCACATCCCCACTTAACGAGTGAATGGAAATATGTTTAAAAAGCTGACAGACAGAGGCAAGAGAGACCACACACTATACTCCCCTTCCATAAACCAGCTGCACCTTGGGGCTGCCTGGGAGCAGGCACTTCTCTGTGCTGGGAAGTTCAAGTGGCTCACCTTGCTACCAGAGAGGTGTCAGCGATGTCATCTGGATGTTAGCGTATCTCAGAAAAAAAAGGGTTTCATTGTTGTGATTTGAGTGGAAGAGAAAGACCCATACACATACTGGCAGACAGTGAAAGGAGTCTCTACATTAAATTCATCCTACTTCATTCAGAAGTGGTCACTTAATATTGGAGGCTGTCGTAGTACTTTCACCACAATAGCACCTTTTATTCAAATAGCATGATATTTTATGCATTACAGTACAGAATACAAAATGTTGAAATATAAATTACTAGTCACAAAGTCATATCAGAATTTAACTGAAGAAAACTGTTAAATGAAAAGGGTTTAGAAAAAAAGTGAAAAGTGTACTTCATTTCAAAGGCGAGGTAGTATGGCTTGCCTTCTATATTGGTTTTGTTTCCTGCTTAGCAACAGGACTTCATGACAGTTATATAAAAAAGTACAGAGAAACCTCTTGCTGTTGTAAAAAAAAAAAAAAGAGAGAGAGAGAAAAAAATGCAAAATTCTTTGGGGTAACTTCATCTAGAAAGAACACGAATATCAGTCTTAGTTGGAAGTGTTCCTAAACAGAAAATTCAAGTGACAAAATACAAAACCAAAACAATTGGATCAGTAGGAATCTAAGTGGAAACACATTCCTGCATTTGAAAAATCTTTGTCTATAGCTTGCTTAAATAAATCTTCATACAGAGGCCAGTTCAAATAAACCACAGACAACAGAAGACAGAAGAAAAAGAAGATGGGGAGAAGGGAAACAGCTTAGAAAAACGGGAAGTCCATAATGGTCTATTTCAGAGAAGAGGGTTTAGTAAACACTATCTACATTTTCAAGATGAAACAAGTGTTTATTTTATTTTGGTAACCTTTTTTATCTCCCTTTCTAATGATACTCTCTTGAGTGTGCTCCCCAGAAAACATGATTTTACCTGTGGATAGACACCATCATCCTGGAAGATGCTTAATGGTTTTAGCTGTCACTGGAGTTAACTTTAGCTTGTTGGGAGTTAAATACCCTTTGCAAATAGGATCAGCCTCTTTGGCTCTGCATGGCTCTCTCTCCTGTCTTGACAAAACCATCCCATCACATACTGCTCGGCTTCTTTTATTTTTTTGTTGTGTTTTCTTGGGGAACAGTCTCAAAGATTGCTCTTCTCTGGACGCATCAGTGGCAGCTAAGGAAATCACGGGTCTTTTGTCCAAAGGAGAAAGAAATATCTAAGATTATTTGGCAGGAGAAAGATTGTACAGGGAAGATTGTTTTTAAGAAATCATGGAATGGTTTGGGTTGGAAGAGACCTTATAGACCACCCACTTCCCACCCCCCTTCCATGGGCAGGGACACCTCCCAGCAGCCCAGGCTGCCCCCAGCCCCATCCAGCCTGGCCTTGGGCACTGCCAGGGATGGGACAGCCCCAGCTCCTCGGGGCAGCCTGTGCTGGTGCCTCAGAGTAGAGAAGTTCTTCTTTCTAGATCACCTAATCTACCCACTTTTAGTTTCAAGCCCTTAACCGTTGCCCTATCCCTCCACCCCCTGACATAGAGTCCCTCCCCAGCCTTCCTGTAGCCCACCTGAGGCACAGGAAGTCCACTGTAAGGTCTCCCTAGAGCCTTCTCCTCTCCAGGCTGAACAACCTCAACTCCCTCAGCCTGTCTCCATAGAAGTTTCACAGGTTCTCCAGCTCTTTGATCATCTTCATGGCCTCCTCTGGACTCATTCTAATACTTCTGTGTCGTCCTTGTGTTGGGGGCCCCAGGGCTGAACACAGGGCTCCAGGTGGGGTCTCATGATAGCAGAGCAGAGGGGGACAATCCCCTCCCTCGCCCTGCTGCCAACACTGCTTTTGATGCAGCCCAGGTTACAGGTGGCTTTCTGGGCTGCAAGCACACATTGCTGGCTCATGGTGAGCTTCTCATCAACCACCACCCCTGCGGTCCTTCTCCTCAGGGCTGCTCTCAATCCATTCTCTGCCCAGCCTGTATTTGTGCTTGGGATTGCCCCAGCCCAGGTGCAGGACCTTGCACTTGGCCTTGTTGAACCTCATGAGGTCACACAGGCCCACCTCTCAGGCCTGCCCAGGTCCCTCTGGATGGCATCCCTTCCCTACAGCATGTCAACTGCGCCTCACAGCTTGGTGTCATCAGAAAACTTGGTGAGAGTGCATTCAATCTCACTGTCCATGTCACTGACAAAGATGTTAAACTGTGCCGGTCCCAATACTGACCCCTGAGGAACACCGCTCATCACTGATTTCCACCTGGACATTGCACTGTTGACCACAACTCTTTGAGCATGACCATCCAGCCAATTCCTTACCTGCTGAGTGGTTCATCCATCAAATCCATGGCTTTCCAATTCTGAGACAGGAATGTCACACCAGAATATATCCTTCTCCTTCTTTGGTGGCTTCCCTCAAATACAAGATGAGAATAAATTTTACAGTGAGATTTAAGGTGTTATTCTCATAATTTGTAAAAGAAATAGTTCTTCAGATAACTTGCACTCACCCTCTGGCATTTAATATTAAAAAGTCATACAACTGGGCTCAGGTTACGTGCTCAGTTCAGTAATCCTGACGCATGTGACATGGGAGTAGTTTTCCTGCCTGTTTAAAGAATGCACTCTCCCTCCGTGCCCCAACAGCACAGCCCATTACTCCTTGGACGCCTGCTGGTCCTAGAGTGCCCTCAGGGATCAGTTTTTGATCCCTGCATGCAATGCTGAGGCAGTAAAGCAATCGTTGGGTGTGTGGTGGACCAAAAGGGTTTGAAGGATGGCCCCGGACCACTAAGCCTGTCCAGCCCTAGTGGTGAGTTAGCAACAAAAGTGATGTACAGAATGGGATGGAGTTCTGGAAGCCCAATGCTCGTCCTTGGTGAATTGATTACCCGGAGAAAGGGGATTACTAAAATCTAAATCAAACTAGCAAGGACGGACTGTTTGTAGGAAAAGTGTTTGTAATTGGACGCTGTCCCCCAGAAGAGACTGTTTCCTCACAGATTACAGTCCAAAAAATGATACCAATAAGTGGAACGCCACCCATGTCCATCACACAAACGGCAGTTGGATTAAGTGTAACGACTCAAATGAGAGAGGTTGCCTCCCTGTAGGGGTTAGTACAAGTTGTAGGTGCCGTGGAGATAATACCACTGATGAGAGACGTGTGATGAGAAATTTCCAATGGGCACGGCAACATCAGAATGGTACCGGAACCTTTTTCAAGGAATTTTGGTCAAAGACCGAAGAGTCTATCAGCAGGGGAATGTGATCTGGATGCAGCTGTACTTGGAAAGAGAGCACTAGAGCTTGGAAACGTGCCTACTATTACGATGGTATGAACACGGAGGTCCATATCCTAGGAGGGCCTGGAGGTATAGGGAAAACTCTGCATTATGGTCTGCCAAGAGATAATGAGACCTGGCCCAGCCCCTTTCCGAATGGCACTTGGGACTTCAAAGGACATTACTGGTTCTGCGGACAGCAAGCAAACCGACAGTTGCCACCAAATTGCTCAGGGGGTTGATATGTAGGGTGTAGCAGGCCACTATTTTTTCTGCTGTTCCAACCCCAAGGCAAGACCCTGGGAATCAGAGTATACGGTGATTTAATTAGGGGAAAACCATCAATTGACACCTCCATCATCAGAGGCAGCTCCCAGAAATGGAGAAAAGACAAATGGCTTCCGGAAAGAATTATACAGCATTAGGCCCGGAAACATGGAAGCCCGCTGAACGGGTTTACAGGGCAAGAGAACCAACTTAGAATGTAAATCGCGTAATTAGATTGCAGGCTGTTTTAGAAATAATTTCTAATCAGATCGCTGCAACTCTTGATCTCTTTGCTGATCAATCCAACCGAATGAGGGATGCGATTTTCCAACATCACATGGTCCTAGATTATTTGTTGACTGAATAAGGAGGGGTATGTGGAAAATTAAACGAGTCCAACTGTCGTTTGCAAATTGATGACAATGAAAAAGTAGTGAAACAAATAAAAGAAATGCAAAAATGGGTCCACATGCCTACACAAATGTGGAAAGGCTGGGAATTCAACGGGTTTTCTCAGCTCCCATTGCGGCCCTGGATCAAACCTGTTTTATCTTTTCTGTGTAATCATTGCATTAACGTTTCTTCCATGTTTAATCCTTTGTTTTATTCGCTTAATCAGGCGAGTTGTTTCTGGCATGCAATTTATACCACTGGCCATGGAGGACAATATAACTCATATGCAAGCAGTGTATAATCCAAAAACCTCAGCTGCGTTAATTGCTGGATAAGTACAGAGGATCTCAGAGAAGAAGCATTTTTACTTGTGATTGCAATGGTGGGTGTCCCTACCCAACGCTTGTTAATATGCCCTGTATGTCTTCTTTTATTTGACCAACATAGGGTTTTTTCTGTGTCAGAAATGCCCATGTCTGTTGTGTCTTGAAACTCTGGAAAATCTTTTTGGAAGTTCAGATGGTGTTTTGAGGCCTCGGTGGCTGCTGGGAAGCACCAACATGGAGCAGAAGACAAAGGACGAGGGGAGGGAGCAGGCAGCAGCTTCGTGGCAGAGCCAGTGGGCATGCAGAGGCACGGTGCTGGTGCTGGCCATGGCCCTGCTGGGCTGAGCGCTGCGGGCCGGGGCAACGCAGCAGGTTGTGACTTCACCCAGCGATGGGCTCTGAGGTCAGCCAGCAACGGACTGTGACCTCACGGCCCTCGCTGCTCATATTGGGGCGCAGGCAGAGCCCGCCCCAGCCTGGCTCGTGCCTGGACTCCCGCTGAGCGTTTGTGCGAGGCTTGGAGCGCCGAGCAAGGATTTGTTGGAGCTGTGCTGTGGGGCCGTCGGCAGCCGTTCTCAGTGCCCGTCCCCGCAGGCAGTGCCTGTGTTTCCCCGGCCCTGCCTGGCTCAGGCAGCCGGGGCCCTGTGAGGAGCACTTGCAGCAGCGCAGGTGAGCTGTGTGGGGACACGTGCCCCGGGGCGGCCCGCGGGGGACATGGGACCACCCAGCCGTGGGGCTGGGGCCGGGGGGGTTCCTGCTGAGGGGCCGGGGCACAGCCAGTGACCTTCTCTCTTCCTCGCAGCGTGCGCGATACCCGCTGCTGCAGTGCCGGTGCAGGGGAGCAGCTCATCAGCATCAGCTCTCCCCAGCGCACCTTGACGTGAAGATCATGGCCACAGAGGAGGCGTGGACGTGTCCCGTGTGCCGGGAGGGGCGAAAGGACGTGGCCTACGCGACACCGTGTAACCACCGGTTCTGCCTGGGCTGCATCCAGCGCTGGGCAAAACTGAAGGCGAGCTGCCCACTCTGCAGGACGGGCATGAGGACCATCAAGGTTTCCGTGCGGGGAGACGAAGACTACCTGGAATGCATCGTCTCCCCTCCCGCAGTGCCCGTACCTGTTGGCTTCCAGGCAGGCAGCGCCACCGCCCCCCACAGCCCTGCAGCGCCGGCTGCGTCCTCTGTGCCAGCCGAGGAGAGGGATGCGGAGCCCGATCCCCGCGCTGCTGTGGGCGGCCTCCTGCCCGAGGACTGGGCCGTGCTGTTCAGGGAGCGCAGGGACATCCTCGACCCTGTGCTGCCCTGGCTTCGCCGCCAGCTCTCAGCCATCTATGGGACACGCTGGTGGCAGGCGAGAGCTGCAGAGAGCTTCCTCCTGCACTCCCTGTGTGTGATGGGGCTGGACAGGGACGCCATCATTCAGCACACACAGCCCGCCTTGGGGCCCCTCACCGTGCCGCTCATCGACGGGCTCGTCGGCACCATCGTGGCTCTCTGCGGCGAGGACGCACGGAGGCTGCTGGGCCTCGAGAGCAGCCGCCCTGCCAGGGCGCAGGAGGCCAGACCTGCAGCTGCTTCTGGGCACACTGCTCCAGCGCAGGGAGCCTTCAGGACCAGCCCCGCGCCCTCCAGCAGCTCTGCAGACCCTGACGTCGAGGAGATCCCCAGCACATCCAGCGCTTTCCAGCATGGGGATCCTGGCGAAGTCCCAGCTGCAGACAGCCCCAGGGAGCAGGAAGAGCCCCGTGAAGAGCTGGGGCAGGAGGCAGCAGCAGGTCCCTCTGCCCGGGGCTGCAGGCGCAGACCCTCCACTCCTCACCGCTCGACTCGGGGGTCCCGGCGCCCCAGGAAGCGCACCCGGGCGAGCAGTGCCCAAGACTCTCCCCAGCCCTGCAAGAGGCCGCCCCCCCGGCGCTTCTAGCAGGGCTCCTGTGGGTGGTGAAATAAAAAACAATAAAACAGATTGAATATAGCATAGAAAAAGTCTCGGTGTGATTCAAACCAGAGCTGGCACAGCCCCGTGCATGTTGCTGCCTTCCCTCCCTTTTCCTGGTGCCGTCCCCGTGCCCTGCTGGCCCCCACTGTCCCTTTGGTCATGGCTGATTAATGTGCTTTGAAATGCCATTGCTTTATCATAGCAGAACCTCAGCTCAAACAATGTTCTAAAACTCTTCCAGCAGCGAGTGCTGTTCTAGTAACTCACACTGCAGTACCTTTCCAGCTGCATTTTATTCGTTTGATATAAATCAGCATTTGACCTATTAGACAGGTAGCCCTTGAAAGCATCCAGAAGCAGTCTGTGTGGCTTAATATCACTCGGCAATAAGTTCAGATAGCACAGGCATCTGAAGGCTGCCCTGAGGAGGAGCAGATGGCAGGCACAAGCCTCAACTATCTGCAGACTGGGGCTGCTTTGGCTAAGTTGGTCCAAGCAACACGTGGGCATTTTGATTTCAGTTTAAGAATGGTTAGATTTAGATTTATTCTTCGTTGACCAAATCCAAGCCCCAGTTAAGTGTTTTAAACGGAAACAAGAAAGGTCAGAGAGGAATTTGTCCTGTTTGAACAAACCAGCCTGATTCCTCACAAGTTTTCTGGAGAGCCAAGTGCCTCTCCTGTTGAGGTGACCTGTGATCTAGAAATATGTTGAAATACAAAACACGAGTCACAAGGTCATATCAGAAATTAACCGAAGAAAACTGTTAAATGAAAAGAGAAAAGTGAAAAGTGTACAGCAGTTCAAAGATGAGGTGGTATGGCTTGCCTTCTATATTGATTTTGTTTCCTGCTTAGCAACAGGACTTCATGGCAGTTATATATATTAAAAAAAAAAATACAGAGAAACCACTTGCTGTTGTAAAAAAAAACCTGAAGAGGTAAAAAATATGCAAAATTCTTTGGGGTAACTTCATCTAGAAAGAACATGAATATCAGTCTTAGGTGGAAGTGTTACAAAATAGAAAGATTCAAGTGACAAAATACAAAACTAAAACGATTGGATCAGTAGTGGAAACACATTCCTGCATTTGAAAAATTTTTGTCTATAGCTTGCTTAAATAAATCTTCATACAGAGGCCAGTTCAAATACAGCACAGACAACAGAAGACAGAAGAAAAAGAAGATGGGGAGATGGGAAACAGCTTAGAAAAACGGGCAGTCCATAATGGTCTATTTCCGAGAAGAGGGTTTAGTAAACACTATCTACATTTTCAAGATGAAACAAGTGTTTATTTTATTTTGATAACCTCTTTTATCTCTAATGATACTCTCTTGAGTGTGCTCCCCGGAAAGCATGATTTTACCTGTGGATAGACACCATCATCCTGGAAGATGCTTAATGGTTTCAGCTGTCACTGCAGTTAACTTTAGCTTGTTGGGAGTTAAATACCCTTTGCAAATAGGATCAGCCTCTTTGGCTCTGCATGGCTCTCTCTCCTGTCTTGACAAAACCATCCCATCACATACTGCTCGGCTTCTTTTATTTTTTTGTTGTGTTTTCTTGGGGAACAGTCTCAAAGATTGTTCATCTCTGGACCCATCAGTGGCAGCTAAGGAAATCACGGGTCTTTTGTCCAAAGGAGAAAGAAATATCTAAGATTATTTGGCATGAGAAAGATTGCACAGGGAGGATTGTTTTTAAGAAATCATAGAATCACGGAATGGTTTGGGTTGGAGGGGCCCTTAAAGCCCACCCAGCGCCACCCCCTGCCATGGGCAGGGACACCTCCCAGCAGCCCAGGCTGCCCCCAGCCCCATCCAGCCTGGCCTTGGGCACTGCCAGGGATGGGGCAGCCACAGCTCCTCGGGGCAGCCTGGGCCTGGGCCTCACCGCTCTGAGTAGAGGTTCTTCTTTCTAGCTCACCTAATCTCCAACTTAGAGACATGGATATAGTGCAGGACCATGTCAAATGCCTTGGAAAAATCCAGGTAGAGGACAGTTGCTCTTCCCCTATCCACCAGCTCTGTAACCTCATTGTAGAAGGCCACCAGATTTGTCAGGCATGATCTGCCCTTATTGAAGCCATGTTATCCATCACCACTCACCTTCTTATTTTCCATGTGCCTTAGAATAGTTTCCAGGAGAATCTGCTCCATGAGCTTGCTGGGTGCAGATGTGAGACTGACTGGCCTGTAGTTCCCTGTGTCTTTTTGAAAATTTGGGGCTATGCTTCTCCTCTTCCAGACGGTGGAAACTTCACCAGACTGCCACGACTTCTCAAATACGATGGACAGTGGCTTAGCAACTACATCTGCCCATTTCCTCAGGACCCACGGAGGTATCCCATGATATCCCATGGATTTGTGCACCTTCTAATACCTTAGCTGGTCTACAGCCTTATCTTCTCTTCCAGTGGGCAGTTCTTCGTTCTCCCAGTCCCCGTCTTTGCCTTCTGGAGCCTGGGCCATGTGGCTGGAGCTCTTGCCAGTGAAGACTGAGGCAAGGAAAATCATTTAGTCATTTGCCATGACTAAATATTTAGCGCTTGTCCTCTTCCCCCACTGCTAGATGGGAACATGTAAGTGGTCAGATCTTTGAGCCCTTTCTCATTTCCAAGTTTAGTGGACTGCTATTTGAGAAGAAAAGTAGGAGTGAAGCAACCCGGCCGGTGATGGCAATCATCTGCATCACACGGAGTCACTGCCAGCTTCTCCCCTTCCCCGTGAGTGGTCCAGCTGGGCTGCTGACCTGGGAGAACAGTTGGCTGAAGGACCACTAAATTTTTTGTTGCCTGGATTTTTAAGTATTGTCTCATCTTTCTCAAATATCACAGCAGCCCTGTGTTCCTCTATGAACCCTGGAATAGGGTTCCCTCATATAACAGTAGTCTTATGTGATGTTCCCAAGATGAAGATAAGAGGAAAATAACAGCAGTGTATTGCTAACCAAGATGCCAGATTGGTAATAATGTTAACTTATTTTTTCAGTGAAGCCCTGATTCCATTGAAATCAGTTGCAAGCTTAGCGGAGAAGATTTTTCTCTGCTGAGTTTTCTGTTCAATTTGTACAGCCAGACTATTTCAAGCAGGCCACCTTCCCCCATCCCCTCCCCGCCCCACATGTTCCTGTAGAGAAGCACCAGCTTGTTCTTATGAAGAAATATTTCTCTTGATCGCTGTAGTGCCTCTCATCCTAATTGCAGCTATCTTGTTTCAAATGTCTTATTGTCTTCCTAATTAGAAATCAGCCATAGGGTTTGATTCCTATCCTCCTTGCTCCCTGGCAGGAGCTGGAAGGCTTGCAATCACGGCTTGAATTTTGTTTCCTTTCTCCTGAGACGGCAGGCTGGTTCAGAGGGCCTGATTAACACTGGAGATATTCTTTGTGCAAGGCTCCTATCGGCAAACCGAAGGCACAACCTGCAGACACCCGCCTGCCAGCATTATAGCTGACAGGCTGTGGCATAATAGCTTCTCAGTGTTACAGTTCTCTCTGGCTCTCCAATTAAAAAAAAAAATAATAATAATAATAAAAAAGAAGGAGGAGAAGGGAAGCTTTCCGCATACTAAACACGCTCCGTTTCTCAGCGTTTCCATCTGTTTCCCGAGGGTGGTGAGGCAGAACTGCAGCCGGACGCAGCCACAGGAGCAGAGCCTCCCCAAAGGCGAAAGGCACCGAGAGCCTGTGCTGCTGGTGCCCGCAGCGCGCAGTGCTCTCCCCGCGGTGACACCGGCACCGCCGCAGGTGCAAGCAGGACAGCAAGAGGCTTTCCCTAAACAAGGACGGCAGGCTAGGGCCTTGGGAGAAGGCTGAGCCAAAGGTGTCCAGCGCAAATATTGCTGCTGATGGTTGACAGAGCTCGATCTCAGCGATAGCGGTTTGGCACTGTCTTCCAGGAGATGAAAATGGCTTGACTATTCTGGCTCCAAATGTTGTTGGGGCAGGACACACAGACAACATTTCTTTGGGCTTTCAGGCAAGAGGTCACACTATCATTTCAGTCCAGAGCTGCCTCTTCTCTCCCTCCCACATTTCCCTTTGTAGTCTGACTTGACAGGCCAGCTGTCTCGTGGCAAGTCTGGCTCAGTAATTTATTTATTTATTTATTAAAAAACACCAATTTATTTGAAATGTACACGTAAGTGCACGATTTACATATAACCCCAACTGCCAAGAGAAAAAAAAAAAAAAAAAGGAACGTAACATTCACAATCAGATGTTTCCACTGATGAGAGCACAATGCTTAGTATTCAGGGCACTACATCTGAACACACTGGGAAAATTATACGTGCCAAACTGTTCATGCATCGCCTGACTACGAGATCTACTCACACAAACAGCCAGAGAAACGACATAATAAGAAATCTTCAGCCCATTTTCAGAATACAGATGTCTTAACTGGGGAGCGAGCCTGACAGCTGGGTTTGTCTCCAGGAGAGGAGGAGCCCACTGCTTGTTTAGATGCCAGGTGGACTCTGGCAGCTGGGGACCAGGGCAGCTCTGGAGCACTTCAGTCCCGCAGGCATGCAAATAAAACCACTCCTTGAGGTAGCTGCTAAACAGGTAAGGAAGAGCAGTGTTTTCAAGCAGCTTTCACTAAAACTAGCCACCAAAACCCTACCTGAAAAGCGCATTCACATTCATGGTCAGAATTTGTACCCTGTTTTTAAGTGTGTTACAAGCTCATAGGCTTGCTGAGGAGCTACAGGGTGTCTGAGGATTTGCTGTTGCTGGTCAATGTCCTGCTCAAGTGACCCAAAGCAGAGAGTGGGGCTCGCTTTGAAGTGGCAAGTCTCTTTAGACTGAAGTCCACCTCAATGAGGGGGCAGAATCTCCTTCCACTCTGATTCATCACAGCGGTGAACCGAGCCAGCATCAAAGCAAACGTTGCCTAGCCAGAGACGTGATGGGAAAGATGTGATTCTGCCAGAAGCTCCAAAAAGCTGGAAGCTGTTTTTTATAACAACCCATACTCTGATAAATTTATTATTATTATTTTTTTTCATTTTTACCAGTTTACTAAGGCTCAAAAACCAGCACACAAGGGCAAACTGAAGCAGACTGGCCAACCAAGTCCCAGCCAACTGGAACCAGGGAGCTCGCGAGGAGCCTGCGGTCCATCCACGGGCACCGGGTGTACGCCAAAGAGATCAAAGGAGTAGGCAGACAGGACCACAGCACATCCCGGTCTTTTATAATTCAGAAGCAAGGCCCAAGCACAGACAGATGGTCAGAGTCCAAGGTGTGAGAAACACCACAGCTTTGCCAAAAAAAGCGTGACAGAGCAGCGTCAACAGGGAAGCATAAGTGGGGAGCCCATTTTGTGATGGGGCTCAGGTGTACAGGAAACACTGTGTCACCCACAAGGAAAAGATGCAGTGGATGGTGAGAGAGAGGTGGTGAGGACAGCATAAAAGAGGGGAATAAATGCCCCTGGGGAGCACAGAGTGAGGTTTGTATCACAGTGGTCAGTATATCTGCATCTTAGTTTTGGCTCAGGTGGGTGAAGCTACAGACCATTTAAGCCATGTCCTGTGTCAGATAATGATAAGAAATAAGAAATAATGATAAGAAATAAGAAGAAATAAGATAAGAAATAAGAAAAAAATGATAAGAACCTTCTTTCTATACATACATTCTACATACGCTACGTATCACACTTCTTGCACTTATTGAAGCATGATTTTGGTGAATTTGCTACCCTGTGGGGAAGTAAGTACTAAAAGCTCAGATCATTAATTCTTAATACTGAGTAGATGCAGCTTGTTAGTTTATGCTTTACCATGTAATTATAGCTGCTGTAAAACGTTCTTAGAAATGCTGGGCTGCCATTCTGCACACCCAACCAAGACGCCTTTGAGAAGACACCCTGCAGTGGCCAGTCATCACTGGCATGTGATGCTGGGAGCAGGACCCCCCTGGTCTGCGGCAGGGACAGCTCATCCATAGAGATTTCCTTTAGAAACCTCCTACACATCGTGTCCAGGTGGGTGAAGACACATTTTCAGCAAGTCTGACAACTGACGCCAGACTTTGGCAATTCATTTGAATTTGAAGATGGTATTTTCAATATTTCACAGGTAATGTAAGATCATAAATCTGATCTTCCCAAAGGAAATCCCAGCCAATCCCTTTCAGATCTGCAGCCACAGCCTCTTTTTTTCTGAGTCCCTGAATTTAGCACCAGGACTTGACTCTCGGTCTTTTCCTACAAAATCATTTGTTCCTGGGCTCATCACACCCACTCTGGGAACTGTCAATGGGCACGTTATACGCAGGCTACCCTCCCTCAATTTCATCTTCTTAGTTGCTGTATTTAAAGCAATAACTTAGTTTAGAGTTAACAACTTGCTTTGTGCAGATATTTATTAAAATCTGGGTCTCAAAAGGCAGTGACAGTCTCATGCAAGAGGTCAAATTCCCCTACCGCAAGACACATATCCTTGACAACTTGTGCTGTCTGCTCAGAGAAGCATTCAGACATATTTACAGCGATTTGAATGTAACAGTCACCTGGTTGAGTGGATTACACAGTCCTTACACCATTAATTACGCAGCAACCAAACTTGTTTTTAGCAGCCAATGTCTTGGCTAAACTACCAAAGCACTCTGTAGGGGATCGGCAGAAGCTTTTGGAAAAATTAGTTGCTCATCTCTCCCCAGTCAGAAATCAGAGAGCAGAGGCTTGTGCCGGCGTACACAGCCACACAGCCCAGAAAACAGGACTGGAGGACGGTTGGTGCAATTACCATCGGTGGGCACAGAATAAGAAGGCGGATGAACAGAATTCTCCTTTCTAACGAAGGAGACAATTTTGTAAAGGGAAAATACATATTAGAGAAGTGTAGAGGATTCAGAGAAGAAAGTGAAGACTGACATGACTACTAACTCACCCTGTGGACTGGTCAGATCATAGATGACCTAACCCCACCTTGTGGTAGCTCTGCACTAGTTTGTTTGCTTTGCACCTCCTGATTTGTTCAGAGTAACCTCATGTTTCAAAAGTTGCAATAGAGACATACATTCCGTAAATTCAGACTTGTTGATGACTGTGATTAACAGGCATCACCATGCAGGCTTCCATTTAACAGTACATTCTGTTACTGAAAAAGGACATATACAATGCTGCACTTAGTTAACAAGAAATGTGATAGAAACTGGATGAAAATGATCTCTTTTTGAGAGATATGGCTGTTTTCCCTACATTTGTGAAATGAAAACATCAAAGAAAGAAATCTGTTGAATGACTCACAGGCAATCTATTAGCATATTTGCCTATCTCTGCAAGCCATTCTTACACCAACACTTTCACAAAAGCTACCTACTACAGAATGGTGTCTGCTCTGGCTAGCTTGCTGGTCACCATCGTGATATAATCTCCTTCCAAAGCAATTTAATTAGCACAGTGAAAGCACTGACCTTTCTCAAGATTTTATTTTTTTCCACTAGGCTAAAAATATCTCACTGAATATGTCAATAGTATCCTTGATGCACACAGCACCGTAATACCCTGTTGAAAGGAAAGAAGCATTTTAAAATAATAATTTTATTCACAATGAGGAAAAGAAGCTTTAAATTAGGCAAAATTATTTGGCATGCAAAATTATGGAGAATGTCCTAGGTGAAAAAAAAAAAATACTGTAGATAGCAATACACCATGCTTCTCATAGAGCATTTTGTAGCAACATATTACTAGTAATGGTTATTACAATGCTTATTACAAAAGAACTTCATTTTATTTTATTTTTTCTACCATTCTTGGATCAAGAGGCACAGAAAATTGAACCAATTTGCCCAAGTCCATCTCACAAGCTATCCATCTTGAAGATTTTGCCCACCGGGATGCACCTGAAATTTGCTTCTCCATCATTTATTAATTCCATCCTTGCCTGGACTGCAAAAGCATCAGCGGATGCACAGCGTGCTCAGTGTCTTTGCAGAGCAGCTATAAGCACACGTCTGCTCCTAGCGCTGCACTCGACAGCTCCTTGCCAGAGCCCAGTGGGTGTTCTGCATTATTCCCACCCACCTACACCTACTTTTTTAGAAAAATAAAAACTGAGGTTCTCAGAGACCCCTTACTGCTGCTGCTGGTGTGGGCCAAGGATTCCTCCAGCAGCTGCAAATGGCTGTCCTGTCTACGTCTGTCTTTCCAGTCCATGTCTAACAATAGAAACAGCACAGAGTGTAAGACTCTTAAGAAGGAAATGAAACTGGCTTGGTAGGTACACAGGATGCATTTCTCTTGGCGAGAACACCCCTTCCTCAAGAGATTAAGAAATGAAAGTTTAGCAATTATTTAGGGCAATACAAAGTCCAGGCACGAGCTTCATACATGTGATTTGTTGGCAATCAAGCACTGCCTCATGACCAGTAATATTTTCTTGTTGGATTGCTTAGTCTTCAAGGCTGACAAGACAAATGAAATATTTTGTATTTCTGTGTGCAGTAAAAAATAGCTATCCTCTTCAGTTGCCTTTTTTTTTTTTTCTACTATTACCTTGTGACAGACAGCAGCAGCTAGATGTTCTGGCCTGGTAAAGATACCTTTCATCTCTCAAAACAGGCAGTAGAAAAATAACTCTGGGCTCAGAAAGGTTGAGTCTTCATGGAAACGCTAAACATAACATATACATGTTTAAATACAAATATTTTTCATACAGGTTTTTCTAAAAAGCAAGGTAAGGTAAAAAAAAAAAAAAGGTGGGGGGAGTGAAAAATATTTTTTTAACTTGCACTTCGATTTGTTTGAACTGGCCATTATAAGAGAATTAGGTAGTGTTGTTTTTAAGACACAACATCCTGCTTAGAAAAGTTAGCCAGCAATAGACACTGGATGGGATTCACTTTATGCGTAAAGTTAGCCTGGCTTTTCTCCTCCACCCTATTTTTCAGACCTCTTAAACATCATTTCTTTCCAAACAGTCCAGATTAAAAAGGAATTTGAGCTTAAGCACAGACCAGATCCCATAACTGAAATACAATGTACACCTAAACTGGTCCTGTTCCTTGTTGTGCCATACAACGTCTGTGTGACTGTGACCTGGTGCAATGACTCCATGGGTCTCTAATTGCCACGTACAATATGAGATACCAATGAAATAAAATCTATAAATCCTGTAAGCACTTAGCTACTACAGCACTAAGGGCCAGAAAAGTACCCAGGTGGAATACGTACATCGGAAAAATGGCAAAATGCCAAGCATAAAGGGACTAAATGTTAGGAAAAGAAAGTGGATCCAAGCTTTCAAGAGGTAATTATAACTTTTGGTAAGTAAAAAAGAAAATATTAAATGTCAAAAGTCTGTGTCATGCCCATGTAAGTTATAGGAGTGAGTCATATTAACTTCACCTCAGCATCATAAAACTAGCATTGAACACAACAGCCTTCTCTTCTGCCTGCAGCAATTTATAATGCCTTTTTTCCCCTTTAGTATGACACAGGGAATAAAACAGCACTATCGTGCCTTTATATTGTACTTTCTTGCTTTGGATCTTGCAGAGCTTTGGAAACCTGTGTACGTGTGAGGCAGAGAAACACATAGCGTTCTTTGCCGAGAGAAAATAAAAGCCACTTCAGTGCCTTGGACAGAAGCAAAACGTGGGTGGACAAGAAGGATGTCATGTCTTCTGTGCAAGAAAGGCTCTTGCAGGTTTCAGGCCTCACAGGAACAAAGTCACCTGTCCAACTCCACCTGCTCTGTTGGGGCTTCCGCTTTACCTTACAGCACCGACCATGAATTTCACAGACGGGATGCAGCCCTCCCATCCTTCCTGGTCCTGGTGTCAGCAGCCCTCTGTGCAGAAGCTAATGCACTGATCTGCCTTCAAAGTTGCCACAAATTTGGCTGGTAAAACAGCTCAAGCAATCATGGTTTTTTTTTTGTTTGTTTTGTTTCATTTTTTTTTTTGCCACTCAGTTTGCCTACAGAAAAATTAAATGTTTATATTTTCTGTACATCCCAAACTAATAATGTTCTTTTGATTTCTGTGGCAATTTCATCAAGGTTACACAGTAGTATATAACAAGTCTTGGTGAAACTACAGCATTGATCTAAACGAGGGTTTTAGTAGATATAAAACATGAAGGATTAATTCATGTTGAAGGGTTTCCACTTCTCCTTACGCACCATATGAGTTGTTATGGTAGCCTGAAGACACATTAGTCATAAATATTGATGGCAGGGTCGTAACGTATTTGTTACATGCATAAATCATAACACCACATTTTTAGACATGTCTTGGTAGGGAGATAAAAGCTCGTTAGTAGCCCAGAGGGGCTGAAAAAAAATAAAGGGGGGACAGGGGAAGGGCTACCAGTAAGCTTAACTCAACAGAAACGCTGTAAGCCTGACATAAGAGGCTTTCTCCTTAAAATGCTGGAGGATTTTCAGGTAAATGGTGCCATAGAAGTGCAGGGCTGCATCATTAGCAGAAGAGCCTGGTGAGGCTCTCATTGCTAATGGAGCGCAATCAGAAACCAGTGGTCGCTCCCTCCTACCCGCTGGTTGCTGTTCGCACAGAAAGACCATCGTGGCGAAGCATCTCCCGTGTACTGCTCAGCTGATTTTATCAGTGGCACTAGTGCAGGGATGATGGACCTGTCCCTCCAGCGGCTGCAAGCATTGGACTCATTTCAGAGCAGCCTGCTGTCAAAAGCCGGCGTGCAGGGAGCCTTTCTGCGAAGCGTAGGAACCACCAAGGCAGAACTGCCTGCTCTGTTCACCTGGAGCCCTGGGCACACCTTGTTCAGCATTTGCATCACGCCAAGCTGCATGCAGCAGATCTCACAGGGGACATGCCAAATATTTGGCACTGAACGTGGCTATCTCTTGATTTAGATGCAGGACTAGTGATGGTAGGCATGAATAAAATAAATTTCTAGTGGGAGGTGTCCCTGCCCGTTTCGGGAGGGTTGGAGAAGGTGATCGTTAAGGTCCCTTCCAATCCAAACCATTCTACGAGTCTATGAAAAGAGAAGCGGAAACAAAAAAGATTTTTAATATGAAATTAGGGGGGCTTGTTTGCGTATCATTCAGCACAATGAAGACACCTTTAATTTAAACTGTAGGTGCGAAGTAATTTTGAATTTAAACTTCAGCACTTTCCCTGATAACTGATAGGATCCTGCAGTCCTGAAAGATCTGAGAAAGCATTTCGTAGCAATTACTGTCACTGAACAGCCAGGGGAGTCCAGGGCAGTGTCCAGGGCCGTGTTGCAACTCAAAATGTAGTTTATCCCAAAATAGAAGTATATGTTTGATTTAGTAAGGTACATGTGACCTGTATTCATTTCCAAGGCTGTTGCTCAGACTTTTGCTTGAAGACAGAATGTAAAACAAAAGAGTAAATAAAGCAGAGAATATCTACATATCCAGAAAAGAAAGGGTCATGTAGTAAGGATAAGTCAGTGAAACTGACATAACGGTGATTAGTTGCTTTTCAGCTATCCTTTGCATTGCCATTTTTTTCAGTAAAATCTTGTATTGTGTCACACAGCAGAAACTTTCATAAACTGTGGCAGTTCAGATGGCCAAAAGCCTCTTAAAGCCACTTTAAAGAAAGATTCATGAGACAGATCCTCGAACAGGGATGGATGGCGGTCACTGCAGCAGCAGACCATCTCCTGCAGCACTTCCTGACCTGCTGCCGTTTGCAGAGCCAGACTTCAAGACAAAAATAAATAAGCAAATAAATGGATTTCATGTGTGAAAAAGAATGAACGCAGTTGGTGTCAGTGAAGAAGCGGATGCACCATCACTGTAGGTTAATGCCAGCTGCAGCTCAGCTCACTTTTTGCCCGGTAGGAACAAACCAGAGTCTGTATGTTTGGACAGCCAGAGAAAAAGCAGGATAAAAAGGGTCCTTTTACACCCGTGTGCCAATCTCTGGATGAGCTGGCTTCCTCTAGGCTGGGAGGCAGTGGCGGAGACATAGACTCCAAAGGAGCTGTCACTGAAAATGTCATTGCACAAATTCAGAAAAATGTCATTTCCCCGATTTTTCTTGCAGGATCCTCAGAGCTGTTAGTGTATCCGCTCTCATTTAACCGGGTAAGATCAAAAGGTAAGACTAATGCTTGATGTTATTTTAAAACCTTCCTGCAATTGGGCACATATGATGAATTTACTGTAGGCCACCAAATCAATGAAAAAAAAATCCAGAAAATGTGAGCATAAACAAAAGTCAATTAAATTCTACCAGAACACAGGAACAGCTGTACCTCACACAGTGTTTAATGAGCAATACATGATTTTTATGTGATCACTTTTTCTTTCTTATTTCCATCCATAATATCATGATAAAAGATCATGAGAGCTGAAATAAATTAATCTTACTTATTTTTACCATTATTTTACTGCTAGAGTGATGTGTACTAGTTTAAAGTATACAATTTTCTTTTACAGAAATTGTTCTTGTTTTCTCACAGAAACTTCATCCAACAGCATAAGAAATACTTTTTTTTCTAACCCACAAGACTTTTTAAATTAAAAATACTTCTGTCTCCTGAAATGGATATGAGCACACTCTCTGTCCAGCATGGATGAGGATTCTAGTTTAAATCTGTAGATTGCACTTGGTTTCCCAAATTAGGTTGTCTAATGCTTGAGCATCTACTGCAAAGTGTCTAACAGAGCCATACATCAATTATAAAGGCCTATTATAAAGGCCATGTTGCTCTGAAATACGTGCATTTATATAATACAAATTAATACACTAGAAAGAAATCACACCTTCTTGCTGTTCTTCTGTGCCAGAATTGATTTTTTTTCTATTGCTCTGGAGGGAAAAGTTTTAATAATCACGAAGCCGCGTGTGCCAAGGACAGCACTGTTATTCTGCATTTTGCCGCAGAGGAAGAGCAGATCCTCAGTGCACACTGCCTCGGCATGGCTTGCCACCTGCTCAAGCCAGGATTTGGCCCACAACTGCAGATGGGATTCATTCTCAGATGATTTAATCAACACCAATAACCTGCTCCCACTGCGACATCAGAGCTGCCTAGTCACTCATCTCTGATTAAGAAACTGTGAGTCACTTTGACTCTTCTCTGGTGCTTTTGTCTGCAGAATAATTTGGATTAAATATTTATGAAGAGCTCTGCATAGTCGCAAAGTTATTATAAAGATTAAATACATTGGAAAAAGTGCTAAGCTTAGGACACTCTGTTGTGGTTATATAATGTCAGAAAAAGCATTATTCTTAAAGAATAAATTGATGTAATTCCCCATATCCAGGAGAATGATCAATAAGTAGTTCATTTAGACGGTCATTGCATTCCCTGGCTACCCAAAAAAATAAAAGATCAAGACATATGTTTTCACACGTGATATGTAATAAGGAATTGTTTTCTCTTGTAAGCCAAAGTTGTATTTGATTTGACTCCCCCCAGAACCCACCTGTGAATATTGCTTTCGCCTAAGGATTGCTGATGTAGGGCTCATGTCTGGTACCGCACACACACACAGCCTGGGGACGGGTTGCCAAATGAAACTACTCAGAATACTTGCAAATTTCAAAGTTCAGTGGTGGACTTTTGTACTGTTTTCTGTGCAGCCCTTTTCTATTTCTGAATTATAAATTTTATTTGCCAAAATATTTTAGAGTACGGAGGTTTTTTACGCCTCTTAAAGACTATTCTCCTCTTTGTCATTCTACTTTCTTGCTAGGCTTTCAGATGATCTGCTATATTGTGGGTTTCTAAGATTTTGGGGGAAATGTTTCATTTTTCTAATATGTAAGATCAGCTTTCTCTGTCAGCATGGCTACCAGATATACCCTGTACTTTCCTTTTAGGGGAGGGAATAGCTTTCTTCCTAGTAACTTTTTTGTTATTTTAGTATGGACTACTGAGAGTTCTACTTCTCATGAGGCATAAGTGAAAGAATTCAGAAACTTCTAGGAACACATTTTTTTCTTCCCAACTATTTAGAACTATTAAAAACAAACAAAACAAACAAACGAACAAACAAACCCTGAGGTCAATATATTTCTTTTACTTTGTACTCTGGAGAAAAAAAAAAAAAATGAAGAAAAGTGAAAGGCAAGTTGTGCTTTTTGTTAAAGTGCTTTTGCTATATGTACACTTGAAATTAATACCATGTTTTAAAGCATTACTCATTCTTCTCTACAGTTTAATTTTGCCTTGATGCAAGGTTTTATTAGAACAAATCTAAATCTCCTTTTTCTCCTGGTGGACACAAATTCAGTAACACTCAACAAACATAAAGTTCCTTGGTGAGCAGGAAATCAAACAAGTGAATCAATCTCATTATGTACACCCAATAACTGATACAGAATCTACTTTGTTGTACTAATCATTTTTAACCAAGTATACAAGAGAAGCAGGCGTTTTCCCAAAGCAGAATGCTATGAACCCAAATCACATATTTGCAAGATTTAGCAGCTGAATGTAGACAATTAACATTCCTTTAACAGCCCTTGGATTATAAGTCTCTATCACCAGGCATAAGCATACTGAGTCATGAGAGGCCATAATCAACATTGGAAGTCCTTTTTTTTTTCTTTTTTTCTTTGCTATTGTGACTATTCTTTGGCAGCCTTGTGGGACCATCTCAAAGTGTCTGCTATGTGGCTCACCAGGAAGGCTGGCCGCCCTCACAGTAACGTATTCAGAGCCATCACATCCAACCAGTAACCATTTCTATCTGAAATCATTTTTATTTCATTGAGGACTAGATTTGTCTTTCATAAACATGAATTTGTTCCTCTTCTCCCATGATCTGAAAGTAAGTTGGTAGTAGGATTGTGGAGGTATGGCTGTGGATCCTCCCCAGCCATTGAGTTTTGCTTCTGTTGATGTTTCTTAGATCTTGCGTTTTATAACTGGCTCAAGGGCAAATGCTCTTCTTCAGTACATGGCCTTGACTGACCAGATTATTCACAGTAGGTTTGCTTACACTAAAGCAAAAAGAATTGCTGTGCCTTGGTCATGGAGGGCCAGCAGAGAGCCTTGTGTGCCCTGAGTGCCTAATTGTTATGTGTGTGAAATTAAGGCATGGTGATTGGGAACAGAGAAGGCTAAGGCTGACTGCCAGTCCTAAGAAAATAAGGTGCAATAAAAACCTTTAGAATCCCTACCCTGATGTGTTTTAATTTTCATCAATAAGAATAGAAGTTAAGGTATGTACATGGTTACCTTCATTAATATTAACAGCAATGGAGGGTTTACTGGATATCTTACCTTTCCTTTAAATAATAAATAGAACAGATTTTTTAATCCCCTGAAACCCCCAGGTAAATTCAGGCAGGAGGACAGTGACACTGCGCTCAGACAAATGTAAAGGACAGTAATGTTTTAGCTTGCTAAGCACGTCTCTTGTTTTCCCAGTATTACACCAATGAAATTCCCATTTGCCCAATGTAGAACATTCATTTCCTCATGGGTTGTTGCCAGTTATTGGAAAGAACTTATCAATAAAATAAAATTATGAGATTCATGAATGTTAAAAAGTCATGCATAGTTTACAGAGCATTTTTAATTCCAGCATGCTGGAAAATAGTCTGGTATAAAACAGCATAGCTACTATGCACTGCAGATGTTAAGAAAAACAAGTTGAATTACTGCATTTGGTTAAGGAAGGTATAGAAAGTATTGTCCTGATATTTTTGAAACATTCAGGAGATACAGACATGGACAAAGATTTATGACTGTGATTATCTTTCTGCTTGCTGACGTAAATTAGCCTTCTGGGAAACCTAAGTTATTTCTCAATATGCTTTTAATGGTCTGAGTCAGAACTGCAGATGATCTCTCTCCTACAAGGGATTTATAGTAAAAACAAAGGTGAGAGCTTCCGTTGCAAAGGACAATAGAAGTGGGAACAGAAATACTTTGTGGGTGTTAGCTCATCCTTCAGTGTGTCACAGGTGCTACTGCTAAGCAAACATGACTCTAGCATGAAAATAAAGTGTTTACTTTTCCAGCTGGATCAGGCTGATGATTATTCCAATCATTGACATTATCTCTGCAAACAAGGAATTATGCCTCAAACTGACGATGCAGGGTTTTCAAGGTAATGGAAGTTTTTTTGCCTGAGATCATTCATATGTTACAAACCCCGTGTCAAGTGGGTTGAACGACTGACGTATTTCCGCATCTCTTTTTCTCATTAATATTATTATACCTCCAAATTTGTGTATGCTATCAGCCCAGAGTCCCACCACACACAACCCGGCATTGCAGCAGATGCTGCTTTGTACAAGGTTAGCAATTCTGGCAGTCATGACAAAGATAGGAAAGGAGGGAGCCATAAAGCCTGAGCAGTCTTGTCTTCTGGAAAATTCATTTCTGTCCAGATGGTAGACCAAGAGGTTTCCCCACTGTTTCTATTCCCTCCTGCTGTAACTATTGTCCATATAAGCATGGTAAGCATGGCTGCAGCTGTGAGTGCATGAATGGGTTTATAAGACCACCCCTAAATGCAATGAATAAAGAAGAAAGCTGATAGAAAATATTTAGATATGCTTATCTTTCTACCAGTGGACATCTGCTCTTATGACAAACTTCCTGGATAATTTGCATATTATATAGCCTCGACACAAAAGGAATCACAACGTCATAATCAGATGCTAAAGCAAGGATGATAAAATATCGTGGGGCAGCTGAGAACATGGGTAATTTATATCTTGGCCCTAGATGTTGCTGTTACTTGCCTGCTCAAGGGCAAAATGTTTTAATAAATGGTGCTTGGACATTTTTGCAAAGTGCTTCTGTTCCATTACAGTGTCATAGGTAGACTAGAAAAGAAAATTAACTTCAGATTTTCAGGTTTTGGCTTAAAACCAGGTGATTGGAGAGCCTTATATGCTTTCTTTTTGCAAGTGGATAGGCTTTGGCTTTGGTTCAAGAGACCCTTATAGGCAATCAATTTCCAACACTTTCTCTTTTCCTCATATCTGGATCTCACAAATCCTGGTGATGTTGCACTGGCAGCACACCAAATAACTTGTGCACAGCTGCTGAGCATGTAGCTTTTATACTGAATGAATGGTATTCACCCTATTAGAGGTGCTCCTGGCATTGCTTACTAGAGCCTAAAAAATACTCATCTGAGTGATGTGGAGTCTTTTGCTACTCAGACCTCTGCCCTGTGCCCCTCCTGTTTGTGCCCTGCCTTGCAGAGGCTTCCCTGTCCTAATGCAGGGAAGGAGCCTTCACTGCCGAGGGAGACATCGGGGCTCCTGCGTTGCCTACAGGCACTGCACTTGCAGTGATGCCCAGAGGCAGCGCCACATGTGTTCTCAGATTGAATTAGTCAGTTTTAATTTGTGCACTAATTCAGTGAGGTCTCTTCTGCTCTTCTGTAGTTTAGCTTGTTAGTGACTCTGATCAAAGTTGTTTTCATGTGAAGAAACTCTGTTTGGACTAGAAAGAAATTTGCTTGGACCCTTAGTATGTTTTCCTTCACTTATACAGCAGGTTTCCATTTGGTCCTAGAAGAATCATAGAATCATAAAGGTTGGAAAAGACCTTCAAGATCATCTGGTCCAACCACCACCCTACTACCAATGTCACCCACTAGAGCATGTCACTAAGCACCAGGTCCAACCTTTCCTTGAACATGCTCAGGGACGGTGACTCCGCCACTTCCCTGGGCAACCTGTTCCAATGCCTGACCACTCTTTCCGAGAAGAAATGTCTCCTAATTTCCAACCTAAACCTCCCCTGGTGCAACTTTAGCTCATTCCCTCCAGTCCTGTCAGTCATTACCTGTGAGAAGAGACCAACCCACAGCTCCCCACACCTTCCTTTCAGGCAGTTGTAGAGAGCAATAAGCCCTGAGCCTCCTCTTCTCCAGACTAAACAACCCCTAGTGCCCTCAGCCACTCCTCAAAGAACTTCCAGGCCCTTCCCCACCTTCGTAGCCCTTCTCTGGACATGCTCCAGGGCCTCGGTGTCCTTCTTGTAGTGAGGGGCCCAAAACTGAACACAGTATTCGAGGTGCAGCCTCACCAGAGCAGAGTACAAAGGGACAACTACCTCCCTGGTCCTTCTGTCTACACTATTCCTGATACAAGCCAGGATGCCGCTGGCCTTCTTGGCCACCTGAGCACACTGCCAACTCATGTTCAGTCGAGCATCAATCAGCACCCCCAGATCCTTTTCCTCTGCACAGCTTTCCAGCCACTCTGCCCCCAGCCTGTAGCTCTGCATGGGGTTGTTGTGGCCAAAGTGCAGGACCCAGAACTTACTCTTGTTGAACCCCATCTCACTGGCCTCTGCCCAGTGACACAGCCTATCCAGATCCCTCTGAAGGACCTTCCTACCCTCTGGCAGATCAACACTACCTCCCAACTTGCTGTTGTCTGCAAACTTAATGAGGGAGCACTCAATTCCCTCATCCAAGTCATCAATAAAGATATTAAAGGGGATGGGCCCCAACACAGACCCCTGGGGAATGCCACTGGTGACCAGTCGCCAGCTGGATTTCACTCCGTTCACCACCACTCTCTGGGCCCGGCCATCCAGCCAGTTTTTAACCCAGCAAAGAGCGTACCTGTCCAAGCCACGGCCTGCCAGCTTCTCAAGGAGGATACAATGGGAGACCATGTCAAAGGCCTTGCTGACGTCTAAGCAGACTACATCAACAGCCTTTCCCTCTTCCACCAGGAGGGTCACCTGGTGACAGAAGAAGATGAGTTTGGTCAGGCAGGACTTGCCTTTCATGACCCCATGCTGGCTGGGCCTGATCCCCTGGTTGTCCCACATACACTGTGTGATTGCAGTCAAGATGACCTGTTCCACCACCTTTCCAGGCACCGAGTTTAGGCTGACAGGCCTGTAGTTCCCCAGGTCCTCCTTATGACCCTTCTTATAGATGGGAGTCACATCAGCAAGTCTCCAGTAATCTGGGACCTCTCTGGCTGACCGACACCACTGATAGATGATGGAAAGCAGCCCAGCGATCACATCCACCAACTCCCTCAGCACCCTCAGGTGGATCCCATCTGGCCCCATGGACTTGTGACAGTCCAGGTGGAGCAGCAGGTCTCTGACGGTTTCCTGTGAAATCTGAACTGGGGGGGGGGGGGGGGGGGGGTTCTTCTGCTCCATCCCAGACTTCCAGGTCAGTAGGCTGAGTACCCCAAGGATAAGTGGCCTGACTAGAAAAGACAGTTGTAAAGAAGGCATTAAAAACCTCAGCCGTTTCCTTGTCCTCAGCAGTCATGTTCCCCCCTGCGCCCAGTAAAGGATAGAGATTCTCCTTGGTCCTCCTCTTGTCATTAATATATTTATAAAAATGATTTTTTTTTATCCTTAACCGTAGTGGCCAGGTTGAGCTCGTGCTGGGCTTTAGCCTTCCTGATTTTCTCTCTGCATATGCTGGCACCTTCCTTGTACTCTCTCCAAGTTGCCTGCCCCTTCTTCCACTGAACACAAACTCTCTTTTTCTCCCAGACACTCGGCAAAAGTTTCCAGTTCATCCACGCCAGTCTTCTTCCCTGCCGGTTCATCTTATGGCACACGGAGACAGCCTGCTTCTGCGCCTGGAAGACTTCTTGAGGATCATCCAAATTTCCTGGGCCCCTCTGCTCTTCAGGACTGACTCCCAAAGGACCCTCCCTACCAGTGTCCTGAACAATTCAAAGTTTGCCCTCCAGAAGTCCAAGGTAGCAGTTTTACCGATGCCCCTCTTGAATTCACCAAAGTACTACACATTTTAAAAACTTGCCCTAAAGGGAATGGTGAGGAATTTAACTCACTCTCTAAAGTTTGCTTTTGGTGAATTATTTATTTATTTCTCAGGAAAAAAAATAGAGACGTGCGCTCCCTATCACTTACAGAGTCCCTTCTGATGGAGCTCCTTGTCTTCTCCTGTTCTGCTGAAGCATGTTAATGCACAACAAAGACACAAAGCAGTCCATGACTGACAGACATTTCCTGGTAGCATCTGCCTGGCCCACTGGAGCGTAATGAAGGTAATACCTCTTTTGACTTACCTGAGTCTTTGTGCAATAAGCTCAGTGCTTCTTGTTATAGAGCTGGACTCTGCCAAAATGCTGTGTGGTACTAGACGAGAAGATTAGGCCAAAATTAGTTCTTACTGGTCATAGTAATTGTTGCTGTTCTGGCAAAATAAATAAAATCAATCAATCAATCAATCATTTCCCTGTCTTGTTTTTCTTTATCTTTTATAAATTATGCCTCCTACCAATACCTGTAAAGCGTGTGTCAAAGCACTCAAGACTTTTATGGACATTAAGCAATTTTAAACACAGAACCCCTTATTAACCCATTATTCAGATGAGGCAGGAATCCTTGCACTGCAGTCAGGAGCACAGTGACATTGCTGGGTGCTGCCAGGAGCAGGATTTGCTGCCTCCTTCCCAATGGCTGAGACAAAAAGGGCCAGGGCTACGACGGGCAGAGCCATCACACAGCTCCTTGGCTGCTGCTCTTCCCTCTCCAGACAGGTTGGGGGAAGGCTCCCGTATTTTGTCTTTACTCGTGGCACAAATGAGGGAAAAATTGTGACTGTAAAACATTTCACATCCTTTTACCTAGGGTTTCCAAATCACTGCAGCTGTAGCTTCACAAGCAGAGTGTATAGAGAATAAATCATCTCACATGAGAGGGAAACCTTTCCCAAACCAGTTTTCTACAGACGTTTTTATAAAACACTAAAAATTGTCTTTCAGTACCACGCCTCAAAGGTATATTGAGAAAACATAAGCAGAGATGCAGCAAAGATTACTTTGGGGTCCTCCCGGTCCTCCTAAATGCAATGGGATATATGTTACAGATTGTGCAGAACCAGTTTCACGTAAGGTTTGAAGTAACCACTTCACAGCTTTTTCATGGCACAAGTACAATTTTACTGTACTCTCTAAGAGCGCATAGCTCTGTCTGAACTGTGCCTGGAAAGGGTAGAAAAGGCCACAGATGTTTTTTCAGATGTTTGCAGCTTGACAGAGCACAGAGTAGGGTTGGACAAACAGGCAGACATCTGACTGCAGCTTTGCAGAAGACCACGGGAGATTCAAGATAAGTGAACCGGGCTTGCTATGTTGTGTTCGGTATGGAGAAAACACATGCCATTTTTGTCGAGGCGGGATGCGGCTGTAAACCAGCAGGGCTGCTTGGTGCTCGTGTGCGCACACATAAGATGGCAGGATCAAAACCTCTGTATACTGGTCTGCTCCAAGTCCGCCTGTGGTGCCAGTGATCCCTACTGACCCCCAGTAGCACTGTGCCTGCTACACACCCAGGTGAGCCTGGCCCTTAGCGTTTGACTACGACTACGGCTGTACAGATAGTATAATCCATCTGTGCCGGTCGTTGACATTCCTCTGATCCACCTGATTGTTTTCAGATGTTTGGCTGCCGATACAATGGGAGGGAAGTAAGTACAACTGCCCGTTTTTAACAGAATTGCTGTTTGCACGTCATCCCATCTGAATTCAGGGCTGTTGCTATGACTGTGGAACAGCCACGTCCTGTCACATGCACAAAACAGGGATGTTCACCACGGACCCTCCAGGGTAGCTGGACAATATAATTAGAAACTCTCCCTCGGTGTTTTACAGGAGAGGGTTAGGGAAGAAACCACTGTGGCAGCTTACACAAAGACAGTTGGTGTTCTGCTAACAAGCCATGAATGTACACCCTGATTATAATAGGCTGGCGAATAGAACAGATTATTCTTGCTCCTACTTAGCAAAACGATCATCTTTCCAAAGATGTGACAGCAGGGAGGTAATAGCTTCACTCTTCCAAAATAACATTTTTATATAAAACAGAATGAAACCAAACCAAAACAAAACAAAACAAAACAAACAACGTTCCCCCTCCCACCACCACCAACACCACCAGCACAAACCCACATGAATAGTTATAGGCGTATTTCCACCAACAGGCTGGAGTGTTTGCAAAGATCCAGGAAAAAAATTATAGCTTGGTATCAGCCACTCAAAATATCAATATATAATGGGAAATTTTAAAAGTGGAGAAGTTGGAAAGGATATACATTGTAAGATCAGCTGGTATTGTTCAATAAAATATTTGGTGCAGAAAGAGATATAGGCACCATTAACAGTGGAGATTCCCGAGGAAAGATTTTCAGAATAAAATTTGTTCTGGATTATAGTCCCCATACCTGAAAAATGCAGATCACTTGCAGATATAGTGGTGAAATTCCTTTGCTCTCTAGTTTTGTTGCTTCTGTACGATGCAAATGATAAATGAAGCTTCACAATAAAACCTGTAGTGGTTAATAATGCAAAGCTGATGCAAAGTAAAGATGCAGCAGGTATTTATGCAATGGGTGTTAATGTCACATAACATGGGAAAACCTCTGCTTTTGACAGGAAAGCATAATGAGAACTGATATGAGGTTTCTCATCTTAATTTGAGCAACATCTCTCAAAAAGTAGTTTATGCAAGAGAACCCACATTGGTATGCCCCCCTTTTTTTTTCTTTTTTTTTTTGTCTTTTCTTTCTGTCAGAAACACCTGTATTACTGCAAGTGTTAGAAATCAAGGAATGCCATTAAACTGTAGTTCCAGGCTGAGGGTCAGACTCGTGTGCTTCTGAGAGATGAGCAGCTCTACTTCGTCATTGTCAAGCACCTTGGAGGCTCTTCCTCAGCAAGGATACTACTCACCTACTTTTTGTAGTGTGTCCTCTTTGAGGATGGCATAGGCTGTCTGTACTCTGAATTATCAGGTTAACAGCAACAACTTTCCTTCACTGAAGCCGCCGTTCATGACCTGCTGTTGGCAGAGAGTTCACATATGACAGAAATGCAAGATTAAGCCTTGTCTAAAAGGCAGCCAAAACCCAAAGCACCACCAGAGAACAGGTAAATCTTGTCTGAGATGTTAACTGTTGCTAAGTGCATTTATTTTTCTGAATATTAGTCTCATAAAGCTAACTCTATCTCATTATTTTAGCCTGGTTTCCGAAAGACCTTTGAACCTTTTGAAAGTCTGTTTTGAGTTTTTTGTCTAGGTATATGAGAAGGACAACAGACTGAGAGAAAGAAAGTCATATGAACTATCCATAGTAGGTATATCTCCTAGCTGTTATCAGTTGCCATTATAACTGGTATTAGTTGAAAGTAAAAAATTCAGGGTTCATGATTTTATGAGGTTCCAGAGAACGTACTGCTAAGTTTCTCTCCTATCTGTATGTTTTGATGTCCAGAAGGGCATTTTGACATATAAAAGGCTGAATCTTCTCCAGATGTCTCTCATGATATCTTGCTTCAACCTTAATGTAAGTCAATAAAAAAGAATCAAATAGAAGGCACAACACTATCGAAAAAATAATTCCTAGGATAATGGAGCAACTTGTTTTACCGGATTTAACCTGTGACTTTTTTTTACTTTTTTTCTTAAATTTTAGAATTGCTTTTTTTGTTCCCTAAGAGAGCACATAGTTTTGTTGAGATGAACAGAGCTTGTGTGTCAGACAGCTCATTCTCTCCTCATTTTCCTGTGGGACTCCAGCAGCTTGTTCCTGATGAAATCCTGTCACTGGATAGTCACAGACACTGTGGAGGAGCACATTTGCCTGGCCCTGAACTCGCAATGAGAAAAATTCATTTATCGTGGATCTGTGATGAATCTGACCAACTAGGAGGTAACATCCAACTGAAAAAATAAAAATCCTGTATTTCTCCTAGATTATCAGAGTGTGTCACCCTTGCTCCATGCGTTACTCTTCTAGGTAGCATCTGTAAGGAGCTGGAAAGGTGAATAAACCATCTGCACAGCAGAATAGTTTTCATTTTGGAATTTGACCTTCTTTATCAGTGGCTTGTTTGCTTTTTTTTGTCTGTTCTGCTCTCCAGGAGAATATGCAAACACTGGAAAAGTGCTCAAAAGTTCTTACATATGTATATCAACAACTCCTTGTTCTCTAAGCATACAAATAGCTGCAATAAAGGTCTGAAGCATGTATTAACAATATGATATTGTTACAAATTCCAAGAAAGGTAAATACACTGAAAATACTGGCATATAGCCATGATCCAGTACGGCTACCATGCATCTATCAGATTCCGTGTGTCTTACTCGCAGGACATTTGAGCTTCCGGTGTAACCATGAAAACAAACAAACAAAAACCACGCAGAATGAATCAGATTCGTCATTATATGCAAATGGTTCCACACAAGCTAAATGTAAATTTAGTTTCAATGCATTTGCAAGTGCAATGAGGAGCAATTCTGATGACAGCCAGAGTTACAGTCATTCTGGGTGTTAGTGTTGGGGAGAATCGAATGGATGTTCTATTAATGTTTCTCAGGTGATGGATCATACGGTATAATTAAATATTATTAAATGTACTTACATTATCAAGTAATCTATGTATACTGGAAACCTAGGGAGTACACTGAACATTTAAAGGAATCGTTGAAGGGGAACCCTGGGAGGGAATAGGTACAACCTGACCTTGGATAAGGGCCTGGAGATGATGAAATGAGTTGAAGTAGAACCAAGGAGCGGAGGGAGCATGCGTCGAGTGAGAAAGGTGAAAGAGTTTAGCGGAGAGGAAGACTCCTTACTTCATCTGGACGACCACCTGGACGACCACCAGAGTGCGCCACGCATGTGCAAAGGGGAGGGGAGCTAATTAGAATGAAAAGCGAGGCTGATGTTGCAACCTGTAATGAATATGTATACCTGACGCAATATTGTATGTATAAATAACGGCTGGGAAGTAACGGGACTTGAAGCCAGATTTGGGCACCTGCCCCGGCTTCCAGCGCTGAATAAAGCACCTTCATATAATCACTTGGTGCTTATGTGGTTGCTACGCTAACATTTTGGCGACCCAGATGGGACAGCGTGGGCACTGCTGAGGCGGATCGTGTCTCGGTTTCGCTCCAGCCGGCACCGAGGGATTCTCGGGGAGCAGTCGACCACGACCGACCTCCGCTGCTCACGACGTACCACTGGAGTGGTAAGCAAAGGTGCTTTCAACTTTGGGTATTCGGTACCGATTTGGTTGGGAAAGCCTGCCGGTCAGACGCGGCGAAAGCCACGCTCGGTTGGGCAGGGAGCTCCCGGGGTAAGCCTAGGCGCCGTCCGTTAGACAGAGCGAAAGCTCTGCAGGTTCGGCATTGGTAACTGTATTGGTTTGTGCTGAAGGGTCAGCACCAGGTATTATTGGTATGTAGAAAGCGTGCTGCTGCTGCTCCGGCAGCTTTTTGGGAAAGCACACTGCTGCTCCGGCAGCTTCTGGAAAGTGTGCTGTTGCTGCTCCGGCAGCTTTTGGGAGAGTGTGTTGCTGCTCCGGCAGCTTTCGGGAGAGTGTGTTGCTGCAGCTTTCGGGAGAGTGTGTTGTTGCTCCAGCAGCTTTCGGGAGAGTGTGTTGTTGCTCCAGCAGCTTTCGGGAGAGTGTGTTGCTGCAGCTTTCGGGAGAGTGTGTTGTTGCTCCAGCAGCTTTCGGGAGAGTGTGTGTTGCTGCAGCTTTCGGGAGAGTGTGTTGTTGCTCCAGCAGCTTTCGGGAGAGTGTGTTGTTGCTGCAGCTTTCGGGAGAGTGTGTTGTTGCTCCAGCAGCTTTTGGGAGAGTGTGTTGTTGCTCCGGCAGCTTTCGGGAGAGTGTGTTGTTGCTCCGGCAGCTTTCGGGAGAGTGTGTTGCTGCAGCTTTCGGGAGAGTGTGTTGCTGCAGCTTTCGGGAGAGTGTGTTGCTGCAGCTTTCGGGAGAGTGTGTTGTTGCTCCGGTAGCTTTCGGGAGAGTGTATTGTTGCTCCAGCAGCTTTCGGGAGAGTGTGTTGCTGCTCCGGCAGCTTCCGGGAGAGTGTGTTGCTGCTCCGGCAGCTTTTGGGTCCGTATTATAAGCTCAAAATGAAAAAGATTAAAGAAATTCTGGGAAAAGATGTACCTATCCCGCGGACATCCCCGCTGGGGTGTTTGCTAGCACACTGGAAAGAGGGAGGTTTTGGTCAAGAAATGCGGAAAGGAAAGCTGATTGATTATTGTAATATTTGGTGGCCACAGTATAAACTAGAGGACCAAGAAACTTGGCCTGAGAATGGAACACTGCAATATAATACAATTTTACAATAATGCTATTTTGTAAGTGGGAAGGAAAATATGATGAACTGCCGTATGTGGAATTATTCTTTTATTTGCGCCGAAAGCCTGAATGGCAGCATGCTTGTGGAATAATGGTGCTTGAAGTTTAAACTGAGGAACGTTGTTGTGCATGTACTAAGGAGGGACGCTGTATACAGCATCAGGCAATAGAGAATAATAAGTATTATGGGAAATAATATAATAATATAATAATGTATATAATAATATAATAATATAATATAATAATATAATAATGGAAATATTGATCTGGAAGTTGCGCCGTCGGCTCCGCTGGAAGAGCCAGGACAGGGAGGGAAAAGAGAAAAGGAAGATGGCAGTAGTGATGGAGAATCCCCGATTTTAGTCTCCCCGTGTCACATAGGACCCGGCAACAGCGAAGGGCAGGAGAAACTATAAATGAACAGGGAGGGAAAATAATCGCTCCCCTCAGGCAAGGAGTGGGGACAGAAGGACCGGTATATGTCAAGGTGCCTTTTTCAGCTGGGGATTTAATGATATGGAAGCAAGCAGCCGGCACCTACAGGGAAAACCCAGATAAAGTAGCTAGGATAACGAAAATGATAATTAAAACCCAAAATCCCGATTGGGATGATCTCCAGGTGATCCTGGATACTTTGATGGATTCAACAGAAAAGGACATGGTATTACGGGCAGCCAGAGAGAGAGCCCGAGAAGATATACGTAATGGATTAGTGCTTGGAAATCTAGATCAAAACTTCCCCACCGAGGATCCCCAATGGGATTATAACTCAGGGGATGGAATAAGGAGGCTGAAGAGATATCAAGATTGGGTACAAATCGGGGTACAGAATGCCATGCCCCGGACCATAAATTGGTCAAAATTGTATAATGTCAGGCAAGAAAAAGCGGAATCACCTTCCGCCTTTTTAGAGAGATTGAAAGAAACTAAAGAGCCTTTGGTAAAAAAATTCAAATAGGAAATAAGGAAGTAAAATTTTTAATTGATACAGGGGCCACATATTCAGTACTCAATAGATTAAGTGGTAAGATAGGGGAAAGGAAAACTACTATTGTAGGTGCCACCGGGAAGGAGGAAATACGGCCGTTCTTAAAACCCCTTGATTTACAGTTTGGAGGTAAAGAAATTACGCATGAATTTTTATATGTACCAGAATGCCCTATTCCTCTTTTGGGACGGGATTTGCTAACTAAACTATAATGTTTGAAGATGGAGAATTGATTATGAGAATCCCGGAATCAAAAGTGGGACAAATATTAATGATTAAAGAGAAGGCTGTTCCTCATATCCCAAAAGAGGTAGAAAATGCAGTAATGCCTGCAATTTGGGAAACGGACGTGCCTGGAAAATCAAAAGTAGCCCAGCCAGTAAAAATTGAACTTAAGGAAGGGGCCCGACCGGTACGGATTAAACAGTACCCGTTGAAGCTAGAAGCTAGGCTAGGGATAGTAAAGATTATAGATAAATTTCTTAGCTACCACATTCTGGAGGAATGCAAATCTGAATATAATACCCCAATTTTCCCAGTAAAGAAACCTAATGGGGAATACAGGCTAGTGCAGGACCTTAGGGCAATAAACGAAATAACAGAAGATATTCACCCAGTGGTGGCTAATCCTTATACATTGTTAACATCTGTAAAAGAGAAATATAAGTGGTTTACGGTAATTGATTTAAAAGACGCCTTCTTCTGCATACCCATTGACAAGGAAAGTAGAAAGCTTTTTGCTTTTGAATGGGAAAATCCACGGAACGGATGAAAGATGCAACTGACCTGGACAAGATTGCCTCAAGGATTCAAGAATAGCCCGACCCTCTTCGGCAGTCAACTAGCTAAAGAAATAGAAGATTGGATTAACCAAGGACAAATTCAGGTACCAAAGGATCGATACCTGCTGTTACAATATGTGGACGATATATTAATAGCTACCGAAGGAGAGTCAGAATGTATTCAGGTAACTGTTGATATTTTGAATCAATTGGGACTAAATGGGCACAAGGTTTCTAAACAAAAGGCACAAATCGCGTGCACAACAGTAATTTATTTGGGATGTGAAATTTCTCAAGGACAAAGAAAATTGGGAGTTAACCGAATACAAGCTATTTGTGAAATCCCCGAGCCGCGAAATCTGCACGAACTACGGGCTTTCCTAGGTATGGCCGGGTGGTGTAGATTGTGGGTAATGGACTATGGACTCATAGCAAAGCCCCTCTATGAAACCCAAAAGGCGTGTACATTTACCTGGGGAAGCCACAACAAGAGGCCTTTAAGAAATTAAAAGAAGCCCTGATAAAGGCGCCTGCCTTGGGCTTGCCGGTCTTACCAAAGGACTTCCAGCTGTTTGTGCATGAGAGACAACGATTGGCATTAGGAGTACTGACCCAGCGACTTGGGAGCTGGAAAAGACCTGTGGGGTATTTTTCTAAACAATTGGATGCGGTAAGCGCCGGATGGCCCTCGTGTTTAAGGGCCGTGGCAGCCACAGTCCTTTTAATACAGGAAGCCAGGAAGCTCACATTAGGGAAACAAATTGAAGTGTTCGTGCCACATATGGTGACTACGGTATTGGAGCAAAAGGGGGGGCCATTGGCTATCGCCCAGCCGAATGATGAAATATCAAGCTATATTAACTGAGCAAGATGATGTAATCTTAAGAACTACTAACCTATTGAACCCAGCAGTGTTTCTAGGAACAACTACGGAGGAAGGAGACCTCAGTCATGATTGCGTGGAGATCATCGAATATACCTATGCCAGCAGAACAGACTTAAAGGATCAGCCTCTGGGGAGACCGGATTGGGAACTTTTCACGGATGGAAGCAGCTTTGTGGAAAATGGGACTCGTTATGCAGGATACACGGTAACTACATCAAAGGTAGTGATTGAGGCAAATTCCCTACCTCCGGGGACTTCAGCCCAACGAGCAGAAATAGTCGCCCTGACGCGGGCCCTGGAACTAAGCGTGGGTAAGAATGTGAATATTTGGACAGATTCAAAATATGCATTCGGGGTAGTCCACGTACATGGGGCATTATGGAAAGAAAGGGGAATGCTATCCTCATAAGGGACTAATATAAAATATCAGGAAGAAATATTGAAATTAATAACAGCTGTACAGAAACCCCAACAGGTGGCCATAATGCATTGTAAAGCTCATCAAGGAGGGATGTCAGAGATTGCAGAAGGTAACAGATTGGCAGATTTGACGGCCCGGAAGGTCGCGCGTGAAGTACGGAAAGTAATGGCTCTAATTCCATCGAAGGTAGGCCTCTCTTGTTTCAAATTACCTAAAAACCCAAAGTATTCAGCAGAAGATGAGAGACTTGCAAATTTGATGAAGGCCCAGAAGAATCCTGATGGATGGTATGTGACTGCGACAGGACAACTTATAGTGCCTCCTATAGTAATGCGAGAAATCTTACAAATATAACATAATGAATGTCACTGGGGTGCAGAAGCAATGGTGACCTATTTGAAACGAGGTGTCATCTCGGTACACATGTTAACAATGGCAAAGTCAGTAATGTCAAAATGTGAGCTTTGCTTAAAGAATAACCTGGTAGCAAGGAAACATGCTGAGATGAGGAGAATTAGAGCTGGAATAGAGCCTGGAGATTACTGGCAAATAGATTTCGTGGAACTGCCTAAAGCAAGAGGTTATAAATACCTATTGGTAGGGGTTGATACTTTTTCAGGATGGCCAGAGGCCCTTCCCTGTCGAACCAACCAAGCTAAAGAAACGGTAAAATGGTTACTACGGGAAATAGTCCCTAGATTTGGTGTACCATTGGGTATTTCTTCAGACAGGGGACCACATTTCATTGCCAGTGTGGTTAAGGAGGTTAGTAGGTTACTGGGAATTACCTGGAACTTACATACCCCATGGAGGCCTCAATCTAGTGGTCAGGTAGAGAGGATGAACCAAACTTTAAAAGGACGATTAAGCAAAATTTGTCAGGAAGCTAAGATACAGTGGCCACAGGCCTTACCAATAGCTTTGCAAAGAATTAGAATAAAGCCAAGAAGTGGGATGTCAGTAAGTCCCTATGAAATCATGTATGGAAAACCTTATGAGCCTCCTGAACCGAACCCAAATATGCATGTTACCGGTAAACAGGATGTATATAATTATGTTTTAATAGTAATGAAAATACTTGCTCTTGGTATGAGTGAAGTATTTTCAAAGGGGGGAAATGTTAGTGTTGGGGAGAATCGAATGGATGTTCTATTAATGTTTCTCAGGTGATGGATCATACGGTATAATTAAATATTATTAAATGTACTTACATTATCAAGTAATCTATGTATACTGGAAACCTAGGGAGTACACTGAACATTTAAAGGAATCGTTGAAGGGGAACCCTGGGAGGGAATAGGTACAACCTGACCTTGGATAAGGGCCTGGAGATGATGAAATGAGTTGAAGTAGAACCAAGGAGCGGAGGGAGCATGCGTCGAGTGAGAAAGGTGAAAGAGTTTAGCGGAGAGGAAGACTCCTTACTTCATCTGGACGACCACCTGGACGACCACCAGAGTGCGCCACGCATGTGCAAAGGGGAGGGGAGCTAATTAGAATGAAAAGCGAGGCTGATGTTGCAACCTGTAATGAATATGTATACCTGACGCAATATTGTATGTATAAATAACGGCTGGGAAGTAACGGGACTTGAAGCCAGATTTGGGCACCTGCCCCGGCTTCCAGCGCTGAATAAAGCACCTTCATATAATCACTTGGTGGTTATGTGGTTGCTACGCTAACATGGGGGAACAACCTGTGTGGTACAAATGTGTTGTTTTCACCTAGTACTGACACTATATATAGCTCTCCCTCACTGCAGATGTTTTCTTTTTCATTCACGAAGAAAAAAATGCTTGAAAATAGTCCCATTTGAATTATTTTGAACTGTTTGCAAAATAGGCACCATGCTGCATTTTGCTTTAGGAAATAATTCATTTTTTATATTAAGGAACAATGTTGGTTGGCTTAGTGCTTTTACCCACTGAGTTCAAACTCATCTGAGGGAAAATGACAGTTTTACTTCGAGTTTTGAAAACTGGTCTATGAAATTGAATCAATAAATTTGCACTAGATATGTAGTGGTGATTTCCTCCCTATTGTTATTGCATAGCAGTGAACAGATACATCTCTTTACGGTCACTAAATAGAAATAATGCCACAGAAATTCTAGGAGTCTAAAGGAAATTGCTGATAATATATGACAAGGATCTTGGTTGTTGATTTTTCTAAGAACCACATTATTCTACACAAAGTCAAGACTAAACTTAATTTCCTGGTGAGATATAGTTACAAAATATTTTCACTCTACTGCATGTACTGCATGGCTCTGGTCACTACAACTACAGACATATGCAGTTCATTTGTCCACCTCCACAAGAGACAAACAGAGCCATGGCGGAAAGTACGAGCCTCTTCTGCTCCACATGGCAGCATCAACAATCTGCCCACAGACCTCTCTCTTTGGATAATATGAAATTATTCTATGGATTACTCTGTGTTACCAGTGTCATCACCTTTTCAGCCAGTCCAGCCTCATTTTCCCATCTCGACCGCAGTAATGGATATGTGAATCTGGAGAATTGTTCTTTTACAGGGATGTCATTATATCTACAGAAACGCTTGGCATGCTAGCCAAAGGTGGGTACTTAAGAACGTGTGAAGTGCTACAGACACTGAGGCCTGGGAGACCTGAGATGCTTGTGAAGACTTCTAGCCAGCCTTTGGAAATTGTTGCTCTGCGGGTGCAGCAATGTCTCTTTCAGCAAAGCCAAAATGGCTCCCCAGGGAGCCCAGGGACTTCTGGAGCCACAGCTCCTGCTTACAGAGATGCTTTCAGGTAGCAAGAGATGAACTGAAGAAGGTGCATGCTGGAGATGGAAGGAGCTGTGCCTCTCAACAGGCTGCTGCAATGAGATGCCCCTGTGGCACCCACCTGTCATCTCAAGCCTTCTTGCAGAAGCTGGCCCCAAAAAAGATGCAGCCCAAAGAAAATGCTGTCTAGGCCAGGAGAGCATGTGAATTTGTTCCCTAGCATCTTTAGAATGACAGTATGTATTCAAGGTAATGAAAGGAAAATGTTTTGGCTATATTTTGGCCTTTGGAACTTGGTTAAAAATAGAGGAAGAAAGGTTACAGTGCCAACGAGAGCCCACAGAATTTTTTCACAGTAAAGATTACAGAATCTAATGTTATAAATGCAACCCCTGCGTCTCTCCCAGCAAGGCAGCAAAGAGCCTGTTCCTTCCCTGAGCTGGATTTCCAAGCCATGTTTGCTACTGGCTCTTCAGCAACGGATATGTTTGACATTGTCATGTTTGCTTTCTTTGTTAATATTGATTTTTATAACTGGTTTGAAGGCCACAAAAACTGCCATTGCACTCATGTGGAGTCTTTCAGTATAGGATGGAGAAATCAAGTGTGTGAGACTGGGTCTGAATGCGAAACACCACTGGTGCCAACAAACAGCTGATGAAAAATGCCATGTTTTTTACTCTTAGTGAAAGAGAATCACTCTGTGTGAAAGAAGTAAAATCACTCTGAGTTACCTGGACTGAAAATCATGCAGTATTTCACTGTTGGACCCTGTCGGTACACTTCGATTTCTCACATTGAGCCCGTTTTGCTACAGGGCTGAAGTGGGACAGCCCTGAGCCCCTGAGAAGCAGCACAAATTGACCCAGAACTTCTGGCAGGAATTTCAACCCCTGACTGAGCGCAGCAATGATAGAGCTGTGCTACTGGCGAGTGACAGAATTCAGAGGAGCATGAAGATCCCAAGATTACCCATATTTTATGCCAGAGTGTCCGTGGCATCAGTGGGGATTCAAGTGTTTGTGGGAAAGGTTTCAAAACTAACGTCTGTCCATAAGCAAAAACAAAAGAGGTAAAACTTCAGGAAATATTTTTGTTTTGAAGAAGGAAAATGCAGTGGAAAAAGCCATGAGCTCTTTAATCTATTTTTCCTTTTCCTCTCTCTTTTTTTTTTTTTTTTCCTAACCAGAAGCTAACTGGACCCTGGTTCTCCGAGGGTATCCACCTCCCTTGAGGCTGGCAGCAAAGATCCCTATTAACTGCACAGCTACATATTTTCTTGCCCTACTTCTCTCCCTTCATGAGTGAGAGGAACAGGAGGAAGTGACTTGCCCAGCAGCTGTCACCTTTAAATTGTCTCCTTGTAAACTTTTAGTTTCCCTCTGAAAACCCCTCTCAAAGTTTTTCTTTGCTGGAGCCATTGTCTCCCAGAATATCTTACAAGGACTGAGATGGACTACTTCATCTCACCCAGGAAAAAACCTCAGCTTTGTCACTGTCTTATTCACATTTGATAGCATGAATTGCTAACAGGCTTAAATTTGCATACTAGATTAATCACATGCTGTCTTCCTGGTCTTGCCTGAAAAAATTTACAACGTGTCAAATTAAAGCCTACGTGGATTAGTTTCACACACAAATTTTTCCATAATGTGTGTTTAATTTTCATTTTAATGGAAATTAATGCTGAGTACAGAGAGGTCAGGTGACGGACACATTGCTGTGTTAGGAGAATGGGAAATAACATAGAACTCGCATTTCTCACACAAGCACACAGTTTCTGCAGGCTGCAAGACACACTGTCCAGTTGGATGCCAATCTGTAGGTGAAACTTGTCCAAATGTGTTTTAGCTGAAATCACAGAGATCCTCAGCAATATACAGGGAGCACTGCCCAGGATGAAGGCGGGTTTGCCACAGCTCTCTCCTGCCCCGGCTGCCAGTTTCCCCAGGGCCAGAGCTGCTGGGAATTGATGCACCTCTGTCTCTCATTCTGTGCTTCCTCATGCTTCTCTTCCTCCAGACCTGCTGACTCCAGAGCATTGATGCAAGTGCAATAATTAACACAGGGTAGATGTTTCTCTGTGTACCAACAAACAGAAAAAGTCCCAAAAATGCAAAAGGTGGGTGAAGCATAGAGATCTGACAGTAAGCTAGGACAAGAAGATTTTTCTGCTAAATCAAGCAGACATTCTTCTACAGGGTTTTTCTAATGTGAACTTGTACTTATGTCATGTACACAGTCTCTGTCACATTTCCTGTAACAGTCAGGCTGAAGAAGGTTAGGACTGCAGCAGTCTGCAACTGTTGACAGAACATCTCAACAAAATACTAAGGCTTTGTGTGGCATCTTGTTTGTTTTTGCTTTTGTTTTGTTTTGTTTTGTTTTGGCTTGCACTAGATGACAAATAATGTATCCGTATGCAATCTTGTTTGCTTCTAAAAAAACTTTGATGATGCCTTCACTGCAGATTATGCAGTTTATCCTTGTTTACCTGAAAATCCTACCTGGGGAAGGAAGATCCTGGCCAGTTTTCCCCCAGTCTATTGATAAAGAACTACAAAGAAGCTCTGCTTGTTGCATTGCAAGTGCATTACATTGGATCCCCTGGGGAATGTAATACCAAAAGACCTCAAGACATGCAGACAGAAAGGACAACATGTTCAGAGGGGGTTTTCCAGTGCTTCAGGTAAATTTGGACAAAAACTCAAGCTGAGCAGCAAATCGCACCTGAACGAATACAGCTAATTTTTATTATTATTACTGGACTTCCATGTACAGCAGTGGGTATGCTCTCCTCCTGCAGTTGCCCTAAGTCTTGCTCAGGCTGAGGAGCCACGCGAGGCCTGGAGGTGACCGTTCCTTCACCTGGACTGCTCCCATTAACAAAGGGAGGTACTGCCTTCAAGCAGGTACCCCTGGAAATCCCTCCTGGGGAAAGGATGGATCACAGCAGATTAAGAACAGCGCGGTAAAGAACCTGAGTCTGACTAGGAGTCAAAAATTTTATCTTAGAGAGAGAGCAGCTGGAGAGAGACGTGGTGTAGCAGCTTTTTCCCCAGCTTAGTCGTAGTTCACCAGGAACTCCTCAGACATCAGTCCTCCCTTGTCAATCAGTAACAGCCCTAAAGGGTGAGTATCAATAGATATACCCAGATAGTCCTTGAGACCCTGCAGCCTGGGCTCTCTCTGGGGCGGACCAGAAATTTACGTTCAGGAAGGTACAAGAATGGCAGGTGAGGTGGAAAATACCCAAATTTCCTGCTCTGAAACATAGTCCAGAGAGAAAAGTACTACGTAACTGGAGAATCCAAGAATCAGAGGAGGCATCAGGGAGAGGTTTGGTTTGGAAGGGACATTACAGAGCACCGAGTTCCAAACTCCTGCCATGAGCAGGGACACCTGCCTCTAGACCAGGCTGCCCAAAGCCCCACACGGCCTGGACCTGAGCACTTACAGGGATGGAGCATCCACAGCTTCTCTGGGTAGCCTCTGCTGGTGCCGCACCCCCCTCAGAGCAGAGTTCTTCTTTCTAGCTCACGTAAATCTACCCATTTTTAGTTTCAATCCCTAACCTGTTGTCCTACCCCTCCTCTCCCAGATACAGGATATACAGAAACAGCGAAGGACAGACAAGGTAGAGCACTGTGTCTTTATTGGATGCAGAGGCAGCTGGCAAGGGGCAGCTCCTGCTGGCGCCTGGGTGCTGCAAGAGCAGCTGGCAGTGGCCTAGTGCAAAGTGCCCACCCAAAGCCCTGGTAAGGGGCTGTGCTCCATGCTACAGAGGAAGGCGAAAAACTCCTGTGGAACCGTGCCAGTATGCCGTGGGGGAAAATTCCTTCCTGACCCCAGAGAGCTGGCAATAGCCTGTTCCCTGAGCATGGGAGCAAGACCCGCCTGTGGGCCCCATGTACTCCTGCGGACAAGAGCCCTGCCTCATCCCTTGCTCCCCTCCGGGTGGAGCCATCTGAGGGGCTCCTGGAAGGCCCAAAATGCCTCTGGCCTGATGGCTGCGGGAGGAAAGAATCCTCTGTGGGTGGAAGGACACCAGGAGGGGGCTCTGAGGCTTTGCGGCCGGGCACTGACACTGCTACTGCCTGCAAGGGTACTTTGCGGCCCCTTTCTTATAGCTGCCTCCACTGGCTACAGAGGGGGAATGACGATGGCCACCTCTGCTCCCCTAGCTCCAAGCTTTGCAGGCCACCAAGCCCACCCTTTGCCGAGGCTAACCAGCTGAAAAGGCCAGAGAGCCTTAGGCCCCTCCCTGGGGTGGCTGGGGACCTTCACGTCTTACCAAATGATTCTGGCCATTTCCCAAAGGCCACAGCAGGCTTTCAGTCCTGGCAGGGTAGTGCCCTGCTGGCAGCTGCCAGTGGAGCGGAGAATCTCCAGCAGGCTGCTCCAGGCTCCAGTCCTTGTCCCTCGGCCTCTTGTGCCCTTTACACGGGATCCTCCAAGACTTGCCATCCGGTGTCCTGGGGCTGGCCTCAAGCCGGCCCTACCCCATGGCCAAGGCCAGTAGGCTGGCAGGGGGCATGGGAGCCTGCCCCTTTTTTCCTGCCCCAGGCCAGAGTGACTGGGCCTTGTTGACCAGCAGCATGATGACACGTGGGTTCCGGGGCCCTGCCACAGCCCCACCACCACTTCTGGGCCCAGTGGTGTCCTGAGGAGGACCAAGGCCATTGGGACTTTTTGCACTAAAGGTTTAAGTAATTGGAATTGGTGCCCAATTAACCCTTATAATCCGGTCATGTTCAGGGTACTGAACTATCACGTTTACGGATTCACAAATATCCTAATACACCCTGAATCTAGTAACGTTCCATGAACTACCACAGCTACATTTATAGTGTTTGGTCACATTCACTGAGAACTATCATGGTTATATTTTATGAGTAGTACAACTTATTAAAGCAACAGGTACACAGGTTCTTTGGATTGCCAGTGATAAATTCACTGTCTGCAAAGCACATGCAAATACCAAAAGTATGAGTAACACAGGCTGGCTACAAATGTGTTTAAAATATATGAAGCGACTCTGTAGAGATTTCTAAGTTTCCTGCAGAGGCACTTGGTATAACCAAGTGTTCAAATCTTACCCAAAGGCATCCCAATGGGGAGAAAGAGAGGATCAGCCCGTCAACTGATTGCGCAAGTCAGAAGATACCTTATGCAATGATATCTTCCCATGTATGACAGCATCTTTCCTAACATCCTCTCTCCCTTAAGCTTATTTATATCATCTTTTATCTATGAGGTGGAGCTTGAGTGACTCTAGTCATACACAACCTTGTTATTAGTGTGAAGTTTTCTCGCTTTACTTTTAAAGGTATAGAATAGAAAAATTTATAGTACAAGCTCACTGAGGCATGGTTACACCTTGGAGGCGGGTAGCTTTTGGGATGGAGGTGTGTTTTCATAGAATCATAGATTCATTATAGTTGGAAAAGACCTTCAAGTTCATCTTGTCTAACCATCACCCTACTACCAATGTCACCCACTAAACCATGTCCCTAAGCACCACGTCCAACCTTTCCTTGAACACTTCCAGAGACGAAGGAGCTCCTGGCCAACCCGTTCCAATGTCTGACTACTCTTTCTGAGATGAAATTTCTGTTAATTTTCCACCTGAACCTCCTCTGGCACGACTTGAGGCCATTCCCTAGAGGGATAGTGATTCCCTGTCACTAGGTACCTGTGAGAAGAGGCTGACCCCCAGCTCCCCGCACCTTCCTTTCAGGTAGCTGTGGAGAGCAATGAGGTCTCCCCTGAGCCTCTTCTTCTCCAGACCAAACACCCCCAGCTCCCTCAGCCGCTCCTCACAGGACTTGTGTTCCAGACCCTTCCCCACCTTCATAGCCCTTCTCTGGACATGCTCCAGGCCTCGATGCCCTTCTTGTAGTGAGGGGCCCAAAACTGAACAAAGCACTCGAGGTACGGCCTCACCAGAGCTGAGTACAAGGGGATGATCACCTCCCTGGTCCTGCTGGCTGCACTAGTCCTGACACAAGCCAGGATGCCATTGGTCTTCTTGGCCACCTGGGCACACTACCAGCTCATGTTCAGGTGAGCATCAACCAACACCCCCAGAGCCCTCTTCAGAGGTCTCTTGTCTCGTAGTCATTAAAATGATCTGTTCCCTGTCCAACACCTGGCCATGAAAGAGTGGTGCCTGTCTTTACCAGCTTGATAAACCTGAGCACCACAAAAGCATAAATACAGCAAGGGTTTCCTGGGGCCCTCTGAGACTTGATAGAGCTTGGTCTCACTCTTCAGAACTACCTGGCAGGCTCAGTATTTCCTTCACTCCAAAGTTCACCTCTTCCTAAAAGTTTTTTTCTTGCAACACTCCTGTGAGAAACTGGAAGCATCACATTAGGGATCACAGAATCATAAAATGGTTGAGGTTGGTGGCTAGGTCCAACCCCAGGCTCAAGCAGAGATGCCTAGAGCAGGTTCCTCAGGACTGTGTCCAGAATGAAATGAGTGTGCATACACAGCTACAAAGCTGCACTTAGGAATCTCCTGGCCATGGATTAGTTTTTAGCTGTTTGCCTTTCCTGGGGAAAAACAAAAATAAAATAAAATAAAAAAATAGAGAGAGCAAGAGAGAAAACAGAAGAGAAGAAGAAGAAAAGAAAAAGAAAGAAAAAGAGTAAACAAACCCATGACCTCATCAGATGGCACATGTTTCAGCATTTCAGGAGAAAATATGGGTTGAACGAACAGATTGTGCCAGAATCTCTCCCTTGCCAGTTCACGTCCTGTTTATAATTAGTACTAAATACATTTTAAAATATTAAACGGGCTGCACATTACTGGTATTTCAGTTGTTTTCTTATGGTCTTTTTTATATACTGGGAGAAGTGCCTCCCTCTGCATCAAATTTCAAGTGCAATCAGTGCTGAAGTTAGAGCCCTGCAGATAAAGATGCTAGCACAAAACATCCTCTCAAAAGAGTTTTCAACCTTGGAAACTACTCTTCTGGTTTTCATAAGATTTTACTCTTTTTTTTTTTTTTTTTTACTTCTGAGGCACCCTGCAAGTGTGATCAATTCATCTGGACTGTTTCTAAAGGAAAGAGGTACACAGTGCCCTGTTTTCTATTTGAAAAGTTATATTTCTCCCAGGCAGCACAAAAATTCACAAATGCACAGGAGACTTTTATCAAGTATCTTTCTAAAAGCACACACATTGAAGGACAACATGGAAGCTCATATTTCATTTTAACTTCTGGTCACATCTGTGGTTTGAATCATCACCGTTACATTGCTATGTTTTGTCTATTAAAAGTTAATTGAAGCCTGTATGTAATTGGGATGCATCTGACAGAGTCAGATGTTGTTTCTTGGTTCCAAGGACTGCAGATCTTTAGCACAGGTAGTTTCCAGACATGTCTCTCTCCTCATGACTTGAGATTGGCCTGAACACTGACTTTCCAGTCTGTCTTCATCTGCTGTTCCTTTTCATAATACTGCTGTGCTGTGCCTTAGGCACAAAATCATGGCATTCCTTCTACTTTCAGCCTCAGTATCCAGGAGTGCACATCTTTGCATATAGTAAGATATCATAACTTTTCACAGAAGCACAAAAACTTATTGGCACTTAATGAGCGGGCAAATAGATGTTCAAATAGATGGAGAAAAAAAAAAAAAAGGAAAGAAAAAAAAAAGCGCCACCCTCAAATCCTTATTTTCCCCCATAGTGGTAGAAAGCCAGATGCCAGTGTTTAGTTATGCTAAATGGAGGTAAGAGAGCATAATTTTAAGATTCCTACCCTTCAGTTTTCATTGCCTTTTTTTTAAAATTGATATAAATAATGACACAAACTGTATCTGAGTGACGGGTGCAAACTAATTTAAGAAGAGCAGGTACAATAATTAAAATTTTCTCGCTGTCAAACACAGAAAGGATCGGTTTCCTCGGCAAGAAAGAATCGCATATCTTGAAAAAATATAAAGATCGAATTTCTGCTGTATGACGCAGGTGCAGGCAAACAGCTTCGCACAGAGCAGGAAAATGCACCGAATTCGGTGCTAGTTTCTGGGAAAAGTGCCTCTCGCCATGCCGTCCCCAGAAGGTGGCAGTGCAAACCTGGCAACTTTTCACCTTCACTTTGTTTTAATTTATACTAACGTTTCAGGAGATTGAAGTTTGAGACTACTTTACTTTTTGAGTTACTGTCGCTGGTGCCTCTTTGCATGCTCACAGTACAGTAACATTAAATGTGATTGTATGGATATAACAGGATTTTTCCCCAACCTTTCCTTATTTACCAATCTGCTTATGAAGCTTCACTGAGGCACTTACAGAGGGCTGACTGTGCACTAAGGGAAAAAAAAAAAAAAAAAAAAAAGGAATTTTCCTACAACGTGATAGCTTCACTTGTTTTTCTAACAAGTTTTGAGTTTTGCTGCTGTGGAGGGGAACATGAACCATAAGCTCAGGCAGCAGACAGGATGAGATGAGCAGTACAAGGAAATGAGTCACAGCCCCAAGGGGAGGAGACGGGAGTTCCCGAGAGAAGAGGCAGCAAAAATCAAAGCCTGCCCACTGACTGGGGCATCCTAAAGAGATGGAGCTGGGAGCTGAGGCCAAATGTGCCACGGGACGAGGAAAACCCAGTGTCATCTTGCAGCTGATATATGGAGCCATTTTAAGCGCTGGAAAGGACTGTGTAGATCTTACAGCTTAAATATCTCAGATTCCATTATTCTTCCCGTCTTTGAATATTTCTCAGTACAAGGGGGTGCTTGAGACTCCCAGATAGCATCATGACATCAGAAAAAAAAACACTGAATAATATTATTTAACCAAACTACTTCGTGACAACTAGTTTATCCTGTTCTGATTCCTAGTGGGGTTCAACTGGGAGTGGCTGAGACCAGGCTACTAATCAGGGGCTATTTCCAAAGCATTTAGGGGATGAGGAAAAGCAAGCCCATATGTGCCAAACATTAAGAAAGCTATGCGCTACCTTGGAAGGGCCTGCATTGCTTGTAGGACATTTGTAAGCACCCTATAATCCAAAAACAGAAGAAAAGCACTGCAGTGAAGTTTATCTGGCAAAATCTAGAAGGGGCTTAGCTGCGATCATGACAGCCAAGGGCAATAAAAGCTGGTACCTCTGGTGAGGATTTGCTGGATGAGCTGTGGTGTAGCCGGTGGCTTTTCGTGTGTCTGGGTGCACGTGGCTGGGAGGAGAGTGGGAGGCAGAACAGCTCCAAAGTTGCCCAAACATGCTGTTGTGCTTTGCTTAGGGTTTCCCAGCATCCTGATTCCTTAAGGAGGGGGGATTATCAGGACTTGGATGTCTTAACTTAGACTGTTCCTTGCATTTCTTCACCTACCTGAGGTCTTCTCCCTTGGAAGGTTTACTTCTGCTGATACCTGGAACTAGCTCATTGAAAGCACTGTTGTTGCAGAAATAATGTTTTTTTGAACTTGATCTAAAACTCACCAGGGGCAGTTGGAAACCATTCTTGCAGCAAGCTTTGAAGCAGGTTCCTGGCAATCAAAAGTGACTGCACTTCCTCTGGTTATGCCAAATTTTAAGTGGTGGAGGAAAATTTCCATTTTCCCTGGAGTCTGCAATAGGAGGTGTGCACTTGCACTCAAACAGTATGTTTGTTTGTTTTTTAAAGTGCAAAACTATTGTCAGTTTTAAGGGTCTTATGGCAGCGAACATTTATTTTCTCACTTGAGGCCATTGTTTTTGCCACATTTACTCATCACACAGTTATTCTCTAGCTTATTGCTCCACCCCCTACACTGCTCTGCAGCTGGCCTGCTGCCTCACAAGAACAAAGCAGAGCAGATTTGTCACCCGACATCTGCAGACTCTGAATCACAGCAGAGGTATGAAGCCAGTGGAGAAGTTCTCACTCTGCCACCCAGCAGACACAAGGCTGAGGGAGAGATTTGCTTCCCAACCCAAGCCCACGGTCTGGCACAGCTCCGCTGCCAGGGGGTTTCTCTGCTGCTTGCCCTGGAAATTGGCATGTAAACTGGGCACCCTGGGATGTGGAAAAGTCACAGGAATGGACCGCTTGTGCCAGGGAGGCGGCTGGGGCAGCCAGGCGGGTTTCTGCAGAACAAGCCTGGGCAGAGTGCAGCTGTCCTGGGCCAAGTAATCTCAAGTAGTGCAAGACCAAACAAATGCATTTCCTCAAGCAGAGTACTTTGCTCCGATTTTACTGCTCTTCTACCCTGCAGTTAATTGAAACAGCTTTCTTTTTGCAGCCTCTGGGGCTATCTGCGTCCCAGATGTGCCAGCACTGATGAGAACAAAAAATAAGTTCCTGCCTGTCTCATATCAGAAACCCTGTGCCTGTGCTAGCCACCACGTTGCTGCAGTTGCTGTGTATTTGCAAGTGGAGCTCACGTCACATGCACATGGGAGGCTTGGGGCAGCCTGTGCTGTGCAGCAAAGGGCATCCGAATATCTGCATGCAGCTTTCCGGATGGACACTACCTGGAGGGAATCGCAGCGGCACCTTGGCCAGCTGGGCTGCTGGTCTCCTGCAGCCTGGCTCAGAGGTGCAACACATTATTCTGGGTAGAAAATGTGGATTTGTGGCTCTGTGATGTGCTCGAGGCTCTGTTACCTTTGTAATGTTTTGCAGATCAGCTGGAATTAACTCATGCTGGGCTTCTGCACTAAGCAGTTTCATGGCAGAACAAATCCTTTGCATTCCTGTACTGAAGTCTGGTCCTAAGCACGCATGGCAACAGGTCTCGCTGCAAGACACAGCCACCCACAGCACATTGCAGCACAAACGTGAAACTAATGCACGGCTTAGAAAGGAGAAGTACTCCCAAGAGGGAGTGGTGCACTGTGTGAGGAAGTTTTCCACACTCCAGCGTCGTTAGTGCCACATTTGCTCTCAGGAGCATGAGCTGGAAGGGTTGCCGCTGCAGGCAGGGCTACCCTACAGCAACGTGCTGCAGAGGCTGTTGCCCAGTCACCACTGCTTGGCCACTCAGGGAAATCAGCGGTATGTTATTGTGCTATTCGACAGCTACAGAACATCTGCCGTCAGTTACCAAGGGGGGAGTGACTTCTTTGGTGACTGAAACACAGTAAAACAGTTAGGGATGCAGCAAAAGGTGAGGGCTTCTTTTCCCTGCACTGAGCACCATGGTCCTATTTCCAGGTGCTCACTTTTCTCTTATTGTGTTCAGCATTAGTGCTTTCTTTTCCTTTTCCTTTTCCTTTTCCTTTTCCTTTTCCTTTTCCTTTTCCTTTTCCTTTTCCTTTTCCTTTTCCTTTTCCTTTTCCTTTTCCTTTTCCTTCTCCTTCTCCTTCTCCTTCTCCTTCTCCTTCTCCTTCTCCTTCTCCTTCTCCTTCTCCTTCTCCTTCTCCTTCTCCTTCCTCTTCCCCTTCCCCTTCCCCTTTCCCTTTCCCTTTCTCTCTCTCTCTCTCTTTTTTTTTTTCCTATTGTGAAAGATGTTTACCACCTTCAAAACAGCATACACCTGTGAAATGTTTGTCATGTTACCCATATTTCCATTGAGACCAATACCAGTTTCTTGTTTCCCACACTTTCAAAACAGGAAAAAAATCCTACATAACATTGTTGCAGTTTTCCATAAAATGTGTTTTAATGGCCTGTACTTACTTTGACTTCCTATCTGTGGTTTTGACTGGAAGCTATGTTTTTTTTTTTTTTGAAAGACACAAAGAATAGTAACAACTGAAGAAAAAAGAATGGGACTGGAGAGATTCTGTCCTTCACAGAGTGTAGAGTCTCCAGTGAAGAAGAGCTTAAACTATGCAACCCAGCAAACATCAGAGCAGGGCAGTAATGGCAACGTGTCAGATAGCCGTAATGGATTCAGGAATGTCACGCTGCAAGCAGACCTCTGTTTTGGAGACATGGCGATTAATATTAATGCGGCTTGTAGCATGTTAATCTCACTTCCAGATCCAAGTTTATGCAAGACAAACCAGACAGTAACAAGGCTGTTAAATGCGTGACAACAGGCACTAACCCCAGTACAGCCAGCAGGAGGTGACTCAGCAGTGTGGTGCTCACCTAAGAGGTGGCGTTGTCTTCTTTCATTCCTGTTTTCAGGAGTACCCTGCAACTGTGATTAGAAATGTAACTGACAAGGTTTGTTTGTTTGTTTTTTCTTGCTCTAGAATGTAACACATAGATTATTTGTGCACGTGTGTAAAATGTGTATATGTTTGCATGAATGTGTGTCTGCATATTAATTCATTTTGCACAGATAACTATGCCCGGATGAAAGACGGCAGATTTCTCACGGTCTGCAAGCCAGAGAGGGCAACTTATATAACAACATTTTTCTTCGTTGTTGATATAACCCTGTTTTCAAGCTTGATAATCAGAACAGAAATGTGGTGTGATATAAAGTGCTGTGCATAAACAAAATTCAGGGTCAATGCCTTTATCCACTACAAGCACCCTGTGTGACCTTGGACCTTCCTCACTCCTCCTGAGCCTCTGTTTAGCAATAGCAAAGGCAAAAGCCTTCCCCTTCCCCAGAAATGCTTGTGAACAGATGAAAGCCTGTGGGACGCACAACCTGCCACGGCAGGTGCAGCATCCCTGCAAGAAGGACAGGTGTGCTGCAACTCACAAGAACAGACAGAGCACAGCATTATAATTTCCTTCCCTCTCAACAGGAATTTCTTGTTTGCCCAAGGATTTTATATAGCCTGCCACAAGTGCAGAGGGAAGCATTATGGAGTTACTTTCGCAATTACTGACATCTTGTTTCACAGTCAGCTGCTGAAAATTAGTAAGAATGAGCATCAGCTCCCAGCCGTCACAGCACTGGGGAGGAGTTTTCAAAACGATAGTAGGAAGAATATATATATATATATTCTGGTGTGTGGTGCATGCAGGGCTGCCCTCCTACCAGCATGCTCCTGCAAGGCCCCAAGGACCAGCCACAAAAATGATCACCTTTTGTGGTGCTGAAAGAGTCAGGGCCACCTTGAACTGCTGCTACCACTGGTAGCTGCAAGTCAAAACCAAACTAAGGGGTCAGGCTCTGGCTGTCCCTTATGAACGCAGAGCAGAGGCAGGTTGGAAAAGCTGTTTTTCTCCCTTTTTTGATCACTGCATGGCCTTAGAGATTCTCTAAGATTTCTATCAAAATTCCGTATCAAGGTTAATATTCTGTTATGTAAGTTAGTGTAAATTACTTATAAATTTCACTGCTGTTTTTCTGTAAATGGTTATTATTTCATATTCAGTCATTAGTCTTTTATTTTACCTGGGATTCGTGGTTAGTGCTCTAGTGCAGTATATCATAGAATTGTGCAAAATCACTGCAAGGCAGACACACACACATACATACACACACATATAAATATACCATAGATATAAAAACATATATAATATGTATAAATACACTATTTATAAATTCAACATACAAAATATTCCCGTGTTGGTTTTGTTTTTGCTTTTGGATTAGTTATAAACTATATTTGCATCTGTCTTGGGCTTCTTGAGCAGTAATTGCATATAGATCTGTGCATAGGCAGGTGAGAAAAAGAAAACATAAAACAAAATAGATAGAAAAAGAGGCAAAATACATCATGATGTGGTGGCACTTAAAAGCTTATCTTCGTTACCCTGGGATGGCCCAAGGCAAGTCACCCACAGAAATGATTTACTGCATCATTATAAACCATTGCAAACAATGTTTCAACTTGTTTTACAGGATGTGTTTTCAGAAATCTGCTGTTTTTCATAACCCTTCCTCTGGCAAGTCTCTTATAATACAGAGAACCTCAGGATGAATTTCATCTAGAGGTGAGTATTTTTTCTTACAAAGATGGCAACACTGTGTCCACAGTGGCATTAAATGTCAGTTCCTTTCCCTCCAAAACATTGTTTCAATGGCAAATGGAGATTAAGATAGAAAATGCCCAGGAAGTATATGAAAGCTTTAAACTCTCACATGGATTTTATGACTTGCAAGATAAGGCATTGGCACAAATAAAAACAGTTTGTTAAATTCTGCATGGTGAAATTGTGCACTGTGCTTAAAAGGTATGTATTTGATTTCACTAGCATAGTTTTATATCGATTTTAAGACTTTCCAGTCTAGAAATACTTTAAAATTTAGCTCTAAATACATGGAATTTTTTCATCTCAGGTTACATGGTGCTCTCAGACTTCCTTATGAGTAGTTTCTAGTTATAAAGTAATCAAAGCCTATGATTGGAGAATCTGAGACTATGGTCATTTTGATATGTACAAATACAGCATTCAGCAAAGTTCCTCTAGGATTATAAAAGATCAGAAACATCAAAGACATACATTTGCTACAATTTTATAATTTACTTTACACTTGAGAGAATATAATTCATCTCAGTAAAGGTCTTTTTAGATAAAACTAGCAGACAAATGAACTGCAGGTTAGCCACTCCTGCATAGTTGCAATGTTTGACATTCATTAGGGTAACGCCTTGCTCGTCATACTTCCTTTTGGACCTCACTTTAGAGCCATAACCTTGTATAGTTCATATCTATATTCAACCCAAAGAAATGCCTGCAATATAGTGAAAGCTGTATTTATATATGAAACTAATCAATGGCTTGAAAAACGCTTTCCCAAACTGTTTCCCATTCAATGGCTAGAAGTATTTGGAGAATATGGTGGTCTTATCTTAGTTACCTGGAATCTCTGCTGATTCCCAAAACTGACTGCACTGTTTGGTTTCCACACCAGAAAGTGGCTGTGCCAGAAAGAAAAGACTTGACACATGGCAGTGGAATAGTCTTATGTGATGAAGCTTACAACACAGATTGTTTTTTCATTGACAATGTGATGCATTCTGCTGAAGCTTTGCAATTTTCTCTATTTCAGTGTAATGTGCTTCAAACCACTGAATAAATAAAAAGCATTTGTGCCTATCAACCAAATTCAGTTCCAATGATTATTGAAAGTTAATTTCAGGTTTTTTTTTTTTTAATTTTTATTTTTACTAAAGACCAGATTAGCATTTTGTGAAACAATAAAACTCCAGGGAGACTATGGAATTAATAGTTATTTTGGTTGGTGTAAGGGTTTAGGACTTCTGTCTGTGCAAAGCAAATTTCCATTCAGCAGAGGGATGGAGTCCAGCAGGAAATCTTCAAGCCAAACTAAATGAACAGAGGCCATGGAATTTACATGGTAAAAGAGAACATTTATGATGTGTACAGAAATATGGGCATCGATATATACAAAAATAAATACTCATTTTTCAGTAATAAAAGTTTGAAATATTGCTTTACAATGCAAGGATTCCTTTACAGTGCAAACTATTTGCCCGTATCAACAGATAGGATGTCTGTAACTGAAAATTCCAATTTCCATATACCAAACATTTTGTGAACAAAAGCAGCAGAAGAAATGAAATGTACATTGTCCATCCTTGTTACTGTTAGTGTGTGAGAGCAGGGTGGGACTGCATGCATCCAGTGGGGGGGGGGGGGGGGGCAGGGAAGAAAAAAGTAAATCCTGCAATGGCCATAAGAAAGCAATGTTCTGGTTTTTGGAAGAAGAGAACAGAAAGAGAACTTGTGAGAAGAGTTTCTTGGTCAACCAGAAGAAGAGGAGGAAAGAGGCTAAGTGAATAACTTGTTTGTCTGTTTTTTATACTGATTTCTATACCTTTTTTAAACTGTCACAGATTAATATCCAATTATATGTGAGATTATGTATTTCATTTGTAAATTTGTTGAATGACTAGTAAACTTGCAGCACTACTATCATGCAAGTTACGTTAATATTATACATATACTTGGTAAAAAAAATCATCAGACCCTCACAGAAATTTGAGCACCTTTTTATTCACAGGCATTTAACATTAACTGCAGCCCTTTGTTTGGGTATGGTAGGGAAACATGAATCTGTGATTCTGAATTCCAATTTTAGTCTTCCAATACCTTGAATTTAATGTAAATGTGCCCATATAATGCATATCTCAATGACTGCTAAAAACATAAAACCAGTGGTTTTTAAACACTTGTTTACATTACGCATTGTCGCAGTAAAGAACCCATGTTCCTGATGGAGCTTCCTGCTCTTGCTCCAGCTAGGATACATCGAACAAACCATATGTCTGGGCTACCCATCACCTCTTTTATCTGTTTCTGATCAGTCCTGGGCAGAACCACCAGTGCCATATAAAATCTTGGCAGGCATCCGTGAGTTTGCTCACTTGCACATGACAAGTGGAGATGCTGTGAAGGAATAATTAGAAAATGCAACAGAAAAAAAAAAAAAAAAAACCTTTCAAATTACACACCTGTACAATACTGAAAGCCTTCTTTTTTCATGACTAAAGGTAACAAGTATCAGATTGATTTGGATCATTACTAGCAACACCTCCACCCAAATACCCAGATTTTACCCAAATGAGCAAACTTTTTGACTGGTGCTTAGGTCTGCAGCAGTTCAAGAGATGACTTAGGCATCAGCTAGCTGAGACGACTTCTGTTATAAGAACAAGTACCTGCTTTTTAATTCTCTGGTAAACATGTGGTGTCTACACTCTTAACAGGTAAAAGTTACATAAACTAATTAAGAACAAATTATGTGCAAAATGGACAAATAACAATGGTTTCCAAATCAGTGGCGAACTAGAGAAGCCATCTAATAGAGAAAACTGTGCATCCCCCTTTGCTCCAAAGCACAACTTCTTTGTAAGGCTGGAGACTGGTCAAACTCCAAAGCACTGCAGGCACACGCAGCAGCTGCAAGGTCTGGATTAAGCAGCGGGAAGGCTCTGCTCCCCCCTGCAGCTATCCTGTGCTCGCGGGTATGCATCATACCTTGCTTGCTGGGGGTGGGTGCCATTTTAGGCACGGTGTATTTGAGGCAGGCTGAGTCCTTTTGGAATGTGTGGTCTGTGTTTATGTACAGCAGAGCTGAATGCGATTTCTGAGAGCTGTTTCAAACTTCATTTTGATGCCTAACTTCTTCCTGGGACAGCTTTAAACTGACATTGTGATGGATCAGCAGAACGCTCAGCACCTAGTACGACGCCAGACAATGTCACCAAGTTTTTTACCATTACTGACTTGTCACCATAAAACTCCACAACTTCAATCACTGACAGCTTTGCCTGCTGCCACCAGGCACGTAGCAAGAGAAGGGGTGAAGCAGACAAAATGCTTCCCAGAGCACTGTGTCAGCAGGGAGGGTCCTCTGCCTGCTGCCGAGGAATGCAGTACTCTCTGTTAGACCTGTTGCAGTTACCACAGGTAAAGCAGCACACAAAAGGCTTGTGCAAAAGTCATGCAGTGAATATGTCCCTTGCCTTCATCTCTTCTGGAGCACCTTGCCTAGATGCGGAGCCCTGTGAGGTGCTCCTGTGTAATTGCTTTACAGGTCCATGGTCAGATGCAAGACAGAGCTCAGCCAAGTGCTATGTGCTTAAAATTTTAGGCAGGTGACCTGCAGAGTGGAAAGCAAAATGCATACATGCCTTAGCCCACATCACTTCAACAGCCAGCCATGAGTCTGCACCGAGTACAGAGGTAAAAAAAAGGAAAAGCAGAGATTGCTTTAGGCAGGTGATGTGTTTGAACCATCCTGGAGGTTCAAACCTGCATTCTGGAGGTTGAAGCCATTCTCGAAGGCCTTGAGGGACTCGCCTGCATCCACGTCTCCTTCCCTCTGTCTGACCGGAGAGGGCCTGAGCACTGACTGGGGCTGCTCCCCACTGGGAGACTTTGTCCTGCTGCCTCTTCCCGAGGGGTGTCAGGGCACAGCTGCTGAGGGGGCAAGAAGTCCCCCCAAACCCATTGGCTTCCTGCTGTTGACACACATGGCCTCCTCACACATGAACGTGTCTAGGAACCACTGCTGATAATACTTCTTTGGAGTAGTTCTTTCATCCAATTGCCGTTCTACCCAAGTAGCTTACATTTGGGAAGCCTGGCAAAGAACACCTTATCTTCCTATTTCCTCTACCCCAGCTGTGCACAGACAAGACCTGGGCAAGACAAGGCAGGCTAGACATGCCAGCACGCATGTCCCCACACACAGCTAGGCGCACCAGCTCACAGGCAACTATTGCGTTTTGAACCCCCGCTCGCTGGAGGTTGACTTTATGTTATTATTTACACCATTCTTGCCATAATAATTGAAGAATATTTACTGCATTGCTTCAATTCTTTTCTTCACCAAGGCAGTGGCCAACTGCTTTCTGTCAGCGGCCAGTTTCTCATTTCAGCCACACATCCACGGGAGCAGATTCGACTCAAGCCTTTTTCCTCCAGGCACGGGATTACACCGTTCCTTATCACTTTTTATCAGTGCCACTTGGTCACGATCAACCTTCCAGCAGCTTTGCGTGACCATTAGCAATCCCTGACGGACTCGGAAAGGCTCTTCACTACGATGTGGGCACCGTATTTCTGTGAAGTCTGAGCTTATTTCTGTGAGGACCGGGGCGCTGAGGGGCCGGGGGGCGTCCGAGCCTCGAGTGACGGCGAAACGAGGCCCCGGGGCGGGCGTTAACGGCGCCCAGCGGCCGCCCCGAGCTCCGCTCACAACCCGACGCCCCGCCAGGGGGCTGAGGGGAAAGCGAGCAAGCCCACCCACAACCATAAAAAAAATCTTCCAGCGATCCCTCCCAAAAGCCAGTCCCAGAGGCTGTCCAGACCGCCCCGTCCCGCCCCCGGGCGGCCGGAGCCCCCCGCCACCGCCCTCCAGGGCAGGAAGAGGCGGGACGGGCTTCGCTGAGCGCCGGTGGGGCCGCGCCGACATGTCGCAGCCGGGCCCGGGCGGGCCGGCCTCGGGCGCCGCGGCGGTGAGTGGGGAGGGGGCGGCGGGGGGGGGAGCAGCCGCGGGGCCGGACCCCGACCCGTCCGGTGTCCCCCCGGGCCCCTCCGGGTGCCCCCCCGGCCGCTCCCCAGCCCCACGGGCACCGCCCTGCCCCGGGGCCCGGCGGCGGGCGGGGCGCGGCGCGGCCGGGGCGGCCCCAGGCTGGGGGCGGCGGGCGGGGCGCGGCCGGTGCGGAGCCGAGGTGAGGCGAGCCGAGCCGAGCGGCGGGGAGCAGCGGCAGCGCCATGGCTTTCGCTCGGTGGTGGTACGCCATGGTAAATACGGGGCGGGGGGCTCGGGGGACCCCCGGTGCACCCCGGTTTGGGAGGAGCAGGGGGGCGGCGAGTGGAGGCTGGCGGGCGCCCGCGCTGCGCCTGGCGGCACCCGTTGAGAAACGGGCGTTGTACGGGCGTAGCTCCCCAAATCCTCCCTGCCCTGTGCGTGAGCAGCGCTGGAAAAGGGGGGGGCTTTTCGTGCTGCTGGCTGTTTTCGTAATCCTGTGAATAATGATCGCGGTGTTGCCACCCGATCAAATCCCGGCGGTTAGTGCTTGGCAGCGTAAGGCAGAGCTTACGCCGGACGGTGTCTGCTCGCGGAAGGAACTGCGGTGCGTGTCTTTTTTCAGAAACATGCTCTTAACTGCAGGTACGTCACGGAGGTGCCAGGAATAGTTTTCGCTTGTCAGATACTCCTGAGTAAACCACAGCTCTCCGATGGCTCTTTGTGGTTTCGCTCAGCTTGGGTCACTGCTCGTGAGCGTGATGGATCCTGTGATTGCTTTAAAAAGTCTTTTAACTTATTTATTAATTATTACTCATATTTATTATTATTACTCATATGAGGAAACAGTTGGTCTTTCAATGGAGTGGCGAACAAAAAAACAGCGCTGTGTTAAAGTTTTAAAGAAAGTATGTGTCATGTAACGTAACTTCCAGACAAAACATCAGTTTATTTCCTGAACATTTAAAGAGGTAAAAGGAATCCATTTGATTGCTGACTGTAGTTTTAAATTGATCGGAGTAGATTAGTTACGTGATTATTAATGTTTTCCAAGTGTCATTCATTGCATTAAGTCAAATCGGTTCAGTGTGATGAAGCCAAGGCAGGGTCAGAAGTAGGGAAGTTTAGGAATAGCTGCATTAAGTGATGGCAGGAACATTAAAGGCTTCTGTAGTCATGGGCTCTTGAATCCAGGGTACAAAAAGATACCAGGACAACCTTGCTACCTTTGCTCAGGTAAGGAAGCCACTCCTCCACATGCTGTGTGGGAAGTCAGCACCCATAGCTACTGGCACCAGAATGTCGCTGGCTGTCCTCTGCATGAGACTGGTGTTCTCCTGTGTCCGCTGTACGTCTGTCCCACAGGGCAGCTTCTGCCTGCAAGGCTAACGTTTGAAAAATGGTCTAAAAGATGAGGAGGTGGAAGAGAGGAACGGACACAAAAGAGATTCAACGCTTGTTTTACCGTTTTTTTTTTTTTTTCCTGGTTGGTGTGTGTAAAGCAGAATGTAATGACTGTAAGGAGAATATATCTTTCACCTGTCCATTCCATTCATTCCTCAGTTCTTGAGTGTAGCTCCCTGATGCGTCTTTCCAACTGGCAGTTTTCTTAACAGCATCAAAGATATGTCTGTTTCCCCATTGTAATTGGAACCGAGGGTCAGATTCCTATCAGCGTTAGGTGATTGTCTTCTCTAATACCCATAAGGCAAAATTAGTTGATTTCAGCTGAGAGCGTTGCAAATAGACTTCCCTTCTTACCCAGTTACTACATGTGTCGTCACTGCAGTCCTCTGAGATGCTGTGCAACATCTCTGACCCGAAAGGACTCCTGGGGTTTAGAAGGAATGTCTTGAAGCAAGACCTTTAGCTGAGTTCTGATTTTTGCAAGTGCAGGCTGAGAATGCAGTTATGCCTTCAGTTGTTATTATTTTGCTTGGTGCTTTTTGCTTAGGTCACTTACTTTATGGCTTATGAATGCCCTTTGAGTTGGAAGATAAAGGTGTGTCTATGAAACAATAGTGTTAGGATGTTTTTGTGCACCGCAGAGCGTGATGAAGATCTCAGGGTAAACTTTGTTGCTCATGTTACTTCTTCATTTATTTTGACATAGATTTTTTTTAAAGATGTTGTGGTTATGAATGTTGTCCTCAGGCAGTACAGTTGTAAAATATTTTGGACCAATTTAATTTTCCAACAACTATAAGGAAGTGTTACTAAGTTATCTGATTAAATTTAAAATCTAACTTAGGTTGTATCTTAGCTATTTTCTTATCGTGGAGCAGGAGCTGCTGCTGCCTACTAGCTTGGTTATGGATATGTTTTTACTGTGTTTTACACTTCTTTGGCATTGTAAGAAAAGATGAGCAGGGAAAAAGGACAAAAAGCTCAAAGAAAAAGCAATCTCTCTCATGTATATGGGGATGTAAAGGAGCAAGTCATGCATACCTTCCCAGAACAACTTAGCTTGCTAAGCAAATTGATTTATTTATTAATTAATTTAGGCTAGAAGATTGGAAGCTTGGAAATACAGACAGACAGGAGCTGTTGAAGGGAATTTTTAAAATAGGGTCCCTTCTCATATCTTAAGAATGAGCTCTTTAAGGAACCAGTGTCATCTTCCTAGAAAGTATATTAGAAAGTTGTACATAACTGGGCTACTTCCTCAGGATGGCAGGTGACAGTGAGGTAATACTTCCATACCCTGTTTGATTATTGGAGACCATCAGCACTTCATGTGTTCACAGTGCATGACTCCAAGTGACTGGATAAAAATTACTTTGGTTGGCTTACGTCCATATGTGCTTTGTTCCCAGTGTTAAACTAAACAGTATTTGGATTTTAAGTCAAAGCCTCAGTACTGTAGATGTTGCTAGACATAGTCTTCTGGTGGGAAGACTGCAAGCACCTTACCTCTGTCTGACTTGAGCTGAGGGGTGCCAGAGTTGTGGTCCTTGCCCTCTCTGGCCAGTGAAGCTGCACTGGTGTCCCTCAGAGATGTGGAACTGATCTGCTTGAGGGGTGGCTGAGGGAATCCTGCCAGCCCTCTTGTCCTGTCCTTTACCTCCCCTCAGGTGGTCTGTGGGGACCACAGACCGCTGTACATGACAGCCTGGTCAGGGGTTGGGAAAACAGCTCCGAGAGCTGAGGGGGGATGCTCTGAGCTCCAGCCAGCTGCTGGCACACACTGTAGCAGAGCGGGGACTGGTGCCTTATTGATGCTATGGTCCCATCTGGCACAGGTTTTCTTGGTGTGAAGACGAGGAAATGGCGTTAGGGGGGAAGGGTAGGACCTAATTTGTCACTGGGCAAAGTCTGCTGTACTCAGTAGGAATTAGGTAAGGTTCCTGCTTTCTGTGACTCGAAAAGTTTAAAATAGATTAAAAAAAAATGAATATTCCGGACTCGAGTTGGTGTTACTGTTTTTAAAGCGGTGTCCAAACCTGAGGAAACAAACCAATGAAAACAGCAAAATATGTGCAATGGACAGGAAGGCGTGCTTGCTTTCTTGGCCAACCTCCATGACAATAATTAGGATCCCACTGGGATGCCAGCGAAGCCTAGCATTCCACGCAGTGTGCTTTCACAATTGTACGCAAGTTAGATGTTGTCTGTGGTAGTAACAGTAAGGGCTGCAGGCTGTGGTGAAGGGTCTGGAGAGGAAGATGAGGAGCAGCTGAGGTCCCTTGGTTTGTTCAGCCCAGAGCAGAGCAGGCCGAGGGGAGGCCTCATGGCGGCCTGCAGCTCCCTCACGAGGGGAGCGGAGGGGCAGGCGCTGAGCTCTGCTCTCTGGGGACAGCGACAGGACCCGAGGGAACGGCATGGAGCTGGGACAGGGGAGGGTCAGGCTGGGGGTTAGGGAAAGGTTCTGCACCCAGAGGTGGTCGGGCACTGGGACAGGCCCCATCCTCAGGGATGTGGTCACGGCACCGAGCTCAGTAAGCATTCTGGGCAACGCTCTCAGAGGCAGGGTTTGGTTTTGGGTGGTCCCATGTGGAGTCTTGAGTTGGACTCAATGACCCTTGTGGGTCCCTTCCAACCTGGGATGTTCTGTGGTCTTATAATAATACGCTGAGCATATCCATTTAGGATCAGAGCCTAGCCTACCCTAAGAAGTTTTGCTGGGCAACAGAACTAGGTCCCAAGCCTTACAGCTGTGTTGCCTCTGGAGTCACCGTTTTGTCAGTGAAAGCATGCTTACTAACATTGCTTTTATGGGTGTGCACATTGCCTGTGTGTCACATGCTTTTGCTGTAGCAATGAAAAGCGCAGATAACTAGGTTAATTGTGCCTGTACTGAAATCACGATTATGGGGCTGCGAATCAATTCACCTGTAACCTGAAAAGACAGCCTAAGTGGTTTGTTTTTCCACTGGCGAGGCAAATTTGGAGTATGAGAGTAGTACTTCCATTTTAAAAACTTGTCAAGTGAAGCCCAAACTCATTTTAAAGTCTTTAATTATCGGGGGTTGTTTAAAACAATTCATGAAATTTCTGTTTTGTGCTATCAAAATGAAACAGTTAAGAGACATGATGCTTTTTTTTCCTAGTTGTATTTGTTCATTCAGCTCTAGTGTTTCCCAAACCTTTTTGCTGATGTGCTTGAATACATTCCAGTTGAAGATAGTGTAGTGATACATGGATCATTACTTTCTCCCTGTAGCCATGTGAAGAAAATGCTGTAGGAACTCATTAATTCAGTGGTTTAGGAAACTTCACCCTCCTGCTGCTCAGTCTTAGAACCAGGAAGTAATAAATGTTTCTGAACTCATCTCCTCTCTTTACATAACAAAACCAAACAGATGTGAATCTTCATTCTCAGATGTCTGAGTTGCTGCAGGAAGCTATACTAACAGAGATATTATATAATAGCTTTATTATCTTGCTTTTTACATTCATGGGAAAAGATCATGCTTTTTACATTAATTCTATTCTGAGGTTAAGCAAAGAATTTTTTTGAGGGGCCATACTCGCCATTTTCAGAGATGCACACAGTAAAGGTTGTTCTGAATAGAATGTGCTTGCTGAATAAACTGTCATTTTGCCTATTGCCACCTGTGGGGAACAAGTGGGGTCACATGTCAAGTTAGATGAAAACAAGAAGTTTAATGTCTTGGATGGAATGAAAGATACAGTAGGATTGAGAAGGAACTGATGTGCACCTGTGCCTGAACCTTAACAGAGATTTTATATACCAACATATGAATCCTAGAAGTTGTAGTAACAGATTTCTCCCATGTAAGGAGGTCTGGGCATCGTGAGTGTTTGAGTGGTTCTGAGGAAAGTTCGGGTGTTGGAGTGGGTGGTGATGATGGGACACGCAGTGTTGGTCTATCAGAGAGAGCTGTTCTATTTCTGCTGAAGCCAGCGGGACTCGGCAGCATTACTGAAGAAAGTATCAGAGAGCACTGTGCTAATCAAGAATGAGTGATTGTATGAATGATGGTATCTTCCACAACTTTTCACAGAAACAGTCATGTTTAGATATTCTGCCATGAAGGTCATTTCTTTTCAACAGATTTTACTTGAAGTTATCCAGCAAGTCATTTAGAAATCCTGTCCATTAGCAAGAAGGGAAAGGGAAACTCAGTGTTCCATTCTCTCATATTGTGGTGGATGAAAGCAATCATACGTGCACTAAGATATTTCGGACTTTCTCTTCATAGAAAATATAATTTAAGATCTTAATATTTACACATCTGTTTTTTCTACTTACAGCAAGGTGACAAGAAGGCACGTGAAGCTTCTTCCAAATCAGGACAGAAAAAGGCAGAAATGACAGAGGTAAAATCAACTGTTCAAATATATTGACAAGAAAAGTTTGGTAGTGCATTTCCTCTGGTACAGATTTTTAGCAAAGTGGTAGTTTTCAGATAAATAACTGGTGACTGTAGTCACACATAATTAACTCCATGAATGCATAGTTTTTTCTGGTGCTGATGAGCAGCCTAATGGAAATATTTATTTGCTGTATTCTCCTTTCATAAATACTTCATGCTATTTTCAGTGGAAATTATCTCAGCGGATTTGTCTATTTTGCAGTGTAGGTACACTTTGGTATGCATCTGATGGCTTTGGCTTTTTGATTGTCCAGAAGCAGGGATGAAGCAGAGTGCACTGTGGCTCTTCCAGCCTTGTCTGTATCCTGGCTTATCTTTCAAAGGGAAGATTCATACACAAATTTTGCACATCTGGACCATATCCTGAAGTTGTTGCAAATATGTGCTCAGTGCTGTATTTTCCAAAAATATTTGTTTTTGGAGATGATGCCTCTTCAGGAATGGATATTTAGTGGTCAAAAGTCCATGACAGGCTGTAAGGTTGAGTTTTCAGCAGGCAATTTTATAGTCTGATCAGCCAATGTTAAAAAGCAGAACCCATGTGGGCTGCGGACTGTGTTAGGAACAAGGTCACCCTTCTTGCAGCCTCCAAAGCTGTTAGCCATGCAGAGAGAGCGTGCTACAGTGAGTCATGCTGGTAATGCAGTTGAAGTAGTAATTCAGAACCTTTGTACTATTTTTCCAAGAGTTTGCAATGCTATGTTTTTGTTTAAAAGATGGAGAATATTCCTGTAGTCTTCAGTTTTTGAAGCAGAGACTTATAATGTGTCTGTAGATAGCTGTGGATGCCCATACTTAGAATAATGAGTTTGTTCATCTTGCTCCTATATAATAATATAATATTATATATATATATAAAATAATATATATTATATAATAATATATAATATAATAATATTATAATATAATGATATATATTATATATATAATATCATTATATAAATGATACACAGGATAAAAATGGTAAGGAAATGTTATGATATTTGAAAAGCTCATATTCATATTGAAGGGCAATTTTTAAAAGGCCATCTACTCATTGCTTAGCTAAAATTAATAAAAAATGACCTTGTTTTTCATATTTTTAAGGTATGCAGTCCTCAAGAAGTAAGAGATAATGAGTAAGGCTTTGAAAAATGAAGTAATAAAAGGTCTGACACTGGTTTGAATAGGAGATGCTAGTTAGCCGTAACATCAAGGAGAATTCAAAATGAGTACTATCAAGGTGTAGAATAGCCTTTCTTCTGAAGCCCTTCATTCTTGGTGGCTTAAAAGTAGACTGAGAAAAGCTCAGCAGGTTTACTGTACGTAGAAACCTACTTTGGTAAGACATGTTCTTGCACAGAGAGGTGGTGTTGAGACACAGGGCTAGAATTACCTTACTTGAGGCTATTCTACTGCTCAGTAGGAGAGAAGAGAAACCAGATCAGCAAGTACTAGGCTGGTGCAAGCAGCTGTATGATAAACAGCTTCCTCAAAGACCAAAGGGAAAGCCATGAACATAAAAGCAGCGAAATATGGAGCCTGCTTTTCTTCCTGCATGGTATCAGTAGCCTAGCTGGTGGCAGTAGGCTGCGTCTACTCTTCCCCTACGAATTAATCTTTTACAGTTCATTTTCTACTGCACTGAAGAGGCTGATGCTGGATTCACACAGCTAACGCATGCCAATGGACTGACAGAAAGAAACAGCGAGGAAGTGAATCAAGTGTCTGTTTCCAGCAACCTCCATTCTGCTTGATGCCTGTCTTGCCTGGGAAGTAGCTAGGCATGGTCCTTCCCAAGGGTCCATGCTAAATGTAGTCTGTTTAGTTTCTGAAAATAAAAACTAAGATGTGGCCTTAGGGCAACATGCCCGTTTTACTTGAACCCTGGTCCTTCATGGCAGCCAATGATAGTTACTTGGAAGTACATTGTTTGCACTAATCTTTGATGCTATTTTGTCTAGCAGGTAGAGAGATATGGTGAAACTATTTGGTAAGGATAAGACTGATATCCTGCTCTACAGGGCCATGTTCTGCTTGGAAGGATTGATCTTGTCTGTTTCTTTATTCTGTGTACACTATCAAAGGAAAGACACCTTCATACTGACATCCAGTTGCCTCATTTCGGTAGTGCTACTCAAGCTTCAGGTCAAGATGGAGGGAATCTGCTTACCATGGAAGTGGCCAACTCTAGGTTGAAATACGTATCACTTGTCGGTCTAACAATGAACTACAGAATGTGTAGCTGTATACAGTGTCTTGTACAGATACACAGAAGACTTGCTGGAGGGACAGAGCTGGAAAGTTCGGGTGTGTTAGAATATGTAAGTGAAAGGAGATAAAGGTAGCTCTTTATCAACATGGTCCAAAGTCAATGTGTTCATGTGTAGGGGTTGTACTGGGCACTGTTCATGGACAAAGATTCAAGTCACAGGGCATATTCCTGAACTCTTTATGTCTTGTTTTTTGGAACCTTTAATTTCTTAAATTTCCATTCTAAGAGAATCAGACACTTGAGAATCTAAATCAGCTTTAATGAAACGTTTTCATTGCTTGCAGTGCGTAGAACTTGGCATAAAAGAAATGCTCATTGTTGGAAGCGGTGGTTGCTCATGCATGTGATGCTGTTTCACGTGCTTGCAGCTGGGGTGTATCTGTCATGCACCAGAAATGAATGATGTGCTCCCATGTTCCCATATCCATCCCTCTGTTTTCTCACTGCGTGAAAACTTAGGACGTTACAATTTGCATTATGCCATTGCAAAGTGTATAGCAAATTTCCTTTCTTTTCCTTTCCTCCTGATGTTTCAAGCCTTTTGCAGTTTTGGATGTGAAGTTTTAGCATGTGAGAGGCAACTGATGTAGTTTTCCTTTACCTCTTGATATCATCTTCGCTTTGCATGTGCTTTTCCACCAGTTTCACATCCCTGACTGCATACAAAATCCAAAGTGTATTAGTGCTATAGCAGTTTTTGGATGCTAGAAGATAAATGGTTCAAGGGAAGATAGGACAAATTCACTGCAGAGAAGCCCAGGAAAGTTTATAAAGTACACTGCAATTAAAATCACTGGGGCATACGTTGAGTCTGTTCTCTGAGAGTATATTTAGAAGGTCTATCAGCATATGTCTGACCTATTTTTACATCACTGTGTTTGTTTTCTTTTGTACCCACTGTTAGCTACTGCGAAAGAGAGGGAAATGGATTTTGTGAAGCTTTGGACAAACTCAGCAAGGCAGGTCTTGTGACCATGCAACTCCCTGTAACACGCTGTCACGTTCCTGAACACTATGTTCAGTATTGCCCCTTCAAAGGGCTGCTAGTGGGGGTGAAGGGTTAGCAGAAGAGGGAAACTCTTTTTATGGGAATCTGGGCTAATCTGATTTCAGCACAAGTCCTAATCCTGTCCTAAACTGCTATGAAGCATTCCAAAGTGATAGGCAGTCCGGTTACGTTTGTGGGGTTCATGGTGAGGCTATTTGTGTTAGATACTGCATGGAGCTTTTCTTTTAATTATACTTAGACATGAGACATGATAGATAACTTTGAAGCGTGGGCATTAAGTACAGCATTACTTGTAGACAGAACAAAGGCAGTAAATTTAAATTCATCTGGTCGTGATTCAGATTAGCTAACTTTGGAAAAATTAAGTTATGTTATATTTAATAATACGTAAGTATGACATGGTCCTTTGCAGGTTGAAGTGTACTTTACTACATAATCATATGTGTAATTCACAACTTTGCAGGCCAAACACTCCCATTGTGTGCGACTGTGGTTTGAAATACACTTACTCTGTTTTGAATAGGCTCGTGCTTGTGCTATTAACTGCACAAAATCTGGAAAGAGCTGTTGTCTTCCTATTGTAGAGTGAAATACCACAGGGAGCTTCTCTATCAGTCTAAATATCTAGTCTGTGCAGCACTGCTCTCTGAATGTAAAAATGAAGTATTAAAACATATGACCCTTTTTTTCCTTTTAGGAATTTGAGGCCCCAGCTGAGAGTGTGGGCATATTTTAACAGAGATGGTGTGAAACGATCCTTCCTAACACATCCTGCCATTTCAAGCCGTGCTTTCAAGCAGCGTAGACAAAGCATATGCCACTTGTTTAAGTTCATCTTTCTTCACTCAGCAGGAAATACATTCTGTATTTTGAGAGAATGATAATGATAACTGGCTTTGAAACATTGCTGTTCTTTTAGAATTGATTCTTTACTCAACACCAGGATTTCTGTGATGGTTTTTAATCCTGATGCTTGTGACACAGATTCCTTATCCAAGACGAGCATTAGAGTTAGCTGGAATCCAGGAGGGCAATTCAGATAAAGGCACTATGACTGGTAAAGTTTGTTAGGGCGCCCACTGTTGATTAAAATTATGAGGGTTCGAAGGTGACTTTAATTAGAGCATTTGTAAGATTTCTTTCAACTTCGGTAACAAATTATTTACTTTAAACTACATTGTTTCATTTTTTTCCCCAGAGTTTAAATGCTTCTTAGAACACCAAATACAGTGCTTACAAGATTTCAGAATGCAGCTTAGTTTTAGCAGTATGCTAGTTTTCTGATAATAGTCCTGATAGTCTGTGTAATGGAAGAAACACAGGCAATCAGTACAGTGATGCAGTATTATTGGCATCATTCAAGGAGTTCAGGGTGAAAACTCAACCGTCTTTAAAAATGAAAACAATCAGTAAATGAAATAATCAGCGTTGGTTTTTATTTTAAAGTTACATTTATGTACTGTTATAGATGTGTTCAAATTTTAGAAGCTGCTGTAGATGAGATCTCTCTGTTCCTTGAGTAATGATTAATGGGAGAAGGTGCTCTCTCTGTGGGGAGGTGTGGCTCTCCAGTGGATCCCAGAGGGAAGCTACATGCCACCAGCTCCTTTTGGTGGGGGGAGTGCCTGCCTTTAAGTGCCCTCGGAAGGCGGGCACTCTGCCCAGTGCTGAACCTCAGGGCCGTCTGGTGGCCTGAGGGGAATAAGGTATTTCTGATCAATCCTATGTAGAGAAGTGGAGTGGTTTGGGAGAATAAAGTACTGCTTTGTTTGCCTGTTTTTCTTTTCTGTTTTTCTTTTTTTTCCTGTGCTTAATATGCAAAAAGTGGTTAAAAAATCAAATTATTCCGGTTAAGTTTTGGTATTACTTTAGAGCTGTTATGAATCGAGACTCCTCCCACCTTAGGAAGAAATAGAGTGATTTTTGCTCACGTAAGTCGTGAATCGAAGATCGAAAGTTGTAGGCTGAATTACTGCTCAGGGTTGTTAAAAGCATTTCCTGAACAGAGATTGCATATTCTTTCCTCCTGTGATGATTTTTTTCATAAAAGAAAACTACGCTTGTATGGGAAAATTTGCATATCAAAGGGATATGTATTTCATCTCTGCTTTATTAAACATGGGGCAATTAAGATTGTTTCAGATCAGAATCAGTGTTATGTCTTCTTTTGAATCTGCTGCAAATAACGAAGAGTAGACCGTAAGTATCTGTATGCCACGGCTTTCGTTCTTTCATACGCAGCTCTGTACAGGCTGCTGATTCTTCTAGTTTGTTTTGGAAAGAAGGTGTGCTTTGATAATTTGCTAGGTCTGTTGTTGCCAGGTTGGAAAATGAGGCCTGAGTACAGCTGCAAGGTGATCCTGTATCTGACCGGGTCTGAGACTGCCACAGGAAAAAAATACTCTCCTGCCTCAAGGAGGGGGAGAAGATGGGAACAGCATTGACGGATTTGGCAATAAAGGGCGTCGGAGCTGCTGTGCCTGGAGGGAGCATTGACCTTCCCAGTACCTTTCCCATGTACAGTCGTTATTTTAATAAGCCTAGAAGGATAAACCTACTGGCTTGATGTTGCCGTTTTTGTCTCCTTTTAGAAATGTTGTAAGGGGTAGATAGCAAAGAGGTTGGTTTTGAAAGATGGCCCTGGGAACTAAAAAGTATTACTCAGCCTTTCATGTTCAGTATTCAGCAGAGGATAGAAATCTGGTGGTGTGTAAATTTCCATGTAGCTTACCTCCAGGTAGCCTTTCTTATTCAACAGCAGAAAATTTATCTTCTTATTTTCCTCTCTCTCCCACCGTTATTACTGTTCCACTTGCCATGAAACAGAGAAATGTTAGCATTAGCCATTCTACCTTTTTTTTTTTTTTCTTACACTGTTGAATTGATTAATATAAGTTGATCATCAGAACAAGGGTTTATTTCAGTCTAAATATAAACTTCTCACTATTTCTAGTTTGGACTTGATGGGAGGAAAAAAGAAAGGAAAAGGCTTGTGCCTGACATTTTTTAATTTTTTGGCGGTGGTGGTAGGTGTTGTACAGGTGTGCGAAGAACCTTCTATTTGTGCATTTCCAGTTATGCTGGGCACTTACTAACCAAATTAAGTTCTGAACACCACGAACCATGAAGTCCTGAAGCAAGGACTGCAATTTCAGCTGAGCTCGAGGTGCGAGTAGAGAACTGTGGTTCTGAAGACGTACCCAGAATCCTGATTGCTCTTTAGATGTCTGTTCTTCTTGAGAAGATGTTTTTGAGAGTATCTGTAGGCACTCCTGGTCTGTGGAGTCATCTACTCGATTGGTGGTGGTGGGGACACCACCCACTGGTCTGTACTGGGCGCCAGCAGCTGGGCAGGCGAGGTCCTGGCCAGAGCTGCTGGAGGAGGCAGCCACATCCTTGCACTCTTTTAAGGGGGGGAAGTCACCGTTGCTCTTGTTTTTTGTGACACATTGTGAAGTCTTACTTGAGCGTTGTTGTTTTCAGCATGACCAGTACTAAGCGTGGAATCTTTAAGGTAAATATCCTCCTGTATGTCAGGGTCTGTACTGTTAGGCCAGATTTTTGTGATGTTAGTCTATGTAAATGGCCACAAAATACCGCGGTCTGACTGGAGGTTAACAGAGGAATGTGCAGCTTTATTTATGTGAGATGCTTTCCTGTTTTTTTGGAGCTAAATTACAAGGAGAACATGATGGGGAAATGACCTTAGTACAAAAGACTCTGAGACTACAATCTGTTGCAGTAGCTATTGTAGGATCATTTGGAAAGTGTGTTTCTGCATTTGAATGCAAGTTTGCCAGTAGGATCTCTGAGCCATCGTTCTGCAGACTTGTCTCCTGTAGAGAATAATCAGTGTGATCTTGAGCTTCCACTTGTCAGAGAAAATGGTGAGGTCTTACCCATCTGTTGCCTCCAAAGACCTTATGCTTTTTGCTGTGTCTATTACTAATGATCGATTCTTATAGTCTTTACGATGTATGACATTAGGCAGTTGTCGAGTTGTTCCAGCAGCACTTAGGGGTCCTTGCTAAATAACAGTCCTGCATTAATGGAAAAATGGAGGTTCAAAGGGGATGTCCTATTTTGTTTCTTTTGCAATTTTGTTAATTAACTAGGAAAGCCATTGTTTTGCTCTCACTTACTTATCTCTACTTCCCTGCCTGAGGTATAATATCAAACTTCAGTGTCACTATTCAAGTTATTTCTGTACAGTGGCAGCATACCCATCTTATTTTAATATATACTTGTCATTAAAGTCTTACTCATAAATTGTCCCTGCTTGTATGTATGGCTACTGTTGGTTTAACTCTTTGTTAAAATGAGTTGCTCTGCCACAGGAAATAGCATAGACTTAACATTTATTCCGTGAAACAGTACTAGAGTACTCAGCCTATTCTGTGCTGGGCAAAGCCATCTGAAATAAGTCTACATGAATTAAAGCTACATAGGATAACTTACTTTTTGGATGACTTACCTTTTTAAAACATTGTGATGGACTTTTTTTAGTATATAACTTTCAATATTATTTTTGAGTATACAGTTTTACTTGGCTTTTATTTTTCTTCATCAACATTTCTGTTGTTTATTATGTTTCTTTCATTTATTTTGCAGAAGAGTTCAACAAGTGCTAATGTCACTCAGCCCCCCAAAGCACAAACAAGCGGAGCACCTTCTACTGTCAAGGTAATGCATAGTGACTAAATGGTCTCTTTGAAAAGTGAAGCGACTGTGATGTTAGTTCATCCCCTGCACTGGGATAGAAAACGGTTTGTGTTCGCCAGCATTTAGCATCACTAAGAGATGTTCTTTGTGTTTTGCTAGAAATTGTAGTGAATGAAAATAAGAGGAATGCAAGTCAGCAAAAGGCAGGCATTGGATGTTGAGGAAATAGACTTGGAAAGTGCCTTCCCTTTGAAGTGTGCTTAGCTAGTCTCGTAGTTACTTTAAAAAAAGAAATCCAGTCCTGTTGATAGCAGAGGCAAACTTAATTTGACCATGGGGCTAGGATTCTTTTTTTTTTTTCACTCTTAAGTACTGTTTATGTGTTTGGATTACATTTATTCAGCAGGAACAGAAAAAATCAAAACACTGATAACTTTCTTTGCTTTTGTAGCCCTTGGAGCAGTTCAGTAGTTCAGGAATTTAGTGTAAGGGACATTATAAAGACAAATGACATATTGGAGTGCAGTTGGTACTCCGTGAAGAGAAGCAGGCTTTCTTAAACATGCTGAGGTCTTGCAAAATGTTCAAACAGGGAGTTGAGAATACATTTTTTGATGGTGGTCACACGTGAACTGATGGCTGTAGTTGGTGTTGTCACAGTTAGGTGCATATTCCATACCTACAGCTGTCCCATATTTTGACTTATATTATCAGCAGCAAGTATTTCTGCAGCAACTATTTGAACAGCATTTTCCATTTTCTTAATCAATGCTTTTTAAAAATAATACTCGCCAAAGACACTGATATGCTACCTAAATAATTATTTTCCTCTATTCAATAAACAGCAACATAAGAAAGGGACAACAGCATTTATATCCTTTCAGTGCTTTCATCCATCACTAAAGGTATCCAGACATTTTTGCTGATTTTCTTTCTGTTCATCTTAGTTTGCCAGTGCCTTCTTCAACGTAGTCGTTCATGTGATAGCTCTACAGAGAGGGACTGTTTCTGGGTTGTTTAGCCTGGAGAAGAGGAATCTGAGGAGACCGTATACCAGCCTGCCAGTACCCAAAGGCGGTACAGCAAAGCTGGGGAGGGACTCTTTGTCAGGGAGTGTAGGGATAGGACAAGGGGTAATGGCCTTAAACTAAAAGAGGTTGGGTTTAAATTAGATATAAGGAGGAAATTATTCCCTCTGAGGGTGGTGAGGCACCGCCACAGGCTGCCCAGAGGAGCTGTGTGTGCCCCATCCCTGGCAGTGCTCAAGAGCAGGCTGGATGGGGCTTTGATCAACCTGATCTAGTGGGAGGTGTCTCTGCCCATGGTAGGGGGTGGGACTTGAGGGTTGATCTTGTAAGGTCCCTTCCAACCCATACCATTCCAGGATTCTGTAAAACGTAATCTTTCTGAATAACAGTTGCTGCTGCATAATTCCAGGAAAGCTCACATCTAATTTGCTAACTAGCATTTATGTATTTGTTTCTCTTTTGTTTTATTTCTGTTGTAAGCATATCTTCTACAGCAAATGTGTACAGTACGATTCCTGTGATCCTATTGAGAGAAAGAACTGGAAAATAGTATACTGAAAAAAAAGTGACTAAAAGCAATTGCCAGATATTGCTTCGTGTTATTAGCTTATGACAACTTAGGCTATGTATTTTCTTCAGTACTGTATGCTCCTCTGGTTTCTGAGATGTTCCAAAATATTCATTTGTGAGGATTATGTACTGTGAAAGTATTTACCTCATGCTATCATGATTGGCTCTTAATCAATGGCTACTTTAAATTTAATCTTTTTACTTCACAGTGGGCCATGACTACCTTTCTTCAGTTAGACTACACTTTATTTTAACGGTATCTTTTATTTTTTTACAGCTTCCTGACATCCTACAGTATTATTTAATATAGAGCAAAACCAATTTATTGTCCTGTTCATGTAGTTCGTGTGACCTGTACTTTTTTTTGTTAAATATCATTTGGCTAGCTGTATTCTTTTCCACACTTTTTTTTTGCCTTTAAAAATACCTATTCAAAAGAAACATTATGTAGGGATTTTTTTACATGGATTTTACAGAAAAAGAAATACTCCTTTCAAAGGCAAGGCAGCCTTTTCTATTTTTCTACAAAACTAGATCAACTCCTTTAACAAAATCAAGAGCATTCCAGCATATTTTTTGACAACTTCATGATAGCTACTTCTTCCTTTCTTTTTTTCCCCTCTGCTGTAGCTTAAATGTGTTCCAAGTGTGAAATCTCTTGGGATTCCTTAATTGTCCGAATTGTTTTGTTGGTCAGTAATACTTCTCATTAATGTATGTTGTCCAAGATGAATTGGGGGGGGGGGGGGGGGGGGGATGAGGGAGATGGGGAGAGTGAGTGAGAGCTGCTGCAGCTGTTCAGTCTTTTAATCAACTCTTACCCTATGGTGGAATTACTTACTGTAAACAGAATAGATTGTGGTTTTTTGTTTTGTTTTTTTGGCTCTATATTATGGCCTGATTCCTTGCCTGTTAGTAAGTAGTAATAACTGCTGGCTTTTGTTCTGCTTGGGTTTTCTGTTTCCAAGTTTAAAGACACAGGAGCTTATACTTGTCATTGTTTTAATGCCTGGCTAATATGTGGGTAGTTTAATTTTCCTGTGTCTGCACCTTGTAATGCAAACCACTACTAAGAGTAAGTGTTTGTGTCTGGATTCATTTTCTGTGTATCTGAACTGCCATTCTGAGTGCTGTGAGTTTATCCCTGTGTTCTTTATTGTCCTGCTCTTAAGCTGCTGTCATTGCAACCGGTATTTACTCAGCAGCATATGCTCAGTGTCTTCTTATTCACGTTTTAGTTGGTTGCCTGTGCCTTCGTGTGGTGGAAGAAAGAAGTGCTGCCTATCTACTCCTTTCTTTTATATCTGTATGGATTTGCTGTTCTCTGTGTCATTTTGAAGCTCTTCACTCTTTGCTCTGGAACAAACTATAGCAAGCCTTTCTTCTGGTTTTGATGTAAAGTTCTGTTTGGCTGCTGTATTGTACCAAGGTGTCTTCAGTAAGCATACGCTTTCTACAGAACCCTGTCAGATAATCTGAGGGGAAAAATAAAGACTCAGATAAGGTTGTTAATACTTGCTGGTTGCTGGTGAGCAGCCTCTTCCATGTATTCCTTAGCTGCAAAGGTGTACAAACCAGGAGGTCACTGCCAAAATTATTAACAGGCAGTAGTGAAGAGGAAAAACTGAACTAACATCCTTCCAGTTGCAAAGGTGCCTTACCGGCACTGGTGTATTTTCTTTTATGGTCTTTTACATTTGCTTTTACAAATTCCATCACCAGCAGGAATGCCAAGTTCTAGCTTAGCATTCAGTCATAGCCAGAAGACCCTAATATTTGAGTACAGCTGGATCAAGCTATCCTTCTTGGATCTTTGCGTTCTTGTGAGATAACTATACTGATATCAAGTGGCCTTTACAGTTTTTTCTGTGTAAGAAATTTTTGTTATTGTTCTTAGTGAACTCGGTGAATTTTTTTTTTCTTTTTGTTGCTGGCATCTGTAGTTTAGTGAAGCGTGCATCGTTGCCCATATTAGTTCCGTGGACAGTTTATTAAAGCGATGCTGGCAGAATTCAACAACGTTGGAAATGCATTGTGTATTATTTTTATTTCAGACTTGAGTGATCTTGAATATATTCAGAGGAAGCCACTTGATCTTAACAAAGTAAAATTTAAGATGACTTACTTCCAGTTCTCATCCAAATTAACACTGTTTTCCAAGGGATTCAATAAATTTTTTGTGCAACATACAGGAGAGCTGTTGTATTTGAGTGGTTTTTTTTGCTATGTACCTTATTTAGTTGTCACTAAATTCCTATTTCTGGGAACTTTGCACAAACATATTGTTGTGAAGGAAGACATTTCTGAGTAGAGGACATTTGAAGTTGCAGCACTGATTTGGCAAGTCCAAAGAAATGTGTAAATTTATTCCTGACTCTGTTGCCAGTAAAATAGTGAAAAAGGGTCAGATGATCATCTCTAAATTTTGGGATTATTCCAAAAAAGACCTACAGTCTTGCGTTTCACATTCTCCTTAGAGCAGCTGATTGCACAGATCCTCAAATTATGAGTGCTTTGTAACACAGGGGTGTTTTCTACAAGTTGCTCTCACAGTTGTTACCAATGGTTACCTTGTATTTGAAAAGCATGAGAACTGTGTCAGTGTGGATGACAGTGCTGGTTTTCTCAGTAGCAGATGCATGCTAAAAATGGACCACAACATTAAAAAATGGAAGCTGTATGAATATGGAAACTGTGTGGAAGAGCTGGCTTCATGTAAAGCTATGCCATGAAGCTTCGGTCAGCAAAGGTAATCTTCACTTTTGAAAAGCAGGGCCATAAAAGAAGCCTCTGATCTAGACAGTTACACCTACAAAAACTACAACTTGTAATGCTCTGCAAGGTTTTAAAATTAATAATATGATCAAAAGCAAAAATGTCCATACTTAACTGAGCAGAACAGTGTATTTTCCTCATCAGCCTGTGTCATATCCTTGGGTGTTCTCCCTCTACTTCCCTTCTTGAGATGGGTTTTGTTTCTTGTTCCCTTGAGGTAAAGGGCATTGAAGCTATTATGAAAAAATGATGGTAGTAGTGTGAAGGCTTTTTCTTTAAATACATGCAAGCAAGCAAACAAAAAGACTTCCAGATTATGTGTGTTGAGAATTTGATTCTATACCAAAAAAATAGTTTAAGAGCAGGTCACTTTTGGTATTTCAAAACGCTTCAAATACTGCCTCTTAACTTCTGAATTAACGTAAAAGATTTGGATTTTTGTGATCAAAGTAGTGGTCTTATTCAGTCCAGTTTTGGTGGCTTTAGCTGGTACAGCCATCTGATTTAATCTGAGTGATACCACTTATTTACTCCGGCTCCCCAGGCAGCCAGTCGCAGTGCAGGGAGGTGCTGGCCCCCAAACCCCACGGTAAGTGTTGGTCTCGTTCATGAGAGGTGGGTGGGTTTCTTCCCTCAGCACCCGCACCACGTCTCAGCAGGCTGAGGCCGAAGGCTCCTCTCTGGCAGCTGGCGGTGACCCCACTGAGAGCTGCGCCCTTTGCGTAGGCCTTGCGCCCCTGGCCTGGCCGTGCCCGGTGGGGAGGTGGCTTTCTTCTACCTCCGGGGGTACCTCCGCAGCCAGAGCGGGGCTGTGGCAGCTCTCGCTGTGCCACGGGCACCGGTCCCGAAGCGGCGTGCCTGCCTTGCCCGCCCCACACGCCGACGGCAGCAGGCGCGGCCCTGCCAGCCGGCACACGGCCTCTGCAAGGGCTTGGCTGGCGCAGTGAAAACTGAAACCACAGCCTGCCGGGCACTGGCGAGAGAACAGCCGCACCGGGACGCTCGTGCTGGGAACAGAAGGCCCACCCGTACCAAGTAAGCTAGCCGTTCTTACCGGCTTTTACTTCATGTTACCCCTGCTTTGGGTTAATTCACGTTCTCGTTGCACTTCTCCTTTTTTTTCTGTCTCTCTCTTCCGTGAATTTTTGTGGGCTCAGATAAGACTCTCTGCTGTCTTCCAGGGCTTCCGACATGATCGTTTCATCTGCAGGCTTGAAGAGCTGTCTGTCCGTAGAGAATAGGCTTGTTAAAATAATTTTACATGTTGCCAACATTCTTTTTAGATGCTAGCTCTTTAAGAATGCGTGTTTTGTGAGTGATACAAGAAGTGGTTTACATGACATAGCAGAATCTGGAACAGGAGCAGGATGAGAAAGAGCTGACTCTTTAAGTATTATTTGAGTTGTTCTGTATTTACTATGCTGGGACTCTGTTGTTGTTGTTGTTGGTTTTCGTTTTTGTTGTTGTTGTTATTTTATATTGCTTTCAGCCTATGCTGTCCTCAACTCAGAACCCCATATAATTTTTTTGGCACACAGATGTGGAGCTTGCTATACCCACGGCACATACAGAACGTTGCATAGTCAGGGTGTGGTGACCTGTAAGAGCTATTCCTTAGGTAAAGTATGTTTAGGTGTCAACACCACCTTGACAACAAGTGTTCGTTATACCTAAGTGTTCGGTATACCTAAATCATGCTAAAATTTCAGATACATAAAACCTTATGGGAAACAAAAATGCCTTTTACTAAATAGTATTCCAAAACTGTTGTTTCTGTACTAGTAGAAATTAGGTAGGTGTTGCTTCTGTTATGCCTGTGCTTGATTATAGCTACTGTAAAATGAATCTTCTGATCCGTAATCATGAATGTTTTATGTTTGGTCCGAAAACAAATGCAGAAAACAGGATCTAGTTTCTAATGTGAAACATGAGTATCGGTATCATCCCTCCTTCTCATTTTTGCCCTTTTGGAGAAAGTGAAAACAATATGATAAGTGACACAAAGTTCTTGAACATTGCAGAGACCCCCCCAGTCTTTGAATTATCTTTTTTGATTAGTAGTTTCTTCATTCTTTTATTTTTATTTAATTAAGGTAAAACATGCTGGATAGCTTTTTTTATAAGACATTTTCTTTTCCAGAGTAGTCGTTACTGTCAGCCTGTTAAATAAAATGCTGCTTTTTTTCTGTTTCTGTTTTTAAGGGAGTGGTTAAGTATGACAGACACACAGAACTAGCCAGAAAACCCTTGTCCTGATCTTAGACTTCCAGAAGGGCTTGTCTCACAGATGAGTCGCTCTGCCAGTGTTGTCTTGCAGAGCTGTTGCTGTAACTTTGCTGCTCAGGTGGACACTCCCAGTTTGAAATCTGGGAGCAAAGCTGCGTTGCATGTAGGTGGTGGATCTTGAAGGACTGGAAATGGGTGTGGAGGAGAAACACAGATGGAAACCCCCATCTCCAGAACGTAAAGGAACCACCTTTGTCAGTAAGCTAGTCCTCAGTGTGTCATCTTCATTTCTGCCCTTCTTTTCCTAAGCGAGAAGAACCTGGACTCAAAAAAAGGTTGTGGCTTTGTCCATATTCCCTTCTGCAAAAGGAAGAATCTAATAGGAAGGCAGGGAGGTTTGTAGCCTTGTGAACTAACTCCTCAGGAGCTCTTCAAGGCTCAGCAGCCTTACTGACCCTGGAAGAAATAATCTTTATGCCTTGCTTCATAGAAGTGCTAAAAATTTTAATCCCCAGGAACATAACCTCTGTGACATATGACAGGATGACATGGAGATGGAAATTTTAGATTTTTCAATTGAGCAATAATGTTCTTATTCCTACAGAGCATGCACAGGACCATTCTGAAGCAGTTTTTTTGTGTGCTTGAGTTAAGAGCCCATTCTGAAACAAGAAATACCTCAATACGGCTGTTTTTAAGTAGGAATAGCGAATCAATGTTGAGTTTTTACTTCTTTTGAACAACGCCTACATGAAGGTTAGGCAGTGTTAATTTAAATGATATTTTGAGAGCAAAAATCTTCTAAAATTCCTTGTTCAGGTGATTTTTTGTTTGTTCTACTGTCGTATTTTCCAATCATGTGGGCAGCAAACACCCTTGTGGCAATGTATGCATCACTTCATATAGCTTTGTTAGTAATATTTTTGCTCTGAATCCTGAGGGTGGAAAAAAAATCTCTAATTCAGTATCTCTCACTAGTTCTTGTGACCACTAGCTGGCCATTATGAGTATTGTCTAGTTTGATTATTGTAATAAAACTAGTCAAGCTCATAATCTTGAAGATTTGTAGTTGTATGATGAAGTCCTCTTTTACATAAAAATTTTACCTTTTTAACCCCAACACTTTAAAGACCGCTGTCTCAGTTTGTAATTCAGTTTCTATTCCTGCCCTCCTGAGGCAAGGCTTTGCATACAATCCCTGGGTCATACTGCACACCAAGTGACAAAAATCCTCGCTGAACTCAGCAGCACTGTGTGGCATGTGGCTGGCACCACATAGCTTGTTTTCCTGGTGTTTTCTTATCAGCCTTCAATTCGCTGCTGCAGATAGCTTTGGAACATTCTGTTGTTTAAAACCATTCACAGAAACTGCCACAATGTTTACAGCTAACTATTAACTCTTTGCAGGACACCGCTGTATATTAAAATGTAGAGCTGAGAAGAGGGATTTTGAGCTACCAATGAAAAAGGAGAGCTCTGCTACCGTGATGAGTACGTACTTTACTGTAATGCAGTACTCCCTTGTGCAGAGTGGGAACCTGAGAAGAGTGCTGACAGTATTGACACACTGCTTCTCATACTTGAATATGACTGAATGGAAATAAAATTCCTGTATGTGCCAACTTGTAGAAGTTACTGTGTTGGAAACAGGAGTTATCCAAAGGCAGATAACTGAGGAGCACATTTTAAGAAATAGAAATGGGGAGTATAAAAACAGATTTTTGTGGTCAAAACTCTTTTTCATGACACTTCTATATGCCCAATGGGGAGTTTTACTTGATGTTCAAAAAAGTGGCTTTTTGGTTATTTCTACATGCATAGCCAAAGGAACTTTCATGTCAGGTCACTCATTCTGGGATCGAGTGAAACTACCAAGTTCGCTATCAAAATTACAACAAAATGAACGTCTTCAGCAGTGAACAGTAAGCATGAAAGCAGAATGCTTTTTACTTGCCTCATGCTATGACTGGGAGAACCTTTCCCATGAAACAAATGGCGATGGGGAGGTATGATCTGGATTCAAAAGATGAACTGTGTTGCAGTCTGTGCTTTTAACTCCATTGAAAGCTTTTTAAACATTAATGTTTAATATCACAGCCTGTGATATTAAAGCTGTATTCATGGAACCTGAAGGCAGCAGGTAAACTCTGCTTTTCTATGCTAGGTACATACTGGCTTTCTTTCTGGATCAGGAATCTTCTGCCCACAGATCAAACTGTGTGTATGTTAAGATTCTTCATGTTTAGGTACCTTGCATGTTCTGTGACTGACTAGCAAACTGTTTTCTTCTACTTCCAAAACAGGTAAACAACAACAAAAAAATGTGGAAAATATTAGACATAGTAGGAGGTACTAACAAATAAATGGTCATTTCCTCTTACCATCACCTGTGGGGTAGTTCTGAATTTTTTCTATATATTCTTAACTTCCTGCATATGAGTAAGTATAAAATGAGGTGCAGGAAGCTTAAGAAGAGTCAAATGGCAAAAGAATGTTCTAAAGTTGGTTGGCATTCACTTCTCTGGGTTGTTTTTTGTTGAACTGTAAGCTGTTTTGGAGTCTTAATAGTGACATTAAAATAATAAAAAATCATACCAGTATGAAGCTTTGGGTTTGACATAGGTTGCTGAAATCTTAAAACAGACACCTAACTCAAAGATGGTTCGACTGATCAGTGTCTAGGTGGTACAAAGCCTTGTACTTCACTTTGGTGTAAATATATTTCTGACTTCATTCAGAGATTGTCCTTGATAACACTTGATTCTGTGTGACCAAACTCAAATGTGAGTAGATTATCTCAAAAAACACTGCTTAAATGGAACCTGTTACTCTAAGCTAGAGTAGTATGGTTAATCAGCTTTAGCTGATGCATCAAAATATAGTGATTAAGTATCGCCAAGTTTCTTTTCTGTGCTAAAATGGCCTAAATATTGTTCCAGTACGCCAAATAGAAGAAAACAAGAGGCGTGAGTCTGTGTTACGAAACTTGGCTGGCTGAATGCCCTGTGTTCCTCAATAAATTTAGCACCACTTGAGGCTCTGAGGAAAGAAAAAAGAGTTTCACGAGCTATTCAGTTCTTCCATTTCTTCGTTCAGACAAGTGTCTTTAAACATTTGTTATGTCTTTGTTTCGTGAGAAAATGGATTTATTCATTTTCTGTATGCTCTTTTAACATCTCTAAATGATGGTTGCTCTTGCTCTATTAATATTTGCTGCAAATAATTATTCCCAGAATGCAGAATGAATGAAATTTCAGGGTTAGTCTTTTCCACAACAGTAATGAGGGTCATCTTTTCAATGTAGTTTTTACAAGGAGACAGTGTTACTGGCGGTCTTTGGTGGGTTTTCGTCTCTGATCTTTACAGCTGACTTGGAAAAGAAGCACAGACATAACCCTAGTGCTCGTTATCAGTACTGGTATTGTCTAGGAGGTCAGTATGTGTGGAGTCTGAAGGTCATCAGGTAGAAAATCCTCTTCTGGAGTGATCCTGTCTTCATCCAGGGAAGTCCAGATGAGTCTTTGCCGATGGCTTCACCTGTCACCTCCTTGCACACGAGGCCTTCTCCTGGCAGTGTGCTTGTGCTCCCTTCACCTCCAGCAAGCTGTAATGCTGTTCCAGCTCAACCCCTAGCAAGTGTACCTGCTGAGGTTTCTTCATGACTCTGCAGATGAACATCTTTTAGCTTTCCTTCAGTTTATTCTTCATGTTTGCTCTGAACTGTGAGTGCACATTTGAAAAGAGCAAATCTATTTCAGTGGCCTTTAGCTGTGTGGGATTTTCCTGACTTTTTTTTTTTTAAGGGGGACTTCATCTTTAAAACTATTTTTTTTGTTCTCTTTGTCGAGTTTTGTAAATGAAGGTATTTACTGGTAATAGTTTTTACAGACTTTTAGATTGTATTCACACATGCTGACTTTATGAATGTTAAAAGCTCAAGACGCATCCCTAGAAATGGTGGTTGTTGTTTTTTAGGTTGACTATTTGAAACAATGCATATTGTGGAATTCATGCTTTCCTGTTTGAATTCGTCAAACTGCCTATTCAAATGAATCATGATGCTTGCAAACTTGAATCCTGTTTTGTTTGCTTTGCTTTATGGTATCAAGTGCAAAGGTGGAGGGGCTTTGCTGAGTCAGGGCTTTAATGAATTTAGTATTTTCTACCAACATTAATAAATAACTTTGTTACATTAAAATATGGCAACAAAAAAAAAAAAACCTGTCTTTAAGGACTGTACTTTTTTTTCCCTCTTGAAATGCCATGAACAGTAGACTTTGTTCACTAAAACTGCATGTTACACATTTTAGCAGTGGTAATAGGCTTTATAAGTGAAAGAGCCATGCTGTTAGGTACATTGTAAGTCCTTAGAACTTCCAATGCAAATTGTTTAGAAAGTAAATTATGCTGATTATTACAACAAAGAAACTCATCGCAACAGGACAGCATAGTTAGTATATATATCATATACAGTAGGAGTGTTTTGTGTAAAAATACTGCAGACTGGATAATATGCAGGTACTAACTGGAAACCTATATCCTGCTGTTCCATATTATTATTAAGTTTTTAATATTAAACCTCCACAATATTAACTGAGAGCCTGAGACCTGAGAAGGAAATACTGGTCTCAGGTGTGTTTTTTTTTCCTTCTATTGAACAGATGTTGTTTTTCATAGCAACTTAATAGTGAAATTATTTCTCTGTAAGAACAGTAGTTACAAAATAATCGGATATTTCCAGAATTACTTGAATCCTTCTGTGGCATTTCCCATCCCAAGTTTGTAACTTTTAATTCAGCTAACTGAATGCAATAACTTTAAAATCAGCTATTGTATCAATTACATTCTTAACAGTATCTATAAAGAGGCAGTTTCAGTGCTACATATTTTCCCAATTTTAAATCATTGCCTCTATTAGCTGCAGTGTAGCTTTAATCACGCACACACACATGCACAGAAATATGCAGAGTTTAGCTCAGATCACATCTTGCAGCTTCCCTTGCTATATGGAAAATGAATGGAATTGCGTGCATGCCACAGACTGTAATACTGATTCTTTGGCATGAAAGTATGTGGAAGATTGTATGTTGTCTTGCTTGCATTGTAATGAAATGCATTGTTAAATGCAGTAATGGCCTATAAATGCCAGTCGTGGCCTACCTTCTGTCTGCTAAAAGGCTTCTGGTACATCTCAGGGTGGTAAGGGTTTCACAGCCACTTCAATATGCCTCTAGAGCAAGTGGGAGAGTTAACCTGTAACTGCTCAAATGGCATTTTACATTTCAGTGAAATAACCCATTACTTTTTTGCAGTTCTCCAAACAGCATTTGTTGCATGTCTTACACATGCTGTTAGTTGGAAACAGAACTGTTCACACAAACAAAAAATCTTTAATCAGACCACATTTTTGCCTGTATTACACAGCTTTAACTAAAGTAACCAAAGCCAGTTTACGTTTACACATTCAGTTGAAACATATTTATGTATTACTGTTCTGTTGCGTAGGCTGTTTTTTTTTTTTTCCCCCATCATATACCCTGTAAGTTAATAATATCGAAATGAAAATTTTGTTACCACTAAGCCCAAGAAGTAGTCCCAATTCATATGTATGAAAGGTGTGTAAGCCCAAAAGGGTACTCAAGTAGCTCTTCAGCCTTCTATCCTAGACCCAGCACAGCTGGATGACCAAGCAAACATGGACATAAGCTGGTCCAAAGGCTTCAGGGCTGGAAGTGCCAGGTTTGTCTCGGTACCCACTGCTGTGCAGTGACTGTTTGCAGAAGCAAAGTCTTTGATCTTTAACTTGAGACGTTCTTTGCTCTAACAGTAAATCAAGTTCTTCCTTTCCCATTTACTTGGCTCTGACCAGAGGACAAAATGGCAGGTGCCATCGTCCCCATCATCCTTTTCCTGTGACGTGCACAGCCCTCACACTCGGTTTTTCAGTTCTTCCCCCAAAACTTGTCCTCAAATCTATTTGTTTCATTTGCGCTGGAGTGTGTTAGTCAAGCTGATCCTAGGACTTGTCCCAGAGAGGTTTAAGCTGAAAAGATGGAAACTTATTCCTGTATTTTACATTTGTGTTTATAATATAATGGTTACAGTTTTTATCTTGATTCTCCTTTGTTTCTTCAGGCAATAGTATCTCAAATTGTGGCACTGTAAAATTGCAAGTTTTTCTTGTTAGCGCTGGCTGCGTATCCTTTGTTGTTCAGTTCCTTTTCTTTTTTGTTGTTGCATCTGATCTTCAACCCGAGAGCAGCCCATCAGAGATACTCCAGGAGCTGCGCTGGGGCCTCCTTCCTTCTCCACCCCCCCTCCCCGGCTGAATGCATGTTTGTTAGTTAGCCCTGCACACTTACCTCCCTGTTTCAACCAAGAAAATAACATCCAGCATACTGTGGAAAATAGTAGTCAGCACGTCCTATGCAGATTCTTTCTTATTCATCAGGCTTTTTTCCATGTTTGAATGTATTTAGTGTTAGATGGGTTTTGCATGCGTTCTTCTTTGATTCTTAATCTCATTTTATCTAGGTGTTTGTGTATTGGTTGTTTGGTAAATATTTTCAGCATCTCTTCTGTTTCTGAATTAGCTGGCTGGTGAGTTGTTACTTGATAGTTCCTTTTAAGGGCTAAGCAACAACTGTTTGCAGTCTGAGGGATCTTCTGTGTGTTTTTCCAAAAGTAATAGCTTAAGCTGACAGTAGCTTTTGCTCCATTGTGTGTGGTGCAGTTTCAATGATTTTTAGCTTGCAGTAACTGGGACCTGTCATGGGGTTTTTCACCTGCTGTTTTGTTTTTCCAAAAGACATCTGCATGCAGTTCCCTGAATAGTTAAAGTTGTTTTCTTCTGATGTTTGTCACCATTGTTCTCTTCACCTTCGCTTCTACTTCCATGTCTCTGGAACATGCACAGTGACATGAGATAAGTTTTTGACGGGCTTTTTTCTCCTGGATTTACCAACTGCTTTCTCACTTCTGACACTGTTCTCTTTCAACACCAGCATAAAGTCTGTCCTGTTAATTTGACGGATTGGTTTTGGAGCTCCTGTGATGGTGGCTGCTGGGGGGACCATCTCCATCCACTCCCTGCTGGCGACTTCGCGGCGTTTGCTGTGGACTTCATGTCCTCCCCCACCCCACTCTGGGTGCTTTGGGAGCCACGCAGCAGCTGTCCCCCGAACAGGGAGCCCCTGGCAGCCCCCCTCACCCCAGGGACCTTCTCTGGGCGTCCCACGGCACTGCCGACAACAGTACATTTCTGGGGCAGGACCCACACGGGTGCAGCCGCAGGAAAATCCGTCGTCAGCGCTGATGGCCGATGCTCATTTTCCATCTGCTGCAGGCTCCGCGCTCTGTTGTCTGTAACAAAGCGAGAAAAACTGCTTTTTTCTGACAGGGCGCGTGCGTGGCTTTCCTGCCGTCACCTCCAGCCCCGAGGGCAGCTCGAACTCTCCTTGCTCGTGCCTTTCTATTGGGCTGTTCAACCTTCCCTGTTTGTTTTGGACAGGGCTCCTCTGGCCCGAGTGGCGGCAGGCGCTCACCGTCCTTTCGCATGAGCAGGGCGTGCCGTGCTGGAAGTGTCCGGGAGCTGTGCGTCAGGCGGTTTTTGTGCAAGTTGCTAAGCAGCACGTTAATATTTACCTCCGAGCCTGGCCTGCCTTCATGCGCTGCTTCGGCAGACAGCTTCACCCGCTCCGTGGCCCCACCGTCAGCCCGCAGCTATTGCAGCACTTCCCGGTTGCCTGCTGTGGGCTGAGGCGCACAGCGCTCAGAAGAGGAAAACCAGAACATGCCACCGTGAGGAGTCATCGCCCAGAATGGGCTTGTAGGAGTCAGGCTGTCTTTTAAAGGCTGCGCAGTAGTTACGAAACGAGCATTTTGGGCCGTGGCAGCTCGCTCTGGCTGCAAGGCTCAGTGTGCTCACAGTGAACGCCGAAGGGCTCGGAAGGACAAAAGACCCTTTTCTCCTTCTAGTGGCTCTGCAGGCAGAGAGCCTGTGGGTGGAGAGGGAAAATTTAAAAGCCCCAAGTATGGAGGAACACAGGTGAAAAGCACTGTGTAAATGAAATGAGGCATGCTGTAGCCATAGGACCTGGCAGTACGGTGTTGCCCTGCAGGTAGAGGTGGGATGTGGCAGGGAAAGCCCTGTGCTCCCCCCAGACTCCCCCTCCGGCTTCCCAGGAAGTGATTTTATTTCCCCATGCCAACCCCACGTGTTTACAGGGGAGGATGGCTTGGCCTGCACCGTGATCAGCAGCCACGTATTAAACCCTTTTCTATCCCCCAGCTATTCTTTTTCCTCCATGAGCATTTAAACTCCTCGTCTCTCCCAAAGTTCCTGCTAATGACTACCGTTCAGCTGGGTAACGCAGAAGGTAGGAGCTGTTTTCTTTGGGAGGCTGTAACTAACAAACAGAGCTCTAAAGATGCTCTGGGACAGGCCATTCAAATAAGATTGCCTTCCACCTTAGCACCTGACAGTAACCACCACCAAAGGCTGTCACTCTCAGCAGTGCAGCAGCACTGGATCTCCGCAGGTTGTAGCGGTGCTGCTGTAGTGCAGCTCGGGGAAGAGTTTTTCAGCGTATTGCAAGAAAAAGGCTCTGTGTGGGAGCTTCTGGAGGGTAGGAAGGGAGAAGTTTCAGATATCTAATAAATAAGTCGTACTGTGTGGGAAACAGAAATGTATCCTTACAAAATGAATAGGGACTAGGATGACTAATATGAAGGTACAGAACAGATACATACTTTTTACTCACGTAGAAGGAATTTGTGTTTCACGAAGAAGAAAAGAAAGAAAAATCGGTTATAGGGCAAAATAAGAAATATGATGTTGCCTACAGATTACCTGATAATAGGTAGTGATAAAGTTGTTTACAAACATTTGTTCTGTCCTGATGTATACATTCTTACATTTATATATACATTTTTTATACATTCTCATGTATGTCTCCACCCATACAAAAGTTCTTACCTATTATGTGATCAATCTATATGATATACATATATGGAAAAATAAATTATTAATTGCTTATATTTCTGTAGGGTGGCAACTGCAGATTCTCTCTAGTATATATTTAGAGTTGTTATACCTCTTAGCAAGTTATGCAAGATACCAAATGCCTTGGAAGGGAGAGCACAGTATAGTTGTCACACTTTTGGAAATTAGAAAAAATTCTATGTGGAAATATGAAGTCACACCAGGTATAGAATAATTTACAGCATCTAAGTTCTTTCAGACTGTACATGCTTTAATACAGCAAGTGGCATGGCAAGCATCTAAAGAAAAAAAGCCTAGAAGAAAATGTAATTTGTGCTGTTCATTTAAATGCAAACTGTGAATGTGTTGCTGCAATTGAGTTTGCAAATGCAGCTTTAAGCAGAATTGGGAGGTAGTGTTACATCTGTATAAAGTATTGATGAGAATTAAGCTATTTCTGGGTTGTGAAGTTTGGTACAGTCACAGCAGAAGTAAAACATCTGCTGTTCTCAGGTTAACGTTCCTGAAACTAGGAAGCTGGACTGTTGGCAGCCCTTCTGAAAGGGTTGCATGACATGCACAAACACTTCTTGGTGTGCGTTACATGGAAAGTAACTACTGCTTCTCATCTCAACGTTTTTCAGCTTCCAATTTAGTATTAAATATTTTTTTGTGCCAAAGTAACAAATCCAAAAGTATATCTTTATAAAGAAATAGTTTTATAGTTTCACTTATATTGTAGTTTTATACTATAACTTTTATAGTTTTTTATAAAGAAATTTGAAATGTGGAAGAATCCTGCACAGTGGGTATATATAATGCAGTACAAGAACAGGATTTGAGTTTGTTTTGATCCTTGGTATCAAATTTGCTTTCGGTACATGTCAGAGGGGAAAAAAAAAGTTGTGAGAAGATCTGTAGTCAAGATCTCACATAATCACAAAGTAGAAATACAAGTAAGACATAAGATACAAAATGTTAACTTCAGTATAATTTTATTCTTTATTCTTGGTTGTTTATCTAAAGGATTCAAGCTGTTTATGCTTGCTTTATATATGTATGTATAACAAAGTTAAATTAGTTTTTTTTTCTTTTTTCTCAGAAGCAGTCCCCCTCTGCTGATGCATCAAAAACACCCACTATGAAGCCATCTGAAGTAAAGGTATGAATTCCTGGGAAACTCATGCTTGCAGCTAAGCACAAATATATAAAAACAATGGAATTTCTTTTTCCATACTTTGATACTGACAAACTTTACTTTGTGTATTTCTCATCTACAGCTTAGTTTCTTCATCAAAAGCTATTTAAAAAAGGCTGTACAAAGTACTCAGGATTTTAGGAAAACAATAGCAGCTTTTAGGTCAGCCATGCTTTGTGACATGCATGTCGCTCCCCCTGGTGTTATTACAGGGTTATTCACCTAATGATAGTTTCACATATCCAAAGAATTGAGGTCTAGTTTCAGCCTTTAGTGTTTGCACAGTTGCATTTTCTCCTAAATCACACGTGTGTGGCTCCCTGTCAGCATCCTTGCCTTTGTTCTTTACACTCGTTTTCTGTCTTAAATTATGATGACCACTTCTTCAGTGTAGAAGCTATGCTTTGCTGGTTAGAAGAGTCATCCTTTACTTTTTAGAAGACAGGATCTTATGCCTCTGTTGCCTAATAAAATTTATGAATATTCAAGCAAACGATCGATTCTCTTCTTCCATTTTCCATAATCACGATAGTGAAACCAACAAAAATATTGAATACCAACCTCGGCTAGCAACAAACTGTGCAATAGTAAAACTTAGGATTGTCTGCACCTTGTGTAAATACAAATTAAAAAATACTTTGAGTAGTGAGGTTAAAAGAGGCATCTGGATGTCATCTGGTCTAGCCCCCCTGTCAAAGCAGGGTCAGCTCTGAAGTTAAGTGAGACTGTTCAAGGCCTTGCCAGTTAAACCCTGAATAGTTATAATAGTGCAGATTGCACAGCATCTCCGGGTAGCCAGTACTGATGCTTCGTGACATTTTTATGATAATTCATTTTCCTTTTATCAAATTGGAAGTTCTTTTGCTGCGGTCATAGTGTCCACCTCTTAGGATGGTCCAGCTCCATCTTCTCTGTATTTGAATTTAGCGATTAGATCACCCTCAGCCTTTTAAAACCCTTTTCCTCCACGGACACATGTAAGACTTACGCTTGTAGCAGTGAGCTGCATGACGATCATCATTACTAGTTGTTGTGCTTGCAAGCAAACTCATTTGTATCGTTTGCAACTGATGCTGTTCAATGTACTGTTGAACCCAGACAACTGTCTAAATGTAGTTAGTCTTTTACCTACTTAGGATTTCAAATAACTCACAGAAGAGTGTAGTAAATCTTTAGTCAGTTCTTTAGAACTGTTGTTTGCAAGATGAAACAGAACTACAGTAGCAGAGGCGTACATTTCAGCGCTGTGAGACTGGCAAACACAAACCCCTGTTTGAAACACTGTCCTGCACTCACATGTGTGAGGCAGCAAATGTTTTCTTCTAATGTCTGTTGTGTTATCAATGTCTTTTGTTCTGCTGGATTACACAAGCCATCTGCACTCTGACAGTAGGTTTTTCTGCAGAGACATCGTGTTGCAAGGCCTTGTAGCGTTCATTTCTTACTGTGAACTTCTGGCAAACTAACATTTCTTTCCTAATTGCCTGCTGCAATCAGGTCTCACTTCTCCATCTTAGAGTCTCTCTAGTGTGCCACAATTCTTAAAGATGCTCTGGACCTCTCTCTGACCTCTGAGCTTCCAGTTCTGTATAAAATTCTTTTCTCTTGAATTAGCTCTCAGTTTTTTGCCATTCTGAGAAAGCTGTGAGTTACTACAGCTAAGCAAGGAATGTGGAATTGTTTTGTAGGCAAAACCCGAGGGGTTAGGTGGAATGGTCTGAAGAACAGGGTGGAGAGAAGGTACCTTGTGGCTTTTGCTGGAGGAGAAGAGGAAGTAAGGTGCTGGTACTGCCACAGAGAAAAATATTTCCTGTTCAACTTTCTGCCTTTTCCTGGTACACACACTTGTGCAACTGCAATGTAAACTAAGTAGCAGAACTGAATTAGCTTAAGAAAATTTTTTGTTGTTGTTTGAGGCTATTTTTCAGTTTCCCAAGCCAGTACGGAATGAGGTCTCTCAGGTACTGAGACAGTGCAGGTGGAAACAGGCAACAGAAGAGGAAGCAGGATTTTTGTGTACACTGTGAACTGATGCTGTGGCTTCAGATTGACTGCTCATGATTGATGGTCTTTAAAGGATGACTGGCAAAGGATGACTAAAGGATTCAGAGTAGCCTCTGAATATGTAGTCTCATACTAAAATAGAACACTGCTTTGACTTGCTGGGTTTTTGTATTACATTCGTATTGATTAAATTATTAAATTTTGTATTATTACTGGATTTGAACTTTGTTATTGTGAAAGTCTATCTAAATGTCTGTGTATGTGTGAGTATGTATATATTCATGATCACATATAATGTGGCCTTAAGCATCTTGAGGTCTGTGTATATGTCTTGAAGTAAAGCATTGCTCATATAAGCCCATGGATACTACACCATTGAAAAAGATAAATTTATAATATGAGCAGTATATTTTAAAAGGTGTACAAGCATAATGAATAATGCATACCCTACAACATGTTGAGTAAAATACTGTCAAATATATTTTAAAATAATGGCATGTAGTTGCTAATAACTGGGTTGTCAAGCTGGAAATATGGTTTTGTCCTATACAGCCGTTCTCAGGTGTAGACAGAAATGCAAGTAAGCTCTTCTTCGTTGTCGTGCAAAGAAAAGGTGTGTTTACTTATCAAAGCATGTAAGGAAAATCTGTACTCTAACAACAGTCTACTTCAAGTCCTGAGCAGCCAGTAGTCCTAGACCAGGAAAAGTCAAATTATGTTTATTGTAGCTCACGCTCTTGGTTCTGTAACATTTCTTACAAAGTGAGAGAAGATGCTACCAAAGGACATCTCACGTCTGATTGACTCCTAGCTTTAGATGTTACATAAATGCATCCAACCTTCTTGAGCTAAAAGCTGTGAAAAGTTAGGATTACCTGTTCGATATAGGATTGTATGCAACTGGATGTCTGTGTCTTCGAGTTAACCATATGGTAGTCGTATAACAAGGACATATGAGTGAGAGCACATAGAGTATGGCCAAACCTGATAAGTACTGTGTTTTAAAAAGGGTAGACATCAAGAAAAAATCCAAGGCGAAAATCAGGGAGGTTAAGTGATTATTATTGTTTTTTTTTTTTTAATTTCTTCTTATTTTTTCCCAGTTTTGGAGTCCAAAAGGTTGTTGTCCATCGTCTCTATCAGTATTTTGCTTTTCATGACTTGCCCTTTCTGGTATCGAACATCCTGTGGTGGTGTGTTCTCTTCTGTGGTCTGTAGCCTCCAGACCTCTGCCCGCTTACGCCTGTACGTGTTCAGGATTTTACAACCAAGTGTCTGTGGTTTAGTGTGTGGGTGTGAATGCATATGATAAAAAGTGATAAACAAGTTACACAAACTTCTTTATGTAGTCAGTTAGTAGCCTGAAGCTGGATGTATCTAAACGGCAAGTTGGCAGCTGAAACAGGAAAAAATTACAAAACTATGAACAAATGTAAATTGAAGTCTAATGAAGTGTTATTTGGTTGCTCACTGACTTTCAATAGGCTTCTGGGGAAAAAAAAAACTCGATTGTTTGTCTTGTAGTAACTTCAAATGTGCTTCAAAACTCAGATAGAGGGGATAGGGAAGTTTTCCGTCCGTGGCCATGCATTTCCAGGGTTCAAAAGCTCCATGGCTGAATGTGGACACCATGCCACGACCCAGGGTGCAGGTGTCCCTGGTGAGCTGTGGAGCAAGCACAGCCGTGCCAGCCCCAAGGGGGAGCTGCTCTGCTCCCACCACCCTGTGGGCTGTGCCCTGCAGCTGCTGCTCCCCTCCCTGGGTGACGGCAGAGGGATTTGTGCTCTGTTGCATGCATGCATGCAGATACGTAATGTTCACTGTGTGCTCCTGGATGTTTTGTACCTGGTTCTGCTCCTCGCCCTGGCAGATGAAATCACACTTCCCTGGGTGCACGAGTTCCCCTGGAGATTCTGCAGAAATCTTTTCTCAGGTTCACACATATATGTTCACTTTTTTTTGGCGTCTCCAGCTGTCTTTCCAGTAGCCACATTGGCTCTTTATTTGTTAGTTATAGCGTGGTTAAGGTAGCAACAGCAAAAACAAAGTAGTAAGAAGGGTGTGATGAAGGAGCTGGTGCTTAAAATCGTAGAATCACAGAATGGTTTGGGCTTGAAGGAACCTTAAAGATCACCTAATTCCAACCCCTCCTGCCGTGAGCAGAGACACTTTCCCCTAAACCAGGCTGCCCCCAGCCCCATCCAGCCTGGCCTTGGGCACTGCCAGGGATGGGGCAGCCACAGCTCCTCTGGGCAGCCTGGGCTGGTGCCTCACCACTCTCAGAGTAGAGAAGTTGCTCCTATTATTTAATCTAAATCTACACTCTTTCACTTTAAAACCATTACTCCGTGTCCTGTCCCTACAGACCCTGACACAGAGTCCCTCCCCAGCTTTCCTGCAGCCCCCTTTAGTCACTGGAAGACCTCTATAAGTTCTCCACAGAGCCTTCTCTTCTCCAGGATGAACACCCCCAGCTCCTTCAGCCTCTCTCCACAGGAGAGATGCTCTAGCTCTCTCCTCTGTTCATCCTCGTGGCCTCCTCTGGACTCATGCTAACACTTCTGTGTCCTTGTGGAGGGGCCCCAGAGCTGAGCGCAGGGCTCCAGGTGGGGCCTCCCGAGAGCAGAGCAGAGGGGGACAATCCCCTCCCTCGCCCTGCTGGCCACCATGCTGTCAGTGCAGCCCAGGCTACGAGTGGCTTTCTGAGCTGCAAGCACACCTTGCCAGCTCATGTCGAGCTTCTCAGCAACCAGCACCCCCAGAAGCCTCTGCTCAGGGCTGCTCTCAATCCATTCCCTGCCCAGCCTGTATCTGTGCTTTGGATTGCTCGAATTCAGATGCAGGGCCTTCCATTTGGCCTTGTTGAACCTCAGGAGGTTCACACAAGCCCACCTCCCCGGCTTTTCAAAGTGCTCCTGGATGGCATCCCTTCCCTTCAGCATCTTGACAGCACCACACAGCTTGGTGTCTGCAAGCTTGCTGAGGGGGCACTCAATCCCACTGCTCATGTCAGCGACAAAGATGTTACACTTCCTTTTTTCTTATTTTTGTTTCATATATAACTATAATTTTTCAATGTCTGTTCTTATACGTTTCTATTACTATTAATTTAGTGCTTACCGTACTTTGACTTGGGGTAAATGGCAAGAAACAATTTTCTGTCATGGCAGCGGAAAGTTTTCAAGTATAAATCGATCTGTTTATTGTGTTCATTTAATGGCATCTTTCCCTCATTTTTCAGCACTCCATATAAGAAGTGTTTGTGTGTATCTGTTTGCACTGACTGCTCATAGTTTGCTGGAATGAGGTCTGTGCCAGGTTTTTGTTAAATTGCAACATCAAAGCACTGTGTGCTAGTTATATAGCATGTGTGGTAATGAGTGCGAACCTGTCTGGTATTTTTTTTGGTTATTTCTAGTGGGCAGCTTATTAAAGCGTATTAATCTCTGTCTGAATGTATGTTGTTTATATTTCAGTCCACACCAACAACCAAAGCAGAACCTGGAAAAAACGCACAGTCATCCAAGGTACGTACTGTATTTACAGCTTTGGTGATCTTTTGCACTCTGTTCTTTGACCAACTTTGAAGTGATAGATTAAAGTCTTTGCTTCTACTGTGCTGCATAAACTGCTGCGTGAGTAGTAACATATCCATGTGCGAAAGAGCTATGAGCTAACAGGTGTGGAAATACAGTCTTTGGGGAAACAGTCAGTATGCATTATTGTTTCAGAAAAACTTAACTTTTGGGGTAACCATCTTTGAATATATATTGTGCTTATTTAGGTGAAGGGTGGCAGGAAGACATGGAGAAGGCTAGTGTTTTCATTTTTCCAGATAGCAGTATTGGGACATGGTGTTGAATTTGCTTAGACTTCAGTCCTGAATTCTGGACTTTTCCCATCATTTGCTTTTATGCAACTTTATCTGAAAAGAAATAAGCAGTAGCCTAAATTAACTTGCCCATTGTAAGGAGGATTTAAGTTCCTTCCTTTTTTTTCCCCATTCACTCTCCGTATTTACCATTCCCACTTTCCAAAAACAGGAGGAAAACATGACTTATAACAAAATAAAAACATCCCAAGTGTAAAAAATAAATAAAAAATGATAACAAAAAAACCCTTACCCCAAAGAAACAAAATCCCAACCCAAAAGGTCAAAGTTACTGCAGTCTTAATTTGAAAAAAAAGGAGGGAAGGGTAATTGGCCAAGGAGACATAGTTTAGCAAGAATAGGTAAGAAAAGTTAATTCACTTTTCGGTTTTGACTAGCTGAAAACATAATTTGAAATAACGTCTTTTAAAGGATAAATGACTGATAGAGAATGGAGTAAGCATGTTTTTCTCCTCATACAGTACCTAGATATGGCTGTACCTGTGACTTTTTCTCTAGTTAAATGTGAGCTATGCATTCCCTGTGAATACAGTTTGAAAGATAAATTGTCTGCCTCCTCTAAAGCTGGATGTGCGTGTCAGAAATGTGTCTGTGTGTAGCTGGCTAAAATAAAGAACTTCTTAAAAGACAGTGATTTTCTAAATATGGCTGCTGTGTGTCTTGAGTCTTATTTTTTCCTGTTAAAATAAACTCTAGGAAGGTAAGCATTCAAAAGATTGTCCACTTCAGAGTGTATATTCTGGGCAAGAAGTGCATCCTCCTTTATACAGCCCAAATTTCTGAATTCTGGTCAATAAGAAGAATAGCTTTTTTTCCTACCTACTGATTCCCAGTCTGTAAAAATGTTTATTTGTTGGTATATTGATTGAACTAGTGTGGATCATGTTCTCTAGCGTTGAATCATGGTAACGATAAATAATATTAACTTCCTGTTTTATGACAGCCAACAAACTCTCAAAATAATCAGCCGTCTGAAGAGAGACAAAAAGAATCCGGTGGTGTAAGTTGTGCAATTTTTCTCTCTTTCTTTCTCTTCAGGGCTTCTTGTGATATTTTTCTTATTTCATTGAAAAAAAAAAAAAAAAAAAGACAATGGCCCCAAATTATTTCCCTATCTAATATTAAATTATCTCTCTACAGGCAAAAGGACAAATCACGCCTTCTGTGATAACAGCTTCTAAACCAACTAATACAGGAAAGGAGGTAGCTACAAGTCAAGCTGAGCAGCCTTCACAAACAACCTCCAGAGAGGCAGCACAGGTATAGTAAAAGTAGCAATCCAATTTTTATTATTTATGTTACTGTAAAGGTTAGAAATGCACATCAAGATGGGTTCTTATGCTGAATATTGCCAAGCAAGACTGAGCCCCAAAAAAGTCAAAGTGTAGAAGACCTCAGAACCTGTCTTGTGTTTAAAAATGCACATTACAAACCTCTTGTGCTGGTCTAAAATTTGGAATTTCTGAAACTTTAAATTCTACACACAAATTAACACCCTGAATATGCTGAATCCAGCTAACACGTGGTAGTGGTAATTGATAAGGATTGGCTGCAAAGCTAGATAGTGTTGGTAGTTTGTGCTAGTTGTGTGGTGATCCTGACATGCGTCTGGCATCATATTGCCTAATACACTGTGGCTTTTATTCAAGCAAGCAATGCGAAGATTATTACAGCTGTGGCCCTGTTTAGGCCTTTTCCTGTATGTTAACATACTTAAGGCTCCCCTATCATTCATGCAAGCTTCTTGCAGATTCCTTGCAGCTACATGGGGGTGATTGGTTCCTCATAATTTTTTTCCCCTGCCCCTTCACTACTGAAGGTGAGCAGAAGGGACTGGTCAGTCACATGAATGCTTTGTTTATTTTTAGCACTGCCAGCATGGAACTGCTTTACCTGTGCAGTTTCAGACATGCTTGTAGTAGTAGCATTTGCTGCAAATGCAGAGGTCAGCAGGTTATCTGTTTACAGTAGGACAGCCCGTACCCCATGACTGCAAGGTTGGGAGGAGGGTAGGAAGACAAAGGTTGGGGAAAAAGTTTAGGAGGGATCACTTCAGAGGGGCAAGTGGGGAAAGTGCTGGAGCAAAAATGTATGGTAGAGTCAGGATCTGCATCTTTTGGTCTTCTGGCCTGCATATCACCAGACAGGGTGACAATGCCAGAATACTGTGAAGAACTCCTGCAGCTCTACTACAGCATAGTGTTTTTTCTTTTATTTTTTCTTTTGTAAATGTGAATGTCACTAATGCAGAAGTCTATATTCTCCATTGATGTTTCTCTGTCACCTAACTCTCTGAAGTAATAGTAGGCAGTTCACGCTCTACTTATTTGAGCAGTATTTGCTGCTGGTTTTAATGGTGTATTGAGGACTACCTTCTAGATGTAAATGAAAGTTTTCCTCATGATCATTTTGCACTGCTAATTTCTTTTGCTGGCAAAGTAAAAGAGGTAAAGTTCAGTCTTAAAATTGAATGCTTTTTGCATGCAAGGTCACATTGGAAACAGTGCATCTATGTCGTATTACAGGTGGACAGTAAGCTCATTCCGCTGAAGCATCTTGATGCAGTGTGGGTGTATTAACTAGTTGCTGAGTCCAAAAAAATAGGTGCAATCTCTGAATTTAACATTTTAGGCTAGGTTCAGTATCATCATGCAGACTGCAGTTACCCAGCTTCCAGACCCCTCAGCCAGTAGGTAGAACTAGCTTATGTTTTTTATTCAAAGTGTAGATGAAGAGGAACAGTAGATCTACATGACTGAGTAAAACATCTGTTTTACTTTGTGTTGTCTCCAGAATTTTTAATGAAAGTTCACATATTATCTCACAAAGTGATCTCTTACATTTTCTCTTATTTCTTCAGCCGAAGTCTGAAAAGACATCTGCAGCAGGTGGTGCTGTTGGCACAGGTGCTGTTGGCGCAGGTGCTGTTGCGAGTGCAGTTACTGCAGCTGATAAGCCAAGCACTGAGGTTGGTAAACACGATTCCAGATAAATGCTTCCCCTGTATTGACCTCAGAGAATGTTTCAGAAAAGAAACGTTCATGTTTCAGGAAAAAAAAGGTAACTGCTGAAGTATTTATGGACGGATGGTGGTAAAAGGACTACCTGAAAGAATTGGTAACCAGCTAGTGGCATGTTATTTCCTTTTTATCAGATAGGATTTCTTTAGAATCATTTTTAACACATGTAGTATAAAACTAATTCCATCTTGAGTTACATTTCTACATGAGTTGCCACATAAATAGAAATGATCTTGTTACTGACACTGCGAAATGAGTTTAAGAACAGTTCTTGCTGAAAAATTTCGCAAATGCTGGACCTGCTCAAATCTTCTGGTCTAGTTTCCAGGAATTTTTGGTAGATTCACCAGATGATTCAGGTTTTGTTTTTCTTTCCACAGAATGATACCTTTTATAACACTCTGCTTATTTTTCAGACTGGTATGGATGAGTCAGCACTAGACAGTCTAATAGATACACTAGGTGGACTTGAAGAAGATGAGCCTACTAGCCCAGTTTACACTGGTCCAGAAGTTACGGTACTTTCCTTTCTAATTTTATTTTTTAGAAGATTAATCTCTCAGATATGTCTATAGTTGTTAGCTATTACATTGACCCAGTAATTGTCTCTTTGATCTGCTAAGAGGTAAAATAAAGCTTGAACAGTTGCATTTTAGTGGTTTTCAGTAACACAGAAATGGTGTAATTATGTATATATCACAGTAGGAAATGGTTAAGTGTCAGCAAAGTTGCTTTTTGAATTGACTTGCGAGCATGGACTGTAGCAGATTTACAGAATGCAGTAATGGAGGCATAGGAGAGCGTTGAAGAACTTAGGAGCTGTCATATCTACTTGCAAAAGAGTAAAACATTAAGAATTCGGGGAAGAACGCATCCTTTTCTGAGCTAGAATGGGAAAGTAACAAAAGGGAGGTTGAGGTTACGTGCTTAATACAGTACTCAGACATAGCTCTACATTAGAAATTAATTTCTATAAACAGGAGTACAAAAACATTGTGTGCATTCTTTTCAAAGGAAGATATTTCTTCAAGATACTTAGAAGAAATGGGAAAACGAGAAGGTAGTCTCCCTCCAAAGTATGTTGAACTGCTGAAGGTTAGTGAATTAATAAAATAAAACAATTCTTTGTCCTTGCTTTCTTTCTTTTTGTATGTTTTTTGTTTCCCATTAATTACAAGAGTAATTATCCTTTTAGAGCAAAGGAGATGGCAAAGATGGAGGCCCACCAAAAGCAGATGAGCATTCTGAAGTAAGACTTTTTATTATTTTGTATTGCAGGGTGAAAATAACCCAATCATCATTGGATTCCTTGGAAAATTAAAGTGTTGCATGTCTTCCAAAAATTCCATGAAGTAGGAGAGGGCTGTGGGCTGCCAGATAACATAGATATTGATAAAACTAATAGAACTGGGCACAAGGTAGTGATGTGTGTTTTTTTGTTTTTCTAAATAAAGAGGTAGGAACTCTAAAGATACTGTTTCTGTCGGTATCAAGTCAAATAAATAAATGCTTATAGAGGTATTTGGCATAATAATAACAAAGGGAGGAAATAGTGGGCATAATAATAACATAGGCAGGAGATAGTAGCTGTGCATACAAGAATCTCTTAGTAATCTTTTTAGTAAAAAGTACTTCAGCTTCTGCACTTAACAAGATTATTCTGTTAGCCAGTTTAATTGGACTGTATGTTCAACATATAAAAATAAAAGCGTGTCTGAAAAATGAGTGAACAACTGAGGGAAAATATTACTTGAGTAACCAGGGAACATATTCAGATTTTAAACTGAATTTGACAACTTTAATATTTGAGCTTCAATAATCATAACCTAGTTTGCAATTTCTTCTTCAGAAACCAATGACAGATGATGAGCTTGCAGATGCCCTGTCATCTGACTTTACCTGTAGTACTCCTTCTGCTGAGGAAAAGAAGACAAGTCTGACAGAGGTATTGATTCTTTTTTTTTTTGGCCATGAAAGCTCTTATCGCAATTAAATATTTCCATTATTATCTTACCATTTTACTTGAATTTAAAAGAATGTCGACAGTTTTCCCTTCCTTTTATTTTTGCAAATATGCCTGTAGTTAAATTTGTCTCATTTTGTTCTTATGTAAAAGAAACAGAGTAAGGAAGGAGAAACCATACAAGCGCAAGCAGCAAGCTCAGTCAAGACTTCAGTTCCTCCTGAGAAGAAGAAAAAATCAAAAGAGGTATAGAGGTCTATCTTTTGAACAGTTACCTTCTAATTAAAATTTCACTTTACAAACATGTTACATATGTATGTGTGTCTGATCTTGGAAAGATGCTTGTCATCTTCATTTTCAGATTAAAATCCCGTTTAGCACAGAAGGTATGGGAATAATAGGAAATGTGATTGCTCAAACTGTACAGCATTTTGAAGATCAAATCTTGATGGGTCAGATAATTCTCCTTCTCCATTCCTCTGCAGAGTAACTGTTGTTCTTTTGTCTGGAGACAGTAGAGGAGTAAAATGTGTTTTTGTGAGGTTTTAAAACCTGAACGTGGTTTCATTTTCTTGTATTTTACAAACCATTCATTTTACCACTCTAGAAAGAGTTATACTGCCCCATCCCCAAGGGAAGATGTTTTGATTTGACTGTACTGAGCGTATCACAAAATATACAATATGTCACAATGTGATGTTACAATCAAATGAAGCCAAGTAGAGAAGACCGGTGTTGTGCTTGCTGTTTCCTTCATACACACCATGAAAAATATATGTATATTAAGGTCTGTGTCAATTTAAAGAAATAACAACATGATTCACATATTTTCTTAATGCAGGAAATGAAAGAGGATGCAATGGAAGCTCTTATGGATACTATTGGTGGACCTGAACCTGAACCTGAACCTGAAGATGTTACCACTATTGTAGAAGTGTCAGAGGTATAATCTTTTGTTTTTCTTTTTTTTTTTTTCAACAGCTTTCAGAATCTCCCATGGAATCATAGTTCCTTTTTGTTAGGTACTGTACAAATGTGTAAAATAATGACAAAGCGACTTCCATATCAAAAGCCTAAGGAATGTCTGAGTCTAGTATGATTAGGAAAATAAGAAATTATAAAATCCCAAGTGAATACAAGTAGAATAGAATATAGTAAGACAGTCTGGAGTATTAAAGTATTTCATTTTTTGTTATATAGGCATAAAAACATGCATCTTTCACACTGGGTACAATTTATATTAATCTTTTTTTCCCCGCACATATTTGTGTTTTTGCTTTTTTTTAAATTAACCTTTGTGTTTTTTTTACGGCGGATGTTCTCCTTTTGCCACTAAATACTATTGCCTTTGTAATTTGGGTGTTGCCTTTTGCTGTGTCTTCTCAGTCTTTTGTTTTTCTTCTACAGTAAGATTTCAACAGTAGCATTATGTTTGCACATTAAACTTTGCCTTTTAATTCAGTTTTTCAGACTCTGCTTGTAACCCTACTAATCTCACTTACATTCTCCTGTCTTCACTTACAACTCAAAGCAGGCAAATGACAAGGAAATAGTAGAAAATCAGTTGCTGCTTTAAAAAAAAAAGGTATTGGAGTTCAATTTTGACACAAAAATTCATGTTGTGTTGCAGATTTGGTCAGTTTGGGCCTTCAGATGTCTGAGTGAACGCATTGCTTAATGAAGAAGGTTTAAGAAGCACTGATGGAAAAATCCAGAATTACAGCTTGTATAGTCAGAGTGATGTAATCCAGGGAAACCTAAGAACTTTGAACATCCTGAAAAGTCTAAAAGTACTGGCCACGAAGTGACAGTTCTGAGCAGAGCTTTATGGATTAAAAAAAAAAAAGTTTATTTATGGCATTAATTCTTAAGCCATAATTCTTTTACCACAGAAATTTGATAGGAGTAAATTGAGGAATTTGAATATCTTGATGTATGGAATAATTTTATCTTACTAATACTTCTTTAAACATTAGGCTGAGCAATCTTGATAGTGATGTTGAGTGAATTGTAATTTTTCATTTCACTAAATAATATTTTTGTTCTTTCTATTTTTTCAGGCAAAAGCTAAAGAGAAAAAAGAAAAAAAGGCAGGAGAACGTGATGATACAATACCTCCAGAATACAGGCTAACACCGGAGTTGGTATGTTTTTCTAATCTCCATCGCTTTGTAAATAGTGCAGCTACCTCTGACACTTTCCTTGGTCACAGACAGGGAAAAAACATGGGGAAAACAAGTAGTAGTAGTATTCAACCAATGGCTTTACCCTCTTGGTCATTCTTGTGTCTCTAGTTTCATTCACTTCCTTTGTGAGGAAGATTTGTTCAGGGTTAAGCTAACTGACAGTAGAGCTGAGATGTTTTTCTGTGTAGTTCGGTTTCACTTGCAGAATTGGAAGTTTTTGTGATGGTTGTTAGTATAATTGACAATAACAAGACTGACATATAAACTTTGTCTGGTGGAGCTGTGTGAATGGAGCAGTTTTACCCCTCAGTTAGAGGTTTCACGACTGCCCAACTATAGACATAGAGTTTTAACCCACTGTTTGTACAAGCACAAAAGATTGTCTTTTACATTCAGAGCTTGCTTTTCTACTGGATTAGTTTCTGCTGTTTTACTATGGAGTTTTTCTGCTGCCTAGTGATACTGATAGGAATGAACACTTTTTTTTTCAGTTTCTTGGCCCATTTGTACTGTATTGGCATTAATTTTTTGTTTTGGTGTGTTTTTAAATCTGCTCATCTGATGGTGTAACAATTCCATTTGCTTAGGTGAATGCCTGTTACTATGTCACTGATTCCATCTGGTGTCTCTCATTTATATTATTTTGTTACTGATTATGGAGTATGACACCTCTTATAACAATGCAAAAATGTCAGTAATACATACTTTCTTCACTTTTAGGATAAAGATGGAAAACCAATATTGCCAAAGCCTGAAGAAAAACCTAAGGTTAGAAAACTGACAATACTGTAGGAGTGTGAATAGATACCCTGTTTTCTCCCCCCTCTGTCATCACTTCTCTCTGTGCCGTTATGTAAGTCTCTTAATCTGTTTGTGTGTTTACTTCATTGCATAAAACATGCTAATCTGAAGGGTGAAGTGGAAGCTGTTTTTACTGAAATTCACCGACTGTGAATGAAGAGATCATAGAAAAGGATTTAGAGATTACTAAGACATTGCAGAATTATGGAAATGACTGCTAACACAAAGAAAAGCTGTATCAAAGGGTTTGTTTAGGGTAACCTGTAGATGTACATTGAAGCTGTTGAAGGACAGAGAGAGAGTTGAGGCAGGAAAGTCTGTTTTCTTGACAGTTAATCATCAGATGTAAAGTAATACAATTGGAAAGAAGGAAAAAAAATATTGCAGTCATTTTCCTAATCACAGGGAACAACTTGGATTTCATAAGAATAATCTCCATCGTGGCCTAGAACGTGCAAAATAGATTGAACAGATTAAAAGAAAAGCTTAAAGGTTACTTGAAAGTACACAGGAAGAAAGCAAAAAAAAAAGGAAAAGAAAAGGAACTGAAAAGAAAAGAAATGAAATACTGTGAATTAAGGAGTGCTGCCAAAATATCTGGGCTAGAATTGGAAAAGTACAGTTAGCTAAAATGAGTGTGAAGGTCAGGACCAATCTGACTGAGAATGTAACAGTGCGTTTGTAACAGAAATGTGTTATTCAGGCTTGAAGTATGGAGGAATGCAAAGGTGGTGACAAAAAGACTTTGTCTCTATAAATTTGCGTCTGTCACATCATAGACATTCAGCAGTCTGAGTAGTTGATGTTTGACAGCTGCACAGAGGACCACCTGCCAAACATCGTAAGGAAAAAAAAGAGCAGCTATGTGTTGAGGGAACCGGATACTAATGTTAGGAGACAAGTCCTCTTGTTTCACAGGGAGCATAAGACAAAAGATGTCCAGAAAGAAAAGTTACAAAAGAGCATGGTAGGAGTTAAAGGAGGTTGGTTGATAGTTTGACTGAGGTTCAGAGCCAAAGCAAAACAGGAGGTAAGCTCAGAATCATGAGGTCTTCTGGCAAAAGAATGAAGGGGTTAGCAGAAGAATAAATATTCCTTTGCTCTTCTACCCCTATCAGTCTGGGACACAAATATCACTGAGTATTTGATCTGTAAGTGAATGACAGGAGTATCTATCTTGTGCTATTGTTTTCTGTGCTATCTCACTATTTATAATTTGAAGAAGGCAGTTCTCAGCAAGTTGTTTGCCAGTATTTCTATGATGTCATCGGTAATGTAGATCTGTGAAACTAAAAGCAGAAAAAATAATAAAAATGTCACTAGCTGACAAATCTTCAATCGCTTACTATCTCTTTCTCAATTCCATAGGAATGCAAAGTTCTTATTCCTTCTTGATTTCAGCTGGAGCTTCTAGTAATTTGGGTCTCTATTTTGCATGCCCTTAAGCACATATAGTGGGATTACTTTTGTAAGAAAAGTTCCCTCTAAGGGAACTGTACTCATACTGGGGGAAAAAAGGAGAATCAGAACCTGATCCTGCTGCTTTCCTGTACCTATAAAATTTATACTTGAAGTGTTGTAACAACATGATGTTGTTATAGTAAATATTAGCCAGTAAACATTATTATTCTTTTTTTTTCTAATTAGGAGGTTACATTTTCATTTTCAGTAGCCCAGTAAACAGTTTTGAACATAATATTCTCTAAATTTTGAATAAACTCTACATTATATTGGCTTTCAATAACAAAGCAACTGACTCATTCTGAAAAAAAAAATACATATATATATATAATATATATATATTTAGTTCTGTGCTCTGTGAAATTCATGTTGTTGGATGTGACTGTGAAGGGTTATTTTAGCGCAGGCTACAAAAGTTGGTTTGCTTTCCTAAAAGTTGAAGTATAATTCTTGGAAAAATACATTAAAAATAGACAGCGAGTCACCCATAACACATATGTCCTTTTTTGCAGCCTTTGAGTGAATCTGACCTTGTTGATGAATTTTCAAAAGACTTTGCCTGCCCTGCACAGCCTGCAGAACAATCCAAACCAATGAAGGCCAACAGCACATCCAAAGTATGTCTCTCTAGTTCACATAAAAAAGCTGTCAGAGTCAGGATTTTACAGCTGGATAATGCTACTGTTCATTCAAGAAAATATATTTTGTTTTCTTTCCCGTTGCTTTCAGTGCATTATAAGAACTGTGCTTGCAATTTAGTTCTTAATAGAATGATAACTATCTTTAAATTCATTTTTCATTATTTTGTACTGTAATTAAAACAAACCAAAAAAAACAGGTATATATGGGGTTTCTGAGCATATTCAGTAAAATGCAGTGCAACTGTTATGTTTCAGAAATCGTCAGCTCCTGAGTCTGCAAAGACTACAAAGGATGAAGTAGTCCCTCGTGCCACAGCCTGCACTGTGCAGTCTTCAGCTCCAGCATCTGTGTCATCAGTGAGTAGTTAGTCTCAGCAGGAGCTAAAGGAAAACTCAGTGCTTCATTTATGCAACGGTATAGCATATTGTCAAGACGGTTATTTCAGGATTACGTACTCTTCCTCAGTAGAGTTGAGTCATGAAGGATGGGTGCTTTCAAAAATACAATAGACTCATAGAATAATAGAATGGTTTGGGTTGGAAGGGAGCTGACAGAGCACCCAGTTCCAACCCCCTGCCATGGGAAGGGAAACCTCCCACCAAACCAGGTTGCTCAAAACCCCATCCAGCCTTGTCTTGGGCACATGGGGCATCCACAGCTTCTCTGGGCAGCCTGGGTCAGGGCCTCACCACACTCAGAGTCAATAATTTCTTCCTTATACCTAATCTAAACCTACCCTCTTTCAGTTTATCACTCCCTGATAAAGAATCCCTCTTTCTTGCCTTTTCTATAGCCCCCTTTTAGGTACCAGAAGGCTAACTATAAGGTCTCTCTGGATTCTTTTTTTCTCCAGGCTGACCAACCCCAACTATCTCAGCCTGTCTTTGTAGGAGAGGTGCTCCAGCCCTTAATCATCCTCATGGCCTCCTCTGGACTCGTTCTAATACTTCTGTGCCCTCCTTGTGCTGGGGCCCAGAGCTGAACGCAAGGCTCCAGGTGGGGTCTCACGAGAGCAGAGCAAAGGGGGACAATCCCCACCATCACCCTGCTGGCCATGCTGCTGTTGGTGCAGCCTAGGGTATGGTTGGCTTTCTGAGCTGCAGGCACACATTGCTGGCTCATGGTGAGCTTCTCATCAACCAACACCCTCAGGTCCTTCTCCTCAGGGCTGCTCTCGATCCATCCTCTGCCCTGCCTGTATTTGTGCTTGGGATTGCCTCAGCCCAGATGCAGGACCTTGCACGTGGTCTTGTTGAATCCCATGAGTTTCACACAAGCCCACCTCCCTGGCTTGTCAAGGTTCTCCTGGATGACATCCCTTCCCTCCAGCGTGTTGACAGTGCCACACACACACATTAAGTCTGTAAACTTTATGAGGGTCTCCGACAAAGTTGTTAAGTAGTGCTACTCCCAATACTGACCCCTCAGGAACACCACTCATCACTGGTCTCCAGCCGTACATTGAACCATTGACCGCAACATGAGTGTGTCCATCCAGCCAATTCCTTCCCCACTGAGTGGTCCATCCATCAAATCCATGTCTCTCCAACTGAGAGATGAGGATATTATGCAGGACAATGCCAAATGCTTTGCAGAAGTCCAGGTAGATGATGTCACTTGCTTTTCCCCTATCCACCAATTATGTAACCCTGTCGTAGAAGGCCACCGCTTTGTCAGGCACGATCTGCCTTTAGTGAAGCCACATTGACTATCATCCCTCACCTCCTTATTGTCCATGTGCCTTAGCAGAGTTTCCAGGAGGATTTGCTCCATGATCTTGCTTGGCTCAGAGATGAGTCTGACTGCCCTGTAGTTCCATGGGTCTTCTTCTTTCCCTTTTTAAAAAATGGGGGTTATGTTTCCCCTCTTCCATTCAGTGGGAACTTCACCGGACTGCCACGATTTCTCAAATATGATGGACAGTGCCTTAGCAGCTACGTCCGCCGGTTCCTCAGGTCCCATTGACTTGTGCACCTTCAGGTTCCTTAGATGGTCTCGAACTTGATCTTTTCCTACAGTGGGCAGTTCTTCGTTCTCTCAGTCCCTGCCTTTGCCTTGGCTGTGTGACTGGAGCTCTTGCCAGTGAAGACTGAGGGGGAAAAAAGTCATTGAGTACCTCAGCTTTCTCCATATCACGGGTAACCAGGTCTCCTGTTCCCTTCAGCAGAGGGCTCACTTTTTCCCCTTGTTTTCCGTTTATCACTGATGTACCTACAGAAGCCTTTCTGGCACTGCATGTCCCTTTCCAGATTTAATTCTGTCAGTGCTTTAGCTTTCCTAACCTGATTCCCAGCTATTTGGACAGTGTGTCTGGATCCCTCCCAGGCTACAAGTCCTTTCTTCCACCCTCCATAGGTCTCCTTTTTCTGCTTGAGTTTGGCCAGGAGCTCCTTGTTCATCTATGGAGGCATCCTGGCATTGTTGCCTGACTTCTTCTGTGTCAGGATGTATCGCTCCTGAGCTTGGAGGAGGTGAATATCCTTGAATATCAAACAGTTTTCTTGGGCGGGCCCCTCTGTCCTCCAAGACTTGTCCCATGGTACTCTACTGAGCAGATTCCTGACAAGGGGATTAAAATCTGGACAAAAAATTGACCCTTTGGAACATTTTAGCTGTCTGTGGATCTCTGGAAAGGAGAACTCTATTTACAGAGGAGACACTGATCAGTGTTCCTTTACACAGAATCATAGAATCGTTAAGGTTGGAAAAGACCTCCAAGATCATCTGGTCCAACCATCCTCCTACCACCAATATCACCCACTGAACCACGTTCCAAAGCACCAGGTCCAACCTCTCCTTAAACACCCCCCGGGGATGGTGACTCTGCCACTTCCCTGGGCAACCCATCCCGTTCCAATGCCTGACTACTCTTCCTGAGAAGTGATGACTTTACACTGATGCATAGTGTAACTTTTTAGATAAGTTTGAAAATTTTTAATACTTGAATAAATTAAGACACTTAATTGAAATCTGAATCAGGAATGAAAACTAGAATTAGCTGCTACTGAGCAGCTACGAGGCCACACCACAGTAGTCTCAAAAGACACGGTAAGTATACAGCACATATATATTTGAGATATAAAAACAGTAGAAAAAGTGGAAACGTTAAACTGAACACAAAAAAAAATAACAGAGGTCATTCCCTGCTTAATGGAGCTGTTTCTAATGTTCTTCCTCAGGGAAAAAATGATGTGACATTTATGAGTTACAAGACTTCTCAGCCAGACATTTACAGAATACAATTCTAACCTAAAACATGCAATTTTTAATTATTAAAAAGGAATGCCAAAAAAACTGCTTAAAGCATGTTTAAGACAAGTGCAGACAAAGCAGATACTGAGAAAGCTGGGCATTAAGCACAATTTAACAAGCCTACCAGCATTCTGTCCTTCAAAGCTTTACATATCAAATCAAAGCACTGATAATAATTCTTATTTTTTGTTATCCCTAACTTGCCATTAGAAAACAGAAAACTGACATCAGAATAACTTTTCTAAACTAATTTATTTATTTTTTTTGTCTTTCCTCTACCAACATCTTCAGAATCCGCATCCTTATCTTTTCTAGCTGATTTGGTCACTGATGGTATGGTAGCCAAGTTTTAGCTCTCAGAAGAATATGGGAAAGTGTGATAACTTGAATATAGTACAGCATTTCTGAGGGCAGGCAAGTGTGGAAGCTAGCCAGAGGACTTACAGACCAGCGAAGCAGGATGGAAATTAAGAATTTTCTTGCAGTTTCAAAGCCAGGAGACAGAAGAATTTCTTCAGAGTTGGACTGCAAAGTAGGCATGGGAATCAGAGAAACTCTTAATTCCTTCTCTAATGGTATTAGTATGTTTCAACAACTTGTCCTAGACTCTGAAAACCCTGCAACAAAATAATGACGGTATTAAAAGATCAGGATTTATATTTATCAACAGGGATGTTTGGAGAAGCCGATTAACAGAGTATATCTTAAAACCCAGAACACTGCTATTAGTCTTCATTTTAATAAAGTTAATCATGTGTACAAATAAAATGATCTAATACAATCTCTAATACAATAAATTGAATAGAGGCATAAAAATCCAATAGTTCAAAAACTAAATTCATGCTCTTGTACTAAATCCAGTGATTGAGTTATAAACACCTTGAACTCAGCAGGTCCCATGTATGTGGACACAACTGGGAAGGGAAGCATTATAGATTTTTAGTTTACTTATCAGATTTTATCTCTAGTAATGCGTGGCTGTCAGTTGTAGTGCATAAACAAGTTTCTTCACCTGCAGCTGAATTCCAGGCTAAGAATTATATTTTACTGTATTGATACTCTTGTAGGTTGGTCATGTGACAGATGAAGCACTGGAAGCCTTGTCCAGTAGCCTAGCAAAGAAGAAGCCTGATCCAGAAGAAGCGAAACCTGCTGTAGACAAAGTTAAGGTAGAAAATAATCAGATCTCAAAAATACCCTGTTGATGTACTTATCTTCAGCATTACTGATTACCTATTTCCACAGGCTAAAGAAGTTGGATATAACATTGTCACTTTTTAAAAACAAAATTTACTGGTGAAACCAGTTGTATTCTATTTAGGAAATACTAGTAGGATTTGAATAGTGAGTACATTTTCTTAATCTTTGTGCCCATAACAGTACTCTACTACATTATCTTCCCTCAGCTTCTGGAAACCAAATTTGCTTAGCATCCTACTGCTGAAACAATACAGAATTAACACACACATCAGAGCTAGTGTGTAATTTAGTCTATTTTCAACAGGGAACATGTTTATGATAAGTTCTTTAAATTAAGAATAGCATATAAAACTTGTTTTTTGTCACTGGTCTTGTTATTTTAACGTGGAGGCTAAAGTACATCACAGGAATATGCATACTCTGTGTAAGGGAATGCTGTTTGTAGCCACAATCTAATATTTTTTATTTTTTTTATTTTTTACTCAAATTATTGAGTGTAGCCACAAAGAAAGGACTTTATAGTATGCTGGAACTGTGTCAATAAGAAGTTCTCAAAGTTAGCTTCACTACGTTTTCTTTTTTTTTTTTTTTTTTACTGATCATCTTCCAATGTAACTTGTATGGGGAGGAGTCCTTTATGGATCTGGCTACTGCATTCTTTACTTAGGCTTCCTTTGAATGCCAATCCAGGTAGCTGTTGAATGCAGTTGAAATAAAATCAAGAATTATGGCTCAGAGGTACACTGCTATTTTGCCATTGGCCCGTGCTTGTCTTTACTCTGTTGGTCTTCATTGTAATAGGTGGATCTAGTCCCACCAAATGCAGGAAGAAACACAAAGAGAAATGAAGCCTTTTTCAAGAAGGCTCTCTGAATTTCCGTGAATTTTTTTCATTCGGCAGTGGCACTGAATTAGATTAATTGGAATCAGTAGAATGAAGACACTGAAAGCTTGCTTATGCGTTTCTGTTGTGATGTGGTTATTTGGTTTTTATTCGTACTATTTTTATTTTGCCTTAAAAGGAGAAAAACAAGCAGGAAGAACACAAAAAACTGGGGGAAGATGAAGAAACAATTCCTCCAGAGTACAGATTAACAGATGCAAAAGTAATTTATTTACTGTGCTATTTTAGTCTTTAAACACCTTTCATTCTTCAGTGTACATGCTTGAAACTGGAACTCTTTCGTTTTGAAATGTTTGTTTACTTCAGGCATTTTTATGGTGTATAAAAATGGTGTTTTGTAGTTCCTGAATATCTGACATCTTTCATTAGATGCCTACATAGGCACAGAAATGGTTCAAATGCAAGTACCTACGTATGAGTAATTTTGTCTGAGATTAGTTCACTGAGTCTTTCATTATTTTTTTGTGCTGTAGAATTTGATAAATTGTGATTAGTTAAAGCTGCTCTTTAGAAAATAAAAAGGCAAACCAACAAGCTTCAAGTCGGTATTTTTACAGACATCACCATATAACTCACTTGACATAAATGGGTTGCTTAGTTATAGCCAGGACTTGCACAACGCCTGCCATAGATGCCAATGTGAAAAGACATGGCCTTCCTGGACTCCCGTGTCCAGCAATATTGCTATAAACCTGGAAGGTGGGGTTTTTACTTAATTCTGCTACTTCCATGGCAGTTGAAGCACAAAATAGGGAAGCTCAGAATCCAACACACTGCATCGCTTTTAAGCGGTCGTTATGTTTTTAAGTTACAGGAGCTTGTTTTTTTTTTTTTTTTTAAATGACACTTTGGATAACAGTAGAAAATGCTAGAGGTTACTGGTTAGATCATTTCTTATTCCTTGTATATAGTGTTATCTGTCATTAAGTCAGTTCTTTCAGAGTTCTCATATTGTATGGTCATTTAAGGACTACTTGGATTAATGCAAGAGGATTTTTCTTTTCTAGGATAAAGATGGAAAACCACTGCCACTAAAACCTGAAAAAGAGTTCCAGGTAAAAAAAAAAAAAAAAAAAAGTGAATATATATGTATTTGGAATGCTTCATTCATTAGTTTTAAAATGGGGATATACTGTTACCTGATAACATTTTTTTTTTCTCTTTTCAATGATAGCCGATGAGTGAAAATGATTTGTTAGAGGGTTTGACGAAAGGTTTTTCCTGTTCTCCAGCACAATCTGCACCACTACCTGCACCAAGTGTAAAAAAGGTGAGTATATTTGTTTTCTGAAAATGTTCTATCTTCATGTAGTTTCAGTAACCCTGAGGTTTTTGAGTTTCCCTTAAATTTTACATAAACTTTCTTGAATAAATATATTTTTTAATTTTGTTGCAGTGAAATAATAGGACAGAGAGCAGGACTGTAATAATAGTTTAAAAAAAAAAACACAAAAAGCAACACACCTAGGTAAATAAGCTGTCATATCTTTCTACCAGTTGCTTGCCTATGTAGTGCTTGAACTTTTAAAAATGTTACTTAGAGATGTAGATGGTCTTGGTGAAATCTTAGTTCCTCTGAAGTTCTACAAAACTTGCCTTCAACTTAGCTATGCCAGGGTTTGACTTAGTAGTTGAGATGCAAGACTGAACACGAACAAACTGAGACGCAAAACACCTGCACTGTGCTTCTCAGGAAGGGGTTTCAATCTGAAAAAAGTTGAGCTTCAAAGTAAAATAAAGTCCTTGAAATAAACTCGTCAGGCATTGCATTTCAAATGCATGGAATTTGATAAATATTTTTCCTTTTAGTCCTCTCTATTAGTAACAATGCTGTGTCTTGTTTCAGAAAACCAAGGAGGGTAAAAAGCCTGACGATTCCTCAGATGTTATCTCTGCTGCTACAGTTTCCTCAGTGCACTCAGCAGCTTCTCTACCTTCCACATCAGTAAGCAGCATTTTCTCCAGATACTTATTTCAAAGAAAGGAAAAATTGAAGGGAGTGTGATTAGGACAGTTGCACAAATATAGATTGTTGTAAAGTTAAATGATTTATTGTAAATACTGGTTATTGAGGGGAAAGAAGATGTTTCCTCTGGAGAAAAAAAGTTTGAGGTTTTATTGATTCTTCATCTTCAACAGAATGTGAAGACTGTTCTGTCCATTTCGTCTTAATATCGCTTAATGTTGTATTTCAGGCTGCTTTTGAAAACCCCTTGCCTGCACTTGGAAAAGGAGGTGCCCAATCCCGTGCTGATTCCTCCAGAATTACAGAGGACATTAGCGGATTTGTGCATTTCATTTCTATGGGTAGCTGCAGATAGTTAGCTATGTGCAAGTGGTTTCATTTTTAGGCTTGGGCTTTTAAGTGAGCCACATCATTCTTTTTTTAGTTAGATAATAACAACACTGCAAATAATAATAGAGTAGTCGTCATCATAGTGGCGAAGTCATCTTTTAAGCCTGAAAATAAAGGAATTCAAGGTCAATGAAGGCACAAGCAGTTCTATGGCCTCCTCTTAATACCATTTTTATTTAGTTCCATTGAGCAGTAATGTTGCATGGCTGTACTTTTTTCCATCTTGATTTGTGCAATGAGAGCTCCCTCTAGTGTTTTGAAAAGGAAATTTAAAGCTCCTCCCACCTGCGACAGTAAAGATTTTTCTCAGCAGTGTTTGAACAAAAGTGCTGTGAATTAGCAAAAGACCATATATATTGTGAAGATAAAATGTTAATAAGTTTTAATTCAGATTTACACTTTCTTAGCAACTAATCTGCAGTGATAATGATGTTTGCAAAATGAATAACAGCTACAAAAAAAAACCCACAGTATTTTAACTGTTCTCATTAGTTCCGTTTTGTAACAAAACAAAGCCATTCAAATCAATTCTGTAACCCCTACTTCAAATTATGTTCTCTGTAGGTCTAAATATTCAGATATCTTTTGTTATTACTACATTGCAATTAGAAAGGAAGAGCTGACAATTGTTCGCTGAAGTTGTTGGTTCATTAGTTAGTATTTATATTAGTTTGCAAAAATATTTTTACAGCAGATTTGCTTTCACAAACGTATTTATACTTTATTAGGGAGGAAAAGAGATGGATGAAGCCTTGGATCTCCTGTCTGATTCCTTGGGACAGAGAGAACCTGACCCTGATGAGAACAAACCAGTTGTGGATAAAGTAAAGGTAACAAAAAACATTCTGAAATTTTGCTGGCTGAAAACAGTTGAGATATTTACCTTATTTCTTAAAGATTTTTAATAATATAGAATATTGAAATACTTCTTATATACTCATATGGGTACATGGCTTGTGATTTTCAGATGCAGGAGGGAGGTTACTAGAAAAAAAACACACTGATGTTGTCATGTAGACAAATTAACCATTTTTTGTGTTTTTTTGTGATTTTTGTGAAAAATGTTGAATTGTACACTTCAGACATTTGGAGGTAATTGCTGAAATATTACAGGAAATTTGCAGTAATTTGACTTCAGTGCCTTTTATTGTCATTATTCAAGTTTCTTCTCTGACATTTGTTTCTAAAATAATTTTGTGGCTTTCTTTTTGTCAAACTTAATTGACTTTTATAACCCAACATGCATCAAGTTCATCAATGGACATGTTCATTTAATCAGTTTTGTTTTTCTGCTTGCTTGTTTCTGATTGATTTGACTTCATTTGGTCTCCATTCCGTCTTTTTTCGTATAATTGTGTAAAAGCCTTTCTGCTAATAAGGAAATCACATGCATCTCTGCGTAATAATGACAGTTACAGTAAACTGTAAACTGAAATACTTAAAGGGTTGTTAGTGGGGTAAAATCACCATATGCTGCCCATGAATAAATTTAGGATGGAAATTAGGAGGTTTCTAATCTAAGATGAGGCCCCAGTGTGGTGATGATTGGCTGCCTAATGAAGGTTACAGTCTGGTTAGTGTTGTCCCTTGTCATAGGAAGGCGGTGAGTGCTTGATATTTGAGACTTCTGCGACTCCTGTGCCTCAGCGGTAACGGAGATGTAAAAGCTCAGCTTTCATGTGTTTTTTTTTTTTTAAGGCATAGAAAATGTTCATACCAGATTGCATTTTTTCAGAAACAAAGAAGAGTTCCTTAATATGTCTGCATTTACAAATACAAAAAATACTCTTCAACCCTATGCTTAAAAACCTATTTGCATCTAAACCAGCTGTTGTATTCGGCATGGTACACTTGACAGAGCTCGAAGAATTATAGATGGAAAAAAAAGCTTAGTGGAACTGCTTCCAACCGTGATGTGTTTTTTTGGAGCTTGTGGTGTCGTGTCTTGTAGTTATGTTGTATTTGAAAATGACTCTGGCTCCTAAGCCTGATAAGAAGCATAGGCCAGGTGTCGTGTGGGCAAGTGCTCTGGGTTATGCTATAAAGGTACGGAGATGCATGGCTCAGGTATTACAAGAACATAAGCTTTGTTTTAAAACCTCGGTGCATGGCTGAGATTCTGTGTGATAGTACAGATTGACTCCTTGTAGTCACATTCTTGTAGAGCAGACCCTGAAATGGAGGTGCACTATGCACAGCGTATCCATCTGGTCAGAAGAGGTTATTGTCCCACTATGTTTAGTGTTGGTGCTGCCTCACCTTGAGTATTGTGTGGGCTCCACAGTATGAAAAGGATGTTAAGGTACTGGAAAACACCCTGTGGAGGGCAGCAAAGCTGGTAAAAACGTACGGAAAGCATGTGCTGTTAAGAAAGGCCAGAGACACTTGGTTTGTCTGGAGCAAGGAAGGCCAAGAGGCAATCTTGTTGCACTCTGCAACGTCTTGAGCAGGGGAAGCGCAGAGGGAGGTGCCCATCTCTGCTCCCTGATGGGAATGGCAAAGAGCTGCGCCAGCAGGGGGTTCAGACCAGACATCAGGAAAAATTTATTTACTGTGGTCAGGCACTGGAACAGGCTTCCTAGAGAGGTCATTGCTGCCCCGTGCCTGTCAGTGTTCAAGAGGTGTTTAGGCAATTACCTCATTAATATGCTTTAACTTTCGGCTAGCCCTGAAGTGCTCAGGCAGTTGGGCTTGATCTTTGAAGGTCCCTTCCAACTTAACTATTATGTTCTATTCTGAAATTTGACATAACTGTTTTCTTATGTTAGGATGCTGCTGCATATGTACATGTTTAACTTGCTAAATGTCATCACCTGTTGAGAGCTAGTAATCTTAAAACTTTCAGGCATGAAACACACTTCATGGTGAAATGAACGTATGGGTCTTTTTTCCAGTAGTTTTGAAATTTTAAATTCAAAAAAGGCAGCTGTCCTCATAAATTTTTACAATGAACACTCCAACTTACTGCTTTCTAATGTTTCTAACATTCATCAGACTAATTGGGCAAATACCATATTTGTCAAACTGTTAAATGATGCACAATATAGAACTACCTATGCGTTAAGTATACAATTGCATATTAAAACCTCAAAATAGCAACAATAGAGCTAAGTATTAAAGTTGTTTGAAATTAAATGCTTTCAGGAAAAGTCTAAATCTGAACACAGAGACAAACTTGGAGAAAGAGATGATACTATCCCACCTGACTACCGAGAACTTCTGGAGTCAGGTGACCAGGTAAGGAAAAACTCTATTAATTTTTAATTAATTACCTCACTGCAACACTAGGAATTTGTGCATATGTGCCAGTCTTTCTGTGGAATTAGAGGGAGAACAGCGAAACTGGGTAAGGGAGTAAGTGTGTGTGCTATATTTATTAAGGTTCAACACACAAATATTCTGTTCTTAGAGAAGCTGTATATATCCGTGCATGCATTTGATTTAAAAAAAAAAAAAGGCAAACAAAAACAACCTAAGGTGTGTATTTCTTGTTTTTTTTTTTAACTTTTTAGAATTGGACACTGAACAGATTAGTCATTTTAACCACCTAATAGCAGTCAACATGATGGAGATATGGCAGTACAGGTTTCGGTTATACTGTCTCATTTTCTTAGGTGTTCCAGAAAACTAGGTAAACAAAAAAAGGGTGTCACCCTTTAAGAAGCTTGGTTTATATTCTCCCACAAACAGGAGCTACTTGCAAACTATAGTTAAAAATGCCTATTCCTTCCAAGCAGCGTCATGTTTACGGATGAAGAATATATACAAGTATAACCTTCATGGTATATACCTGAAGCCCTGTGGAACTAACATTCACTGTAATGAGTGACCACTCTGACAGTGATTCGGTCATTTCTAGATCAAGAAACTACTTTTCCAGTAGTCTACAAAGTCAGACAAAATTACACACATAATGAAGTAACGGAGCATGAAAATATGTTGTGAACTGGCTTGAACACACAGCTTAAGTAATAAAGAAATGAGTATGGAATGGTTCAACTTTCATGGTGATCTGAAAACTCCCTATTTAATATGTGTAAAAGCACATTATATGTCATAAAACTAATCTGACCAGATCAAAATGAGAATAAAATCTTTATTATTTCCAAGGGTAAACCTGTAAAGCCAACTCCAAAGGATGCTTTGAAACACAAAGAACAAAAGGTAAAATTTGTTCTCCTTTTGTTTTGTGTTAGTTTGTTGTGTGCTGTGATCTTTTTTTTCTTAAGCAGTGTCAATTGGAGGCTTTAAGTTTGCATTATTGCAAACTCGCATAAATGCCATTGAATGCAGTAGGTAATAGTAAAACTTTTTTACCTACTCAAGTAGGTAATAGTAATTTTTTTTACCTACCTAAAAATAGGTGTACACAGTAAAACTTTTCTTAAAAGTAACTATCCGTAATAAATGGGCAACTATGCTATTAATGCTAATGTCCAATATTCAAAGCAATTGTGTAGTTTGGAAACCTCCAATATAGATGTCTCTGTTCTGACATATGTTTAGAGCTAAGATATATAGATATTTAAATAAAAGGATAATTAAGCCAGTCTTAAATGCCTGAAACATTAATTCAGCTGTCAGAAAGTAGTGCATATTGTATGACTTCAGAATTAACATTATTGCAGAAGCCTACAGATGAGTCTGCAGCTATCGATGCTCTATCAGGTGACTTTGATACTTGTGCAAATGCTCCTGCCACACCACAGCACTCAAAGGTAGGACATTTTCTGCTAATAACTTGCAAAATAAATAGTTTTCCACTACTTAGTAAAAGTTCTATTTGCTGTAGCTCAGTTTAGGTTTAGAGAGATCCTCTTTGGAATGTGCTGTCAAAATTTAATGATTATCTTAGTATTATAAAGGAAGTTTGATGTGTCTTCCTGAGTACTAAAGGAAGAAGGCAGGCTAGTGGTATTTGGTGTCCTTTAGAGAAGTAAGACAAGCTTGGAGAAGTGATTTAAGCAGAGAATTCTGATTAACATGTTTTGTATAGATTCAGGTATCAGAAAAAAGATGTAGAGAAATCTGTGTTTAATAAGGCATGCACTATCTAGCAATGGTTGTAGGCTGGAAATGAGAAACAGTTCAAGATGGCTTTCAGAGAAATGCTAGGATTAGAAAAGAGTTTTAGGTATGTTAGGGAAAATTATAGCACCAACAAGAAAGATGAAGGAATGGACTGAAGAGGTTTTGTAATGAGAAATGTAGTATTTGTCATAGAATCATCTTAAATACCTGTCAGACTTTTCCCAGAGAAGTGCTGTAAATGTAACCCTACATGAAGTTGAGGTAGCAGTGGTAGCTGCATGAATTTGGAGGTCTGCCAACATAAGGATGGTACTATAGTTGATAGAGATGAGTGAGAAAGGATGGTTGTGCTGGAAAAGAGTATGAAGGAGACTGAGATTTGTTTGATAAGAAGCAAGACTGTGAGGCTCATTTTCTGCTTGCTCTCCATCATCCTTAACCTGGTATTTGCTACTTTTGCTACTTTTTTTTTTTTTTTGCTACTTTTGCTACTTGCTGGTATTTGCTACTTGCATGTGGAGATGACTTGAATGGCTGTGAGACTTCCACTGTGCCTGTTGTCACAGGGGAGGAATCTACAGTTATTTTACAAGACTCCTTGGTAGGGGTGTCTTCTGGGGCAATTGGTGGGACGTTGGAGCTAAAGTCCTGGACTCCTTGTTTTCCACAAGTGCTCGAACTGTAGTTAAGAACCAGTAACCACCTCTTTTTAGCCATTTGTTCTCTTACATTGTGTGTGACATGTTCTATCCTAGGCGCTGGTCCCTCACCTCCCGGCAGAGGGAATGGTGAACAATTTTTTGAATGGTGAAACTTTGTACCCAGATGGTTAAAGCAGCTGCAGTTGTCTCTAATCTGCTGCTAACCTCTGCCTCTCCATCCCTGCCTTTTCCCTGCAGTAGTGACTTGCCTGCTTCCTGCAAGCAAAAAGAAAAAATAAAATAAAAAATAAAATCACAAGACAAATAAAGCTTGAATTTAATATAACTTTGAGCAAGCCAGTCTATTAGTAGTGAAAAACTAAATCTCTTGGACAGACAGAGCCGTGGAAACATAACCAGTTCCCAAGTGAAATTCTGCGTTAGCATCCTAAGCTTACACTAGTTACTAGTGTACCTACTTACTAAGAGTGTATTATAAGTTTGCTCATACTTAAAATGTTGCTTATAATCATCTGTGCTTCTGTGCTTGAGTTTGTTTCCTCAGGGTGGGATTAAGGGGAGGAAGAAGCCTTGAAATGAAAAGTTCAAATCAGATTTAACTCCTGGGAGAAAGTAGCTGTTTCTAAATATCTCTCCTGATCACTGCAGAGTGGCAAAAGTTGCATAGCCATCCAGTCCCCATAGAAGAATGTATGTTTTTTTATCTTCTGGTTGGCGGGGATTCCAGCCTTCCCCCGGGTGCCCACGTATTACAAAGAATGTAACTAAAGGGCTTACTACAAGTGTTGAAGTGTTGCTGCCTAGGAGTATTTGAGGACTAGAAGAAATCGGTTTGTTCGTATCAACTCCCCCACAATGTGTTCTGTTAACCTTCTCCTCGAGAGGGGGAGGAATTCCCAAGAGTTCACCTTGACACTGAATCCTGAGACAGCTTATTGAGGACTAACTCCCAGATCCCCCATGGGAAGGTGATTCTGAAAGGCAATGGAGTCCAGGAAGGATCGACCTTTTTCGAGAACGAAGTAAAATACACAGGAACTGGCCGTCCCAGTGTGCCAATAGTTGAGCCAGCAGGGGAGAAGACCAGCCTGGTTGAACAGAGCTTCTTAACGAGCTCAGGAAGAAAAAAGAGTTTGTGGACCCTGAAAGAAGGGGCAGGCAACTTAGGAGAGTTGTAGAGCTGTCGCTAAGTTGTGCAGGGAGACAAACAGAAGAACTAAAGCTCACCTAGAATTCAGGTTGGCTACTGCAGTAAAAGACAGCCAAAATGCTTTTATAAATACATTACCAGCAAAAGGAAGACTGAGTAGAATCCCCATCCTCTGTTGGATGTGAGGGGAAACATAGTGATGAAAGATGAAGAAAAGGATAAGGTAATTGATGCCTTTTTTGCCTCAGCCTTTATTAGTAAGGCCAATGATTCTCAGGGTACCAACCCTGGGAGTTGGAAGGTTGTGATGGGGAGTGAGATGGAGCCCCTGTAATCCCCTGGGAAACTGCAAGGTACCTCCTACACGTTCTGTCTGAGCAATCCTAACTACATGGGGCTGGGTGGGATTCACCCAAGGGTACTGAAGGAGATGGATGAAGTACGCACCAAGTCACTTTCAATAATTCACCAGCAGCTCTGGCTAGCGAGGGAGGCCCCAGCGGACTGGAGGCTGGCAGACGTGCTTCCAGGCGACAGGAAGGGCTGGAAGGACTTTCCAGGGAATTACAGGCCTGTCAGTCTGACGTCGGTATCAGGGCAGGTTACGGAGCAGGTGATCCTCAGTGCTGTCACACGGCACCTGCGGGACAGTATTCAACAAGGATCCAAATTCCGGTTTCATGTAGATTAAGACAGTAGTTGTATGTACGCATCTTGTATCCATACATTAAAAATAATGTGTTATGACAAATGTCCGAGTAGGAGTCATCAATTATCTGATCTGTTTGTAACTGTAATTATTTTTTTCTTTGGAGTGTAGGACAAAAGTGGAAAGGAAACCATCACCACTAAACCAGCACCTAAGGATGAAAGAAAACCCAAGGATCCTAAAACGGTAGAAATATATTAAAATATGAACAGTCAGTGTTAACATACACTATAATTGTGAAAAACAAACATGAAATTTAGATTTATATGACGTAATAGCACTCTGGGGAGAATTATGAGCACTACGTCCAATTTGAGACATTTATGTAAGCGTGCACGTAAGACAGAAGCACCTGTCTATTTCAAGGGAGATTTTGGATAAATGGGGCCTAAAACCATCATTATTTTGAACTGAATACGTTCTTGTACAGTGGGATCGGTGTATGTTCCACAGAATGCTTATTCCCGTATTTGCTATCTAAAACTCGGACTTCACTATAACTGCCTCTGGATCCCTGTCACTTCTCTCATTTATCTCTTTATTCTACAGTGGTTTCTCACCTCTTTCCATTTCTTCATCTTTTTGATTTCTAAAACCCAATGTTCTGCACTCAGCACAAGAGGTTCTCCCTGTGTATATAATAAGCATAAACGTAAAATGCTAATACTGGGGTATCTTGTCAATTTCAAATAACAGAATTCTGGAAGTTATTAGAATGTATTCTTTCAACTACATGTCCTTTACTCAAGTTCTTATAATTTATTTTTAAAAATGAATGAAATTAAAGCTTACATATGTTTGTAATTACACAGAATGAATCTATGGGAAAAGGAAAGCAGTTGTTTCTATATTTAAAAAAAAGGGGGGGGGATTTAGGTAAGGCTGAAACTTTTTACATCAAGTTGTTCTTTCATAGAGTATGTGCACATAGATGTCTGAATCAGATGGTAACATCTATCCTGGAAATTTTGTTTTATAAACTTTAAGTGATGGGATTTTTGTTTACTGTGGACTGGCCATTACTTACTTTTGTGTAGTAACCGAAGTGTCTTAAAGTTTTCAGTTTAAAATTGGAAGGTCTTTAACTCCTCTTCAGAAGGATATGTTGTTTTTTTTTAAGGTTCTTCATAGTGACTGGATTACTTAAATGCATAAAAAGAAGTTGAGAAATAGGGAATGAAGAGGTCAGCCATGGATCTTGTTATTTGAAATAAAGTGACAGAGGAAAAACGAATATATACCATAGAAGTTACAAATACTCTTTTTGAACCATCTGTATTTCAAATGCAGATTGTATTTACATCTGAACTATAATTTCTGATGGTATCTGTCACTGTTTTATTTCAGATTTTAGCTTAGTTTAGTTTCTTACTATCTCTTACTTCTCTTGCTCTTCTGTAGGCAAAGGGACGGTCCTCCAGCAGCAAATCTGAGAAGCAGAAAACAAGCTAAACGTTAACGTTACTGGGTGAGATTTCTTCTTATCTGTTCTCTGAGCTACCATAAAGATAACTCTCGCTAGTGTCACTAAAGTTAGATTTTATAACAGCCTTAACTGAAACCAAGATGTGTGTAGAGAAACTCTTACAGAAAACACTTGGAATGACTTTGAACTTCAATACATAATCCTATGCAGAAAAGGCCTTACTATTTTTTTCATCCTTTGTCCCTACAGTTTGTACAAAATTACCTTCTGTAGCTAAATTTATTTAAATGGATGTAATTTTAAGAATTAGAAACCATTGCATACTGGTTCCCTAGTAAGACCTTTTACATAGAATTTATATAGACCAAGCTCATTTCAACTGGTTGTTTTTGTCTTTAGGACAGTGAGATTATGTCTCCACCAGGCTAATTTTGGAACAGCATCCAGAACACATTAAAAACAAAAAAACAAAAACAAAAACAACAACAAAAAAAAAAAAAACAACAACAAAAAAAAAAAACTCACAGCTATGCTGACAGGTATAGCAGGTTTCAGTGTTCTGTTCTTGGTTTTCCTGGCACAAATACAGCCTTGTTCAGTGTACACGTTCCACTGCCACTGTGTACTTCTTTCTGTTCAGCTTGATCACCCCTGTAGTGCAAGTAATTAGTCTTTCCTCATCATCTTTAGTTCATGAAAGTATCGTCATAACCACACTGTGATGCCTGATAAAAGTCCTTTAGGCAAGCGAGTTTAATGGGGTGTGCAGGAGAAAGCTAAAGGCACACAGAGTATGTCTCCATTCATCTGAGTGCTAGCCAGGAGGGTTCTAATTCCTCCAGAGGAGCTGCAGCCCTCTGACTCGAGAGGCAGATTTAATTCGTAAGAGAGCATCGGTAATTAGATGGAGCTAAATCCTGTGGGAAGATTTAGGGAAGACCAAGATGCATCATTGCTCCGTATCAGCAGTGAACTGCCAATCTTACTGCACTTACTGCAGTATCACTTTTGAAAAAATACCTCCTCTCTTTTGATATTTCTTCTTGCTGGATTTCTTTCTGTCACTAGGTATTTGTTTCTCGTTATACTTCACAGATTTATTTTGCATTTTTTTCCCAAGTTAATGTTCTTAACTCTTTCATTTCTTTTTTTCCTCCCCCTCAGGATCTTGGCACTTGATGTGAAAAGACTTCTTTTTATTGGGGATAATTATTGCTGAAGAACAAAAGCTGATGCAAAAAGCATGTAGCTATTCTAGATGTTTTTTGTACAGTGGTATTTTCTGGACTTTTTTCATGTTTTCTTTTTTTCCAGTAGTAGATCAAGATTTTTTTTCCTAGCCTTTCACTTTACTGTACTGATATACTTTTTTTTTTTTGTAATTTTCTTCAGATCTCAGAGGGAAAGGATGCTTTATATTTGTAAGAAATATATTTCAGAAACTAATAGCAAAGCCAAAAAAAAAAAAAAATGCAGACTTTTGCACATAATCTCCGCATAGTGCCTCTAAATCTCCCAAGAAGTCATATGTGCTAGCATTTTTAGCATTGCAGTGAATATATTAAGCATTCTGGAATATAATGAGCTTTAGTTATCATCAGCCCACCTCAGCATGGCTGTATACAGTCTTTCCTAAGTTCTTGGTAAGAAACCAGAGGTAAACTGTGGTTATCTAAAGAGCAAAAAACTGGGGATTAACCGCTTCATCAAGCGCATTCTAATAGTAAAGCAGGTATTTTTGATGATGCCTTAGCTGCTGTTAAAACAACTGCAAAACGACACCGATAAGGATTTTTTTTTTTTGATTTCCAACTGCATCTGTACTGCTCTTGTATAATTTCAGGAGTCTCTTGGACTGAAAAGATAAAAATTTGCTGTGTACCACTGATACCATTATCATCACAAAACAGAAAAATAAAGTACATAAGCCTTAGCAGATATTATGAGAAATTCAGGTTGAAAGATGGACAGTTTTGTGTTTGCTTTTTTTTCACTGTTTCTAGTCCTTACTTCTGTTCCTCATACTCCAGAAGGGAATGCAGAAATAGAACAAATTAATGCAGCAAGGAGTGTTGTATTCACCTGGTCTTCAGGACAACAGGCAAGAGCGGGCCTCTAGTATGTCTGTTACAGGTAGAGCTTTTGGGACCTAGGTGTGCCAAGTTCTTCCATTTGTTTTCCTCTGTCTTCATAATTCTTAAAACATCTTTTTGCACATCTTACACACATACTGCTTCACCATTAGTTTACAGAGGAAGATCATACTAGGGCCAATATTTGTAATGATTCCAATAGCTGATTCTAGAATGTAGTGTGGCAGACAGGTGGCCTTGAGATTTACGTTGGAGGATAAGCAGAATTTTGACTGTACTTAACAATCTGTACTGAGAGCCTGTGTCACACTAATAAAGTTTTTAAGAATGCACTGTGATGTTTGTAGCTTTTTTATTTACTACAGCTGTTAATGTGAACAGATACAGGAAGGCAAAAAAAAGCTCAGAAATGATTTAAAAATATTTATATACTGACCTGTTAAAACTGAATCTAATGTGTTTAAAAAGCATCTGCGAAATACTTGTCAGAGGTGCTTTATGCAGCCCCCACCAATCTGATCAGGATCCAGCTGCAGTTTTTTTCCCCCTTTCCCCTTGATTTCTAATGCTATTTAGAAGCTAAATAGGGCCAAATGGGGCTTCAGGCCTGGAAGAGCTAAATGGGTATGCACAAGTACTTTAAGAAACAAGATGAAGTGACTATTTTGCTGAAAAAAATCCAGTTAAAATTTGAGACATAATACATACTAGTGATTAACAGTCATTCTTAGGCGACAGAAGAAATATTTTGTTTTAATGAAGTTTTTGAACTCTGCAGGCATCCCTGTAAGTGTTAAGATTCTCGTGTCTATGTACATAATGATTTCAGTATTATGTGATTCTAGCTTTGTTTGCAAGCTTTCTTCTTGATGCAAACATCTACACGTCTAAAATGTTGGTTAATGATTGATCTGTATGAAGTGACACAATGAAATCACCATACCTGTCTGTAAATAACTGTCTTTGTACCATAGAGAGGGGCGCAGTGTATCTGGATTTATGCTTGAATTGATTCAAAAAAAAAAAAGGAGGGGGGGGCTGTGTTATGGGGAAGTCTCGGAAATCTATTTTTTCTCCCACAGCTGAGAAACAAAAAGAAATCCCTGCAGCTCAAGATGAAGCAGTTATTGCTGGTTTCTGCTTTGTTAGTTACTGCTTACAATGGCAAAAGAAAAGAACGTACAGAAATGAAGTACTCTATGTAGAAACATATAAATATTGCTTTTTATTAATTTGCCTTCTCAGTTTGGTCTGAAACCTTTTTAAAGCAAGCAGCAGTCATCAATATCTGAAATAGTTGGTCTCAACACCTCCTACTTGTTTTCAGTTACTGCAAGACTAGATAGTCATCCAGACATCCCACCACAAAAGAAATTGTGTTTTAGTCAAGCTGTGTACCTGTCTACTACATCATACAACAGTACAGTACTGTAGTAGCTTTGCAAAGTTCCACTGGCATTGTAAGACAAGAACTAAACATCAGCTATTCATTAGAATGCAAAACTTGAAAGTCAATCTGAATTACAGATCTGAAAAATTCCTAAATTTTGGTAAACAGGGTACACAGCCTTTTCAGAATGCATTTCCTTAATGTGCTATGAGGTACAAGATTCCTTGTATGTAAATGGCTAGAGAAAGCAGAGGGAAACTGTTTTTTCTACAATGCTGTGACAGAACTTTTGTCCTTCAGTAGCAGAATTCAAAAGCCCTTCTGAGCTCTCAGAAAGTAGGTTCCTACTTCTTGGTCAGGTATTATTTCTAGCAGAGAGAAAAGGGGACAAGGCACAATTGAAAGGTTGTGATTATTCCACCTCATGCATTTTTTTTTTTTCCCTTAAGTCTTAGTCTTTGTTACAGTTACTGGCTGCTTCAGCCAGTAAAGAAACACCAGAGAAAATAAAAGCTAATGAATCACATCAAGGATATGTTTGTCAAGGCAAAGCAATCAAGTGTTTTAGCCACTTATGGTAACAGGTGGATTTTTTTTTTTTAAATACTAGTACTGGAATTGAGAAATTTTCATCGGTGAACAGAGAAGAAATTCATTCACTACTGGGTCTTTAAAAAAAAAACAAAAACAAAAAACTCCAAAACTTCAGCACATTTCTTAAGTAATATAAGCACATCATAACACCTTCTTAGCACATAATATTCATCTGTTCTCGCAGTAATTACAATCCTTACAATCGCTTACAATCCTTAGAGATAAGAAATAAAGCCCGTTACAAATGACTACCTGTCCTCTTAAACATCAGTGAATAATTATGGTAGCAGTTGCACTTCAATCAGGTGTAAAAGGAATAATTAAAAGCAAACTTTCCAGCTAAAACCAACAGATTAATCATCTAAAATAAGATTCAGACTTTCTGCACACAAAATGCATGCTCATTTCCTTAACATTACCTAAAAATACAAGAATATTTTCAGTCAGCAGCAAGAGGAATAGTGCAGACTTAGCATGCCCTCTAGAGAAACTAACTTTTAAAATTGCTCTGCTGCTATTCCTATGAATTTTCAGTGCCTTACAACTGTTTTTGACAAAAATAAGTTATCCTAATTTATAGGTGATTCTTTTGCAGCCATGTTTTGATATCCTCAAAATTTCTATCCATCCATTGTATATTGTCCTCAATGGTTTCAATAGCTTGGTGGATGCAACGAAGCTGTGCACTTTTTTCCTCCAGAGAACCGAAGAATTCTTTAACCTGTTGAATAAAAAAATGTGGAAGGAGAGCTGATGAAGAGGCAGCACTGTCTCTTATTTTCACAGGAAGAGTAGCAGGATATTTGTGATATTTGACCTGACATGAGAAATTATCTTAAAAATTTCAAAACCTTCAAAAAGATACTGACTCAATCTCACAAACTGATGAAGATTACATTGAACATTAGATTATAAAAAAAGCAGTTGCAGGAAGTGACAAACTGTTGTGCAAGGGAATCTGTCTGGTTCTTGCTCATTCAACAAACCTTTGGACAGCAGTGTCTGTCTTTGTATAGACTTCCCCAGAGAAGAAAATGCATCCCCTACTCTGCCTCTTGGCTGCTTGGTTGGTAACACGCCTTCACTTGGCAGTTCAAGTAACGTCTCAGGCTGTGAACTGAAACAGTCCCTGCTAATATACACAGGATGCAAGACGCAAATAGTTGTACAAACTACACAAAAGGTACAAGTAGAATACACGGAAAAGAATTGCTGGATTTTCTCTCTCCTTATACTTCCTGTCTGTCTGCCAGTGTGTTCACAGTGACTCCCATGTCATAAGTCCTGCAGATCCTAGGGAGATGCACAGATACATTTCCAGGTAGGGCACAGAAACATCCTTGCAGCCCATGGCACTGCTGTAGCATTCTATTGACACACTGTCAGAGTCCATTTGGATTTAAAACGAGTGGTGAGAATGAAGTACAAAAGAATGCACTGCTCCCTATATTCTTTCATTTTGTACTTAATGTGGTCATATTATTTCTGCCTCTGTTTTGACCCAAACCAGGAAATCTGGATTTCAGCTTCCAAAAAATGGTCAGGGATCCCATTTTAGGACTTTGAATCTGCACACTGACCAGTCTTGGTTTTGTTTGTTTGTTTTTTTGACACTTGACAGAAGTGGAATAGGTGGACAAAATGATTATCATATGGTAACATCCAGAAGCATGGAGAATTCTCCCTGGAGCAGCAGACATAGAGCACACTATACTTATCACTGCCCTTCAGCATTTGCCCTTCAGTCTGCTTGGTGAGAAGACCTACTTTTGTTCTTATTTTTCCTCAGTACTCTCCAGAAGACAGCCATGAACATTACATACACATACATACATGAATACTCTGCATCCAAGTCCACTGCTTAAACAAATTCCATCTTTCTCCTTGCCACTGGCTTAATGCTCTGCCTCAAGGAATTAAGCTCAAGGAAAACACAGGGTATTATTCTAATACTTCGTAACTAGTCATGCTTTTAAGATGTTAAAATTTAAACCAGAGTTTTGTTTCAGTTAAACTACAACTACTTTTTAAAACCAGAACAGCTAATCTGAATGGCTTACCTGTGCAAGTTGTGGCCTAGTTGAGTACTGATTTGTCACTCCAGTGACAATGGTCGCTATGGAATGTGAACCGAGTTCAAATCTGTCAAAAAAGAATAACCTACACTCAGAAAACCTACAGTTTGGTAGAAAATAACATTTTAAAGTACAATTGGGTACAGGCAGCAGTGAAACAACACATGTTCCTTACTTTTCTACGACTTTCTCCCAATTTTCCTTTAAAAACGTCCAAGCAAGGTGATAGCCAGATGGGTTTCTGGCAACATACACAATAATGCGTGGAAGATCCTGAGTTTTTATGATGTCACCACGGAGACCTTGATCCAGTAACCTAAGAATTAATAATAGATATGGAAGTTGTTTAGACCAGTAAAGATAAAAATGACAAAATGATTACTTGCTTAGTGTTTTCTGCTGTTTATAAAGTTCACATTTCTAAAGGTCCCAACACTGTTGGGTTACTTCCAATTTTTTACAGTGTATATCCATCCTTCCCATTACTATTACCTTCATAATTACAACTATTTAATAGACCTGCATGCTGAATATAAATTATAAGAATAGTCTACATTTTGGTTGTATTCAAAAGTTTCCAACTTAATAGGAACCTCCCTAATCCCTTGTAGGAAATAAATTTGTTCTACCCTGTCAGTGGAATATTCAGGCCTTGCAAACTCGTGACTAACATGTCCAAAGAACAGCAAATACAAAAAATAACATTATGAACCAGCTATATAGCTACATGCTAAATGAGCGTGACATTCCATAACCCCCACCAGAAGGCAGAAAGCAGGTTTACAGAATGCAAGCTTTGAAGGTTTGAATATCTGAAAACTTCAGTAACACTCAGTTTTCTCAAAAGTGGGAAAACACACATTTTTGTAAGAAACAGAGTATATGCACCTGTAACCAAGATAACTAAAAAGGTAAACAATGAAGTGTCTGTCAAGCAAAGACAAGGTATTTGAGTAGGTTTATATTTCATCCCAATTTGCTGCTGCAATGCTGAGCACATTGACTCCTGGCACTAAAACCCTTAAATGAAATGCTGCAGCCACTTGCTCTTAGTGTATAAAATCTGTAAAGCATTTTATAAATCCTGAAATTCAACAGCTATGTAACAAGACTGAGCGATACTAGTTCCTGTGTCAGTATTTGGTTATTCACCCCAAAACACACTTCTGTTCTTGTGTAACACACTACTCACCACTGAAGTTTGTCCTTATTTCTGGTGAGGCTGAGAGCTAATTCAATTGTACTTTTATCTATGCTGAATGAGTGCTGTCTGTATTTACTAAGGAGGAAATCCCAACCTTCAGATGTTTGTGCTCCAACAGCATACACTGCTGTCTTCACATCAGCTGGCAAACTACAACAAATTGAACACCAAGTTACTCTCCATGTCATATTTAGGCATGTTTGCAGAAATACAACCTCGACATCATCATACATCAACTGACATAACAGTTTCTTAAAAATACTGGTCCTTCACGGGTATTAGTGATCCTTATTGCTGGGAAACAGTTAAATATATCAGGCTGTATCACAGTAGTGTTCCTGCCCTGGAAACGATTTCCAGAAATACTTGACTCATTCCTTTATTTTTTCTTTCTTACTTATTTTTATATTCCTTTCCTGTCTACCTTGTATTTAAGCCCAGCTGGATACCAACACAGTCTTCTGTGGCCTGCCCAGAACAGTCTCTCAGAGATGTTTTGGAGGGTGTTTTAGAGAGTTCTTATGTCATGCCGAGAAGCACAAATTACACAAATGTCATGAACAGTAGCTACCTATTTTTATAGAGCAGTCTCCAGACAGATACAGGAAGGAATATATTTACATGTAATTTTCACTTTTCTAAGAAGAATTTTTCAAAGAAGATCTTTTTCACATATCTAAGAAGACAAGCACCACATGACATATGTGCTAGTTTGGGTATATAATATTCACCAACACGTGAAGGAAGTGAAAATTTAAAGTATGAGATACAGAATAAAAAGACTCAATTTCAGATTGCTTAGAGGACTGCATTTCAGCTCTTTCTTAATTACCTTTACTATAATTAGAGTATCAGAAAAGACAGTATAAGAAAAAACAGTTATTTGCAAAACAGACCTCAAGGTTCCATTGGATTTCTGCCATTTCAAGAAATACTCTTCTGCTTTGTCCACGCACGGCTGGTATCTGCGCATACATGCGAAGAGCAGCAGGGACTGCCGAAGCATTCTCTCAGACACTGAGCCGTCATCACTCCAAAGCTGTTTGTCAATTAGGTCTTTAAATAAATTGACTATATACTCCTAAAATAAGACAATAAAAATGATATATAAAGCGCTTTTTACAAGGTACAGGCAGAGTCATGAAACTCTAGATACTTAAAGCGTTACCTTTAACTGTTTTTCTGTATCTTCCATATCCCGCTTCTCCATCAGCTTGTATATAGGAACCAGCTCATTCATACCTTGGAGTACAGGCATGATTTGTGTTTCCCGTTTCAGGTATAAAGTTAAATCAAAAGCTTTAGAAATTGGCAATTTTTTTATTCTAAAGAGAAGAAGAGAAGGGATAAAAGAAGTTGCAATTAAGCTTACAAAACAAACGTAAAAGCAAAATCCAAGACACAGTTTTCTAGGTTTGTTTTTAGAAGTCAAATGTGGCTGAGCAAGTAACATAAGCTATGAAACCTAATATCCAGTCTTTGAACTAAGAAATGGACTGTAAGGGAATGTTATTAGTAAGACCCACTTTTTCGCCTGTCCCGTGGTCATCAAAGCACTGTCTCTCTCTTGCTGTCTCCTCATTTTGCTCTATATACATACAGAAGAAATCCAATCACTGAACTTACTTCCTCTGTAACACCTTTCTAGCTTGACACGCGGGTACTTAGTCTCTTGTAGTAAAACCTCACAGCTATAATCCCAGCTGGTTCTTCACTTTAACTAACAGCTCAAGCCTTCTATGTGTGCCAGGATATACCTCAATTACTTATTACAAGAGAAAATAGAGAAAATGGAAGAGGACTTACTTCACTTCATCCTGGTAATTTTTTTATCCTTCTGTGAAACCTTTTTTCTGCTTCTTTCTGCCCATGCTATCTCCCCATATACGTTCTCATTTTGTCCTTATTCACCTTTCTCTTCTTCAAAATACCAGTCACCCATCTTAAAAGGAACCAAGTTTAACCTAATTTGCATCTCTAATTGTCCCTTCTTCCTTTCTTCTCTAAGCTTCTTGAACACAATAAGCAATCTTTCTTCAGGCTCCCCTTTTCTCTTCAAACTTTGAACTATAAAAACCTTTCTTCCGCTGTCCAGATGAAAAAGTTGACTAGCCCCGCTGGCATCTCTTTATGAGCTGCCACCTCAGATTCATGTGATTGTCTTCCAGCTCTCCTTACCGCCTTTTTTCTTGAATGCTGTAAGATCAGCAATTAATGCATTCGGTTCTTTGGTTCTCTTTGCCTCTCTGAGTATACACACCTGTTGCAGATTTTGTTTGCAGAACACCTCTGAGACACGCTTTTTTGTAATAACATCCACAGCACTAAGACTAACCGTAGCTATAATTCTAGCACATTTTTATTACTGTAAGAGCCTTGTTTCTAATTGACAAATGGAAACAGTGTCTTTCCTGGAATGTCTACTGAAAAACAGTCTAAAAAACTCCACTGAATTACAGAGTAAGAGATTGTATGCCCTACCACCTACTCAATTGCGTTTTTGCTCACCAGCTGGACAAGGGAAGTTTTAATATTACTTCCATGCTCCCCCTTCTTGAACTTGAGGGAGAGAAAGCACAGCTACCTGTGATGCAGGACAGGACAAAGATTTGACAGTCCTAGAGAACATCAGTATTTCCACATAAACGCTCTCCTAGCACTAGCTCACTTGCAAAATCTTGACTGAGAGATTTAATAGGTTGCATGAAGATGTGCTGATGAGCATTTTGGGTACTCAGAAGAACACTTGTAATCAAGACACTAAGTGTCCACATCTACTGAGCTTCCTCAGAAGCTAAAATTTTAGCAAAAAATTATATGAAGAAAATATTCAAAGAAAAACAAAGTTTTATCAAAAACAGATACATGCTCCATTTTGTATGCAATCATTAGCCCAATGTTAGCAGCAGAAAACATAACTTTTACTGCTATGACCTCTGACAGCTCCATGTCCTAACCCATATTTTTCACTTAACCAAATGTGTGCCATGTTTACACTCTCAATGTCTTCATGGTGTAAAAGTGTTACTAGTTAAATCCAAGCTGAGGAGAATTAGTGTGACAACACATTAAGAAGAATTACCTTATCTTAAAGAAAGCCTTAACTTGCAAATAGGATGTCGACTCAGTTTCTTAGTATTTCTTGTAATTCTTGTAATCTTGCGTGAAAGACCTCATTACCACAATAAACAGGTCATTATTATCAATAGTACACATGTATTTACCACTTCACTGTGAAAGCTGAACTCTGAAGTTACAATTAAAAACCATGTGACACTAAGTCAACATAGCAAATGCAGAATTTCACTGAGAACTTCACTCCCAATCTCCCTTTTCAAAACAAGACTCAAACAGTAAGTTACATCCTGTTTCAAACACTTCACAGACCATGAGGATTATGTCTTCTTGTCTGCTTCATTAAATACACTTGGATAAGGCCACTGCAAATGAGAAATCCCGGGTTTACATTGCTGTAAGCAAGAGAAGAACATGCTCCTATTTGAATGATTTAATGAAAAATGTATATGTAACCAACACTCCTTTAGTGGTATATACTCATGAATGCAGTTTGTATTGTTTTTGACTAGCACAGCATGCCTTACCTTACAAGCTGGAATATGTTGTTAATGAGACTTGCTCTGTCATTGTTGCTAATCGCTGTATGGTTCTCTTTCAAAAGGTTGATCAGATGATCCCATCCATCATCTTCATAGTGCACAATGTAATAACCATTCATGTACACATTGAATTTGATCCATTCAACCTCTTCCGGAAGGATAATGACATCTACAAACAAAAATATAACTCCTTTTTATTAGTGATTCAAAATCACTCTAATATTATACCCAATAATAGTCTCACTTCAGAGATTTAAATAAAAACTATAACATGAATCCTGAATATACTAAGAGATTATTATAGCGATGCAATTGAGATGACAAAAAATCATTTGTCTTGTACTAGTAGCTGCAGTCGTCAATTCTGCAAAAAAACACATGCAAAGCTAAAAATCTTACGGAAAAACTTCGAATAAATTAATCACTTATAATTAATCAAATAAATTACCTGTTTTAGTTGTCATCAAAAATCTTTGCACAGTGTCAGATTTGCTCGTAATGTAGGTTAGTGGAATGTGCCACAAGTACCTAATGCAAAACAGAAATTTAATGAAAGAACTCTGCAAAAGCTTCTCCAACATGGCCCAGTCTAACAGGTGATGAGTATCTTTTACCTGCAGGATGACAGCAATGACCTGCACTCATGTCTCTTTATTTTGGTGCAGAACCACATGCACCTAACTAGCCCTAATTTAATTTGCTTGGGAGATCATTAACAGTGAAGCTGCAACAATATGGACTTTCAAGCCTAGTTCCACTGGCGTGTCCCAGTAGGAGTTCACACAGCTCACCTAGGTGCCTGGCCACCGTAGCTGTGCAGCTGCCGGTAACTCGGCCAGGCATGCCAGGTGTGGCCACCTGTACCTACTGCAGTAGTAGCACTGTCTTGAGCTGCACTGGGAAAGACTCACATCCTATCAGTTCAAGGAGCATTCCTTAAGAAACAACAGTGAAAGCTATTATTGTATATCTATGTTTGCCATAGGTGAGTATTATGGTTTGTGTGCTGAGATTTTCCCATTTTCTTTACCCCGTGGATGAATGGGAATCTGCGCCCTTCATGTAGTGCTCCTGCTGCAGGTGGACGTTCTTTCCTCTCACTGTGACAGTTACCAGGGGAAAACCTTTTTGCAGTGTCCAAGTGTTCATCATTGCCCTCACATCAAGAGTCTCTCCTTTAGTCCAGTGCTGTTTGTTGGTGAGGGAAAAAGAAGATACATAAGAAGAGGAGGAAGATGGAGTGCATGGACAATGAAATGAGTAGCTAAGAACTTCATAAAAGCTGCTGCAAATTTGTAAGCTCAGCATAGTTAAGTTTAGACTGGAACATGGGATATCAATGACAACTCCGGCTGTTCTTTTTCTGGACACTTTTACATAGTTAATTGACATCTCTTTAAATAGTGCTGTTTTCCGGGCAGCCCTAGGCACAGAGGTAGGATTTCTGTCTGTACACACACCGATGCGGCAGCACAGAATAGTAACATGAGAGAACTCAGATAAATATCAAACTCCCAAATACGGATGAGTAAAAAACTAGATGCTTACTGCATTTGAGGATGACTGTTGGTTCCTTCTGCAAAAGCCATCACCTTGTTGTTCACTCTTATCGCTACCTACTGTGGGACAAATCTGTAGAAGAAAGTTTTGGTCATCTGTTTTTGATATCATTACCATAAGTATTGGTCACAGTCCTTAGTAATATATACTACAAAAACACACTATTCACAAAAAGCTATGAAATTTGGAAAAAAAAAAAAGTAAAAAAAGAGAGTAAGAAATACTTGCATTTGTCATACTGTCCCACAAATCTTCATTTTTTGTATTCTGATAGCTGTACTTCTGCAGGTACTGCACAAGTCCAGCTTTAAAACCATTGTCAGTCAGGTAGTCCCTCAACATATTTAATATACAGGATCCCTGAAAAAAAGTGTGACAAAATGTTTACAAAACCACTCCCTAGATAGCAAGATGCTTCTTTCAGAAAATTTTCAGACTAACCTAAACAGCACTTCAATTTTGTATGTCTGTCTGATAAGAAATAATTGGGTTTTATGTATATTTAAACAGTAATTTGGCTTTCATAAATATATTTTCTTAACTATATTTTGGATTGAGTAAACTATGCTATTATTTTTTGAATTACTACATAGAGCAGCACCATATAATGCTCCAGTGAAAAATGCCAGTTGGTTTAAGCACCTAAAATAATGTTTTAATGTTTAAATTGAAACACAATAGATAAAAAGGGGTTAAAACCTCCTCTTTTTATAGATGGAACAGGAAACCACCATTTGAACTACATTCAGGAGTTTTGGACTAGGAATTAGATAGAATATAAAAATAAAAATAATATAAAAAAGTATATTAACACCATGGTTCAGGGATGTCTTGTATAAAGGACTGACTGTAATCAGTACAATGCAGATGTATAGTACAATCAGTACAACTGAGAACAAAATCAGTTACAAATTTTACCTTCTGATAAGAAACATCATCAAACATTTCTAAAATTTGAGCTGGATCTTCCACAGGAGTAGACACAGGATGCGATGAATTTAATGCATCCACTTCCATGGCATCAAAGCATCTTGTTAAGAAATAATCTTCCTAATAGGAGGCAAAAATGATTATTACTACCAACTTTTGCACAGTGACTACTGAATTCCGGTTAGTTCACATTGTGGTCCATTCTACATGATGTTCAAATCCCATAAGGAAAACCAAACATATCTTTGTTTGCATTACTGAGCTTTATAAAAAAAAAATTAAAAAAAAATAAAAAAAACAGTAATATAGAGAGACAAACTGCCTCTACCCTTCTAAACTAACTTTAATACTCCAGCTAGTGAGACTTAAAAATAATTCCAAAAAGACATGCACACGTTCCAACAGTTTGATGACAAAATGAATGGTCAGTAACCACAAAACAAACCAAAGGGAAAAAAAAAAAAAAAAAAAAAGCAAACGGTGAATTTCTTCATCATCATTCCACTGCAGTTTTATGGCAAGTTTCTGCATAGATCTTCCCAGTGCACTGTTCATTTCACGTTGGTTGAACTAGGCATACTTGCAAAGTTTCATATATTGAACCTGTGCTAAAGCTAGTGGAAGGATTTGAGGGTCTTCATTAGGATTTAAGTCTGACTATACATGATGAAAAAAAATAAAAATTTCATAGAATCATAGAATAACACGAGTTGGAAGGGACCCATAAGGACCATTGAGTCCAACTCCTGGCACCGCACAGGTCTACCCAAAAATTCAGACCACGTGACTAAATGCACAGTCCAAACGCTTCTTAAACTCCAACAGGCTTGGTGCAGTGACTGCTTCCCTGGGGAGCCTGTTCCAGTGTGCGACCACCCTCTCGGTGAAGAACCTCTTCCTGATATCCAGCCTGAACCTCCCCTGCCTCAGCTTGACACCATTCCCGCAGGTCCTGTCACTGGTGACTAAGGAGAATAGCTCAGCGCCTGCCCCTCCACTCCCCCTTATGAGGAAGCTGTAGACCACGATGAGGTCTCCCCTCAGCCTCCCCTTCTCCAGGCTGAACAGGCCCAGTGACCTCAGCCACTCCTCATATGTCTTCCCCTCTAGGCCCTTCACCGTCTTCGTCGCCCTCCTCTGGACACTCTCCAACAGTTTCATGTCCTTTTTGTGCTGTGGTGCCCAGAACTGCACACAGTGCTTGAGGTGAGGCCGCACCAGCGCAGAGTAGAGTCACTTCCCAATCACTTCCCTCGACCGACTAGCAATGCCTTTATACTTTTGGAAGTCTAAAAACCTTTTGAAAGGAGAATATACTTTGATTGCAATCATTAACTTCCATCACCACTTTCTGAAATTATTAGATACAATTAAATCAATATTCTTACCCTTCAAGTTAAGATCAGACAATTCTTTCAAAGAGAAATTGAAAACTGTTTCACAGCACAAACACGCTTGGTCTTCACCCTTACAAATTAGTGGACTTAGAATGCAAATATAAAATTACAGTAAATGCTGCTTACAACTTTCAGTTCTGGATGGGTAACGTTGACCGACACGAACTCCATGAATTTTGCAAACCCTTCATTTAACCACAGGTCATTCCACCACTCCATGGTAACTAGGTTGCCAAACCACTGAAACAATAATAACAAAAATTTTAATTTAAATACACACTTTTTCACAAAAGCTGCTACTGACTGATATGAAATTGAATTTATAACATGTCACTGACATTTAAAGCACATTTTTTTTTATTAATACAGCTTACTCTGGCCTCTTTCCATTTCATTTCTTATTTTAATGGTAATACTCTATAGCACTGGTTTCCACTACCATTCCATGAAACTTTATAAATAAACCAGGTTTGATAGGAGAGCCACATATAAAACTGTAACATTTCTAAACTTTTTTACCTATATTCATGCCTTGCAATTAATTTAAAGGGCTAACAATGGTGCAAAGGCCCCAGAGCACTACAGCTACTGAACTGAACAGATTTTGGTTACAGCCCTTCATGTCTATGAAGCCCAACTAGACTTTTCTGGGAACAGTCTCATGATTCACATATGAACACCCTCAAACTGAAACAGCTATTTTCAGTCTATATGTCAAATATCTCCCCATCCACACAGCTGTGACCACTCTGTGGGTCCCTTCTGATCCTTTATTGTTGCTCCTAAATCTCACCTGATGAGCCAGTTCATGGGCTATTATCATAGTAATCCAAAGTCTAGAAGATGCTGAGGACTTCTCAGGGTCATACAACAACGCAGATTCCCGATATGTGGTCAATCCCCAGTTTTCCATAGCACCAGACTGGAAATCCGGAATAGCTGCTAAATCTGGGGAGGGCAGTGGGGAAGCATTAATAAACTGCTAGGATTATTTTACCCAGTAAAGTACCCAGTCACCTGCTCATCCCACTTCACAACAGCTCCCACATCACACATTCTTTAAGGGCTCTCCTAAATGTAACAGCAAAAACATACCTTTTTAAAAGTTCTGTATAGAAGGATTTTCAGTTCTCAGTGAAGCTTTTAAATATACTCTTAAGTTATGTGAAGCAGACAGTTTAAAAGTCTGTGAGCCAAAATTGTCCCAGTCTTACCTAATTTATTGATTTTGTGCTATTTTACTCTCTATTCTTAATGCTATTCTTGAATACATTAAATTATTTAACACTTACCTTGTTTAGGTAAGGGATATGAAATGCTGAAGTAATCCTCATAAAAGTCTAAAAGTTTTACTGCCGCATCCAGTGCATAATCAGCTTGGTGGATCTTCTCTGGTACCGTGTATACAGAAATCTACAGTAAACAAGCAGGCAGTATTTAAATGCCAGCATCAAAAGCTTACAGAATTTGTTCTTTAACAGGTACGTGAGTGGTCATGAAAAGTGACAGTAGAGCACCTACCTAACAGCTCTCATACAAAAGTTATTTTTAAAAAATCCAGATACAAATATGATCAAAATTAGAAATAAAAATTGTACTTTATCCTCCAGAACCACTATGCCCGTAAAAGGACATCTATAGCTTCCATCCCCTACCATGTCAGGGTTGTTTAACTAACACTGTTTTACTTTATTCCTGATTCTCCAAGAAAACGATATTTAATTTCCCTTTAATCAAACAATCTTACATGAAACATTACCAATGCATGTAAGTATATACAAAGCAAGCATATTACCAAAAACTTTTGAAATTAGTAAAAGTCTTAATGCAAACTAATCATCCAATTACAAAGCCAACTTTTTTCTGTCCTCTCGTTCATGTAAAACTTCACAATGTATAAATCCAACGATTTAGCTTGAAAGTACAGTATATGTTTCCATATAGATTTTGTTATAAAAAAAGCTCTTAGAAAATCAGAATAGTTACCTTAACTCCATGACTGGATATTTTGCTGATGGACTTGAAATCTGAAACAATAAAGGCCACGAGGTAGGTACTCATCTTGACGCTGGTATCAAAATGGTCTTCAACAAGCCATGAATTTATATTCACAGTCTTCATCTAAAAAAGACAAGCACAGCTCATCATCCGGTACTACCTACAAGGACTTTAGCACCAAAAATCGATGTGTTTCTTTTCAGTTTCACTAAGACAATTTTAAAGACATGTTGGAAAGAAGTCAACCCCATGCCAGCCTGTCCCCACACAAAGAAAGAAAACAGAAACATACAGGTAGTTTCACTCATAAGTGTTACTTCAACATTGCTAAAACTAGATAAATAAAAGTACTGGTTCAAAAGCTTTAATTTTCCTCAGTGTCTGCCAGCACATCAATCTAATTAAGATCACACTTGAGTTGATCAGAAATTGTCTAAATCTAAGCATCACTTGTTACACACGAGAGAAATAAACTACTCCAAACAATGACTCATCTCTGTCAGATATCTATTTCATGACAAAATGAGTCACCTGTTTGAGGTATCCAGTTTTCCCTTTTGATTCGTCTTAGGTAACTAATTTAGACTTGGAGTATATTTAGCCACGCTGAAATACTAATACTGGCACCCACCCTTAGTTCATTATTTTATTCACTTTTCAGTGCAAGAACTGTTTTATTTTGTTTTTTTTTTTTTTTTTTTTAAACCAACTTTCAAAAGACTTCATTTTTTTGAGATGTACTTGGTGTATGGGGAGGTGTTGTCCCCTCATTTATAAGGGTTAGTTTCCTGGCAAATCAGGAATCAGTAATGCAGAAGAATTTATGAAGAATCTCTTATGCACAAAGTAAGATCAAATGTATGACATGTGACCCCCCCTATATATGCCTACATATTTGTAATTGCAAACAATATTTGTAGGTATTACACATACTCCCCTTTCACAGATATTTTTTTGAAGGCCAAATTAACCTTTTTAAAAATATATATATATAAAAGGTCCTGATTAATAGGACAATTAAGTTAATACACATGAATTATATTATGTCTGTATTCAGATACATTTTAATGTTAATTCTTAAAATCTAAGACAAAGACTGAAAGCATTTTATGAGTAAAATAAAGGTTAGGGAGATTACATTGTTCTCAAACCACTGCTGAGAACAGGAACCCATTGGACCCAACATCTGTTGCATTCCTTTATAACTGTGTATCAAGACTACCAGCAATCATTTACTCTCAGAAAAGAACTGCCATAATCTGTAGGTCAATATTCCCATGAACAGCAACTTCCTAGATATTCTGTTCTCCTTTTACTTTCTTTTTTAAAGGTCATCAAGCAACAGCACAACATTAAATGTATCCACCTACAAGTGGCATATTGGACAGCGCGAGGTGCTTTGGTTCCCTCCTAATCTTAACTGAAAATCTGGCTTTGAAGGCTGGTTCATCGAAACATGGGAAGGCCATTCTTGCAAATGTTGGCTCAAACTGCGTTGCTGCAAGCACTCTAAGGAAAAAAGAGAAAAGCTTTAGTCCACATACCTTCACATGCACAGTGTTCACTGCCTTGTGTGAAAATCAAGTAATTTCACATTTATGAAATAACTTGCGTACTTTCAAAATCTTTTGCATGCTAAGAATTACCATTTCTCAGTCTGTGGTGGGGAACAGAAGTGGATACATAAAGTTTCTTGACCAATACCCCTGATTAGGGGTTCTGGAATAAGAGACAACTTGTCATGAGCCCAGCAAGTCCCCGGACTCTTCCTCTCACATCACTGCAGGATGGACAGATGTGTTGGTGGATTAAGGCCTGCTAAGGATACAGCCGAGAACCCCATGGCTACCTGAAAGAATGGCAGTCTCTGCGATATCCCATTATCTATACAATCTGGTGGGGTTTTGTGACTGTCAGGAACCGCAGCAACCGATAATTTCAAAGAGAAATTACAAAGCAGCTGACAACAAATCCTAAAACCAGTTACATGTAACATCTCAGATGACGTATCTATTGCTTAAAACGAAGAAGATTACCTGAGTTCTCCCTCCTGGGTCCTGTAGGTGCTTTTGTAAAAGCCATGGAAGGAGTCGGAGAGGTTGGCAGCGTACTGGATGGTGATGGTGTAGTTGTGGCCAGCCTGCAGCGGCTCGGTGGCGAGCAGTGCCACCTGCTCCAGCGCCCGGTGCTCCAGCACTCTCGCTTCCTGCGCCCCGATGGCCGCCCAGGCCACACGCAAACGCTTGCTGTGCAGGATGACGGCGCTGGTTTGACGGGTGACGGTCAGGTCTATGGCAGCTGTCCCCGAGAAGGTCTGCGTGGTGAGGTTAGGGTGGATGAGGAGGTGGTAGTGCAGCGGCACAACGTGCTCGGGGAGCCTCACCCTGTCCCAGGGAAACGGCGCGCTGCTGTCAGCGCCGAGGCCACCACCGACAGAAGAAGCCACCACGGCCAGGCCCAGCACCACGGACACCACTGGGGCAGACGGGCCCCGGAACGAGGCGGCCAGGCGCGGCCCTGCCATTTTGGACCTAGTGCAGGGAGGAGGCAACGACGCCGCCCCGCACCCGCCGCCTCATGCTGCGGCGGGGAGCAGCCCCGGGACCGCAGCCCCCGCTCGGCTCTGCGGGACCCGCCGCCGGGACCGAGGGAGGAGGCCGGCACCGAGAGGGCCCGAGGGAGGAAAGGGGACACCGAGAGGGACCAGCACCGAGACGGAAAGCGAAAGTGAAGCCGGCCGGGCCGGGCCGCGCCCGCCGAGCCCCGCCGCGGGGCGGAGCGCGCCGCCGCCGCCCATGGAGGCCGCGAGGGGCCGCGAGGCGGCCCGGCCCCCACAGCGGGGCTTTCTGTGGCGTGGGCCCTGCCTTAAAAAAAAAGGCATTGGCCGGCAAAGCAGCTGCTGGTCGAGCACGTGTTTTCGAGTACTAACTCCCGTTTCTCAGCAGAATTTCCCAAAGGAAGCCCAGCGCACGTTACGGCCGTGTGTCTCGCAGAACCCCTGCCAGGCTGAGGCTGGAGGCGCCTCAGGAGGCCACCAGCTTCAGCCACCCCAGCACGGCCACACAGAGCAGGGTGGGGTGCCCGGCACCGTGTTCAGGAGACTTTTGGAGATCTCCAAAGAGGAGACTCCTCCACCTCTCTGGACAACCTGTGCCTGGACACCACTGAGAAGAGCCTGGCTCTTGTCTTCACTTCACCCTCCATTCAGGTATTTATAGGCATTGATGAGATAGATCTCCCTGATCTTCCTCTTCTCCAGGCTGAACAGTCTGGGCACTCTCAGCCTTTCCTCAGGTAAGTAGCAGAGATCGTCTTGGTTGGACTCTCTCCACTACACTCACGTCTGTCTTGTACATGGAAGCCCGAAACAGGACCCAGCTCTCCAGCTTCACCAGTGCTAAGTAGTGAGGAAGGATCACCTTCCTCAGCCTGCTGGCAACACTCATCATATTGCAGCCCAGCACACCATCAGCCTTCCTTGCTGCATGGGCACATTGCTGGCTTATGTTCAGTGTGGTGTCCACCAGGACCCCCAGGTCATTTTCTGCCAGGCTGCTCTCCAGCAGGGTGCCCATAGCATGTCCTGGTGCCTGGGGGTTTTATTCCCCAGGTACAGGACTTTCCACAACTCCATGAGATTCCTGCCAGCCCATTCCTCCAGCCTTAAAAGACTCCTTGCAAAGGAGTTCAAATGAAAATATGCTCTGTCATCACGGTGGTCTGGTCCATTCCAAGTGTTTCTAACCAGTCCTATGGCTACAGAAAAGAGTTCTTGGGTCCATGTGTACCACTGCTGAAGGACAAAGCCACCCAAGGAGTGCTGGGAAACTCTAGGATGACCAAGTCAGGTGAGGTCAGAGCAGAACAACTACCAAAAGAGGTTCTCACCCTGCAAAAAGAGCAGATTTCCACTAAAGGACAACAGGGTCAGATATCTCTGCAATAAGAACTGAAAGTGGTAAAAAAGGTCCTGGGTGTTGGTGCTGGTAACCTCTCCCCAGGGGCATCACCAACATCAGGATGAAGGTACAGTTTGAGACCTCAGATACAGACTTGCTAGCGTGGTAGCCTGATCTTATTCTTCTCACAGAGTGACAGAATTGTAGGGGTTGGAAGGGACCTCAGGAGATCATCGGGTCAAATCCCCCCTGCCAAAGCAGGTTCACTAGAGCAGGTTGCCCAGGTAGGCATTCAGACGGGCCTTGAATATCTCCAGAGAAGGAGACTCAACAATCTCCCTGGGCAGCCTGTTCCAGTGCTCCATCACCCTCACCGTGAAGAAGTTCTTTCGCAGGTTGGTGCAGAACTTCCTGTGCTCCATTTTGTGGCCATTGCCCCTTGTCCTATCCCGACAAACCACTGAAAAGAGGGTGGCCAAATCCCACTGTTTCCCACACTTAAGATATTTGTAAACATTGGTAAGATCCCCTCTCAGTCCTCTCAAGGCTGAACAGACCCAGGTCCCTCAGCCTTTCCTCACAGAGAAGATGCTCCAGGCCCTGTATCATCTGTTGCCCTCCGTTGGACTCCTTCCAGGAGATCCCTGTCTTTCTTGTACCAGGGAGCCCAGAACTGGACACAGTACTCCAGGTGAGGCCTGACCAGGGCAGAGTAGAGGGGGAGGATCACCTCCCCTTACCTACTGGCCATGCTCCTTTTAATGCACCCCAGGATCCCATGGGCCTTCTTGGCCACCAGGGCACACTGCTGGCTCATGGCCAACCTGTCGCCCACCAGGACCCCCAAGTCCTTCTCCGCAGAGCTCCTCTCCAGCAGGTCATCCCCCAGCCTGTACTGATACATGCGGTTGTTCCTTCCCAGGTGCAGGACTTTACACTTGCACTTGTTAAACCTCATTTGGTTACTTCCTGCCCAGCTCTCCAGCCTGTACAGGTCTCATTGTACTCAAAATTCTCATTCGTACTTTATGTAGTACTAGTGTTGTGCTTGTGTCATTCGGTTGGAAAGGTGAATTTGAGAATTTTGTTGATATTAGTAGGGACTCTATTTTTGGAATATACCCCTGGCCATTCATGTGTAGCTTCTTAGCACAACAATCAGCACAACTGCCTGCAATTGCAAACAGTTGTGAGAGTGGGTAACAGATATGAGTACTGCTGGCACATGCCTGTCTATGAGGAAGCCCATTCCTTCCTGTGTTTGCTGCTCATCACTGCCCCCACTCAGTATCTACATACTGAATTAATGTGATTTCAGCAGGTAACCTTACTTCTTCTAATGTCTTAGCCAATTGGGCATGGGCTGGTGTGGGTCTGTGCTTAAACCTCTGGGGTAATTGAGCAAAAATATGCTGTATTACTTCCAAAGTAAAAGCAAATTTGTCTTGTTCCTGCCGTGGTAATGTGACCAAAAGATATCTCTAACACCAACGACAGCCATTGTTTAAATCTTGCTGTATTAAGCAGATTAGGTTTGTCAGACAGACTGGATACTGTGGCAGTCAATGGTTTAGTAGCTGCATTCAACTTTCTGTAGTTTACTGTAAGCTACCATGTCCTTATTACTTGTAACAGGCCATACTGGAGAATTAAAAGGGGAATGGATTTTTTTTAACAGTTCCCCTCTCCGCCAAATATTTTGTTAATTCATTGCCTTCATGCCTCTAGTGGAATCCTTTACTGTGGGGTATTTGTTTCTTTGCTGCTGGGCAGCAGTTCAATCATTTGTAACAAATTCAGTTGTATTGGGGAATGACCCATGAGGTCAAATCCCTGCAGGACAGCAATTTTCCATTCCCAAACAAAACTATCCATCACTGTCCTTGGAAAACATCCATCCTAAGGATATTCATTTTTTTCCCCAAATAACAAGAGGGATTGTATCTCATGACCATCAACTAATTCCAATTCAGCCTTATCTTGAGGATGCATTGTTACCTTTCCATTAATTCCCACAATGGATAATGGTTATCTTTTTAATGGAGCAGTTCCACTATACTGTTCTTCATTAACCATGTACATTTATGCTTCTGCATCAATTAGAAAAGTTAATTGGAGCCTATCTTTCACTGTCATCACTAATTCTGGGGACAATCCCTTATTATACCCATACGAGAGGCTCAAACAGGTGCAGGAATCACCTCATCACCTAGTTTTTTAAATCATTTCCCTCATGGTCACCTCAGGGGCAGGAAGGTTTGACAGACCACCATTGTTCCTGTATGTGCTGGATTGGTTGTGATAGATTTAATTTTGTCCATAGTAGCTCATGTGGTACTATGTTTGGATTTGTAATGGAAATAGTGCGGATAACACACCAATGCTTTAGTTGTTTCTGAGTAGTGCTTACACAGAGTCAAGTTCTTTCCTCTTTCCAGGCTGCCTGCCAGCAAGTTGATTGGGAGTGCAACAAGAAGCAGGGAGGGGCACAGCCAGGACAGAAGACACAAACGAACCAAAAAGACAGTTCATATCATATGACGTCATGCTCAACAATATAACCAGAGGAAGTAGGGTCGGAGGAGGCTGATGTGCACTGGGGACTGGCTGGGCATCAGTCGGCTGGTGGTAAGCAACTGCTCCTATTAATTCAGAGCGGCCAGTATTTCAACAAAACTCACTTTTTTTTTAAATCAACTTTTGGTGTGATTTTCAGCAACACAACTGCTATGAGGACTGCAAGTAAAATGCTTGCAAGGTTTGCAGCATAATACCATTAGCTTGTATAAGTTATAAGGCAGTAGAAGTCCTCCAGTAAAGGACTTTGTAAATGCCACAAACTTAATTGGACAGACTATTTCCTCCTGTAGGTAGATTATTCAGATTTCCTGTAACTGAAAAAAAGCAGTGTTTACTCCGAAATTTATCCATTTTAAGTAGGATACATATTTTAAAAGTCTGTTTCTGCTACAGTTATATGGAAAGATTTTACCCCAAATCTTCATTCTACACAGTAGAATAAAATAAAAAAAAATTCAAAGGACAATTTTCAGATTCACATTAAGGCCGGACCCAACCTCATTTTATAAGACTGTTCTACCAGCTTAGAATATCACCACTAACACATTTTAACAATTCCTCTACAGGTAGTCAGCTCAGCTTTTGTCATTTATATTCCAATGGGACAGGAACAGAGTCACTTCTTTAAAAGTCTGTGAAAAGCAATTCCCCCACGCTTATTTTATAGCCTGGCGGAGTGATGCACTGATAATTTTCTCTTCCCTATCGGAACATTTCAAAGCAAGGAGTTAAGCCAGTGCATGACATCTGTTGTTCACCCAGACATTTTTAGGTTGAGGCTATTTTGCCTTTCAGCAATTCGTAAGGATATTAGCACGGTAGAAAATAACAATAAGGCTTAGGGAACACAATGAAAGGACGAATTAGAAAAGGCAAATTTGAGCTTCAGAGCTGTAGTGATAAATCCTGAAGGTCTGTGGGGATTCCGTAGGTTGGAAAAGCACAGCAAAACTCATGCCTGAGAGTAAGGGACCATGAGGCTGTTAACACGCTAAGGTTACTTACTGTATTAGTATGCTTAATTACAACAAATTAACAACGTGTATTTCTTACCTCTGATATTAATTCCGACATACTCTCCCTGCTCTGGTTGTGAAACACGGAAAGCTCTGTCACGCAGTCTTCGTCAAGGTGTCCCTGCTGCAAGAACATGGACTACATTAAAGCACGGAGCTTTCAGGTTGTCTCACTGAGACACATCTGACCATGACACTGTTGTGATATGCAGCGGGCTGAGTCCATAATTATCCATGATTTCAAATTTTGTACTTTAGCTAGCATCACAGCTAAATATTGCCGTAAGTAAACAGAGTCACGCAACTTCAGCGTCTCGGCCCTCCTTGGTGAGAGTTTCTGAACTCACATATGAAATCCTGTCTGCAGATGAGATTTTTCACTTGAGTGGAAGCTACACTTTTATCTCTTCTTAAATATGCAAAGCTATATCAGGCATGCACGTCTTTGCCAGAGCCGCTTAAAACTGACAGTGCATGTGCAGCAAGCTGTTCTTTACCTAGAGAAACAGTGGCACCCACTGGCCAGCAGGAGGCATTGCCAAACAATTGAGAGACGGACAGGACAAACGCTTTCAAGGAGGTCGAATTGTTAGCCGAACGAGCAATTCTCTGAGACATAGGAATAAGATAAACCATAAGCACGTCCAACATGCTCGCAAGAAAATTTGTGTTTTGCTCCATCATGGGTTCCTCTCCACGGAGGAAGAATTTCAATCATGTCTTCACAGACTCTGTTAGTGATATCATTAGAAACAGATGGTGGGCAATTTCACAATGCAGCTTTACTGGGAAAGTAAGGCAAGTTGAGCAACACACATGATCTGCATGTGGATCCAAGAAGCCCCATTATCCACTTTGCTTTTAATATATTACTACAGATCAGGAGACAAGGTAAAACAGAAGTAGCATCTCCTTGACTGAGGACAGTGCTGGAAGGCAAATACCTCGCAGGAGCTACCAGAGGCATAAGATCACTCCAGAAATATTTTCTTCTTACAGGAGTTATAGCACACACTTGGTTGACCTACGTATTCCCAAGTGAAGAGATGTGGGGCATTCCAGGGAAAGAAACGCTGTGTGCAAGCACTGCGATCCTGCTTCCAGTCATAGGACCGTAGAGTCATTTGGGTTGGGAAAGACCTCTAAGATCATCTGGTCCACCCTTTCACCTCGCACTGCCAAGCCCACCATTAAACCATGTCACCAACCACCTCATCTACACGGTTTTTGAATGCCTCTGGGGTGGTGACTCAACCACTTCCCTGGGCTGCCTGTTCCAATACCTCTCAACTCTTTCAGTGAGGAAATTTTTCCTAATAGCCAACCCAAACCTCCCCCAGCACAACTTGAGGCCATTTCCTCTTGTCTTATCACTTGGTGCTTGGGGACACCAATCCCCACCTCGCTAGAGCCTCCTTTAAGGTAATTGTAGAGCTTAGATTGAAGCAGCAGCCTTCCAACAGCTTTGAGCTGAGATTACAGTACATTTCAGCATCTGTAACGCTTGAAATTCAATTCCACAAGCATGCTTAAGTGTCTCCATTTCAAGCAATTTTCAGCTCGCAGCCACACGGAATTAAAACAAATTCAGAGCAGAAATAGCAAGCCTGCATCTTAACACCTGTGAGATTTCCCTCTTCCACTGCACTCAGACTGAGTTTTAAAACTTGCTCGTCTCTGTTCACCTCAACAAGTTCCACTGGCCAATGTTTCACCACTCCAAAGAATGCAGCTCCTGGCTCCCGTGCGCATTAGGCAGTGAGGCCTCAACTCTGCAGAAATCAGCCTTGTAGACTCCACAATCTCCTGTCCCCTCCTACCAGCACAGTTCTTGAATCCTCTTCAGGATGCTCCTCGACTTTTCAGACATACCAAGCTCTTGGTCATTGAAGGAGAAACAGGTAGAGGAAGCCAAAGGCCTCAGCCAACACAGCTGTTCCGCACTCCGCTGGCTTACTGGAGGCTTTGTGAACAGAAATTTGCTGGCAGCCTGCAAGTGGATGGTGGAGTTGTCTACAGGATGCCAAACAGCAGCTGTTTAGCTGCACCGGGAGGAATTTACAGGGGAACAGAACCAACGACTCAATGCTGCTACTTACTACCTATTCAGCCTTTTCTGTTGGAGGCAATTTATGGAGTCTTGCATTTCCTCTTCATTCTGGACAGAGAGGTGCTGACAGACAGCACACTGAATGTAAGCCAGAGGCGTCTTCTGGCACAAAAGATGCCCAACACTACCATGGGCTGAATTTTCTAAACCAGATCAGGGGGCTGAGCCCTCTGTTCAGCTCTTGTTGGACATCTACAACGCTGCATCTAGGTTTTGGCCCCCTGCAGGAAAGACATCAAATGGAAGAAAGCTCCGTGCGTGGCCTCCAGTCTGCTCAGGGGCTGGGGCCCTTGCTCAGTGAGGAGGGGCTGAGGGAAAGATGTTTGTTCAGTCTGCAGAGGAACCCCATGGCAGCCTTTTCACACCTACAAGGAGGGCAGCAAGACAGAGCCAAGCTCTTCTCGGCAGGGCATGGTGGGATGATGGCAGACAGCAGGCATGCATTCACTCAGGGGATGGTCAGGGACCCAACAGACTGCCCAGAAAAGGCGTGCAGCCTCGTCCATGGCAGGGCTTGAAGATGGCACTGGACAAAGCCATCAGACACTGGGTCCTGCTTTGAGCAGGAGGTTCAAGCAGAAATCTCTGCAGTCGCTTCCAACCCAGGTGATCGTATCCTCCTCTGGATTTACCAGCTCATCGGCTAGAAGCCAATTCCTTGCAAAAGGCACAAACAACGCTTTCTTTTTTGGGGGGAAAAAGGCTCTTTGGAGACAAAGATCTCATAAGCTGTCTGGGAAATTGCTTGAGCTCCAAGGGTTTGCTTTTCTTGGAGATATCAGCATCTCTAAAAATACGAAGTTCTAACACATTGGGGAAAAACACTTAAGTCCGACCACTTAACCTAAACCTTTCCTCAAATTTTATATCCAATACATCACACTCATGTCGTGGGTGGTACAAATCACCCAGGGGAGATGGCAATTATTTGGGTGTTCTGGTGTCCCACAGACCTTGCTGATGCTATTTTAAAATAATTAAAAAAGCAAGGTAGGAATTAAAATTATTTCAGTTCTTGTGAACACAGAAGAGTGGCTTTTATGAGAAGGCAGAAAATTTAAAGTATATTCAATTTAATGTTTAAACTAATGGATCTTGATCACACTTACCAATGAGATGACATGTCATAGAATCCCAAAATGGCTTGGGTTGGAAGGGACCTTAAATCCTACCTAATTCAACCACCCGCCCCACCATGGGCAGAGACACTTCCCACTAGATTTCTTCCTAAACTATAAGGTCTGCCCAGAGGCTTCTCTTCTCCAGGCTGAACAACCCCAACTCCCTCAGCCTGTCTTCATAGGAGAGAAGGCCCAGCTATCTCGTCATCCCTGTGGCCTCCTCCAGACTCGATCCAAAAGGTCCACGCTATCTTATACTGGGGGCGCCAGGGCTGAACACAGGGCTCCACATGGGGCCTTGGGAGAGCAGAGCACAGGGGGACAATGGCCCTCGCCTGCCCTTCCCCTGCTGGCCACGCTGCTGTTAGTGCAGCCCAGGGCATCCTTCCCCTCCAGCATGTTGACAGCACCACACAGCTTGGTGTCTGCAAGCGTGCTGAGGGTGCACTCAGTCAGGAGGCGTTCACGAGGGGAAAGTGCTGCTTAACGCACTTGATTTCCTTTTCGGAAGTGGTCAACCGTCTAGTTGGCCAAGGGAAGCCAGCTGATGGCACCTGTTTGGATTTCAGCACAGCTTCAATACTGTTTCTCACTGTCTCCCTCTGGACAAATTGAGCGGCACACAGCTAGAGCAATGCATAATGCGATGGGTGAACAAGTGGCTGACGGGTCGGGCTCCAAGGGTTATCGTAAATGGGGTTGCATCGGGCTGGCGGCCAGTCGCTAGGGGGCTTCCGCAGGCCTCCATTTTAGGGCCAGTTCTCTTCAATGTTGTCCTAAGCGACTTGCATGTAGGACTGGAGGGCGTCTTGAGTCCATTTAGGCACGATGCTAAATTGGGAGGAGCGTCTGAATCCACGGAGGGGAGGAAGGCCTTGCAGAGAGATCCTGACAAACCAGAGAGCTGGGCAATCCCCAACAAGATGAGGTTCAGCGAGAGCGAGTGAGGGATTGCGCACCTGGCAACGGGCAACCCTGGCTGTCCGGACAGTCTGGGGGGAGGAGAGGCTGGAGCGCAGCCCTGCAGAGAGGGCTCTGGGGCTTTTGGTCGACGGCAAGTTGAACGTGAGTCAGCTGTGGGCCCTGGCAGGCAGGAGGGGCAACGGCATCGTGGGGTGCCTCCAGCACAGCATGGCTAGGCGGTCGCGGGCAGGGATTGCTGTGCTCTGCTCTGCGCTCTTTCAGCATCAGCTCGAGTCCTGTGTGCACTTTTGGGCACGGCACTATCAGAAGGCCATAAAACTCTTCGAGAGAGAGCATCCAAAGGAGGGCTTCAAAGTGGTGAGGGGTCTGGAGGGCAGGACAGATGAGGAGCGGCTGAGGTGCCTGCGTTTGTTCAGCCTGCAGGAGACTGAGGAGAGGCCTGATGGCGGCCTGCAGCTTCCTCACAAGGGGAGCGGAGGGCCCGGCGCTAAGCTCTGCTCTCTGGGGACGCTGACAAAACTCGAGGGAATGGCATGGAGCTGTGACAGGGGAGGGTCCGCCTGGAGGTGAGGACAAGATTTTTCACTGACACGGGCTTGGCCACTGAACCAGGCCTCCCAGTGAAGTGGTCAGGGCAGCAAGCCTGCTGGAGTTCACAAAACGTCCGGGCAATGCTCTCAGACACGTGCTTTGGTTTGTGGGGGTCACCCAGAGCCATGGGCTCTGAGGTCACCCAGAGCCATGGGCTCTGAGGTCAGCCAGCAACGGACTGTGACTTCACGGCCCTCGCTGCTCATATTGGGGCGCAGGCAGAGCCCGCCCCAGCCTGGCTCGTGCCTGGACTCCCGCTGAGCGTTTGTGCGAGGCTTGGAGCGCCGAGCAAGGATTTGTTGGAGCTGTGCTGTGGGGCCGTCGGCAGCTGTTCTCAGTGCCCGTCCCCGCAGGCAGTGCCTGTGTTTCCCCGGCCCTGCCTGGCTCAGGCAGCCGGGGCCCTGTGAGGAGCACTTGCAGCAGCGCAGGTGAGCTGTGTGGGGACACGTGCCCCGGGGCGGCCCGCGGGGGACGTGGGACCACCCAGCCGTGGGGCTGGGGCCGGGGGGGTTCCTGCTGAGGGGCCGGGGCACAGCCAGTGACCTTCTCTCTTCCTCGCAGCGTGCGCGATACCCGCTGCTGCAGTGCCGGTGCAGGGGAGCAGCTCATCAGCATCAGCTCTCCCCAGCGCACCATAACGAGAAGATCATGGCCACGGAGGAGGCGTGGACGTGTCCCGTGTGCCGGGAGGGGCGAAAGGACGTGGCCTACGCGACACCATGTAACCACCGGTTCTGCCTGGGCTGCATCCAGCGCTGGGCAAAACTGAAGGCCAGCTGCCCACTCTGCAGGACGGGCATGAGGACCATCAAGGTTTCCGTGCGGGGAGACGAAGACTACCTGGAATGCATCGTCTCCCCTCCCGCAGTGCCCGTACCTGTTGGCTTCCAGGCAGGCAGCGCCACCGCCCCCCACAGCCCTGCAGCGCCGGCTGCGTCCTCTGTGCCAGCCGAGGAGAGGGATGCGGAGCCCGATCCCCGCGCTGCTGTGGGCGGCCTCCTGCCCGAGGACTGGGCCGTGCTGTTCAGGGAGCGCAGGGACATCCTCGACCCTGTGCTGCCCTGGCTTCGCCGCCAGCTCTCAGCCATCTATGGGACACGCTGGTGGCAGGCGAGAGCTGCAGAGAGCTTCCTCCTGCACTCCCTGTGTGTGATGGGGCTGGACAGGGACGCCATCATTCAGCACACACAGCCCGCCTTGGGGCCCCTCACCGTGCCGCTCATCGACGGGCTCGTCGGCACCATCGTGGCTCTCTGCAGCGAGGACGCACGGAGGCTGCTGGGCCTCGAGAGCAGCCGCCCTGCCAGGGCGCAGGAGGCCAGACCTGCAGCTGCTTCTGGGCACGCTGCTCCAGCGCAGGGAGCCTTCAGCACCAGCCCCGCGCCCTCCAGCAGCTCTGCAGACCCTGACACGGACCAGATCCCCGGCACATCCAGCATGCTCCAGCGTGGGGGTCCTGGCGAAGTCCCAGCTGCAGACAGCCCCAGGGAGCAGGAAGAGCCCCGTGAAGAGCTGGGGCAGGAGGCAGCAGCAGGTCCCTCTGCCCGGGCCTGCAGGCGCAGACCCTCCGCTCCTCACCGCTCGACTCGGGGTCCCGGCGCCCCAGGAAGCGCACCCGGGCGAGCAGTGCCCAAGACTCTCCCCAGCCCTGCAAGAGGCCGCCCCCCCAGCGCCTCTAGCAGGGCTCCTGCAGGTGGTGAAATAAAGAACAATAAAATAGATTGAATATACAACAGAAAAAGCCTCGGTGTGATCCAAACCAGAGCTGGCACAGCCCCGGGCATGCTGCTGCCTTCCCTCCCTTTTCCTGCTGCCGTCCCCGTGCCCTGCTGGCCCCCACTGTCCCTTTGGTCATGGGTGATTAATGCTCCAGGTGGGGTCTCCCGAGAGCAGAGCAGAGGGGAACAATCCCCTCCCTCGCCCTGCTGGCCACAATGCTGTCGGTGCAGCCCAGGCTACGAGTGGCTTTCTGAGCTGCAAGCACACGTTGCCAGCTCATGTCGAGCTTCTCAGCAACCAGCACCCCCAGAAGCCTCTGCTCAGGGCTGCTCTCAATCCATTCCCTGCCCAGCCTGTATTTGTGCTTTGGTTTGCTCGAATTCAGGTGCAGGGCTTTCCATTGGCCTTGTGAACCTCAGGAGATTCACACAAGCCCACCTCCCGGCTTTTCAAAGTTCTCCTGGATGGCATCCCTTCCCTTCAGCATCTTGACAGCACCACCCAGCTTGGTGTCTGCAAGCTTGCTGAGGGGGCACTCAATCCCACTGCTCATGTCAGCGACAAAGATGTTAAACAGCACCGGTCCCTAGAGCGACCCCTCAGGAACACCACTCCTCACTGGCCTCCCCCGAGACACTGAGCCATTGACCACAACTCTTTGAGTGTGGACATCCAGCCAATTCCTTACCCACCGAGTGGTCCATCCATCAAAATCCCTGTCTCTCTAACTTGGAGACAAGGATATGGGTGCAGGCCAGTGCCAAAGGCTTTGCACAAGTCCAGGCAGATGATGTCAGTTGCTCTTCCCCTACGCACCAATGCTGTAGGCCCCCTGTAGAAGGCCACCAGGTTTGTCAGTCAAGGCAAACCTTTAGTGAAGCCATGCTGGCTGTTCACCACTCAACTCTTGCTTTTCCCTTTCCCTTTCCCTTTCCCTTTCCCTTTCCCCTTTCCCTTTCCCTTTCCTTTCCCTTTCCCTTCCCTTTCCCTTTCCCTCTTTCCTCCTTTCCTTTCCTTTCCTTTCCCTTTCCCTTTCCCTTTCCTTT